>NC_090451.1:682310061-683560061 GCF_031143425.1 Pleurodeles waltl | reverse complement strand
GCACCGGGGGGGACACAAGTCAGCACAAAAAGTACACCCTCAGCGGCACGGGGGTGGCTGGGTACAGTGTGCAGTGTGCAAACAGGCATCGGGTTTGCAATGTAGTTCAATGGGAGACCCAGGGGTCTCTTCAGTGATGCAGGCAGGCAAGGGAGGGGCTCCTCGGAGTAGCCACCACCTGGGCAAGGGAGAGGGCCACCTGGGGGTCGCTCCTGCACTGGAGGTCGGGGGCTGCGGGTGAAGTGTCCTTACCACGTGTCGGGTCCTTAGAAGCAGGCAGTCGCGGTCAGGGGGAGCCTCTGGATTCCCTCTGCAGGCGTCGCTGTGGGGGCTCAGGGGGGTCAACTCTGGCTACTCACGAGCTCGCAGTCGCCGGGAGTCCTCCCTGTAGCGTTGGTTCTCCACAAGTCGAGCCGGGGGCGTCGGGTGCAGAGTGCAAAGTCTCACGCTTTCGGTGGGAAACGTGTGTTCTTTCAAAGTTGCTTCTTTGTTGCAAAGATGTTTCTTCCTTGGAGCAGAGACGCTGTCCTCAGGAGTTCTTGGTCCTTTTAGATGCAGGGTAGTCCTCTGAGGCTTCAGAGGTCGCTGGACCCTGTGGAACACGTCGCCGTAGCAGTTCTTTAGAAGTGGGGAGACAGGCCGGTAGAGCTGGGGCCAAAGCAGTTGGTGTCTCTGTCTTCTCTGCAGGTTTTCAGCTCAGCAGTCCTTCTTCGTCTTAGGTTGCAGGAATCTAGTTACCTAGGTTCTGGGAGCCCCTAAATACTCGATTTAGGGGGGTGTTTAGGTATGGGGGGTTAGTAGTCAATGGCTACTAGCCCTGAGGGTGGCTACACCCTCTTTGTGCCTCCTCCCTGAGGGGAGGGGGCACATTCCTAATCCTATTGGGGGAATCCTCCATCTGCAAGATGGAGGATTCCCAAAAGTCAGAGTCACCTCAGCTCAGGACACCTTAGGGGCTGTCCTGACTGGCCAGTGACTCCTCCTTGTTTTTCTCATTATCTCCTCTGGCCTTGCTGCCAAAAGTGGGGCCGTGGCCGGAGGGGGCGGGCAACTCCACTAGCTGGAGTGCCCTGGGGTGCTGTAACAAAGGGGGTGAGCCTTTGAGCCTCACCGCCATGTGTTACAGTTCCTGCAGGGGGAGGTGAGAAGCACCTCCACCCAGTACAGGCTTTGTTACTAGCCACAGAGTGACAAAGGCACTCTCCCCATGTGGCCAGCAACATGTCTGGTGTGTGGCAGGCTGCTAAAACTAGTCAGCCCACACTTGTAGTTGGGTATGATTTCAGGGGGCATCTCTAAGATGCCCTCTGGGGTGTTTTACAATAAAATGTACACTGGCATCAGTGTGCATTTATTGTGCTGAGAAGTTTGATACCAAACTTCCCAGTTTTCAGTGTAGCCATTATGGTGCTGTGGAGTTCGTGCATGACAGACTCCCAGACCATATACTCTTATGGCTACCCTGCACTTACAATGTCTAAGGTTTTGCTTAGACACTGTAGGGGCATAGTGCTCATGCACTTATGCCCTCACCTATGGTATAGTGCACCCTGCCTTAGGGCTGTAAGGCCTGCTAGAGGGGTGACTTATCTATGCCTATAGGCAGTGTGAGGTTGGCATGGCACCCTGAGGGGAGTGCCATGTCGACTTAGTAATTTTATCCCCACCAGCACACACAAGCTGGCAAGCAGTGTGTCTGTGCAGAGTGAGGGGTCTCCAGGGTGGCATAAGACATGCTGCAGCCCTTAGAGACCTTCCCTGGCATCAGGGCCCTTGGTACCAGGGGTACCAGTTACAAGGGACTTACCTGGATGCCAGGATGTGCCAATTGTGGAAACAAAGGTACAGGTTAGGGAAAGAACACTGGTGCTGGGGCCTGGTTAGCAGGCCTCAGCACACTTTCAAATCATAACTTGGCATCAGCAAAGGCAAAAAGTCAGGGGGTAACCATGCCAAGGAGGCATTTCCGTACAGCCGCCTTTACTGTGATCGCCGCCACCGAGGAGAACTTTTTACCAATGTTATCCAACCTCCTCTCATCCTTGTCTGGAGGCACTGCGATAGGTGCCGAAGGGTTCTTTGATCGACGTTGTGCAGCCTGGGATATTACAGAATCCGGCTTTGGTTGCGATATTAAACAGGCTGGAGTGTTGTCAGGGGCCTTGTATTTCTTTTCCAGCTTTGGCATCTGTGAAGGCACTGTGGCTGGATTCTTCATTGCTTTCAGTCCCTCCTGCCATTGGAAATCCACTACTGCGATCGCTCTTACTGATCTCCTTGATGGTTCCTTGAAATCATATAAGAAACAATCTGTTTCCTGGGAAATGATAGGCAAGTCAAATCTCTTGGCCACCCTTTCCATTAAATTGTGGAAACCCCCGATGTCCTCAGGGGGTGAATCAACTGGTCCTGCTGGTGGCGGTGACGGTATGGGAATGAGGTAGTCCCACTCACTAGGGGTCGCCTCCAAAATCTCTCCTTCTTCCCTCTCGTCATCTGTCGAGATGTGGTCATCTTGTGGCGGTGGAACCAATGGGACACTCCTGTGCTGTGTTCCTGGGAGACTGGTAAAAGGGGTCTGCATAGGTGTCCGCTGACTGTAAGGTCTAGATGGAGTTACCGGCATTGACGGTGGGAACTGTCTATAGTAGTCTTAGAGCACACCCTGTAGATCTGTCACCAGAGACCTGGGCATGGGGAAAGAAGATTCCTGTTCCCCCATTGGGTATGAAGAGTCCTGCTGATATATGGTTGAGGAATAATAGAGCTGCTGCTGCCCTTCTTCTTCCTCATTCAAGTCTTGGCATTTTACATGCAGCTGAGATGGACTACTGGCTGCACCAAACATTCCGTCATCCTGGGAATAATTGTCCTCATCATCATACAGGAGATGTGCGGGATATGGCAAGACTTTGCTTGGAGACGTATGTCTTGGAAGGATTGGTGATGGTCTTTCTCCCGTGGTGATAAAGGAAAGAGGGAGGAATCTTGTGAAATCATGCTGTGCTCCGAAATCCCCAGAGGGGGGCATGGTGGTCGACGAGTGGGTAGACAAAATTTCCATCCCTGCCGTTGACAATTCAGTGTTCGACGTCGACAGTCCCCTCGTCGACGGTGTTTCTGTTGACAGGTCTCTCGCCGATGGATCCCTCGTCGACGATTGTCTCGTCGACAACGCAGGTGTGCTCGTCAACGGCATCTTTCTCATCCTCGCGGACAGGTGCTTCGTCGACGATAGTGCCGACATCAACGGGTGGACCATTGCTGCTTCCACTGTCAACGATGTCTTCGTCGACAATGCCTTCTTGACTATTTTAGCAGTTATGATTGTTGTCGATGAAAGCGGTGATGATGTTATTATCATTGGAGACACCGCTGTAGTAAACATGGACATCATCGTCGTCATCGTGACCGTCGACACCGTCGTCGACGGGGTCGGCGTGGACGGATGTTTTTTGGAAACATCAGAGGAAGGCCTTTACGGATCACTCGTCGGCGACAGGGACAGAGAGGCACTCTTTGTGGGAGCCTTTTTTCCCACAGGCGTCGTAGGCTCTGAACAAACCTTTTTTATGAGTTTTGCCTGGGTCTCTGATCCATAAGTAGCAGGCTCTTGGCGCCCCTGTTTCTCCATAGATTTATATTTTGTCTTTTTAACCACTTTCTTTGGTGGTTCCTCAGATAGTCTTCCCTTCTCTCCAGGTCGTTTGAGGGAGCGAGATGATGTTTCACTCTCATCTGAGGATGGATTTTCCATGGCCTTCTGTCTCTGCAGCCACAACAGAAGACTACCCTCATGGTCTTTGAGGGTTTTCTGACTAAAGGTGCGACAGATTTAACAGTCTCTCACCTTGTGGTCAGGATGCAGGCAATAGATACACTTTCTGTGGGGTCATCAACGTGAAGTCTCTTCTTCCCACAGCTGCAACAATCTCTAAACAGACCCTTCTTAGTCTGCTGAGACATCTTGGAATGGTAAAAGTGAAATTTTCAGAGTGAAAAATTCCTGTCAGAAAGGTATACTGAGCAGAGCTCAGGGAGACTCCCTACACACGACGTGCAGTAGAAAATCTGAGGGAGTGTTCTAGAGGGTGTGGACGCCTGATTGGCTGAGGTTCAACTTTTGGTCTTTTTGCAAAACGACATGGATACACTATAAAAGAACCTAATGGGGCCTTTGGGGCCTAGTGTATAAAGTGTACTGCTATGTGTATTTGAGGTTACCGTGAGGCTCCCACCTCGACGACAGGGATGATTCAAGCATGTGAATCTATGAAAGATCCAATACTGGAGAAACAGATCTTCTGAAAGAAAATCTTGAGCAGAGCTCAAAGGAGACTCCTCAGCACAACGTGCAGTGGAAAATCTGAGGGAAGACAGCTCCTCACAGGAGGTTCTAGAGGGGTGGGGCAATCTGATTGGCTCAAGTTTGAGTTTGGGTCTATTTTATAAAAACAACTATGATGGGTTATTATGTTGAGGCCTAATTTATGTATTGTGTGCATACATCTTCAGGCCTGATTTTATATTCCACCGGGGACCCCCATCTCGACGATGGGGAAGTATTCAAGCATGTGAATCTATGAAAGTTCCAATACTGGAATAAAGATATTACTTGGTCATTCAAAGTGTAGAATGGACTCTGCTATTACTGTGCTGTTGCTATGGGTGGATCTAACATTTTGAAATCTGATTCTACACCTGAACTGTGGAAATAGAGTTGCTGCCTCCGCATTGAGTTCACTTTGGAACTCTTCTGATGAGAATTAAGGTGGTTCCAATCTCTTCTGACCTTCTAGAGCACTGCCACCTAAGCTTTGGTTGGAGTTATTCCTTTTTTTCTTTTTGCTCCAAAGGGAAAACATATTTTATGTGACAAAACCTCTCTACCTCTCTACCTAGAGCACCAACATGTTTGGGGTGTCCAGCCCCATCCCCACACTGGAGAAAGTTTTGCTCTTGATCTGAACACATTTCAACTGTATCTAGAGTGCGTATACTCATGGACATGCTTATATGCAGGTGTAGTATAGTAACTCCTTGGAGCATTCCTTCCCAGGAATAACCAATCTGCCACACTGGCTTGGTCATATGTGCATGATTGTATAACTAACAGTGTCTATTCAAGTTTTGACTGCTTCAACTGTGAATTTACAATGATCAATCTTGCTCTTTGTGCTCAGGAGTAAAGCTTGTGTGGGCAAATGGGTTTGAGAACTGGATGTATGATGTCAAGATAGACATTCTAGTCAAGCATTTTAGAAGCATGACCTGTCCAAACTGAGTGCCAGAAATGCCACAAATCATGTTTTACTGTCTGGGTTTTTGGTGAGGTACTGCTTGTGAGCCGGGAAGGTTGGGACAACAGTTGCGATTTGTTGTAGGAATGGCCTAGTCACCTACAAACAAAACTACTGTCGCCCCTAAACCACGAGTCTTGCCTAGAGCAAGAGTCCAACTACGACAGGTTCACTCTCTGCATCCTGTCCATCATCCGTGACCGGGAGCATGGTCATCTCCGCTCTGTCATGAAAGGGTTTCAGGTGGTTTACATGGACAACCCTTTTACGGCTGCTGCAAGAGCCAAAGTCCAGGTGACTTACCCTTTTCTCTCTAGGATGAAGTAAGGTCCACTCCACTTGTCTTGTAGGGCCCTCGGAGCCACAGGCTTTGAAACTCATACCTTTTGCTGTGTTCGGAACTCCGCCAGTGCAGCCTTTTGGTCATACCAGAGCGTCTGGAGCTCTTGGCTGGGCTCACAATTTTTGGAAGCTTTTGCCATGTACTCAGCCATCCTGAAATAAAGGCCAAGCACATAATCCACTATGTCCTGCTTAGGCTCTCCGAGAGGTCTCTCCCATCCCTGCTTCACAAGACAAAGTGGCCCCCTTACAGGATGCCTAAACAGATGCTCAAAGGGAAAAACTCTATTCCTTTCTGTGGCACTTCACTGTAAGCAAAAAGCAGGCATGGAAGTACAACAACCCATCTCCTTCTGAGCTTTTCTGGGAGTCCATCAATCATACCTTTCAATGTCTTGAATATCTCAACAACCCCATTGGTTTAGGTATGATGTGGGGTAGTGAACTTGTAGGTCACACCACACTCAGCCCATGTGTGTTTCATGTAGCAAGACATTAAGTTGGTACCTCTGTCTGACACCACCTCTTTTGGAAAGCCCACTCTTGTGAATACACCAATGAGGGCCCTATCTACTGCAGGGGCAGTAGTAGTCCTCAGGGGAATTGCTTCAGGGTACCTGGTTCCATGATCCACTACATCCAGTATAACTCTGTTCCCTGATGCTGCTGGAGGGTCAAGGGGGACAGGGCTGTAAATCCATACCCTTTCAAAGAAGTGGAAGTGGAATTAAGGGGGGCTTTGGGTGGCCACCTGTCTTGCCACTGGCTTGACAGGTGGCACAGGAATTACAAAACCTTTTCACCTTCTGGGCCATGCCTGGTCAGTGAAGTGGATGACCAGCCTACTCCATGTTTTTGCCTGGCCAAGTTGCCCAGCTAGGGGGATATCATCGGCCAAAGTGAGAAGAAACTCTCTAAACTGCGGAGGCACTACAGCTCTCCTAGTGGCACCAAGTTTGGGGATCCAGCCTCAGTGTAAAGGAGGCCCTTCTCCCAACATATCTCGTGGAAGCCACTGATATCTCTCTTTTCCTGATCAGCAGCTTGCTGTCTCAGGTCTTCAAAAGGAGGACAGGTCCTCTGTCCCTGGCACAGATCCTCCATAGAGGGTACCCCTGATCCTAGGAGCTCTACTGGGTAAGGCCCGAGCTCCTCAGGCTCAGTTCCCTCTGAAGTTGTCAAGTCTTCTCCCTGAGGAGAGTGGACCTGGTCTGGTGTCTGACTGGAATCTGTTTTTCCAGACTTTTAGCCTTTATTCTTGGGAGGTTGGGCCATTATTCCAGACTCCAACACTACTTTTTCACCCTGTGCCTTGCTTTGTGCTCTTGATTTTACACGGACCCATTCAGGGAAACCCAGCATAGCTGCATGGGTCTTTCTACCTCAGCTCATGCTGAGGACACCAGATAATTTCCTAGCAGACATTGCACAGGTATAGCAGGAGATACCACCACCTTCTTATGGCCAGTAACCCCTCCCCATTCTAAGGATACTATCGCCATGGGATGTACCTTAGCCTGATTATCAGCATTGAGGACTGTGTATGTCTCACAAGTCAGACACTGTTCTGACGACACCAGTAGCTCAGTCACCATGGTGACACTGGAACCAGTATCTTTCAGTGCTTCAGCCTTTCTGGGATTCTAATTTTTATCCTTGTATCCACCCTTGGGCCGGGAAGAGTCTCGGGCCCACCCTCCTGTGCAGGTTTATGGGGGCCTTTAGAAGACTCCTTGTTTGTGTCCTTGTTTTGGTTATCCTCCTTCCCATGGGGGGGGGGGACTTTTTGGCCTTCTTTTTGTGGTCCTCCCCCATCAGTGGAAGTTTTGGTCACCCTTGTTTCGACCCAGTGGTCTGAATTCTTTCCAAATTCTTGAGGAGAAAGTGGACCTAGGTCTACCAGGTAGTGATGTAGCTTCTCCTGCACACAATTACTCAACAGATGCTCTTTCATTACTAAACTGTAAAGACCTTTTTGAGTCTCCCTGAATTTGATCCTGCACTCCTCAAGAGTAAGCACAAAGCCCTCAATCAGGGTAGCCTTGATGAGGTCGGTCATAGGACCTTGCATCTGCCTCATTCAGTGTCAGGAGACTATTCCTGCACTTTCATGAGAACCGTTCCCACAGAGGAGAGCCCTAATGATGAGTATCACGTTTTTTGGCATCAGAGGCCCTCTCACAGGTTGTGAACCATTTGGTGATATCCTAACTGTCCTCATTTCTGGGGACAATCCCTTTGGGGATTTTAGGGGCAAAGTGCTCTACTCTGTCCCTAATTATGAAATTGCTACCACCATCTATGGGTGCTAAACCCATTTCTCTTCTCTCTTTCTTTATTGCTGGGATTCTGTCTTCCTGGGCAACTCTCCTAGCTAACCTTACTAAAAGAATCTCCTCTTCAGAGAGTCTTCCTCTGGACCTTGAGGGACCAGAGTCCTCCTCACCAGGGGGAGGTGTCCTAGACACTTGTGGTACAAATTTCACTCTTAAGTGGTGCAGGGTCCAGTTACCCCTCACTTGCACTGCCCTGATCTACTGGGTCAGTAGCATCATCTGTAGGATGGGCCTGCTCTTACTCTGCCAGTAGCTCCTGGAGTGTGGCACAGTTCTGGTTTGACTCTGTTTTTATTTTGCACCCTTTACAGAGGATTCTTAACTGTTTGCGAGAAATCTTAAGGTGAAGGGTGAAGTTGAGATCCACAACCCTGTCCTCTGAGGTACTCATTATTTTACTTAAGTTGGGGACCATTTTGGGCTAGAGACAAATGAATCCTAACACACGTTTTTGAAGTCCTAACTAAAATACGTTTTTAAAACATTTACTGTTAAGCTACAGGGACCTAACCAGGGCCCTAACAGTACTTTTAGGAATTTGGAAAAATACCCAATTAAAAAATTCAATTTAACTAAAGGCAATTTTTGGATTTACATATGTAGTCACATATTGGCCAAGTGGTATCAGCAGATGCAGAGTCGCAGACCCCACCGCTGTTCCATCAATGTAGAAAGCTTTCTTTCTATTTAGAGCACTATAATGACACTACAAGTACACTGTACAGATTGTTCAGTGGATCCCCAACTGGAATTATTTGTGGTAGTGTGAGAGAGCAGTTAGGCTTATTAGAGGGTAGTGCTAAGCATTTGTTGCACTCAGAGGCAATAAATGAGAAACACACTCAAGAATAAATCCGAGACCAATTTAGAAAAATAACAATTATTTTTATATGTTTCAAACCCAAGAACTTTGTAACCATGTAAGAAGACTTTGAAGCATAAATACTTTGCAGTTTCAAAAATCAACACTGTGCAATTTTCAGAGTTCTCTCAGTGCTATCCTATGGAGAAAAACAATGTTCAGCAAACACAGGGTTAACAATGACTTACAAAGCCAATCTCAGGGAGTTAAGGTAAGTAATGGGCACTGATCAGAACCATACCAACAGGTCACACCGGGCGCACTGTGACGGCCAGGTGCAGTAAGGCGTCGGGTGCCCAATGGTTCTCTATAGGAAATGGACCTGTGACAAACAGGCTGCAGGCTCTGGCTAGGAAGTCAGTCAGGGAAAACAAGCAGATAGGTGGCAGACATGAGGTGCTTGGAGACGTAGGTACACCATTGGTCCTCTTCTCCTGTGCCCGGGGGCGATGGATGCAGGGGTGTCTGTAGGTGTCAGGTTTTACATGTATGGGAGCACTCACGGTCAGGGGGTCCGGTGTGATGAGGCTGCAGGCGTCGTCAGGGAGTCGGCAGGGGTGGACCTGGGGTAGACTTGAGCTCTTAGGAGTCAGGGGACGTAGTTGTCATCAATGACCCACCTCAGCTGGGGTCAGGGGGTCACTGGTGCAGTGGCTGCTGAAGATGTCGGATTTTCATTCACCACAAGCCAAGATGGGTGAGACCACACAGGACTCAGTCTCTGGGCAGTCCCAACCTTCTGGTGTCAGGTTTTTGAGGTCCAACGCTGCAGAGTCTTTTCTTTGAAGTTTCTTCTTGCATGGCAAGTCCGCTGCCCACGGGGGACTTGAGTTTTTATTGAAGGCTAGACAAGTTGGCTTCTTGCGCAGGGTCCTTTGAGGTCAGCAGGCATTCAGGCGTGGTCAGCTGCTTCTTCTTTTCCATGTCTGCGGGTGCAGCTCTTCTTTGTCCAGTCTTACTAGTTTGTAAAAATCTGAGTTTTAGGGTTCAGGGGTGCCACCTAAATATTTAATTTAGGGGTGTTACAGGGAGTGCCAGGCAGCATCCAATGGGCTGACCACCTTTACGGTGATTACACCCTTCTTATGACTACTTCCGCTGGGAAGTGGGCATAACCCTAACACTAGTGGCCTAACTCCTTCTAAGCAAGATGGGGTAATTTGAAAGTAGTGTCCACTTCAGCTGGTCCACCTTAGGGGTGGGACTTGTATGAAGTTGGCACTCCTCTTAATTTAATTTTCCCACCTGAGCTGCTGCCAAAAGTGGGGTCAGGACAGAGGAGGGTTAGTCATCTCTGCCATTTGGAGAGACCTGGGTCGCATTACAAAGGCGGCAAGGCCTTTGAAACACCCTGTCTTGGAATGTCCATCCTGCCTGGGGTAGGAAGTCACACCTCTGCCCAGTGCGGGCTTTTGTCTCAGGCTCTCAAGAGCACTTGCTCTCACCTTGGGGGGTGAGAAACAAATCAGTCAACACACTAATAGCTGGTAGGATTTCAGGAGGCACCTCTAAGGTGCTTTCTCTGTGTGCAATTTGCTTAAAAAATCCATCACTTGGGTAAGTGGGGGTTTATTATTCTGAGATATTTGATATCAAACATCCCAGGATTCAGAGAAGCCATCACATAGCTGGGGAACTCATAATGTTTCCAGGATGTTCATTTAAAGTGGCTTTCTTGTGCACTTACTATGTCTCAGAACCGACAGAGACATAACAGGGGCATATATGCTCATTCATATATGCCCTCACATGTGTCTGGGTGCTCCCTGCATTAGGGGTGACTTACACCTGGCACATGCAGTAATAGGGGGCCTGGCACACAGAGGTGTGTGACAGGTCGTCTTCTCAATTTAGCCTGCACCAGCACATGTAGTCTGCAAAGGCAGCACTGTGTACGTTTGGTGAGGGGTCTCTGGGAGTTGCATAACTGGTGCTGCAGCCCTCAGAGGCCTCCTTTAGTACACCAGGCACCAAGTACAGTGGGTACCATTTACTGGGACTTACAATAGTAGATAAAGAGTTTGCCAATTGTGCAAAACAACTGTGCAGTTTTGGCGAAAGAGATCTGGCACTGGGGACCTCGTTAGCAGGGACCCAGTGCATTAACAGGAAAAGCCACATCAAAAACCAGACAAAAAGTGGCGCTAACCCTGTCAAAACCATACATTTGTCAAATAGATCAAGACATCAAAAAAATCCCTCATATTACTCTAAATAGGATGGAATCTCAGATGATTCTCTGATTTTAGCTATCTGAAGTTGGAATTCATACACTGCCATAATTTTGTTCTACCATTTCTCATACTTGGGAGCAAAGTCAGATTTTGTCCAGGGAGCCAAGCGTGAGGGGTGTCACGCAGCATCCGCTGCATTGAAGGGGGAGAACCTCCCTGCCCTTATGGAAGGGCCGCAAGGTCCAGAGGCTGGTGCTGTAGCACCAATTCAAGGTCATGAGGATCCAATAGGCAGAGACCGTAGATCAGCAAAGCCCACCCAAATACGCCATGTGAGCTGCCCCCACCCCCTTGACAAACAGGGACAGGTCGGTAAGACCCATAGGTGAACCAGAATCTGTGTCAGTCCATAGTACACTGGGCCTTCCATCATCAGGAGAAGCCATCTGCAGCCCCCAAGGAAGGCTCACAAGCTCTAAAGCTCAGAGCTGTGGCCTCAAACAAAATGCCATGAGGCTACAGTGAGCAGCCGCTAGGCATCCTTTTCCCTCACAGGAGAGCAGGCCAGATTTACTGTGGAATACTGGGGGATTTGGTGGGCTCAGTTGGGAGCTCCTCTTCGGTGAGTCCTCCTTATTGCACCACATAGTCATGCCTCCCATTCCCTGACATCCTACCTCCACAAGTTTGATATTTAGAAAAAAGAGCTGACATAGTGAAAACGGAGAGGTTAAAAAAATGGTGAAGAAACACTGATCTATAGAAAAAGGGTTAAAACCATCCAAAGACATCAAATTTGAACTGAAAACCTCCAAAAGAACGAGTTACTTACCTTCGGTAACGACTTTTCTGGTGGATACATTAGCTACCTGTGGATTCCTCACCTAATGAATACTCCCATGGTGCCAGCATTCGACGGAAATCTTCTTCCTAGCTTCTACACGTCGACGAGGACGTCACATTTGCCCACGCGACGCTGTCTGACGTCATACAGGCAATAAGTGGTCCTCGCTGACGTGCCGACGTCAGTACCAACATTTTTTACGTGCCTGAGAACAATAATTCCATGTAATGAAAAATAAAGGCAACATTTCATAACATCGCAAACTACACATCATTGCAAGAAGATGGCTATAGATTTAATAAAACCTTTTTTTTTTTTTTAAACAATACATATATACACTAAATATGTATATACACAAATAAATATATATATATACAAATATCCATATATACATAATCTACACCCGTCCTCAAAACCAAGAGGAGCACACTCAAGGATTACTTGGTAAGACCAAACAGGCACGGGGAGGCTGGTGGGACCGTGAGGAATCCACAGGTAGCTAATGTATCCACCAGAAAAGTTGTTACCGAAGGTAAGTAACTCGTTCTTCTGATGGATACAACTACCTGTGGATTCCTCACCTAATGAATAGAGTCCCAAAGCAGTACCACGCCCGGTGGTGGGTGCCTGTATGGTCAAACCAAGAAATCCTGCAGCACTAACCGTGCAAAATGGCCGTCCCTTCTGACCTCAGAGTCCAAGCAGTAATGCTTCGCAAAAGTGTGAAGGGACGACCAAGTTGCGGCCTTGCAGATGTCGACCACAGGAACACCCCTAGCCAAGGCCGAAGTGGCCGACTTAGCCCTGGTGGAATGGGCTCTAATACCATCAGGAGGATCCTTCTTTGCTAAAGAGTAACAAATTTTAATGCAAAGAACAACCCACCTGGAGAGTGTTCTCTTGTGGACTGCCTTTCCTCTCCTCTTGCCCACGTATCCGATGAAAAGTTGATCATCCAGCCTGAAATCCTTCGTTCTGTCTATGAAGAAGCTTAACGCCCTCTTTGGGTCCAAGCGATGAAGTCTCTCTTCTTCCTTTGAAGGATGAGGCGGAGGATAGAACGTGGACAGAGTAATTGTTTGAGCCAAATGGAAGGGTGAAACAACCTTCGGAAGGAAAGCAGCCTTGGTCCTCAACACCACCTTATCCCCATAAAAAGTTGTATAAGGGGGTTTTACCGATAAAGCCTGCAACTCACTCACTCTCCTTGCAGATGTTATGGCCACCAGGAAAACTGTTTTAATAACTAAGAACCTTAATGGGCAAGAATGCATAGGGCTCAAAAGGGGACCCCATAAGGAAAGTCAGGACTAAGGACAAATCCCATTGAGGCATAACGAAAGGTTTTGGAGGGTATTTATTCATAAGGCCCTTCAAGAATCTAAGTACTATAGGGGATTTAAATAACGATGGCTGGTCTGGAAGACAAATGAAGGCTGACAGGGCAGACAAGTAACCTTTAATAGTAGCCACTGCACAACCTTTCTGCGCTAAAGACAAAGCAAAAGATAAAATATCTGACAAATGAGCACGTAAAGGATCAATCTGTCTCTCTCCACACCATACCACAAATTTAGACCACCTATTAGCGCAGATAGATAGTTTTAGTGGAGTGTCGCCTGGCCGCTAAGATAACATCCACTACATCAGGCGGGAGAGAGAAGGAACTCAGGTTGCCCCGTTCAATCTCCAGGCATGTAGATGCAGACTCTGGAGGTTGGGGTGTAAAACCTGCCCCTGCGTCTGCAAGAGGAGGTCTGCCCTGAGAGGGAGACGGAGCGGAGGGCACAGTGAGAGTTGGAGAAGGTTGGAATACCACACCCTCCTTGGCCAATCCGGAACTATTAAGATTACTTGGGCCCGGTCCTTGCGAATTTTCCTCAATACTCGAGGAATCAAGGGTATGGGGGGAAACGCGTAAAGCAACTGGTCGCACCAGGTCCTCTGAAACGCGTCCCCCAACGCTCCTTGCACCGGATACTGGAGGCTGCAGAATAACGGGCAGTGCGAGTTCTCCCGGGTGGCAAACAGATCTATCCGAGGAAACCCCCACAACTGGAAGATTAGACGGACTTGATCTGGATGGAGACACCACTCGTGGTCGGACGAGAAGTGGCGACTGAGACTGTCCGCACGTACATTCAAGACTCCGGCCCAGGACCATAGCCGAAGAGCTTCTCTGCAGAGAAGGTACGACCCCACTCCTCCCTGTTTGTTTATATACCACATTGCGGTAGTATTGTCCGTCAGGACCTGAACCGACTGACCGCGAAGGGATGGGAGGAAGGCCTTAAGAGCCAGACGTACAGCCCGCAACTCCAACAGATTGATATGAAAAATCTGTTCCTCTGGAGACCAAAGCCCTTTGATCTCCAGATCCCCCAGATGAGCTCCCCACCCTAGAGTGGAAGCATCCGTTATGACTGTGGTCACTGGTGGCGACTGCTTGAACGGCCTTCCTTGGGAAAGATTGTCGCCCGCAATCCACCACTTCAAGTCCGTAGCAGCATCTCTGGAGATCTTGACAGAACCTTCGAGATCCCCTTTGTGTTGAGACCACTGCCTTCGGAGGCACCACTGAAGAGCCCTCATGTGCCAGCGAGCATGCGTGACCAACAGTATGCTAGAGGCAAACAGACCGAGCAGACGAAGGACCTTGAGGACTGGAACGACCGCTCCACTTCGAAACATTGGAACCAATTCCTGAATATCTTGAATCCGCTGAGGCGGAGGAAAGGCTCGATCCAATGTTGTATCCAATACTGCCCCTATGAACAGGAGGCGTTGAGAGGGCTCTAGGTGAGATTTGGGCACGTTCACCGAAAAGCCCAGATCGAACAACAACTGGGTTGTCGACTGTAGATGATGCAACACAAGCTCCGGGGACTTGGGTTTGATCAACCAGTCGTCCAGGTAAGGGAATACTGCTATCCCCTTCCTTCTGAGCTCTGCCGCAACCACCGACATCACCTTTGTGAAGACTCGAGGTGCTGAAGTAAGACCAAACGGGAGGACCGCAAACTGATAGTGCTGCGACCCCACCACAAACCGGAGATACTTCCTGTGCGACTTGAGAATCGGGATGTGAAAATAAGCATCCTGCAAGTCGACAGACACCATCCAATCTCCCTTGTTCAACGCCAAAAGCACCTGAGCTAGGGTCAGCATCTTGAACTTTTCCTGTTTGAGGAACCAATTCAAGATCCTCAGGTCCAGGATTGGTCTCAACCGACCATCCTTCTTGGGAATCAGGAAGTACCTCGAGTAACAACCTTGACCCCTTTCCTGCTCTGGAACCAACTCCACCGCGCCCTTTAAAAGGAGGACTTGAACCTCCTGTTCTAACAACAGGAGGTGGTCTTTTGAACAATAAGATGGGCGGGGCGGGATGGGGGGCGGAAACTCCTGAAAGGGAAGGGTGTAGCCTTTTCCCACAATGCTGATAACCCAAGTGTCTGATGTAATAGCTTCCCACTTGTGAAGAAAATGCAGTAACCTTCCCCCTACAGGAGAGGAGTGAGTGGGAATTAGTGGAAGCCTAAGGCTGCTTCCCCTGCTGCACCCCTCCAGAGGACGAGGAAGAGGCAGAGTGCTGCTGAGAGGCTCCCCTGGTGCAGACCCTACCCCTCCCTCTAATTGATCTAAAGGTGAGAGAAGAGGCAGGTTGTTGGAATCTCCCCCGAAAGGAAGAGGAGGAAGAGCCACGTCCAAATCCACGAAACCTCCTAAAAAATCTGGAGAAGGCAGAAGAAGCGGCTTGCAGTCCTAAAGACTTGGCTGTGGCCCTGCTTTCTTTAAACCTTTCCAAGGCCGAATCCGCTTTGGCCCCAAAAAGTTTGTCCCCATCAAACGGGAGGTCCAACAGGGTCGACTGCACGTCCGAAGAGAACCCTGAGTTGCGAAGCCAAGCCTGTCTCCTCGCAACCACAGCCGTGCCCATCGCTCTAGCCACTGAGTCAGTTGTGTCCAACCCAGATTGGATAACCTGGGTTGCAGCAGCCTGGGCATCCGATACGATATTCAAGAGCCCTTGGGGAAGCTCCGTATGCGATGATGTTATTTCATCCATAAGAGCATAGATGTACCTTCCCAAGATACATGTAGCGTTGGTGGACTTAAACGCCATGCTACAGGACGAAAATATTTTCTTGGATTGTGAGTCCAACTTCTTGGAGTCTCTGTCCCCCGGCACCGTCGGAAAAGATCCAGGCGCAGATCTAGAAGAACAGGAAGCCTGGACCACCAAGCTCTCCGGCGTAGGGTGTCTGGACAGAAAGCCAGGGTCAGATGGTGCAACCCAATACCTCCTGGCCACAGCCCTATGAACCGCCGAGGAAGATACCGGCTTCTTCCAAACCTCCAATACCGGATCAAGCAAAGCCTCGTTGAATGGTAAAAGAGGCTCTGCTGCAGTAGAGGCCGGATGTAGGACCTCAGTTAATAAATTCTGTTTCGCCTCCGCTACTGGCAAAGGCAGTTCGAGGAAGTTAGCTGCCTTTCTTACTACAGCGTGAAAAGTGTCTGCCTCCTCAGTATACTCCCCTGGAGATGACAGGTCCCACTCAGGGGAAGTATCCAGCTCACTAGCTGTATCCAGTCCATGAAGACCCTCGCCAGAATCCTCAATTTCTCCTTCCTCCAAGACCCGTTGGTATTCCTGTTCCTCCAAGAGACGGAGAGCACGTCTCCTAGAATGTAGCCTCTCTTCAATACGTGGCGTCGACATGGCATCTGCCGAAGTCGAGGAACGGCGCCGACCGCCGGATCCATCCGACGCCATGTCCGGCGCCACAAGAAGCTTCGACGCCGAGCTAGGAGCCGGATGAAGAGAGGTTCGTCTCGGAGTCTCAGATGGTCCTGACGGGGTCACTGGCCGAAACCCGAAGTCGACGGGATAGAAACCTCCGGGGCCGAAACCTCTGGAGCCACCGGAGCGGACACCGGAGCCGACACCGGCGCCGAGCCAACATTCCCCAAGGGAAGAAAGGGCATGAAGGGTGCTGGCCGTAGCGGCGCCGGAGCACCCAAGGTGAAAGCCAACGGCCCTGAAGGACCAGTCGGAGCACCGCCTGGAGCCATCTGCTGGAAGATGGAAAACATTGCATTAAAAAATGCGGAATTATCGGCTCCAGGGGCAGGAAAAGCCGGATACTGGGGTGCCTGGATCGAAGGCGACCCCGACGTCGGCCTCGACGTCTGCGACGCCGGAGAGAACACCTGAGGCTGTGGCACCTCAACCACTGAAGACGTCTGCCCAGGCGAAGTCGGCGAAGCCGGAGATGGCAACGGCGTCAATGGATGTGGAGTGACTGTGGGACTGACCTCCCAAGTCTTTCGACGACGAGCCGAAGGCGACCTCGATCGAGACCTCTCCTTGCTGGAATGGCGCCGTGAATCCCTACGGTGCCGGGAGTCTCGATGATGCCGATGAGACCTCGGCGAGGAGGACTTCCTATGATGTTTCTTCTCCTTCCTTTTTGACTTCACCATGAAGAGCTTGGCTTCTCGCTCTTTTAGGGCTTTCGGATTCATGTGCTGACATGAATCACATGTTGCGACGTCGTGGTCGGAGCTTAAGCACCATAAGCAGTCCGAATGTGGGTCAGTAACGGACATCTTGCCCCCACACTCCTGACAGGGATTGAAACCAGACTTCCTCTGAGACACAGTAACCTCAGAGAAAAAACACGATGCTGAAATACACACTGTAACTTCGAAAGCAACAGTAGCTCTCTCGAAGATAACCGTTTCGAACGCACGGAAAAAAGGGAACTGACGTCGGCACGTCGGCGAGGACCTCTTATTGCCTGTATGACGTCAGACGGCGTCGCGTGGGCAAATGTGACATCCTCGTCGATGTGCAGAAGCTAGGAAGAAGATTTCCGTCGAATGCTGGCGCCATGGGAGTATTCATTAGGTGAGGAATCCACAGGTAGTTGTATCCATCAGAAACTGGTTTTCTTACCCAAAAATAGCTTCATAGAAAGCAGATTTGTGTCCAGGATTTTCCTTACTGTTTATACAAAATTGTACAGCCTGGCAGGAAGCTTGGCATGAAGGGATAATGCAGCTAACAAAAGTCTTAAAATCCAGAGTCTGTTTTTCACTATGTTTAGTGTACTTGTTATGGGGCATCATTCCTGGCTTCTTTTTTTAATTAGTTCACTCCTTTCTGAGTTGAGTTTCAGCCAAACATACTATACTTTTAATAAAATGGCTAAATTACATTTAAACAGTCAAAAATGGAAATACCATTGGACTCCTGGAAAAATAACTTTTTAGGGTGGCCACAGGAAGACCTTGCTAAAATAAACAAAAAATCATCCAACAGTTTGGCTTGGTTGGGGTCTGTGTTGCAGACTCCACATCAGGCTACAAATCTGTATCAGTGCCCTGTGTAAACAGACTTTGTAGTGGGACAACTGGCTGCATGGATGACATCCACAATCTCAGGAAGTAGACTGAAAGAATTCAACTGTCAATGCCTAATCTTCACTTATGGAGGTGTAGGTTAGGCAAGTTAGGGTGCAGATTCCTACCCTGTTGCTGCGAGAGAAGATCCTCACAGAGCAGAAGCTTGATTGGAGGACTATGCTCATGCCCAGAAGAGTTACAGGTACCACACTCTCTCCTGGCCCAGTTCAGAGCAACTAGGATGACTTGTGCCCGGTTGATTCTATTCTTCAGAATTCAGGGCAGGAGAGGCAGAGGTGGAAAGGTGTACAGCAGTCCCATGTTCCACTCTAGCCCGAATAAATCTCCTACAGGGAACAACCTTAGGAACTCCAATTTGCAGATATTTTGACACTGCACATTCTCTACGGTGGCAAAAAGACCAAGCTAAGGCTCTCCCCACTGTCGGAAGATGTCCTCCCCCACATTGGGATGCAACCTCCATATGTGATGTCAGGTGCCATCAGCAGCATGTAATTTGATGATACCTGCTCCTGGGGATTCATGTGAGAAACTTTTCTCTTTCGCTGCAATTTCCTATAGAGTAAAAGTTAAAGGTATGAAATCCATTATGTCATGCTCCTTCAGCAACCTTGGACATATCTCATACCAACAGTCTTTACTACAATACAATCTGGATCCCCAAATTGATCCAAGCCCTCCCGTTCTATTTATGTTCCCCTCGGAAACTATCACTCCAACTCTCAACCAGCTTTCTATCTGCGCTAGAATCAGTTGAAGGTCCAGCTTGCTGGAAGAGGATGAAAGTAATCCCTTTTTTAAATTTTTTTTTTTTACAAAACATTTGCTGACCCTTCTATACTGTCCAGTTAGCGTCCTGTCTCTTTGCTACCTGCTGTAACTAAGATGCTGGAAAAGTTTGCCAATATCCAGCTTTCCATCTATCTCAAAGAGAACAAGCTCCTTTACTGCACTCAGTTGGGCCTTCGCCCACAGCACAGCACTGAAATTGCCCTTCTTGAGGTGGTTGAAACTACTGAAATTGTTTTGAATTAAGGTAAAAGTGCTGTCTTGATTTTGATTGATTTTTCTATGGCCTTCAATACCGTGTCTCATTCTATCTTATTGCATAGGATGGCTGAGTTGGAAATCGATGCATCAGCTTGGAGTTGATTTCAGTTCTCCTTAGAAGGAAGACAGCAAGAGAATTGTATTGCATCTCATTCTTTGCCCAGCAAGAGATTAGCTTTTGGAGTGCCCTACTTTGTTTAACATACATGTGGCCCCCTTAGCTAAACTAATTGAATTTCATGGTCTTGAAACCATTTCATATGCTGATGACACTCAGATGATGCTCACCTTTGGCCACTCATCTACAGATAAGACCTCGTCCTTTGCTGCATGTTAAAAGATGTCCTGCATTGGACGCGGAAGAATCACCTACAATGCAATGCTAAAAACAAACAAACAAAAACAGCCACAACAGCAGAGAACTCTTCAGCATCGTCAAGGAGTTCTCCAACCCCAGCGCCAACGCCATCACGCCCTCACAGGATTTGTGCGAATCCCTCACCACTTTCTTCCATCGCAAGATCAGCGACCTCCACGACAGCTTCGGACACCAGACCCAACCAAACACCACCGAACCCGCATCCCCGGCCATCACCCTCAACAACTGGACCCACATCAACACGGAAGAAACCAAATCCATCATGAACTCTATCCACTCCGGCGCCCCTTCGGACCCCTGCCCGCACTTCATCTTTAACAAAGCCGACAACATCATCGCCCCGCACCTCCAGACCGTCATCAACTCTTCTTTTTCTTCTGCTACCTTCCACGAATGCTGGAAACACGCCAAAGTCAACGCCCTACTAAAGAAACCTACGGCTGACCCGAGCGACCTGAAAAACGTCCGCCCCATCTCTCTTCTGCCTTTCCCAGCCAAAGTAATAGAGAAGACCGTCAACAAACAGCTGACCACCTTCCTGGAAGACAACAACCTGCTCGACCCCTCACAAACCGGATTCCGAACCAACCACAGCACTGAAACCGCCCTCATCTCAGTCACAGACGACATCAGAACCCTGATGGACAACGGTGAAACAGTCGCCCTCATTCTTCTCGACCTCTCGGCTGCCTTTGACACCGTCTGTCACCGCACCCTAATCACCCGCCTCCGCTCCACCGGGATCCAAGGCCAGGCCCTGGACTGGATCGCCTCCTTCCTCGCAAACCGTTCCCAAAGAGTTTACCTCCCTCCGTTTCGCTCAGAACCCACCGAGATCATCTGCGGCGTACCTCAAGGCTCATCGCTCAGCCCGACACTCTTCAATGTCTACATGAGCCCCCTCGCCAACATTGTACGCAAGCACGACATCATCATCACCTCCTACGCCGACGACACCCAACTTATACTCTCCCTCACCAAGGACCCCGCCAGCGCCAAGACCAACCTACAAGAGGGTATGAAGGACGTCGCAGATTGGATGAGGCTCAGCCGCCTAAAGCTGAACTCTGAAAAAACGGAAGTCCTCATCCTCGGCAACACCCCGTCTGCCTGGGACGACTCCTGGTGGCCCACGGCCCTCGGCACCGCACCGACCCCCACAGACCACGCCCGCAACCTCGGCTTCATCTTGGACCCTCTTCTCACCATGACCAAGCAAGTCAACGCCGTGTCCTCCGCCTGCTTCCTCACCCTCCGCAAGATCTTCCGCTGGATCCCCGCCGACACCAGAAAAACCGTGACCCACGCCCTCGTCACAAGCTGCCTGGACTATGGCAACACCCTCTACGCCGGGACCACAGCCAAACTCCAAAATCGCCTGCAACGCATTCAAAACGCCTCAGCCCGCCTCATCCTCGACGTACCCCGCAGCAGCCACATCTCCGCACACCTGAGACACCTGCATTGGCTCCCAGTCAGCAAAAGGATCACCTTCCGACTTCTCACCCACGCACACAAAGCCCTCCACGACAAGGGACTGGAATACCTCAACAGACGCCTCAGCTTCTACGTCCCCACCCGCCTCCTCCGCTTCTCTGGCCTCGCACTCGCTGCTGTCCCTCGCATCCGCCGCTCCACGGCGGGTGGGAGATCTTTCTCCTTCCTGGCGGCCAAGACCTGGAACTCCCTCCCCACCAGCCTCAGGACCACCCAGGACCACTCCGCTTTCCGGAGACTCCTAAAGACCTGGCTGTTCGAGCAGCGATAACCCCCCCTTTTCCCCTAGCGCCTTGAGACCCGCACGGGTGAGTAGCGCGCTTTATAAATGTTAATGATTTGATTTGATTTGAATGCTGATAAAACGGACATGTTCTTGTTTGGAAGGGTTAGTGATAATTGGGTAAACAACAGTAGGTCAGGGCATCTTCCCATGCCCCCTTCCTACTCCTGTTGCTAAGACTTTAGGAGTTATGATAGATGACAAGCAGTCCCTGCATTCCCAAATCCTGTCAGCAACGAGTATCTGTTTTGGCTTGCTGTGGTCAATCAGGAAATGTCTTGATATGCTAGAAGCACGCAGAATGGTAGGCCATACATAGATAACAAGTAGGTTGGACTATTCGAATAGCTAATATCTCGGCTTTCCTTTGTGGTGCAAAATACAGCTGCTCACCCTATTCTGTAAATTTCAAAGAGGGAATCAGTTTTAAGTCATCTTATGGGTTTCCATTGGCCCCCCGATTAAGAAAAGAATCTTCATCAAGAACTCAAGATGTGGCTCTTCGGATGAGGCCTCTCCCCTCCCCCCCAGCGCCTTGAGACCCTCACGGTTGAGTAGCTGCGCTTTACAAAAAGTGATTGATTGATTGGTTCAAGGTGCTTACTTTCATCCATTGGGCCTTGTATAAGCACAGGCCGATATATTTGATCATAACTAAAGGTACGTATGCAGTTCCTTACCCGCTGTCATTGATTAACACAGATTCTAAGATATTAGCAAAGATAATAGCAATGCAGCTACAGCCCCTGCTTGCCAGACTAATCCTGCCGGACTAAGCAGGCTTTATACTTGTGAGGTCTACAGCACACAATCTGCGAACGCTCTTCACAGTCCTTCATCAATTAAAACCTTCAATGCAAGTGGTGGCAGTCCTACTGGATGCCGAAAAAGCATCTGATTCTATGCAATGGACATATATGCTCACAGTGCTGAACCACATGGGAATAATCCAGACATTTCTACGCTGGATTAGACTACTATACACCAACCCAGTAGCGCTGGTGAGCATAAACTGTCACGCCGAACCGATTTACAATACACAGGGGGGCCCGTCAGGGATGCCCCCTCTTATTACTTATTACTCACTGCATCCCAGGCAGAAAACCCACAACATTCTCACCCTGCACTGGACAGGTGGAATGCATTACTGGGGAGCCCACACATGCTAGAAGAGAGAGAACACTGTTGTATGCAGACTGAACAACTTACCCCAACTCCAATTTAAGAATAATATATTTTAAATATTTGCACCAGGTATGCTACACCCCACTTCAGTTATATAGATACACACTAAGAGGGGACTCAAGATGTGCTAGGTGTAGAGGAGTGGAAGCTGATTTTTTGCATTTAGCCTCGGCATGTGGTCGGATACAGGAGTTTTTGATGCAGGTGACACAGGCCTTAATGGAGATGATGATGGGAGAGGTGGCATGCACTCCCCAAATGTGTCTGCTGGGGCTGGTATAGCCTGCCATCGCAGACTAACCACAATCGCTTTGTTACTAGAGAAGAGGAGGGTGGCTATACACTGGGGAGGGAAACAAGCTCATTGTTAAACACTGGCCCAAAGACTTGACCTATTGTAAGGAGCAACTATAACTGTAGGCACAAGACGTTTTTCAAGCTTCCAGGCCACAAAATATATGGGGTCCACTAGTGTCATACTTGCTTACAGTACCCAGTGGAGTCATACACCCAACATAGGTGGAGCATTGCAGAGCCAGCCCCGGGGCGATGGATGTTGACATAGACTGAGCAAGGTTTGAACAGAGATATAGTCCTGCATGTTATGCACTGCTTGCATGAAGTTTCACTGTCTTTGTATGCACTCTGTTTTTCATTATTGCTATTAATAAAATGAGAAAAAAGTATGCAGTTCTTACAAAAACCAGAAGCACTGCATGCAGGTCAGAATCTACATGGGGGTAGCCCCTTTCAAGAGCAAGAGTCCTCACACACCCCAAGGGGTGTCATGCTTCATCATCGGGCAGCTCCACGTTGGGCTGGCGCTACATTGCCCAATGGGCCTCAATGGTGGGCTCTGGGCTCTGTGCCGGAGATCTTTTTTGGTTGCAGATGTGAATAGTGAGGTGCAGTAGAGGTGTTGTGTTATGAGAGTGAGTATATTGGTGCAGGAGCCAGAGTGGAAGCCAGCACCAGAGTCGGTGACAGAACAGGGGGCAGACCAACAGACAGGAACCTGACTGTAAATCTCTATGGATCATTGTGGCCCGAATGTGCACCGGAGGCAGAGGGGAACAGCCCGCATGGCCTTCTTAAAGGCCTTGATAAGCTGCCGCATTACTAATGGTCAAGGAAATTTGGGGTGCAGCAGAACGAGTTGTGGAATAGGTTCTTCGAACAGGAACCAAGAGTGAAATCAATTGGTAGCTTGATGTCCTCTTGACTTCTCTTTACACAGAGTGTGGTGGGATGGAGTTGAGGCTCGCTTCCACTTTCTGTGCTTCTTCGATTTTGATGCTGACTTACCAGGTGGTTCAACCCTGAAGCAGACCTGTCACGGGAGAAGCCTAAAAGTGGGAATGGGTCTGTACCTTCAACTTGGAGCAGGAGTGGGACTTGTGCAAGATCTGCAAATTATTTTGGTGTTCAGCAACATACAACTCCACTTCATGGTCCAGGGTAGCTTTTGGTGCATGAGGGCACATTCTTCATGTCCTGGAGTCATGCCCCAAGCACAGGTTCTAACGGCAGACCTCATACTGGTGCATCCACTTTGTTTCTGACAGTCACAACACTGTTTGAACCCTGTAGCCGACAGCAGGGACAATGTTTGAAAGGATTCATCACCAAAGAAAGCAGGAACAGGGCTCCTGATCTGCATGCTGCTCTGTCACATCCAGGGTGGAATGAGGCCAATGCAGAGCTGCACAATGGCAACTAGTGGCACGCAGGAATACTGCTGTGAAGGATTCCGGATCCAGGAAAGCAACTCGGGAATAGTCTAGGAGTAGCTGTATCCATCAGAATCTACATATAATAATCAGGAAAAATTTACAAAAAGAAAATGCAATTAACAGCATGAGATATCAGGTAGCTATATGACTGAATATTTAAACTCCATCTCACAAGAATATTTTAAGAAATTTGACCCAGGACATTAAGCTCTATCTGTAATTGTGCGACTACAAATACACTGTAACCTTTTTAAAATACTGGGAATCTTAACAGTGTTTTTGTTCATATATTCTTCAAACAACTAGGTTCCATTCTTACCTTTCTCGCAATGCTGGGTTCCTCAGGGCTGCAATGAGGGGCATTGTCCTTTTAAACTGATCTATCCTGTTCTTTGAAGTTTCCACCACTTCCCAGTTCTTTTCCTTTAAATTGAAAATTTAAACAGATTAAGGCCATACACTGCACTACAAACATTTTAGTTCAGAAATATAGGAACAAAATCTAACTAAGAAAAAAGGCTATTTCCCTGTAACAAATGATCTTCATTACACAAAGGAAGCTTTGCCATTTTGGAATAGGCATCATTCCATTTAAAAATAGAAAATGTGTCTGGAGCTTAGACCACGGAAGTGGTGGCAGGTGCTTTGTTGGCAAAACTTGCTGCTCTTCTGCCTTCCACCGATCTAATACCTGTGCCTGCACCCCCAATCACAATGAGGAGGCCCTTGCTGGGTGCAGGGAGGAGATTGGTCAGGTGCAGGTGGCAGGACAGGAGAAGCTGAGAAGCACACTGAAGTTAGCACTGCCCATTTATATATTGCCTATTATGAATGTGCTTAATGGAAGGGGTCGTTGTTGAGTCACCACAGCACTGTCTCCTCCCATTTGCTTGGCTTTTGTCCTGCTCCTAGTATATGTCCCTTCCCCGACCCCTAGCATATTTCTCTTGTTCTGCTGTCCGTCTGAACATTGGGCTCTGATATTGGTTGCTCCATGTGGCTTTTGCTGAAATATGATGAGTTACCATCATTTTTTGGGAAGTGAGGAGGTCTAGTTTGTGCTTAAATAGTTTATTTTTCTTCTTCTTGGATGATGCAAATACAAGGCTAGGGGTGTGGTATGTCAGCAAAATCAGATGATGAAGGCACCGCGCCACAGAAGAATAAGTTACTTACCTTCGGTAGCGCTTTTTCTGGTGGATACAATAACTACCTGTGGATTCCTCACCTAAAGAATTCTCCCGCGCGCCAGCCCTCAACGGAAATTTCTTCTAGCTCTGCACGTCGACAATGACGTCACAATCGCCCGACGCCACATGATGTCATCCAGGCAATAAGAAGCCCTCGTCGACGTGCAGATGTCAGTTTTCACCATTTTTACGTGCCATAGAGGCGAACAGGTTAAACCTAAAGAGTACACATTCATCCAGAATAGATGAAAATAAAACATTTAATATAAAACTCAACAAAAGTCACAGATATGACTGCTCAAACCGAGATAGAAATAAATATATATATATATGAGTATAAATTCAGTCCAAAATGTCCCTTTCACTATCTTAATGTGCAAAGGAAAAGTATATACAATGAATACAACCATATGCATGAAACAGCTATATACATATATTACAAGATCAAGGATGCGCACCCAAAGAAATCTTGGTTTGACCAGACAGGCAACGGGGAAGTGGGTGGGACCGTGAGGAATCCACAGGTAGTTACTGTATCCACCAGAAAAAGCGCTACCGAAGGTAAGTAACTTATTCTTCTGATGGATACACCTACCTGTGGATTCCTCACCTAAAGAATAGAGTCCCAAAGCAGTAAACCCTCCGGTGGTGGGTGCCCGAATGGTCAAACCAAGAAATCTTGCAGCACCGAGCGAGCAAAATGGCCATCTCTCCTAACCTCAGAGTCCAAACAGTAATGCTTGGCAAAAGTATGGAGGGACGCCCAAGTCGCTGCCCTGCAGATGTCAGCCACAGGAACACCTCTAGCCAAAGCTGATGAAGCTGCTTTGGCTCTGGTGGAATGGGCACGAATCCCCACAGGTGGATCCTTCTTCGCCAAAGAATAGCAGATCTTAATACATAGAATGACCCACCTGGATAGCGTTCTCTTGTGGACCGCTCTACCTTTCCTCTTCCCCACGTATCCAACGAAGAGCTGTTCATCCTGTCTGAACTCTTTCGTCCTGGCGACGTAGAAGCTCAGAGCTCTACGCGGATCCAGCCGGTGGAGCCTCTCTTCCTCTTTGGATGGGTGAGGTGGAGGGTAAAAGGAAGAGAGAGTAATCGACTGCCCCAGGTGAAAGGATATAACAACCTTCGGTAGGAAAGCCGCCTTGGTCCTCAACACCACTTTGTCCTTAAAGAAAGAAAGGTATGGGGTTTCCACTGAGAGAGCCTGAAGCTTGCTAACCCTTCTGGCAGATGTTATGGCCACCAGGAAAACAGTTTTTAATACCAGGTACCGTAAAGAACAAGAATGCATTGGTTCGAACGGAGCCCCCATAAGAAAAGTTAAGACTAAGTTAAGGTCCCACTGAGGCATAACGAATGGCGTGGGTGGATACCTATTAGTGAGCCCCTTTAGAAACTTTAAAACAATTGGTGATTTAAGGAAGGACGGCTGATCAGGAAGGCACAGAAAAGCAGATAGTGCTGACAGATAACCCTTAACAGTGGCAATAGCGAAACCTTTCTGTGCCAGATGGAGTGCAAATGACAAAATGTCAGACAAACCAGCTTTTAAAGGATCTAAACTAGTCTCTCCACACCAGCTTGAAAATTTAGCCCAACAATTTGCATAGATTGACTTGGTGGAGTGTCGCCTGGCCGATAAAATAACTTCCACCACATCTGGAGGGAGAGAAAAGGAACTCAGATTGCCCCGTTCAATCTCCAGGCATGAAGATGCAGGCTCCTGAGGTAGGGGTGTAGAATCTGCCCCTGCGACTGCGAGAGGAGGTCCACCCTGCAAGGGAGACGGAGCGGAGGGCACTGAGAGAGTTGGAGTAGGTCCGAATACCACACCCTTCTCGGCCAATCCGGAGCTATTAAGATGACTTGAGCCCGGTCTTGGCGGATCTTCCTGAGAACTCGAGGAATCAAGGGTATGGGGGGAAACGCGTAAAGCAACTGCCCCTTCCAGGACATCTGAAACGCGTCCCCCAAAGCTCCTTGCACCGGATACTGGAGGCTGCAAAATAGCAGACACTGTGCATTCTCTTGAGTTGCAAACAGATCTATTTGTGGATATCCCCACATCCGGAAGATACCCAGAACTAGATCTGGATGAAGACGCCACTCGTGATCGACCGAGCTGCGTCGACTGAGAATGTCTGCACGCACGTTCAGGACTCCGGCCAAATGATGTGCAACTAAGCAGATCTTGTGATCCTGAAGTCAGGACCAGAGACGAAGAGCTTCTCTGCAGAGAAGATACGACCCCACTCCTCCCTGTTTGTTTATATACCACATCGCGGTCGTGTTGTCCGTTAGAATCTGGACTGATCGACCACGAATGGAAGGGAGGTAGGCCTTGAGTGCCAGACGTACTGCCTGGAACTCTAACAGATTGATATGCAACTTCTGTTCCCCCGGAGACCAAAGGTCTTTGATCTCCTGGTCCCCCAGATGAGCTCCCCACCCTAGAGTGGAAGCATCAGTTACCACCGTGGCCACTGGAGGAGGCAGCGAGAACAGCCTTCCTTGAGACAGGTTGTCGACCGCTGCCCACCATCGAAGATCCTCACCAGTCTCTCTGGAGATCTTTATCGAATCTTCGAGATCCCCTTTGTGTTGAAACCACTGCCTGCGGACGCACCACTGGAGAGCCCTCATGTGCCAGCGTGCATGAGTGACCAACAGTATGCAAGAAGCAAACAGACCGAGCAGACGAAGGACCTTGAGGACTGAAACTACCGCTCCATTTTGAAACATTGGAATCAACGCCTGAATGTCCTGGACCCGCTGGAGTGGAGGAAAGGCCCGATTCAATGTCGTGTCCAACACTGCCCCTATGAACAGGAGGCGTTGAGAGGGCTCCAGTTGAGATTTGGGTACATTGACTGAAAAACCCAGGTCGTACAACAATTGAGTCGCCGACTGGAGATGGCACCGCACGAGCCCTGGAGTTTTGGCCTTGATTATCCAATCGTCCAGATAGGGAAACACAGCTATCCCCCTTCTTCTGAGCTCTGCTGCTACCACCGCCATCACCTTCGTGAAGACTCGAGGTGCTGAAGTAAGACCAAAGGGAAGGACCGCAAACTGATAATGCTGTGATCCCACTACAAACCGGAGATACTTCCTGTGCGATTTGAGGATCGGAATATGAAAATACGCGTCCTGCAAATCGACCAACACCATCCAGTCTCCTTTGTTCAACGCCAAAAGAACCTGTGAGAGGGTGAGCATTTTTAACTTTTCCTGTTTGAGGAACCAATTCAAAATCCTCAAGTCCAAAATCGGTCTCAGTCGACCATCCTTTTTGGGAATCAGAAAGTATCTTGAATAGCACCCCTGACCCCTCTCTTGCTCGGGAACCAACTCTATTGCACCTTTTTGTAATAGGGATAATACCTCCTGCTGTAACAGGAGAAGATGGTCTTCCGAACAGAAGGATGGGCGGGGAGGGAAGGTCGGAGGGAATTCCCAAAAGGGAAGAGCTCTTCACAATGTCGATGACCCAGGAGTCCGATGTTATGACCTCCCACTTTGAAAGAAAAGAGGCAAGTCTCCCCCCTACCGGAGACGAATGGACAGGGAGTGTTGGAGGACTACGGCTGCTTTCCTTGCTGCACCCCTCCCGAGGAAGAGGCAGAGTGCTGCAAGGTGGCTCCTCTCGTACGGACTCTGCCCCTGCCCCTGAAGGATCTGTAAGGCAGGGTAGAAGTAGATTGTTGTGGTCCTTGCAATCTTCCTCGAAAGGAACCACGTCCAAATCCCTTAAATCTCCGAAAACCTCTGAAGGTGGATGAGGCCGACGACTGGAGTCCCAAAGACCTAGCTGTCGCTCTGCTCTCTTTAAAACGTTCCAAGGCAGAGTCAGCCTTAGAGCCGAAGAGCTTTTCTCCATCAAACGGAAGATCAAGGAGTGTGGCCTGCACGTCTGACGAGAAGCCTGATGATCGAAGCCACGACTGCCTCCTAGAGACTATGGTGGTGCCCATAGCCCTAGCCACCGAGTCCGAAGTGTCCAATCCAGACTGGATCACTTGTGTCGCAGCCGCCTGAGCATCCGCTAATAGTTGCAGCATCTCCTGGGACAAATTAGGGTGGCCCTTCGCCTCTTCCATAAGGGCATG
This sequence comes from Pleurodeles waltl, assembly GCF_031143425.1. Taxonomy (NCBI): domain Eukaryota; kingdom Metazoa; phylum Chordata; class Amphibia; order Caudata; family Salamandridae; genus Pleurodeles; species Pleurodeles waltl. The sequence continues at coordinate 683,530,330 of NC_090451.1, read as the reverse complement.
GATGTAATGCCCCAGTATGCATGTGGCATTGGAAGATTTTAGGGCCATACTGCAAGATGAAAATGTCTTTTTAGAAGAATGGTCCAACTTTTTTGGCTCCCTGTCCGCAGGGGCACCAGGAAACAAACCAGGAGAGGATCTGGAAGAAAATGAAGCTTGGACGACTAGGCTCTCCGGAGTTGGTTGCCTGGAAAGGAACACCGGATCCCCAGGCGCCGTCCTGTACCGCCGAGCCACCGCTCTGTTGACCGCAGCGGTGGATACAGTTTCAGCCAGATATCCTTAATGGGGTCCAGCAGAGCCTCACTGAATGGAAGAAGAGGCTCAGCAGAAGCAGACGTCGGATGGAGGACTTCTGTCAATAAATTTCTCTTGACCTCCACGGTAGGAAGGGGAAGATCCAAAAAGTCTGCAGCCTTACGAATGATTGCATGGAAAGAAGCAGCTTCCTCCGTGACCTCTCCAGGGGAAGCCAGATCCCATTCCGGGGTAGTGTCAAGGCCACTAGCTGAGTCCAGTCCCTGGAAGTCACCTGAGTCTCTATAACTTCTCCTTCCTCCAGGTGTTACCTGCGTACTCCTCCTCCTCCAAGAGATGAAGGGCCAGACGTCTTGACCTAAGTCTTGACTCCAAGCCTGGAGTCGACAAGGCGTCGGCCGACACCAAAGATCTTCGTCGGCGCCGAACCTCAGATCCGTCCGAAGCCAGAGGCTCCGGCTCCAAAGTGTTCTTGGACGTCGATCGGATCAGAGGCGAATCCAACGGCGCCGTAACAGGTGTAGCCATCCTGGGCGACGTCGTAGGCATCGGCGCCGTCGTAGGCATAGGCGCTGCTTCAGGTGCAGCAGACAAAAACGGGGTGAACGGCGCCGACCTGTAAGACGCCGGAACACCCAAATCATAGGCCAAAGGGCCAGACGGACCTGCATGACTTGCACCCGGTGTCATGGAAGCAAAGATGTTATACATAGCGTTTAAAAACGCTGCAGGATCCGATCCCGGAGTCGGGAAAGCCGGGTACTGCTGCTGCTGCACCGGCGCCGGCAAAGCTGCCGAAGAGGGTCCAGGTAACTCCTGGCCAGGAGAACCCTCAGGTCTCTGGTGAGGCTCGACCTCGAAGACCGACCCGGGTGACGTCGGGGTCGTCGGAGGCGGAGGGGTGACGGTCGGGCTTATCTCCCATGTCGGACGATGCCGAACCGACGGAGAAGCCGATCTAGATCTGGACCGTCCCTTGCTCGATCGGCGCCGAGATCCATGACGGCGCCGAGATTCACTATGATGATGATGGCGAGACCTCGAAGATCTCGTCGAAGACTCCCTCCTATGACGCCTCTCCTTCTTCTTCTTGGACCGGGCCAAGAATAACTTTGCTTCCCTCTCCTTAAGTGCGTTGGCACGAACCGCATGCCTCGACCTCATGGTCGGAACTAAGGCACCAGAGGCAGGTTTCGTGGGGGTCGGTAACCGACATCTGACCCCCGCACTGGCTACAAGGTTTAAAGCCGGATTTTCTAGGCTGTGACATCGTAACCGCCGTTGGAAACAGTAGCTCCCTGTGAGCCTCGAAGAATTAACCGTTATTCGGGCACGGAAAAAAGGGAACTGACGTCTGCACGTCGACGAGGGCTTCTTTTGCCTGGATGACGTCATGTGGCGTCGCGTGGAGTCGGGCGATTGTGACGTCGATGTGCAGAGCTAGAAGAAATTTCCATTGAGGGCTAGCGCGAGGGAGAATTCTTTAGGTGAGGAATCCACAGGTAGGTGTATCCATCAGAATAAAGATTTACTTACCTGTAATTACAGTTCTTCAGCAATAGAATCTTTTATAGATTCACCACTTGAATTACTCCCCGACATCAGGCTGAGAACCCTCGGTAGTCAATGTTAACTTAGCAGTATTTAAAATACAGCAACTGACACTGAATATAAATGGAAAAGGGCCAGAGTAGCCCATCCACCTCATTATATGACCTTAAATCAACCCAATCAGGTGGAGTGACTCAGAGTTCTAACCCTCCTCTGAGGCATCAACGGTCAGATTTTCTGTACCATGTATAAGGCAGCATCTGCATAACAAAATTGAGGACACCTATGAATCTGTTACAGCTAAATCAAATCATTACATCTGATCAGTGAGGCAGAGAGGCACTGCATTTTAACCACTGTTAGATAGTCCTTCTAAAGAAACTACTGGTAGCCCATGAACGGAAAGGAGGATGGATGTAAGTGCATCTATGAAAGATATCAGTACTGAAGAACTATACTAACAGTTAAGTAATTTTTTCTTTACCAGCATGGGCTACTTCATAGATTCATATGCTCTTGAGTGCTATGGGCATGCTAGAAAAGTCCCCTGCACTGTCTCTCCGGTACTAATCACATCGCTATCCCATTCTAGCACTGGGGCTGGTTGAGATTTTTAAAAACTCCACGACCTGAAGATGGAGAGCGTCCCCTTTAGCCCTAGACTTTTTTTCTTTTAGTGATTATTATTGCACTTCGCACCTCCTCTTTCAAATTGCAGCATAATACCTTTATATCCTTGCTTGGGCGATCGTCGCAGTAGGAGGGTGGCAAAGTAAAGATCCACCCATAAGACACCAGGGAGGGGAGAGTGCCACCAAAGCATGGGTGAGTACTCCCCATCATAAAAAATTGGCCATTCGGCCTTTCTTCTTTCCTGTCGAGCAACTCAGGTTCTATACCCAAGTCGTCCCCTTAGGGGAAATAAAGCCCACAATCACATGGAACTAAAAAAAGAAAAATAGGCAGAGCAGCCAACCCAGGCATTGGGCTGTGCCTCCACCTCCTAGATACTTTTTGCCCCACCCCTAGCCCTTCCAGGGTGATTGGAGGGGTTAGCCCTCAATCTGCCATGGACAGGGGGGTGTGGTAGAGGGTCCAGAAAGCTATCTGCACAGCATATATTTCCTATATTCAAGAAAACTGGGTGGGCGCGGCCTGTCTTGCTATGGGCCATGCCCTCACCCCCTAATGGCCACACAAGTCTTTCTGCCCTTCTGGGAAGCAGATTAAAGCTTTTGTCCTCAATGTGCCCCCCAGGGGGCAGAAAGTCTGTTAGACATCAATGATTATATTTAAAAAAACAGAATGCGGGTGGGTGGCCCACCAAGGCATCGGGCCATGAACCCACCCCTAAAGTGCTCAACAGGCTATCTCCCTCACCCCGAGGGGTGGGGCTTGTTCCTACTTTGCCTCCCTGGAAGGCCAGAAAGCACACTACACACACGGTATTATTTTTGTGTACACAAAATATGGGATGGGGCTGTCTCCTCAGGTACTGGCCTGATCCCCATGCGTAAAGGTGCTAAACAGGCATTTTTCCCCATCAAGGGGATCATTCGAGGTTTCGCCGTAATGTAAGCCCCCCTGCTAGTTCAGAAAGCCCACTAGACACCAAAGATTATTAGGTTTTATATAAAATAAAAAAATAAAAAAACGGGCTGGGCATCAGGCCTTTAGCTACCCTTTAATGGGTCAAATAGTCTTTCTATACCCCCCAGGGGTGTTGATTCAGCGTTTCACCCAAATCTCCTTCCCACCCCCCACCGCCAGCCATGACATCAGAAAGACACTAGACATACTGTGGCGATTAGTATCAGCATACACAGTCCCTTTTTAGGTTGAGTGTAGCAGCGCACATGCGCTGCTTTTCTGACATGTTGGTATGTATCTGGGCTTTTAACAATGCCCACCTCACGCCCATCACTATCACTCATTCGAGGGCTTGCCCTTCAAAAATCCTTTGATGACATTGGTAAATGGTTTACGTTTGCCCCCCCCCCCCTTGTGGAGGTTTTGTTACCGCCTTGGCTATCACCCCTGTTTCATGGCTAATTGAACTTTTGCTGATAAGTTTGACTGCAAGCAAACTTCTTTTTCCTTTCGTGTCTCTCCTTATCGCTGATGCTCATGGCAGCCATGCGCTGGGATTTGGCTCGCTTATGTGAAACTGTTTTACTTTTGATTTTCAAGTTACGTGGCAAGAAGAGTCCGGTTAGGAGTTTACAACACTAATAGCTGTAACTCAAGCAAATCTGAGACCCCCTGCATTGCAAATGCTTGTTTAACTTCTGTTACACTCCTGGAACTAGTGGGATTAGAGGAAAGCATACACAAATATCCCTGACCAGGGAACAAAAAATGCCTCTCCTTGGGAGTCGGGATACCACCAATTGCTTGCACAGCTTTGGCATTTTGAGTACTCTGGTGTTGTAAATAGATTTAGAGTGTGCCTCATCTCTGAAATACCTGCTACAGCAGTCTGAAGTCCACCACAAACCGGAGATACTTCCTGTGTGACTTGATAATGGGGATATGAAAATAGGCATCCTGCAAGTCGACAGACACCATCCAATCCTCTTTGTTCAACACCAGAAGCACCTGCGCTAGAGTCAGCATTTTGAATTTCTCCTGCTTGAGGAACCAATTCAAAATCCTCAGATCCTGGATAGGCTTCAATCGACCATCCTTCTTGGGAATCAGAAAGTATGTTGAATAGCAACCCTGGCCCCTTTCATGCTCTGGAACCAACTCCACTGCGCCGTTTGATAAAAGGACTTGAACCTCCTGCTGCAACAACAGGAGATGATCTTCTGAACAATAAGAAGGACGGGGAGGGATGGGAGGGGTAAACTCCCAAAAAGGAAGGGCATACCCTTTCCTCACAATATTTAGTACCCAGGAGTCCGATGTGACTAACTCCCACTCGTGGAGAAAATGAAATAACCTTCCCCCTACGGGAGAAGCATGACTTTAAATGGATGGAAAACTAGGGCTGCTTTCCTTGATGTGCTCCCCCAGAGGAAGAAGGTGAGGCAGGGTGCTGCTGGGTGACTCCTTGTGTCCTAACACTCCCCCGCCCTCTAAAAGATCTATATGGAAGGTTAACGGGCTGTTGAGTTGTGGGTTGAGGTCTTCCACGATAAGCGGCTCCACTGCCAAACCCCCTAAACCTCCGAAAGGATCTGAAGGCAGTAAATGTGGAAGCGTGCAGTCCAAAAGACTTTGCTGTGGCCCTTCTATCTTTGAAGCGCTCTAAGGCAGAGTACGCTTTAGCCCCTAACAACTTTTCACCGTCAAAAGGGAGGTCCAATAAAGTTGTCTGGACATCTGTCGAAAACCCAGAAGACCTAAACCCAGAAGACCTTAACCACGCATGTCTCCTGGTGGCCACTGAAGTACCCATTGCCATGGCTACTGAGTCTGCAGTATCCACACTAGACTGGATGATCTGTTTGTCCGTAGCTTAGGTGTCCAACAGGAGCTCGTTGAACTGCCCCTGCATAACCTGAGGCAAGTTAAGCACTACAGCTCTAGCCGTGTCCATCAGGGCATGCGCATATCTACCCAACACACAGGTAGCATTGACCGATTTTAGGGCCATGCTGCAAGATGAGAAAGTCTTTTTAGCCACTTGCTCCATCCTCTTGGACTCCTTGTCCGAAGGAGTAACAGGGAAGGAACCAGGTGCAGAACAAGCCGAACAAGAAGACTGGACCACCAAGCTCTCAGGAGTCGGATGCTGGGACAAAAATCCTGGATCCCCAGGAGCAACCCTGTACCTCCTTGCTACAGTTCTGGACACAGCTGGTGATGTAACAGGCTTTCTCCAAACCTCTAAAATAAGCTCCATAAGAGCATAATTGAAAGGGAGCAGGGGCTCCGCTGAAGTAGAGGAAGGATGTAAAACTTCAGTCAAAATGTTTGTTTTAACTTCAGTAGCTGGCAATGGAAGCTCCAAAAAATCTGCAGCCTTCTTAATAACAGAATGATAGAAAGCCGCCTCTTCCATAAATTCCCCCGTGGATGAAAGATCCCACTCAGGGGAGGTGACCAGCCCACTAGCTGAGTCCAGGCCCTGAAACTCTCCCAAGGGCTCAGCAATCTCTCCTTCCTCCAATAGCTGTCTTTGGTACTCTTGCTCTTCCAAGAGCCTCAACGCTCTCCTCCTCAACCTCAACCTGGCCTCCAACCTCGATAGAGAGTTAGCCGACAACGCTGGCTTCAAAACAGATGTGCGCGGTAAGGGAGAAGAAGGAGATGCACTCTGTTCCGACCGGGACCCATCAGGCGCCGGAGTTGACTTCATCAGCGCCGTTGGCATATGAAACGATGTCTTCGGCGCCGTCAGCCTATGAGGTGATGTCATCAGTGCTGAAAAGGCCCCCTCAGCCTGATAGAAAGGCACAAACTGAGCCGACTTGTATGGAGCCGGAGAGCCCAAGGAGAACGCCAAAGGACCAGTGGGTCCATCCGGTGCACCAGCAGGGGCCATAGCCTTATTAAAGATACAGAACAAGGGATTCAGAAAAGCTGCCTGATCTGCTCCTGGAGTCGGGAAGGCAGGAAACCTTTGTTCTTCCTGCGGTGATTGGGCGGATCCGGAACCTGTGCCACTGACTCCTGAACCCCAGGCGAAAAGTGAGTTGGAGGACTCGCCGGGGACTCGACCACCTCAATGAGTGATGGCGAAGGAGAAGCCTGAGGACTTTGAGGTTGGGGAGTTACAGTAGGACTAACCTCCCATGCTGTCCGACGCCACCTTGATGGAGACCGAGATCGAAACCGATCTCTAGAAGAATGACATTCAGAGTCGTGCCGGCGCTGCTTCTTGTGTGACCTCGACAAATTATGGGATGACGAGTCCCTTGTCTTGGACCTTCGGTGACTTCTGTGTCTTTTCTTCGCTTTAGCTAAAAAGAGCTTCGCTTTTCTTTCTTTCAGCGCCTTCAGATTCGTCCTTTGGCAGGACACGCACTCTTCTACGTTGTGGTCTGAACTGAGACACCATAAACAGTCATCATGAGGGACCATGACAGACATACGACCCCCGCACTCACCACAAGAGCTAGGAGAAAACCGTTGAAGGCACGGAAAAAAGGGAAATGACGTCAGCACGCCGGCGAGGACTTCTTATTGTCACAATGACGTCAGACGGAGTCGCGTGCGGAGCCGTGCAATTGTGACGTCCTCGTGGACGTGAAGAGCTGGGAAGAAAGTTTCAGTTGAATTCTGGTGCATTGGACAAATTCATAAGGTGAGGAATCCACAGGTAGTTGTATCCATCAGAAGAGTCGCATGCTGAAGCATGCCTACACACAACCACACCTGGTTATAGTTAACTTAGGTCACAAGTTATAGCTACTTGAGATTACTATAGCTGGTAAATTTCTGTGGTTTTTAGAGTTTCAAACTTTTAGTTTGTTACTGAACATTTCAACTAACTATAATGTTACTTTAACCTTCGTTTTTCTAGGTCTTTTTTCACATTAAGCAATATTTTATTACTATGGGTAAAGCAACCCCCCCCCCCCGAAGGCTGTTAACCCCATGCTGTGTAAAACCTTCATAGGCCCGAGGTACCGTCCCCCCTGGGTCAGAATTCTATTTAAAAAAAGGGCTCATTAGGCACTGGGGACTCCATCCTGCAGGGCTTTATGTATTTGAAATGGGGAGAGGGGACTACACAGGCCTCAGGGACCCTATCCCCCAGGGCTTTCTTTATAATAGGTGGGTGTCCGGGTGCCCACTCAGGGCACCCACCAAGTACAAGTTGGGGGCTGAGGGGGAGCCCCAGGATATGGTATTGTTCCTGCCTGAAGCAGATATTTATGCTGCTCCCTCGGGGCGGGAGCACTCTGTTATTCTGGGTCCCTGCCTGCATCAGTGTGGACAGGGAAATAGAAAACTAATCTGCTCCCAGCCTGTGGAAGCATTGTTAAACGTACCACCGCCTGGGAGCAGGCTTAGGGCCTGATTTAGATCTTGGCGGATAAGTTACTCCTTCACAATGGTGATGGATATCCCATCCGCCGAAATACAAATCCCATAGGATATAATGGGGTTTATATGTCGGCGGACAGGATATCTGTCACAGTTGTAACGGAGTAACTCGTCCGCCAAGATCTAAATCAGGCCCTTAGTGTTACATTGCTGTTTGTCAGGAGATTTGAAAAATGCTCCCCCCAGACGGGAGCAAAGGAAACTACTGTGTACAAGAGATGGGCACCCTGGGATACAGTTACTAAGCCGGTCCTGGGAGATGGGGTTCCTGGGGCCTCGTAAAGGCCCCCTCCCCTATAATTTATGTTTCGACCCACAGGGAATGGGGTCCCTCGGGCCTAATTAGGCTCAGGGAAGGGGTCATACGCGCCCTCTCCTTTCAATGTATTGCTCAGCCCCAGGGAATAGGGCCCTAGGGCCTTTTTAAGCTAGAGGAGGGGGGAACAAGCAGCCCCTCTCTTCTTTAATTTATATTTCGACTGCCAGGGGATGGGGTCCTTGGGGTCGAATTGAACAAAAATTGGAATAAAACCCTTGATAAGCCTTGGAATCAGATAATGGCTGAAAGGCGACAGATGTTAATGATGCTCCTTTGTTGAAGTTGTAAGCGGTTTTCACATACATGCTGTTGTATGTCCAGGCTCTACTGTCTAACTCCCAACAAGCTTCTGTAATTTTTTTTTAATAGACTGAAAGATCTACCCAAAACTCCTCTCCTTGCCGTTGGCATGGAAAACGGAGGGGGCAGCCTATCTCGAAAGGTAGGTACATTTGGCTGCTGGCTTGGCCTTTATTGTTTGCTTGATCCCTCTGCTTTCTTTGTTTTGTGTGCCATCTGATTTTTATCTCCAATATTTAGCAGCAGGTTGATTTTGGAGATAAGTATCCCATGTCTGCAGGAACAAAAAGTTGTGGAAAGTCCTGTCCTGGCTACAATGACCTCTTTGATTGTACTTACTCTTGGCTCATATATTAAACGTGGCCTTGCCTCGTTTGTAGAACTCCGAAAGATTCTATAATGCCTGTCATTATGGCCTACAAGACATCATCAACGTGTTTGCCAAACAAATGCTTGCCTGCAAATGGAATGATGCGTATCCTCAACTGGACAGCCAAACAAAATGTAGTGCTAAGCGGCCAGCCAAGATGCCTATCATTGACATCTGACTATAACTGGGGTTATAAGCATCCAGTGATGCATCTATGTGGATGGATGAAGTTGCTTCTGATTCTCTTAATTTGTGCTTTGTTTGAACTTGACAGTTGTCTGCAAGTTTGTTGACAAGATTGCCTTAGTGTTTGTTGTTTTCACTGCTGTTGCAGCATAGACTCCAATTCTGTTCCTCAAGGTAAGAAACATCTTGCCCTCTATGTCCCCAGACACACCACATGGAGATGAGGAATTCCTGATTGACTTTGCACTGCGTTTGATATAATGGAGTCAGTTTCAACTTGATTTAACAGGTACACACGAGTGGAATCTGTTGCTGTGTTGCACATACATGACAGGCCTTCTTCCAAGATGTAATCAAGGACAATCCGGACAGCCCTAATAGAACTTTTATTTTTGACTTTAAAATAAAAAAAAGAGTTCCTTCTCCACAGCTTTTTTTCAGATTAAGTTTTGGTGCTGCCCTGTCAACCGAAATGTGGAAGTTATGAATATCATTTGGTGACAAGTCTGTGGGAGCCGATTCTCAAAACATAATCTTTCCACTCAGGGTCTTTTTTATTTTCATTCCTTGTGTTACTGTCTTGGTGGTGTCACTCGTTGTCATCATCTCTATTATCATCTCCAAGATCAGCTTCTGAAAGATGGTTTTGGCTCAGTGCCTATCTTGGCAAGTCAGAAGGTGGACTTGTAAACACTTTTGAAGGAGTTATTTGAGGACGCAGAGAGGGTCAATGAGTCATCTCAGCATCTCAGGTTCTGTTAATGAAACCAGTCAAAGAGTCAAATCTGCCATAGGGGACTGGAAAGTAGGCTATAGGTACACTGGAGATAACCTGCTATAAAATCCATACATAACTGAACCATTTATGTCCCTGAATCAGGTGACATTTCCATATTAAAGGGTCAACCATAATATGATGAATCTTTGTAGCCAAATGCTTCTTCCTCTTCTGAGTCAGCAGGTACTTAGGGGATATCAAGGTCACGTGGTCGCTCTGCTTGGGAGTCAACTTTAGAAAGCATTTTGTATCCTAATATACAATGTTGACTGTCCCTACCATCTAACCAAGATTGCTGAATCCGCATGCGCAGATGCAGTGGACTAATTGTCCAAAAGGTGTGCCGGCATCTCCAGGATGAGTCGTATAGGTGACAAAAAGTGCAAAAGTAGGTGGCGTGCATGGAATTGGTTTTGGAGCAATGCTGTCATAATCTGTTGTCAATGTAGTGGTTGATGGTGTTGGTGTCATTGCAGCTGGTGCCAGGGCAGCAAATGCCACCGAACATACAGGTGTAAGATGCTGTGGTTCTGATTAAGGTGACTTTGTTGATGACAGTTCCTTGATCAACGAAGGGGTATTCAATGTCAGTAGCAGACCTGCCTTATTCAACAAGATGTTAAGTTGTTGACATCATTTTAGTCAATGGCTTTAAAATCAGCATTCCTGAAATAATGTTCATCATCAGCGTCAACAGTGCTTATTAGTTGTAAGTCACTGAAAGTAGTGATGACTTCTTGAAGGTGACTAAGCTCTGTATTCAACTGGTGGGACCTCAACATGACCAGAAAAATGCACCTTGAACCTTCAAGGCAGGCAGAGTTGGCTTTCGTAGGGAGTTGTACACGGCTCAGGGAAAACACCTGTGATAGGAACATTTTTGGAAGCCACAAGATTTTGTGTGTGGGTTCTCAGTAAGATCTTCTTTGCCTTACATACCTCACATGGCTTGAAGACGGTTCTTGGATGAGAAGTTACATCAGCTTTCCAGTGAAGAGAGAAGCATACACTGCTTACTTTCTGTATGGGAAGTGAGATAGAGGTCTTTCTAGAGAAAATGTTCAAAAGAACAATCAGAGGATCACTCAGAGGATTCCTTGCTGCCTGATACAACACAGTAGAAAATATCACAGTTTGATGACTCTGAACAGTGTAAGTAGTCTGGGACCCTCCACCTTATTGGTTAAACTTTGCACAATAAAACAAGGTGAATAGGCTACTTGTGGTCTATAAATGTTTTTCATTTATTTTGAATGGCAACTGATTTATTGAGATACTGCTTTGAAAAAACGCACTATCAAGGATTCCCAGCCTGAAGTTGGGAGACTTTTTAAAGCATCTGAATCTATGAAATATCCAAAGCTGGAGAACTGACAGTGCCCCTCGCTCCACTGCACAATTCTAGAAACAAAGAGAGCACGGGCTACTCCCCAGTCTTCAACTCCTCCAGAGTTCACTTCAGGACTCTTCAGGAAACACAAGGTACTAAAAATGTGAATGAGTGCCCTAGAGGTCCTGACCATGAGTAGAAACACATGAGGCCAAGCAAACCGGCATAAAGCACCTCACAAGTGGGTGCAGGGTCATGGATGGCAGCAGGGGCAATGACAACAGAGCCTTGAAGATTGGGGTGGCGATTTCCAGTACACACTTGTGCTAGACTGGAGTTGAAGCAAGGATAGCTACAGGTCCCTAGCAGGTAGAGGGAGTGAGATGTGGTGACAAGCATTTATGGCAGCGGCAGCTGCAGAATGCTTTCCCAACGAAGCACCTCAATGGAGAAACATTATAGTACCTCCAATAAGAGATCAAATACTGAGTGTGAGTGTCTGTAGGTGCAGGGTATGGGGCAGCAATTGCAGTAATTTGCTACATTCTCACCAGGTAAACACACAATGAGTGGTTGGCTTGAGGAATAAGAGGTTGATGCCGCTAACGTGTGATACTCCCCCAGACATAACATCCTGCAGGTGTTAAGACCAGATTCTAAGAGCAGGCTGGATTTGATGGTCGCTGCACCTCCAAAGCTGAGGGCTTACTTTTAAAATCCAACATCCTACACACTCCATCCTCTCTTGACATGATATCAGCCCCCATTCTCCAGGAATAGAACCTACACCAACATTCTTGCCAACATGAACCTGACAAGGGGTGTCACCACTGGTTTAAAAAATCCCTTCCACACACTCCGGGCTCCATCCATCCACTTTTGACTAATAGAACGCATCTGTACACTCAGATGCACTGGCCTGCTTACCATATTGACATGGAGCAGAGGAAAAGCAACACTAGACAGTGATCTCTATAGAGCTTTGGGATACTTTGACTTAGTTTTTCTTCAGCCTAATGGATGGGGAATACAGAAAATGACGGATGGGGTGACCTAATGCCGTAGTGGCAAGAGAGTGACTGCACTGAACCATCCTTATACCTTACTTGTTGCCTCTTGGAGAGTTCTTCAAAGGAGGAGAACAGAATACGTGTGTCACGTTATGTAAGTTTCAAAGTCTCATGTACTGGGGCCCTGTGTCAACCACCTTCTCATTTTCTCATTCTGGCTTGTCCAGCATGCTTTCCTGTGTAGGAGACCAATGTCACAAGTCTCCTGAAAGGTGCTCTGCAGTAACTGTGTATGTGTTCCCAAACAGGGTTCTAGATTTTACTGGATGGTAGAGGTGATCCTTTCTGAATGTGTAGCTTCTTTCCCCATTACCAGGCTATTAACAGTTGTTAGAAGCTCATCTGAACATCTTATTATAGAACTTTTTACCTGAATCCCACACTCCCTTTGTGGATCAGTTTAGGCTGCCATGAGTGGACACCTGGTGTCCCTGCTCAAATGTTATGTGCATGACAGTGCTTGAGAACATGAGAGGCTGGGTAGCTCTCTGCTTTTCCTCCTAGATGTGAGCAGCCTCCACCAAGATATAGGTTGCTCATATGATTTAGTGATGGTGATTTGCTTAAAAGGCTAGTTCTTATGTTGTACATATAACGCTGAATATGGATGTCGAACTTGAGTCAACTAGGACTTGATATCAGAATTATTTTAAATTAAAGGCAACATGATTTGATCCCTCAAAGAATACCAAAATATGAATTACTGATAATATTCTTGTATTTGTTTATTCACAGATATGACAAAAAAAACTCAAATAAATTTACAATGGGGTGTATCTAAAGTTCACTTCACATATGCCTGTATATTAAACGCTACCAATCAGCCTGCAGTACTTATTGTGCCACCCACTTAAGTAGCACCTTAAAATTTGTCCCAGGCCCGCCATTCCAGCCTGAATGCAGTTTTAAACTGCCATGTTGACTTGGCATTTAAAACCCACCGCCAAGTCTTAAACTCTCCTTTTATTACATATAAATCACCCCTAGGTTAGGCCTTAGGTAGCCCATAGGGCAGGGTGTTGTGTAGTTAGAAGGTTGGACTTTGTGAATTCCTCCCAGATAGTCAAATAATAGAAGGGTTTGGGTGTACCTCAATGGGCCACCTGCTGGCAGGATGGGAGGGGGCAGAGCTGAGCACAGCCCCACTTAAAGCTCAATTGTTTATGCTCTCCCTTCACACGGAGGGCCTAATGACCCTGCATTTTCACTGCAACCACCTTGGAGCCAGGGCAGGGGAGTCAGGAAATTTCGTGCACTTCAAAAAACATTTTCAGAAGCTTCTTCCAACTTGCAAAAGAAGGGCACCAGGGTGTAAAAATTAGAACGTCAAAACCACTCTTCAGTTCTCTCCTGGACCTGAGGAGGGACTCTGAGGATTGCCTGCTGCTGTGACCTGTTGTGCACCCTGCCAGACTACTGCTGTACCTGCAAGGACTGCTTTGCTGCCTCGAGCCTGCATCAAACCCTCAGAAGCCAGCCCTACTGTTGATCCCTACACCTTCATCTGCACCCAGGACTACCAGAGGTGACTGAAAGGGCTAGTTTTCTGTCTTCCTCTTCACAGCAACAGGGACATAAAAGGCCCCCACAATCTAGAACCCACACATGGACCGAGCCTGAGTGAGTCTTGCCCCCCCCCCCCCCCCCCACCCCCGCCAGAAGAAGTGTTCCACCAATTCAGGAGATTTGGTTGAGGTTCTAAAGGTGTCCAGATGGCCAAATCCAGACCTGAGAATTCTCATAAAAAAACGAGAACCCGGAGGAGACCGGGACTAGTCTGCTCCCTATCAGCTTGAGGTGTAGTGCTTGTCGGAGTGACTTTGTGGGTTATACCGCTATGTTCTACTCCACAGCAACAAATCCCTTGCAGCGGGATCCTCACCAAAGAAGTATACAACCTTGTGGAACTGTTTTCGGCTACAGCCCTGTGGCTCGTCCCACTAGAGATTTTCGACTTTCATTTCGGTGACTAAATCCAAAGGTAGAAATCTTCACTGCGGCTTCGACCCAAGGCCATCTGATAATGATGCTCCCTCCTCGGACACCTCCTGCAGCCTTGCCTGGCTGAACTTTACATTCTCAGACAGCTTTTCTCAAAATTTCTTCTAAGTAAGCACTATTCGGGCCCAATCCTCTTTCTGTATGCGAACAGTCATATTTTTCGACTTTGACCTAGTGTCAAGCAACTAAATGTCCGGGTTTTCCACTTTGATCCTTTGGGTGTTAGTTTTTACTATAAGCTTAACAAATTCATAACTCTGGTTCCCCTGATTAGATTTTTGCCATTTTGGTATCAAACAATTTATCACAAGTTACTATTTTCTAAGGTGCTTTGGGATTTATCTTGTGTTGAGTTTTCACTGTATTACTGTTTGTGTGTTGCACAAATACTTTACACATTGCCTCTAAGTTAAGCCTAACTACTTTTTGTGCCAAGCTTGTGCAAGCGATTGTGGTTGTTGCTTGACCAGGGTTTACACCCATATTCAACCAACAACTCAATTTCTCACAATCGTCTTGAAGAAAAGTCTAAACACCTGTGAAAAGAAGGTGTTTCTAACCAGTTGATCCCAGACCCCTTCAGAGTGGCTCACAGCCTGGAGTTCATTTTTAAATAAGCAGCGGGTCACAGTTTTCCTTTTAAAGTTAAGGGAAGGCTGTGTTTCACATTATGAACATTTTGCACTTTACATTTCTCCCATTTAAAAAAGTAGGTTGTATGTTTGTGTTATACGTGTTACGGTGCCACATATGGAGAAAGATATGTCCTGTGCCACACATACATACTACACAGGCTCTCTGTTACCCATACACATATCTCAATCATATGACACATAGTCATACATCCCCAGAGACCACACTCTTACTGACACACATAGCAGTCCTGCCATAGTGCCCCTAGTCAAAGTATTTTGTTCAAACGATAGTATCTGGCTCTATGGACATTAGGCTTAAAGAAAGTTTGCTGGGTGTGGGGGTGTACAGTAATAATGCAAGAGTTTGGGAGCTCACGATGATCAAGCCCCCCACCTCCTCTCAAAAAAATAACAAAAGGTCATCTAGGCTGTTGCCGATGACCTGGAGTATTTTCACACCTTTTATGGATATCAGCTGCTTACAGCCTCCGACAACGAGCTGGAAACCCACCGTCTACAGTGTTTTTCAGCTCATTTTACATGCCTATGTGTGATTTCAGCACCCCACTGTGAGGAAAGGCCTCTTTTTGACATGGCCAGCACCCACTTTTTGCCTGATGTATGATGTAGTCTAAAAATTGTAGTGCCCCCGGTCGCTGCTAACCAGGTTCCCTGGGCCATAATTATTTCCCTAAAAATGTTGTGATGCATTGCAAAATTGGATACACCTTTAGATACCACTATAAGTCCCTAGTAAAAGGTGGTTAGGTACTCAGGGCACGGAGTACTAAGAGTAGGCACCCGAGAGCAGCAGCACTGATTGTGCCACCCTCTAGGGCTATGCACTCTGCACTGCCACTGCAGGCTGGGGGTCCTGGTGCAAACCTAAAAAAACAAGCTTGACATGGCACAGTGCCTGTGTGCCCTGTCCCCCATACACTGCATACACTCTGGCTAAGACACCTCTCTGGCAGGCCTTCCAGTCCTAAGGCAGGGTGCACCATATTATATTTGCTGGCATAGCTGCCTGAGCAATATGTACCACTGTATCCTTGCCAAACCTGGGACATATTGAGTAAACAGAGCAGCTATTTTAAAACATGTGCTGGACACTGGTCAATACAAGTTCCCCATCTTGATGATGGCCACTCTGAACCCTGCGATTCTTGGTATCAAACCCCTCAGAATGATAAATCCAAACTGGTGCCAGTATTGGATTTATCCCTAAATGTACTCAGGAGTCACCTTAGAGGTGTCCCTGCAAAAGCCAACTACCCGGCCATGGTTGTTGACTGGCCCTGTCGAGCCTGCCACCTACAGACACCCAATCTACAAACCTTGGGGGAGAGATCCATCTCTGGTTTGTAGAACAATGCCCTTCCTGGGTGGAGGTCCTAACACCATATCGCTCAGGAATGTGCACTCCCTGGGCAGCGGGCTTCAAAGGGCTAACCGCCTTTGAAACTCAGTCCCCAGGCCTGCTGCTAGCAGCAGATAGTAACCCCTGTGCAAACCCCAAAATTTGGCAGGAGCAATGGCCGGAAACTGAAAGAGTAGGAGGAGTGGCCCCACCTGGCATGCACCACCCCAAAGATGTTGCCTGTGAGGTGGGCACTCCATTTCATTTTCCTCCATCTTGATGGAAGGAAAATAGCCAATCAGAGATAGGGAAGTGACCCTTCCTACAGGAGGAGGTCACTTTACTGTGTGAAGCCACCATAAGGTAGATGGTCCGTTGGTCACTACCATGTTCCAACTAAAATGCCCAATAAATACAGTATTTAGTGGGCATCCCTAGACCAGGACAACAGACTTGAAAGACAAAAGACGACCCGCACCAAGAAGATCCAAGGAACAAGAACTGTAGACCAGCTGCAACAAAGAAAAGGCGCCAAACCCTGCCTGCTGCACCCAGGACTCGACAATCGCTGCTGAGGAGCTGCAAAACAACTGGAAAAACTCTAAAGAACCCCAGAGGACCTACAGGATCGAAAATTGCCATAGAACTCCCTCCAGAGTGGAGGTACCACTCTACAACAGCAAGTACTCAGCAAGCCAGTGAGGGTTACTTCACTGACCAGCTGTCAGGAAATCCTCGGTTTCTCTGGCTCCCCCTCTCCAGGTTTTAGGTGCTCTTCAAAGTTGGTGACACCCGTAAAACCTGCAGACTTCGTTATGGAGAGTTTCCTAGAAGTGGAGAGCTCTCAAAATGGCGGCCGCTGAAAGACAAGGTTGCCGCTCTAGTGTTGCGGCTGGAGGAACTCTGTGGTCAGCAGAGTAATGTGAAGTATGTGTGCAGCCTCTGAAGCAGCACACTTCACGGAGGAGATTTTGAGAGACAGGAGCCTTTCTGGAGAAGTTTTGCATTTGTTTTCCTGAGTCAATTGTTGCAGTCACACAAGAATTCTGAGAGAGAGAGAGATAAAGAATTATTAAGAGTGCCGGTTACAAGCTATAGAAACCTTTGCTTTCTAGAACATTTGTTTTAGTCAGAAGAAAATAGTAAAGAGCAGGAAGATCAGTATTTTCAAAAACAATCGTTTTCTGTCATATTAAAAATAGTGATGAGCAGTTATTCCTAGAGCATTCGTTTAGTCCTGAGAAAACACTACAGAGCAGGTAGAAGAAAAGAAGTTACTTACCTGTAACTGTGGTTCTCCAGGATTGGTATCTTTCATAGATTCACATGCTTGAATCATTCCCCGTCGTCGAAGTGGGAGTCCCACGGTAATTAGAAAGCAATAAATAGAGACTTTTCTTTTTTTTTTTTTCATTGCAGTCAATAGGAAAAAACACATTCAATTGTAGAACTATCAGCCTCATTAGAAAAAGCCCAAACTTCAGCCAATCAGGCGAGACCACCCCTTTAGAATCCTCAGCACAGAGGCTCAGTCTCTCAGATTTCTCCGCACTAGTGATTACAGGAAAGTAAAAGAGGTGAGCCCCTAAGGGGAGGAGGGTGGGTCGCATGTGAATCTATGAAAGATACCATTACTGGAGAACCACAGCTACAGGTAAGTAACTTATTTTCTTCTCCAGTATTGGGGTATCTTTCATAGATTCACATGCTTGAATCAGAGTAGTCAGCAGTAAGAAAGATGGTTGCGTTCTGAAACACCAGAAGCATGCCTGCGCATAATTCATCCTATATGGACTCATATAGGTAATTAACATCTGCAAATCAACCTTCTAAAAGATTATATACAAGAATATATACATCTACACATAGATATATTTACATGAAAAATATCAGTCTGGCAATACGTAGAGGATGGAGGGTAAAAAGGTTATTGGCTCACCTTATGCAAATAAATTACATAACACTGCTTGTCCTACCGTGGCATCCATTCTGTCAGTAGCTTCCAGGCAGTAGTGCTGGGTAAAGGTGTGGGCACGTTGCCGCTCTGCAGATCTGGCTCAGAGGGACTCCTGCGAATAGAGCTGCCGAAGTGGATACCGCTCTAGTGGAGTGCGCTCTGACACTGGATGATAACGGTTTCCCTGCTAACTGGTGGCATAGCTGTATGTCAGAAGAGATCCAGCGCGCTATGGTCTGCTTAGTAACGGCCTTGCCTTTGTTGATCCGTCCATAACTAATAAACAGTTGCTCAGATTTAAGGAAATTGCTAGTCCTTTGTATATAGAATTTTAAACATCGTTTAATGTCCAGAGAATGTAATGCGCGCTCCGCTGCAGTTTGCGGGTTTGGAAAAAATGTTCTCAGAACCACCGGCTCATTTAGATGAAAAGACGATGGAACCTTAGGTATAAATTTTGGATTAGTTCTCAAAATGACCACCTCTGATTTGAATTGGAGGAAAGGTGGTGAGATTGTGAAGGCCTGGATATCGCTAACCCTCTTCGCTGATGTCAAGGCCAGAAGGAGGGCTGTTTTAAAAGAAATGAATTTGAGGTCTACCTTATGAATGGGTTCAAACGGATGCTTCATTAACTGGGAGAGTACAATATTCAAGTGCCACGGAGGTGGAGGACGGTGAATCGGCGGAAACATCCTGAACAAGCCCTTAAGAAATTGTTTTATTATTCTGGATGACCATAAAGAAGTTGACTGAGATGTTCGTCGGAAACGGGATATAGCAGCAAGGTGCACTCTAATAGATGAATGCGAAAGGCCTGATTTAGCTAAATGCAACAGATATGGCAGAATCTGTTCAGGAGAGGACTTTAGAGGATGAACGTTAGAAGTTGAACACCATATGCAAAATCTCTTCCACTTGAGCTTATATGTCCTGTTTGTAGACTGAGCCCTGGCACAGGCAAGTACCTCCCTGCAATCTGGAGGAATATCTAGGCCGTCGAATTCATAGAATTCAGGAGCCAGGCTGATAAACGAAGAGACGTCGGGTTGGGATGACGGACCTGACCCTGATTCGTTGTTAACAAATCCGGTAGTGTTCTCAGTCGAATGTGATGCTGCTCCGAGAGTAATAGAAGTTCTGTGAACCAAAACTGGCGTGGCCATTTGGGAGCAATTAATAGAAGTCTGCATGGCTCCCTCTTCATTTTCTGCAGAAGTCTCGGGATGAGTGGAAGCGGGGGGGAAAGCGTATGCATAAATCCCTGACCATCTGATCAAAAACGCATTCCCTTTTGATCCCTTCTGCGGTCGCCAGCCTGCGAAGTGTTGGCATTTCCTGTTGTCTCTGGTCGCGAACAGATCCAGACTGGGTTTGCCCCAATGACGAAAGAGGCGGTCGAGAACTGACTGATTGAGTTCCCACTCGTGGCAGCTGGTTCGAGTCCTGCTTAAGGCATCTGCCCAGGTGTTGGTGATCCCCGGGAGATGCTCTGCTCTGATGGATATCCGATGTTGAATCACCCAATGCCACAGCTTCTGCGTTTCTAGTGATAATGCCTGCGATCTTGTGCCCCCCTGTTTGTTGAGGTAATGCATGACTGTGGTATTGTCTGTTCTTATCAAGACTGAAGAACCCCTGATGTTTGTGAGGAAGGACTTGAGTGCCAAGGAAACTGCCCTTAACTCCAATACGTTTATGTGAAGAGTCGACTCCTGAGTGGACCATTTCCCTCTCACTGAAAGATCCTGCAAATGTGCGCCCCATCCCTCTAAGGATGCATCTGTTGTTATAATGTGCACTGGCTTGTCCTTCAGGAATGAAAGACCTTCTGAGATGAGGGGCGTATCCGTCCACCATTTGAGAGCTTGTTTTGCTGATGGGGTTATCCGAATTACATCGTCGAAAGAACCTTCTATTTGTTTCCATTGATTGTCTAACTGCTGCTGAAGTGTTCTCATGTGCAGACAACAGTTTTCTATCAATGGAATGCAAGACAAAAGCATCCCCAGAAAAGACTTGTAAGTCCGAACAGAAGCGAACCTTCTTTTTATGAAGTGCTGCTAAATCTCAAAGTCTCTTTCGTCTGCCGTGTGAAGCAAAGGCTTTTGCTTGGACTGTGTCCAAGACGGCTCCTAGAAAGGTGAAGTTCTGGGAAGGATCTAGATGAGACTTGGGGTAATTGACTGTCAAGCCTAGTGTTCCGAAAAGAGATAGACTTGTCTTCGTGTCCCTGGCAGATTTTGATGTTGTTCGTGCCTTTATTAGCCAGTCATCTAAATACGGGAACACCTGTATTCCTAGTTGCCTGAGGTGGGCTGAAACCGGTGCTAAAACTTTGGTGAATACTCTTGGGGCCGACCTGAGGCCAAAGGGCAACACTCTGAACTGGTAGTGAGTGCCTGCAACCCTGAAACGTAAGAATTTCCGATGACTGGGGTGAATGGGGATGTGGAAATATGCGTCCTGGAGATCTAAGGATGTCATAAAGTCCCCTTGGTTGAGTAGGCGCAGGACGTCTTGAAGGGAGATCATGCGATAAGATTGCTTCTTGAGATATTTGTTGAGAGAACGAAGATCTAAAATAGGTCTCCAGTCTCCTGTCTTTTTCCGTATAAGGAAGAAGCGGGAGTAAAAACCTGTTCCCCTCTGGCTCCTTGGTACGATCTCTATTGCTCCCTTCTTCCTTAAGATAGTAATCTGCGCCAGAAGTTCGTTGAGATGGGCTGGCGGGGGACCTCTTGGTGGTACATGAGGGGGAGGCTGGTTGAATTCTAGTGTATGTCCTCGGTTGACAATATCGAGTACCCATTTGTCTGAAGTAATTTTGGACCACTGGTGGAGGAACTTGGAAATTCTGCCCCCTATTAGAGTGTTGATAAAGGGGCTGGGTGCAGGCATCCGATGAAGGTCAGTGCTTTCTTGCAGTCTCTTTGGTTTTGTAAGTCGACTTTCCTCTCGCTTGTTGTCTGAAATGCGTGGATGACTGTTGTCGAAAGGAATGTGGTTGTTGCTGGCCAAAAGTGGAACGAAAGTGTCCCTGGTAAGAGGAGTATTGACGGTACTGATGTGCGCCACCTCTATAAGAAAAGGTCCCTCTCGCTCCCCGAAAGGGCTGTCTCTTGTATTGCAATGTTGCCAGAGATCTGGCTGTCTCAGTGTCTGCTTTAATGGATTGCAACGCATCATCCACATGCTTGCCAAACAAGAGCTCGCCATCATACGGCATGTTCAGGATCTTTAATTGTACTTCTGGTCTAAAAGAAGTAGCTTTCAGTCACCCTTGACGCCTAAGTACGGCCGCTCCGGCTAACTGGCGGAAACTTGTAGACGAGACGTCTACGGTGCAGTCTATGATCTCAGCCGAGATCTTTTCATCCTCCTGTAGAATCTTGCGTGCTTCTGCTCCACTATCTTCAGGTAACATGTCTATAAACTGCGACATATCGGACCACATCTGGCAGTCGTACCTTCCTAGAATTGCTAGGGAATTTGCTGCTCTAACTGTAGTGGCCGCCATCGTTGAGAACTTTTTCCCAATCGAATCCAACCGACGTCCTTCTTTGTCTGGGGGGGGCAGTCAGAGATGCAGATGGATTTCTGGACCTTCTCTGAGCAGCCTGCGATATGACCGAGTCTGGTTTAGGGTGACTAACCAGACATGCTGGAGAATTGTCCGGTGCTTTATATTTTTTCTCAAGCCTCGGTAAGACTGCAGGTATGGAGGATGGAGTCTGCATGACCTTAAGGCCCTCCTCCCAAATGAAGTCAACAATGGGTATAGCCCTTACTGACTTCCTAGTATCCTCTTTGAAGTCATAAAGAAAACAGTCTGACTGCTTTGATGTTATTGTCAGTTGGAATCTTTTTGCAGCTCTTTCCAGCACACTATGAAAACCACCAATATCCTGCGGTGGAGAGTCTACTGGCGGAGGCGTAGAAGGAGAAGGAGATGGTGTTTGAATTTGATATTCATCCCATTCTGGAATGATTGAGTCAGTGTCCTGAATTTCACCTTCTTCCTGCTCGTCCTCAGATGAAGGTGGAGCAATATCCTGTCCAGATGAAGGAGCTGTGGTAGGATCAGGAAATTCAGATGGTCTAGCAGGGGTGGACACTGGTGTATGTGGAGGTTGCACCGGGGTAGAGGAGCCAGGTGGAGGAAATCTAGAATAATAGTCCTGCATCATCTGCTGTAGGTTAGCTATCAACGAGACAGGCATCTGAACTGTCTGCTCCTGCTGCTCTTGAGGTTGCAGGTGACTCTGTCTCTGCTGATCCGAATAAGGTTGGTCATCTTCTTCTTCATCCTCCTCCTGACACTTAATCCGTAGTTCAGAGGGGCTACGTGCCACCGGGAAGAAACCATCATCAGAATATACATCATCTTCTTCCTCCTCGTCCGCAAAGAGATGTTGCGGAGGTACTGGTGTGACTTTACTGGGTGATGTATGTGATGGAAGTAGGAGAGAAGACTTGCTCCTTATTGGTAGAATTCTCTGAGGCAGGTAAGGAGATGCTCCAAAATGTTTGGGTATCGGATCAGGGTATTGAGCCGTCGACGGAGCGTTCGTCGATGGTGTTCTCGTCGACGGTGTAGGCTTCGACTGAGCCGTTGTCAGTGGAGCAGTTATCGGTGATGTGAGCGTCGCCGAAGTTGCCGTCGACGGTGCCAATGTCGACAAGGTTTCCGTCGACGGGGTTGCCGTCGACGGGTGTGTCGCCGTCGCTGCTTCCGTCGGTGAGATCGTCGAAGAACCTCTGAATTTACCTGTCGATGAGTGCATCGACGGTAGAGATTTCATCTTCTTACCCGTCTACGGTTTCTTTGTAATCTTCAAGGTGTGAGCCGACGATGGACCGTATTTCAAGCTCACCGACGTTATAGTCGTAGATGACAGTGGAGACGAGGTAACAATCATTGGCGACGATGGAGCCGTAAACGTGGCCGTCGCTGTTGTCGTCGATGAAGGAAGGCCTGCCGTCGACAATGCGCTCGTCGACGGTGTCGTCGACGGTGTGGATCTCCTGGATGTCGACGGTGGCAGGGAACTCGAAGGTCTTTTGAGCTTCTTTGAGGAGGAAGCAGGTGTAGATGGCTCTGAGCGAACCGTACCACCCATTTCTCTGGATGTTGAAGCTTGTTCCTCCGGCCTGTCCTTAAATGCATGCAGCTTCTTGGCTGACTTACTGCTCTTGGGGGAGAAGCTCTCCACAGACCTCTTCCTCTTCTTTGAGGCCACTGATGTGTCGCTGTCCTCTTCCTCAGAAAGAGCTTCTCTGGCCTTTCTTTTCTGAAGCCAAAGTAAGAGCCTGGCTTCTCTGTCTCTCAGAGTCTTGTTGGGAAAGGTCCTGCAGATCTTACAGTCTTTGACCTTATGCTCTGGATGGAGACAGTATACGCATTCCTTGTGAGGGTCCTCACAGTGAAGCCTTAACTTTCCACAGGTCCCACAAGGTCTAAACAAACTTTTTCTTGCTGTAGACATGATGGAAAAATACTACAGTAAGAACAAAAGTGAAAATTGAAGAATATCTCTTGAAGAGAAAGAAAACTGAGCAGAGCTCAGGGAGACTCCCTTACACACAACGTGCGTTAGAAAATCTGAGAGACTGAGCCTCTGTGCTGAGGATTCTAAAGGGGTGGTCTCGCCTGATTGGCTGAAGTTTGGGCTTTTTCTAATGAGTCTGATAGTTCTAAAATTGAATGTGTTTTTTCCTATTGACTGCAATGAAAAAAAACACAAAAAAAACAAAAAAAAATGTCTCTATTTATTGCTTTCTAATTACTGTGGGACTCCCACTTCGACGACGGGGAATGATTCAAGCATGTGAATCTATGAAAGATACCCCAATACTGGAGAACAGTTATTTCAAGTACACTTGTTTTTTGCCATATGCAAAAGGTGAAGAGCAGTAATTCCTAGAACATTTGTTTTAGTCATGAGAAAACTGTAAAGAAGAGGAGTTATTTCAAGAACATTCGTTTTAGTCATGAGAAAACTGTAAAGAACAGGAAGAGCAGTATTTTCAAGAACATCCGTTTTAGTCATGAGAAAACTGTGAAGAGCAGGGAGAGCAGTTATTTCAAGTACATTTGTTTTTTGTTATGTGAAAATTGTGAAGAACAAGTTTTCTCCTACACTACTCATTTTAAATCAAATCCAGTGTTCTGAAGAAGAGGAAAAGAATATGAAAACAAAAGTTGTATAATCTCATACCAAAAAATTCTCCACAAGTAAAATTTCATTGCAATTTTTACCATTCATTGCAAACACAGAAGAGAAGCTAACGCCTCTATACACTGGGGTAGGTCACACTCAAAGTTACCTTAGTAAAGAAAAGATTAATCCTAGTCAAAAGGAACAGAGAAGGTAGGACTTAGTGAGCGAGAGTATTCATGTTTTGCTTTATTTTATAGCCTGAGTAACGTAACCACTGAGTCCTAAAAAACAACAGACAAAGTGATAGACCAGCACAGATTAGAGGACAAGACAGTCTCTTCTTTCATCCCCAACCCCTTTCCCCTCTAAGAGTAGTTTTGTTAGTCTCCCGATAGGAATATAGCTGGGGACTGAGAACTTTAGAGAGGCACTGGGTAAAGCTCATGCCCCATCGAAGATCTCAGGTACGAGTGAGGTGTGGGTGTTCCTGTTGCAGCAATTTGCCTTTGGTGGCCCATCGCACGCTGTGAACCTGACAAGAGCAGCTGACTGATCTGGTGATCCATTTAAGAGGCTGCAAGAATCTGCAGTGTTCTGAAACAATGTGCTGCAGCACATGCATCAGATAACAGTTTACAGCACTTTCAAAGGTTAGCCTGAGACAAGAGGCCCTAGCAATGCAGCTTCTGAACTGTGTGCTAAGACCACAGTCCCCTATCTCTTTCCACCAAGTTGATTGCCCAACAGGCGATAAACTTCACTCTCGAAGATTAGAATAGACAGAGTAAGAATCCTGTGTTCCAAGAGCAGATGCTGCACACAGCTACGCAATCAAAAAGATCTGAATTGTTTCTCTGTTTTCTTGTGCACACCACCAGCAACTTAGCTGAGCAGAGATGAGCTACACACGCATTTTCCACATTACAAATACATATTTTAGAATCCATAAGAACTTCTTAAAGCCACTAAGCATGTTATTTTCAAAATAATAAAATGTTTTACATTATTTTTAAAATAATATCAATGTTGGGACATCAGACTTGTTATCAATATTATGTTCTGACTGAACTAGACCCTCCACCTCACACCACCCTCCAATAGTAAGCCTAGACTGTTGATGTAAATACTCCCTGAAAGTCAGCAATTCAGTGAGCTTGCAGTCATATCTGATTCCAGTTTTTTCAACGACAGTAAAAATACTTGTCACAAACTGTCCTTAGGCGAATTGACAGAACAGATCCCAATTAGAAGGGGAGTCCGTCAAGGTTGTGTGCTAGCCCCCCTATTATTTACTTTATTTATTAACGAAGTAGTGAAGGCTGTGTCCATATGCCAGAATGACGCACCCTCCTTGAATACACAAAAAATTCCTATCCTGCTTTTCGAAGATGATTCGCTCCTCATTTCCAAGACACCGATGGGGTTACAAATCCTTGTTGATCGATTTTACTCATTTTGTCGCAATCACGGGTTGGAGGTTAACATTGACAAAACAAAACTAATGGTGTTATCCAAAGGGCCTAGTAAAAGATGTTCCATCCACATTGATGGAGTTTTCCTGAAGGAAGTTAGCTCTATAGATTATTTGGGAGTCAGGTTAACTAGTAAACTATCATGGGAAGAGCAGATCACAAAAAGTGCAGGGTTGTTACAACATAGAGCTTCGTTCATATTGCGCTTTTACCAGGGCTCTTTTGCAAAAGCTGTTTCTCCAGCATTGAAGATTTATATAGCCAAGGCACAAGGTGCAGCTCTGTATGGAACGGAGGTATGGGGTTTCTCCAACTGTAACAAGATCTCAGTGGGAGAAAACAACTTTGCGAGGGCCTTGATAGCGTGTCCACTCTCCACACCCCTGCTCCCAATATTTTGGAATCTGGGGTTAAGTCGAGCAGCAGATTTTGCTACTCTAAGACCTCTCCTGTACTGGATCAGGTTGTGGACTACCCCTGAACTAGATATATATAAGATCTCATTACTTGACCTATTAAAATGTCAAAATGCCAATACTGTCCCTTGGATTTGTCATGTGTCCCATTGGTTCCGTTTGCTGGGCTTGGGTGACTATTGGGAAAATCCATGCAAATTAGAGAGACGGCACAAAAATGTCTTAAAGTTAACTTACTGGTCTTATGTCAGGGATAATAACATAACCTGTAAATCTCATGGTCGTTTAACTAACCTTTTTATTGATCTTAAATGGACTCCAAAGTTTGAAGCCTATTTGGACATTATACCGGAATTGCACGGCAAAAGCCTATATGCAAGGTTTCGTTTTGGATCCCTGCCCCTGATGTCATTGATCCACAGGTGGGGGCCGATTGGTCTGCCTGATATATGCCCCGCTTGTGGCAGTACCTCCGAAACTATTGAACATTTTATGTTCTTTTGTCCAGCTTATGCGAACCCGCGATCAAAATGGATTCGCAACACTTGTAGGGCAATGGGATTTAAGATCTGTTCCTTGGCTCTACGGGTGTTAGAAAGTCATAATTCAGCTGATGTAATTCTCCCTGTGAGTAAGTATTTAGTAACAGCATGGCACATGCGTTGCCACTTCCAAAAAGCAACTTGAGGTTATTATCTCTTCTTAGAGCTTTTATGTGTAATTTGAGCTTTTATTGTTTTACTGTTTTTAATGATTTCAAATAATTCATTAATTTGTAGTTACTGTATGTTATCAAAATGATCATTTATTCTTGTATTTTTGCTAGTTCGTTTTATGTGCTTTTATGATCAATTGATCGAAATAAAGCTGTGTATGTGTATGACTTGTCACAAACTGTCCTTAAGTCACACAGTTCAAGGAAAACTATTATGACACGTGATAACACAATGAGGTTGAGGCTATGGGATAAGAAGAACACATGATAACTGTGTATCATGATAACAGAGGACTATACAAAGGCAGACAAAGTACAAAACGTTGTACATATAACACTGGAGCCAAGGCATTCAATCACTATACGTTTACACTGTTTCTCAGTCGTTACAGCAGTGTCACATCTCACAATATAACACAACACACTACACATTCAAGCGTTTGTAGTATTGTAGAGTGGGGCCAAGACGTATGAAGCTTCTGGGACCTGGTATGCAACAGCTACAAAGTGGTTGACACCAGCAAGAGCTGCAGAGCCTGGCTGTTGCTTTGCCATGAAAGAACTGAGCCTTCAAGAAGTCCAGAGACCCTGCTTATCAATTTGCTTGTCTTTGAAATAGTCGGCTATCTAAGTTATTAGACTGTGAGATCTAAGTCACACCAGTTACAACATCCATCTGTATTTGCACATGTGCCTCTCTATGCATTGTCTGAGTGTATATGCAAGCCTTTATGCAAGATATTTGTTTGTGCATCCACATATATAATAACATAAAACCAATAAAATAAATAACACATTTACCTATCATAGCCCAGACCGGATTGCTTTGTCAGTTTATAATTGTGCTTTACAAAAATACAAAACAATTATGCAGAAGAACCAGCTATGGCAAAAAAGTAAAATGAAAGTTTAGATACATTAGTTAGCAGACGAGCACATCCTGTTATCTGTTGTCTTTGTTAATAAAGAGAGGATCATACCTTCAGTTCACGCCCCATTTTCTGCAGCTTCCTGAACAACACAGAGGCAATATTTTCCATGTTTTCTGTCTGTAGTGTCTCAAATCGGCCCACCTTCCATTCAGCCCAGTGGGTTTCCCATTCTTTTGTGGATTCCCACACTTGTTGTATAGCATCCAGGTCCTAGAGAGAGGGGTTAAGAGAGAATTCATGTTACTGTGGGAGAGCTCCTTTCCATCGTGGCATTCATGGACTACTTTAGGTTCTCACTGCCTCTTCAGATGAAACGTAACTCCAATTTGTGGATATTTCAGCACAATATGTTTGTTTGGTAGTTCATGTGCACTGACCTTAACAACTAAGCAAATCCTTGAAATACTTGGAATTTAGACTGCAAACAGGAAATTCAGTTTATATGCCTCTTTTTCATCTCTGCTCCCCATCACTACCTAGACTTCTTAGCACATGCTACCTCTCCCATAGGGGATCAAGCGAGCCTCACCAGCTATCGTTATATTGCACCAACATGTTTCCCTGTGGACGAGGGTAAATGGAATGCTTCTCTCCAAGTATTACTTCTGGTTGTATTAGTTCACAAGGATGTTAAAACAGGACTAATGTGTAGCAATTACCATGAGCTTGTTCTCACACAGAACACAATCATGCAGTGGGCTATCCAATGCTTTAGACTTGTATCAATTCCTTCGTTTATAAGGCACCTATCAGTATAACTGTTCTGATTTAAGTTAATTGAGTCGGGAGTAGTGGGCTTGAACATAGAGTTCTAAACTATAAATAACTTTCTGCTACTTCTACATATTTTGTAATTGCTACATATTAGCTCTTTTAAATTCCCAATGAAGCACAAGATTCTCCTCTAAGAAGAGAAATAAAAAAGAGAAGAGATGAAAACAGCATTGACAAACCAATGTCCTTGCAAAAAGATTCCTTAAAATGTCTAAGCTAAACTATTTCTTCAGTTTGGGATGAGAGATCAAAACTGCGGTGTTTGTAGAAAGCAGGTGGAATAGCTCACACTACCACTCCACAGATATAAACACTTGGGCATACGCACAGATAATGCAGTAGAGCAACTGAAGCCATTGATACTCCAGTAGCATGGTGCATGGACAAAGCCATTCCGCTGGCAATATTGCACAGCTAGAGGTAGGAGATTATTAGTGTGGGAATGATGGTTTTGGAAACTGAACACCTGTTTAGAGGCGAAACATTATGTGGTCCTTTGAAGTAGGAATCGAAGAGTGCACACAATGACCAATTGATGAAAAACCTACTGCAAGTTTGCACTCTGGCTCCCAATGGTATAACATATATCCAATAAATTTTGCATGGTTGGAGAATGTCTGTATCACAAGAGAGTCACTGGGACTTTTTGGTTTCTATTGAGGCTGAGGCCTGTGTGGCATGTGCGGTTTTACCATTAATCACACCTTTCTCAACTTAAGTCATAGGAAAATGGGCCACTTGTTTGCCTGTGACCAAAGGAAGATTTAACCTTGATCTTCACTCAGGTAAAATAAATCTGGTATTAATACTTGGATTTTGCTGTGTCGTCATATGTCAGGTCTCCTTCATCAAGGAATAAAAAAGATTTCCTCACAGATTACCAAATTGTCATGAGCTTCCTTCTCCCAAACACCTACCCTCTGCCATGTGTCTCATGGAAAAGCCTTTGTTTATGGACTTAGCAGCAATACTGATAAGATTTGTAGAGCTCAGATGTCTCTGCAATGAGCCAGATGTGATTGGGCAAGAGGGAGGGATACATTTAAAAGGCCTTGTCAAAGATGACTCCAATTGCTGGTACAGATTAGAATCAATGCCAAAATCCTGTTGTGAGGTAAGAGCATCATGTTTCTTAAAGGAGGAGACTGTCTTGAGCTCGTAGTGCAGCAACCAAGCAGTGTCACCATACTCAGAACAGGGAGCAGGACTAAAGTCAACAGTGTGGCAGAGTCGTTCTTGAGAGACAAGAAAGGTTAGTGCCTGAGCAGACAAACTATTGCAAAAACTCAACTCCAGAACTTTAGCAACTGGATTTGGCTAGAGCAAATAATTGTGAAGAGGATGCAATGATTATATGACTTTTGGATTTGATGTACCATGAAACACAAATATGATGGTCAAAATAGTTTTTATTTGGGAAAACATACATTCACTATTCCTAACTTCACATCCTCATATTTTGAAGAGTTGTATATTTTATGTGACTTATCTGTGGAGCTAAGTACTGTAAATATACTTACCTTCACAATATTTTGTTAATCAACATTCAAGCCACAATATTTTTGTATCCCAATATTGCTTTATTTGATTTTGTGAAATACAACCACCCCAACTCTTTAGCAGGGTAGGGTTGTCAATATTGACTATGGATTACATGAGAATGCCCCAACTCTGCAAGAGGGTTTATTAGGTGGGATGCCTTAGCAGGACATTGAAAGTTGAGACATTCTGGATAGGGCCTAGTTTCTGAATCCCTCTAATTACCTTTTGCAATGGAGCCATTGGTCTTATTCTAGCTCTCTCAGGAGAGCCTCTGTGGCACGGAGAAAACACACCTTGGACCAATTATCCCACGGTGGGGTTTGCAAACAATTATGAAAAGAACCAATTAGCATTTTTATGCAACGTTCATCTTCAGTATTTCATCAAAATGAGGACAATGTTGAAACCTTGGGAAATTATACATCGTGCAATAGGTACGGAGGAGCCAGAACTGCGTGTGAGTAGTGAAGTAAAAAGACATCATGCCATGAAAATTAGACAGACTACTGTCCCACTGCCATTAACCTGAGGAAGGAGGGCTGTAGTGATATTTATGTATTGACCAATGACTTCGTGGCGCACCACTTTGCACTTGGCTTAGCTGCCCACTGTCACACTAGTGGTCACCAGTTATAGACTCCATTTTGTATTCAGCTTAGCCTCACTGCCTCGTTAGTGGTGCGAGAAGTTTTCCATACAAACATGTTATGCAACGTGTTTTCTATTTCTGCGTGTTCTCTTTCTTACAGAAGAGCTGGGACAAATTATCACTGAAGAGCTGGTACATAATATGGAGGAGTTAGTCAGTCAGCAGGATAAAGATGTACTAGACTGATGTTTATGGTACAGCAGGGAACGGTTTGACTTTGGGAGGGACGCCTTGGGATTTTGGCCAATTTCCAACGTGTTTCTTTCAAGGCTTACCTAAAGTAGCCAGCATTTTTGAATATTTCTTGATGGGAGGGTTTTTTCAGAAAGCTTCTTCTCCGGTTCTTTAAGATATAAAAGATTACCCTGATCGGCAGTCGCAAATTCAGAGACCTCAGTCAGGATTTTAGACGTTGAATGCCTGATATATTTCCTGTGAGGGTAGAAATCTCTTTCTCGCAGTCGAACTGGGTCACCGTCTTGCTAGCATGAGAAAGATGAAGCACCTGACAGGCCTTATGATGATGCATTTTTATTAATTATTTGTTTTGCATTGTGTATGAATATACATACATATATCAATATAAGTGTTTGTATCCTTGCATGTATATATTTGCTGTTGAAGATTCATACATGGTCTTACTTCATTGCTGCACATTTTAAAAGTACACTATTACTATTCAAGCCTTCCTTCACAAACCTTGCAAAAGGTTATAATAAATGTCTTCTTCAGATTAAGAAGTACATTCCAGAAAATCTTTTCGACTCCTTTCAGTGTGTATATTTTGGCTCAGTCAAAAGTAAAGCAAAACAAGGGCCTGCAACCTGCAGAATCTAGACTTTACAACAATGATGATGGACTTAAAAGAGCAAGGGGTAGCTAGAGCAGCTCTACATGGAAACCCCAAAATGAACAAACAGGTGAGTAAAAATACACTAGTGATTGCTCAAACTACCGGATAACCTTACCAAAACTTGCACAGTTTCAGTTCAGAGTTTCAGACCAGAAGACTCATTCTGAAATCTGCTAACAGGGGTGAGTAGATGGTTGCCTAATCTTCTTGGTCCAGGTGGTACATCAGTACTGCCTCCCTTAATAAGAGATACCTCACAGAAGAGTAGACATTGGTCATAGGAACAGCCAGATGTAAGCTCAAAACCAAATAAAATGTGGCAAAGAAGAATGTGTTACTTACCTGCAACTCTCGTTCATAGATTCACATGCTTGAATAATTCCCTTGGTCAAAGTGGGAGTCCCATGGTACAATAGTAAGCAGTGTACATTAGTTTAACAGGCTGCAAAGAGAATGGAGAGTTCATCTTACAGCCTATGTCCTTTTCAAAAAAGGACCAAAGTTGAGAAATGACCAGTCTGGTGACAGCACCCTTTAGAACACTCTCAGAAGAGGCATCGTCCCTCAGATTTTCTAAGCACTAGTGGGAAATACCTCACCGGAGAGAAGGAGAGCCTCTAAGGGGAGGAGGGTGGGTGTCATATGAATCTATGAAAGATACCAATACTGGTAAACGAGAGGTAATTAACAAATTCTTTCTCCAGTATTGGAGTATCTTTCATAGATTCACATGCTTGAATCAGAATAGTCAGCAGTAGAATGCAATACGTAAGAAAAGCAGATATGATTATAATAACCGATTGTGGTATAACACTGTAGTATACATAAACGTGTGTGTGTGTGTGTGTGTGTGTATATATATATATATATATATATATATATATATATATATATATATATATATATATATATATATATATATATATATATATAAATATATAACTGGTTCACCTTATTGGCAAGAATGCCGAAGTACTGCATGACCCACAGCTGCATCAAAAGTATGCCCTGCATCTAAACAATAATGCTAGAAAAGTGTGTTTGCTTTTCCAAGTTGCAGAATGGCATACATTTTCAATTGATACCCCAGCAAACAAGGCCATTGTTGGGGCAATTGCTCTAGAAGAATGTTCTTTGGTTGGAAGACTCTTGCTGTCTCCCCTGGTAGCATTACTGGGGGATTTTTCCTGTCCACTCGCCAAAAAAACAACTAACAGATATATAGACCTAGCATTAATACTGGCTAAAAGGGAGATTACGACACACTGGAAGGATCCTATGGGCCCTCACCTACAAAGATGGCAAAACGCATTAATAAAGTGGGCGGAAGCAGAGGGGAGAATTACACTGGGAGGCGGCGAGGGGTTGCAGACCTAGGGACATGGCACGACAGTGGGACTCCTTACTTGATTGCCTCAAAAATCCGAGTGACACAATGTCAGATCAATCGCACTCTGCCGCTGGAACAGAGGCTGATGAAGACCTTTATCCATAACTGTGCACAAAACCCATACTCTGTTCAGGTTTACTAATAGAATGGACTATGCAGGACAAGGAGTGTATAATTGTTTGCTGGGAGGCGACATGAGGGGAGGGCAGCGGGGAAAGGGTAGTTTAAACCTATTAATGAGTGAATATGTATCTTATATCTGAAAAACTAATAAAATATATATATTTTTAAAAATGTGCTTTGGTTTTCTGCTGTAAAGGCCTGCCTGCCTTAGAGTGGCAAAACTGAATAGTAGATGATAACCATCTCGCTATGGTAACCTCAGAGACCATGCCGCCTTTATTGTTGTTGCCATTGGCTACAAAGTGCTGATCAGAGGTGCTGATATCTTTAGTGTGTTGCAAGTAAACTTTCAGACATGTTTTGACATCAAGAGAATGCAGTGTTTGTTCCGCTGATGACTGCGGATTAGGGAAAAAAGTTTTAAACATAGTCAACTTTTTAAGATGAAAATCAGTGGGAACCTTTCGAATGAACTTGGGATTAGTCCGGAGGATTAACATGTTGTCTCTGAACTGAAGGAAAGGTCTTCTGATAGTGAGTGCTTGAATTTCACTTACTCTCTTTGCAGTCACCTTCCAAGTAAGCAATTTTAGCTCAGCTTTGTGGATTGGTTCAAATGGATGTTTCATCACCTGGGACAAAATGGTGTTAAGCTGCCATGCAGGTGGCAGTGATTTTATTGACAGAAATGCCCTGAAAAGTCCTTTAAGAAATTGAATGATCAATCTGTGCAACCATAAGGAAGGAGATCCTAGAGTTCATCTAAATCTGGAAATAGTATCCAAATGCACTTTGACAGTGGAGTGAGATAATCCAGATTTACCCAGGGATAGCAAATTTACATTTACTGTAATATTTTTTCAGGAACAGAGATGATAGGATGTATGTTAATTTTTTCGCACCAAATACAGAAATGCTTCCATTTGAGGTGGTATGTTTTGTTGGCAGAGTGAGTTGATGCTTGTGCAAGAATACTCCGGCAATCGTTTGGAAGATCTAACTGTTCTAGCTCATGGTACTCAGGAGCCAAGCTGCTAAGTACAGCGAAGTTGGGTCTGGGTGAAGGACCTGGTGATTGTTCATCAACAACAAGTCTGGTTGAGGCTTTGAGTTTGATGTTGTTCATTGACAGCATGAGTAATTCTGTAAACCAATGCTGTCTGGGCCATCGTGGGGCTATGAGGATTAACTGGTATGGCTCCCGTACGATCTTTAGAAGAACTCTGGAGATAAGTGGAATCAGATGAAACGTGTAGGCATAGTGCCCGGACCATTGCATCAAAAGAGCATTTCCCCAGGATCCTTTCTGCGGGTACTTGCTGGTGTAAAACCAGAATTTCTTGTTCTCTTCCCCTGCAAATAGATCCAGATAGGGCTTGCCCCATAGCTGAAAGATTTTGTCTAAGACCATCTGGTTCAATTCCCATTCGTGAAAAATCTGGGACGTTTTGCTCAAACTGCCTGCTAGATAGTTGTGTACTCCTGGGAGATATTCTGCCCTTAGGGTCACTTGATGTTGTAGCACCGAGAGCCAGATGGCTTGAGCTTCTTGGAACAAAATCTTGGACGTGTGCCTCCTTTTGTTTAGCTAATGCATATTTGTTGTATTGTCTGTTCTCATCAACACAGCAGAGCCTTGAACTCTTGGCAGAAACCCTTGAAGAGCCAGTGAGATTGCTCTGAGTTCTGGGAATTTGATATGGAGCTTCCTCTGAGCCAGGGACCTTTTGCCCTGAATCTGAAGATCTTGTAAATGAGCTACCCGCCCTTCTAGTGAAGCATTTGTTGTTATGATGTATTCCGAAACAGGAGGAAGGAAAGTTAGTCCTGCTGAAAGGTTGTTGGAGTTTGTCCACCAGGGAAGAGCTACTTTCTGTACAGGCATGGTGCTTACAATGGTACCCTCTGATGGATTCATTTGGCCTCTAATTGCTCTTGGAAAGGTCGCATTTTGAGGCGAGCATGAGGTACTAGGAAAATGGCTGGAGACTTCATGCCCAATAGAAACTTGATTAGGCGAACTGAAGCGCAGTTTCTTTTTGAGAGAAATGAGCCAGAGTGGAAATTGTGTAGTGTCTGTTCAAGAATGCCTTGTCGAGTGATTTGTCTAGAGTGGCTCCCAGAAAGGTTATCCTTGTGGAAGGACTAAGGAGAGATTTCTGGAAGTTTACCAACAGACCCAGTGTTTGAAATAGTAGAAGACACTTTGAGGTCTCCCTCGACGCCTGCTGGGAAGATGGAGCCTTCATCAACCAGTCATCGAGGAATGGGAAAGCCTGTATGCCTTGTCGCAAGTGAGCTGTCACTGGAGCAATTATTTGTGTGAATATTCAGGGAGCAGAACGGATACCAAAGGGAAGGACTTTGAACTGGTAGTGTGTCCCAGCTATGTAAACCTGAGGAATTTGCGATGGTTGGGATGGATAGGGATGTGCAACTAGGCATCTTAAAGATCTAAACCTGTAAAAAAATCTCTGTGATTGTGAAGCTGGAGAATTTCTTGCAGGTAAACCATATGGAAAGATTGCTTCTTGAGGTAACGGTTGAGTTTCCTGAGATCGAGGATTGGACACCACTCTCCAGATTTCTTCCTCATGAGGAAAAAACTGGAGTAAAATCGTTGTCCTTTCTCGGAATGTGGAACATGTTCTACGGCTCCTTTTGATAACATGGCTACAACTTCTTTGTGCAGAAGCCGAAGCCGAGATGGAATACATTTTGACGGTGGAGTCTGGGGTGAAAGCTGAGAGAACTCCAGAAAATGGCCATGCTCAATGAGGTCCAAGCCCCACCTGTCCAATGTTATTTTGCTCCACTGATGCAAATAAAGGGAGATTCTGGTAATCACTGGATGTTGAGAAGGGTATGTAGCCGGCACTTAGATACTGTCACTGTATCCTAGTGTTGTATCTGGAGGAAACTGTCTGTTTACGCCTTAGCTGCCCAGAATAGACTGCCAATGGTGGAGGCTGATAAGGTGGTGTTGATGGTAAGTCTGTTGAAAGGGCTGCTGATAAGAATGCTGTTGGTATCTTTGGTATCCATCACAATAGGATATGAGCCCTGCCGACGTGTGCTGGGAAAAGGGATCTTGCAGTATTGGAGGCTTCCAAGGGACTGGGCTGTTTCAGTGTCCTTCTTTATAGATTGCAGGGCATGCATCAACGTACTTCCCGAACAAGGAGTCGCCATCAAAAGGCATATTGGAATTTTAGTTTGCACTTCTGGGTGAAATGACGTGGCTTTAAGCCAACATTGGCATCGGAACACAACAGAACCTGGTAACTCACGAAATCCGATAGATGTAATGTCCATTGCACAGTCGATTATTTCAGATGCCGCTCTTTCACCCTCTTGTAGTAGCTGCATGGCTTCAGATTTTTTATCATCCGGTAAGAGATCCAGATGGGAGGTTATGTCCGACCACATTTGGCGATCATAACATCCCAGAATAGCCAGGGAATTTGCGGCACAAAGGGTCGTACTTGCCATCACAGTGCATCGCTTGTAAATGTTATCTAACCAGCTACCCCCTTTGTCCAGAGGAGATGTTATTGGAGTGGAAGAGTTTTTTGATCTTCGTTGTGCGGCCTACGAAACCAGTGAATCAGGCTTCAGCTGCCGATCAAGAAAGCAGGCGAGTTCTGTGGAGCCTTATATTTTTTATCTATCCTAGGAAGGACAGCAGTAACTGTGGCCGGCGTCTTCATCATTTTAACTCATACCTCTCATTATTTCTCGTACCTCCCCTCTAATCGACTTTGTAGATTGGTCTTTGAAATCACAAAGAAAGCCGTCTGTCTGCTTAATAGTGATGGGCAGTTGAAAACGTTTTGCTGCTCTCTCTCATCAACATGTGGAACCCATTTATATCTGCAGATGGAGAATCTGCTGGTTGTGGTGGTTGAGGGATGAGATAATCATCACATTCACTGTTTATGGTGTGGTTATCAGGTATCTCAACTTTCTCCCCGTCTCTGTCATCATTAAGATCATCGCTGTCAGATGAAGAAGGGTCGTCTCGAGGGCGGCAAAGCAACACATGATTGCAGAGTCATCCACAGAGTTGTAGGTGGAGGTAGATGTTCTGGGGTTGCATAAGACGGTACTGCTGATGGTTACACTGCAGCTGGAGTTGGAAGGCGCTTGTAATAATCTTGCAGCATACCCTGCAAGTCTTGCATTACAGTAGCAGGAACATGGACAAAGTCTGGTGGCGGCGGAGGGGGAGGAAATTGTTGGTATTGCCTTGGATAATGGTGACTCTGGTATACAGGTTCATAATAACTCTGTTCCTCGTCATCTTCGTCATCTTGGTACTTTATATGCAATTCAGAGGGACTGCGTGGTGCCCCAATCATCCCTTGATCGTCATCAGAGCCTTGGATATCCAACAAATGGCTAGGCACAAGAGGAGATACTTCAGCAGGCGACGTGAAATCAGCATCAAAATGTCACGGTGAAAAGACTGCTGTCAACGAGGTGTATGTCAACGATGGCAATAACAATGTGGATTGTCTTTTCTTTGTCTTTATTGATGGCGAAGCAGATTTCAAATTTTGCGCCGTCGATAGCCGTCTCTGTTTTTTTTAAACTTTATTGATGGCGAGCCAACAAACCTTGTTAGCTGCAATAGTCGCGGTGCACAGGGGTACTGTCCTGCAAGAAGCGGCAAAGACTCTCCACCTCCAAAGTTGGATATCTGGTAGAGCAGACCACTAAGGACCACCACCTGTGTTGCAGGATCCACGCAGAGTTGCAGGAGAGAGGACCCACACAGCCGGTCGTCATTGCAGTTGGTGCCTGTGGATGCAGGGGAGTTACTCCTTCCCTCCAAGGGAGATTCCATCTTGCTGCAGACTGAAGACTTGCCACCCTCAGAGGATGAACAGCTGGGGAGATGTTGCAGTTGCTGGAAGGAGCCATAGAAACAATGTTGCAGAGCAAAGTCGTCGCTGGAGCTGCAGATTTTAGATTGCTGTGAAGTCCAGTTGTGGTTCCAGTGACCAGAAGTCAAAGTAAACATTTTTTGACCCCCTCTTTTTCTCAGGCCCCACTTGATGAATCACCCTGAAATTCCCACACGAAGATTCGTAAAACAGTTCCAAAGATACAGGAAAGTCAATAAACGCTTTTTCTATGGAAAGATGGCCCTAATTATAACTACCAACTGCCAACCGCCAGTAGGTGATATATATGAAAAATGTCACTAACCCAGTGTACATCTGTTCGTGACATGTTGTTTTGCAGATTCACATACTATGCATATCAATTCAGAGTGTTACAAGTTGTTTTTCTTCGAAGAAGTATTTTCTGAGTCACGGGATCAAGTGACTCCTCCTCTCGGTTCCATTGCGCATGGGCATCGACTCCATTGTTAGGTTTTTTCCCCGCAGAGGGTGAAGAAAGGAGTGATAGAGTATATAAGAGAAAAAGAGATGTCCATGCAAATGTAAATGTATATACATATGTACAAATGTTATTAACTTAAACGACTACAGGCTTCCGGGGAGGAGGAAGGGTGGATGTGAATCTGCAGCACAACATGCCACGAACAGATGTACACTGGGTAAGTGACATTTTCCGTTCAATGGCATGTGTAGCTGCAGATACACATGCTATGTATAGACTACAAAGCAGTTAGTCTTCCCAAAAAGTAGAGTAAAAAGCTTGTAGAAGCACTGCGTAGCTGATGGCAAATTCCCAGATCTGTTGTACTTCCTGGGATAGAAGTTGAGCCCTTGTGCCACCTTGTTTGGTGCTTTAGTGCATTGTAGTTGTATTGTCTGTGCGGATGAGCACTGATGAATTGCGGATTCTGGGAAGGAATACTTCTAAAGTGAGATGTACATCCTCTAGTTCTAGTACATTGATGTGCAAGTAAAGCTGAAAGGACTTCTGCTGACTTAAAGGTCTTGCAGATAGGCTCCCCATTCCTCTAAGGAAACAACTGTTGTGATGACTGAAGGAGAAGGCTGATGCAGGAAACACAGACTGATTGATAGGTGTTCTTGTCTCGTCCACCAGGATAGGGCGCTGAAGCTGCCTGGTGTGACCTTGATAAGGTCACCAAAAGATCCTGTAACTTGGATCCACTGGTTTCATAACTATTCTTGCAGTCGGTGCATCCGCAAGCGGCAGAATGGAACTGGCGGAATGCAGGCTGACATCATCCCCAGGAGGAATTTTTAAAGGATGTAGTAAGCTGGCCTGGTGTGTGGTGGACACCTATGGTGTTTGCACCTTATACCAGGTTCAGGCAACCCCTATTAGCGAGTGAGACTGTGTTTAGGAAGCTAGGGTTCTCTTGTGGTAGTTGTGGTGAGCAGCCAAGACTTATCTAGGAGGCGTGTATAGCACTTGCAATACTGCAGCAGTCACACAGTAATTTATCACACCTAAAAGGAACCACACAGTATTACAAAAATAGAGGTAATTCATTACAGTAGCACTAAAAAAGATATATACAGTAATTATTAGGAATTAGCAAGGCAGCAAGGTCCAGGTGACTCCATCCTTGGAGGAGAGTCCGAGCTGACCCTCAGCAGTTGGAAGAGCCAGCAGAAGCAGTTGTAGCCCCCACAGACAACCCACTGGCAGCAGGCATAGTAAGTTGCAGTGCGGCCCAGTCAGCACACCTAGAGAGGTGTCTCACATCATTGGAGCAGCATAGGAGAGACTGTCCTTGCAAGGAAGAAGTGCTGGAGGCCGGGGCTACCTGGAGCCTGAAGATCCCTTGGAGCAGGTGTCAACAAGCCTTGGTTGCTGCAAGAGTCACGGTGCACAGGGGTACTGTCCTGAAAGGAGAGGCAAGGGCTCACCATCTCCCAAGTTGGACAGCAGGTAGAGAGGACCAGGGAGACCACCCAGACCCACCACCTGTGTTGGAGATTCTTCCTGGAGCTAGATGGTAGAAGATCCTAGCAGCCGGTCATTGCTGCCTTAGGTGTCTGTGGATGCAGAGGAGTGGCTCCTTCACGCCAAGGGAGATTCCTTCTTGCTTCTTTGGTGCAGCTGAAGTCTTGCCAACCCGAGACAATGCACTGTCATGGAAATGTTACAATTACTGGAAGGAGTCGAAGAAGGACCCACTCGCAAAAGAGTACCTAAAAAGCCCTAACAGGGGGCTTGGTCACTCTGCAGGGTAACCAC
Source organism: Pleurodeles waltl (assembly GCF_031143425.1). Lineage (NCBI taxonomy): Eukaryota > Metazoa > Chordata > Amphibia > Caudata > Salamandridae > Pleurodeles > Pleurodeles waltl. The sequence goes on along the minus strand of NC_090451.1, from coordinate 683,490,033 downwards.
CTATCAGAGGGAGGTCACTGATGTCAGTCTCCTGTCAAAACCAGCCAGATGCTCCCAAGGGCCTCTGCACATCTTGCTTTCAAGATGGCAGAATAAACTGGCCACCTGGAGGAGCTCTGGGCACCACCCCTGGGGTGGTGATGGACAGAGGAGTAGTCACTCACCTTTCCTTTGTGTGCTTTCACACCAGAGCAGGGACCGGGGGTCCCTAGAAATGTGCCCTTCAAAGCAAGCCGGTGGAGCAGGGAGGCTACCCCTCCCCGGCCTTGTAACACCTATTTCCAAGGAAGAGGGTGTTGCCTCCCTCTCCCACAAGAAATCCTTTGTTCTGCCTTCCCATGCTTGAGCTGGTCAAGCAGCAGGAGGGCTGAAACCTGGCTGAGGGACAGCAGCAGCTTGGGCTGCCCGCAAACCCTGGAAGACTGGTAGGAGGAATACTGGGGGGTGCGCCAAGGATCCTCAAGAGAGCATGGAATCAAGCTACCAATACTGGCATTAGTATTTGGGTATGATTCTGACATGTTTGATACCAAACATGCCTAGGTTTGGAGTTACCATTATGTAGCTGGACCACAGGTAATGAGTTACCTGTGGCCAGTACATGGGTAAAATGGCTTCCGCTCACTTACGAAGTCCAGTCAATTGGAACTGGAGGTCGTAGGGGCACCTCTGCTCATGCAGGGCTGCCCTCATATACAGGAACCTGCACCCTACCCTTTGGGCTAGGAGGGCTTACCATAGGGGTGACTTACAGTGACCTGATGAAGTGGCCAGCAGTGAAAGGGTGTATGCACCTTTTCACAAGGACTGCAATGACAGGCCTGCAGACACAGTTTGCATGGGCTCCCACAGGTGGCTTCATACATGATACAGCCCATGGGGGACCCCTCGTGTACCAATACCCTTGGTACCTAAGTACCATATATTAGGGACTTACAGGGGTACACCAGTATGCCAATTGTGGGGTGTAAAGGGTACCAAAGCAACCAAATTTAGAGGAGAGAGCACAATCACTGGGGTCCTGGTTAGCAGGATACCAGTGAAAACAGTCTAAACATACTGATAAACAGACATAATTGTGGGTAAACATGACAAAAAGTGTGACTTTCCTACAGAGGTGAATGAAAGTGACTTTTTTCTTTGTATGGACTTTGCTAGACTGATTAACTTCAACTGCCTCTCTAGTGTGGGTTAAGCTTTGCTGAGTGTGGTGTTGATACTGACACCTAAGAATGTAGTTTTTGTGATGGATGTAGAATTGACTTGTTCAGGTTGAGAGTGAGACCCATCTCTGTGAATAGGTGTAAGCAGGCTTCTGTTGAGTCCTGAGCTGACTGACTGGACGGTGCCTTGACTTACCAGTCGTTGGGATAAGGAAACACCTGATGTACATAAATGAAAGGGGCGGATTTCAGGCCAAATGGAAGAACCTTGTATTGATAATGGCTGCCAGCTACTGTAAATCGCAGATATTTCCTGTGTTTTGGGTGAATTGGGACATGGAAATATGTGTCTTGGAGACCGAAGGTTGTCATATAGTCCTTCTTGATTGAGGAGTTTCAGTATGTCCTGCAGAGTTATCATGCAGAAAGATTGTTTTCTGAGATACGTGATGAGGTTTCTCAGATCCAGAATTGGTCACCATTCCGCTCAATTTGTGGACTAAGAAGAAATGGGAATAGAAACCTTTTCATCCATGTACTGCAGGGACTCCCTCGATAGATCCCTTTTTGAGCATGGTTATGACCTCCAACTTGAGAAGTTACAGATGTTTTGGGATTGATGGCTGAGGCAGTGTTGAAGGTGGTGCTTGGATGAACTCTAACGTATGGCCGAACAGCACCAAGTCCAAAACCCACTGATATGTTGTAATGTTTTGGCAACCTTGATAGTGAGTGAATATCTTTCCACCTAGGACTGGAGGCGAAAGAGGGGGAGTGGCCGGGGCCTGTAACTGGTCACTGACAGCGAACTGTGTCCTTTGCCAGTTGTCCAGATTTTCCTCTTAGCTTGTCTATTGTACGCAGCTTGTAGCAGTTGTCCATGCTGATACTAGGGACGAAACTGGAGATGTAAGAGCGGTAATGGTACTGCCCCCTAGGCATTCCTGTATGATGGAAGACCTCTTCCCCGGGGACTTCAAAAGGGAACTTTCCAGTACTAGAAAATCCCCAATGACTTTGCCTTGTCTGTCTTTATGACTTGCAGGGCGTCAGCAATATGTTTGACATAAGGCATGTCTAGGATTTTATTCTGGACCTCTGGTCTAAAAGAGGTAGCTTTAAGTCAGCCCTACCTCCTTAACACCGGTGCGACCCTGTGAATTGTCGAAAAGCAGTAGTAGCGATATCCATGGCGCTGTCAATAACTTCCACCGAAGCACGTTCTCCCTCTTGCAAGATCTTTCTAGCTTAGGCTTTAGCATCTTCAGGAAGCTTGCCTAGAAATGGCTTGACTTCAGACCCCATTTGGTGATCGTATCCCCTGATGAGCAGACATAGCTGACAATCTTTTGCATTTGTTGTGAAGCCTCCTGTCTTCCTTGTCTGGAGATGCTGAGATGGGTGCTGATGGGTTTATGATCTGCGCTGCCTGCGTGATCACTGAATCCAGTTTGGGGTGTCCAATGAGGCATGCAGGAGCATTCTCTGGAGCCTTATATTTTTTTATCTAGTCACAGTAGTACTGGGGTGACAGTAGCAGGGCTTTTCATCACGTTCATGCACTCATCCCATATATAATCAATAATGGGCATAACCTTGACACTTTTTTGAAATGGCTCCTTGAAGTCATATAGGAAGCAGTCCACTTGTTTTGTTGGCATAGGTAGTTCAAAACGCCTTGTGGCTCTCTCTAGCAAATTATGGAATCTCTCCATGTCCTCCGGAGGAGAATCCACCGTGGTTGGTGATGGAGATGACCTTCCGGGAGTTCGTCTTCCTCCCTATCATCATTAGAAAAGGCAGGATTTTGGAGAAGAGCTGTCTATAGAGATTGTCTTGGTGGCGCAGATATTAATAAGTGTGTTGAAGCCTGTGGTGAGAATGGCTGCATCAATGGAGGTTTCTCCAGCAATGAGGTGTGAACAGTTAAAGGTGCTGTTGTTGGAAAACGACTTCGGTAGCTAGACAGCATAAATTGGAGAGCTGACACTAAAGAAGAAGGACGGCATACAACATCCTCTTGGTATTGTTGGGGACACTGGTCCTGAGGGGTGTAATAGTCTTGTGAATAATATTTTTCCTCCTCATAGTCTTTTTCCTGAAACTTGGCATGTAACTCAGATGGGCTGTGAGTTACACCAAATGGATCCCATTCATTAGAGTCCTCTTCTTCCAAGAGATGTGTTGGCAGTAATGGCAACACCTTGCTAGGAGACCTTCTGGCTGGTGTCAGATGCTTAGATTTTTCTTGTGTCTGTTTTTCAGTAATTTTACATGCCGTCAATGAGGTTGAGGGTGTTGTAGACGGGGGGCTTGCTCGCCGACGCTGGTGAAGGCTTTGCCGTTGATGGAAGTGAAGTTTTTTTTGCCAACGGGAGTGCCGTCGTCAATGAGGGTGTCTTCGGCGACGAAAGTGCCATCATCGATGGAAGCATCGTCGTAGCTGTCTTCAAGGAGATGGATGTTATTTTCAGCATCAACGGTTTAGGAGATTGACTAATCGACTACGTTGTGGTCGTGAACGTAGATGATGTTGTCCATGTAGAGATTGTAGTGCTTGTCGTCCTTGATGCCGCAGTGAAAGTCTTCGTCATCGATGGTGGTGACAACTATATTCTCGTCGACGGCGGAGACAATTTTTTTTTAATTGACTGTGCTTTTCTTGTTCACAGTGAGCTGCTCATCGACGGTGTGGATGAAGGCTTCTTTAAAGAGTGTCTGACCTGTGGTGCAGGTGTAGGAAGTTCAGATACAGACTTTGAAAGCTGTTGTGAGGAGAGAGTGGATGCTTTTTTTCTCCTTTCTCTGTGTTTAAGACTTCTCTTTTTGTGATGATCTGGAAGGGCTACGTCCTCTGTGAGAATTTTTAGTTGACTTTCATGAAGACTTTTAAGGTGGCTCTAGAGATGATTTTGACTGGGTCGAGCCCCTCTATCTCTTGTGAGATCTACTGGAGAAGGATGAGGAATCCTCATTGTCGCTGTCCAATAGAGGCTCCTTCTTCCTGGTCTTGTGCTTTTGAAGCCATAACAGAAGCCTGCCCTTATTTCTTTAAAGTCTTAGTAGAGAACTATCTACAAATTTTATAACCCTTAACTTTATGTGAAGGATGGAGGCAGTAAATACATTCCTGATGAGAATCATCAGAAAAAAGCCTCTTATTTCCACAGATAGCACAGTCTCTGAATAAACTCTTTTTAGCTTATCATGGAGTCACATTTTAAAGCTAGATAACCCCAATATCCAGGAAAATAATATCTCTGTATATGTGAAGAAATATAGCATCTAATTTCTCTGAAGAATAAGTGTGTTAAGGCTAAGCAGGGCTTAGTGGAAACTCCCTTGCACAACGTTCAGTAGAAAATCTGAGGTACTTGAGCTTTTAACAGGAGTGTTCTGACAGGTAGTGCAACCTGATTAATTAATCTTAGGTTTAGTTTTTTTTAAGTAATGACTCTCCTATGTTACTACATTTGAAGGCCTAGGGCCTTTTAGAGTATATACTTATCACTGTATTGTTTTTTAAGGTACCGGTGACTCCCTTTTCGACGACAGGGAATGATTCAAGCATGTGAGTCTATGAAAGTTCCAATAGTGGAGTAAAATGTACAAAAAAGAGGAGAAATGTCTCGCGGCCACATATAATATGAAGGTGACAAAGGAATACATATAAGGAATTTCCGAAACAAATAAAACTGACGTGTTCAGAAACCCTTACAGCACGAGTCAGCAAAAAAGAACTGGGAATATGTGGAAAATTGTTAGTTCAGTGTATACAGAGAAATGAAGCCTCTGGCTCCGTTAAAGGAGCACTGTAGCTCTTTTAACCTTATGCCCTTTTTTCATGCATCCTTAGTCTTCATTTCTATTCTATAATTAAAGGAGCTAGAGTTTCCTGTTATTACTGTGTCATATGTTTTTCAGCTAGGGTCTACAGTGTAGTCTTTCTATTGTTTTAAATTATCCATTCCAATGAGAAAAGTTCAGTAAAAGCTGACCTTTTTTGTACAATGGAAATCATACATATTTTTGGACGTTTGAAGTGTCCACTTACAGTTTAAGTCGTATTTATACTACATTAATGAAAAGAAGTATTCCGGGGTCCCTGCACACTGGCAGGAATATTCTACTTTTAGAACTGTTAGTAAGGATCCTACAACGCAGAAGATGACATTTCTTCTGCTTGGAAATTCACAAACTCTATTTCCCCAAACTGCTTAATGTTGTTCAAAAGTAAGTTATGGAATTCAGCTCCACTACTGTCAGGTCTTTTTCACTGATACCTCCAAAGTATGACATTTTCTACTAGATATCACACCTCCCACGCTTTGTTGGCCCTTTGAAATATAATAAAAAAACATTATATTTTTAGTAAAGCCTTCCATGTGTATTGCACCTCCCAATAGAATTGCTGTTCCGAAACGGTTTTGTTCTACTAATACTTTCAACAACATTACCATATCCTTAGGTGTCCTATTTTTGATTTTCGCGTGTTATTTATTTTTTAACTGTACTTTTCACTTTTCCATTTCTACCACTTTACCTGGATTATTACCCAAGCTGTATGAAATGTTTATTAGGCAATTTCATTTATTTAGCCATATTTGTATATTTTTTTTTAGTCTAGCGTACACAGCACCATGCATGGATCTTTAGGTTTTATAGGTTAAAAAAAACAAAACATAAAAGTCGCACCCTACAATTACAGGTACAGGAAATGAATGTCTTTTGATGTTAATCCAGAATTACTCACCTTCTCAAGGGCCTGCAGTTCCTTGGAGAGGGGGTGGTCGATTTTGAAGATGCCAAGCCCTGAGCGGATGCTGTTCTCCTCAGCCTTCATGGTGGCCAGCATCTCTCTGACTGCGGCTAACTGCTCCAAGGCAGGATCACATGCTATGGTACTCGTGAATGGGCCTGGAGGAAGAGGGACACAAAATAGTAGAAAGCAATTACCTTTTAGCACAAAGGGAGTCCACGGATAAGCAATCAGCAAGCCTTCTGTGTCCGTTAGGTGGAGCATGGTAATTAGAAGACAACTTAAGACCACTTCAGGTAGACACCTACAGCTATAACTACACCTACAACTCACAATCCGTGAGCTCGGGAAAACAAGAGGAGACCTACACAAAGTGGCAATGAAAGATGAAGCTCGAAAGCAGTTATTTATCAAGCAAAAACATGAAAAAGGTGGCCAAGCCAATAGGTTACTGGTCTACAAATTGAAGCAAATTTAAACCTGAAATCATGCAAGAGAGATAATAGATGTTTATGGCACTAAGCACACTACTACAACTTGCATCCTAGAAGGTCTTACAGCTTTTCATTCGGCCCGCATTGCTTGTGAGCAGTTACATTCTCAACAACGGGATGAATATCTCCACGGCTTTCTCCCCCTGAACTTGAGGGGAGAGTCTGAAGTACTTGAAGACAAAAACGAGTGAAAAGGTTATTAAACATATGTCCAATAGTAAGACCCCTTGGTCGGATGGCTTTCAATAAACCCACTGTGGAAGGTATTAAACTCCTTCTACTCACAATCAGTGACTGATTTCATGCTGTCATTACATCTCTCTTCTGCTCCAAACCGATAATGATCCCTTAAACTGTGGATCATTCCATCCTATAATACTCTTGAACTGTGATGTGAAGGCATATGTGTCCATCCTTGCTCAACGCCTACAGTGGATATGGCCCAGATTGACTGGGATACAGCAGTCTGGCTTCATGAAAGATCACTAGACGCGGGACAAGACATGGCTGGACTATAATGTCATAGAGGTTGTGGAACGCACTCGCCAGCCCAATGACATTCTCTTGCCAGACACAAAGAAGGCATTTGACTGGGTTGATTTGAACCATATGTTTAGCTTCTGGGCAAGAAAGCTATTGAAAGAAACATTGGTCCCCTTGTCAAGAGCACTAGGCCTCCGGTTCCCATTAATATTTATACCCTTCATGGAGTCTCATGTACAGGTGATCCTACAGAACCCCAAGAGCAAGGGGATAAAGCTGGGTGCGGTTAACACAAAGTTCCTCCATTTGCAGACAAATTTCTCTGCTTCATTAGGGACCCTGAACATACTCTTGGAGCCTCTCCAATTTGACAGGGTCTCAGAGATTTCTAAATTCAAGATTAATTATTCCAAATCCCAGGACATGGGGGTAGCAGATCATTTCAACACACAGTGGGGGAGTAAACTTCGAGTGGACAGTAACTGCTATCAAATACGGAGTATTCCTGCCAACAAAATTTAAAGATCTATAAGCCTGGAACATCCCCATTCTTCTCTGTGCCTTTTATGAAGACGTGCTGCTTGGGAAATCTTGACATATTTTAGTTTGGGCACATTACCAACCTAAGAAATGAATTTAATTCCTTGGCTGCTCTAATTCACAGAAACCCTGCCGCTTCTTTTCCCGGGTCTCAGACCCTAAGGCACATCTTAGAGAAAATGTAGAAACCTGTTTGGCAAAACAAAAAAGCTTTGAGTAGTGCAGACTACAATATTGCGTCCTGTGATAGAGGGAGGTCTGTTTTTTACTGAGGTAGCAGTCTATGTTCAGGTGCTCTAGCTTTGCCTGGCCATGGACTGGAATTATCATCTTAGTGACAAACCCTGGGTTTAGTGGAGCAACACTACTCTTGCATCCTACTACCTTACATACTTTGACTCCCTTATAAAACTCACACACAAGTTCATATTCTGCCCCTCCTCAATCGTGCTTGAGTATTGGCAACAAGTTTCCCGAAGGAAGGGTATGACCCTTTCCTTCTCCATTCATGCCTATCTCTTACAACCCTGATTCCCCCCACCCCTGGAAAACTGAAGGATTCCTTCTAGACACTGGCCTGGAAGGAATGCTCCAGTCGGCGCCGGAGTCGAGGTCAGATGACACCCATCCAGCTCCGTGCCAGAGATGAGTATGGGGGTGGCGCCGGTAGGGCTGGGAACATCAGCAATGAAGTCGGCACCAGGAAAGGTAGAGGTGGCTCGACCGGAGTCGGCTTGCTTACATCCATGGATTCAAGGGGCCCGAATGACCCAGCTCGCTGGCAGAACACAGTAGGGACCTCTCCCGAACAGATAGGGCCCACAGGAGTACCAGCAAGGGCCTGCCACCCAAAAATGTGGTGCATGGCTTCATAAAACTCATGGAGTTGGGCAGGGGTTGCTCTGGCTCCAGGTAACTCGGAGAGGCTCAGAAAACACCCTGGCACAGGTTCCACTGTTGACCAGGCCTGGAATGCCGACATTTCCTCAGCTTGTCAGATGGCTTCAACAGACCGGGTGAAATCGAAGACCTCTTTGACACTCTTGTCCATTTTATGTTTGTGGGACTTATCTGTATACCTGAAAGGCTCTGACTGCATCAACAAGCGCTTGGAATGACTCCACGACCAATCCTGGGACCTTTGTCAGACCAGAATCGGGACAGTCGCAGCGTCGTGCATCAAGCAGCAAGGAGCTTGAGGGACCATTCCCTCAAGGCCTTCGGGTGCATGGCACGACAATCAGCACAGGTCTAGGTGTTGTGGTTGCGCTCAATGCAGCAAAGGCAGACTAGGTGTGGATCCTTCACCGACATTTGCTGGTGAAAGGCACCAGAGGGTTTGAATTCAGCCTTCCTAGCAGACATCCCTGTCACACCAGGTGACTGTCTCAAAAATCTGTGACAAAAGGGCTGAAAAAGATTAGCCAACAGTGACTGGGTAAAGCTCTTTTCTGAATCTGTGTTGACTGTCATAGAAAGAAAAGAACTGCTGTCAGCATGCTGGGGTGGTGCCTATAAAGGCACTGTGCACTTCACTTCCAGTGCGAACAACGCAGACAGCACCACATGGAGCTGAATGACACCACCTACCAACATGCAGGGGTACTGCTCACGAAAACATTTCTGTATTCATTCTGATGCCTGGAGATAATTCTAAGGTAAGTAATTTACAGTGAGAAGTCGCTATCAGAAATATATTATGCTATGGGAAAAGGATTTTGAACTGGACACCCCAGAGGCTACATGGGAGTGAATAGAGGAGAGCCATTAAATCTTCCATATGCACACAGCACAAGAAAAACCCCTATAAACTTCTGACTAGGTGGTACCTCCGCCCAATTAGGAATAAAGCTAACTTCAGGCACAAGAATATGCTGGAAGGGATGCGAGGAGAGAGGTACACTCCTTTATGCATGGTGGACATGTACACATATCAGGGTTTTTTGATGTGAAGTGCTAACCCACACTAAACTTGTCACAGGAGTCACCTTACCTCTCCAACGTTTGGTCCTCTTGTTTGATGAGTCAGGTTAAGTAGTATCTTCTTGTTGATCACTCGCTTGGCAAGATGATATGTTATTTACTGCTAGCGTCTTGCTTATCTGTTGCACTGATGTGGAAACAGTCACCGATACCTCCAATAACCATGTGGTCAGGGAAGGTATGGTCAAAATGTGCCATGAAGAAGTTATCCTATAGCAAAACTGAGGATTAATGACCAATTTACTGTGGCTGAGCAAATTGTCATGGGGACACAACATAGTTGCTCGCTGTTACCTCTCATTTTTGCTATTGCTAGCATTATTAAGGAGAAATTTGGTCACAGTGGGATTAATGTGACTAGTAATAATCTGGTGATATCTATGCATGCAGATAACGCATCCTTATATACCTGATCCAAAACATTTATCCTATTATGAGAGAACTTATATAAGTATCGGGCCTTAAAATTAACTGGTCGAAATTGGATAGGATTCCTCTGACTGACGTCACCCTCAGACCCAAGCTAGATGTTCCACTTCTCTGGAGTGCAGAAACAGTGCAATATCTTGAAATCAACATTTATAGGAAACCAGAGTTGGTAATAAGAGCAAATTAACGGCCTGCTATGAACAGACTCCAAAATAGAGTAGCCAAATGGCAAACATTACCAATATCCATGGTGGGAAGGACTGGTGCTATTCAAATGGGCTTTCTCTCACAATTTTTATATTTATTTTTAAATCTTCTCATCCCAATGACTAAGGTGCTGTTTCAGAAAATCAGATTTGTGCTGCTCTTATTATTTGCACCCAGAAACAACCCCAGATTAGATGGGAATCCCGACTCTATATACTCGAAGGAGTGCTTTGCGGTCCCAAATTTGAAGCATATTACTGGGTCGCCGAAACAAGGCATGCTTATGGTTGGTATCAGCAAGTTGGCTATTTACAGTCATACAGGATGGAGGTCCTCATGGTCAACACAACTGGAATACCCACTCCACGGGTTAGGGCTAGTCCGGTAGCTGTCACAGGAAATGTTTGGCACAAATTAGCACCTAAGGCAGATAAGTGAAACTTTTTCTCTCACATTTTCCCACTTTTGGATAATCCGTTGCCATCTCCCTCCTCTGAGCATTAGACTATGGAACAGTGTTAAACACTCAGGGGGTCATTGAGTTTGGCGGGTGGCCCAACCCGCCACCTGACCGCTGGTGCCATCAGGACACCGCCGGCCCTATTCTAACTTCACCGCAAGGCCGGCGCGTGGAAACAGTGTGGTGCTGCAGCAGCACCCATCGCTCATTTCACTGCCCGTAATTCAGGCAGTGAAATGCGCAACGGGGCTGTGCACGGGGGCCCCTGCAGTGCCCATGCCAAGTGCAGGGGCAGCACAGGGGCCACGAGGGGGCCTCCAGCACCCCTATTCCGCCAGCTTTTCCACAGTGGTGTGAACCGTGATGGAAAGGCTGGCGGAATGCAACTCATAATCCAGAGGGCAGCACTGCTTGCAACGCTGCCCTGGCGGATTACAACCCCCGGGACCGCCAGGCTGGAGGCTGACACCAGCCTGGCTATGTGAGTGGTATTACCGCGGCGTTTCGGCCGCAGGCAGAATGTGGCGGATTGGACCGCCACTATTGCGGTGGTCTGATGGCCACCACGAGTCTGGCGGTCTCAAGACCGCCAGACTCGGAGTGAGGGCCTCAGTGTGCAATTCGGGAAACCTGTAGAGGTCAAAATCCTCTATCAGAGTGATTCACTCATATTTCAGGCCTTGGTGTTGTCATTCTGATAGATAATTGTGACCTCTACAGGCTTCCCGGATTGCACAGTGATTCTTCAGCAGTGTTCCTTGATTTAACTATATCCATTCTGGCTGCTGTCTGCCTCTACTACTAACTGAGGATGCTTTTACACGATTGATTATTACACAACAAAATAAGAACAGACTATCGTATTGTGTATAAAGATAGCCCTTTAAAAGAAATTAGATCATGCACTTTGCGCAGCAAGAGGTATTGCAAATTCTAAAGAACAGCTGCCCTGACAGAGAATGACCTGTCCCCTGTCTCCCATGCTTAAACTTGAGAATTACAACTACAATACCATCGCAGCAGCACAGTTTGCGTACATGAGAATAGTGATAAAACTTCTGCTAGAGGTAGCAAGGACCCTTTTTACAGAAAGCCCTATAAGCACAGCACAAAGTCTTAAAGTTAATCCTTTTTCACAAAAGCCAACAATAATACAGTAATGTTTGATTATGCATGTGTCAACCTCAAAATTGCTGCCTTAAAAATATCCACGTGAGAGACTACAGCAAAAATAGCCACTGTGGCAGGCATCCTTCTAGTATAGTGTGCTCTAACAGACCCAGTTAGTAATCTGTTCATTTGTCCATGAGGCATTGATATACAAGATACAATACATTTACCCAAAGTTTGTTTTGGTACTGCATTACCCTTATTGGAGGATCTCCAAGCGAGCAACACATAGTTAATCTGGGTAACTGTTCTTCTGGAGGTAAAATTTAAGGCATCTCATGATATCCAGAGAAATGTGAGGGTTTTCATCTAGCTGTTGCAGAGTTTGGAAAGAATAAAGGCAAACACATTTTTGATTCAAGTGAAATGATATGGGAATCTTTGGAATAAACATGGGGTTTATAGAAAGGGATTTTTTTTTTTTTTTAAATTCATTAATAAGGTACATTGCAGAGAGTGCCGGAAGTGCCTCACCTCTTCTTGTGGATGGTATTGCCTGTAGAAATGCTGCCTCTAATAATCATCTACAGATATCTGCTAACATTGTGTTATCTACAAGAATGTGGAAGAGTGTCTCTAAAAGCGAATGAGCTTCCTTACACAAAAATAGTATGAAAGGGGGATGGTTCTTCCCACACCCTGCACGCCTGCGAGGTTAGGCAGGAGAGAGATGTTTTACACAGATGCATTACACACTTGCGGTGGATCCAGCTCTTGCCTGCTTATGAGGGTATAAGGGGTACCAATACACAGGGGCAGCGTTGAGGGTGACGAGAGACCTTCTAGGAGCTATGTGATGCTTGGCGAGCAGTGGGCCCGCATGAAGGAAAACTGCATGAACCTGTAATATTCAAAGAGAAATGGGCATGAACCCACCTACCACATGCACAGGACTATCTCACATACCTTATGAAGATAACAAGGAAATACACAAAGTTCTATTCCCTGTTATATATCTCTGAAGTGGACACAAACAATATCAGAGAACACACCTTCCTTGACCAATTGGCAATCCCTAAGCTCCCAACGGGCCTGCAGAGGGACCTGAATAGCGATATCTAGAACAAAACCATTGTCAACGGTCGAAGGGAAAGGTCCCAATGGAAGATGGGATTTTACAAGTGGACAGCCTCACTTACTGTACCTCTGCTGAATAAAGACCTACCAGGAAGCCCAGGCAGCGATTGGCTTGATTTTTTCATTCAACAATGCGAATAGTTCCTCAATTGCAAAACCAGACAGAACCACTTTACTACGAAAAATATAGACCCTTTTTGCTAAAAAATTAAGATATGATTAACTTTGCTAAAGTCCTGAACTACAGGCGGGAGGGTTATTTCACCATTGGTACAAAAAGAAATCAGGTGAGGTTCCTAACTGGCTGTTCACCTAGGAACCATGCATAATTAATTATGATGGAAACTAAGAATGATGCTGAAGAGAAGGTAGTCCTCTCCATCGGCAAAGGGAAGGGTTTTGATAGAGTGGAGTAGGGCTAACTGTTTTATGGAATGCACAGAATTGGCCTGGGCCCCAATTGTATATCAATGACAAGATGTCTGTAACAACAACCGGTGGTGGTTGTGAATTGTACCTGTTTCTTGTCCACAGAGATAGTGATCAGTAGGGGTACCAGGCAGGGATGCCCCCCTGTCTCCTATGCTACTTTTTTATTTGCCTTTAAACCTCTATCATCATTTGAAGTTCAGACCACACAAGGAGACTAAACACTGAGGCTGGCAACCTCAAGCTAATTCACTACACAATAATGTCGTTGTAGGAAGCTGGCCTAGTGTGTGGTGGACATCTATGGTGTTTGCACCTTGTACCAGGTCCAGGCAACCCCTATGAGTTACTGAGTCAGTGTCTTGGGAGCTAGGGCTCTAAAGTGGTAGCTGTGGTGAGCAGCCACGACTTATCTAGGAGGAAGGTAAAACACTTGCAATACCTCAGCAGTCACACAGCAACTTATCTCACATGAAAGGAACCATACAGAGTTACAAAAATAAAGGTACTTTATTACAGTAGCACTGAACTAGATCACGTAATGGCAGTCCCCAAAATGGAGGTAAGTATACATTATATATAAACAATAAGTATTATGAATTAGCATTGTAAATAACAACCATTGGCAAGAAATAGCAGAAAATAGCTAGGGCCCTATAGGGGGGCCAAACCATATACTAAAACAGTGTAATGCAAAGTGATGTCCCCCACCCAAGCATGTGGAATAGTTAGAAGGGAGAACTCGGGACCCCCAAGGTGAGTACCTAGATGACCCCCAGCGACCAGGAGAGCAGAGATAATTTACCAGGTCTTCCCAGAGACTAACAAGGGGACTTGGCAAAGGAAGATTGTAAGACCAGGACCAGTTCAGTGGAATCCAACGGTGGATTCCGGATGAAGAGGACCTGCTAAAGAAGGGGACAGAGTCCAGTCCACAAAGGGGTGTCCAGGTGGGGCAGGAGCCACTACCCACCCCTTCTGTGGATGAAGATCCGGGTCAACGCTTAAGATGAGGATCAGCTGTGGAGTCCAGGAGCTGCAGAAAGGTCCTTGGAGTCGTGCAGATGTCCCACACCAGTCGCTGGGTTGCAGATGGTCCATGGTCAGGAGGGCTGCCAACAAGCCTTAGCAAATGCAAATCTGGACAGAAGAGGATTTGCAGAACTGAAGAGGACCAGCCAGTCCCAGGGTACTCAACCCTTGGAGGGGAGTCCAGGCTGACCGTCAGCAGTTGGGAGAGCCAGCAGAAGCAGTTGCAGCCCCTACAGGCAACCCACTGGCAGCAGGCACAGTAAGTTGCATTGAGGTCAAATCAGCACACCTGGAGAGGAGTCCCAAGTCGCTGGAGCAGCAGAGGAGAGACTGCCCTTGCAAGGATGAGGTGCTGGAGGCTGTGGCTACTAGGAGCCTGAAGTTCCCTTGGAGCAGGAGTCAACAAGCCTTGGTTGCAGCAATAGTCGTGGTACACAGGGGCACTGTCCTTGAGAAAGAGGCAAGCGCTCACCGTCTCCCAATGGACAGTAGGTAGAGAAGATCCAAAGAAGCCCTCCACACCAAGACCTGTGTTGGAGATTCTTCCTGGAGCTAGATGGCAGAAGATTCCAGCAGCCGGACGTTGTTGCCTTAGGTGCCTGCAGATGCAGGGGAGTGACTCCTTCACTCCAAGGAAGAGTCCTTCTTGCTTCTTTGGTGCAGCTGAAGTCTTGCCTACCCCAAGGATGCATAGCCGTGGAAATGTTGCAATTGCTGGAAGAAGCCAGAGCAACAATGTTGAAAGGCAAGGTTGTCTCAGGAGTTGCAGGCTTGTTTGGTTCCTGTGAAGTCCAGCAGCGGTTCCTGTGGCCAGGAGCAAAAGAGTTTGATGCAGAGGAGTCCTGGTGGAGTTTTGCACGCCGAATCTGGGGACCCACCCGCAAGGGAGTCCCTGCTTAGCCCTAACAGGCTGCTTTGTCACTCTACAGGGTGACCATCTATCAGAGGGGGTCAATGACGTCAGCCACCTGTCATGACCAACCAGATGCTTCCAGGGGCCTCTGCACATCTTGTTTCCAAGATGGCAGAATAAAGTGGCCACCTGGAGGAGCTCCTGGCACCACCCCTGAGGTGGTGATGGACAGAGGAGTGGTCACTCCCCTTTCCTTTGTGTGCTTTCGTGCCAGAGCAGGGACCGGGGGTCCCTGGGCAGGTGCAAACCAGACTATGCAAGGAGGGCTATCCCCCCCAGCCTTGCAACACCTGTTTTCAAGGGAGAGGGTGTTGTATCTCCTCTCCCACAGGAAATACTTTGTTCTGCCTTCCCCTGCTTAAGCTGGTCAAGCAGCAGGCGGGCGGATACCTATCTGAGGGGCTGCAGCAACGTGGGCTGCCTGCAAACCCTGAAAGACTGGTAGGAGCAATATTGGAGGGGCCTCTAAGGAGCCCCCAGAGTGCATGGAATCATGCCACCAATATTGGCATTAGTATTGGGTATGATTCCGACACGTTTGATACCAAACATGCCTAGGTTTGGAGTTACCATTATGTAGCAGGACCAGTGCTTAATTTGTGCTTGTTGTTTCCGGTGCTGAGCACCAGCACTTATTTTTGAGGGCAGGCGCTTAGTTTTCTGCCTCAGGCATTTACTGCGAGAAAAACACACATATGGGAAAGACGGAGGAAGTGAAAAACGAAAAAGCGTCACAATGAGAGAAAGCAGAAAGCTACAGGTGTGAGCTGAAGGGGCAGGGAGTGGCTTTAAATGGATTGAAGAGGTCAGAGACGGCATTGGGATTACGCTGCCTCAGTAATTAGTGTGCGCAGATTTAATTGAAGCAGCCCCGTGTTTAAGAGGAGGGCTTTGAGCACCAGCATCTTTTAATATACAAATTAAGCACTGAGCAGGACCACAGGTAGTGACCGACCTCTGGCCAGTACACGGGTAAAATGGCTTCTCTGCACTTACCAAGTCCAGTACATTGGAACTGGAGTTCGTAGGGGTACCTCTGCTCATGCAGGCGCGCCCTCACACACTTGGACCTGCACCCTGCCCTCTGGGCTAGGGGGGCCTACCATAGGGGTGACTTACAGTGATCTGATGCAATGACCAGCAATGAAAGGGTGTATGCACCTTTTCACGCAGGCTGCTGACAGGCCTGCAGACACAGTATGCATGGGCTCCCATGGGTGGCATAATACATGATGCAGCCCATGGGGGACCCCTGGTGTACCAGTGCCCTGGGTACCCAAGTACCATATACTAGGGACTTCCAGGGGTACACCAGTATGCCAATTGTGGGATGAACAGGGTGCCAAAGCAACCAAATTTAGAGAGAGCACAATCACTGGGGTCCAGGTTAGCAGGATCCCAGTGAAAGCAGTCTAAACACACTGATAAACAGGCAAAAAGTGTGGGTAACCATGACAAAAAGAGTGACTTTCCTACAGAGGCGAACAAAAGTGACTTTTTTTCTTTGTATGGACTTTGCTAGACTGATTAAATTCAACTGCCTCTCTAGTGTGGGGTAAGCTTTGCTGAGGGTGTTGCCGTTCCTGGCACCTAAGAATGTAGTTTTTGTGATGGATGTAGAACTGACTTGTTCGGGTTGAGAGTGAGACCCAGCTCTGTGAATAGGCATAAGCAGGCTGTTGTTGAGTCCTGAGCTGACTGACTGGACGGTGGAGATAATTACCAAATTATCACAGTTTTTGGGTTTCAAAATCAACTGGGTCAAGAATTTGGCAATGCCTATGATGAGCAACATTACTTCATACTCCCACAGAGACTATGCATCTCTGTGAGTCCAAACTAAGATGAAATACCTGAGTATTTTAATTAGCAGCAGTAACCAGGATAAGACAGCAGACAATTTACGAATCTTGCAAAATCCAGAGCTGGACATCTCCACTGTCAGTTCCTTTAGATGCTTGTGTTTTTTTACTCCTTGGGGGGTAAAAAAGTGGGTTTTGTATGAACTCCAACACTTGCTGCCAGTGTTTGACTATATCTAATATCCATTTGTCCATGATTAAATTCTGACAATTTTGTTAAAAGCAAGACAGCCTGCCTCTGACTGACAGGGTCAAGTGAATGTAGGAGAGCCTGACCAAGGGCCTGATTTAGAGAAAAAGGATTACCCCGTCACAACGGTAACAGATATCCCATTTGCCGAAATCTAAAACCCATCTCTGCTGTGACAGAGTACCCTGTCCGCCAAGTTTTAAATCAGGCTCTAAGCAAGACTATGCTTCCCTTATCTCTATATTTGGACCTCTGATTTCTTTTTCATTTTTCTGCCCTTGATTGCTGGGCTGAGGCTGGCATTTTTGTTGACCACAATAGTCATATTGTGGACAATACTGGTTGCACTGCTCAAACAGACGAAAAAAAGATGCATGCTGAAAAGGCCTCTAATTTAAAGGCTGACTGTTTTGCAGGGAACCTCAGGGTGGAATGGTTTCAGCCTTTCTCTCTATCAGGGGAATCTCCAAATAGTCTCAGATTTCCATGTCAGTTAGACTATTACATTTCCTACAGTTTTTCAAAAGCCTTCTCCTGCAGAGTGGTCTCTCCATACTCCTCATGTTAGGAGAATGTTGAGGTTTTATCTAGATAAAACAAAACCTTTGAGGAAATAAAAACAACCTTATATCGATTATGGTCCTTTGCAGACAGGCTTTGCCACTTCTAAACAATCCTCATCTAGATAGATTGTCTCCTGCATAATCCTTTGTTATTAGAAGGCTAACAAAATCTTCCCAAGTTGACCTAGAGCACAATCTACCAGAGGTAAAACTGGTACTGCTGCATTACTCAGGAACATCCCAAATGCTCACACTTGCAAAGCTGTCACTTGAATATCGGTTTACACTTTTACAGGACATTATCGTCTTGAACTGGATGCTAAGGTTGATGCCCCGGTCCGGGAAAACCTCTCTGAGAAACCTATTTGCTAATTATATTGCTTCCTTTTTTTATCTACTCTGTCGTGGATTTATTGGGGATGAGTTTGCTAATCTATTCATTGCTTATAATTATCAATGGAGATCCCCTCAGAGAAAGGGAATGGTTTCTTACCTGTGATCCTAGTTCTCTCTTGTGGGAATCTCCATTGAAATCCTAAGCAAACCTTCCTCCTTCCTGAGGAATGAAATAAAGGTAAATATAACTCTACTGCTATTTTGTTCATCAAAAAGAACTGAGCCAACTGTCACCTACAAGGCAGAAATAATGTTTTTTAATGCTGCAGTCTATACAGCTACATTGCCATATAACCACCTATCGCTTACTTTAAAAAATAAGTAAAAAATGTTTTTGAAGGACTTTTAAAAATGTCATTATTTATTTTAAATAAGTGACTTTTAAAGGGTTGCCCTTTCCCTACTAAATATTAAAGTATTTAAGATTGGGAACCTACCTTGTTTTAAGGCT
The DNA here is from genome assembly GCF_031143425.1 of Pleurodeles waltl. Classification (NCBI taxonomy): domain Eukaryota; kingdom Metazoa; phylum Chordata; class Amphibia; order Caudata; family Salamandridae; genus Pleurodeles; species Pleurodeles waltl. The sequence continues at coordinate 683,471,432 of NC_090451.1, read as the reverse complement.
GCAAAATGTAAAATCTGTGTCACATAAGTCTTTTGGCCTTTCCAAAGTAAGCCAAAGTTAGATGTGACTTAGAAATAACCACTCCCTGGTCCCTGCACGTGGGCATCACTATTAAGTGCTTATGGTTTCAGTGGAGAGCCCCTAAGAGAGAAGGTATAGTTTCTTACCTGTAACTCCAGTTCTCTCGTAGGGGTATTTCCATGGTAGTCATAAGCGTAGAATAATTCCCCGCCCGCCTGCGGGGACCCCAGAGCACTTTTTCCAGTATCACTTCTTAAGTGTCCCTGTTCGCCTCCCTTCAGGAAGGCCTGTCAAGATACTTAAGAATGTTCCCATGCAGCCTATAGGAAGGGCTACAGTGGTCAAGCTCCTGCATTCAGATTGTCCTGGAAGTGAAAATAATAAATGTTTCTCAAATAAAAGCCATTTTCCGGACCAGCTACTTCCCAAAAGCTTCTTTTATTTCACAAAACCCCTATAAAGGAGTGCAGAACAGTGTAGTCCATAGGCTGCCATTATAAATGAAGAAAAGGGATACTGTGCCTTTAAGAACAGCCAGTCCTCCAGTATCCGATCATGCCTAGAGAGAGGCTGTTACCTCAGTTCTTTTTGCAGGTAGCTACTGGCTGATAATGAAAATAAACGTATCCAGACATCTAACTGCTCCCCCGGGGAGGAGGGAGGGTTGGTTATGACTATCATGGAAATACCCCTACGAGAGAACTGGAGTTACAGGTAAGAAACTATACCTTCTATTGTAGGGGATTTCCATGTATAGTCATAAGCGTAGAATAGAATACCAAGCCCATCCCCCCCCAACCAGCGGAGGAGCAGTTACAGTAAACCATTCCTGTGTACTCAAGCAAAAAGGTTTCTAAGCGAAGCCTGGCCTACTAGAGCATCTGCTCTAGCGTCCGAATCTAAACAATAATGTTTAGTAAATGTGTGAACTGATTTCCAAGTTGCAGCTTTACAAATTTCTGCTAAAGGAACATTGCGCAGTAGAGCACTGGTAGCAGCCTTTCCTCTGGTGGAATGGGCTCTAGGCCTACCCTGTAAGTTTTTTTTAGCTAGTTGATAACCCAATAAAATACAAGCGACTATCCATCTCGCTATTGATTGTTTGGAGGTGGCTAAGCCAGTTTGTACAGGTCCGTAATTAACAAACAGTTGTGTAGCTCTCTGTACAGGAGTGGTCTTATCTAGATAAAATTTCAATACTCTCTTAACATCTAGGGAATGGAGAGCCCTCTCAGCTGGAGTGGAAGGGTTTGGAAAGAACGTGGGCAAGGCAATCGACTGGTTAATGTGGAAGTCTGATATGACCTTAGGTAGAAATTTCAGATGTGTCCGTAAGACTACTTTGGAAGAATGAAATATTGTGTAAGGTTCATGAGCACAGAGGGCCTGTATTTCGCTGACCCTTCGTGCTGAAGTGATCGCTACTAGAAAGGCTGTCTTCCAAGTGAGGTGTTGGAGGGATGCCTTGTGTATGGGTTCAAATGGGGCCTGCATTAAACGTGAAAGGATCACATTAAGGGCCAGATGTAGCAAAATGCTAATTTGCGACTTGCAAATTGCGAGTCCCTGCGACTCGCAATTTGCAACTCGCAAATTGGTATGCAGTACGGTGTCTCAGACACCGACTGCGACTCGCTATGGGGTCGCAATGACCCACCTCATTAATATTCATGAGGTGGGTCGCTAATTGCGGCCCCATAGCGAGTCTAGGCACTCGCAAACATGGAGGCCTGCTGTCGTCAGCAGACCTCCATGTTCGTGACTGCTTTAAATAAAGCAGTTTTTTTTTTTTTTAAGTGTAGCCCGTTTTCCTTAAAGGAAAACGAGCTGCACTTAAAAAAAAAAACGAAACCTTTAGTTTCGTTTTTTTTTCAGGGCAGGTAGTGGTCCCTTGGACCACTACCTACCCTGAAAAAATATTTGTGGGTCCATTCACAAAGTGGAAGGGGTCCCATGGGGACCCCTTCCAATTTGCGAGTGGGTTACCATCCACTTGAAGTGGATGGTAACTGCGACACCATTTGCGACCGCATATGCGGTCGCAAATGGTATTGCATACCACTCAGAATCGCAAATAGGAAGGGAACACCCCTTCCTATTTGCGATTCTGAAATGCATATTGCGAGTCGGTACCGACTCGCAATATGCATTTCTGCATTGGGAAACGCGAATAGCGAGTTGCAAACGGCAATTTTTGCTGTTTGCGACTCGCTATTTGTTTCCTGCATCTGGCCCTAAGTTCCCACGGTGGTGAGGGGCGTCTAATTGGGGGAAAGACCTTCTTTAACCCTTCTAGAAAATCTTTTATCACCGGGATTCTGAAGAAAGAGGTCTGTGAAGGAGCCTTTCTATAAGCAGTTAATGCTGCTAAATGCACTTTAATGGAGGAAAGCTGTAGGCCTGATCGTGCTAGATGCAACAAGTAAGGCAGAATAACATCTTCTTTGCAAGCTGTAGGATCTATCCCTCTAGAGGAACACCAAATGCAGAATCATTTCCACTTAAAGGAATACGCTGAACGTGTAGATGGCCTCTTCGCCTCCTTTAAAATGTCCATACAATCCTGTGGCAGGTTGAAATGACCATAATGGACTAGCTCAGGAGCCATGCCGCCAAATTCAAAGATGAGAGATTGGGATGCCTCAATTGTCCGCCAAACTTCGTCAGGAGGTCCGGCCTGCAGGGTAGCCTGAGATGTGGCTGGAGTGATCTCTGAAGAAGATCCGGGAACCACCACTGCCTCGGCCACCCCAGTGCAATGAGGATCATTGTGGCTGATGTCATTGACAGTTTGAGGAGGACTGCTGGGATCAGCGGAATCGGTGGAAAAGCGTACAGAAATTTGTTGGACCAGTCTATCCACAGAGCATTGCCCTTCGACTGTGGGTGGTAAAATCTGGCGGCGAAGTCGCAGCATTTCCTCTTTTCTTCTGTGGCGAATAGGTTGACAGAAGGTGTGCTACACACACGGAAAATGTCTCGAGTGACGTTTGCGTTGAGCACCCACTCGTGATTCTCTTCCAGAACTCTGCTGAGGACATCCGCTTGACTGTTCTGAACCCATGGCAGATGGGTAGCCACTATGTTCAATTTTCTGGCCAGGAGCCAGTGCCAAATTGTCTGGGACTCCTGAGACAGGATTCTGGATCTGGTGCCCCCTTGTTTGTTCAGATAGAACATAGTGGTGGGTATTGTCCGTCTGCACCAGTAAGTTGTCTGCCGTGATTGAGGGTAGGAACGCCTTGAGAGCTAGGTGTACCACTCGTAGCTCTAGGAGATTGATGTGGTATAACGATTCCTTCTGTGTCCATCGGCCCTGAATTTGCAGTTGATCCATATGAGCTCCCCATCCGAGGAGAGAGGCATCTGTCACAATAGTCTGCGTCTGAGGCTGCGCCTGGAATGGCATCCCCTTTAGGATGTTGGATGGGCAGCACAACCAAGTTAGAGATCTGATTGCACGAGTGGAGAGGTGAATGCGATCTTCCCAGCTCCCCGAGCACTGATCCCGCTGGTCCTCCAGGCATTCCTGAAGTGGACGCATGTGGAGGTGAGCATTGGGTGTCAGGTAAATGCAGGATGCCATGGATCCGAGGAGTGAGGAGACTGTCCGCACTGTTGGGAGACTCGTTGTCTGGAGATTCCAACACTTCCGGAGAATAGATAAGCGTCGTTCCGCCGAAGGACACACTTTTGCCTGCAGTGTGTCTATGGTAGCTCCTAAGTAATGTAGCCTCTGGACTGGTACTATCGTTGACTTTTGAAAGTTGATATGAAGACCTAACCAGTACAGAAGGTCGCAGGTCAGTTGGAAATGCCGTTTGGCTTCTGCATACGTGGATGCTTTAATCAACCAGTCGTTGAGATACAGGTAGATGAAGATCAGTTTCCTCCGGAGGTGAGCTGCCACCACCGCCATGCACTTAGAAAAGGTCCTGGGCGCAGACTTGAGACCGAACGGCAGGACTGTGTACTGGAAGTGATCTTTGTAGGAAAGTACCATCTTGCCTGGCATGCTACCCCCATATTTCACTGTATATATGTTGTTTTATTTGTATGTGTCACTGGGACCCTGCCAGCCAGGGCCCCAGTGCTCATAAGTGTGCCCTGTATGTGTTCCCTGTGTGATGACTAACTGTCTCACTGAGGCTCTGCTAACCAGAACCTCAGTGGTTATGCTCTCTCATTACTTTCCAAATTGTCACTAACAGGCTAGTGACCAATTTTACCAATTCACATTGGCATACTGGAACACCCTTATAATTCCCTAGTATATGGTACTGAGGTACCCAGGGTATTGGGGTTCCAGGAGATCCCTATGGGCTGCAGCATTTCTTTTGCCACCCATAGGGAGCTCTGACAATTCTTACACAGGCCTGCCACTGCAGCCTGAGTGAAATAACATCCACGTTATTTCACAGCCATTTACCACTGCACTTAAGTAACTTATAAGTCACCTATATGTCTAACCTTTACCTGGTAAAGGTTGGGTGCTAAGTTACTTAGTGTGTGGGCACCCTGGCACTAGCCAAGGTGCCCCCACATTGTTCACGGCAAATTCCCCGGACTTTGTGAGTGCGGGAACAGCATTACACGCGTGCACTGTACATAGGTCACTACCTATGTACAGCGTCACAATGGTAACTCCGAACATGGCCATGTAACATGTCTAAGATCATGGAATTGTCACCCCAATGCCATTCTGGCATTGGGGAGACAATTCCATGATCCCCCGAGTCTCTAGCACAGACCCGGGTACTGCCAAACTACCTTTCCCGGGGTTTCATTGCAGCTGCTGCCAACCCCTCAGACAGGTTTCTGCCCTCCTGGGGTCCAGCCAGGCTTGGCTCAGGAAGGCAGAACAAAGGACTTACTCAGAGAGAGGGTGTTACACCCTCTCCCTTTGGAAAAAGGTGTCAGGGCTGGGGAGGAGTAGCCTCCCCCAGCCTCTGGAAATGCTTTGATGGGCACAGATGGTGCCCATCTCTGCAGAAGCCAGTCTACACCGGTTCAGGGATCCCCCAGCCCTGCTCTGGCACGTAACTGGACAAAGGAAAGGGGAGTGACCACTCCCCTGACCTGCACCTCCCCTTGGAGGTGCCCAGAGCTCCTCCAGTGTGCTCCAGACCTCTGCCATCTTGGAAACAGAGGTGCTGCTGGCACACTGGACTGCTCTGAGTGGCCAGTGCCAGCAGGTGACGTCAGAGACTCCTTCTGATAGGCTCTTACCTGTGTTGCTAGCCTATCCTCCTTCCTAAGTAGCCAAACCTCCTTTTCTGGCTATTTAGGGTCTCTGCTTTGGGGAATTCTTTAGATAACGAATGCAAGAGCTCATCAGAGTTCCTCTGCATCTCTCTCTTCACCTTCTGCCAAGGAATCGACCGCTGACTGCTCTGGACGCCTGCAAAACCGCAACAAAGTAGCAAAGACAACTACTGCAACCTTGTATCGCTGATCCACCCGCCTTCTCGACTGCTTTCCTGGTGGTGCATGCTGTGGGGGTAGTCTGCCTCCTCTCTGCACTAGAAGCTACGAAGAAATCTCCTGTGGGTCGACGGAATCTTCCCCCTGCAACCGCAGGCACCAAAAGACTGCATCACCGGTCCTCTGGGTCCCCTCTCAGCACGACGAGCGTGGTCCCTGGAACTCAGCAACTCTGTCCAAGTGACTCCCACAGTCCATTGACTCTTCAGTCCAAGTTTGGTGAAGGTAAGTCCTTGCCTCCCCACGCTAGACTACATTGCTGGGTACCGCGTGATTTGCAGCTGCTCTGGCTCCTGTGCACTCTTCCAGGATTTCCTTTGTGCACAGCCAAGCCTGGGTCCCCGACACTCTAACCTGCAGTGCACGACCTCCTTAGTTGTCCTCCAGCGTCGTGGGACCTTCTTTTGTGACTTCGGGTGAGCTCCGGTTCACTCTTATTCGTAGTGCCTGTTCCGGCACTTCTGCGGGTGCTGCTTGCTTCTGAGGGGGCTCCTTGTCTTGCTGGGCGCCCCCTCTGTCCCCTCACGCAATTGGCGACATCCTGGTCCCTCCTGGGCCACAGCAGCATCCAAAAACCCTAACCGCGACCCTTGCAGCTAGCAAGGCTTGTTTGCGGTCTTTCTGCACAGAAACACCTCTGCAAGCTTCTTCACGACGTGGGACATCCATCCTCCAAAGGGGAAGTTCCTAGTCCTCTTCGTTCTTGCAGAATCCACAGCTTCTACCATCCGGTGGCAGCTTCTTTGCACCCTCAGCTGGCATTTCTTGGGCATCTGCCCACTCACGACTTGAGTGTGACTCTTGGACTTGGTCCCCTTGTTCCACAGGTACTCTCATCTGGAAATCCATAGTTGTTGCATTGCTGGTGTTGGTCTTCCTTGCAGAATTCCCCTATCACGACTTCTGTGCTCTCTGGGGAACTAAGGTGCACTTTGCACCCACTTTTCAGGGTCTTGGGGTGGGCTATTTTTCTAACCCCCACTGTTTTCTTACAGTCCCAGCGACCCTCTACAAGCTCACATAGGTTTGGGGTCCATACGTTATTCGCATTCCACTTTTGGAGTATATGGTTTGTGTTGCCCCTATACCTATGTGCTCTCATTGCAATCTATTGTGACTGTACATTGCTTGCATTGCTTTCTATTGCTATTACTGCATAATTTTGGTATTCTGTACATATATCTTGTGTATATTTGCTATCCTCATACTGAGGGTACTCACTGAGATACTTTTGGCATATTGCCATAAAAATAAAGTACCTTTATTTTTAGTATATCTGTGTATTGTGTTTTCTTATGATATTGTGCATATGACACCAGTGGTATAGTAGGAGCTTTACACGTCTCCTAGTTCAGCCTAAGCTGCTCTGCTAAGCTACCCTTTTCTATCAGCCTAAGCTGCTAGACACCTCTTCTACACTAATAAGGGATAACTGGACCTGGTGCAGAGTGTAAGTACCCCTTGGTACCACTACAAACCAGGCCAGCCTCCTACAATCTTGACCTACCAAAAACCTCAGTGTAAGGAAATGCCTCCTTGGCATGCTTACCCACTGACTTTTTGCCTTTGCTGATGCCAAGTTATGATTTGAAAGTGTGCTGAGGCCTGCTAACCAGGCCCCAGCACCAGCGTTCTTTCCCTAAAGAATGAGTTACTTACCTTCGGTAACGACTTTTCTGGTGGATACATTAGCTACCTGTGGATTCCTCACCTAATGAATACTCCCATTGCGCCAGCACTCAACGGAAATCTTCTTCCTAGCTTCTGCACGTCGACGAGGACATCACAGTTGCCCACGCGACGCCGTCTGACGTCATACAGGCAATAAGAGGACCTCGCCGACGTGCCAACGTCAGTACCAACATTTTTTACGTGCCTGAGAATAATAGGCCATTGAGATGAAAAAACAATAGTAATATTTAATGATATTCCAAACAAACACATCATTCTGAGAATTCAACCTACCATTTTTTTTTTTCTTAAACAAGTAAATAAATATATGAACTATATATATACATATAAACATATATACATAATATATACCAATTCTCAAAACCAAGAGGAGCACACTCAAGAATTAGTTGGTTAGACCAAACAGGCAACGGGGAGGCGGGTGGGACCGTGAGGAATCCACAGGTAGCTAATGTATCCACCAGAAAATTTGTTACCGAAGGTAAGTAACTCGTTCTTCTGATGAATACAACTACCTATGGATTCCTCACCTAATGAATAGAGTCCCAAAGCAGTACCGCACTCGGTGGTGGGTGCCTGAATGGTCAAACCAAGAAATCCTGCAGCACTGACCGTGCAAAATGGCCGTCCCTTCTGACCTCAGAGTCCAAGCAGTAATGCTTTGCAAAAGTGTGAAGAGACGACCAAGTTGCGGCCTTGACGATGTCGACCACAGGAACACCCCTAGCCAAGGCCGAGGAGGCCGACTTAGCTCTAATACCATCAGGGGGATCCTTCTTTGCTAAAGAGTAACACATTTTAATGCAAAGAACAACCCACCTGGAGAGTGTTCTCTTGTGGACTGCCTTTCCTCTCCTCTTTCCCACGTATCCGATGAAAAGCTGATCCTCCAGCCTGAAATCCTTTGTCATATGTAAAAGCTTAACGCCCTCTTCAGGTCCAAGCGGTGTAGTCTCTCTTCTTCCTTTGACGGATGAGGCGGAGGATAAAACGTGGATAGAGTAATTGTCTGGGCCAAATGAAAGGGTGAAACAACCTTCAGAAGGAAAGCAGCCTTGGTCCTCAACACCACCTTATCCCCATAAAAAGATGTATAAGGGGGTTTTACAGATAGAGCCTGCAACTCACTCACTCTCCTTGCAGAGGTAATTGCAACCAGGAAGACCGTTTTAAGAACCAATAATCTTATGGGCAAGAATGCATAGGCTCAAAAGGGGACCCCATAAGGAAAGTTAGAACCAAGGACAAATCCCATTGAGGCATAACGAAAGGATTTGGAGGAAATTTATTCATAAGGCCCTTCAAGAATCTAAGTACTATTGGAGATTTAAATAAAGAAGGCTGGTCTGGAAGACAAATAAAGGCTGACAAGGCAGACAAGTATCCCTTAACAGTAGCCACTGCACAACCCCTCTGTGCTAAAGACAAAGCAAAAGATAAAACATCCAACAAATGAGCACATAAGGGATCAATCTGCCTCTCTCCACACCAAACCACAAATTTAGACCACCTATTAGCGTAGATAGATTTAGTGGAGTGTCGCCTGGCCGATAAGATAACATCCACTACCTCAGGCGGGAGAGAAAAGGAACTCAGGTTGCCCCGTTCAATCTCCAGGCATGAAGGTGCAGGCTCTGGAGGTTGGGGTGTAAAACCTGCCCCTGCGACTGCAAGAGGAGGTCTGCCCTGAGAGGGAGACGGAGCGGAGGGCACAGTGAGAGTTGGAGAAGGTCGGAATACCACACCCTCCTTGGCCAATCCGGAGCAATTAAGATGACTTGGGCCCGGTCTTGGTGTATTTTCCTCAATACTCGAGGAATCAAGGGTATGGAGGAAACGCATAAAGCAACTGGTCGCACCAGGTCATCTGAAACGCGTCCCCCAACGCTCCTTTGTACCGGATACTGGAGGCTGCAGAATAACGGGCAGTGCGAGTTCTCCCGGGTGGCAAACAGATCTATCCGAGGAAACCCCCACATCTGGAAGATTAGAAGGACTTGATCTGGATGGAGACGCCACTCGTGGTCGGCCGAGAAATGGCGACTGAGACAGTCCGCACGTACGTTCAAGACTCCGGCCAGATGATTTGCTACCAAGCAAATCTGATGGTCCTTTGCCCAGGACCATAGCCGTAGAGCTTCCCTGCAGAGAAGGTACGACCCTACCCCTCACTGTTTGTTTATATACCACATCGCAGTAGTATTGTCCGTCAGGACCTGAACCGACTGACCGCGAAGGGATGGGAGGAAGGCCTTGAGAGCCAGACGTACAGCCCGTAACTCCAACAGATTGATATGAAACATCTGTTCTACTGGAGACCAAAGCCCTTTGACCTCCAGGTCCCCCAGATGAGCTCCCCACCCTAGAGTGGAAGCATCCGTTATAACTGTGGTCACTGGTGGAGGTTGCGTGAACGGCCTTCCTCGGGAAAGATTGTCGTCCGCAATCCACCACTTCAAATCCGTGGCAGCATCTCTGGAGATCTTTACCGAACCTTCGAGATCCCCTTTGTGTTGAGACCACTGCCTCCGGAGACACCACTGAAGAGCCCTAATGTGCCAGTGAGCATGCGTGACCAACAGTATGCAGGAGGCAAACAGACCGAGCAGACGTAGGACCTTGAGGACTGGAATGACCGCTCCACTTTGAAACATTGGAACCAACGCCTGAATGTCTTGAATCCGCTGAGGCGGAGGAAAGGCTCGATTCAATGTTGTATCCAGTACTGCCCCTATGAACAGGAGGCGCTGAGAGGGCTCTAGGTGAGATTTGGGCACGTTCACCGAAAAACCCAGGTCGAACAACAACTGGGTTGTCGACTGCAGGTGATGCAACACGAGCTCCGGGGACTTGGCTTTGATCAACCAGTCGTCCAGGTAAGGGAATACTGCTATCCCCTTCCTTCTGAGCTCTGCCGCAACCACCGACATCACCTTCGTGAAGACTCGAGGTGCTGAAGTAAGGCCAAACGGAAGGACCGCAAACTGATAGTGCCGCGATCCCACTACAAACTGGAGATGCTTCCTGTGCGACTTGAGTATCGGGATATGAAAGTAAGCATCCTGCAAGTCGACAGACACCATCCAATCTCCATTGTTCAACGCCAAAAGCACCTGAGCTAGGGTCAGCATCTTGAACTTTTCCTGTTTGAGGAACCAATTCAAGATCCTTAGGTCCAGGATTGATCTCAACCGACCATCCTTCTTGGGAATCAGGAAGTACCTCGAGTAACAACCTTGACCCCTTTCCTGCTCTGGAACCAACTCCACCGCGCCCTTTGAAAGGAGGACTTGAACCTCCTGTTCTAACAACAGGAGGTGTTCTTCTGAACAATAAGATGGGCGGGGCGGGATGGGGGGCGGAAACTCCTGAAAGGGAAGGATGTAGCCTTTTCTCACAATGCTGGTAACTCAGGAGTCTGATGTGATGACCTCCCACTTGTGGAGAAAATTCAGTAACCTCCCCCCTACAGGAGTGGAGTGAGTGGGAATTGGTGGAAGCCTAAGGCTGCTTCCCCTGCTGCACCCCTCCAGAGGAAGAGGAAGAGGCAGAGTGCTGCTGAGAGGCTCCCCTGGTACGGACCCTACCCCTCCCTCTAAAAGATCTATAGGAGAGACCAGAGGTAGGCTGCTGGAATTTCTCTCGAAAGGAGGAGGAGGAGGAGCCACGACCAAATCCTCGAAACCTCCTAAAAAATCTGGAGGAGGCAGAAGAAGTGGCTTGCAAGCCCAGCGACTTGGCCGTGGCCCAGCTCTCCTTGAACCTCTCTAAGGCCGAATCCGCCTTGGCACCAAAGAGCTTGTCCCCATCAAAAGGAAGGTCCAGTAGAGTCGACTGTACATCCAAAGAAAATCCTGAGTTACGAAGCCAAGCCTGCCTCCTCGTAACTACAGCAGTGCCCATTGCTCTAGCAACCGAGTCAGTTGTATCCAACCCAGATTGGATAACCTGAGTTGCAGCTGCCTGAGCGTCCGATACCAGATTCAAAAGGCCCAGAGGGACCTCCGTATGCGTAGATGCAATTTCGTCCATCAGAGCATAAATGTACCTTCCTAAAATACATGTAGCATTGGTGGACTTTAATGCCATGCTACATGACGAGAACACCTTTTTGGATGCCATGTCCATCTTCTTGGAGTCTCTATCCGAGGGCACATTTGGAAAAGAGCCAGGAGCAGACCTTGCCGAGCAGGAAGCCTGGACCACCAAGCTTTCAGGTGTTGGATGTCTGGTAAGAAAACCAGGGTCAGCCGGTGCAGCCCTATATCTCCTAGCCACAGATCTTTTGACAGCTGAAGAAGACCCCGGCTTCTTCCAGACTTCCAAAACAGGTTCCAGCAGCGCCTCATTGAACGGCAAGAGTGGTTCTGCCGATGTAGAGGCCGGGTGCAACACCTCTGTCAACAAATTCTGCTTGGCTTCAGTCACCGGCAAAGGAAGATCCAAGAAGCTAGCTGCCTTCCTGATAACAGAATGAAAAGTGCCCGCCTCTTCTGTATACTCCCCAGGAGATGACAAGTCCCATTCGGGGGAAGTATCTAGGCCACTAGCATTGTCCAGCCCATGGAGACCCTCATGAGAGTCCTCAATCTCTCCTTCCTCCAGGTTCTGTCTCTGGTACTCCTGCTCTTCAAGGAGGCGGAGAGCAAGCCTCCTCGAGTGCAGCCTCTCCTCTATCCTCGGCGTCGACATGGCGTCAGCAGATGTCGAAGAACTACGCCGATCTCCGGATCCGTCCAACGCCGGGTCTACAGGCGCCATAGGTACCTTCGGCGCCGAACAAGGAGTCGGATGGAGAGAAGACTGCTTCGGAGTCGTAGGAGGTCTAGACGGCGCCACTGGATGAAACATCGAAGCCGCCGGAGCCGAAGCTGTCGGAGCCGAAGCCTCAGGAGCCACCGGAGCCGATTCCGACGCCGAGCCCACGTTCCCCAGGGGGAGAAAGGGCATAAAGGGTGCTGGTCGAAGCGTAGCCGGAGCACCCATGTTGAAAGCCAAAGGGCCCGAAGGCCCATCCGGTCCACCACCTGGAGCCATCTGCTGGAAGATGGAAAACATCGAATTTAAAAATGCGGTATTATCAGCTATCTGGGCCGGGAAAGCTGGGTATTGGGGTGCCTGGTTCGAAGGCGTCACCGACGCCGGTCTCGACGTCTGCAACGACGGAAAAAACATTTGAGGCTGCGGAACCTCAAACACTGAAGGTGGTTGGCCCGATGACCCGGGTGAAGTCGGTGAGGCTGGAGAAGGCAACGGCGTCGACGGATGGGGAGTGACAGTGGGACTGACCTCCCAAGTCTTCCGACGTCGAGTTGATGGTGACCTCGACCGGCGCCGTGATTCTCGATGTCGCCGGGAGTCCTGATGACGCCAATGAGACTTCGGTGATGAGGATTTTCGATGGTGTCTCTTTTCCTTCCTTTTCGACTTCACCAGAAAAAGCTTGGCCTCGCGCTCTTTCAGGGCCTTAGGATTCATATGTTGACAAGAATCACACTTGTCAACATCATGGTCGGAACTAAGACACCACAAACAGTCAGAATGTGGGTCCGTTACCGACATTTTGCCCCCACACTCACGACAGGGCTTGAATCCTGACTTTTTCTGCGACATTGTAATCTCAGAGAAAAAATAGATCCAAAAAACACACTGTAACTGTCGAACAGCAACAGTAGCTCCCTCGAAGATAACCGTTTCGAATGGCACGGAAAAAAGGGAACTGACGTCGGCCCGTCGGCGAGGACCTCTTATTGCCTGTATGACGTCAGACGGCGTCGCGTGGGCAACTGTGACGTCCTCGTCGACGTGCAGAAGCTAGGAAGAAGATTTCCGTCAAGTGCTGGCGCAATGGGAGTATTCATTAGGTGAGGAATCCACAGGTAGTTGTATGCATCAGAACTGCACCTTTGTCCCCAGCACCAGTGTTCTTTCCCTAACCTGTACTTTTGTTTCCACAATTGGCACACCCTGGCATCCAGGTAAGTCCCTTGTAACTGGTACCCCTGGTACCAAGGGCCCTGATGCCAGGGAAGGTCTTTAAGGGCTGCAGCATGTCTTATGCCACCCTGGGGATCCCTCACTCAGCACAGACACACTGCTTGCCAGCTTGTGTGTGCTGGTGGGGAGAAAATGACTAAGTCGACATGGCACTCCCCTAAGAGTGCCATGCCAACCTCACACTGCCTATGGCATAGGTAAGTCACCCCTCTAGCAGGCCTTACAGCCCTAAGGCAGGGTGCACTATACCACAGGTGAGGGCATAGGTGCATGAGTACTATGCCCCTACAGTGTCTAAGCAAAACCTTAGACATTGCAAGTGCAGGGTAGCCATAAGAGTATATGGTCTGGGAGTCTGTCATACACGAACTCCACAGCACCATAATGGCTACACTGAAAACTGGGAAGTTTGGTATCAAACTTCTCAGCACAATAAATGCACACTGATGCCAGTGTACATTTTATTGTGAAATACACCCAGAGGGCATCTTAGAGATGCCCCCTGTAAACATACCCAACTTCCAGTGTGGGCTGACTAGTTTTGCCAGCCTGCCACACACCAGACATGTTGCTGGCCACATGGGGAGAGTGCCTTTGTCACTCTGTGGCTAGTAACAAAGCCTGTACTGGGGGAAGGTGCTTCTCACCTCCCCCTGCAGGAACTGTAACACCTGGCGGTGAGCCTCAAAAGCTCACCCCCTTTGTTACAGCGCCACAGGGCATCCCAGCTAGTGGAGATGCCCGCCCCCTCCGGCCACGGTCCCACTTTTGGCGGCAAGGCCGGAGGAGATAATGAGAAAAACAAGGAGGAGTCACTGGCCAGTCAGGACAACCCCTAAGGTGTCCTGAGCTGAGGTGACTCTGACTTTTAGAAATCCTCCATCTTGCAGATGGAGGATTCCCCCAATAGTATTAGGGATGTGCCCCCTCCCCTCAGGGAGGAGGCACAAAGAGGGTGTAGCCACCCTCAGGGCTAGTAGCCATTGGCTACTAACCCCCCAGACCTAAACATACCCCTAATTGAGTATTTAGGGCCCCCCAGAACCTAGGAAGATAGATTCCTGCAACCTGAAGATGAAGAAGGACTGCTGACCTGAAGCCCTGCAGAGAAGACGGATACACCAATTGCTTTGGCCCCAGCCCTACCGGCCTGTCTCCCCACTTCAAGAAAAACTGCAACAGCGACGCGTCCCCCAGGGTCCACGAACTCTGAAGCCTCAGAGGACTACCCTGCATCTAAAAGGACCAAGAACTCCCAAGGACAGCGGCCCTGTTCCAAAGAAACTGCAACTTTGCAACAAAGAAGCAACTTTTAAAGACCACACGTTTCCTGCCGGAAGCGTGAGACTTTCTACTCTGCACCCGACGCCCCCAGCTTGACCTGCGGAAAACCAACACTACAGGGAGGACTCCCTGGCAACTGCGAGCCTGTGAGTAGCCAGAGTTGACCCCGCCTGAGCCCCCACAGCGACGCATGCAGAGGGAATCCAGAGTCTCCCCCAGACAGCGACTGCCTGCTTCAAAGAACCCGACGCCTTGTAAACACACTGCACCACCAGCCCCCAGGACCTGAAGGATCCTAACTCCAGTGCAGGAGCGACCCTCAGGTGGCACTCTTCCGAGCCCAGGTGGTGGCTACCCCGAGGAGCCCCCCGCTTGCCTGCCTGCATCGCTGAAGAGACCCCTGGGTCTCCCATTGAAACCTATTGCGAACCCGACGCCTGTTTGCACTCTGCACCCAGCCGCCCCTGTGCCGCTGAGGGTGTACTTTCTGTGCTAACTTGTGTCCCCCGGTGCCCTACAACACCCCCCTGGTCTGCCCTCCGAAGTCGCAGGTACTTACCTGCTGGCAGACTGGAACCAGGGCACCCCTATTTCCATTGAAGCCTATGCGTTTTGGGCACCACTTTGATCTCTGCACTTGACCGGCCCTGAGCTGCTGGTGTGGTAACTTTGGGGTTGCCCTGAACCCCCAAAGGTGGGCTACCTTGGACCCAACTTTGAACCCTGTAAGTGCTTTACTTACCTGTGAAACTAACACAAACTTACCTCCCCCAGGAACTGTTGAATTTTGCACAGTGTCCAATTTTAAAATAGCTTATTGCCATTTTTGCCAAAACTGTACATGCTATTCTGATGATTCAAAGTTCCTAAGATACCTGAGTGAAATACCTTTCATTTAAAGTATTGTTTGTAAATCTTGAACCTGTGGTTCTTAAAATAAACTAAGAAAATATATTTTTCTATATAAAAACCTATTGGCCTGGAATTGTCTTTGAGTGTGTGTTCCTCATTTATTTCCTGTGTATGTACAACAAATGCTTAACACTACCTTCTGATAAGCCTACTGCTCGACCACACTACCACAAAATAGAGCATTAGAATTATCTCTTTTTGCCACTATCTTACCTCTAAGGGGAACCCTTGGACTCTGTGCATGCTATTTCTTACTTTGAAATAGTACATACAGAGCCAACTTCCTGCACTCAGGAAGTTCCAATGTTTCTTTGCAATGGGGATGTGGAAATACGCATCGTGTAGACCCACTGAGCAAAGCCAATCTTCTTGCAGAATCTGAGGGTATATCTGGTATAAGGATAGCATCCTGAACTTCTCTTATCGGATCCATTTGTTGGCCGTTCTGAGGTCTAAAATGAGTCTGACTTCGTTTTTGTCCCTTTTTGAGATGAGAAAGTATTTTGAGTAGATACCCTTCCCCCGTTGGTTGACGGGAACCGATTCCACTGCTCTCTTTTCGAGGAGGATGGAAACTTCCGCCTTTAGGAGATCAAGGTTTGCAGTCCTCTGCTTTGGCGGGATGGCCGGAGGTGGTGAAGAAAATCTGAGACAATATCCATTCTGTACAATGTCTAAGACCCAAGCGTCTGTTGTAATCTTTTGCCACTCTACCAGGCAATTGGTGATGCTTCCCCCCACCGAAGTGGATAACGAAGTTGGAGGGAGGAAATCCTCAGGGCTTTGAGGTGATGGGCTGTTGGGTGCTCTGAGTGGACTGATAAGCTGATCCCCTCTGCGCTTTACGCTGTTTGTTGCTGGTAGGGCTGCTGGTACTGCTGGTGAGGCCTCGTAGAGGCCCATTGAGGGGCTTGAACCCTCTGCGTGGCGTAGCGACAATGAAAAGGACGGAAGGACCTGCATTGTTCATTAAGCTTGTCCGCCTTTAATGTGTCCACCTCCGCTTTCATTCATGCCATTTCGTCGTCTGCGTGCGATCCAAATAACGTGGATCCTGAAAATGGCAGATTTAAAAGTCTTTGCTGCGCATCCGTTTTTAACGATGTGAGTCGCAGCCATGAGTGCCTCCTGAGCGTTACACCATGGCAGTACGCATGTGCTGAAAGCAGCGAAGCATCCGCTGCCACGCTTATTATTTGGTTGGAGACCATAGCGCGCTCCTTGGCAACTTCTAAAAAAGTCATCTCTGTGGTCTCTTGGGAGATGATCTGCAAACTGAAAGATGGAGTCCCACAGGGAGCGATCGTACCTGCCCAAAAGGGCTGTGGCGCTCGCCGTTTTCATCATGGACGCTGCCGAGCCACAGACCTTATGACCTGTCGAGTCCAGTCGCCTACTCTCCTTATCTGGAGGAGAAGTGGAGGATGGAGAAGTTGCGTGGACCTTGCGTGCCGCCAAAATAACGACTGAGTCCAGTGGCGGATCAGATCACAAGAAGAGCTCCAGGAGGCCCGGCACTAGAGGGAGCAATGGCCTGGCCGCTGTCCCCTGTTGAAGCGTCTCAAAAATGACCATTGTCGATGGCGTAGGAGCAGCCATCGGTATACTTAGCTTCGACGCCCCCTTGGACTAGAACCTCATGAAAGGTATTAATATCATCCACCGGAGAGGACCGAGGAGGAGGAGAGCCTGACAACGTAGGTGAATAGTCTCTGGTGGAGGACCAAGAGTCTCTGTCACGCTTCCCTGAACTTGATCTACGCCTCGATCGGCGGTGCGATCCTGTTCACGGCGTGAACAATGGCGCGATGCAGAGCGCGGTCTAGCTGGTACACTAACCGGATCTTGAGGTGCCAGGAGTGGCTTTGATTGCAGCGCCTCCTGGCCAGTTGGCTGAGGCAGCGTTGCCGGAAGCTCTGGAGGAGGTGACCAAGGCGGAGACGGACGAGAAGAAGGAGAGGAAGGCAGCAGCACTACCGAGGAAGAGCGCTCCGATGAGGAATAAATTCTCCGCCTCTTGTGACCCCTCGACGTCGACAGCCGCCTCGACGGAGTCCTTGACATCGATGTCGACGCTGTGTGTGGCGACGAGCCATGTCTATGTCGACCCCTGGATGTCGACCTGCTCCTCGACGTCGTGCGTCTCGGGATCTTCGACGTCGTACTATGCCTCGACACCGACTGGTGGCTTCTGAACGACGGCGAACCGGACTTCAACGGTGAACATGTTGGCGTCGACCGGGACCAATGTCGTCTTCGCCCAGACGAGCACCTCTCAGACCTCCCACAACCACTGGAGGCTGAGGTATGAGCCCTGGTGGAAGACTGACCTTCCCCTCGCTCAGAGGTCCCCCTGGTTCCTTGTCTTCTTTTCTCTGCTCTCCCCTGAAGGCGAATTTTCAATCTGTCATGCAAAGTGCGCCTGGAGAACATCTTGCAGATGCTGCAGGAGGCAGGAATGTGAGATGAGGGTATACAAATAACACAGAGCTCATGAGGTTCTGTTTTAGCCTTTTTTCTGCCACATTTAGGGCACTTGTCAAACAAGGAAGGCATTTTGTTGAAAAAAGTCTTACAGTTCTGTCAGAAAACTTCAAAATGTAGTAGAGAAAGACAATAGGCGTCGAATTAAGCTTTATTTCAGAACATTTCTCTGAAATTTTGAAGGAAAAAACTTAAAAAGGTCGAGTTCAATGCTCCAGGGTTCTGTCAGCAGGTGCCGGAAAAAATAACTGAGGTAACAGCCTCTCTCTAGGCATGATGGGATACTGGAGGACTGGCTGTTCTTAAAGGCACAGTATCCCTTTTCTTCATTTATAATGGCAGCCTATGGACTACACTGTTCTGCACTCCTTTATAGGGGTTTTGTGAAATAAAAGAAGCTTTTGGGAAGTAGCTGGTCCGGAAAATGGCTTTTATTTGACAAACATTTAATATTTTCACTTCCAGGACAATCTAAATGCAGGAGCTTGAACACTGTAGCCCTTCCTATAGGCTGCATGGGAACATTCTTAAGTGTCTTGACAGGCCTTCCTGAAGAGAGGCGAACAGGGACACTTAAGAAGTGAATTGGAAAAAGTGCTCCGGGGTCCCCGCAGGCGGGCGGGGAATTATTCTATGCTTATGACTATACATGGAAATCCCCTATGAGAGAACTTACAGTGTTCATATTGACCTTTATTGTTTGTAATATCTGATCTACATTCTTTCCACATACACGTTGTCCATTTAAATGCATGTCCATGATTCTAGACTTAAACTCTGGTCTGAGTGCTGAGCTTCTAAATCATCCAGACCTCTTCATTACAGTTATTGTACCTATTTGTCAAAAGCCACTTAGCAAATAGTCCATTGCCACATCAATAAATACAGCAGATGGCCATTCTTCTCTGAGAATAGTCTTACCTTGTGCACACTCTTCTTTGAGTAATTTGTTCAAGAAAGGGCCTATATCTGACCATAGATGGTGATCCTAACTCTTGCAACTTGTGTTGACATATTTACAATTTTAACAGCATGCCCTATCACAAAATGTTGACTCTTCTGCCCACAGTGTCTGAATTATGTCCCTCCCGCTCACAAGAAGCAGTTAACAGTTTTGCAGGTTTGCTAAACCTTTGTTGTGCAGTCACAGGGGGCACTGAAAAAGCTTTTAATTGATTTAAGATGGATGTCAGAGAACATTCTGTTGTCTTATATTTCTTCTCTACACACAACAAATTCAATGTAGCAGGTGCTGGGTCCTCCATAACCAAAAAGTACTCATACGAAATATGATTAAAAATTGGTATTGTCCTAGTCGATCTGTGAGATTTTTCTCTAACATCAAATAGAAAGCAGGTATTCTCCACATTGGATACTGGGATACTAAATGTCAGCAACAACAGGGCATGATATCTGCAATGATGTCATCTGGATAGAATACCTTGTAACAGGATTTGGGCTTGCATCCTCATGTTCTACAAAATGGCAGACTCTGAACCTTTGCCTGCAGTATTGGCATTGTCATTCACATTCTCATTGTCTGTATATCCATCTGAGGAATCATTAACATGTTAATGTTCCTCTTGAATTTCACTATAGACTGATGCCATGTTGTCATCAAAACAAATTTCAACTGTATGACTCTTTGGAGCATGTGTGGGCTCCTGCTTGGTAGGCTTAGAGACAGCAACTATAGATCAAGTTGAGGAACACAGTTGGGAGGAAGCATAACTGGTAGGTGAGTTAACACAGCTTCTTTTGGGGATTTGCTAGGAAGGTCATCCAGTACAATTCTGCACCATTGTAGCGTTTTATGCAAGATCAAAGGTACTTGAATGATAGGCACGCCTGGAGAATAGTCTGGGTGCATTCTAAGGCATTTTCTTGAGACAATATGTAAAGGCTGGTATTTCATGCACTTCATCATCTGCTCTTCCTCATTGTCCACAAACTGGATGTAAAGATAAGTAGGCTGGGGTGCTTCTTGGCCCTCTGACTGATAATCATCCTCGCTACAGCATGCCTTAAATTTGTACAAATTGACTTCTCCTTGTCTTCTCAATCCCGACCAGAAGAGGCATGTGGCTGTAGCTTCACAGGTGGGTATGATGGCACTGGAGAGACCAACAAATACTGAAGTGTTGTGACAGAAGGTAATGGTGAAACAGGCAAAGCTGTTGATACCAATGACAATGCTGTAGTGGGTGTTGTGAAAGAAGTGGCATATCAGTTGCTATTTTTGTTTGTGATCAAGTCGTCCATGCCTGCAAATCTTGCATTGTGAAGACATATGGTGGTGGTTAATTTATTGTGATATGGCTGTCAACAATGAGGCTTTCGTTGACAGGAGCTTTCTTTTTGGCCAGAAGTCTGTTGGTTGTTCCATTGTTAGTGTGAGCACAGATAATGTGTCATTCACGATTTTTCATCCTTACTTCTGGTTGACAAGCCCATCAACTTGGTAGCTTTGTCAGAGACAACTGTTTGGCACTCTGCAGACAAATTAGGGCTGAATGGTACTAAACCTTTTGTCATCTGCTGCTGTTACAGAGTGAGTCACTTTCCTTGTCTGGCAACACTGGGGATGATTACAGTTGACCAGTAGGCTGACTCTTAAGCGCAGGGCCAGAGGTCACTGTGGAAGTCTATACATAAACATCTCTGAGAGGGTTTAAAGGTCAACTCTGAGAGGGTTTAAAGGTCAACACCTTCTTGTGCGAGTTGGAAGGCTGCCTTTCTTTCCAGGAGAACCAACACCGGCTTCTCAGTCTATCTTTAAGGATCTTGGTTGAAAAATCCCTACAAATGTTGCTCTTCTTGGTATCATAACCTGTGTGAAGTCAATGATGTCATTTGGCGTCAGGATTCTTTATATAGATCTTCCTCTTAACCTAGTCCTCACAAGCCTTGAAGAGAGACTTTTTCTCAAAAGACACCAGAAATGTCCACAAAATAAAGACGGTATACTGTCCTTCAATTGTAGAGCTGATGACAGTGAAGAAAAAGTTTAAGTAATGAGGAGAAAAATTACTTAGAAAGGTCAAATGGATTTCTGGCCTGCAGACTCTCTAGGTCTGAAGGCACGGCAACCACGACCTCTTGGACCCTCTGTTGGTTGTATAGGACGGTGGCTGGCATGGGGCTGGCACAGTTCAAAACCCCTTCTGTAACCACGAAAGGGGCGAAAAGCAGACGGTGGACGAGGAGTCGCTGAGAGGTCCAAGGACTTGGCCGTAGGCTGGGACTCCTTAAAGCACTCCAGCATCGAGTCTGTCTTCTCGCCAAACACGCGAGTGCCATCAAAGGGCATGTCCATAAGGTTTGCCTGGACATCCCCTGAAAAAACAGATGTTCTCATCAGGCGTGGAGCTGTAAGGCCACTGTCGACGCAATTGCTTTGTCTAGCGAGTCAGTTGTATCTAAGCCACACAGTGTTAGCTGCGTCACTCCTGTCTTTCACCACTTGGGAGAATATGGCCTGGGACTCCTCCGGGACCTGAGGCAGCACATGTGCAACCGTATCCCAAATAGTATGCATGAAACAGCCCAATAAGCACGAGATGTTCACCTACCTCAGTGCCAGGTTGGTGGAAGAAGAAAATTAGTTACTTACCTGTAACTGCAGTTCTCCAGTATTGGTATCTTTCATAGATTCACATGCTTGAATCATCCCAGTCGTCGAGGTGGGAGCCTCACGGTAATCTTAAATACATAAAGCAGTAAGTCAGTAAAAGTAAAACCAGTAGGCCCTAGTAGGCCTCATAGGGTATTTTACAGTCTATCCACTTTGTTATGTGAAAAAGACCCAAACTTCAGTATCAACCAATCAGGATTCAGCCCCTCCCAAACACTCCCAACAGAGGCTGAATTCCCTCAGATTTTCTAGTAGGAGTGTGAAGTTTAATATCTGTATAATAGGGGAGCCTCTGAGGGGAGGAGGGTGGGTCGCATGTGAATCTATGAAAGATACCAATACTGGAGAACTGCAGTTACAGGTAAGTAACTAATTTTCTTCTCCAGTATTGGATCTTTCATAGATTCACATGCTTGAATCAGAATAACGAGCAGTAATGTCTTGTTAATTAGTGAATTACATTGACTGTAATTTTGTCTGAATTTTATAAGTGATGTGAGTCACTTTAGTTCAGCTTTAAAATCCACGTAAAGATCTATATATATCAAAACATACATATATATATATATATATATATATATATATATATATATATATATATCCATAGACATCCGAATAGAAGAGCAATAAAAGCTGTGTGGCAGAAATTCTTGACACAATTTTTTTGTTATTATTATGAAGTCTACTACAAGTTAACGCAGTATAACAAAGTGAACAATCCGAAGCACAAAATTAGAGTAAAACGCACCGTAGCTACTAATGAGACTAAGAACCAATAACGAACATACCTCGAGTGTGGTGGTGGGATGTGTAGGAGGCTCACCTTAATGAAATAGATGCCTCAGCACTGCCTGTCCCACTGCTGTATCGACGATGTTAGTTTCCTTGAGACAGTAATGCCTCGTAAATGTGTGCTGGCTGGACCATGTTGCTGCTCTACAGATGCTATGTAGTGGTACACCTGCAAAGAGTGCAGCTGAAGTGGCTACCGATCTTGTAGAGTGGGCTCTCACCTTGGAGTGGAGCGGTTTTCCTGCTTTTGAATGGCAGAATTGAATTGCCAGGCCAATCCATCTTGCTATAGTCTGTTTGGACACCGCATGTCCCTTTCTTGTGCCGCCAAATGCTACAAATAATTGATCAGATTGGCGGATGGCTTGAGTTTTCTGTAGATAAAACTTTAAACATCTTTTAATATCAAGAGAATGTAACGTCTTCTCTGCTATTGTTTGCGGATTTGGAAGAAGGTTTTTAAGATGACTGGTTCATTCAAGTGAAACGTTGAAGGAACTTTCGGGATGAATTTAGGATTTGTTCGCAGGATGACACCTGAGTTTGTGAATTGGAGGAAAGGCTGTTTGACAGTGAAAGCCTGAATGTCGCTGACTCTTTTTGCTGAAGTAAGAGCTAGCAGTAACGCTGTTTTCCATGAAATGAATTTTAGATCAGCCTTGTGGATCGGCTCAAAAGGAGCTTTCATGAGCTGCATCAACACAACATTCAGGGACCATAATGGTGGAGGCTTCCTAACTGGCGGGAAGGCCCGAAAAAGGCCCTTCATGAATTGTTTGACAATTCTTGTAGAACACAATGAGACTCTGTCTGGAGATCTGCGGTATCTGGAGATTGCAGCCAGATGTACCCGAATGGAAGAATATGCAAGTCCTGATTTTTCCAGGAGCAGGAGATATGGAAGTATCTGTTACGGAGTAGAGGACAAAGGATGTATATCTTCTGCTGCACATCATATACAAAAACGCTTCCATTTCAGTTTATAGGTTTTGTTGGTAGTGTCAGCTCTAGCTTTTGCCAAGATGTCTCTACACTCCTGGGAAATGTTGAGATTCAAGTATTCATTGTATTCAGGAGCCAAGCCGACAAATGAAGAGACAACGGATCCGGGTGTCTGACTTGTCCCTGGTGCATTGTTAAAAGAGTCGGACTCCGTCTGAGTCGTAGATGTGGTCGTTCGGAGAGCATGAGGAGCTCTGTATACCAGACTTGTCTGGACCATCTGGGAGCTATGAGGAGAAGGGGACACCCCTCCACCTTCAGTTTGTTGATGACTCTCGGAATGAGTGGGATCGGAGGAAAAGCGTAGGCATAAACTCAGGACCATCTCATCGAAAACGCATTCCCCCACAAATCTTTTTGGGGAAGCCAACTTGCGTAGAACTGGCATTTCTTGTTCTCGAGAGTGGCAAATAGGTTTAGGTTCGGTTTGCCCCATAATAGAAAAAGACTGTTGAGAGTTTTTTGGTCTAGTTCCCACTCGTGATAAGGAATCACTATCCTGCTCAGGGTGTCTGCTAGAACATTGGTTTGTCCTGGCACATGCTCCGCTTTGAGTGAAATATTGTGCTTGATGGCCCATATCCAAATTTGCTGTGCTAGCTGCGAGAGTTGTAGGGATCACGTGCCTCCTTGCTTGTTTAGATAAAACATGCTGGTTGTGTTGTCTGTCCTGATTAAGACGCTTGAATTTTGTATTTTTGGCAAGAAAGCTTTTAGAGCTAAGTGTATTGCCTTGAGTTCTAGATAATTGATGTGGAGCTGAGTGTCTTTCACATTCCAGATTCCACTGATTTGCAGGTCCTGGCAGTGTGCCCCCCATCCTTCGAGAGAGGCATCCGTTGTTACTATGTAACTTGGTGTTTGAAAAAGTCCAAAACGTTTCGCCGCCCTCTCTATTAAATTATGGAAACCTCCTATGTCCTCTGGAGGAGAATCTACCGGACCTGCTGGCCGTGGAGATGGTGTGGGGACGAGATAATCATCCCATTCACTAGCCGCCGAATCTCTTAACTCACCCTCCTCCCTTTCGTCGTCTGACGATGGGCAAGCTTCCTGAGTTTGGCTAGTTATCTTTATACTAGCCTGTGGCGTTTCCGAAAAATTAGAAGTGTGAGTCTGACGAGGTGTCTGGTAGCTCTCAGGTCTAGGTGGCGTGGACTGAGTTGATGGAGGAAACCTTTTATAGTAGTCCTTCAACATATACTGTAGATCTGCTACCAGTGTGCTAGGCATAGCGAGGGGCGATGGTTGTTCTGCCTGTGGATAAGATGTTGAGGCGTAACTAGGCTGGTAATGTTGATCCTCCTCTTCATCAAACTCTTGGCATTTGACATTGAGTTGGGACGGGCTACTAGCTGCCCCAAACATTCCATCGTTTTGAGAGTATACATCATCGTCCTCATCCTCAAAAAGATGTTGTGGTGGATATGGCAACACTTTACTTGGCGAGGTATGAATTAGCAGAATATTGGGTGCCTTGTCACCCATATCAATAAGTGAAAGGGGTAAGAATCTGGTAGAGTCGTCCTGATGGTATGAGGAATGGTGTGGCGAAGTATCCAGGTAGGTGGATGGCTTGTACACTGTTAGTTGTGTTGACGATATAATCGTCGACGGTTCACTCGTCGACGGTTCCCTCGTCGACGGATCCCTCGTCGACGGATCTCTCGTCGACGGTTCAGACATTGACGGCGTCTTTGCTAACGGGTCTTTTGTCGACGGATCCTTCATCGATGGCCCCTTCGTCGACGGGCCCTTTATAGACAACGGTCGTTTCGCCGACGTATCTTCTATAGGTGCTGTCGTCGGCAGTGCCTTTTTAAACCTCATTGAGAGGTGCTTCGTAGATGGGAGTGCCCTGGTTGATTGGTGAACCCAGGAGGCCTCCGCTGTCGACGATGTGGCTGCCGACGAAGCTTTCTTAAAAAAATTTGCTGTAATTATCGTCGTCGATGATAACGGCGACAACGTCATAATCATCGGTGCGACCGGTGTTGTGAACGTTGACGATACTGTAGTCGCTGTTGTCGTCGACGGGGTGGTCGTCGATGGTTGTTTTTTCACCGAAAAGAGTTTTTCTGGCTCTTTCTGTGGTGACAGAGACAGAGATGGCTTTTTTTAGGTGCTCTTTCAGTGCAAAGGCGTCGTAGGTTCTGAATGAACCTTTTTTGGCAAATGTTTAAATGTCTCTGAGTGGGAAACATCCTTTTTCGCTTCAGTAGAGACTTGTTTTGTCTTTTTGGGCACCTTCCTAGGTGGTTCATCAGACCCTCTACTTCTCTCACCTGTTCTTTTATGAGGGCGAGAAGTATGTGATGACGGTTCGCTGTCATCTGAGGAAGGATGTTCCATGGCTTTTTGCTTTTGCAGCCATAAGAGAAGTCTACCCTCACGGTCTTTAAGGGTTTTTTGACTAAAGGTGCGACAGATTTTGCAGTCTCTCACCTTGTGGTCTGGATGGAGGCAGTAGATACACTTCTTGTGGGGGTCATCAACATGCAGTCTCTTCTTCCCACCATTGTCACAGTCTCTGAACAGACACTTCTTTGTCTTTTCAGACATAGTGAAGCTGTGGGCTAGTTCCCTGAGAGAAAAAATAATCTTCTGTCAGAAATAAGGAAAAAACTGAGCAGAGCTCAGGGAGACTCCCTTCACACGACGTGCGGTAGAAAATCTGAGGGAATTCAGCCTCTGTTGGGAGTGTTTGGGAGGGGCTGAATCCTGATTGGTTGATACTGAAGTTTGGGTCTTTTTCACAAAACAAAGTGGATAGACTGTAAAATACCCTATGAGGCCTACTAGGGCCTACTGGTTTTACTTTTACTGACTTACTGCTTTATGTATTTAAGTTTACCGTGAGGCTCCCACCTCGACGACGGGGATGATTCAAGCATGTGAATCTATGAAAGATCCAATACTGGAGAAAATATCATCTTCCCAAGATGTTCCAGCCTCTTGGACTCCCTATCCGGGGGGAGTGGAATGGAATGCACCATCGGAACTGGAGGCTTGGACTACCAAGCTCTCGGGGTGAGGTGTTGGCTGAGGAAGCTAGGGTCACCCAGTGCAGGGCGATGGTGGTGGGCGATTGTCCTCTTTACAGGGGCTCCTGTACTTGGCTTGGACCAAGTTCCCGGCAGAATGTCTGTAAGTGCTTTGTTGAATGAAGGCCAGAAGGGGATCTGAGGTAGAGGCCCCAGGTTGAAGCACTTCCTTCAAGATGTTTGTCTTTACAGCCACTGAGGTCACTTTGAGGTTGAGGATCTCCGCTGCCCTACGCACCACCATAGCCACAGTAGGGGGAGAGAGTAAGCCAGTATTTATAGAGGTGTCCAGACCACTGGCCTCTGCTAGCTCCTCATAGCAGTCCAAAGTATTCTTTCCAACTGGTGTTCTAAAAGGTCCAGTGACCCCTCACACTCTTTTCCCATACCTAGCTGTGTAAAATATGACTCAGGCAATGATCTGGCATCTGTTGGGGCTGTTGGTGCCAGAATCAGCATCAGATGATGCCGTTCCAGGTTCTGATCGCTGTGAATCCGAATGTGGCTGGTGCTGGGAGCATCAGCGTCGGGGCTAGCGTTGGAGAAGGTTGCCTGGGCACAATCGGCACCAGTCCGGATCCAGAGTCAGGTCCATGAGACCACACTGGAGCCGGGGACCAAGGCCTCCGGCGTGGAACTGGTTGGGGTCTCCTCTGACCCCGCGTGGCCCGAAGGCACGCCAGAGGGGTCGCCTGCTCGAATACTTGATGCATCGCCTTGTAAAACTCTTATCTGAGTGGGTGCTAATCTGGCTCACAGAAACGGGGGGAGGTGCGGAGTCGAACTAGACAACGGCTCCACAGAACCGTGCAGGGAATGCTGATGTTCTCCGCTCCTTCAGCCAGCCAAAGGACTAGATGAAGTCGAAGTCCTCTCTGACTTCCTCTTCTTCATGTGTTTCTTACCCGGTTCTTCCAGGGACCTCGAACGGGACGAAGAGGACTTGGGGCTCCTTGAGAGGTCCCTCGACCTCCTTCTTGACCGAGATTAAGACCTCCTAGGAGTAACATGCGCTGGTGTCATTGACTGCCGATCCACCAGCAGCTTTAGGGACCGCTCCTTCAAAGCCTTCGGCACCATGGCCCCACAGTCTGAGCACGACTTGGAGTCGTGGTCTTGCTCGAGGAACCAGAGGCAAACAAGATGGGGGTCTGTAACTGACATGGCACAGTGACAGGTGCCACAAAGTTTGAACCCAGCCTTTCTCAATGACATCCTTGACAAATTTGAAGAAAAACTCAACAAAATGTTGAAAAAAGGCTTCTCAAAAAGCAACAGAGGGGTTTGGATTCTTCTTGTCTTTTTTTCCTGCTCAGAATCACTGGGAGCATTGGTTTAATCTCTAACAGTCTATCTGTATCATTGGGCGGGTTTTTGATAGACCACAGGGGCGCAATATGCACATCACTAGGCTGACTCACCATTGGTCGCAAAGTCTTCCAGTATGGCATGAGCTTTTTTCTTGAACTCCTCTGCAGAGTGGATGAGGCCAGTCTTAAACTTTTCTTTGTTTTTATTCAGCATCCCTTCGCTGTCAATGATGCTCTGTTGGAAGGCGAGCCACACACTGTTCAGAGAAAGTAGCCTGCTCTGCACCTGAGGAGGAATGATAATCAGTGAGAGCACTGCACAGAAAAGGGTCTGTGTGGTGTGCACTGCAATAATCAACACATTCTCTCTCAGACAAGCACTAATGAACACAAAACATGTCAATCATGTCTCACTAACACATCACTTTACTTGTATATTTATTGTCTAATCTTGCTGACTGACTCACTGGACTAAGACTAATTTATTCCCACATCACTGTTTATGTTCTTTGCATTGAAGACTGAAGTCATTCCCATCCCTAGGCTTTTGACCACTAATAGAGTATTACTTCATCAACATCAGTGATCTTGTACAAATCACTAAATTTCTGTAGTCACTATCGTTCAGCTCACCCGCCAAAAGAGCCTCACTGATTCATTCATTACTAGTGCTATATACTTACGCAGTCTCACTCTTTCCCAACCTCAGTACTCATGCATTTTAATATAAATTGACCCATTTCACACCTCACTAGTCTCAGAATGGAAACAGGAGAATATTGGCAGACAGGAGCCTTGTTGAGAGTGAAAGTATTGCCTGATCTTTCGTTGGACATCATATATGATTGTTAATACCTACTAACCTGAGCCTGGCTGATACTCATCTATCAATGAAGTGCTCCTTCAGGCAGTCTTGCACTCTTTTGAAGAGCTAACTAACCTAAACACTAGTTGTTGAGGCATCAAGTGCACTGGGAAGAAGTTGCTGAGTGTGGTTCATTGCTCACAGCTTGAATTATATTTCTGCTCAGTGGATTTGCGTGGGGAGTAGAACTTGTGAACGCCATTGAGTGATCAATGGATCTGAAAATTAGAAGGTGAGGGTGGCTGGAGGTCTCAGATCTAGACATCCCAGAAGCAACAGGGACCCTATGGAGGCAAGGAATCTTTGGAGGCATGATTTTCGTTGAGCACTGAGGGGTAGGGCTGAAACTCTGAAGTCTCTGCACCAGCATCTTGTGCTTGCATGAGCACTGTATTCTGGAGTCTAGAATAGTAAAAGGAAACAGGGACCTTTAACAAAATGCCAGTCTATACAAATACATTTATGGATCTTTCCATGTATCCCTATCACCATAAACTTCAGTCTTGATGGACCAGGGCATAAGCACACATGGATCTAATAGGATTCCACTTAACTGGCACCGGTCCTTCCAACTTTTGTAATGTTTCTGTGTGTAGAAGGCTGGCCTGGTGTGTGGTGGACACCTATGGTGTTTGCATCTTATACCAGGTCCAGTCAACCCCTATTAGTTGGTAAGCCAGTGTCTAGGAAGCCAAGACACTCTAGTGGTAGCTGTGGTAAGCAGCCAAGTCTCATTGAGGAGGAGTGTAAAGCACTCACAATACCACAGCACTCACACAGCATTTTGATTTTTCCAAGCTCAAATTCTGTATATAAGGGGGATTGGCTTCTGGAAGAAGTGGTTGGAATATTTTTTTAAGCGAGTGATTTGATCAAATGTTTGCGTAAGGGAGTCATGCTATGCGACTAAAGCATAATTAAAATCTGTGTGCGAGATACTTGTGATAGGCATAAAGATCTGGGAAAATGAAATGAGTGATACCATCTTTTATTGACGTCTTGATCTGTTAGCCTCTTTATTGGGTTTAGCAGGCACTTTATTACGTGGAATATGAAATTTGATCACGTAATGGTCTGATCACGTGATAGAAATGGATATTCAATTTTTACTTCCGTGGAGTCGGTAAAAATAAGGTCAAAGGTTTGCCCCTTATATGTTGGTTCTGTCACTATTTGTTGTAGCCCCAAAGGCTCCACATCTGCAAGAAGTTGGGCCACGCTTATGTCCTCAATGTTGTCTCAATGGAAATTAAAATTGCCTGGGGGTAAGAACTTACTGGTATACAGGATGCGAGGTGCGATGTAGTCAATTACTGCATGACTAAAGTTTTTTTGGGCGTCAGCGGTAGTCCAGCGCTCCCCTCCAGCAATCAGTGGTGGAGAATGAGGCTTTAAAAATGCATTTATAAAAATTAGATTTAAAAATGAGTAGCCAGAGGTGCCTCTGCCTATGTGGAAATTGCAACATCTTGGGATCTCCAGTACACTCCCCTCCCACAGCATTTTGTTTCCTCCAGGCCATCTGGCCCGGTCAGTCGGTTGTTTCTGGCCTCCCTTCATGTAGATCTCCCCTGGGCTCAATATCCAGCTAGAGCCTCTGTATCTGCAGTGACCGGTCAAGGGTACAATCAGTTGGGCAAAGTGGGTGCAAGTCTTCAAATCTGCACCTTCCTCCCAGGTTGCCACACAGCTCACATATGTGGCAGGGTCATCCTCACTCCAGCTAGATTTCATCAATGTCAGGTAGTGCAGTTAGTGTGTGTGTGTGTGGAGGGGGATGAGGGGGGAGACAATACAACCCTCACATAGGGACCCCCCTCCACCAAGGTGAAGAGAGCTCCATCATCTTTTCCTGCAGAATCCCCCCTTCCCCTGAAACTCCAGGTGTCCTCAAGGCAGGCCAGAGGGCCACAAACATGTTTAAGTCACTTGCTGCAGTCGACAGTCCCAGCAGTAGTCCCTGAAGGTCCAGCGATCAGGATACAGAAGAGGGGAGGAGAGACCCCGCATCAATCAGTGGGGCGGGTATGCTTAGTAGGCCTGTGTGCCCCCAACAATGCATTCCGCGACATCTGGAGCACAGAAATCTCTCCCCATGGCTCCTCCTCCAGACCTGGCTCTCAGCCTTGAGCCCTGTCAGGCCCTGAGGCATCCAAGAAGTCCTTGGGGGCCAAATCGGGACCTGGGCACCAGTTCACAATGACCTTGACTCTGCTGTCACATCTTTGATGCAGCAGGGTCAGGGACAAGGTGAAGAGTGTGAGTTTAAAGGGTAGAAACAGGGTGCGAGGTGGAGTTCACTCAAACTGCATTTGCCATCTTTGGCAGTGTGTCATGCCTCCAGCCAAAGAAGGATAAGTTACTTACCTGTAAATCCCAGTTCTCTTCCAGGGGTATCCTCATCAAAGTCAAAAACATTGAATATTCCCGCCCTTGTGCGGGGACCCCGGAGCATATATAAAATACACATATATACAGTATGAAATATGCACGAAAAATATATATAGCATTTTTAGTTGACAAATTTTCATACTAAACTCATATATACATGTGTAAAACAGCAATGCAGACTATAATCATAAACAGGCTAAAATGCTTTATTTCTATGGAGTTATTTTTTTTAATTTTTTTTATTGTTCTCAAAATTACAATAAGAGAAAAAATATCTATTAAAACCACACCACTGAGCCCAGGGAAATCAGCAGTAGTAATCATCAGATAAAAAAGATAAAAAAACTACATTGAAAAACACTAGAGCATTCTTAGCCAATAGGCTGCATGCAGGTTAACACAGGAGAACCATAAAAACTTTGGCACCGTGCCTTTAAGACCCTGAGCACCTCCAGTATCCCACCATGCCTCAGGGGTGAAGGAGAGGTGACAGTTGGTTCACAGTTAGGTCAGTACTTTTTTACAGTGACAAGCTGTGTAGCCGATTCGAAAGATAGTGTGTCCTGCACTTCTAGGAGACGTGCGTCCGGGGAGGAGGGTGTGTTGTTTATGACTTTGATGAGGATACCCCTGGAAGAGAACTAGGATTTACAGGTAAGTAACTTATCCTTCTCTTCCAGGGGATCCTCATCAATAGTCATAAACATTGAATAGAGTAGCAAGCCCATCCCTTGACTCTGCGGACTGTCCAATAGAAGTGCAGGAATAGATACGTATCATGCAAACACATTTCTTAGAGAGGCTTGCCCCACTTGGGCGTCTGCTCTTGCATCTGAGTCCAAACAGTAATGTCTAGTAAATGTATGTACAGACTTCCATGTAGCAGCCTTACAAATTTCAGATATTGGAACATTATTAAGGAGGGCAGCAGTAGCCGCTTTTCCTCTTGTGGAGTGTGCTTTAGGTCTAGCAAGTAGTTGTTTGTTAGCCAACTGGTATGCATTAACAATACAAGAAACTATCCATCTTGATATGGTTCGTTTAGATGCTGCCTCTCCTGTTCTTAAATGACCATAATTTATAAACAAGTGGTTGGAATGTCTAATCAACCTTATTTTATCCAAATAAAATTTTAGCACTCTTTTCAGATCTAGGGAGTGCAACGCTTTCTCCGCCGGAGTCTCCGGATTGGGGAAGAAAGTTGGTAGAGAAATAGTCTGATTGATGTGGAATTCTGACACCACCTTCGGTAGGAATGATGGGTGAGTTCTCAGAACTACTCTATTGTCGTGAAAGACTGTGTACGGTTCTTTGGAGGACAAAGCCTGAATTTCACTGACCCTCCTTGCGGAAGTAATGGCTACCAAAAAAGCCGTCTTCCACGTAAGGTGTTGCAAAGAGGCTTTGTGTATAGGTTCGAAAGGAGGGCCCATAAGTTTTGACAGTACTATGTTCAGCTCCCATGGAGGGGAGGGTTTCCGAATGGGCGGAAAAACCTTTTTCAAACCTTCTAAGAAATCCTTCACTACTGGTTTCGTAAAGAAGGATTCCTGAGAAGGTGATTTACGATAAGCTGTAATGGCAGATAAATGTACCTTAATAGATGATACCTGCAGACCGGATTTTGCCAGATGGAGTAAGTAAGACAGTATGACCTCCTCCTGAGCCTGTATGGGATTCTGACCTTGCTGACAGCACCATATGTAGAGCCTCTTCCACTTAAACGCGTAAGAATGCCGCGTGGAAGGTCGTCTGGACTCCTTCAAGATGTTCATGCACTCCTGCGAGAGCCCTAGGTGCCCATACTGCAGGAATTCAGGAGCCATGCTGTCAAGCTCAGAGAGGGTAGGTTGGGGTGTAGTACCCTGCCCTCCATCCTGCTCAGAAGATCTGGTCTGCACGGCAGACTCTTGTGAGGTTGTTTCGATAGGTTGAGGAGATCTGTGTACCAGAACTGACGGGGCCATTGCGGAGCTATGAGAATCATTCTGGTGCTGGATCTGTAAAGTTTGTTGATCACTGCCGGTAAGAGGGGGATCGGCGGAAAAGCGTAGAGAAATATCCCTGACCAGTCGATCAACAGGGCATTCCCTCGAGATCCCGGACGGTAGAACCTGGACGCGAAGTCTGGGCATTTCTTGTTTACCTCGTCTGCGAAGAGATCCAATTGAGGCCGACCCCATTGAGCGAAGATGTCTTCGATGACTTCGCCGTGTAGGACCCAATCGTGGGCGTCCTCTAGGTGTCTGCTCAGGAAATCTGCTTCCACGTTTTGTTGACCTGGTAGGTGAACCGCTGTAAGCGACATTCCCCTGGCCAGGAGCCAGTGCCAGATTGTTTGGGACTCCCGAGATAGGGGTAGGGATCTCGTTCCCCCTTGTCTGTTCAAATAATACATTGTGGTTGTATTGTCCGTTTGTATTAGGAGAGATTTCCCCTGAATCGATGGAGCAAAAGACTTGAGAGCCAGATGGAGCGCTCTGAGCTCCAGCAGATTGATGTGGTACTTCCTTTCGTTGTCGGACCACAGGCCCTGAGCTTGAAGGGGACCTAGATGAGCTCCCCATCCCTGAAGAGACGCATCCGTTACCAGAGTGTCGGATGGAATTACCTGGTGAAATGGAGCCCCTACTGATAGGTGAGGTCTGTGCATCCACCATTGTAATGACTGACATGCTGCTATCGGCAGCCGCACTCTGTCCTCCCAGCGACCTGTCCTTTGGCTCCAGTTGTTTTCCAACGCCTCTTGGAGGGGCCTCATATGTAGCCTGGCATTCGGGACAATGAAAATGCATGATGCCATGGAGCCCAGCAGAGATGTCACCTGACGGGCCGTAGATGCGTCAGATTTTAACAGGTCTTGAGACTATTTCTTTATTGATAATAGTCGTTCCTCCGAAGGACACACTCTTTGGAGCTCTGTGTTTAGTATTGCTCCCATGTAGTGGAGGTTCTGCGTTGGAATCAAGGTGGACTTTTGGTAGTTGACTTGAAGACCTAGAGACTCGAAAACCTTGAGCACAATGTCCCGATGGGTTCCCGCCTGCTCCGGAGAGGAGGCTTTCAGTAGCCAGTCATCTAGGTATGGGTAAATGAAGATTTTTTGTTTTCGTAGATGTGCCGCTACCACTGCCACACATTTCGCGAAAACGCGGGGGCAGATTTCAGGCCGAATGGTAGCACTTTGAACTGATAGTGCTGTGAGGCTATCTGGAAGCGCAGGAATTTCCGATGCTTGGGAATTATCGGGATGTGAAAGTATGCATCCTGCAGGTCGATGGAGCTCATCCAGTCTCCCTGATGTAGCTGAGGGAAAATCTGGTGAAGAGCCAGCATCCTGAACTTTTGCTTTCTTATGTACTTGTTCAGAAGCCGTAAGTCCAGAATTGGTCTGAAAACGCCCTCTCGGCCTTTTTTCGCCACCAGAAAATAACGGGAGTAAACCCCCTTCCCTCTGTGCGCGAGTGGAACCTTTTCTATTGCCTTCTTTCGTAAAAGGGCGAGAGCATCTTTGCGCAATAAGCTGACGTGAGACGGATTGCATTTGGTTGGTGGCAAGTGCGGTGGAGGTTGACGGAAAAGAAGAGAGTAGCCATTCTCGACAATGTTGAGCACCCATTTGTCTTTTGTGATAGAACGCCACTGGTGAATAAAGTCTGTGATACTTCCCCCCACCAGAGTGGTGCACAGTGTTAAGGGAAGCGAGTCCTCATTGCTTGGTCGGCGTTTTGGGTGTGGACTGTTGTGGTCTACTTGACCCTTGTTCCCTTGTGGCCCTACGAGACTGAAAAAGCGGGCGTCCTTGCCTCTGCTGTGGCCTCTGGGACCAGCGAGGGGTTTGAACCCTCTGCTGGAAAGGGCGCCTGTCATACGGTCTATACCTTCGCCGGAAGTCCTTCTTCCTCTCCAGGCCTACTGCCCTCATGGTGTCCACTTCCATCTTCATGCGCGCCATTTCTTCGTCCGTATGGGTACCAAACAGCGAGTTCCCATTGAATGGAAGATTTAGGATGCGCTGTTGTGCTTCCTGTTTTAATCCAGTCAGTCTCAACCATGAAGACCTTCTTGCACAGATCCCATGTGCGTACCCATGTGCAGCTAAGTCTGCCCCATCTGCCGCTGCGCTGATGACCTGGTTGGAGACCAGACATCCCTCTTGAAGGATCTCTTGGAAGTCCTACCTGTCCTTTCTAGGTAATTTTTCTGTGAACCTGTTGAGAGAGTCCCACAGTGAACGGTCACATCTGCCTAGGAGTGCAGACGCGCTGGAGACCTTCATCATAGATGCCGCCGTGCCGCACATTTTTCTCCCCAGAGAGTCTAGATGTCTGCTCTCTTTGTCTGGTGGAACCGTGGAGGATGATGCCACTGAGTGAGTTTTTCGGGCTGCGGCCATTATGACCGAGTCCGGCGGCGGATCTGTTCTTAGAAATAAAGGATCTTGTTCAGGCGCTTTATATTTTTTCAAAATCCTAGCAGGAGCCGATTTGAGGGTGGCTGGCGCTAAAAAGGTGTCCATAGTTGGCTGCAACAGACCAGGCACTAGCGGCAGTAGCTTTTTCGAAACTGCTCTATGCTGTAGAGTCTCAAAAATGACTGATGAGGAGGTTGATGGTTCTGGAACCTCTATGTTTAGCTTCTGTGCTCCCCTGACAAGCACCTCATTAAAAGTAGTGATGTCGTCCACCGGTGAAACCCTAGCTGGTGGAGAATCTGTTAAGGTGGGGGAGTATCGTCTGACGGATGACCCTGACGATGACCAAGAGGGCGACCTTCTGTGTCTTGATCGTGACCTAGATCGTCGCTGGGAACGTGACCTGCTGCGAGACGCTGTAGCAGAGCGCTCAGGCCTCGTGGTCGGCTGGAGAGAGGCAGAACGAGCCCGTCCTGCCCGCACTATCGGTGATGGTGTTCTCGGGAGAGGGGCAGTAGGAGAGTACATCCGAGAATACTGTGAATCGGGGGAGGCCATTGGTCTGTTAAGGCTCTCCAACCATCGTGGTGACAAATTGATGGGTGAGACATGCCCCGACGATGCCGCTCTCGACCGAGATGAACCACTCCTTATGGAGACCACTGGAGATGGAGTGGTCTTATCTGCTGGCGGAAGCCGATGTTCTGCTCCTTGGAAGACAGGTAAAACCTGTGTCGACGTCGACAGCCGTAATGACGTCGAAGGGAGCGCCGCCGGTTGTTCCCGTCTCGACGTTGAGTGTCTCGACGTTGAGTGTCTTGATGTCGAACGGCGATCTCTGGACCGCGACCTGCTCACCGTCGTGTGCCTCGACGTCGAGCGGTGGGTGGCCGACGGCAGGGGTCCTCGCCGCTGGGGCAATTTCGACGTCGTCTCTCTTGACGTCGAGGGGTGCAAGGCCTTCGGCGGCGAATGGGCACACCGGTGATGACTCGACGTCGATCAGCGGGTTGCCGTCGACGGAGATATGCCTCTGCGATGGCCATGTTCTCTCGACGCCTTATCCTTCGACGTCGGTCGGGTCGCCGTCGACGTCGATCTATGGCGGTGAGATGGTGGCAGCGACGACGTCGACGGGGAACAAACAGGTATCTTCCTACCTGCTGACGTTGATCTAGCCTGTCTCTCCTGAGAGTGGCTTGTTGGCTGCCTGGGAAGCGAAGAGGATGATGTTTTCTGCCTCTCGTGAAGCCCATGAAGCCTGATCTTTTCTCTGTCCTTCAGAGTCCTCTTTGACATGTTCTTGCAGTGTTTGCAAGTGTCAGGGCAGTGACTCTGAGGCAAGCACACAATACATGGAGTGTGTGGATCTGACTGGGCCTTCTTCTTCTCACAGGAAGGGCATTTCACAAAAAGTGAAGGCATTTTTCTGTCAGGAAAAAACTTCCAAACTCAGACAATGATGTTAGATGTTGAGTAAAGTAGGAAAAAACGCT
Source organism: Pleurodeles waltl (assembly GCF_031143425.1). NCBI lineage: Eukaryota > Metazoa > Chordata > Amphibia > Caudata > Salamandridae > Pleurodeles > Pleurodeles waltl. The sequence continues at coordinate 683,434,610 of NC_090451.1, read as the reverse complement.
GTTCTAAAGTATTTTTCTGAGGAAAACTCAGAAAAACTGAGAGCTCAATGCTCCAGGATCCTCTCAGAAGAAGCCGGAAAAAAGAACTGACCTAACTGTGAACCAACTGTCACCTCTCCTTCACTCCTGAGGCATGGTGGGATACTGGAGGTGCTCAGGGTCTTAAAGGCACGGTGCCAAAGTTTTTATGGTTCTCCTGTGTTAACCTGCATGCAGCCTATTGGCTAAGAATGCTCTAGTGTTTTTCAACGTAGTTTTTTATCTTTTTTCTCTGATGATTACTACTGCTGATTTCCCTGGGCTCAGTGGTGTGGTTTTAATAGATATTTTTTCTCTTATTGTAATTTTGAGAACAATTAAAAAAAAAAAAAAAAAAATCCATAGAAATAAAGCATTTTAGCTTGTTTATGATTATAGTCTGCATTGCTGTTTTACACGTGTATATATGAGTTTAGTATGAAAATTTGTCAACTAAAAATGCTATATATATTTTTTGTGCATATTTCATACTGTATATATGTGTATTTTATATATGCTCCGGGGTCCCCGCCCAAGGGCGGGAATATTCAATGTTTATGACTATTGATGAGGATCCCCTGGAAGAGAACCTTTTATTACCTCCTCCCGTTGTTAATGACCTGAATGAACTTTGAGTGCTGAATGGTGTTGATGAACTCTTGCTATGAATCTTTTAATATTCTGAATAATATTTACTGTTCCGCCAGAGAAAGAGGTCATAGTTCCTCTACACATTTTTTGACTGGCTCTCATTGTACACTAAATAACAGTGGTAAGAATCCTTTTCCGAGTGGCCTGCATTTCATGAAGGAGTCTCTCACAAAAGAGGGTTGAATGAGTAGAAAATAAAACAGGTCTTATCAACACCAGGATAAGTTGATTTTTGAAGCATGGGAGCAAAACAAGGTGTATCACAAAGCACTGCTAACCCAGAGGAGACGTGAGAAACCACTAGCAAGTCGCAACATGTCTAATCCGGGAGATTCTGAGCTAAGGGCTGTTGAGGTACTCCATCTGCAGTGAAATTGATTATCCCTCAACTGAGGAAAGTCTACCCATAGCAAGTCCAGTACAGACACTCATACAAACTAAAGAATCCGAAGAAGAGGAAGATATAATTGGGATAACAGAGGACCTAGTGAGCTCTCTTTCATTTCACAGTGAGTTATATGGATGCTGGAATTGCTGAGGCATCAACCATGGCACCCTGAATGATGTAGGCATCCTTGGTTAAGAACAAAGAGCTCATACCAGAATTACTTGTGGCCTGGTGCCAAAGGCTGGGAACACCAAAAGATAGGCTCAGACAAGGCTCTGCTCACAACCCTTGTGGGTCAGAAAAAAGTTTTGAAAAGTTCCAAATCATTTATCGCCGACCTGAAGAGACTGACTGATACCAGGTGGTTTTCAAATGATATAAAGGAGGTTGTGAAAACAAGAAAAAGTGAACCCACGGAAGATGTTCCATCCCAACAGGGACTTCTGAGAAAGATGGTTGCAGAGAAAGGGCAAGCATGATATTAGTGATAAAAGGAACAGGTACCTCAAAACATACAGATGCAGCATTCCAGTGCTTCAGCTATGAAGACTATCATTCTGAACCTACTATCCATGGAATCAGGCCAGTGTGATGGTAGAGGAAAGGGAACAGTTAGAGAAATCCAGAAAGGTGCTAACCTGAGCAAGGTCAAAGGAAATTACTGTGGAGAAAATTAGAGAAGCTGAGCTGCCAGGTCCAGGAATATGCTGGCCCTTTATTATACCACTTAAGTGACAGAGGAAGGGTCTTGGTTTAGCTCTTTGTACCACTTTACTGACTCCCTGGAACTAATGACTTGAACAATGACAAAGATAGGAAGGGGTCTAGACCTGCACTTACTTACAAAAGGAATCAAGACTAGTCTGACTCAATCCATTGTTTCTCTCCTAAAAATTTAGCTCTCTCAGTAAATACATCACTAAAGATAATATTTAAGGAATTCAAATTGATACATTAATTTATTTAAATATTTATTAAAATTGAAACAGAGCAGACTTCCTACTCAGTCATGATTAATATACAAAATGCTAAACACACAGGTTGGATTAAAGAATGGTATAAGTAAATGCCTCCTTGGCATGGTTACCCCCTGACTTTTTGCCTTTGCTGATGCCAAGTTATGATTTGAAAGTGTGCTGAGGCCTGCTAACCAGGCCCCAGCACCAGTGTTCTTTCCCTAACCTGTACCTTTGTTTCCACAATTGGCACACCCTGGCATCCAGGTAAATCCCTTGTAACTGGTACCCCTGGTACCAAGGGTCCTGATGCCAGGGAAGGTGTCTAAGGGCTGCAGCATGTCTTATGCCACCCTGGGGACCCCTCACTCTGCAAAGATACACTGCTGGCCAGCTTGTGTGTGCTGGTGGGGAGAAAATGACTAAGTCGACATGGCACTCCCCTCAGAGTGCCATGCCAACCTCACACTGCCTATGGAATAGATAAGTCACCCCTCTAGCAGGCCTTACAGCCCTAAGGCAGGGTGCACTATACCACAGGTGAGGGCATAGGTGCATGAGCACTATGCTACTACAGTGTCTAAGCAAAACCTTAGACATTGTAAGTGCAGGGTAGCCATAAGAGTATATGGTCTGGGAGTCTGTAAAACACGAACTCCACAGCACCATAATGGCTACACTGAAAACTGGGAAGTTTGGTATCAAACTTCTCAGCACAATGAATGCACACTGATGCCAGTGTACATTTTATTGTGAAATACACCCCAGAAGGCATCTTAGAGATGCCCCCTGAAAACATACCCGACTTCCAGTGTGGGCTGACTAGTTTTACCAGCCTGCCACACACCAGACATGTTGCTGGCCACATGGGGAGAGTGCCTTTGTCACTCTGTGGCTAGTAACAAAGCCTGTACTGGGTGGAGGTGCTTCTCACCTCCCCCTGCAGGAACTTTAACACCTGGCGGTGAGCCTCAAAGGCTCACCCCCTTTGTTACAGCCCCCCAGGGCACTCCAGCTAGTGGAGTTGCCCGCCCCCTCCGGCCACGGCCCCACTTTTGGCGGCAAGGCCGGGGGAGATAATGAGAAAAACAAGGAGGAGTCACTGGCCAGTCAGGACAGCCCCTAAGGTGTCCTGAGCTGAGGTGACTCTGACTTTTAGAAATCCTCCATCTTGCAGATGGAGGATTCCCCCAATAGGATTAGGGATGTGTCCCCCCCCCTCAGGGAGGAGGCACAAAGAGGGTGTAGCCACCCTCAGGGCTAGTAGCCATTGGCTACTAACCCCCCAGACCTAAACACACCCCTAAATTGAGTATTTAGGGGCTCCCAGAACCTAGCAAGATAGATTCCTGCAACCTAAGACGAAGAAGGACTGCTGACCTGAAAGCCCTGCAGAGAAGACGGAGACACCAACTGCTTTGGCCCCAGCTCCACCGGCCTTTCTCCCCCCTTCAAGAAAAACTGCAACAGCGACGCGTTCCACAGGGTCCAGCGACCTCTGAAGCCTCAGAGGACTACCCTGCATCTAAAAGGACCAAGAACTCCCGAGGACAGCAGCTCTGCTCCAAAGAAGAAACATCTTTGCAACAAAGAAACAACTTTAAAAGGACTCCACGTTTCCCGGCGGAAGAGTGAGACTTTGCACTCTGCACCCGACACCCCCGGCTCGACCTGCGGATAAACAACACTACAGGGAGGACTCCCCGGCGACTGCGACCCTGTGAGTAGCCAGAGTTGACCCCCCTGAGCCTCCCCAGCGACGCCTGCAGAGGGAATCCAGAGGCTCACCCTGAACGTGACTGTCTGCTTCAAAGAACCCGATGCCTGGTAAAGACACTGCACCCGCAGCCCCCAGGACCTAAAGGATCCGACCTCCAGTGCAGAAGCGACCCCCAGGTGGCCCTCTCCCTTGCCCAGGTGGTGGCTACCCCGAGGAGCACCCCCCTTGCCTGCCTGCTTCGCTGAAGAGACTCCTGGGTCTCCCATTGAATCCTATTGCAAACCTGACGCCTGTTTGCACTCTGCACCCAGCCGCCACCGTGCCGCTGAGGGTGTACTTTTTGTGCTGACTTGTGTCCTCCCCGGTGCCCTACAAAACCCCCCTGGTCTGCCCTCCGAAGACGCGGGTACTTACCTGCTGGCAGACTGGAACCGGCGCACCCCCTTCTCCATTGAAGCCTATGTGTTTTGGGCACCACTTTGACCTCTGCATCTGACCGGCCCTGAGCTGCTGGTGTGGTAACTTTGGGGTTGCCCTGAACCCCAACGGTGGGCTACCTTGGACCCAACTTTGAACCCTGTAGGTGGTTTACTTACCTGCAAAACTAACAAACACTTACCTCACCCAGGAACTGTTGAAAATTGCACTGTCTAGTTTTAAAATAGCTTATTGCCATTTGTGTGAAAACTGTATATGCTATTTTGCTAATTCAAAGTTCCTAAGTGAAATACCTTTCATTTGAAGTATTACTTGTAAATCTTGAACCTGTGGTTCATAAAATAAACTAAGAAAATATATTTTTCCATATAAAACCTATTGGTCTGGAATTGTCTTTGAGTGTGTGTGTTCCTCATTTATTGCCTGTGTGTGTACAACAAATGCTTAACACTACCCTCTGATAAGCCTACTGCTCGACCACACTACCACAAAATAGAGCATTAGAATTATCTCTTTTTGCCACTATCTTACCTCTAAGGGGAACCCTTGGACTCTGTGCATGCTATTTCTTACTTTGAAATAGTACATACAGAGCCAACTTCCTACAAATGGAAACCATGTGAGAGGTCTTTTTTTGGTGAAGAAGAGCACATTTCCACTCTGGAGGACATTGTTAAAATCATTAGTGCCAAAGGAAGAGTCATATGTCATATTTCACAGCATAAATCCAGAGATTTGGATGTTCACTTTGTTGGGGTCCCAGAAGTGTTAGAATGGATGTAGCAAGAGGTGGGCCTTGTTGAAGGCATGATTACATGGGTGGCAAAAGAGGAAAATAGAGTATTGGTACAGCACAGGTCTACTCCTTGGCTTCAAAAGACACTACTCAATGTTGCACTATGGTAGAGTAATTTAACATTTTTAGTCCAGAAACAAATCTGGAACGTTGCTTGTGAAAAAAGTGGTTTTAGTATTATACTTGTTTTTGCATCTCCAGTGTTTCATGATTTAGCTTCCAAAACTATTAGTATGTATCTAGAGGAAATGAGGAATCTTAAGCCTGTGTTTAGGCAGTTGGCCATTCTTCTGTCTTTGGTCGCCAACAGCAACAGAAAGATAAATAGGAGAAGCACCTTTCAAGTCTTTACTCGAGTGAAAGCCAGTGAATTTGTGAAGAAAGTTAAGTCAACCAGTATTAACAGTTGAAGAAACATAGTGGAAATGAAATAAAGAACAGAAGGGGGAAGGAAACAGAAGAAGTGGAGAAGGAGACAAAGGAAAGAAAAGAACTGTTCTAAAAAATCAATTTACGTCTGTAGGGCCTCATTTAAACACAATCTATATATTTCATTATGTTTAGGCTAAGTTACACATATGCTCTTGGAGTTTTAGTGATCAATCACTCGGTTGATGGAAGAAGCAACTGGAGTGGACATGAAGTTGAGTCATAAAATATCTACTGCTTGGTATATCAATCAATCAAACAGGATTTAGAAAGAGCAGCTAATCACCCATGAGGGTATCCAGGCGCTGAGAACACTGCTGTTATGGGGGCTCATTTGAATAGCCAGGTCTTGAGTCATTTCCTGTATATTCCAGAAGAGTTACTTCGGTAACGCCTTTTCTGGTGGATACACTAGCTACCTGTGGATTCCTCACTCATTGAATTTTCCCCCATGCGCCAGCATCCGACGGAAATCTTCTCCTAGCTTCTGCACGTCGACGAGGACGTCATAATTGCCTGGCTCCCACGCGACGCCGTCTGACGTCAGTACCAACATTTTTTAGGTGCCTTTGAGGGGAACAGGCAAATACTAACAAAATATATACATTTGAAACAAATACATCAAATAAAATCTTATATGATAAAATTTAATTAAATCAAAAAGAGAAAACATTCGAATAAATATGCATATATGCAAAAATATATACATATAAATTATAAATAATTATATCATCACAAAAATAAATACATATATAGAATTATATTTATATATATATATACATATATATATAAAAACAATGCAAGCATGTATCACATCTGCATCAGAATAAATAAATCAATTACCAACAGGAGCTCACCCAAGGAAATCTTGGTTACACCCGACAGGCAACGGGGAGGCGGGTGTAACCGTGAGGAATCCACAGGTAGTTAGTGTATCCACCAGAAAAGGTGTTACCGAAGGTAAGTAACTCGTTCTTCTGATGGATACAACTACCTGTGGATTCCTCACTCATTGAATAGAGTCCCAAAGCAGTACCGCACTCGGTGGAGGGTGCCTGAATGGTCAAACCAAGAAATCCTGCAGCACCGACCGTGCAAAACGGCCATCCCTCCTAACCTCCGAATCCAAGCATTAATGTTTTGCAAAAGTGTGGAGGGATGACCAAGTTGCGGCCTTGCAGATGTCAACCACAGGAACACCCCTAGCCAAGGCAGAAGAAGCCGACTTAGCTCTGGTGGAATGAGCTCTTATTCCATCAGGGGGTTCCTTCTTTGCCAGAGAGTAACACAGCTTAATGCAAAGAATGACCCACCTGGAGAGGGTTCTCTTGTGGACTGCCCTTCCTCTCCTCTTTCCCACGTACCCGATGAAGAGTTGATCTTCCAATCTGAACTCCTTCGTTCTGTCGACGAAGAAGCTCAGTGCTCTTCTCGGGTCCAAACGATGCAGTCTTTCTTCCTCTTTCGAAGGATGAGGTGGAGGATAAAAAGAGGAGAGTGTAATAGACTGACCCATATGGAAGGGTGAAACAACCTTCGGCAAGAAAGCCTTGGTCCTCAACACCACCTTATCCCCATAGAAGGATGTATACGGGGGCTTAACAGAAAGAGCCTGTAGCTCACTCACCCTTCTAGCTGAAGTAATAGCAACAAGGAACACAGTCTTTAGAACCAATAGCCTCAAGGGACAAGAATGCATCGGCTCAAACGGTGAGCCCATAAGAAACGTTAAAACCAGGTTCAAATCCCACTGAGGCATAATGAAAGGAGTGGGAGGATATCTATTAGTCAGGCCCTTTAAAAACCTCAACACTAAAGGAGATTTAAATAAAGAAGGTTGGTCAGGCAGACACAGAAAGGCTGACAGAGCCGATAAGTAGCCCTTAACTGTCGCAACTGCACAACCCCTCTGTGCCAGGGACAACGCAAAAGACAAGATATCCGGTAAGTGGGCACGTAAGGGATCAATTTGCTTCTCTCCACACCAATTCACAAATTTAGCCCACCTGCTAGCGTAGATAGATTTAGTGGAGTGTCGCCTGGCCGATAAAATAACATCCACTACCTCAGGTGGGAGAGAAAAGGAACTCAGGTTGCCCCGTTCAATCTCCAGGCATGAAGGTGCAGGCTCTGGAGGTGGGGGTGTAAAACCTGCCCCTGCGATTGCGAGAGGAGATCTGCCCTGTGAGGGAGACGGAGCGGTGGGCACAGAGAGAGTTGGAGAAGATCCGAATACCATACCCTCCTTGGCCAATCCGGAGCTATTAAGATGACTTGGGCCCGATCTTGGCGAATTTTCCTCAGAACCCGAGGAATTAAAGGTATGGGGGGAAACGCGTAAAGCAACTGGTCGCACCAGGACATCTGAAACGCGTCCCCCAACGTTCCTTGCACCGGATACTGGAGGCTGCAGAACAACGGGCAGTGCGTGTTCTCCCGAGTGGCAAAAAGATCTACCCAAGGGAATCCCCACATCTGGAAGATATGGGGGGCTAGATCTGGATGAAGACGCCACTCGTGATCGGTCGAGAAGTGCTGACTGAGACTGTCCGCACGCACGTTCAAGACTCTGGACAGATGGTGTGCTACCAAGCAAATCCGATGGTCCCTTGCCCAGGACCATAGCCGCAGAGCTTCTCTGCAGAGAAGGTACGACCCTACTCCTCCCTGCTTGTTGATGTACCACATCGCAGTAGTGTTGTCCGTCAGGACCTGAATTGACTGACCGCGAAGGGAAGGGAGGAAGGCCTTGAGAGCCAGACGTATCGCCCGCAATTCCAACAGATTTATGTGAAACATCTGTTCCACTGGTGACCAATGACCTTTGACCTCCAGGTCCCCCAGATGAGCTCCCCACCCTAGAGTGGAAGCATCCGTTATCACTGTGGCCACTGGAGGAGGCAGCAAGAACGGCCTTCCTTGGGAAAGGTTGCCGTCCGCAGCCCACCATCGAAGATCCACTGCAGCGTCTCTGGAAATCTTCACCGATCCCTCGAGATCCCCTTTGTGCTGAGACCACTGCTTTTAGAGGCACCACTGAAGAGCCCTCATGTGCCAGCGAGCATGAGTGACCAACAGAATGCAAGAAGCGAACAGACCGAGCAGACGAAGGACCTTGAGGACTGGAATGACCGCTCCACTTTGAAACATTGGAACCAACGCCTGAATGTCCTGAATCTGCTGAGGCGGAGGAAAGGCACGATTCAATGATGTGTCCAGTACTGCCCCTATGAACAGGAGGCGCTGAGAGGGCTCCAGGTGAGATTTGGGCACGTGCAACCAAAAGCCCAGATCGAACAACAACTGAGTTGTCGACTGCAGGTGACGCAGCACGGGCTCCGGAGACTTGGTTTTGATCAACCAATCGTCTAGGTAAGGAAATACCGCTATCCCCTTCCTTCTGAGCTCTGCTGCAACCACCACCATCACCTTCGTGAAGACTCAAGGTGCTGAAGTAAGACAAAACGGAAGGACCGCAAACTGGTAGTGCTGCGTTCCCACCACAAACCGGAGATACTTCCTGTGCGACTTGAGTATCGGGATATGAAAGTAAGCATCCTGCAAGTCGACAGACACCATCCAATCTCCTTCGTTCAACACCAAAAGCACCTGAGCTAGGGTCAGCATCTTGAACTTTTCCTGTTTGAGGAACCAATTCAAAATCATCACGTCCAGGATTGGTCTCAACCGACCATCCTTCTTGGGGATCAGGAAATATCTTGAGTAACAACCCTGACCCTTCTCCTGCTCTGGAACCAACTCCACTGCACCCTTTGAAAGGAGGACCAGAACCTCCTGTTCTAGTAACAGGAGATGTTCTTCTGAATAGAAGGATGGACGGGCGGGATGGGGGGTGGAAACTCCAGAAAGGGAAGGGCATAGCCTTTCCCCACAATACTGGTGACCCAGGAGTCCGATGTTATTGCCTCCCACATGTGGAGAAAGTTCATTAACCTCCCCCCTACAGGAGTGGTATGTAAAGGAATTGGTGGATGACTAAGGCTGCTTCCCATGCTGCACCCCTCCAGAGGAAGAGGAAGAGGCAGAGTGCTGCTGGGTGGCCCCTCTGGTTCGAACCCTACCCCTCCCCCTGTATGATCTATAGGGGGGGGGGCAGAGGCGGCTTGCTGCTGAAACCTGCCCCGAAAGGAGGAGCCACGACCAAACCCCCTAAATCTCCTGAACAATCGAGACAAAACAGAAGAGGAGGCTTGCAAGCCTAACGATTTTGCTGTGGCTCTACTCTCTTTAAATCTTTCAAGAGCAGAGTCCGCCTTCGATCCAAAAAGTTTATCCCCATCAAAGGGTAGATCCAGCAGGGCTGACTGAATATCGGATGAAAACCCTGAAGAACGAAGCCGGGCCTGTCTCCTCGTAGCAAAAGTGGTGCCCATAGCCCTGGCCACAGAATCAGTCGTGTCCAGCCCCGACTGGATTACTTGGGTCGTCGCAGCTTGAGCATCAGATACAAGGCCCAACACCTCCTGAGGCAATTCAGAATGAGATGACTTGATCTCCTCCATAAGGGCGTAGATGTATCTGCCAAGATGCATGTGGCATTGGTGGACTTGAGGGCCATACTACAAGATGAAAATGTCTTTTTTGAAGACTGGTCCATCTTTTTAGAGTCTCTGTCCGAAGGCACACCTGGAAAAGAACCTGGAGCAGTACGAGACGAACATGAAGCTTGTACAACCAAGCTTTCTGGAGTCGGGTGCCTCAACAAAAAGCTCGGATCCGCAGGAGCCACACGATATCTGCGCGCCACTGTCCTATTAACAGCCGTAGATGAAACTGGCTTTTTCCAAATCTCTAGAATTGGATCTAGGAGAGCCTCATTAAAAGGCAAAAGTGGCTCTGCAACTGCTGAAGCCGGATGTAGCACTTCTGTCAGTATGTTGGGTTTTGCCTCGGCCACTGGGAGGGGAAGGTCCAAAAAGTCAGCTGCTTTCCTTAAAACAGAGTGGAAAGAAGCAGCTTCCTCTGTATATTCCCCAGGAGATGTTATATCCCACTCTGGAGAAGTGTCTAAGCCACTTGCCGTGTCCAAACCGTGGAGATCTACAAGAGGTTCTTCAATCTCACCCTCCTCCAAGGCCTGCTTTCTATATTCCTGTTCTTCAAGGAGGCGAAGAGCTAGCCTCCTTGAATGAAGCCTGGCCTCAATCCTTGGCATCGACAAGGCGTCCGCCGACGTCGATGACTTCGCCTGACGCCGATCCTCTGATCCATCCGACGGCGGATCCATCGGCGCCGACCGAGGTAGAGGATGAGAAGGCAAAGAACTCTCCGGCGCCGGGACAGAAGTCCTCATCGGAGTCGCAGGTCGTGTAAGCAACGCCAAAGGAACCGGCGCCGAGCCAGCACCTCCCATTGGAAGGAAGGGCATGAAAGGTGCCGGTCGTAAATGAGCCGGAGCACCCATATTAAAGGCCAATGGCCCCGCCGGACCACCACCTGGAGCCATCTGTTGAAAAATGGCAAACATCACATTTAGAAATGCAGAACTATCAGCACCTGGCGCCGGGAATGACGGATACTGCGGAGCCTGTGCTCTCTGAAGCAGGTGAAAACTCTGGTTCCTGCTGAGGTACGACCTCGAAGACAGATGGCGGAGTCGTCGGAGAAGTCGGGGAAGCGGGAGGAGACTGCGGCTGAGGAGTGATGGTGGGACTAACCTCCCATGTCTTTCGGTGCCGAACCAAATGCGACCTCGAGCGTGAACGCTCTCTACTCGACCGGCGTCGAAATTCACGACGGCGCCAGGAGTCACGGTGGCGCCGATGAGATTTAGGCGATGATGATCTGCGCTGATGCCGCTTCTCTTTCTTTTTGGACTTCGCCAAAATCAGCTTTGCCTCTCGTTCCTTCAACGCCTGAGGATTCATGCGTTGACAGGATTCACATTTCTCCACTTCATGGTCGGAGCTCAGACACCACAAGCAATCCACATGTGGGTCTGTCACCGACATCTTGCCTCCGCACTCTCTAAAAGGCTTAAAGCCCGACTTTCGCTGAGACATCTCGAAAAAAATAGTAACTGTAACTAAGCAGAGCAGAAACAGTTGCTCCCTCGAAGAATAACCGTTGCTTGAAGGCACGGAAAAAAGGGAACTGACCTCAGCACGTCGGCGAGGACCTCTTATTGCTAGTATGACCTCAGACGGCATCGCGTGGGAGCCGGGCAATTATGACATCCTCGTCGACGTGCAGAAGCTAGGAGAAAATTTCCGTCGGATGCTGGCGCATGGGGGAAAATTCAATGAGTGAGGAATCCACAGGTAGTTGTATCCATCAGAAGACAGGAAGATGTTAGTAAGTGAAAGGGGAGGTCGTTCCAGAATTTCTCCACAAGGTAGGAGGAGTGTCCTCCACTGTAGCTTCAGTGGATGCGGGTGTGCAAGGGAGAGCGAAGGGGAGGGTTGGTGGAAGTTCAGGCAGTGGTTGATGTATGCTGTCCCTTGACCGTGAAGGGCTATGTAGGTGTGGATCCGAATTTTAAATTAGCATCTCTACCAAATGGGGAGACAGTGGAGTTTCTTGAGCTGGGGGGGGTGGGGTGGCTCCGTTTGGGGAGGACGAGGTTGAGTCTGGCCGATGTGTTCTGTATGGTCTGTAGTTTTTTAGTCTTGTAGTAGATCAACTCAATACACATTTTGTTTGTCTAAAGGGGACTATGTGGTATTTCTGGAATCATCATTGCTAAGAGGTGAAATCCGTACCTGCCCTACTTTTAGTGAGTGGTGTAGGAAAGTGCCACTTTTTGCTATGGACACCCTAACTGTTTGCCTGGTAATGATTGCAATTTTGACTGAAAATGCATTGAGTGCCTGCTAATCCGGTCCCCAGTGCTAGATCTCTTTTCCAAAAACTGTGCAATTGTTCCCCAATTGGCAATACCTTTGCCCACCCTGTAAGTCCCTAGTAAATAGTACCCCTGCTACCTCAGACATGGGTATCAAAGATGGTCCCCAAGGGCTGCAGCATATATTGCGACACCTTCAGGGACCCCTCACCTAGCACATGTAGACTGCCAGTGCAGGCTCCATGTCTTGGTGCAGCTAAAGAGTGAAAACATGACATGGCACCCACAGCCTGTGTACCCTGTCCCCTAACACTACATGCAATATGTTTAAGTGACCCCTACGGTAGGCCTTACATCCCTAAGGGTGGGTGCATTATATTACATGTAAGGACATAAATGCAAAAGCAGATATGCCTCTGCTATGTCTTTGTCAATCCTTAGACATAGTAAGTGAACAGGGAAGCCATTTTAAGTACATGTGCTGGATACTGGTCAATGCGAATTCCCCAGCTACATGATGGCTTCACTGAAAACAGGGATGTTTGATATCAAACATCTTGTATTAAATAATCCTCACTGATTCAAGATATGGATTTATTAATACATGCACCCAGAGGGCACATTAGAGGTGCCCCATGAAAGCCTACCAACTACCAGTGTGCGGACTGACTAGTTTTAGTCATCCAGCCACCACCAGTCACGCTTCCGACCCCCCAAGGAGAGCATTTGCTCTTGCGTGGTCAGGAACAAAGCGTGCTCTGGGAGAGGTGTTTACACACCCCACTCAACAGGATGACTTGAGAATCTGCATTCCAAGGCAGGGGCGTCAAAGAAGCCCACTGCCCTTGGTATGCAGATCTGGCTTTGCTCAAAGAAGACATGCTGACCCCTCCCCCCCAACTGCACCCCACCCCCTCCCCAGGGCCCATCTGGCACTGGGCTACGCGGGAAATTTAGTATTCAGAGAGGTGTGTCCACACCTCAGCTAAGTCCCACCCCTAAGGTGAGCTGCCTGATGTGGACACAACATTTAGAAATCTGCCACCTTAGTGTTGAAAGAATCAGGAATTCTGGGACAGGTTTATGCCCACTTCCCACAGTAAGAGGTCATATGGGGGGCGAAGTATCCCAAGGGTAAGTTGCCCTGGGGAAGACTGCCTGCCTTCAACAAAGACCCAGGAACTCCTGTGGAGCAGCAAAGCTGCTTCCCTGCATCTTGCAAGCACCCCAATAGAAATGCGAGGGTTCCAGACTCCTGAAAACCTGACACCGGAAAGCACAACTGCACCTGAGCGGCCTAGCCAGAGTTGAAGTGGACCAGCGGTGCAACCATGGTTACCCGGCCCTCCAGAGACAAAGTCCACCTTGGACTTGCCCACTGTGGGCTCACCACGCCAACTGCACCCTCTGCCCGCAAGCCTCCCCAACCGCAAGTGCTCCAGTTAAAGAAAACCTGTCACTGCAACACACCGCTGCATCCGTTGCCTCTGGCCTGTGGAGAAGAGGACCGAAGGTGTCTCCACGTCCACGAGCATTTCAAGATTTTAACCCACTAGTTGGACCACCCCAACTGGCCTCCCAGTCCAAGCATGCAACCTCTTTGTAACTAGACCGATTCCCATAGACTATCATTGGGCACTGACGCAGTTCTGCACTTCTGCACCTGGTTGCTCCAGTGCCACATGGCATAAACTGTGCGGGAGTCAGACCCCGTAAGTTGCTGTACTATATCTGTATGCAGTATTTGTTTTTCCTACACAGGATAACATTGCCGCGTCTGAAAAATGCACAAAGTGTTGACTTTTGAAACCTGAAAGTATTTTTCCTGCAAAATGTACTTACCTGATTGTATTGATTCTGATGCCTAAATATATATAAAGATACTTGTTATTTTTGTAAACTGGTGTGGATCTCCTCCTTGAGTCGTGTGTTTCATTTATTGATTCTGTGTGTATTTGCAGATGCCTAACATTCCTCTCTGATAAGCCTTAGGCTGCTCAACCACACTACCCCTAAAAAAAAGATCACCATGGTCCTGTCCACTGGTAAGGGAACCCCTGGACTCTTTGCATGCTATATGTCATTTTGATATATCACATAACGAGCCAGCTTCCTACAAGTGGTAGTCACTCTTATTGCCCCATAAGAGATACATTTCCATAAAAGTGATGGCCGCATTCTTAAAGAAATTGTCAAAGAGAAAACGTGTGTATTTATCACACTGTGGATGAAAGTGCATAATGTATTTAATGATCAGACTTCTTGCGCTTGTCCTGTAACACTTTGATGATGGAGTCTAGCTCACGGATCACTTTACTCACTTTAAGCAGGGGGTCAGGCGTTCCCAGTAAAGGGTCTCATACACCCTTCTGGAGGAGTAAATTATTCAACAAAAAAGGCAAATAATTATTTGTAATGTGGTACATCCCGCTTTAGTATTATTTATTTTGCTGTTTTTCTATATTAACATGTGCCTTTTTGGGCAAACGACTCATCTCATTAGTGGTCAATCCAGCAATCAGCAATTTAATTGTGACCAAACACCTTAGCACAGACTTTGCCCCTGCACGCCACCACATGGCCCTTTGTTTTGTAACTTTGATATTTTAAGCTAGAACCTTTAAAAAAAAATCTACAAAACATGCAGTAGACGAAGAATTATGTGGAAAATGTGCTAAATGCATAATGATGCTGAAAACGCCTAGGAACTGCAGTGGCTCTACTCATCCCAACACCTTAACTGTACATTTATTAATATAATGCCACATGAGCATTACAGACACAGAATCCTAAACTTACTATTTCATTAATGGCTACTTCATATTTTTCCAGGATCGCAAACTGCTCATGAATTGGTGGAATTTGTGCTTCAATCCTTGGCATCTCATTCTGTAGGGTCTCGTGGAGGCGTAAGCTTTTCCCCAGCTCTTCTAAGGTCTGTGGAGGCTGACTGATCCTAAAAGACAAGGCACAGAATAACTTATAGATCACAAACCATAGCATTGTTATAGTCATCATTATTCCAGTGAGCAATTAACAACTGGAGAAGCAAGAAAGCAAGTTACTTACCTGTAACTACAGTTATCCAGTATTGGTATATTTCATAAATTCACATGCTTGAATCATCTCTGTTGTCGAAGTGGGAGTCCCAAGGTACATGAAAAGCAATAAGCACAAAAAATATATATTTTCCCTTAGGCTATAATGCTAATCCAATGACTCATATAGCCTACCCTTGTCCTTTTGTGAAAAGGTCCAAACTTGTCTCCTGGCCACTCAGGCACCAGCACCCTTTAGAATACTCTCATGAAAGGTTCCTTCCCTCAGATTCTCTAGCACAAGAGTGAAGACTATGTCCTGAGAAGGAAATGCGAGCTTCTAAGGGGAGGAGGGTGGGTCCCATGTGAACTTATGAAAGACACCAATACTGGGTAACAGTAGTTACAAGTAATTAACTTGTTTTCTTATCCAGTATTGGATCTTTCATAAATTCACATGCTTGAATCGGAATAGCCAGCAGTACTCCTAATAAACGTTATGCCTGCAGTGGATGGTGGGTGCGAGCATTGTAATCGTTTTAATTATAGTAATAAATAACATATCTATAAATCTTGCTCTACACTTATAGAACAAATGTATCAAACAAAATTGTGTAGCAATTATAGACTATTGCATATAGAATTAGGTATACACATTAAAGGAAAGATCTCACCTTAATGAAATAGATGACGTAGGACCGCATGTCCAACGAGGGAATTAGTTCTTTGTGACGATTCCAAACAGTAGTGCTGCGCAAAAGAGTGCGTAGTCTTCCACATTGCAGCCTGACATATCTTATCCTTGAAACAAAGCAGCTGATGTGGAGACTGCTCTTGTAGAGTAAGCTCTTCGGTGCTTAGTCAATGGTTTTCCGGCTTTTGTGTGGCAAAACTGAATGGTGGATGCAATTCACCGAGCTATCGTAGCCTTAGTGACTCCTGTCTCTTGCCGTCCTTGAGCATATGAGACTAGCAGATGGTCTGTCTTCCGGAGCTGCTTAGTACGCTGAAGGTAAAATTTCAAGCATCTCTTGATGTCTAGTGAGTGAAGAGTCTTTTCTGCTATTGTTGACGGATTCGGGAGAAAGGTTCTTAATATTACTGGCTCTTCAAATGAAAGGATAAACGCACCTTAGGAATGTATCTCGGGTTCGTTCTAAGAAGAACAAAGTTGTTTGAAAACATAAGGTAGGGTTCCTTAGTGGTAAAGGCCTGTATATCGCTGACTCTTCTCGTGGATGTAAGAGCAAGTAGAGATGCCATCTTCCATGTGATGTATTTCAGCTCATCTCTGTGAATAGGTGCGAACAGGGCTTTCATTAATTGAGACACAACTATATTTAGATGCCACTGTGGCAGGGGTGGACGCACCGGAGGAAAAGTACGAAACATGCCCTTCATGAACTGTTTCATAAGTGTAGATGAGCCAAGTGAGGGCATATCCACCGAGCGTCTATAAGAAGATATAGCAGCCAAATGGATCTTAACAGATGCATGACATAGCCCAGCCTTCGAAAGGGTAAGAAGGTATGAGAGAATTTGCTCTGGCCCAATCTTTAACGGATGGAAATTGTTCTGAAGGCACCAGACACAAAAGCTCTTCCATTTGAGTCTGTAAGTCCTATTTGTACTGTCAGGTCATGCCCTGGACAAAATCAGTTTGCATTCCTCATCAGTGTTCATACCCTGGAACTCATAGAACTCAGGAGCCATGCGTGCAATTGCAGAGATGCTGGATGAAGAATCTGATCTTGACTCTTCGTGAGAAGGTCGTGCTTGCAGGGAAGACGTAAGGGATTGGTTACCGACAGGAGCAGGAGCTCCGTGTACCAACACTGTCTGGGCCACTTGGGCACTATGAGTATGATCTTGCAGCCCTCTGACTTCATCTTCCTCAAAAGCCTGGGAATTAATGGGATGGGGGAAAAGTGTATGCAAAGATCCCGGTCCATCTCATCGAAAGAGCATTCCACCACGACCCCAGGAGTGGGTACTGTAGGAAGTTGGCTCTGTATATATTATTTCAAAGTAAGACATAGCGTGCACAGAGTCCAAGGGTTCCCCTTAGAGGTAAGATAGTGGCAAAAAGAGATAATTCTAATACTCTATTTTGTGGTAGTGTGGTCAAGCAGTAGCCTTATCAGAGGGTAGTGTTAAGCATTTTTTGTACACACACACAGGCAATGAATGAGGAACACACAATCAAAGACTTACTCCAGGCCAATAGGTTTTTAAATAGAAAAATATATTTTCTTAGTTTATTTTAAGAACCACAGGTTCAAGATTTACAAGTAATACTTCAAATGAAAGGTATTTCACTCAGGTATTCTAGGAACTTTGAATAATCACAATAGCATGTACAGTTTTTACGAAAATGGCAATAAGCTATTTTAAGAGTGGACACAGTGCACAAATCAACAGTTCCTGGGGGAGGTAAGTAATTGTTAAGTTCACAGGTAAGTAAAACACTTACAGGGTTCAACGTTGGTCCAAGGTAGCCCACCATTGGGGGTTCAAGGCAACCCCAAAGTTACCACACCAGCAGCTCAGGTGTGTGGCAGGCTGGCAAAAACTAGTCAGCCCACATTGGAAGTCGGGTATGTTTGCAGGGGGCATCTCTAAGATGCCCTCTGGGTGTATTTTACAATAAATTGTACACTGGCATCAGTGTGCATTTATTGTGCTGAGAAGTTTGATACCAAACTTCCCAGTTTTCAGTGTAGCCATTATGGTGCTGTGGAGTTTGTGTTTGACAGACTCCCAGACCATATACTCTTATGGCTACCCTGCACTTACAATGTCTAAGGTTTTGCTTAGACACTGTAGGGGCAGAGGGCTCATGCACATATGCCCTCACCCGTGGTATAGTGCACCCTGCCTTAGGGCTGCAAGGCCTGCTAGGGGGTGACTTACCTATTCCACAGGCAGTGTGAGGTTGGCATGGCACTCTGAGGGGAGTGCCATGTCGACTTAGTCATTTTCTCCCCACCAGCACACAAAAGGTGTGAAGCAGTGTGCATGTGCTGAGTGAGGGGTCCCTAGGGTGGCATAAGTCATGCTGCAGCCCTTAGAGACTTTCCCTGGCATCAGGGCCCTTGGTACCAGGGGTACCAGTTACAAGGGACTTACCTGAGTGCAAGGGTTGTGCCAATTGTGGAGACAAAGGTACAGTTTAGGGAAAGAACACTGGTGCTGGGGCCTGGTTGGCAGGGTCCCAACACACTTTCAAATCATAACTTAGCATCAGCAAAGGCAAAAAGTCAGGGGGTAACCATGCCAAAGAGGCATTTCCTTACAGGTATCAACTAGCGTAAAATTGGCATTTGGCGTTCTGATTGGTGGCAAATAGATCCAGGGTCAGCCGTTCCCAGCATAGAAAGATGCTGTTCAGTTCCTTCTGGTCGAGTTCCCATTCCTGGCAGTTGTCGTCCGTCCTGCTGAGAGAGTCCGCTAGGACGTTGTTGACACCTGGAATGTGCTCCACTCTCAGGCAAATCTTGTGCAGCGTGAGCCAGTCCCAGAGAGATTGAACTTCTCTTGAGAGGGACAGAGATCTTGTTCCTCCCTGCTTGTAGATATAGAACATGCTTGTTGTGTTGTCTGTACGGACCAACATGGACTAACCTGCAATCCATGGAAGGAATGCCTTGAGCACGAGAAAAATTGCTTTTAACTCCAGCAGATTTATGTGCATTCTTCTGTGCGCATCCGACCATCTCCCTGGAATGCGCATGTCCTGTAGATGACATCCCCAACCCGCCAATGAAGCGTCTGTTGTGATAATGAAGTCTGTCATTGGAGTGGGAAAGGTCAACCCTTGAGAAAGATGGTTGGTCTAAGACCACCATCGCAAAGTCTCTACTAATCTTGGTGTAATATTTATTAAATCCTCAAAGGATCCTTGGGATTGGGTCCATTGCAGCTGTAACTCCTCTTGCAATGGTCTCATTTTCAACCTTGCCAGGTAGACTAGGACGATAGAAAAGGAGATCATGCCTAGAAGCGACTAGAACACTCGTACTGAAACGGACTTTCTTCTTGAGATCCTGATAGCCATGTGGGTTCGTTTCTGCGGCTGTGCCTTTGTGAGTTACGCTATGTTCTTGATGGTGTTGAGTTCTGCACCCAAAACGACTATCCTGCGTGTGAGAAGAGTGACTGATTTCTGGAAGTTTACTGTTAGACCTAGATTGTGAAATAGTTCTAGGCAGACATTGGTAGCCTTGGATGCCAGCTGCGATGTAGGGGCTTTTATCAGCCAGTTGTCCAGGTACGGAAAGACCTGAAAACCCCTGTTGCGGGGAATGCCTGTGATTGGGGCAAGACATTTAGTGAAGATTCGTGGCGCTGGCTTCAAGCCGAATGGGAGGACTTCAATTAATAATGGGCACCGGACACAGTGAAGCGGAGATATTTGCGATGCTTTACATGTATCAGTATGTGGAAATAAGCATTCTGGAGATCCATTGTTGTCATGTAATCTCCAAGGTTCAAAGGATTGCTTCCTTTGAAATTGTTCAACTTCCTGAGGTCTAGGATTGGCCTCCATTCTCCCTTATTAGAAAGAACCGTGAATAGAATCGGAGCCCTCTGTGTTGCACCGGAACCTCTTCTATCACTCCCTTGGCGAGCATTAGGAAAACCTCCTGCTGAAGCAAGTGAAGATAAAGTGGTTTGGATTTTCCTGGTGGATGGTGTGGTGGTTTTTGTATAAATTCCAGGGTATGACCTCGAGCCACTATATCCAGCATCCATTTGTCCGATGTTATGCTTTTCCAATTCTGAAGTTAATTGGAGATGTTCGCTCCCACCTGATGGCCCTGCGAATACTGTGGAAGCGTAGCCGGTGCCAGAGAAGAATCAGTGCTTGCGAGGTTGATCCCCGGCTTGGGAACTCTGTTTTCTCCTCCTGCCTTGTCTAACGTAGGAAGCTGTGCATGGTTGCCTATAATGCTGCTGATAGGCTGGTCTATATTGAGGCTGTTGATACTGGCTATGGTAGGAGCCTCGAAATGTTGAAAAACCCCTACCTCTTGCTCCCCGAAAGGGCTGCTTGGTTACTGCAAGGTACCCAGGGACCGAGCAGTGTCCGTGTCAGCCTTGATGGCCTGTAATGCGTCATCTACATGCTTGCCGAAGAGAGACTCTCCGTCGTACGGTATGTCTAGAATTCTGGACTGTACCTCTGGTCTGTGAGAGGTCGCTTTTAACCAACCTTGGCGACGTAAAACAGCCGCTCCCGCCAGCTGACGAAAACCTGTTGTAAGAAAATTCCTCCTTGGCATGGTTACCCCCTGACATTTTGCCTTTGCTGGTGCCAAGTTATGATTTGAAAGTGTGCTGAGGCCTGCTAACCAGGCCCCAGCACCAGTGTTCTTTCCCTAACCTGTACCTTTGTTTCCACAATTGGCACACCCTGGCATCCAGGTAAGTCCCTTGTAACTGGTACCCCTGGTACCAAGGGCCCTGATGCCAGGGAAGGTCTCTAAGGGCTGCAGCATGTCTTATGCCACCCTGGAGACCCCTCACTCAGCACAGACACACTGCTTGCCAGCTTGTGTGTGCTGGTGGGAAGAAAATGACTAAGTCGACATGGCACTCCCCTCAGGGTGCCATGCCAACCTCACACTGCCTATAGGCAAAGATAAGTCACCCCTCTAGCAGGCCTTACAGCCCTAAGGCAGGGTGCACTATACCATAGGTGAGGGCATAAGTGCATGAGCACTATGCCCCTACAGTGTCTAAGCAAAACCTTAGACATTGTAAGTGCAGGGTAGCCATAAGAGTATATGGTCTGGGAGTCTGTCGTGCACGAACTCCACAGCACCATAATGGCTACACTGAAAACTGGGAAGTTTGGTGTCAAACTTCTCAGCACAATAAATGCACACTGATGCAAGTGTACATTTCATTGTGAAATACACCCGAGAGGGCATCTTAGAGATGCCCCCTGAAACCATACCCGACTTCTAGTGTGGGCTGAATAGTTTTAGCAGCCTGCCACACACCAGACATGTTGCTAGCCACATGGGGAGATTGCCTTTGTCACTCTGTGGCTAGTAACAAAGCCTGTACTGGGTGGAGGTGCTTCTCATCTCCCCCTGCAGGAACTGTAACACCTGGCGGTGAGCCTCAAAGGCTCACCCCCTTTGTTACAGCACCCCAGGGCACTCCAGCTAGTGGAGTTGCCCGCCCCCTCCGGCCACGGCCCCACTTTTGGCGGCAAGGCCGGAGGAGATAATGAGAAAAACAAGGAGGATTCACTGGCCAGTCAGGACAGCCCCTAAGGTGTCCTGAGCTGAGGTGACCCTGACTTTTAGAAATCCTCCATCTTGCAGATGGAGGATTCCCCCAATAGGGATGTGCCCCCCTCCCCTCAGGGAGGAGGCACAAAGAGGGTGTAGCCACACTCAGGGCTAGTAGCCATTGGCTACTAACCCCCCAGACCTAAACACACCTAAATTGAGTATTTAGGGGCTCCCAGAACCTAGCAAGATAGATTCCTGCAACCTAAGATGAAGAAGGACTGCTGACCTGAAAGCCCTTCAGAAAAGACGGAGACAGCAACTGCTTTGGCCCCAGCTCTACCGGCCTGTCTCCCCACTTCAAGAAAAACTGCAACAGCGACGCGTTCCACAGGGTCCAGCGACCTCTGAAGCCTCAGAGGACTACCCTGCATCTAAAAGGACCAAGAACTCCTGAGGACAGCGGCTCTGCAACAAAGAAGCAACTTTTAAAGATCACACGTTTCCCGCCGGAAGCATGAGACTTTGCACTCTGCACCCGACGCCCCCAGCTCGACTTGTGGAGAAACAATACTACGGGGAGGACTCCCCGGCGACTGCGAGTCCGTGAGTAGCCAAAGTTGACCCCCCTGAGCCCACACAGCGACGCCTGCAGAGGAAATCCAGAGGCGTACCCTGACCGCGACTGCCTGCTTCAAAGAACCCGACGCCTGGTAAAGACACTGCACCCGCAGCCATCAGGACCTGAAGGATCCGACCTCCAGTGCAGGAGCGACCCCCAGGTGACCCTCTCCCTTGCCCAGGTGGTGGCTTCCCCGAGGAGCCCCCCCCTTGCCTGCCTGCTTAGTTGAAGAGACCCCTGGGTCTCCCATTGAATCCTATTGCAAACCCGACGCCTGTTTGCACTCTGCACCCGGCCGCCCCGTATCGCTGAGGGTGTACTTTTTGTGCTGACTAGTGTCCCCCCCCGGTGCCCTACAAAACCCCCCTGGTCTGCCCTCCGAAGACGCGGGTACTTACCTGCTGGCAGACTGGAACCGGGCACCCCCTTCTCCATTGAAGCCTATGTGTTTTCGGCACCCCTTTGACCTCTGCCCCTGACCGGCCCTGAGCGGCTGGTGTGGTAACTTTGGGGTTGCTCGGAACCCCCAACGGTGGGCTACCTGGGACCCAACTTTGAACCCTGTAGGTGGTTTACTTACCTGCAAAACTAACAAACACTTACCTCCCCCAGGAACTGTTGAAAATTGCAGTGTCTAGTTTTAAAATAGCTTATTGCCATTTGTGTGAAAACTGTATATGCTATTTTGCGAATTCAAAGTTCCTAAAGTTCCTAAGTGAAATACCTTTCATTTAAAGTATTGTTTGTAAATCTTGAACCTGTGGTTCTTAAAATAAACTAAGAAAATATATTTTTCTATATAAAAACCTATTGGCCTGGAATTGTCTTTGAGTGTGTGTTCCCCATTTATTGCCTGTGTGTGTACAACAAATGCTTAACACTACCCTCTGATAAGCCTACTGCTCGACCACACTACCACAAAATAGAGCATTAGAATTATCTCTTTTTGCCACTATCTTACCTCTAAGGGGAACCCTTGGACTCTGTGCATGCTATTTCTTACTTTGAAATAGTACATACAGAGCCAACTTCCTACACCTGTGGAAGCTAGATCCAAGGCGCAGTCAATTATCGCCACATACGTATGCTCTCCTTCCTGCAGGTTTTTCCGTGCCTCAGACTGATTGTTCGCAGGAATGAGATCTATGAAGGCATTCATATTAGACCACATCTGGCGATAATTGCTAGGGAGTTGGCTGCACGAACAGTTATAGCCGACATGGACGAACATCTCTTGACCACATTATCCAGTCGCCTGCCTTCCCTATCAGGAGGAGTAGATATAGGCATTGACAGGTTCTTAGAATGCCTTTGGGCAGCTTAGGAGATGGCGGAATCTAGTCTTGGATGCCCTGTCAAACACGCTGGAGAGTCCTGTGTCGCCTTATACTTCTTGTCAAGCTTCTGTGGAACTGGTGGAACAGTCGCTGGGTTCTGCATGATCTTGATACCCTCACTCCAAAAGAAGTCTATAATAGGAATCGCGCTCACAGACTTTCTTGCTTGTTCCTTAAAGTCATGGAGGGAGCATTCCGACTGTGAGACCGACGTTGGCAAGTGAAATTGTGTGGCCGCCCTATCCATCAAGTTGTGAAACCCACCTGTATCTTCCGGTCTGAAGGACGAGGAGGTGTTGGAGAAGGAGTAGGGGCTAAATAATCGTCTCATTCATCACTAGGATGCTGTGGTGTTGAAATCTCTCCTTCTCCTTCATCCCCAGACATAGAAACATCATCTCTAGGGAGAGCGGCTAATGTAGACTGCAGTGACAGCGTGGGAGTTGCTGGAGGTGGAGGTATACTCCTTGGTGTAACAGGAGAGGTCGGAAGAGGCGGTTGTTCCTCCGCTGCAGTTGGGAACCTCCTCTTGTAATCCTGCAACATTGACTGCAAGTCCTGAATCAAGGAGGCAGGCATCTGCAGTGTCTCTTAGCCGATGTGGAGGTTCATAATAGCGTCTTTGATCAGAATAATAAGGTTCGTATTGATCGTACTCATCATCATCTTCATCCTCCTGATACTTAAAATGCAACTGAGTTGGGCTGTGTGTATCACCAAATGGGCCCTCATCTGACTCTTCCCAGTCCAGAACATGACTAGGAAGCAAGGTTGTTACCTTACTTGGTGAAGTATCCTGTGTATATATTGTAGACCTAGACATCGTTGTAATCTTAACTGTAGCGTGAAGATGAGGAGACCCAGAGGAAATAGGAATAACATCCTGTCTTACAGCGACCATTGGCATTGTCGATGGTGTCGACAACAATGGGCCCATCGACTGAATTGATGTCGTGGGCGATTTCTCCTTCAACGACGGTCTAGTCGACGGTGGTGTCATCGATGGTGGCCTCGTCGATGGTGGTGTCGCTGACGGTGTACTCATCTACGGTAATTTCATATGCGGTGGTGTCGCCGACGCTACTCTTGTCGACGGTGTTGCAGTCGACGATATTCTCATTGACGATGGTGATGACGTTACCTTCAGAAACGAGGTATTTTTCGGATGAGCCTTCGTCGACGGTGGTCTAACTGAAGGAATAGGAGCTTTTACCCCAGACGTCGACGTAGTCGACGACGCGGTGGCGACGGTAGATGTGAAGACCGTCATCGTCACTGTTGTCGACGGTGGTGTCGTCGTCGACTTAAGTTTGAGAGATACCTTTCTAGAGGTGGAAGGCTCAGATGAAGGAGAACGGTGTGATGACTCCTCCTTTCGACGAGGGGAGGATGGCTCAGATGAAATTGAGCCTTGTACGCCCTTAGCACCTTCTTTATGGTGCCGTTTTTGAAGTTTCCTGGATCTCTCAGCCTGTACCAGGTCCTCAGATCTGGACCTTTTATGGAGCCTTTCTGACTCACTCTCCTCACCTGAAGTATAGGATTTTGCCTGTAACCATGTCAATAGTCTACCCTCTCTGTCTCTGAGGGTCTTCACAGAGAAATTGCTGCATATCTTTCAGTCTTTCACCTGGTGTACTGGATATAAGCAGTATAAACAGTCTTTATGTGGATCATCCACATGCAGCCTCTTCTTGCCACATGTCTTACAAGGGCGGAAAAGGCCTTTCCTGGAAGAAACCGTCATTTTCAGAGTTTTCTGAGAAAAAATCTTCCTGTCAGAAGAAGAAAACTGAGCAGAGCTCAGGGAGACTCCCTTCACACGACGTGCAGTAGAAAATCTGAGGGACAAAGCCTCTCTGGAGAGTATTCTAGAGGGTGCTGGAGCCTGATTGGCCAGGAGCCAAGTTTGGGTCTTTTCACAAAAGGACAAGGATAGGCTATATGAATTATTTGATTAGCATTACAGCCTATGGGATTTTTTTTTTGTGCTTATCCTTTTAATGTACTGTGGGACTCCCACTTCGACGACGGGGATGATTCAAGCATGTGAATTTATGAAAGATCCAATACTGGATAAAAAGTGACTGAAGATATCACGGCCAAATCAATAAGATGCTATCCTTTCTTCCCTTTATTGGTATTAACGCAGCACATCTTTTTCCTGGGTGGGTGCAGAGCCTTCAAATTGGGGATATGTTAGTTACAAAGCATAAAAACATACAGATATACACTCTGGGCTCAAATTATCTGGTCTTTCTCCTCTCAACCTGCTTGATCAATCTCATCTCAGCTGCAGGTGAATCATGGACTGCTGCTGTTCCCTTTTTCTCTTTCACGCCCTAGATAACAAAGGCTCCCTATTCTACACTCCTAAATTTCATGGGTGGGCAAATATACAGATTCAGCATTCAGTTCACGTAAAACTATACTAGCATATTAAAACAGCTAAGGTTTTATACTGAAATTCTAATTTGCTATTCATAACCATGAATACTTATTTGCCTATAATTAAGTGTGAAGTCAGAATTCTAACTGACCTTTCGACATTCTGGATCCGAATGTCACAAGTTTTCTGAATGACCAACATGTGGCCCATTTGAAATTAAGTTGCCGCCACCTATTTTAAAGCCCCAACTCCAACTTCAGATTGTATACTCTTGCCTTCCTCTTCCAGTGCTGTTTTAAGCGCACATTTACCAGTCAAGCTACGTTTGGAAATTTGCAAAAAAACATACATAGATAACACCTTTCAAAAAGATTATGGATACACTGTAAAATGCAAAGAAATTGCTTGAGATGGTGGCAACACCCCTGCTTTTGTGGTCCTTGCCAAGCCCTTCTTTGGCCTAAAAACTGAGGTTTGCCTTTCAAGCTATGTTCCAGCCCCAATACCTCCTTCTTATAAGATGGCTAAATTGAGGGTTTTTTAAATCATATTTTCGGTAAGGCACGCCTAAGACTGAGAAACAGAATTTCAAAGTAGTTAAGCCCAGTCACTCTACCCAGCCTGTACATTTTCATACCAACTCTTTACACGCAGGATTTAAATGGTCATCAGCTTTCCCTTGCTTACTCCACCTATTGCCCCTATGTTTTACCCTGGTGTTTTTCAATCCATCCTCCTAATATTTTTGTCTGTATTACCTCTTTTGGGAGACAAAACCCACCACAAGTGGTCAAGACATTACAATTCCTTTTTTTTTTAAAAGAGCAAGGTCATTTATCAGGATTATGTAGCCCCCATCAGCAGCACTGGTACTGTAACATTTAGCTTTATTACTTCTGCTATAAACTGTATTTCAGTACTAGAATTCATGCTGCAACTAACAGTTCTGGTATTAGAGCTTTAAGTACTACTAGTAAAATGTAAGCTACTATTCTTATACTAATTAGTACTACTGAATGTGACAATGCTGCAGGCCTTACATCTAGAATTAATGAAAGAAGTACTCCTGGTGGTTTTAGTATTACTACTGGAACTACTTCTACCATCAGGTCTATTGTTATTACTGCTATTGGTATCATTATGCTGATATAACTATTGGTAGTACTTCTACATGTCGTGTTGATCATGCTGCTAGTACCTCTAGTATGAGCAGCTGTGCTAAAGTACACTCTTGATGCTACTAGTTCATAGATTTCTTGCCTACCCCTCTTTCTTTATACACTGCCTTCTCAGCTGTGCAGCAGCTTTGTGTCGCTGCCCTAATTGTCAGCCCTACGCTTTATGTGATTACATTTACCTCCATGTGCTTGTTGATTTACTTCTCTTGTAGGGGATTTCCATGATAGTCATAAGCGTTGAATATTCCCCGCCTGCCTGCCGGGACCCCGGAGCACTTTTTCCAATATAACTTCTTAAGTGTCCATCTTCGCCTTACTTCAGAAAGGCCTGCCAAGTCACTTAAGAATGTTCCTATGCAGCCTATAGGAAAGGCTACAGTGTTCAAACTTCTTCATCCAGTTTGTTCTTGAGGTAAATGCATTTAAATGCCTGAACAAATGAATATTTTTTAGAAAAATTCCTTCACAAACCTTTTTTATATTAGAAAACCCCTGTGAAGGAGTGCAGAGCAGTGTAGCCCATAGGCTGCCATTAGTAATGAAGAAAAAGGAGACTATACCTTTAAGAGCAGCCAGCCCTCCAGTATCCCATCATGCCTAGAGAGAGGCAGTTACCTCAGTTCTTTTTTCTGGCTCCTGCTGACAGGACCCTGGAGCACTGAGCTCGACCTATTTAGGTTATTTTCTTCAAAAATAGAGAAAAACTTTGAGAAAAAACAACTTTACTCAACGTCTTTTGACTTTCTCTCTTGGATTTCGAATTTTTCTGACAAGAATTGAGGCATTTTTACACAAAAAATGTCTTCCTTATTCGACAAATGTCCAAAATGTAGCAGAAAAAAAGGCCAAAACAGACCCTCACGAGGTCTGCATCATTTGTCTGCCGTCTTCACACATACCTACCTCCTGTAACATCTGCAAGACATTTTCCAGGCGCACACTGCGTGACAGAGAGAAGATTCGCCTTCAAGGGAGAGCAGAGAGAGGACGCCAGGGAACCAGTGGGACTTCTGAGCGAGGGGAAGGTCAGTCTTCCACCAGAGCTCATCCCTCAGCCTCCAGTGGACGTGGAAGGTCTGAGAGGCGTTCTTCAGGTCGAAAACGCTTTCAGTCCTGGTCGACGTCGAGAAGATCGACATCGAGAGGAGGTATGGCGCCGACATGCTCGCCGTCGAAGTCCGGCTCAACGTCGTATAGGCATCGCCGTTCAACGTCAAGGCACTGCACGACGTCGAAGACTCCACGACACGCGACTTCGAGGAGCAGATTGACATCGTTGGAATCGACGTCGAGAAGGAAACGTAGACGTCATGTGTCGGCGTCGAGGTTCCGCACAACGTCGACGTCGAGACGTAGAGGAAGATCTACGTCGAGGAGCCCAACGACGTCGAGGAGAGCATCCACGTCGAGGAGACACAAACGAAGAAGAATTTATTCTTCCTCAGAGTACTCTACTTCAGTAGTGCTGCTTCCCTCGTCGCCTTCTACTCCCGCATCTCCTCATGCATCCCCTCCACCAGATTTATCACCATCATCTCCTCAGTCACAGACACTGCAACCTACGGATCAGGATTTACTGGCACCTACACCACTTCCAGTGCCTCAAGTGCCTATCAGTGTCCCAGCAAGACCGCGCTCTACATCGCGCCACCGTTCACGACATGGCCATCACTCATCCCGCTCAAGATCTCACTGCAGATCTAGACGTAGATCAAGTTCAAGGGGTCGTGAGAGAGATTCTTGTTCTTCTACCAGAGACTGCTCCCCTACTTTATCGGATTCACCCCCACCTCGGTCCTCGCCGGTTGGTGATATTAACACCTTTCATGAAGTGCTGGTCCGAGGTGCGTCAAAACGTAACATTCCGATGGTTGCCCCTACACCATCGACGTCGGTCATATTTGAGACTCTCCAACAGCATACAGCCGCCAGACCTTTGCTACCTCTGGTACCTGGCCTCTTAGAGCCTGCTATGGAAGTCTTCCTCACGCCAGCTACAAGACCTGCACCATCTAGACTGCAGAAAAAGTATTGTTCTCCTGAACAAGATCCTGTGTTTTTGCGTTCCAACCCGCCACCTGATTCAGTGGTTATATTGGCGGCTCGCAAAGCTCACACTACCTCTCCATCTTCCACCTCTCCCCCGGATAAAGAGAGTAAAAGACTAGATTCAACAGGCCGTGAAGTCTGCAGTTCGGCCGCATCCTCCATGAAAACTGCAAGCGCAACAGCCCTCCTGGGCAGATACGATAGGTCCTTGTGGGATTCCATATTACAGTTTGCAGAGCATCTCCTGAGAGATCATAGAGAGGATTTCTTAGAAATAGCCAAGGAAGGTGCTATGGTCTCCAATCAGATCATCATTGCAGCGGTGGACTCGTCTTTACTCTCAGCGCATTCATATTGTCATGGGGTGACACTAAGGAGACATTCATGGCTGCGGCTTACTTCACTGAAGCCGGATGCTCAGCAAAGCGTTATGAATCTGCCATTTTCAGGCTCCACTCTATTCGGATCCCATGCAGATGATGAAATGGCAAGGATGAAGGCTGGGGTGGACACATTAAAAGCAGTGTGTCTTGACCAGCCTAAGGAACAACGAAGGTCCTTCCGACCTTTCCAACGCCGCTACACCACGCAGAGGGTTCAAACCCCTCAATGGGCCCCTAAAAGATCTCACCAGCAGTACCAACGATTTTATCAGCTTCAGCGTAAAGCACAGAGAGGACGATCGACACATCAGTCCAATCAGCGTTCCCGACAACCTACAGCTTCAAAACCCTGAGAATTTCCTCCCGACAACTTCGTTAACCACTCTGGTGGGGGGAAGCGTCACCAATGCCTGGTAGAGTGGCAAAGAATTACAACAGACGCTTGGGTCTTAAACATTGTACAGAATTGATATTGTCTCAGGTTTTCCACACCGCCTCCAACCATTCCGCCAAAACCCTCCACTGCGCACCTAGACCTCTTAAAGGCGGAAGTTTCCATCCTCCCTGAAAAGAGAGCAGTGGAATCGGTTCCCCTCAACCAACGGGGGAAGGGCATTTACTCCAAATACTTTCTCATCCCAAAAAGGACAAGAGAGAGTTCAGACCCATTCTAGACCTCAAAATTGCCAACAAATGGGTCCGAAAGCAAAAGTTCACGATGCTATCCTTACACCAGATATATCCTCAGATTCAGCAAGGGGACTAACTTTGCTCAGTGGATCTACACAATGCGTATTTACACATCACCATTGCGAAGAAGCATTGGAAATTCCTGAGGTTTGTTGTGGGTCAAGATCACTTCCAATACACTGTCCTACCATTCGGTCTCAGGTCAGCACCCAGAACCTTTTCCAAGTGCATAGCTGTGGTGGCAGCACATCTCAGAAAAAACCGGACTTTCATATACCCATATTTGGACGACTGGATAATCAAAGCATCCACCTATGCAGAAGCCAAACTGCATTTCCAGATGACCTGCGATCTCCTGTATCGGCTAGGCCTTCGTGTCAACTTTCACAAGTCAACGACAGTTCCTGTCCAGAAGTTACACTACTTAGGAGCTACCATAGACACACTGCAGGCAAAAGTGTGACCTTCGGAGGAACGACGCTTATCCATTC
The DNA here is from genome assembly GCF_031143425.1 of Pleurodeles waltl. Classification (NCBI taxonomy): domain Eukaryota; kingdom Metazoa; phylum Chordata; class Amphibia; order Caudata; family Salamandridae; genus Pleurodeles; species Pleurodeles waltl. The sequence continues at coordinate 683,403,987 of NC_090451.1, read as the reverse complement.
TCCGGAAGTGTCGGGCTCGCCGATCAATGCATCACCCAACAGTGTGCACAGTCTCCTCACTTCTCGGCTCCATGGCCTCCTGCATCTTTCTGACACCCAACGCTCGCCTCCACATGCGACCGCTTCAGGAATGCCGGGAGGACAAATGGAATCAACTGTCGGAGAACTGGGAAGACCGAATTCGTCTGTCCACCCAAGCTATCAGATCTCTCACTTGGTGGTGTTCTCCAGCCAATCTTCTAAAGGGGATGCCATTCGGTCCACAGTCTCCAGCACAGACTATTGTGACAGATGCCTCTCTCCTCGGATGGGGAACCCATATGGATCATCTGCAAATACAAGGTCGATGGTCTTCCAAGGAATCATTATACCACATCAATCTCCTCGAGCTACACCTGCACCTAGCTCTCAAGGCCTTTCTCCCCTCAATCACCACCGACAACTTGCTGGTACAGACAGACAATACCAACACTATGTACTATCTAAACAAGCAAGGGGGCACCAGATCCAGAGTCTTGTTTCAAGAGTCCCAGGCAATATGGCACTGGCTCCTAGCCAGGAAATTGAACATAGTGGCAACCCACCTTCCAGGGGTTCAGAATGTGCAAGCGGATGCCCTCAGCAGAGTTCTAGAAGAGAATCACAAGTGGGTGCTCAACGAAGACATTACTCGAGACATCTTCCGTTTGTGGGGTACACCTTCGATCGACCTCTTCGCCACAGAAGGAAACAGGAAATGCTGCACCTTCACCGCCAGGTTTTACCACCCAGAATCGCTGGGGAATGCTATGTGGATAGACTGGTCCAACAAATTTCTGTACGCCTTTCCACCAATCTCACTGATCCCAGCAGTCCTCCTCAAACTCTCGATGACATCAGCCGCAATGATCCTCATTGCACCAGAGTGGCCGAGACAGTGGTGGTTCCCGGATCTCCTTCACCGATCACTCCGTCCACATCTCAGGCTATCCTGCAGACCGGATCTCCTGACGAAGTTCAGAGGACAAATGAGACACCCCAATCTCTCCTCCTTGAATTTGGCAGCATGGCTCCTGAGTTAGTCCAGTATGGACATCTAAACCTTCCACAGGATTGTATGGAAATCCTAAAGGAAGCTAAGCGTCCATCTACCCGTTTGGCATATTCCTTCATGTGGAAAAGGTTCTGCATCTGGTGTTCTTCTAAGGAGATAGACCCTACATCTTGCAAGGAAAATGTCATTCTCCCATACTTGTTACATTTGGCACGATCTGGCCTGCAACTTTCTTCAATAAAAGTTTATTTGGCAGCTTTGACTGCTTATAGGAAAACTCCTTTGCAAACCTCTTTCTTTAGGATTCCAGTCATCAAAGATTTCCTAGAGGGGTTAAAGAAGGTCTTTCCTCCAGTTAGGCGCCCTTCCCCACCATGGGAAGTTAATGTGGTCCTTTCACGTCTAATGCAACATCCATTTGAACCCATACACAAGGCATCTCTCCAACACCTAACTTGGAAGACGGCCTTTCTAGTGGCAATCACATCAACACGAAAGGTTAGCGAGATCCAGGTCCTCTGTATCCACGAGCCTTACACAGTATTTCACTCCTCCAAAGTAGTACTGCGAACACATCCTAAATTTCTGCCCAAGGTTATATCCGTCTTTCACAACAACCAGTCAATTTCCTTACCTACTTTCTTTCCAAACCCATCTACCCCAGCAGAGAGAGCTCTCCATTCTCTAGATGTAAAAAAGGTGTTAAAATGTTATCTAGATAAGACTAATTCCCTTCGGAGAACTTCACAACTGTTCGTTAATTATGGTACCGTCCGTACCGGTTTAGCCACCTCCAAACAGTCAATATCGAGATAGATAGTCTCCTCTATTTTGTTTTGCTATCAACTAGCTAAGAAAACTCTACAGGGCTACCAAAAGCGCATTCCACCAGAGGCAAGTCGGCAACGACTGCTTTATTGAGGAATGTTCCATTAGCAGACATTTGTAGAGCTCGACTTGGAGATCTGGTCACACCTTTATCAAGCATTATTGCCTTGACTCTGATGCTAGGGCAGATGCTCAAGTAGGACAGGCTTCTCTTAGGAACCTCTTTGCTTGAGAGAGTGTTTTCTGAGTGTTCTGTCTGCTCCTCCGCGTGTTATGGGATGGGCTTGCTATTCTATTCAACGCTTATGACTATACATGGAAATCCCCTACGAGAGAAGGTATAGTTTCTTACCTGTAACTCCAGTTCTCTTGTAGGGGTATGGCTTAATTAGGTTAATCATTATCATCAGCTAAGAACTGCCTGCAAAAAGACCTGAGGTAACTGCCTCTCTCTAGGCATGATGGGATACTGGAGGACTGGCTGCTCTAAAGGCATAGTCTTCTTTTTCTTCATTACTAATGGCAGCCTGTGGGCTACACTGCTCTGCACTCCTTCATAGGGGTTTTCTAATATAAAAAAGGTTTGTGAAGGAATTTTCTAAAAAATATTGATTTGTTCAGGCATTTACATGCATTTACCTCAAGAACAAACTGGATTAAGAAGTTTGAACACTGTAGCCTTTCCTATAGGCTGCATAGGAACATTCTTAAGTGACTTGGCAGGCCTTTCTGAAGTAAGACGAACATGGACACTTAAGAAGTTATATTGGAAAAAGTGCTTGGGGTCCCCGCAGGTGGGCGGGGAATATTCAACGCTTATGACTATCATGGAAATACCCCTACGAGAGAACTGGAGTTACAGGTAAGAAACTATACCTTCTTGCCATACTCAGCCCCACTTTCACACTGGTTCTCTCCCAATATTCTCAGGCTCAATCTGCTGGAGTACTAGAGTACTATAAATGCTAATTCACCAAAAATGGCAGATGTAGCAGAGCAACTTGATATACTCTTTGATCCCTGATTACATAACAGGATTGACCCTTTTTGCTACCCATAGTCCATCAATAGCCTCCTACAGGGAGTGCAGAATTATTAGGCAAATGAGTATTTTGACCACATCATCCTCTTTATGCATGTTGTCTTACTCCAAGCTGTATAGGCTCGAAAGCCTACTACCAATTAAGCATATTAGGTGATGTGCATCTCTGTAATGAGAAGGGGTGTGGTCTAATGACATCAACACCCTATATCAGGTGTGCATAATTATTAGGCAACTTCCTTTCCTTTGGCAAAATGGGTCAAAAGAAGGACTTGACAGGCTCAGAAAAGTCAAAAATAGTGAGATATCTTGCAGAGGGATGCAGCACTCTTAAAATTGCAAAGCTTCTGAAGCGTGATCATCGAACAGTCAAGCGTTTCATTCAAAATAGTCAACAGGGTCGCAAGAAGCGTGTGGAAAAACCAAGGTGCAAAATAACTGCCCATGAACTGAGAAAAGTCAAGCGTGCAGCTGCCACGATGCCACTTGCCACCAGTTTGGCCATATTTCTGAGCTGCAACATCACTGGAGTGCCCAAAAGCACAAGGTGTGCAATACTCAGAGACATGGCCAAGGTAAGAAAGGCTGAAAGACGACCACCACTGAACAAGACACACAAGCTGAAACGTCAAGACTGGGCCAAGAAATATCTCAAGACTGATTTTTCTAAGGTTTTATGGACTGATGAAATGAGAGTGAGTCTTGATGGGCCAGATGGATGGGCCTGTGGCTGGATTGGTAAAGGGCAGAGAGCACCAGTCCGACTCAGACGCCAGCAAGGTGGAGGTGGAGTACTGGTTTGGGCTGGTATCATCAAAGATGAGCTTGTGGGGCCTTTTCGGGTTGAGGATGGAGTCAAGCTCAACTCCCAGTCCTACTGCCAGTTCCTGGAAGACACCTTCTTCAAGCAGTGGTACAGGAAGAAGTCTGCATCCTTCAAGAAAAACATGATTTTCATGCAGGACAATGCTCCATCACACGCGTCCAAGTACTCCACAGCGTGGCTGGCAAGAAAGGGTATAAAAGAAGGAAATCTAATGACATGGCCTCCTTGTTCACCTGATCTGAACCCCATTGAGAACCTGTGGTCCATCATCAAATGTGAGATTTACAAGGAGGGAAAACAGTACACCTCTCTGAACAGTGTCTGGGAGGCTGTGGTTGCTGCTGCACGCAATGTTGATGGTGAACAGATCAAAACACTGACAGAATCCATGGATGGCAGGCTTTTGAGTGTCCTTGCAAAGAAAGGTGGCTATATTGGTCACTGATTTGTTTTTGTTTTGTTTTTGAATGTCAGAAATGTATATTTGTGAATGTTGAGATGTTATATTGGTTTCACTGGTAATAATAAATAATTGAAATGGGTATATATTTTTTTTTGTTAAGTTGCCTAATAATTATGCACAGTGATAGTCACCTGCACACACAGATATCCCCCTAACGTAGCTAAAACTAAAAACAAACTAAAAACTACTTCCAAAAATATTCAGCTTTGATATTAATGAGTTTTTTGGGTTCATTGAGAACATGGTTGTTGTTCAATAATAAAATTAATCCTCAAAAATACAACTTGCCTAATAATTCTGCACTCCCTGTAATTGCTGCTGAAGGGCTAAAGGAAATGGCAAGGAGAGTAAAAGATAAGACATAAGTTCTTTAACCCTTGTTTACTTTCTGTCCCTGCAGCCATTCCTACAGTTTTTTTTACCTACAATAGACATCCATCCATCCATCCATCCAGTACTTTTTGGAGGGTGTGTGATGTAATCAGGAAGTAATTTACAGATGAATAGTTGATGTGTATCACAGACAGCATATTGTAACACATGCTGGACTGCAAAAGTAAGAACTGGTAGCTTGGGAAAAATGAATGATCACCTTTCAGCACTCTGCTTCAAGTAGGCATCAAGATCATGCAGCTTGGTGCTTGCCATCTCACTCAGCAAGGTGGTAAACTTGTTCTGCCACTCGTTGCAATGCTGCACCAGAGAAAACTTCAGATGGGAACAGTCCAGAAGCACAAACTGGATGTTCAGCACTGTCTCCTCCTTCTGCACATTGTTCGCCACCTCTGTATATCTATATTCAAAGAGACACAACATCCAACAAGTTAAGAATATGAAGGCATCATGCTGGCCTACAACTGCTCTGCGAGCCATTCAAGGTTTGTTAAGAAAACATGAAGTAGTGGTACAGCTTTTCTCAGGTCTGGCTGGATCAGTACCTTGACTGCGACCATACGTAGTTTGGAGTCATGAATTAGACAGTAGGGCCCTCATTTCAAGGTAAGGTGGCAAATTCCAATCCTGTGCAAATAGATGTTTGCACAGGGCGCAGAATCATGTGTTGTGTGACAATTATCACACCCTCACAGTACTCCCCTGACAGTTTCCAGTGGGTCAAACCTGCCAAAACCTTAGCAGAGGAAAAGAAATGTAACAGATGCAAAAGAACAAGTTACTTACCTTCGGTAACTTTTTCTGGTGGATTGATGGAGTCTCTCTTCCTCCTCTGAGGGGTGAGGAGAGGGGTAGAAAGATGGAAGGGTAGTTGTTTGCCCCATATGAAAAGGAGTGACAACTTTTGGCAGGAAAGCTGCCCTGGTTTTCAGTACCACTTTATCATGGAAAAACAAGGTAAAGGGGGGTTTCACAGAAAGAGCCTGAAGCTCTCCTACCCGCCTAGCTGAGGATATTGCAACTAGAAAAACAGTCTTAAGGACTAACAACCTTAACGAAGAAGAGTGCATGGGCTCGAAAGGCGAACCCATCAAGTAAGTTAAAACGAGATTTAGATCCCACTGAGGCATATGAAAAGGCGTGGGTGGAAACATATTAAGCAAACCCTTTAGAAACCTAATTACAATAGGTGACTTAAACAGAGAGGGCTGATCCGGGAGGCAAAGAAAAGCTGATAGGGCAGCCAAATAACCCTCAACTATAGCCACTGTACAACCATTCTTTGCTAGTTTTAAAGCGAATAATAAAACATCAGAAAGGTGGGCCTTAAAGGGATCAATCTGTCTCTCTCCACACCAAACCACAAGTTTTGCCCACCTACCGGCATAAATGGTCTTAGTGGAGTGTTGCCTGGCCGATAAAATAACATCCACTACATCCGGTGGGAGAGAAAAGGAACTCAGGTTGCCCCATTCAATCTCCAGGCATAAAGGTGCAGGCTCTGGAGGTGAGGGTGTAGAACCTGCCCCTGCGACTGCGAGAGGAGGTCTGCGCTGTGAGGGAGATGGAGCGGTGGACACAGTGAGAGTTGGAGAAGGTCTGTGTACTACACTCTTCTTGGCCAATCCGGAGCTATTAAGATGACTTGTGCCCGGTCTTGGCGAATCTTCCTCAGAACCCAAGGAATCAAGGGTGTGGGGGGAAACGCGTAAAGCAACTGGCTGTACCAGAACATCTGAAACGCGTCCCCCAACGCTCCTTGCACCAGATACTGGAGGCTGCAGAATGTCGGGCAGTGCGCGCTCTCCTGAGTGGCAAACATCTACCTGAGGAGATCCCCACATCTAAAAGATGTAAAGGACCAGGTCTGGATGGAGACACCACTCGTGATCGGCCGAGAAGTGCCGACTGAGACTGTCCGCACGTACATTCAAGACTCCGGCCAAATGATTTGCCATCAAGCAAATCTGATGGTCCTGAGCCCAGGACCAGAGCTACAGAGCCTCTCTGCAGAGAAGGTACGACCCTATTCCTCCCTGCTTGTTGATGTACCACATCGCAGTAGTGTTGTCCGTCAGGACTTGAACCGACCGACCGCGAAGGGAAGGGAGGAAGGCCTTGAGAGCCAGACGTATCACCCACAATTCTAACAGAATGATGTGAAACATCTGTTCTGCTGGAGACCAATGACCTTTGATCTCCAGGTCCCCCAGATGAGCTCCCCACCCTAGAGTGGAAGCATCCGTTATAACCGTTGTCACCGGTGGTGGTAGCGAAAACGGCCTTCCTCGAGAAAGATTGCCGTCCACAGCCCACCATTGGAGATCTGCTGCAGCATCCCTGGAGATCTTTACCGATTCCTTGATATCTCCTCTGTGTTGAGACCACTGCCAGCGGAGGCACCACTGAAGAGCCCTCATATGCCTGCGCGCATGAGTGACCAAAAGAATGCAAGAAGCAAACAGACCGAGCAGGCATAAGACCTTGAGGACTGGAACAACCGCTCCATTTCGAAACATTGGAATCAACGCCTGTATGTTCTGAATCCGCTGAGGCGGAGGATAGGCTTGATTCAATGTTGTGTCCAGTACTGCCCCTATGAACAGGAGGCGTTGAGAGGGCTCCAGGTGAGATTTGGGCACGTTTACCGAAAAGCCCAGATCGAACAACAACTGGGTTGTCATCTGCAGGTGATGCAGCACGAGCTCTGGAGACTTGGCTTTGATCAACCAATCGTCCAGGTAAGGGAATACCGCTATTCCCTTCCTCCTGAGACTCGCTGCAACCACCGCCATCACCTTCGTGAAGACTCGAGGTGCGGAAGTAAGCTCAAACGGAAGGACCACAAATTGGTAGTGTTGCGATCCCACCACAAACCGGAGATACTTCCTGTGGGACTTGAGTATAGGGATATGAAAGTACGCCTCTCGCAAGTCGACAGACACCATCCAATCCTCTTCGCCCAACGCCAGAAGTACCTGCACTAGAGTCAGCATTTTGAATTTCTCCTGCTTGAGGAACCAATTCAAAATCCTCAGGTCCAGGATTGGTCTCAAACGACCGTCCTCCTTGGGGATCAGGAAATACCTTGAATAACAGCCCTGACCCCTTTCCTGCTCTGGAACCAACTCCACTGCATCTTTTGACAATAGGGTCTGAACCTCCTGTTGCAACAACAGGAGATGGTCTTCTGAACAAAACGAGGGACGGGGAGGGATGGGAGGAGGAAACTCTTGAAAAGGGAGAGAATATCCCTTTCTCACAATATTCAGTACCCGTGAGTCCAATGTAATCTACTCCCATGGGTGAAGAAAAAGACGTAGCCTTCCCCCTACAGGAGAGGTATGGTCGATAAAGTGGGGAAAACTAGGACTGCTTCCCTTGATGTTGTCCTCCAGAGGAAGAGGTTGACGAAGGGTGCTGCTGGGCGGCACCTCGAGCTCTAGCCCTCCCCCGCCCTCTAAAGGATCGATATGGAGGATTGGCAGGCTGCTGGACTGAAGACTGGGGCCTTCGAAAAGCTGCCCCACGACCGAACCGCCTAAACCTGCAAAAGTATCTAAAAGGGGTAGCAGAAGGGGCTTGTAACCCTAAGGACTTTGCCGTGGCCCAGCTGTCCTTAAAACATTCCAGGGCAGAATCTGCTTTCTCGCCAAACAGCCTTTCTCCATCAAAGGGCAAGTCTAATAATGTGTTCTGCACATCAGCTGAGAAACCCGAAGACCTTAGCCAAGCATGCCGTCTTGTAGCCATAGATGTTCACATTGCCCTGGCCACCGAGTCTGTGGAGTCTAAACCAGACTGAAGAATCTGCTTTGCCGCAGCCTGTGCATCAGAAAGGAGTGCCCCAAATGGTCTTTGAACCTCCTGAGGCAGATCTACAACCATAGCCTTTGCCAAATCCATGAGGGCGTGGACATACCTGCCCAGCACACAGGTAGCATTCACAGCCTTAAGAGCCATGCTGCAAGATGAAAAGGTATTTTTCGCGGATTGCTCCATCCGCTTGGATTCCCTGTCAGGTGGGTTCACAGGGAAAGACCCAGGAGCAGACTTTGTGGCGCAAGAGGCCTGAACTACCAGACTCTCCGGGGTTGGATGGCGTGACAAAAACCCTGGATCACCAGGCGCTCCTCTATGCCTCCTAGCCACAGCTCTATTAACCGCTGGAGACGAAACAGGTCTAAGATGGATTCTGTTAACGCCTCATTGAAAGGCAGCAAAGGGTCAGCAGAAGTTGTAGAGGGATGCAGCACCTCAGTTAACAAGTTGGTCTTTATCTCCGCTGCAGCCAAAGGCAGTTCAAAAAAGTCCGCAGCCTTTCTAATCAAAGAGTGAAAAGTTGCCGCCTCTTCTGTGAACTCCCCTGGCACAGATAAGTCCCATTCCGGGGAAGTATTCAGCCCACTGGCCGTCTCCCAAGGGCTCAACAAGTTCACCTTCCTCCAGCTGTCTTCGGTATTCCTCCTCTTCCATGAGACACAAGGCCCTCCTGCGAGATCTCAAACTTGACTCCAACCTCGGCGTCGACATTGAATTCGCTGACGCCGAAGACACCACCTTCAAATTCCGACAAGGCTCTGGAGAGGAAGGTCGACTCCGAGACCCATCACTCGGACCAGGCGTCGGCACGGACTCCAATGGCACCTCAACCGGAGCCAGCTAGCAAGGAGATGTCATCGGCGCCGGCCGACGCGGCGATGGTAAGGGCCCAGTTGGCGACGCCATAGGCAAAGCACCCCGAGGTGAAATCATCAGCATCGGCCCAGTACCTTCAGCCGGGCAAAACGGTAAAATTGCGCCATCTTGTACGCATACATGGCATTTAAAAATGCCGCTGGATCTGCTGCCTGCGCCAGCAAAGCAGGGTACCGCTGGTCTTGCTCCTGTTGCTGTCCATCTGACTCCTGTGGAGCCGGAGAGAATCGAGGACTATGAGGAGCCACCTCATAGACGGTCGGCGCCGGAGAAGCCTCCTGACTCTGGGGCTCCGGAGTCACCATCGGGCTCACTTCCCACTTATCATGGTGCCGACGAGATAGGGACCTTGACCTCGAATGACTCCGAGCCGAACGGCACGAGAGTCGTGATGGCGCCGCTTCTTATGCCTCTTCGAAGAAGAGTGGGAAAATGATCTCTTGTGGCTTCTATGACTCTTTATAGCTTTTGCCAAAAAGAGCTTGGCCTCCCTCTCCTTCAATACCTTAGGGTTCATGCTCTGGCACGACGCACACTCCTCAACGTCATGCTCAGAGCTAAGGAACCAAAGGCAATCTTCATGCGGGTCTGTGACCGACATCCGACCACAGCACTCTCTGCATGGCTTAATCCCCGATTTCCTCGGGGGAGACATTGTAACCAAGAGCTACAGTTGATACACCAACCGAAGCTAGCCAGGAAAAAAACGTTAGCGTCGAAGGCACGAAAAAAAATACACTGACGTGAGCACGCCGGCGAGGACCTCTTATTGGCACGGTGACGTCCAACGGAGTCACCTGGAGCCGTGCAATTGTGACGTCCTCGTCGACGTGGGGAGCTGGGAAGAAGACTTTCCGTCGGATGCTGGCGCAAGGACGAATTCATAAGGTGAGGAATCCACAGGTAGTTGTATCCATCAGAACAAGAAGAATTTGCTGTATGTATTCAAGCCGAAAATTTGGACTAGGAGGTATGTACCATATGTAATGCATATCGCATCATGAGATAATAAATACCCCACTGAGGTAAATATCCCACCCTGTTCCACCTAACTTGTTATGAGGGCCTTTGTGTTATTAATTATGACATTGACATTAGCCCTTTTGATAGAAACGTTTTGTAATATATGAAAAAATATCTAAATATAAATCAATCAAAGTTTTTTTAGTAGCTACGTTTCTTAATGGAAAACTAAATAAGGCTAGGATTCACCCCCAACTACCTTAAAATGTATGCATACATTTATCTATTACAGTATGTGTTTGACTCGTATTGTAAACCTAGTGACAAAGCAGCAGAGATATATGCATGGAGGCAGTTTTACACAGTAGAGAGCAGAAGAAGAGAGATGAAAAAAGAGGTGAGAGGGCTGTAGAGAAATTGCATCAATACAGGAGTTTACAGAGGGGAGTTGAAGGTTGGTGGGGTGACGCGGACTGGTAGTGTCAGGTAGAGAGAAATGGCTTGGTGAGAAGTGGCCTGTGATGGTTTGTTGTATATAGAGCTCGGTTTCAACTTTAAGCAAAGTAATGAAGAGATGTAGCCTTGTGGGTATGGAGCGGGAGATAGTCCAGATCCTAAAACCGTTGCCTAAAACATTGCTTCCTATTTTCTTCTCTTCCTATTTCCTGATTTTCAATCTGATTTTCAATCTGGGAAATTGAAGCATCTGGGAAATCTGTAGCATGCTCCACCAGAATTTCTTGAACTTCACTACTAAGTTTGATGGAGTGCTAGAGTTTACTGCTTCAGATAGAACAGCATGTCTTGTACTCGGTGAGGCAGGGTAAGTGTTGATCCTTTCAAACTCGATCACAACATTCATGAGACATGCTGCTGCCTGGAATAGCCCCTTCACCTGAGTCAGGTGGATCTCAGGGATGCTGGGCCGCATAGCATTACCTCTATCAAACTAGGAAAGGACAATAGCCTAGATAGTGGTTCTGATATCTGGTTCCATTTGGAAAAACTTCACTCTGCAAAGCAGATCATATTGATGCCAGGCAGTGTTCAGCTTTTGTGCACAGTGAGCCATGAGTCTGTGGTTATTCTCATTGGACAAGTACAGGGAATTGGCCTGGTTAACTAGGAATGAAGCAGTCAAGAATTATCTCAGATAGCCAGTTTTGCACCAGTTGTTGTTTCAAAACATTAACAATGAGCACAAACTTTCTCTTGGTAGGATTCAGTGAAGAAGCCCTTGGACACCCTGGGCTGCAGTTAGCCTGTACTTCTGAAATCAAATGTTATGACCACATAGAGCTACATGTCAATTGCATATTTGTGGATTCCGATATCCATGCAAACTAGCAGCACCCACAAGGGCTCATGGTGAGAGGAAGCGGTGGGGACATTACAGGAAACAGAGATGGGTTTGGTCTCAAACTCTTCTGCACCAGAAAGGCACTTTTCTCCAGAAACGACTAAAACCATTGTAGGACAATGTTGTTGAACCCCGTTCAGGAAGTGGGTGTCAAGTAAATCTCAGTGGTCAGTTGGTGTTGAAGGCTGTGCTCGAAAGAGCTCCAGCACAATAAGGAAGCAGAGGTTACAATTGCAATAGGCCTGTATGGCATCACCGACCACCTGTGTTCCTGCCATCTCTGTACTGCATTGGGGTACGAATCAAGACTGGTAGTTTTTAAAGAGAATGTTGCGTTTAAAAACCATCACTGATGTAGCAGTTGACCATGCTTACTACTGCACAGACCACCACAGACCAACACTAGCACTCAAACCAGATAGAATAGTATATTAGCCAGGTCCAAGTAAAAGTGAATTTGGTGGTGACAAATGGGAGAGACAAAGTAAGAGTAGTCAAAGTAAAGGTGACAAAGAAACAAAACTTTAAAAAAATGGACAAGAGGGTTAGCAACCACGGAAAGAGTAGAACATAAATTACAAGGACAAGAAAGATATGGAGAAAGTAAGAAATTACAACCACATTTCTATTTTTCAATATGTGTGCTTTTCTCACTTTTAGTTTTTCAATTGTGTGTTTTTCATAGGGTTCTGTTAATTTTCATGAAAAGCTTTTTGACCATAGTGCTTTTCTAACATATGTTTCTGATTTATTCGCCCACTCCTGACTTCATAACTCCAGCAATGTTCAAATTATGTAAATGTAAGTTGAGATTTTAAGGAATTCACTAACTTCACATTCACACAAGTAATATGCAAAATGTTCCATTATTTACATTCAACACTACAGATTGTAGTAGGGCAGCTGCATACCACAATGGCAAGACGGGAAGTACCCCAACTTTAAGACTACCCTTACCCATGTTGTTCTGAAGATCAAGTCATTCAGATCCCTGAAACAATACACAATAGCACTGCGCAGAAAACATAACACTTGAGTGACACAATCTGCTCAATTAAACACCACTGGAAAAGTAGATTCCCAGATTTGTTGGCCTAACAAAATATAAATACATATTTTGTGCTGGATCTTGATTGTATTAAAGACTTGGACTTATCTGGCAACTTGAGCAGTCTTGCTTGCAAACCACTGGTGCATAACGAGGCACAGAATGTAACCATACATGTGAAACACACATTGTGATGGTGTGTACTAAAGAAATATCTAGTGAAAAGCATAAGAAACCAAAATAAGGACGGCAGGTCCAGCTGAGAGTCAGAAAGGTTTCTACAAAGAGATCATAGTAAAGGACTTCCTTAAATATGAACAGTTTCCGTACATGAGCCAGTTCTTCCCTTTTGCGGCAGAGATACATAAGGAATGGACTGTGAGGAGACAACTTGATAAAATGGGTGAGACCATGTATGGGGCTATCAGAGTTCTGTTTAGGTCATGTTCATACTTAGTTCATGCTATTTTTTGGGTTATACGGGCTGGACATCAAAACATGATAAACTTTGTATTTGAACATAATGCTTACCGTGCAATATCTGCATCAAAAGAAGAAACAGGTGGGTTTAAACGTTGGTAGCGACGGATGAAAGAATCTTTATTTATTTCCCAGATCTCCCTGTAGGAATCCCAGGTTTTTAGATAAGTCTGTAGGTGAGTAGCATTGGCAGACATGCCACTACTGATCTGTGCCTGAATTTTTTTAATCTCTTCGTCACGCTCTGAAACAAATGAAAAAAGCAGAAATTAATATTAATTCAGACACTCCTAGAGGATATGGATAAGAAACCATTACTTACTTGTAACAGTGGTTCTCCAGAATTGAACTATTGCTTGCTCACATTGCATACCACATGTACACTGGCAGACTGTGGGTTATTACAATTACACACTGCTACAGATAATGGTGTCTAACTGGCCAAGGCTGGTGTGTGCATAAAGGTCTGTTAATTTCAAGTGTAGGTGACCTTGTAGGACCACCAAGGATGATCTACACCATTCAAGTCTGTCTCACATCTGTCCAACCAGCATACAGGGTGCACTCCAGTGTTGCTTACAAAGTTTGGTCCAGCATTGTTGTCTTGGAGCACAAGGCTATTTTAAAGCTTTTATTTAAACATAAAGAATAAGTTACTTACCTTCGGTAACAAATTATCTGGTAGGGACTATATCTAGCTAGAGATTTCTTACCTTTGACTTCTAGCTGCAGATTCCTTACCTTTGAATTTTCCCAGGCGACAGGCTGGATCTGGAAACTTTTGCTTGAGCAATACCCCTGCGCGAGCCGTCGGGTGGCTTTGTTTGGTTCCGTATAGCGTTGTTGTCACCAGGTGTGACATCACCGTCAACTATATAGGCATCACTGAGTCATGCGGACGTCAGTTACTTTCTTCACGACTTTCCACACCAGGAGCACAGAGCCATGAACTAAACTGACAATTGTGTGTCAAATCTAAGACCCTGAAAAGGGATCACCCAACCCTAGAAATCTGTCCACAGAGCGGGGAGGCATGGGTGGGTGTAAGGAATCTGCAGCTAGATTATAGTCTCTTCCAGATAATACATTACCAAAGATAAGTAACTTGCTCATCTGATAGATACTTCTAGCTGCTAATTCTTTACCTTTCTAAAGATACCCAAGCCATATTCTAAACTAGAAAGTCCTTTAGGACCGCAAAATGCCCGTCCATGCGGACCTGACTGTATGGACAGTAGGGTTTGGCAAACGTGTGGAGAGACACCCAAGTTGATGCCTGACACATGTCCAGGACTGGGACTCCATGAGCTAACACCATGATCGCAGCTTTTCCTCTGTTGGAATGGGCTTGTAAGCCCTCAGGAGGCTGCTTTTTAGCCTGAGCACAGCAAATGTGTATACAGGGAATGGCCCAGCAAGAAATTGTGTGTTTCTGTACTACCTGACCTTTCTTTGCTCCACCTATCCCACAAAGAGCTAGTCGTCCACCCAGAACTCTTTTGTGCGGTCAAGGTAGAACAACAATGCTCTTTTTGGGTCCGGTCGGTGTAGTTGCTCCTCTTCCTTAGAGGCATGCGGGACAGCAAAGAAGGTGGGCAGGGTGATAGTCTGTCCCAAGTTAAATGGGGTCAACACCTTTGGCAGAAAAGAGGCACGGGTGCGAAGCACCACTTTATCAGTAAATACTGTGAGATATCAAGGCTTGGATGACAAGGCCTGCAGCTCACTCACTCTTAGGGGAAATCTTATTGCTACTAGGTAGGCTGTCTTGATGGTGAGCAGCCAGAGGGAACAATTGTGTAGAGGCTGGAAAGGAGCACACGAGGTATATGAGAACTAGGTTCAAATCCTACTGAGTCATAACAAAGGGCGAAGGGGGGAACATTTGTACAAGGCCTTTTAGAAATCTGTTTACAAGAGGGGACTTAAACAATGAGGGTTGGTCAGGCAGCCGCAGATAAAGCAGACGGATAGCCCTTAAGAGTGGCCAAGCAGAGCCCTGCTGTGCAAGAGCCAGAACAAAAAGAAGAGTATCAGAGAGAGGGGCAGAAAGAGGATCTAAAGACTTCTCTGTACAATTCTTTTTACAAATCTTTGGCAACAGCAGGTGTTTTTGTGGAGAAACGCCTGGCTACTAAAATAACATTACAGACTTAAGGAGGAAGGTTGAAGGCTGTCACCTGTTGCCGCTCAATCTCCACGCATGAAGTCGCAGAGTTGACAGGTTTGGGTGGAGAACCCTACGCTGTTGCTGCGACAGAAGATCCTCCCGAAGGGGCAGCCTGATTGAAAGATCAATGCTTATCTTCAGAAGCTCGAGATACCAGACTCTCCTTGCCCAGTCCAGAGCCACAAGGATTACTTGGGCCCAGTAGTTATTGATCTTTTGATAACTCTGGGCAGGAGTGGAATGGGCAGAAAGGCATTTAGAAGGCCGAGCGATTGCTGCCTTGAAAACTCCAATGCGCAATACTGCTGACATTGCACATTCTCTTCGGTGGCGAACAACTCTAACCAAGACTCTAACCAAGGCTCTCCCCACTGCTGAAAGAGTCCTGGTGCCACCTCCAAATGGAGACACCACTCGGGATCTGCTAGGTATCGATGGTTGAGTTTGTTCACCCTGGTTTTTAGAGAACCTGCCAGGTGCTGAACCACCAGGGTTATGCCCTGCTGTTCTAGCCATGTCCAGAGATGCAGGGCCTCTTGACCAAGGGTCCATGACCCCACCCCATCTTGCTTGTTGCAGTACGAAATGGCAGTGGTGTTGTCCATTAACACTTCCATTAACTTCCCCTTGACAGAGGGAAGAAATGCATTCAGTGCAGGGTGACGTGGAGCCTGGATTCCACCAGAGACCAGAGTCCTCTGATCTCCACCTCTCCCAGATGGCTGCTCCATCCCATAAGAGACACATCTGTCACTATTGTGAGATCTGTTTGGGGAAGGGAGAGGAGCCTGCCTCTGACCAAATCCCGATTCGTACTCCACCACTGCAGGTCGTTCGCAGTTCCCTCTGAGAGCTGGACCATGTCTGAGAGTTTTCCCTGATGCTGCGCCTTTGGAACTTCAGGTCCCACTGCAGAGCCCTCATATGCCTGATGGCATGATTTACCAGCAGGATGCAGGAAGCATAAGACCCAGCAGCCTCATAGTCAGTCTCGCCAAAACCCAGGAAAGAGGCTGAACCATCAGTATGATAACCTGAATATCCTGGGCACACTGCTCACGAGGATAATTCCAAAACTGCACTGTGTCCAGAACAGCTTCTATGAAATAGAGCGTCTGAGATGAAGCCAGGTGTGACTTTGGCACGTTTATAGTGAACACTACCATATGCAGAAGAAATGCCGTAGTCTAGAGGTGAGAGCGGATAGCCTGGGTTGAGCCCACCTTCAACAGCCAGTCGTCGAGGTAGGGGGAAACTGAAACCCCTGACCTGTGCAGATGAGCTGTGATCACCACCATGACCTTTGTGAGCACCCGAGGGGCACTGGTAAGGGCAAATGGCAGCAAGGTGGACTGAAAGTTCTCATGGCCCACGCTGAACAGCAGGTAACTCCTCTGGCAGGCAGGATGGGAATATGAAAATATGCATCCTGTAAATCCAGAGCTACAAACCAATCTTCTAGGTCTAGGGCATACAGGGAGGCAATAAGGATTGGAAAGGCAGGGCATAACCCTTCTGAATGATCAGCAGCCAATACCCAAGCATCTGATGTAATGGACTGCCAGTGGAGGAGATGATGTTGAATTCTCCTTTGTACTGGGCAACCATGGTCTTGCAGAACGAAACTAGGAGGACTTTGAGGCTGCAGCTGCTGGGGGTTCGGTGGCAGACGACTTCTGGCTTTCAGACCCTCTAGGTCTAAAGATACAAAGCCCACGTCCTCGCACAGCTTGGGGCGCTTGTGCAGGACGGTGGGTGGTATAGGGCTGGTGCAGTGGCACGCCTCTTCCTTGGCCACAAAAGGGGCGAAAGGCAAACGGTGGATGAGGGATACAGAGAGGCCCAAGCACTTGGCCGTAGCCTTCTCGCTAAACAAGCGAGTCCTGTCGAAGGGCATGTCTATAAGATTTGATTGGACATCCCCTGAAAAGCCAGATGTTCTCAGTCAGGCATGGTGCTGTAAGGCCACCGTCGATGAAAAAGCCCTGCCCAGAGAGTCAGTCATATACCGGCCACACCAAATGGAGAACTTCGCTTCGTCTGTACCATCTTTCACTGCTTGGGAGATGATGGCCCGGGCCTCTTCTGGCACCTGTGGTAGCACCTGCGCAACCGTATCCCATAACGTGTGCGAGAAACGGCCCAATAAGCATGAGGTGTTCACTGACCTCATTGGCAGGCTGGTGAAAGAAAACATCTTCCCAAGCTGGTCCATCTGCTGGGACTCTCTGTCTAGGGGAGAGGAAGGGAATGCCCTGTGGGAAGATGAGGCTTGGACTACCAAGCTCTCAGGGGTGGGGTGTTGGCTGAGGACACTAGGGTTGCCCAGTGCAGGGCGATGGTGGGGGGCAATCGTCCTATTTACAGGAGCCCCTGTGTTGGGCATGGGTCAAGATCCCAGCAAGACGACTGTAAGTGCCTCATTAAAGGGCAGGAGGGGTTCGGAAGTAGAAGCCCCAGACAGAAGTACTTCAGTCAAGAGGTTTGTTATGACAGCCACCAAGGGAAGTTCGAGGTGCAGGACCTCCAGTGCCCTACACACCACCATCCAATAGGAAGCTCCCTCCTCCATAACCACAGTGGGAGAAGAAAGCATGCCAGTATTTGGAGAGGTGTCCAGTTCACTGGACTCTCCTAGATCCTCATACCAGTCCATAGACCTCTCTAAAGGGTCCAGTGACCCTTCCCACACCTCTTCCATGCCTGTCTGTTGAAAATAAGGCCCAGGCAACCAGTGGGCATCGTGATCGGCATTGTGTGACACCAATCTGGCTCCAGATCTTCCGGAATCAGAATGGGGCTGGCGTCACCGGGGTGGAAGCATCGACGTTGTGACAGGCACCAAAGAAGGTCGGCAGAGAAGGTCGCATGGGTTTGACCAGCATCTGTCCAGGTCCATGAGAACCCATCGGATCCATGCAACCCCATTGGTGCAGAGCCCAATGGGGCCTCATCCGACCCTGCATGGTCTGAAGGTGCTCTGGACCCATGACTGAAATGCAGATCCTAATCCCATCCATTCCATCATGGCCCATAAGTATTCCACCCTATGGTGTCAAAAACGTTTTTGATGTCTAGCGTGACCACTGCTGGCCTTTATTTCCGTGTCCGCTGTCGAATGGAGGACATGGAAGAGTCTTTGCAGGTTCATATGAGTACCTCTACCAGGAACAAAGCCGCATTGGTCTTCATGAAAAAGATGGGTAAGTATCTTTGCATCCACTCCTAGCATGAACAGTGGTCGGTATGATCCGGGATCCTCTGGGTCCTTGCCAGGCTTTGGAAGCATGACGATCTGCGCCTCTTGCATAGACTAGGGCAGGGAGCACACATGTTTTGATTCCTGGAAGGTTCCCAGCAATTGGGGCAGCAAAAGGTCTGCAAACACCTGATAGTATTCCACTGGAAGTCCATCTGGGCCCAGAGCCTTCCAGTGGGCCATAGCTCCAAGGGCTTCTGAAGCTTCTCCAATCGGAGGTCCTCATCAAGACTTCCGCTCTGTGTCTCTGTGAAGGGGGGGAGCTCCATGTCCATCAAGAAGCCCTGAATTGCTGCCGGAGATGCATGTGGGCCCTCCCTGTACATGTCTGTTAAGAGTGTATTTATGCTAGCCTGGGTGGTTGCTTTTGAACCGTTGGCACATCATAATGATAGGATAAGAGGGACGAGTGCTTCTGCCATAGCAACCATGCCAAAAGCCTCCTCGATTTATCCCCTCCCATTGGAATAGCTGCCGGTATTTTCGTCTGATCAAGGAATCAAGCCTGTCCCAGATGTCTCCTACTCAGCGCAGTGCTTGTAGTAGGGATCCGGGGTCCTCCTCTAATTCAGGTTATGAGCGTTATAGGTCCGCAAGGACCTCACCACTTCTAGTAACTCAGTCTCCAGGCGTCAGTTCATACCGCCAATTCTAGAGAGGTATTCCCCGTGGGTGACCACCTTCAGAGTGTCCCACACTAGTCCCCTCCCACCTGTAGTCAACCAGTTTGTGCCAATCAGGAGGCCCCCAATCTAGGCTCCGTAGGGGGGATGCAGCAGGGAGGGACTCCTGGCTGGGCTATCGTGGTGGATGATTAGGATATTTTAGGATTATTGTTGGCCTTGCGGCAGAGCACGCTAAACTGCGACCGTTACGGTCACCATCTTGGCCACGCCCCGTATAATCATATGCTTAGTACAGCTTTCTTATCTTGTCAATATTCTCACCCATTCAATACAGAGCCACTAACATGCATACGTCTGGAGCAGCTCATCCTTGAAGCGCATTTCCAAGTTGTTGGAATGCTTGACTTCTTTGAGAGTTTGGGGAATCAGAACAGCTGGTGAAAAGCATAGGAGCATTTCCCTAACTAATATAGAAAAAAGGGAATAGTCTCTTGTCCACAGTCTAAAGGTAAAATAAAGACATGGGTAATTGTCTTGTGTAGCAAACGGGTATTTCTAAAGAAATCCCAGTGTGCTGAAGATAGACTGAATAATCAATTTATTCATATGCCATTCATGAGAAACATGGCTCCAACTGCTAAGGATGCTAAATATAAACGTTTTTTTTCTTCTTCTTCAGATGGAACACTGAATCCACAGCCATTTGACATAAGACAATATCCCTCATTGTCTGTACAGATTAAAGTTAGCAGCTGTGTTTTCTGCGAAAATGCAGATAATTGTCTACTGATGAAGAGACATAAGTGGATGTCAGTCCCATAAGACAGCTTTGGAAGCTGGAGGGTTTAAAAGGAGAATTATTTATTTAACTGTCTGTAATTAATACAAATTTATACTGCAGAAGTAAACATCTAACCTGTACTGAACAGAGTTGGGTGTCATTGTAATTTGTTGAACTCATGGCTGAAAGAAGATTGAATTCCTGCAGCCACTAGAAAAGTGTCTAGAGTTGATCTTAGTTTGACATTTTCTTCAAATGAGTTCCTCATTGTTGGTTCTAAATAAAAGCTGATTGCTGTTACAAAGATTTCATCTTTAGAAGGAGCAGGGGAAACGAACGAGTTACTTACCTTCGGTAACGACTTTTCTGGTGGATACATTAGCTACCTGTGGATTCCTCACCTCATGAATACTCCCATGGCGCCAGCATTCGACGGAAATCTTCTTACTAGTCTCTGCACGTCGACGAGGACGTCACTGTCGCCCACGCGACGCCGTCTGACATCATACAGGCAATAAGAGGTCCTCGACGACGTGCGGACGTCAGTACCAATCATTTTTTACGTGCATGAGAACAACCAGGCAATGCAATGAAAGAGCAAGGCAACATCCATTATATTGTAAAAATACACCACATTGTATGAATAACTGTAAATCTTTTTATGTACATATATATATATATAAAACTCTCTCTTTTAAAATATATACACACACCAAGTATATACATAAGGATATATACATATATACATATATATATATAAATATATTATATATACATCTATTGCACCCTCAAAGACCAAGAGGAGCGCACTCAAGGATTACTTGGTAACACCAGAAAGGCAACGGGGAGGCGGGTGGGACCGTGAGGAATCCACAGGTAGCTAATGTATCCACCAGAAAAGTCGTTACCGAAGGTAAGTAACTCGTTCTTCTGATGGATACAACTACCTGTGGATTCCTCACCTCATGAATAGAGTCCCAAAGCAGTACCACGCCCGGCGGTGGGTGCCTAAATGGTCAAACCAAGAAATCCTGCAGAACTGACCGTGCAAAATGGCCGTCCCTTCTAACCTCAGAATCCAAACAGTAATGTTTTGCAAAAGTGTGAAGGGACGACCAAGTTGCGGCCTTGCAGATGTCGACCACAGGAACACCTCTGGCCAAGGCCGAAGTGGCCGACTTAGCTCTGGTGGAATGAGCTCTAATGCCCTCAGGAGGATCCTTCTTTGCCAAAGAGTAACATATTTTAATGCAAAGAACAACCCACCTGGATAGTGTTCTCTTGTGGACTGCCTTTCCTCTCCTCTTGCCCACGTATCCAATAAACAGCTGATCCTCCAGCCTGAAATCCTTTGTTCTATCGATAAAGAAGCTCAACGCTCTCTTTGGGTCCAGACGGTGCAGTCTTTCTTCCTCTTTGGAAGGATGAGGCGGAGGATAGAACGTGGACAAAGTAATTGCCTGAGCCAAATGGAAGGGTGAAACAACCTTCGGGAGGAAAGCAGCCTTGGTCCTCAACACCACCTTATCCCCATAAAAAGTTGTATAAGGGGGTTTTACTGATAAGGCCTGCAACTCACTCACTCTCCTTGCTGATGTTATAGCTATCAGGAAGACTGTTTTTAAAACCAAATACCTCAAGGGGCAAGAATGCATAGGTTCAAAAGGGGACCCCATAAGGAAAGTCAGGACTAAGGACAAATCCCATTGCGGCATAACGAATGGCTTTGGAGGATATTGATTTAGAAGACCTTTCAAGAATCTGATAACAATAGGGGATTTAAATAAAGATGGTTGGTCTGGAAGACATAAGAAGGCTGACAAGGCCGATAAATAACCTTTAATGGTAGCCACTGCACAACCTTTCTGCGCCAGAGATAGAGCAAAAGACAAAACGTCCGATAGATGAGCATGCAAAGGATCAATCTGCCTCTCTCCACACCACGCAACAAATTTAGACCACCTATTAGCGTAGATAGATTTAGTGGAGTGTCGCCTGGCCGCTAATATAACATCCACTACCTCAGGCGGGAGAGAGAAGGAACTCAGGTTGCCCCGTTCAATCTCCAGGCATGTAGGTGCAGACTCTGGAGGTTGGGGTGTAGAACCTGCCCCTGCGACTGCGAGAGGAGGTCTGCCCTGAAAGGGAGACGGAGCGGCGGGCACATTGAGAGTTGGAGAAGGTCGGAGTACCACACCCTCCTTGGCCAATCCGGAGCTATTAAGATTACTAGAGCCCGGTCTTGGCGAATCTTCCTCAATACTCGAGGAATCAAGGGTATGGGAGGAAACGCGTAAAGCAACTGGCCGCACCAGGTCATTTGAAACGCGTCCCCCAACGCTTCCTGCATCGGATACTGAAGGCTGCAGAACAACGGACAATGCGCGTTCTCTCGAGTGGCGAACAGATCTACCCGAGGAAACCCCCACCTCTGGAAGATTAAACGGACTTGATCTGGATGGAGACGCCACTCGTGGTCTGCCGAGAAGTGGCGACTGAGACTGTCCGCACGCACGTTCAAAACTCCGGCCAGATGGTTTGCTATCAAGCAAATCCGATGGTCCTTTGCCCAGGACCATAGTCGAAGAGCTTCTCTGCAGAGAAGGTACGACCCCACTCCTCCCTGCTTGTTTATGTACCACATCGTGGTAGTATTGTCCGTTAGGACCTGTACCGACTGACCACGAAGGGAAGGGAGGAAGGCCTTGAGAGCCAG
Organism: Pleurodeles waltl; assembly: GCF_031143425.1. NCBI lineage: Eukaryota > Metazoa > Chordata > Amphibia > Caudata > Salamandridae > Pleurodeles > Pleurodeles waltl. The sequence continues at coordinate 683,381,301 of NC_090451.1, read as the reverse complement.
ACGTACAGCCCGTAATTCTAACAGATTGATGTGAAAAATCTGTTCCTCTGGAGACCAAAGACCTTTGATCTCCAGATCCCCCAGATGAGCTCCCCACCCTAGAGTGGAAGCATCCGTTATAACTGTGGCCACTGGTGGCGACTGCTGGAACGGCTTTCCTTGCGAAAGATTGTTGCTTACAATCCACCACTTCAAATCCACAGCAGCATCTCTGGAGATCTTGACAGTACCCTCTAGATCCCCTCTGTGTTGAGACCACTGCCTTCGGAGGCACCACTGAAGAGCCCTCATGTGCCAGCGAGCATGCGTGACCAACAGAATGCAGGAGGCAAAAAGACCGAGCAGACGAAGGACCTTGAGGACTGGAACTACCGCTCCATTTCGAAACATTGGAACCAAATCCTGAATATCTTGAATCCGCTGAGGCGGAGGAAAGGCCCGACCCAATGTTGTATCCAGTACTGCCCCTATGAACAGGAGGCGCTGAGAGGGCTCTAGGTGAGATTTGGGCTCGTTCACCGAAAAACCCAGGTCGAACAACAACTGGGTTGTTGACTGCAGATGACGCAACACAAGCTCCGGGGACTTGGCTTTGATCAACCAGTCGTCCAAGTAAGGGAATACTGCTATCCCCTTCCTTCTGAGCTCTGCTGCAACCACCGACATCACCTTCGTGAAGACTCGAGGTGCTGAAGTAAGACCAAACGGAAGGACCGCAAACTGATAGTGTTGCGATCCCACCACAAACCGGAGATACTTCCTGTGTGACTTGAGTCTCGGGATATGAAAGTAAGCATCCTGCAAGTCGACAGACACCATCCAGTCTTCCATGTTCAACGCCAAAAGCACCTGTGCTAGGGTCAGCATCTTGAACTTTTCCTGCTTGAGGAACCAATTCAAGATCCTCAGGTCCAGAATTGGTCTCAAACGACCATCCTTCTTGGGAATCAGGAAATACCTTGAGTAAACTCCTTGACCCCTTTCCTGCTCCGGGACCAACTCCACCGCGCCCTTTAAAAGGAGGACTTCTACCTCCTGTTCTAGCAACAGGAGGTGTTCTTGTGAACAATACGAAGGGCGGGGCGGGATGAGGGGCGGAAACTCCCGAAAAGGAAGGGTGTAGCCTTTTCCCACAACACTGAGAACCCAATTGTCCGACGTAACAGTCTCCCATTTGGTGAGAAAATGCTGTAATCTTCCCCCTACAGGAGAGGCGTGAGTTGGAAATGGTGGAAGCCTAAGGCTGCTTCCCCTGCTGCACCCCGCCAGAGGATGAGGAAGAGGCAGAGTGCTGCTGAGAGGCTCCTCTGGTGCGGACCCTACCTCTCCCCCTAAAAGATCTATAGGGATGGGAAGAGGCAGGTTGCTGATATCTTCCCCGAAAGGAAGAGGAGGAAGAGCCACGCCCAAATCCACGAAACCTCCTGAAAAATCTGGAAGAGGCCGTGGAAGAAGGAGCTTGGAGCCCTAACGACTTAGCCGTGGCCCTGCTTTCCTTAAAACGTTCCAAGGCCGAATCAGCCTTAGCCCCAAACAGTTTGTCCCCATCAAACGGGAGATCCAACAATGTGGACTGTACATCAGCCGAAAAGCCCGAGTTACGGAGCCAGGCCTGTCTCCTTGCCACCACAGTTGTGCCCATTGCTCTGGCTACCGAGTCGGTGGTATCCAGTCCCGTCTGGATAATTTGGGTCGCAGCAGCCTGGGCATTTGAGACAAGATCCAAAAGACCCTGGGGAAGCTCTGTAAACGAAGAGGAGATGTCATCCATCAGAGCATGAATATACCTCCCCAGGATACAGGTTGCATTGGTGGCTTTTAACGCCAGACTGCAGGACGAAAAAATCTTCTTCGACTGCGCCTCTAGCTTCTTTGAATCTCTGTCCCCAGGCACCGTCGGAAAAGAACCAGGCGCTGACTTGGACGAACAGGAGGCCTGCACCACCAAGCTCTCCGGCGTAGGGTGCCTGGACAGAAAACCAGGGTCAGTTGGAGCCGCCCGATACCTCCTGGCCGCGGCTCTGTGAACTGCTGGGGAAGATGCCGGCCTCTTCCACGCCTCTAAAACCGGATCCAGCAGGGCGTCATTAAAAGGTAACAGAGGCTCCGCCGCGGCTGAGGCCGGATGTAACACCTCTGTCAAAAGGTTTTGTTTCGCCTCCACCACCGGCAAAGGCAGGTCCAAAAAACTAGCTGCCTTCCGTACCACTGCATGAAAGGAAGCAGCCTCCTCAGTATATTCCCCCGGGGACGAAAGGTCCCACTCAGGGGAAGTGTCCAGCCCACTGGCCGACTCCAGTCCACGCAGCCCATCACCCGAGTCCTCTAGCTCTCCTTCCTCTAGGGCTCGTTGGTACTCCTGCTCTTCTAGTACCCGGAGAGCACGTCTCCTTGAATGCAGTCGTTGCTCAATCCGCGGAGTCGACAATGCCTCCGCCGAAGTCGGAGATCGGCGCCGATCTTCCGAAGCCACCGACGCCGCATCCGGCGCCACAGGTAACTTCGGCGCCGACTGAAGAGCAGTTGAAACGGATGGACCCACCGGAGTCACAGGCCGAAATCTCGACGTCGACGGGATGGAAATCCCTGGGGCCAATCCTTCCGAAGCCACCGGAGCGGCCACCGGCGCCGACACTGGCGCCGAGCCCACGTTCCCAAACGGGAGAAAGGGCATAAAGGGTGCCGGCCGAAGAGGCGCAGGATCACCCAAAGAAAAGGCCAAAGGCCCAGCCGGAGCACCCCCTGGAGCCATCTGTTGGAAGATGGCATACATCGCATTCAAGAATGCGGAACTATCGGCTCCAGGGGTGGGAAAAGCCGGATACTGGGGTGCCTGTCTCGGAGGCGACCCCGACGCCGGCCTCGGCGTCTGCGCCGGAGAAAACACTTGAGGCTCCAATACCTCAATCACCGACGCCTGTCCAGGTGAAGTTGGAGACGCCGGAGAAGGCAACGGCGTCGAAGGATGCGGCGTAACCGTGGGGCTGACCTCCCATGTTCTTCGGCGCCGATCCGGAGACCTGGAACGAGCCTCCCTTGAATGACGCCGAGATTCTCTACGGCGCCGGGAGTCTCGATGACGCCGATGTCTTGGAGAAGACTTCTTGTGATGCTTCTCCTTTGACTTGGCCATAAACAGCTTCGCCTCACGTTCTTTAAGAGCCTTTGGATTCATGTGCTGACATGAATCACAAGTCGAGACGTCGTGGTCGGAGCTCAAACACCAAAGGCAATCGGAATGAGGATCCGTCACCGACATCTTGCCTCCACACTCACGACAAGGCTTAAATCCAGACTTTCTCTGCGACATTATTTCCACAGCGAAAGACTACGCAGCAAGATATACACTGTAACCGCAAGAGTAACAGTTGCTCCCTCGAAGATAACCGTTTCGAATGCACGGAAAAAAGGGAACTGACGTCCGCACGTCGTCGAGGACCTCTTATTGCCTGTATGACGTCAGACGGCGTCGCGTGGGCGACAGTGACGTCCTTGTCGACGTGCAGAGACTAGTAAGAAGATTTCCGTCGAATGCTGGCGCCATGGGAGTATTCATGAGGTGAGGAATCCACAGGTAGTTGTATCCATCAGAAACGTGGATTTATCAGGTTGGGGGCCTAGAAGCCTCACAAAACACTATAAAACAATTGGAGGTCTCAGTGTGAAGCTTACATTCACTTATTTCAGTATGCATTCTGTGGTGGGGAACAGGTCATTTCCTGGGAAATATCCAGCAAAGCTCCTAAAAACCTGAAGTCTTTGACATGAAACCATGTGAGACATCTTGATGTTGATAGAAAAACCTAAATTACGACAAGTCCACATTAGCTCTAGATTCTCTCTGCAGGGGATCCCTATCAATATTCATAAGTGCACTAAACTGACCTACCTGGTTGTGGGATCTTGTAATAACAAGGACGTTTTCACCTCTAAGTTCTGAGTGACATTAGAGTTACCGTTAGGATTTGCTCTTTTTGCCTATTTGATGCAACTCACAGCCTCTCGGTGAAAAACATCTCAATTATTCGGGTATCCTGCATGGCAGGAGAATTCAGTGGTTATGACTTTGATAAGGATACTCCTGGAGAAGAACTAAATTACAGGTAAGTAACCTTTCGTTCCTTAATGGCTACATTAACAACTACCCTTTTAGTACCCAGTCACTGAAGTAGCGATGTAGATGCACACTCTGTACATCAAGCAGATAGGAGTATAAAGTTAAGTTGTGGCTGAATGGAATACATCTGCCCTGATAATGCTGGAGCCCATTGGAAACCTGAGTATAGGTGAAGCTCTTTTTTGTTCCCACTGATGTAATGTCTTCAGAATTTGCTACAACAAGTAAAATGTGTTGACTAGCAGAAATTAATATGTCATGCAGGTATAGGAAATTTCTGATAGGCCAAGAGGTTTTTGGGAATTATGAAGTACATTCAGTAACACTCTAGACCCAACACTTAATATGGAACTAACATGGTAGCTCTTACGAGTAAAACTTTTTGCATCTTTGTAAGAATGATGAATGTCACATGAGTTATCATTCACTATCGTCATAAAATATACTTTGTGGCGCGTAATAAAAACAAGAACTTGTTCATGATTACTACAATGTTTCTCTTGTAAACATATTTTAATTGGATATTTATCCCAGAGGGCACTAATTACGGCAGAAGTGCAAGGCTGTCACTGAGAAAAGAACACAAGTGGTACTCCTTTGAAAATGTTCATCCTCGTGCAGATGGGATTCCTAATGTTATACTTACAGGGGGATAGTATATATATATTTTTTTTTGTGAAAAGGTTTATACGTTTGTAGAAATATTCAGGAAGCTGAGATACTTGCAGAATGCAAAAGCCACGAATTGAGGCCTTTCTCCAACCATTAAAAGCATTGCTGTGTAGCATATTTAACACAAAAAAAAACCTTATAAACGATTAAACATAGAAAATGTTAGAAAAACAATGCAGTCAATGAATTTCATTTAGGTGGCTGGTCCAGGTGATGCACTTGGATGTATTCTGGCCTGTAACCGGAAGAGTAGGACACTTAATTGTACGTCGTTTTCACATGAGTTATAATGAACGGAATGGTCACTGTCACAACAGTTCAGGCCCGCTATTAGAAGGGTTCCTATCTCGCTGCACACTTACGATTTATATCTTTCATAGACACCAATGCAATAACTTTGCTAAAATAAATCTGATCTGCTTGAAAAATCTGAGCCTCAAAACTCCATATAGTGCCTTTTGAAAAAGCGGTTTCAGCTTGGTCATTCTAAGTCTGATGAATTGGCTTGCCATGAGGGAGGTAGATCGAGGCTGCACAAGCCAACTTGAAGCTTTACACTGTTGCTTCACGATTTTAGGTTACTTTCCCATGACATTAATACAGTTGTTTCATTCATAACACTTGCCTCGGGCAAATGTTTCCAACAGCATTAGGCTTTCAGTGAAAATACAATTTAACAACAGTTTAAAGCAGAGCAGATTTACTAGCTGCTGCTTACGTTTGTCTGTTTCAGCTGACATGCCTAATACGTGCAGATGACCTGGCACTGATAGATTTAACTGTGCTGGGCTTCAAATAAAAATCAGTGTCCAGCAAAAGTATAGTAAAAACAAACTCATAATTAAAAATAAAATAAATAAGATACTAGGTTGTGCTGGAAAAAAAGTTTATTGCTTGTGGTAGCTTTGTGGGAAAAGTTTAGAAATGGTCAAAACATTTCAAAACGTAGGTAAACAGCTCACACGAATACACTCAGACAAAGCTCTCTGGATAAAAAAAAACACACAAATCTACAACTTTTAGCGCCTTGGCAGTCCTAATTAAGTTTAGTAGGTTAAAAGGTGGCAACTCAATAATCTTATTACTTAATGTGATTTGTGGGATCATTGATATTTGATTGCATCAAGTTAGTAGTTATGGATGGTTCTATCAAATTCTCCGAGTTCAAAGGAAAGATGTGAAAGACGGCAAAAAGCGCCCATAGTTCAGCAAGGATTAAGGCAATTGGAAACAATCTACGTGCATGTTCATGGAATACACAAGCTTACTCCAGGACTGCACATTTTAAAGGGCACCTGCCTGAAAGAGAAAAGCTATCCTTATTGTGTTTGAAATAGATGGCAGATTGCCAAAACAAATCCAATAGTCTTCTTACTGTGCAAAATGTGCCTCAGATGCCCTTTAAAATGTGCAGATATGTATTTTAGTCCGCTCTTTGATAGTCTCAGCAAATATTTAAGTATTTGGTTGGGTGTTGGGGTCACTGGATGGAATCCTTTGACTTTGTATCAGACACAGAAGTGCTTCTACTTGATGTCCTAAGTCCTTGTGATTGCTGGCTATCAGGCCTGAGCAGGATTTTCTGCATTCTGCTGTCAGATCCAAATGACCAAACTCCAGGTTGTCAGGTACAATGATGCCAGGCTTGGTGACCAGAGGTTGTGGCGGAGTATACCTCATTGGCATGCATGGAAAGGATCCTGGAGTCCAACTTTAATGGAACTGATGGAAGTTCAGATAGATTCAGGAGCACGGTCTTGGGGCAATAAGAATCAGAGTACAATGTTCAGCCTTAGCTTACCTTAGGACCTTGGATATCAGGGGAAATGGAGTAAAGGTATATGCAAAGATGTTGGACCATTTGAATAAAAAGGAATTGTCACTGGGTGCCAAACTCCGCTGGTGTAGCCCTGGCATTTCCTTTTGCTCTGGGTGGAAAACAAGTCCAGTGAAGGGTGACCTCATTTGTGGAAAATAGTCCCCTTGATCTTCATGGAGCTCCCACTCACAGCAAACCCAATAGTGTTTTACTGAGAGCTTTTATCTGATCGTTTGGGCATCTAGGGAGATGCTGCACGGTCATCCTCACTTCGTGGGAAATAGCCCAGTCCAATAGCATCAGCACCTCTTAAGGCAGAATCCGGGACCGCGCCTCTCCCTGTTTTACAATTTAAACATGGATGTTATATTTTCCACCCTGATTAGGACTGTTTGACCTGCCAGCCTTGGGAGAAATGCCTGCAGATCCAGCCTTAAGGCTCTAAGCTCCAGGATATTGATTATCTTTCTGATAAACAGGTTTTTGGCATTTTGCTACCTTAATACATTAGTGACCTTAGCACAGATATTTTTGCTCGGTGGTGGGAAACATTTCAGGCCTCATTTCTAGGCAAACAATTTGCATGTTGTAATCCAGTATCACCAACAGTGATAATACAAATAAGGTTGCAATCGAAATAATGGAACGCAAGAAGCTCATATTGAGGAATGTGATAGCTTTGAGAAAATTTGCTAAGTAGGAGCAAGAACAACATAAAAAACAAAGGTGAAAAGGCTAAGGGTGGGGGGATGAGGGGAAGTGGGAGGGGGCATGGCCCGGTATTAGATGGAGTCGGCCCCTGTTGTTCACTAGCTACGTTAGATGGACAGGATTTCTCACCAGCTGGGCAGGGTGGCAGCAACAGCAAAGTGCTAAACTGCCAAATCCAATAAAGTAAGTTCAGGAATGTATTCATCTGCCTGAAGAAGGTGGTTGTAACCACTTGCTAGGGGATTAAGTTTAGGGAAGGTCTAGCGAGCGTTTACTCTCAGCCAATGTAACTGTTAAGCAGTCTTTGGGGAAATACCAAGTCGCTGGAAGAGCCACTTCCAAAGCCCTCTGAGTTCCTTTCTTTATACGGCAGAACTTTCCACAATACTCACTTAAGGGGAGATCAAGACCAAGCGCCAAATGAAGGAGAGGAACTTGATTTCCACTGAGAGGTGATCGTTCTTTTAGCTAGGATCGAAGCTAGGTTAGTCAGAAGCATTGCTGCTCGGGCTTTTTTGGAGCCCTCATAAATTCGCAGAGATACAGGTGCTGTCCTGTGGGATTAGTTTAATGGAGGAGAGTACATTTACTATGTAGTTTAAAAAGGGACGAAGGAGAGGGCAGGACCAGAGCATGTGCATGAAGTCAGCCATCTCTGTAAGGCAACAGGGGCAGGTGGGTGATGCAAGGCAAATGTATTTACGTAGGGCTGCTATAGAGAGATAAGATCTGCGCAATATAGATTATAGTATTCGTTTAAATTTCATGGTAAGGGATATAATATGGGTGAATTTTACTGCATAAGCCTATTCTGTCATGAAGGGCTTTACTCATGTCAGCCTCTTACTTATCTTTCAGAGGTGTTAGTGTTGGGGATACAAGAGGAATGAGGACCTTGTAAAACCATGAAATGTGTCAGTGGCCATGCCCCATGGTTTATACTGCTTGGATAAACTGGTGTATCTCCAAGGGAAGAATCAGGATGGGCCAAAGCTCTCGGATGGCACTGGCAAATAGAGCTGTATGGGAGAAATTGGTCACCAAGAGGTTAAATTGCTCCTGTCCATCTAGATCTCCAACTGTCATTAAGTGTGCCTTTGTCCATGTATACATGTGGAAATTAGAGACCGCAGACGTATCGAAAGACAACAGGTGAACAGCCGAGGCATATGAAGCTGCCCTCTTTGTGAGCGTAAGGGAGTGTGAGCAGTATCTCAGAGTCACCCGAAGAAATTTAGGACACGATTTTTGATGCCAGAATTTTATATGCAGGAGAATGTTCAAGCCCTGCATCTGCCACAGAGACATTAAGGAGGCTCTCTACTCAAGGGACACATCAGACAGCCTCCTGCTCAGCCATAGCAGCTGCGCCGCTGGATAATATAATTCCAAATGGGGAGCTCCTAAGCTGTCCACCTCAGAGCTCCCCAATATTGAGATAGAGTTTATTTTCTGCATCTGACCAAATGTTTAATCAACAAATCTTGCATGTGCGCTCCCCAACCCTCCAAGGGTGCATCCGTGGTGAGCACCATCGGATAAAGGATGAAATGGGAACCCTGCTTTAAGATTCATGGGCAATGACCACCATACGAGTGCAGGTAAATTGAAAATGCTGCCTGTCACTGAAAAGCGGAGGCATTTTCTGTGCTTCCTGCGTCAGGGACAGGGAAACATGCATCCTAGAGATCCAGCGTCATCAGATAATCATTTCTCTAGGGCTTCAGGAGGAATTTGTGAAGCGTTGTCATGCGAAAGATTTGTGTTTTCAGGCACCTGACCCGGTGGTCTTCATTCTTCTGTACTATCAGAAACAATCTGAATTAAAACCGCTGATTTCTCTGGGATTTCGGGACCTTATATCATTCCTTTAAGAAAAAGAGGAGGAGACTTTCCTGTTGCAGCTCGCTCAAGGGAAGACGATGCTCCTTCCTGGGCGGGTAGATAGGTGGTTTCTGTAGAAATTCTCAAGCCATCCATTAAGATGGGGTTGCTAGGGGAGGCAGCTGTGAAAAGTCAAGCCATTTTTGTTTGTTCAGAGAGCATGTTTGTGAGCCACTCGTCTTCCAACAGACCTTGTTGTTTCTGATTTCTCTTGGGTGCATAGCCCTGGTTGTATCCAGACTGCCTCGGAGAATAATTCAGCTAGCCTTGCCTCCTTACCGATTGAGGCATCCCCTATGGACATGAGATCTTCATGATCCACAAAAGGTTGTTAAGCTGTCAATGCTGAAAGGTGTCCAGAGATTATACTGTAGCCATACTGTATTAAACTTTATACATTTCTGTTTTAATATTTGGCAAGGCATCATCAACATGCTTTCCAGGCAAGGTAATTCTATCACATTCAGTATTTTTGCTTGGACGTCCAGATGGAAAGTTGCAGATCTCAGCTATCCCTGTCTTAACACAGCCGATCCAGGCGGGTGACCTCAGCCTGCATTTGAAGCATCCACTGCGGTGTCAATGATTATTGCAGATTTTGCTGCACCCTCTGTGATGATGGCTTTGGTAGGCTCCTTCTTAACCTCTTAGACCCCGGCGTGAGGTTGATTACTGGCAAGATATCATGCCACATCTGGAGATCATAACGGTCGAAAAATGGCAAGGCATTAGCGGCGCGGAATTATGTCGCCGCCATGGAACCAGCTCTATGCCCTAATTATCTATGTGTCTGCAGATCCTATCATGTTCTTCGATTTGTGCTGCACTGCAGACATGAACACAGAGTCAAGTTTGGAATGGAACATAAGGAAGGCAGGGGCTCCGTCTGGGGCACTGTACTTCTTTCTAAATGAGGCACTACAGCTGTAACTGTTGTCTTCTGACAAAACAAAGACCAGTCTATGTATGGATCTAATTGCTTCATATGGCTGCTCACTTAATGCATATAGGAAGCATTGTTGCTCCACCACAGAAACTGTGAGATTACATTTTTTAGCCCTGTTTCCATCAGCACATGGAAACGTGCTATGTCGCCAGGAGGTGAATCTGGCTGGAAGGGCTATTTGCCACTTTCCTTTGGTATCATAATATCGTCCTGCTCCTTTTGATCTCCATTGTCTAGAAGTTCACTCCCCAAATCAGAATGCAGAGAAATCCATGAATCATTGTCTCTCATTTCCTTAGGAGTTGGCGGAACCAATGGTGGAGTGACCACACTTGAATGCTGGACTCAGAGGTGACAGGAGTGGAGGTGGCAGGGGAAGTCTTAGTAGCAGAGGTGGAAGTGGAGGTGGTGGTGGTGGAGAGGGGCGGACACAGTTTGTTAGGCAGATTGCTGATAGACCAGTGTTTGAAAGGTTCCCATCATATGTTGTAAGACTGACATAAATGCAGCAGGGGCCCGCAGGTCCTCAGCGTCTGTATAGCAACAATGAGGTGCATAGGACTGAGGAGGGTATCAGCTACGAAAGTGACTGGTGTACATAAGACTGCCAACGACTGTGTTGTAGACAGGGTTGACTTTGTATAGGGCCATAGTCAATGGGGTCAGCGTTGATACATTATTGGTTTTGGCTTCAACAATGTTGTCATTGACATTAGTCTTGTCATCAAAGGCGATGTGATCGCCCAAAAAGGTCTGGTCATCAACAATGATCTCCTCACAGACATAGACAATGCCTGTCCAATAGGTGATAATAGGAGTGTTGTACATGACAGTGTATTTTTTCTTCCGCATGGAACTGGATTTCAAGCAGGACATCAAGGAAGCAGGATTCCTGCACAGGTTTTTGCGCATGTTGGTGTACGTTCTGTCTGAAATGTTTTTCTGAAGGCTCTTCAGAATGTCCAGAATCTTCTGGAAAATTGGTCTGTAGGATCCTCAGCTTTTTTCTGTGAGGAGGTGGCTGCAGGCTCTTTGGGATGTAAGTCTACCTTTGGAAATGCCACATTTCTGCTTTTGCGCCTCCCTTATGGAAAAGGATAGTACAGCACTTTTGTTGGAATCATCCCCAGAAAAGGGGGAACCCCTTGAGAAGGAGAATATTTCTGCCTTTCTAGTAGATAGAGGACCTACCTCATCTCTCCATCCTTTCGGTCGTTGAAGAACGGTTTTACAAATGTCACTGTGTGAAGCCTTTTTCACTGAATAAAGGCAATAAATGCATTGCCCACGTGGGTCATCAGTGTAGATTGTTTTTTTACCACAGGTAGACCTGGATTTGAAAAGAGATTTTCTTTCTCTGTGTCAGTCATGATGACAGTTGGTGGCAGAAGAAAGGTCTTCCTGGGACAGAACATTGAGATTTCTCCCAAAAAATCACTCCGAAGACAACTTATGGTGTACTGAAAGCTGAAGATGGGACTGGCTAGAATAAGGTCACTGAAAGGTTATAGCAGACCTCTTCTCAGGAATGCCCTCAAATACAACGTGCAGTTTAAATCTGAGCTACGGTGTCCTCTAGGGGGAGTAGGAGAGCTTAGAATACTCACAGCACTTGCCAGGGGTTCAGATTGATTTAAATGAGGTGGCTGCGCCACCAAGTAAACGTTGTTGAGTCCAATGGCCATTTTCATACTGTTTACTGATATTTAAGTTACCAGGTATTCCCTAATCCTGGGGAAAGACTGCTTCTACCCGTCAAAAGGCTTATTGGATGTTACTTGAAGCCCAATGTTGTTTCTCTGCAGACTATAACATAAAACTCTGAAGAAGGAAGGCTGCCAGGCAGCACCTCCTGGGTAGGGTGGAAAAATAATATAGAACCTTGCCTGGACACATCCAGATTAGGGTAGGCCATCGTAAGTTTCAACTTGGACCTTAAAGGAGGCTGTGGGGTAGACCTTTATAGGTTCCACATCTAAAGAGACACTGTTACATCATGCTGATACTCAACTTGAGGCCTCAATAGTTTGCAGTGTGCCGCTGTGAACTCACTTGAGGGTGATGGAGGGGGGGGAATCTTTGCTTGCACATCAATATTACCACTCCCTAGTGTTTATGCAACATTCAGCCTGCTCATCACGGCTACCACAAATTAAGTAAAAAAATAATTTTTTTTCAACCTGATCGAGGCAGAGGCAATAGTGTAAACTATCTCCACCTGGAAACGAATGTACCTGGGCCACCTAACTTCACTGATGGAGGTGCTGATGACAAGGAGACCCAGAGGCCAAATTCCCTATGCAGTCATATGTTACTCCCTAAATGCTATCAAAACCGGTTAAGTCCACGGGTAGCTCCTTTGTGCCAGTTTCACTGGACTGAGCAACCCTTGGAGAGAAGATACCTCAACTGCGAGAAACAGATTATTCCAGCATCCTCTTTGGCTCCTGCTACCATCATGAGCCCTGCCAGCAGCCTTAACCAAAATGTGCTTGAGGTTAGCCATAGGCTTCCCTGTTTTACCAACCACTACCAGCTTAAAATACATATTTATAGTGACAGTCTTTAAAACATTTAACCAAATAAAAGCATTTGTTTTTAAATCCAAACAAATGCATTATTTATGGCTAATAAATATCAACCAGACCAAATGCCAGATCCTCATTGCACATTGACTGTGCACATCAATGGTCCTAGATTTATAAGTAGAAGTGCTTTCCTAGGGCAGTAGTGGCAAAGGGATTGTTCATATGCTCTAACATAAGTGCTATGACACAGACCTACTTGGCTGAATAACACCTTGTTCCACAGAATCAGAAAAAAGCTACTTGGCTGCAACTAAAACACTCCAGAACTGGTAAGTCTTTTTTGTATTTCCTGAACACAATTACCCTTCTGAGAACTGATTAATTCCATTTTACGAGTGACTTGAGAGATGCCTAGGTTCACTGCCTGCAATGAACTTTCTGGTCTCAGTACTTTCTGTCCATTCACTTCTCTCCAGATTTACGTGGCATTCACACAGCAACCCTCCAGTCCCAGCTAAACTCACTATATAAAATTATACCCTCTGTGAGCCCATTATACTCCGACATAAGGCTGACGGGAGCTCCCGTTGAGTTTGTCAACAATCATCTGCATATATGCATTCCTCCATTTCTTACCCAAGACAGTGTAAATGGGATCTCGCTCCAACTTCTTTTTGGTAAGGATGTCTGGCAGACGTCGAAAGATCGCAATGGTGTTGATGATCTGGCCGCAGATGCCATTCACTGCACTGGCAAGTTCTGCTAGGCTGGGGGAGAACTCCACCTGATTTAATAAGAGATTTTGAGAAATTAGGCAATGCAATTTGGATTGCATAAATACGTGGCTGCATCAAGTACACAACAGAGGTTCGAACTTATGGGTTCATGTATCATAACTGGTTTGTAAATTACTGACCAGCAAGAATGATTCTCCAGATACAGATTCATCATTGAACTATTCCTTGGTATTAATGATATCAGAATACTATTTGTTGCACTTTGTTTATTAGTGACACCCAGACCATAGCTTCTAATGGTGTAATGAAATCAAACTAGCTAAATGCCCCTGACATACAGTAACATGTTACAGCACTTTTCAATAAAAACCCAAAGATTTAGACAAAAATGAATGTCAAGCTCCTCTGAAACAGGTATGCAGTAAAAGCCATTAACTTGATCACAAAACGTAATTTTTATTCTTAGGAGCACAACAAACTGCTACCAAGATAGAGCTAGATAGGACCAACTTTGTTAGGAGAAATTTCCTATAGTTGTTTTAAGAGTGCAAGTTGCAGCAGAATCAGAGTGGGGCTAGTAAAGGTGCTTTGAATTCATGCTGATAGGAAGAGAGAGGTATAAGCTCTGACAAGATACTTGAAAATAAGCATTGGGGTGTGTTGTCTATGAATTTGGTGAAACTGTCCATGACAGAAAACTAGAATTAATAATAAAGAGAAATTACTTCCTTGAAATCAGGGATATGTGTTTTGGGAACTTCATTTTTTTTTTATATACATTTTTATAGATTATATAAAACATAACAAACCTCAACAATAAATACAATTCTCTGGCGCTTACATAGTGCATCTGATATATATATATATATATATATACACATACACATATATATATATATATATAAAATAAAATGTATATATAGACACATACATATATAAACATGTATATACATACACACACAATTAGGAGGAAAGAAATGTTACTAATTATGTCACAGCAATGTAGCATATGGGCCTAGACCAGGGCTTGCACGACATGCAAGTGTGCAAAGCAGTCCCGTATTGAACTTGGATGTACTAGCCCTCAACACACCAGAAGGGTAGAGCCGGTTCTTTCTCCCCCACAACTTCATATCCAACTGGGCCATATCACCACACTCTGATTAAATGCCATGTGAGGGGACCCCACAGCATGCACTTCTTAAAATTATATATATATATATATATATATATATATATATATATATATATATATATATATATATATATATATACTGGAAGATGCATGATCACAAGAAAACAACAGACAGCCATATATATATAAATATATATATATATGTAAATATATATATATGTAAATCTTTCATAAACCTTTATTAAAAGGAAAAGGAATGTGAGACACTGTTAGCCAATAGGTTGCCATTCAAGGAATAGTCGAGAAAACTGGCAATGTACTTTTAAGAACCTCATAGTACCCCCTGTATCCATTATGCCTCACATGAGGTCAGGTCATTTTTATAGAGATTATGATTCCTGGGAAGAGAATGTGTTGGGAGCTAGAAAGATTTCTGTCTGGGAAGGTGGGAGAGTTGCTTTTGACTTTGATAAGGATTCTACTGGAAGAGGACTAGCGTTACGGGTAAGCAACTTTTTCTTCTCTTCCAGGATATCCACATCAATAGTCATAAGCCCAACCTACAAGAAGCGGACCTGAAATACAGGACAGTTCCAACAACTACCTGAAAAGATTGCTTAAAGAAGCCTGGCCTACTTGAGTGTCTGTTTTAGAATTTGAATCTAGACAATGTCTTGAGAACGTATGTACAGAACTTCATGTAGTAGCTTTGCATATTCCTGAAACATGTACATTTCTCAAAAGAGATGCAGTTGCAGCCTTTCCTCTAGTAGAATGAGCTTTTGGTCTACTATGTAAGGATCTTTTGGCTAGTTGATAAGAGAGGAGTATAAGGATAAGTTACTTATCTGTAAATCCTAGTTCTCTTCCAGGGGTATCCTCATCAAAGTCATAAACATTGAATATTCCCGCCCTTGTGCGGGGACCCCGGAGCATATATAAAATACACATATATAAAGTATGAAATATGCACAAAAAATATATATAGCATTTTTAGTAGACAAATTTTCATACTAAACTCATATATACAGGGAGTGCAGAATTATTAGGCAAATGAGTATTTTGACCACATCATCCTCTTTATGCATGTTGTCTTACTCCAAGCTGTATAGGCTCGAAAGCCTACTACCAATTAAGCATATTAGGTGATGTGCATCTCTGTAATGAGAAGGGGTGTGGTCTAATGACATCAACACCCTATATCAGGTGTGCATAATTATTAGGCAACTTCCTTTCCTTTGGCAAAATGGGTCAAAAGAAGGACTTGACAGGCTCAGAAAAGTCAAAAATAGTGAGATATCTTGCAGAGGGATGCAGCACTCTTAAAATTGCAAAGCTTCTGAAGCGTGATCATCGAACAATCAAGCGTTTCATTCAAAATAGTCAACAGGGTCGCAAGAAGCGTGTGGAAAAACCAAGGCGCAAAATAACTGCCCATGAACTGAGAAAAGTCAAGCGTGCAGCTGCCACGATGCCACTTGCCACCAGTTTGGCCATATTTCAGAGCTGCAACATCACTGGAGTGCCCAAAAGCACAAGGTGTGCAATACTCAGAGACATGGCCAAGGTAAGAAAGGCTGAAAGACGACCACCACTGAACAAGACACACCAGCTGAAACGTCAAGACTGGGCCAAGAAATATCTCAAGACTGATTTTTATAAGGTTTTATGGACTGATGAAATGAGAGTGAGTCTTGATGGGCCAGATGGATGGGCCCGTGGCTGGATTGGTAAAGGGCACAGAGCTCCAGTCCGACTCAGACGCCAGCAAGGTGGAGGTGGAGTACTGGTTTGGGCTGGTACCATCAAAGATGAGCTTGTGGGGCCTTTTCGGGTTGAGGATGGAGTCAAGCTCAACTCCCAGTCCTACTGCCAGTTCCTGGAAGACACCTTCTTCAAGCAGTGGTACAGGAAGAAGTCTGCATCCTTCAAGAAAAACATGATTTTCAAGCAGGACAATGCTCCATCACACGCGTCCAAGTACTCCACAGCGTGGCTGGCAAGAAAGGGTATAAAAGAAGGAAATCTAATGGCATGGCCTCCTTGTTCACCTGATCTGAACCCCATTGAGAACCTGTGGTCCATCATCAAATGTGAGATTTACAAGGAGGGAAAACAGTACACCTCTCTGAACAGTGTCTGGGAGGCTGTGGTTGCTGCTGCACGCAATGTTGATGGTGAACAGATCAAAACACTGACAGAATCCATGGATGGCAGGCTTTTGAGTGTCCTTGCAAAGAAAGGTGGCTATATTGGTCACTGATTTGTTTTTGTTTTGTTTTTGAATGTCAGAAATGTATATTTGTGAATGTTGAGATGTTATATTGGTTTCACTGGTAATAATAAATAATTGAAATGGGTATATATATTTTTTTGTTAAGTTGCCTAATAATTATGCACAGTAATAGTCACCTGCACACACAGATATCCCCCTAACATAGCTAAAACTAAAAACAAACTAAAAACTACTTCCAAAAATATTCAGCTTTGATATTAATGACTTTTTTGGGTTCATTGAGAACATGGTTGTTGTTCAATAATAAAATTAATCCTCAAAAATACAACTTGCCTAATAATTCTGCACTCCCTGTACATGTGTGAAACAGCAATGCGGACTATAAATATAAACAGGCTAAAATGCTTTATTTCTATGGAGTTTTTTTTTTTTTTTTTTTCTTTTTTAAATGTTCTCAAAATTACAATGAGAGAAAAAATATTGGCCAAAACCCCGCCACTGGGCCTAGGGAAATCAGCAGTAGTAATCATCAGAGAAAAAAGATAAAAAACTACATTGAAAAACACTAGAGAATTCTTAGCCAATAGGCTGCATGCAGGTTAACACAGGAGAACCATAAAAACTTTGGCACCGTGCCTTTAAGACCCTGAGCACCTCCAGTATCCCACCATGCCTCAGGGGTGAAGGAGAGGTGACAGTTGGTTCACAGTTGAAAATTAGTTACTTACCTGTAACTGCAGTTCTCCAGTATTGGTATCTTTCATAGATTCACATGCTTGAATCATCCCCGTCGTCGAGGTGGGAGCCTCACGGTAAATTTAAATACATAAAGCAGTAAGTCAGTAAACGTAAAACCAGTAGGCCCCAGTAGGCCTCATAGGGTATTTTACAGTCTATCCACTTTGTTTTGTGAAAAAAACCAAACTTCCGTATCAACCAATCAGGATTCAGCCCCTCCCAAACACTCCCAACAGAGGCTGAATTCCCTCTGATTTTCTAGTAGGAGTGTGAAGTTTAATATCTGTATAATAGGGGAGCCTCTGAGGGGAGGTGGGTGGGTCGCATGTGAATCTATGAAAGATACCAATACTGGAGAACTGCAGTTACAGGTAAGTAACTAATTTTCTTCTCCAGTATTGGATCTTTCATAGATTCACATGCTTGAATCAGAATAACGAGCAGTAATGTCTTCTTAATTTGTAAATTACATTGACTGTAATTTTATCGTAATTTTATAAGTGATGTGACTCACATTAGTTCAGCTTTATACATCCACGTAAATATCTATATATAAACCCATATATATATATATATATACATATACATATCTATATATATATATCCATAGATATCTGAATAGAAGAGCAATAAAAGCTGTGTGGCAGAAAGTCCTGACACAATCTGTTTTGTTATTATTTTGAAGTCTACGACAAGTTAACACAATATAATAAAGCGAATAATCTGAAGCACATAATTAGAGTACAACACACTGTGATATAAAATTAGATATTAACAAGACTAAGAACCAATATTGAACATACCTCGAGTGTGGTGGTGGGATGTGTAAGAGGCTCACCTTAACGAAATAGATGCCTCAGCACTGCTTGTCCCACTGCTGTATCGACGTTGTTAGTTTCCTCGAGACAGTAATGCCTCGTAAATGTATGCTGGCTGGACCATGTTGCTGCTCTACAGATGCTATGTAGTGGTACACCTGCAAAGAGTGCAGCTGAAGTGGTTACTGATCTTGTAGAGTGGGCTCTCACCTTGGTGTGGAGCGGTTTTCCTGCTTTTGAATGGCAGAATTGAATTGCCAGGCCAATCCATCTTGCTATAGTCTGTTTGGACACCGCGTGCCCCTTTCTTGTTCCGCCAAATGCTACAAATAATTGATCAGACTGGCGGATGACTTGAGTTTTCTGTAGATAGAACTTTAAACATCTTTTAATATCAAGGGAATGTAATGTTTTTTCGGCTACTGTTTGTGGATTTGGAAAAAAGGTTTTTAAGATGACTGGTTCATTCAAGTGAAACGTTGAGGGAACTTTCGGGATGAATTCAGGATTTGTTCGCAGGATGACACCTGAGTTTGTGAATTGGAGGAAAGGCTGTTTGACAGTGAAAGCCTGAATGTCACTGACTCTTTTGGCTGAAGTAAGAGCTAGCAGTAACGCTGTTTTCCATGAAATGAATTTTAGATCAGCTTTGTGGATCGGCTCAAAAGGAGCTTTCATGAGCTGCATCAACACAACATTCAGGGACCATAGTGGTGGAGGCTTTCTAACTGGCGGGAAGACCCGAAAAAGGCCCTTCATGAATTGCTTGACAATTCTTGTGGAACACAATGAGACTCTGTCTGGTGATCTGCGGTATCTGGAGATTGCCGCCAGATGTACCCGAATGGATGAATATGCAAGTCCTGATTTTGCCAGGAGCAGGAGATATGGAAGTATCTGTTCCGGAGTAGAGGACAAAGGATGTATATCTTCTGCTGCACACCATATACAAAAACGTTTCCATTTAAGTTTATAGGTTTTGTTGTTAGTGTCAGCTCTAGCTTTTGCCAAGATGTCTCTACACTCCCGGGAAATGTTGAGATTCAAGTATTCATTGTATTCAGGAGCCAAGCCGACAAATGAAGAGACAACGGATCTGGGTGTCTGACTTGTCCCTGGTGCATCGTTAAAAGAGTCAGACTCTGTCTGAGTCGTAGATGTGGCCGTTCGGAGAGCATGAGGAGCTGGGTGTACCAGACTTGTCTGGGCCATCTGGGAGCTATGAGCAGAAGGCGACACCCCTCCGACTTCAGTTTGTTGATGACTCTCGGAATGAGCGGGATCGGAGGAAAAGCGTAGGCATAAACTCCGGACCATCTCATCGAAAACGCATTCCCCCACGAATCTTTTTGGGGAAGCCAACTTGCGTAGAACTGGCATTTCTTGTCCTCGAGAGTGGCAAATAGGTCTAGGTTCGGTTTGCCCCATAATAGAAAAAGGCTGTTGAGAGTTTTTTGGTCTAGCTCCCACTCGTGATAAGGAATCACTGTCCTGCTCAGGGTGTCTGCTAGAACATTGGTTTGTCCTGGCACATGCACCGCTTTGAGTGAAATATTGTGCTTGATGGCCCATGTCCAAATTTGCTGTGCTAGCTGCGAGAGTTGCAGGGATCTCGTGCCTCCTTGCTTGTTTAGATAAAACATGCTGGTTGTGTTGTCTGTCCTGATTAAGACGCTTGAATTTTGTATCTTTGGCAAGAAAGCTTTTAGAGCTAAGTGTATTGCCTTGAGTTCTAGATAATTGATGTGGAGCTGACTCTCTTTCGCATTCCAGGTTCCGCTGATTTGCAGGTCCTTGCAGTGTGCACCCCATCCTTCGAGAGAGGCATCCGTTGTTACTATGTAACTTGGTGTTTGAAGAAGAAATGACAGTCGGTTTGACAAATTGGTTAGAGTCGCCCACCACCTCATGGTGTTCTTCATTAGAGGCGTTATGCGAATCTTGTCTTCGAAGGAACCGTTGACCTGTGTCCATTGTATGTCCAATTGCTCTTGCAGGGGTCGCATATGGAGCCTGCAATCTGGGACTAGCGGAATGCATGATGATATCAATGATTGCGAGCAATTGCGAGCAATGATTTGTAGATGCGGACTGAAACAAACTTTTTTCTGGATAGCCTGTCTGCCAAGGAGGTTAACTTTTGTTTCCTCTCGTGAGATGGGTACGCTTTGTTGCGGACTGTGTCTAGTATTGCTCCCAAGAAACTTAATACCTGTTTGGGGTGGAGCTGAGATTTCTGGTAGTTGACTACAAACCCCAGGCTGTGTAACAATTGAAGGCAATAGGAGATATGACTTGTTACTTGCGACTTTGAGGGTGCCTTTATAAGCCAGTCGTCAAGGTAAGGGAAGACC
Organism: Pleurodeles waltl; assembly: GCF_031143425.1. Lineage (NCBI taxonomy): Eukaryota > Metazoa > Chordata > Amphibia > Caudata > Salamandridae > Pleurodeles > Pleurodeles waltl. The sequence goes on along the minus strand of NC_090451.1, from coordinate 683,360,606 downwards.
TGGATACCTGACTGGCGGAGATGTGCTGCCACCGGAGCCAACATTTTTGTGAAGATTCTGGGGGCTGATTTGAGACCGAATGGGAGAACCCGGAATTGGAGGTGCATACTTCCCACTCTGAACCTTAGGAATTTGCGATGGTTGCGATATATGGGGATATGAAAATAAGCATCCTGGAGGTCTAGGGATGCCATCCGATCTCCGGTATTTAACAGACACAGGACATCTTGTAGTGTTACCATCCTGAACGACTGTTTCTTTAGAAACTTGTTTAGTGCTCTCAAGTCCAGGATGGGACGCCAGTCTCCTGAGGGTTTCTTTACAAGGAAAAAACGGGAGTAGAATCCTCTGTTCTTTTGAGATAAAGGGACTGGTTCTACTGCTCCTTTTCTCAGCATTACTCTTACTTCCCTGAGGAGTTGGTTCAACCTCGGAGGCGGTGGGCACGATGGAGGAACAATTGGTGGTGTTTGTGTGAATTCCAGAGTATGACCTCTGGCCACTACATCGAGTACCCATCTGTCCGATGTTATAGCCTTCCATTGGGGACAATAGGAAGTGATGCAACCTCCGACCCTCGATGTTGGTTGGTCGGGAAGCGTTGAGATGATCGGCGGGTCATTGCTTTCTGCCTGTATCTCTTCCTCTGGCAGCTCCTCTTCCTCTAGCTGGATGTTTGTAAGCTGCGGCCGGTGGTAATCTATAATGCTGCTGTTGCTGGTGGTACTGATGTCGTGATCCTGTGGAGGAAGACTGATATTGGGATCTGTATTGTTGGTATCCACCTTGAAAGGAGTAATTACCTCTACCCCTTGCTCCACGAAAAGGTTGTTTTTTATATTGCAGGGTACCTAGGGATTTTGCCGTATCAACATGTTTACCAAACAAACTTTCTCCATCAAAAGGCATGTCGAGAACACGACTCTGGACTTCTGGTCTGAATGAAGTAGCCTTAAGCCATCCTTGCCTGTGCAGGACTGCTGCGCCAGCTAATTGTCTAAAGCCAGTGAGAGAAATGTCTATTGCGCTGTCTATAATCTCCGCGGAGACCCTTTCTCCCTCCTGCAAGATTTTTTTTGGTTCCACCTTGACGTCTTCTGGCAGTAGATCTAAAAAGGCAGACATGTCTGCCCACATCTGGCGATCATACCTTCCCAGGATGGCGAGGGAGTTAGCCGACTTAACTGTGACTGCTGCAACAGAGGAGAATTTCTTGCCGATATTGTCTAATCTCCTTCCTTCCTTGTCTGGGGGAAGACGCTATAGGTGCGGAGGGGTTTTTGGAACGTCGCTGAGCTGCCTGTGATATAACAGAGTCAGGTTTCAGCTGTGAGACTAGACAGGCCGGAGAATCATCTGGGGCCTTGTACTTTTTCTCTAGTCTTGGCATTTGTGAAGGCACTGTTGCCGGATTTTTCTCCTCCTCAAACTCTTGGCATTTGACATTGAGTTGGGACGGGCTACTAGCTGCCCCAAACATTCTGTCGTTTTGAGAGTATGCATCCTCGTCATCATCATCTAAAAGATGTTGTGGTGGATATGGCAACACTTTACTTGGTGAGGTATGCATTGGCAGAATATTAGACGCCTTGTCCCCCATGTTAATAAGTGAAAGGGGTAAGAATCTGGTGGAGTCATCCTGATGATATGAGGAATGGTGCGGCGAAGTATCCAGGTAGGTGGATGGCTTATACACTGTTAGTGCTGTGGACGATATGATCGTCGACGGTTCCCTCGTCGACGGATCTCTCGTCGACGGATCCCTTGTCGACGGATCTCTCGTCGATGACTCCCTCGTCGACGACTCCCTCGTCGACGGTTCCGCCATTGACGGCGTCTTCGCTAACGGGTCCTTCGTCGACGGGTCCTTCGTCGATGGTTCCTTCGTCGACGGGCCCTTGATAGACGACGGTCTTTTCGCCGACGTATCTTCTGTAGGTGCCGTCGTCGGCAGTGCCTTTTTAAACCTCATTGAGAGGTGCTTCGTAGATGGGAGTGCCCTGGTTGATTGGTGAACCCAGGAGGCCTCCGCTGTTGACGATGTGGTTGCCGACGAAGCTTTCTTAAAAAATGTTGCCGTAATTATCGTCGTCGACGATAACGGCGACAACGTCATAATCATCGGTGAGACCGGTGTTGTGAACGTCGACGATACTGTAGTAGCTGTTACCGTCGACACCGTCGTCGACGGGGTGGTCGTCGACGGTTGTTTTTTCACGAAGAGACTTTTTCTGGCTCTTTTTGGGGTGACAGAGACAGGGATGCCTTTTTTTAGGTGGTTTTTCGATGCAAAGGCGTAGTAGGTTCTGAATGAACCTTTTTTGGCAAATGTTTCAATGTCTCTGAGTGGGAAACATCCTTTTTTGCCTCAGTAGAGACTTGTTTTGTCTTTTTGGGCACCTTCCTTCGTGGTTCATCAGACCCTCTACTTCTCTCACCTGTTCTTTTCTGAGGGCGAGAAGTCTGTGAGAAGTCTGTGAGGACGCTTCGCTGTCGTCTGAGGAAGGATGTTCTATGGCTTTCTATTTTTGCAGCCATAAGAGAAGTCTACCCTCACGGTCTTTGAGGGTTTTGCAGTCTCTCACCTTGTGGTCTGGATGGAGGCAGTAGATACACCTCTTGTGGGGGTCATCAACATGCAGTCTCTTCTTCCCACAATTGTCACAGTCTCTGAACAGACCCTTCTTTGTCTTTTCAGACATGGTAAAGCTGTGGAGCTAGTTTCCTGAGAGAAAACAATCTTCAGTCAGAAATAAGGAAAAAACTGAGCAGAGCTCAGGGAGACTCCCTTCACACGACGTGCGGTAGAAAATCTGAGGGAATTCAGCCTCTGTTGGGAGTGTTTGGGAGGGGCTGAATCTTGATTGGTCGATACCGAAGTTTGGGTCTTTTCACAAAACAAAGTGGATAGTCTGTAAAATACCCTATGAGGCCTACTGGGACCTGCTGGTTTTACGTTTACTGACTTACTGCTTTATGTATTTAAATTTACAGTGAGGCTCCCACCTCGACGACGGGGATGATTCAAGCATGTGAATCTATGAAAGATCCAATACTGGAGAAAGGTCAGTACTTTTTTTCGTTGACAAGCTGTGTAGCCGATTCGAAAGATAGTGTGCCCTGCACTTCTAGGAGACATGCGTCCGGGGAGGAGGGTGGGTTGTTTATGACTTTGATGAGGATACCCCTGGAAGAGAACTAGGATTTACAGGTAAGTAACTTATCCTTCTCTTCCAGGGGATCCTCATCAATAGTCATAAACATTGAATAGATTAGCAAGCCCATCCCTTGACTCTGCAGACTGTCCAATAGAAGTGCAGGAATAGATATGCATCATGCAAACAAATTTCTCAGAGAGGCTTGCCCAACTTGAGCGTCTGCTCTTGCAGCTGAGTCCAAACAGTAATGTCTAGTGAATGTATGTACAGACTTCCATGTAGCAGCCTTAAAAATTTCAGAGATTGGAACATTATTAAGGACGGCAGCAGTAGCCGCCTTTCCTCTTGTGGAATGCGCTTTAGGTCTAGCAAGTAGTTGTTTGTTAGCCAACTGGTATGCATTAACAATACAAGAAACTATCCATCTTGATATGGTTCGTTTAGATGCTGCCTTTCCTGTTCTCAAATGACCATAATTTATAAACAAGTGGTTGGAATGTCTAATCCTCTTGGTTTTATCCAAATACAATTTTAGCACTCTTTTCAGATCTAGGGAGTGCAACGCTTTCTCCGCCGGAGTCTCCGGATTGGAGAAGAAAGTTGGTAGAGAAATAGTCTGATTGATGTGGAATTCTGACACCACCTTCGGTAGGAATGATGGGTGAGTTCGCAGAACTACTCTATTGTCGTGAAAGACTGTGTACGGTTCTTTGGAGGACAAAGCCTAAATTTCACTGACCCTCCTTGCGGAAGTAATGGCTACCAAAAAAGCTGTCTTCCACGTAAGGTGTTGCAAAGAGGCTTTGTGTATAGGTTCGAAAGGAGGGCCCATAAGTTTTGATAGTACTATGTTCAGTTCCCATGGAGGGGAGGGTTTCTAAATGGGCGGAAAAACTTTTTTCAAACCTTCTAAGAAATCCTTGACTACTGGTTTCGTAAAGAAGGATTCCTGAGAAGGTGACTTACGATAGGCTGTAATGGCAGATAAATGTACCTTAATAGATGATACCTGCCAAATGGAGTAAGTAAGACAGTTTGACCTCCTCCTGAGCCCGTATGGGATTCTGACCTTGCTGACAGCACCATATGTAGAACCTCTTCCACTTGAACGCGTAAGAACGCCGCGTGGAAGGTCGTCTGGACTCCTTCAAGATGTTCATGCACTCCTGCGAGAGCCCTAGGTGCCCATACTGCAGGAATTCAGAAGCCATGCTGTCAAGCTCAGAGAGGGTAGGTTGGGGTGAAGTACCCTGCCCTCCATCCTGCAAAGAAGATCCGGTCTGCACGGCAGCCTCCTGTGAGGTTGCTCCGATAGGTTGAGGAGATCTGTGTACCAGAACTGACGGGGCCATTGCGGAGCTATGAGAATCATTCTGGTGCTGGATCTGTAAAGTTTGTTGATCACTGCCGGTATGAGGGGGATCGGTGGAAAAGAATAGAGAAATATCCCTGACCAGTCGATCAACAGAGCATTCCCTCGAGATCCCGGACGGTAGAACCTGGACGCGAAGTCTGGGCATTTCCTGTTTACCTCGTCTGCAAAGAGATCGAATTGAGGCCGACCCCATTGAGCGAAGATGTCTTCGACGACTTCGTCGTGCAGGACCCAATCGGGGGCGTCCTCGAGGTGTCTGCTCAGGAAATCTGCTTCCACGTTTTGTTGACCTGGTAGGTTAACCGATGTAAGCGACATTCCTCTCGCCAGGAGCCAATGCCAGATTGTTTGAGACTCCCGAGATAGGGGTAGGGATCTCGTCCCCCCTTGTCTGTTCAAATAATACATTGTGGTCGTATTGTCCGTTTGTATTAGGAGAGATTTCCCCTGAATCGATGGAGCAAAAGACTTGAGAGCCAGATGGACCGCTCTGAGCTCCAGCAGATTGATGTGATACTTCCTTTTGTTGTCGGACCACAGGCCCTGAGCTTGAAGGGGACCTAGATGAGCCCCCCATCCCTGAAGAGACGCATCCGTTACCAGAGTGTCGGATGGAATTACCTGGTGAAACCGAGCTCCTACTGACAGGTGAGGTCTGTGCATCCACCATTGTAATGACTGTCGTGCTGCTATCGGCAGCCGCACTCTGTCCTCCCAGCGACCTGTCCTTTGGTTCCAGTTGTTTTCCAACGCTTCTTGGAGAGGCCTCATATGTAGCCTGGCATTCGGGACAATGAAAATGCACGAGGCCATGGAGCCCAGTAGAGAAGACACCTGACGGGCCGTAGGTGCGTCGGACTTCAACAGGTCTTGACACTTTTTCTTTATCGATAATAGTCGTTCCTCCGAAGGATACACTCTTTCGAGCTCTGTATCTAGTATTGCTCCCAGGTAGTGGAGATTCTGCGTTGGAATCAAGGTGGACTTTTGGTAGTTCACTTGTAGACCTAGAGACCTGAAAACGTTCAGTACAATGTCCCGATGGCTTTTCGCCTGTTCCGGGGAGGAGGCTTTCAGTAGCCAGTCGTCTAGGTATGGATAAATGAAGATTTTTTGCTTCCGTAGATGTGCTGCTACCACTGCTACGCATTTCGAGAAAACGCGAGGGGCAGATTTGAGGCCGAATGGTACCACTTTGAACTGATAGTGCTGTGAGGCTATCCGGAAGCGCAGGAATTTCCGATGCTTGGGAACGATCGGGATGTGAAAGTACGCATCCTGCAGGTCGATGGAGCACATCCAATCCCCTTGATGTAGCTGAGGGAAAATCTGGTGAAGGGCCAGCATCCTGAACCTTTGCTTTTTTATGTACTTGTTCAGTAGTCGTAAGTCCAGAATCGGCCTGAAAACACCTTCTCGGCCTTTTTTCGCTACCAGAAAATAACGGGAGTAAACCCCCTTCCCTCTGTGTGCGACTGGAACTTTTTCTATTGCTTTCTTTCGTAAAAGGGCGTGAGCCTCTTTGCGCAATAGGCTGATGTGAGACGGGTTGCATTTGGTTGGTGGCAAGTGCGGTGGAGGTTGTCGAAAAAGAAGAGAGTACCCATTCTCTACAATGTTGAGCACCCATTTGTCTTTTGTTATACCACGCCACTCGTGAATAAAGTCTGTGATACTTCCCCCCACCGGAGAGGTGCACAGTGTTAAGGGAAGCGAGTTCTCATTGTTTGGCTGGCGCTTTGGGTGTGGACTGCTGTGGTCTACTTGACCCTCGTTCTCTCGTTGCCTTACGAGACTGAAAAAGTGGGCGTCCTTGCCTCTGCTGTGGCCCCTGGGACCAATGAGGGGTTTGAACCCTCTGCTGGAAAGGGCGCCTGTCATAAGGCCTATATCTTCGCCTGAAGTCCTTTTTCCTCTCCAGGCCTACTGTCTTCATGGTGTCCACTTCTGACTTCATGTGCGCCATCTCTTCGTCTGTATGGGTACCAAACAGCGAGTTCCCGTTGAACGGAAGATTTAAGATACGCTGTTGTGCTTCCTGCTTTAATCCTGTAAGTCTCAACCAGGAAGACCTTCTTGCACAAACCCCATGTGCGTATCCATGTGCAGCTAAGTCTGCCCCATCTGCCGCTGCGCTGATGACCTGGTTGGAGACCAGACATCCCACTTGAAGGATCTCCTGGAAGTCCTGCCTGTCCTCCCTAGGTAATTTGTCTGCAAACCTGTTGAGAGAGTCCCACAGTGAACGGTCATATCTGCTCAGGAGTGCAGAAGCGCTGGAGACCTTCATCATAGAAGCCGCCGTACCACACATTTTTCTCCCCAGAGAGTCTAAATGTCTGCTTTCCTTGTCCGGTGGAACCGTGGAGGATGATGCTACTGAGTGAGTTTTTCGGGCTGCGGCCAATATGACTGAGTCCGGAGGCGGATCCGTCCTGAGAAATAAAGGATCTTGTTCAGGCGCTTTATATTTTTTCAAGATCCTAGCAGGAGCTGATTTGAGGGTGGCTGGCGCTAAAAAGGTATCCATGGTTGGTTGCAACAGACCAGGCACTAGCGGCAGCAGCTTTTTCGAAACCGCTCTATGCTGCAGAGTCTCAAAAATGACGGATGAGGAGGTTGACGGTTCTGGAACCTCTATGTTTAGTTTCTGTGCTCCCCTGATAAGCACCTCATTAAAGGTAGTGATGTCGTCCACCGGTGAAACCCTAGCTGGTGGAGAATCCGTTAAGGTGGGGGAGTATCGTCTGACGGATGACCCTGACGATGACCAAGAGGGCGACCTTCTATGTCTTGATCGTGACCTAGATCGTCTCTGGGAGCATGACCTGCTGCGAGATGCTGTAGCAGAGCGCCCAGGCCTCGTGGTCGGCTGGTGAGAAGCAGAACGAGCCCGTTCTGCTCGCGCTGTCGGTGTTCTCGGGAGAGAGGCAGTAGGAGAGTACATCCTTGAATACTGCGAGTCCGGGGAGGCCGTTGGTCTATTAAGGCTCTCCAACCATCTCGGTGACAAATTGATGGGCGAGACATGCCCCGACGATGCAGCTCTTTAGATGATCCACTTCTTATAGAGACCACCGGAGATGGAGTGCTCCTTATTCACTGGCGGAAGCCGATGCTCTGCCCCCTGCAAGGCAGGTAAAACCTGCGTCGACGTCGACAGTTGTAATGACGAAGGGTGCGCCGCCGGTTGTTCCTGTCTTGACGTTGAGTGTCTCGACGATGAGTGCCTCGACGTCGAACGGCGATCTCTGAACCGCGACCTGCTCACCGTCGTGTGTCTCGACGTCGAGCTGTGGGCCACCGACGGCAGATGTCTTCGTTCTCGCCGCTGAGGCGATTTCGACGTCGCCTTCCTTGACGTCGAGGGGTGCGAGGCCTTCGGCGGCGAATGGTCACGCCGGTGATGGCTCGACGTCGATCGGCGAGTTGCCGACGACGGAGATCTGCCCCTGCGGTGGCCATGTTCTCTCGACGCCGTATCCTTCGACGTCAGTCGGGTCGCCGTCAACGGCGATCTATGACAGTGAGATGGTGGCAGCGACGACGTCGACGGGGAACAAACATGTATCTTCCTACCTGCTGACGTCAATCTAGCCTGTCTCTCCTGAGAATGGCTTGTTGGCTGCCTGGGAAGCGAAGAGGATGATGTTTTCTGCCTCTCGTGAAGCCCATGAAGCCTGATCTTCTCCCTGTCCTTCAGAGTCCTCTTTGACATGTTCTTGCAGTGTTTGCAAGTGTCAGGGCAGTGACTCTGAGGCAGGCACACAATGCAGAGAGTGTGTGGATCTGACTGGGCCTTCTTCTTCCCACAGGAAGGGCATTTCACAAAAAGTGAAGGCATTTTTCAGTCAGGAAAAAACTTCCAGACTCACACAATGATGTTAGATGTCGAGTAAAGATGGAAAAAACGCTGTTCTGAAGTATTTTTCTGAGAAAAACTCAGAAAAACTGAGAGCTCAATGCTCCAGGATCCTCTCAGAAGAAGCCGGAAAAAAGAACTGACCTAACTGTGAACCAACTGTCACCTCTCCTTCACCCCTGAGGCATGGTGGGATACTGGAGGTGCTCAGGGTCTTAAAGGCACGGTGCCAAAGTTTTTATGGTTCTCCTGTGTTAACCTGCATGCAGCCTATTGGCTAAGAATGCTCTAGTGTTTTTCAATGTAGTTTTTTATCTTTTTTCTCTAATGATTACTACTGCTGACTTCCCTAGGCCCAGTGGTGGGGTTTTGGCAGATATTTTTTCTCTCATTGTAATTTTGAGAACATTTAAAAAAAAAAAAAAAAAAAAAAAACTCCATAGAAATAAACCATTTTAGCCTGTTTATGTTTATAGTCTGCATTGCTGTTTCACACATGTATATATGAGTTTAGTATGAAAATGTGTCTACTAAAAATGCTATATATATTTTTCGTGCATATTTCATACTTTATATATGTGTATTTTATATATGCTCCGGGGTCCCCGCACAAGGGCGGGAATTTTCAATGTTTATGACTTTGATGAGGATTCCCCTGGAAGAGAAACAAAACTACCAACCTAGAGATAGTCTGTTTAGATAACGTCAACCCTGTTTTTACTGGGCCATAATTAATAAAGAAGTGATCTGACCTCCTAATGTGTTTGGTTTTATCTAGGTAGAACTTCAACATTCAGTTTAAATCAAGAGAGTGTTAAGACCTTTCAGCTGGAGTAGAAGGATTAGGGGAAAAGGTCGGTAATGAGATGTTTTGATTAATGCAGAAGTCTGAAACTATCTTTAGAAGAAAGTCGGGGTCAGTTCTCATCACAATTCTACACTTATGAAAAACTGTGTATGGTTCTTCAGAACATAATGCCTAAATTTTACTAACCCTGCATGCTGATGTGATAGCCAGAAGAAAAGCCGCTTTCCATGTTGTATGCTGCAAAGAGGCTTTACGTATTGGTTTGAATGGAAGAACCCATCAATTTGGAGAGAAAAATTATTATTTTTTTTTTTTTGCATTTATTGGTAACAAAACCCAAACAGAACAAAGCTCTGAGGTCAACAAGTACAGATATATAGTCAGAATAGAGTACAAGACGCAAATGAAGATGTATGAACCATCATAAGTATAAATCAAGGAGAAGGCGGCTGTCGCCTTGAGGCGCTGTGTAAACAGAACCGCATCATAGAAACATCCAGATGCAAAGAATGAAAGAAAAGGGGAGGAATAGAAAAGGAGGAAGAACAAAGAGCAAGAGAATGAAGTAAAAAAAGAGAAAACAGAAAGGGGGGGCAGAGGAACACCACAGACTTCAAATCGCCAACAGGAGTGCAAGCAGTAATTTAAGGGCATGTAAGGGGAGCGTAGCTATTGCATAATCAGTGGGAAGCGCTGGGCAACCGTTGTTGTTCGATGCTCAGGACTCCAAAAAAAGCTTGCAGAGGGCCCTATATATCTCTTGGACGGGAACCCTCGGGCATGAGTTCCCAGTATATCATTAGTTGCTCCTGACAGTACGCAGCGTCCTGCAACCAGTCAAAGCAACGGGGAGCCAGACGTCGCCCCCAGCACATCGCGACCCTATGCTTAGCCAGCAGGAGCTGGAGTCCCACCAGCCTCCAGTGCACGGAGGGAATCCCCTCAACATATCCCAAAAGAGCAAGCTTAGGGGTGTGCGGCAACAGGAGTCCAGTCCTCTCCCCAGTCGCCCACAACACCTCTGTCCAGTAGTCTCGCAGAGCCGTACAATTCAATGCGAGATGCAAGAAGTCTGCCTCAGGACATAGACACCTCTCGCAGCGCGCATCAGCTCGAATACCCATACTCTTCAATCTACGGGGCGTATATTACAAGCGATGTAAAAAATTGAAGTGACTAAGGTGCAGTCTATAGTTAGGGGACAGCTCTCATATGCACGCAGCATCGTCGTCAGAAATGATTTCGCCTATGTCCGCCTCCCATTGGGCTTTTGCTTTAATCTCAGTGTCAGACACCGCGTTGTGCAAGCAAACATATGGACTTGTGATAAGCTGCACGGGGATCGTGTTTGATATATAAGTTACAACACTCGGCACGTGGCAGGAAAGCAGGGGTAACGCACACGGAGGATGGCACAAATTCTGAAAGAGAATAATCTATGCAGTGTCATGCACATCACCAAGTACAGCCTCCAAGGAGATAAATATCCCATCCGAAAACCAAGATCCTAAAGTAGTTCAGTTGAACTCTCGAAGAAACTCACAGACTTGGACATCCTTCGATAACGGCACGGCTGCAACATCTCGCAACGGTATCGAAGTTGCAAAGGGCTCTTGCAAAACAGCGTGCCGCAATAGCGCAGTCCAGGCCCTGGCCGTACAAGCCACAGTATCGACCCCTCGCAGTCGGGGTCTGATCGGGCCACTACGCACCCGCTGCAGCCTATCAGGCCACACTGCGTCACACTCAGGTGCCAAATGTGGCAGGTATTGTATAGGGTGCAGCCAAAAATGCGCAAAATGAGCCTGCGCGCAATGATAATAAAGCTCTAGATCCGGGGCCACCAAACCACCCAGTTCAAATGGGAGTGTCAGTTTTTCCCAGGAAATTCTGGGCTGACGACCAGCCCAGGCCAGAGTCACAAGCGCAGACTTCAGCCGCTTCAGAAAGCTCACTGTATGGACAAGAGGTAGGTTGCTAAATAAATACAGAAATTTGGCCAGAATAACCATCTTCGCTATTGCTATGAGACCCGTCAGCAATAGCGGCAATGAATGCCACACCTCCACCTTATCTTCCAACCATGCAATAGCTTTGCCGTAATTTGCTGACCAAAGTGTATTAATGTCCCTACTCAGCCAGATACCTAAATAACGCACCAGTCCATCAGCCCAGCTGAGGGGATATCTAGAGGGGCACCGCACCGTAGCCTCGGACAAGGGCAGCACCACCGACTTGGACCAATTGATGGTAATCCCAGAAATCTGCCGAAAGCAAACTATCTCATCTAGCAGAGCGTCAAGGTGCAGCTCCGTATCACAAACGTATAGGGCAACATCGTCCGCATACATAGAGATCAATATTGGACGCTTTCGGAATGACAATCCCCTGTGGTTATGGTGTTGCCTCAGGCGTGCTGCAAGCAGTTCCATTGCAACTGCAAAAAGCAGCAGAGAGAGTGGGCATCCCTGGCGAGTGCCCCTAGCAATCGAAAAAGGGTCAGAGATAGTCCCAATGACTCCCAGCTGGGCGGATTGCTGAGAGTACAGCAGGCGAATCAGTTGAATAAACCTAGGACTCAACCCCACCAGAGCTAACAAAGCGAACACATACGGCCACGCAGGAGACTCAAAGGCCTTAGTAGCATCAAGGAACACCACTGTTGCACGGTCATCAGGATCGATCATGCTAGATATTGCAAAGTAGGTGCGGAAATTGTACAAAGAAGAGCGCCCCGGCACAAAGCCGGACTGATCCGGCAGCACCAAGGAAGGGAACAGAGGCTGCAGTCAGGCCACAATAAGCTTCGCCAGAATCTTATTATCTATAATTATCAATGAAAGGGGCTGATATTAATCGCGACAGCACAGGTCTTTCTCAGGCTTCAAAATGGTCACGGTGAGAGCCTCTCGCAACGAGGCCAGGAGAACACCGTTCTCAAGAGCCTCCACATATACCTCCACAAGGTGCAGCACTAATATATCTGCATATTCCTTATAGAAGGATGGCGTCAGACCATCCAGCCCAGGGGCTTTATCACCTGACAGAGTGCATATAGCCTGGATCACATCGTCCACCGAAAAGGGAGCATCCAGATATTGCCTATGTGAATTCTCAAACCACAGCAGGCTGAGATCCTCAAAGTAGTTAGAGGCAGCCACGGATCTCGGCCCGAGTGCTCAGCATACAGGTCAGAATAGAAGTAAGTGAGGACTCGCCTGATCTCCTCAGTGCCGGTATGTCGCACGCCAGTCGAATCAGTCAGTTCTACAATTCCTTGCCCACGGCATACGAAGCATTGCTGCCAACGTTCAGCAGGCCCTCTCAGCATCACCATATCTCCTCGCCGTAGCATCCTTTCCTAGAAAGCAAACCTCATGAAGGGCAGCCTCCACAAACTGTGTCATCTTTTCACCCAGTTCAGCCAGAAGGTCACCAGACCAGTCAGAGACCAATAGTTTTTTAGATCAGCAAGCTGATTCTCCAGATTTTCCAAGCCCGCCTTAGTGCCTTCAGCATTCCATGCTGTTTAGAGAGGCAGAGCCCGAGAATTACTACCTTGAAAGACTCCTACACGGTGTCCACAGATGACACAGATCCCTGATTCTCAGCAAACTAGTGCATGTTGGCGTCACGGATCTCGTCCCTAAAAACCTGATCCCTGAGCGCACCATGAGGCAGCCTCCACATAAAGGCACGACCGGGGCCTCCAGGAACAAGCAACTCCAGCAGGACCGGTAAATGATCCGACAAGGTACGGGCCTTATGCTCAATTGACTGCGTGCAGAGCTCTACGTCCCTGGTGTCGAGCCATCTATCTATACGGGACAAACTGCCATGCACATAATTGACACAGGTACCCTCCTTATCAGTACCATGTTTTGTCCTCCATAGGTCTACCAAAGCACCTTCAGCCATCACAAAAGACAGGGCCTTAGCAGCTGCCACATGCTGTGGTCTAGCCTGGCTTTCACGGTCCGCCACAAAGTCCAGTGCCACGTTGCCAGTGGGGGGAGAGAGAGAGAGAGAGAGAGAGATTGTTAGTGCAATGGTCTCTCCATAAAATGACTTGAAAGCGTCCCACTACCATGATTTTTCATTAGAATGTTAAAGTTACGTTTTGATGCACAGCAGAAAAGAGTCTCTTCTGCCCTACTGGTAAAGCTCTTGGACTGTCGATCTTAAGACTGAAGATTCAAATCCTGTTATCTCATTGCAGTGAGCCAGTTTATTAACTTGTGTATGAATGTTAAACATTGGTTGTGATGGAACATTTACTTTTTTGTCCCATCAACATATTTGGTTTGACTGTCATAGATACGTCTGGCCAATGCACTGTGAATCTATGAAAGTTCCAATACTGGAGTAACAATTCACCAGTGGCCTAGTGGTTAAGGTCTCAGATTGTCACACACAGAAGGTTGAGGGTTCCTCTCTAGGTGTGTCAGTTCTCAGCTTTAAATTATTTCAACTTCAAATATTTAAGGTACATACAGAAAGGTGAGCTCACTCTTTTTACTTGTCAAATACAGTTTTTTGTCAATTTGTCAGAACATTTCTCATTCTAAATGGCACAGGGTTGAGTGGTTATATGAGGATGGGTGCAGGGCCACAGGCAAGGCCCTGCATCCAACCTCCGCTGCGCAACGCAAAAGGCCATGCGCGGTGGTGGTTGCATTAACCTTTAGTAATTAAAATTACTTTACGTTAAAAAAAAAACGTAGAAAGGTTACAAAGACGGTATACTTAGGGAAAAGAATGAAAAAAACATAGGAATTCACTTAAAAAAACAAAGGTTGCAGGGATGTTACAGTTAGGCTCACATTTTAAACATACAAAACCACAGAAATTCAGCTAAGCCCTTAGGTAATTATAACACGTGCCCTCACCATGCACTGTTAATTACCCCATATAGTGCAACACTCATGACATCTTTGATAACATCATTGATAATATCAATGTAATAATTGCAGTAAAACTATTGAGGAGAAAACTGTGCATGGCGGGGGCGCAAGTTACAGTTACCTTAGGGCATGAGTTATAGTTACTTGAAATAACTAACGAGAACAGCAGAATTTCTATGGTTTTAGAAGTTTAAAATCGGAGACTAACTATAACGTCCCTGAAACCTTTGGTTTTTTTAAGTGACTATATGTGTGTGTGTGAAGTACTATATACAAGGTTTTATATATATATATATATATATATATATATATATATATATATATATATATATATATATATATATATAAATACACACACACACATATATATATATATATATATATATATATATATATACAGACACATTCATATATCATTTTTAAAAATGGTCAGGGGTCCTCGTACATGAATAGGACTAGTCAGTGCTTATGACTATTGATGAGGCTCCTCCTGAAAAGAACCTGAAGTTGTGCTGACAGTGCATCTCATCCTCAGTCTTGAGCTCGTCGTGTCAATGCATGTGATTTCCAGACCAGACATCTCCCAACCGTGAGAGGCTTATTAAGTCCTAGCCTCGAAAGTCCACAGCTCTGCTGGTGCTAGCCAGCCAGTCTCTCACTCATAAAGGAGTGATCTTTGTGTGTAGGGTTCTTATGCCAAATAATACATGGCAATTCATGTCGCAATAACCTTAATGTTGTTCTAGTAGTCTCAGGGAGGGTGAGGTTAAACTTGATATTATAAATGTTTATAGGACGCCTTTATCCCTGAAGCTCTCCAATTCCAAACATAATGCCAAATCGTCACATTTTCCCAAGTAGGTAGCTGTTAATCACCATCACATGGTGGGAATCTTCATTGAAGTCATAAACTCTTAAATATCCCCTATTAGAGGTTATTTTTCATCATGTGAATCATATATTTATATGGAAACACTAGGCATTTTTTTATTATTAACCATTCTTTATTGATTTTGAGTGCAAAAAGGCTGAGTACAATGCAAGATACATACCATATCAGAAAGTCACCATCAGTCTGTCAGGTCTCCCCAGGCATCTCTAAATGTATGTTCATAATGTGCTTGTCAGAAACCAACATATATCACCCCTACAGCACCTGCCGGTGTGTATCTGCATCCCCCCTACCAACGAGTGTGAGAGTCATCCCCAGCTGTGCAAGCCCCCTAAGGAATGCCTATGTTACTGATGAATAAACAATCTGGCGACCGGGTGGAATGAGGTGGGGTAAAATTAGATGGGCCTGGACATAGTCCCAACCCAGCACTCCATGCTGACAGGAATGATGGGAGAAGGGCAACCTTCCCTCTACAAATGGCATGTTTTATGCAGCTGCATAACTTTAACAAATCTAAGACTATATTTAAAAAATTGAATTTTGGATTAAAAATATGTCCAGCTAGACCTTAGACTGCTATTAAACACAACACAGCAACATACACCTTTACAGTGCAGCCCCACCAAAAAGTAAAACACTGAGGAAAAAGAGGAAAATGCAGACAGGCAGCAGTTGTGGAAACTTAAAATTAGGATTTAGCCCCGCTCCTTTATTATTCCGTATGTCATCAAAGATGGATGGCAATGCACAAAGTCCTACTGTACATTAGTTTACAATTCTCAAGCTTAAACTGGAGATAAGGATTATTTTATAGTATAACGGAGATTCCAATTTTGAAAAACTATGATTACAAATAATCTTTCCTTCTGCATTATCGGATCTTCATTGATTGTCAAATGTGTTAAAACAGAAAAGCAATCTCATCTCCTCAACATTTGGCAAAAAGATCAAGTGACAGAAAAAATAATGTAAAAAAATAGTTAACCTAATACATTGTTTAAAGCAGCTTGGCCATCTATATTGTCTTCTCTATAATCCCAAGTCTAAGCTGCAGTGTCTGGTGAATGTATAAATGGATTTTCTTGTATTACTCATATCTGCATGGGGGTTAAAAAATGAGTAGTCACTTTCCCTCTCATACAATGAGCGTCTAGTTAGTATTGTAAGGGTTTTCTTGCTATTATTGTACAGGCTACAATCCAACTAGATATAGGCTTCTTTGGAAATAGGCATTCCTGCGTAAATGGGGCAATAATTTATGAACAGTTGACTTGACTACCTCTGGTACCCTTTAATGATGTCTTAATTATCTCCCTTTTTAACATCAATCCCCTCACTTCACACTCTCCACACAGATTTGCAGGTACTTTCATTGATCAACTCCAACTCCGAGAGGGAGGGTTATTTCGGATGACAAGTGAACCTATGGGTCTATTTAGAAATGAGGCATTACCAGTGGAATCTGCAATTCTAGTATTCATTTCCGTGGTATATCACCTGAACATGCTACTTGCTTTTGGTATGTGGAGTCCCTGGGTAAAACATCAGAGATGTTGTTATCTTAATTTGGCCAAGAACTCCTGTTGTCAGACAAAACAGGGTTATTGAAAACCATGTAATAAGACACTGCATACCTTTTGTTTTATCCATGTAAAAGCTAAGAAGTCTTCCAACATCTATTGCTTGGACAGATCTCTCTACTAGAGAGGTAGGATTCCTGAAAAAAACCCTAGCTATAGTTTTGATCATCTGAAACCCACTCAGTAGGAAAGCCAGGTGTGTTTTATTGCTACTCGAATGAAACACCGTGTATACTGCTCTGGAAATGAAAGAACTTATAACTGACTCACTGACTCTGACTGCTCATATAATAGCTATCAAGGCTCATTATGTTTTGGTGGACTATCCCATTGTTTGAATGCTGATCAATTGATTGCCTTAGTATCTTTGCAGCTATGTTTATTATATATGCTTGTTTTTCGCTTTTTTTCTTTGTGTGCTTATTTTGTTGTGATCTACTGACCAATAAAAAAACTAATAATAATAGCTATCAAGAAAGCAGTCTCCCAAGTCAGGAGCTGTAATACGGCCTTGTATAGGTTCAAATGGTGACTCCATCAATTTAAACAAGACATTATGCTTCCAAGGAGACAATGGCTTTCAAATTGGGGGTAGAACGGTTGTTAGACTGGTATAAGAAACCTCATACCTGTGCTGTGCTCCCTGGAAAGTCATTCTGCAGGATTACCATAACGCGAAATAAAGGGTTTGGAGTCGTCTTGCTGTCTCCGTTGATAGCCTTTGAAAGTTCCTGCAAGGACCACTTAACATTGAGTCGGAACGCCTCTTCGACCAACCTGTCCATTTTTTCAGTGTAATTGATCCAGTGTTGCTGCACCTAAGTAAATTGAATTAACGCAGGGTGTATTACTTGGCCTCATATTAAACAAAATAAAAAAGAAGAGAAAGAGACTATAGTGAACATTTTTAAGGTTTGAGAAGAACCCTTAAGTAATTTTTCTGTAAAGTGTTCCATGCAAACATGGTTGGTGGAGTCCGAAGAATGGGCTACATAAAGAATCCCCTTAGTTTGCTTCAATTTTTTCATAAACGATTCAGGAAAAGTCACATTTTGACTCAACCCATTTATTTCAATGCATCATATTCTAGCAATCAGGAAGCATGCACAACCAAACCAAAACTGATTTTTGAGATTCTTTAATTAAACCTTGGCATCAACCCAATCAGCCATTGTCTATATAGCTCAGGTATCAATCAATTCTTTATTCGGTTATATAATATTAACCATAAATCACATAAATACGTAACATATAAAATACAAAACATTTAAAAAAAGAATAAAAGCTCACATATTTTAAATCTTAAAAGCTTCCAATTTCATTTACAGTCAAAATTTGAAAAATAAAAATATTTAAAAATTGAAGAGAATTTACACTGTTCAGACAACTTATAGCTCCTTTTAAGAAGGATCCTACCCCGACACAATAACACATCTGGGACCATACACAACCAAAAATGTGCCTGGGCAGTACTGCACAAAGCCCTATTTTCTCAGTAGGGGGAGTAAAAATCTTCAACTAAACAGTGCATAAAAATCACAAGACATGATAAAATGTATTAAAGACTGTAAGGACACCCCATCACACGGGCAAGTTTGTATGGGTTTCAAATCGTAGAGGCTGAGAGGGAAGCACAAATTACTTCTAATAACTCCTAATCGGAAGCGAGTAATGAGTGACCTTTCCCACACATTGTCTATCATCAAAAGATACAGCTCCGGACCCACCTGCCCCTTTAGCATTAAGAAATCCCTGACCATTGGTTTCCTTAATACCTCTGCCTCCCTTTTTGCTCCCAGAATTAAAAAAAGTTCTCCTTTGCCCATCATTTATTGGTAAGAATTAAACATTGTGGGGCATAAAACGTTTCTGGGTGACCAAGGGATGTGGCGACCTCTTTTATATATGCCAACCAGGGGATATCTGAAGCTCGATTACATGCCAAACAGTCATGGAACATTTCCCTATTTAGGGAGGCACAATCATTTTAAGAGATGGAAATCTATAGCATAAGGGGCTCCATCTTAATCCCATCCTCCACAAACTCCAAATTCAATTCCTTGTGTAGGCAAAACCCGGAGATATTTTGCCCCACGCCCAATAACCTTCTGCAGAAGTGATTTTCCTCTATCTGGGGGACCGTGCTACCCGAACACCCCCGAGTGGTGCCCCATACATAAGAACTTGGAGGCATTTACGTCTATACACTTCAAGAAGATGCTGATTACATTTATTTCCCACTCTTAAGCTCAGGTATTAAAATAATGGCTAATTCATCCTCACATTCTTTTAACTATCAAATTGTGCCCAATATGTGCTATTATTTCAACGTTTCCTAATCAAATTTCAAATGCCAAGTTACTGGTGCGCAGTTTCCAGTTTGGTGGAAACTATTAGAGCCAGGAAAGGTATGGCTAAACCCCAAAGAGTTGGAGATCTCTCAGACCTTTTGGAAAGAACAAAACATTTGAGAAATCACTTTCTTCAAGCTTCCACACAGATTAGCTGAGGAAGCATAACTATAGATTGAAAGGTTCCAATAACTGTGCTATCTCTAAACTAAACGCTGTCTTCTGTAGGGATTTTGCCCACTCTTGGGCCTCTCAAGGTGCCCACAATTCTACACAGTGAAAAGTCAGGCAGAGATACATAAAACACTACTGGAGCTATTCACAAAGATAACGTATTCATTTATTGTAAGTTTACTGTTACACTTTTGAGTAACCTTTCTACTTTTGGCTATTCGCCATCTACAGGTGTAAATTTACTCAAAAGTGTAGGCATAAATGTCTCCAACCCCTAGGAGACATCTCTCTATCGTAAGGTACGGGTTGGAGTAATAAAGTTTATCAAACTTGAAATAAAACAGTAATATATTTTTATGTTAAATAGTACTGCAAATTAATTGTATATGTTTACTTTAAAAGAGGAACTAAATAAAAAGCTAAAGCACTAGAAACTTAATTTAAAATGTAATTATTTTGACTACATTAAATTAAAATTATGTTTCTGCAGTTAAAAGTAAACAAAAATCCCACCTAAAGTAAAAAAAAATTTTTTTTATTATAAAGTAACAACTAGTGATGTATAGAAATAAATAAGTGATTTATTATAATTTAACAACAGTACATATTACAATAATTGTTACATTTGAATAAAGGCCATTAACATATTTTAAAGCAAAATATTCAAAATGTTTCATTTTTAGAACATTTTTAACACCAAATTAAATTTATTTATATTTAAGTGTTTTAAATATCTTAATTTGATACCATTTCCTAAGTGGGTGGACGTTAAGACCCTATCTATATTACTTTCTATGGGAGTGTGTTGCAGTTCCTTTGTTTGGTCATTTGTGGTGCTGGACTTACTCCAGCTCTGAGCAGAAGCATATTAACTACTGCTTTGGGTCATTTTCTGGCTGTAATAACAATAGATGTGCAGTTTGTGAATAGAAATGGGCTTACTCTTTTGTGGGTGGATGTATATCCCTCCCTAACACGCTACAATTTTAGTAGTAAGCAAACACCATTTTACAGCCACTCCCACTTGGTCTCCCGCATTTACTATAATTAGTAAACTTACATATGTGATGAGAGGTGGAGATTTACATTTGCGAACTGCATTTTGTAGATAGTAAGTAGCACCACTGTAGTACTACTTCACATACTTTAACATGCAGTTGTGAAATAGGCCATAACGTTTTTTATCATAAATCAACTAAATGAATCCACCAACCATGTACGACATATAATACCACATAAAATATTTACTGTATTTCCATGTCCAGTATATTCAGGTTGCTATATTTTGGTTACAACCTGTGCCTTATGAGGGGCACTCCTGGTATTGGTTTTACATCATAGCCTGAAGTCGTCACTTTGAATTACATAAAGCCATGTACACTACAATCATCCTGCTATGTCACATAGCTTGTGTAGATCTGGCAGAGACTAGCCAGTGTGGAATTCTACAATGTTTTGGGAGGATGGGTACAGATACCACCCTCATCTACCTACCTCAGGACCATCATTTTTGAAGACTTCATAGATTAGCTTCATGAGTGCACTGATGTCCACATGAATGGCCATCAGCTTCTGTCGAACGTTATTGCGGTGGTCCTCCTGGTGATCCTCAAACTCCAAGTCTTTGTAAACACGCTTGACATCAATGTGGACCAGGAGCAGTTCACTAATTTGCTTGGCGTGGCGCGCAATTGTCACATTGGCCATCTTATACTCATCCACAATTGCTTGCACCTGGGAAACCCAATGATAAAAGATAGTAATGTCAAAGCAGTGGTCTTTAGGATGTTTTATGACAATCAAAAAGCATTACCCTTCATTTGTGCTCCCATTCGTGCTCTGTCTTAGACATGTTTTCTTAGGGATTATATATCCCACAACAGCAAACAACATCCGGACAAAATCTTGACAACAGACCTGATTCCCAGAGCTTTCTTCCAGGAATGTGTATTATCTGAGCCAATTCAAGAGAAAATCTCATCTGTTAGTAATAAGACAATTGTGAACAGAAAAATCTTGCTAAATGGGTCCATAGAGTCAAGCTTTATCACTGAAAATGACAAAGTTACCTGTAAGGTGACTCCACTCTTACTTCCACATTTCAAGTTTGGCGTGTGGCTGTCTTAAATCTGAGGTAGTGGAGGCACCAGCACAGCTGTCCCAGCCTCAACAAGCTCCCACATTTAGAATTAATTGCCTTGTCCATAGGCATATTCTGCTGAAGCTGCTCCCACCACTGTGGTGGAAACTGGTTAATAAATAAATAGTGACAGGCGCTCCACAATGCCATACCATTTTTGTTACCCTGAAAACAGGAGCTCGAAGTGTGATTCTATCTTCGAAAAATAAAAAATCAAGGTCCTTGATGTGCTGGGAAGATATTTTTACCATTTTCCTGCTCAGGAAAAAAGC
This sequence comes from Pleurodeles waltl, assembly GCF_031143425.1. Classification (NCBI taxonomy): domain Eukaryota; kingdom Metazoa; phylum Chordata; class Amphibia; order Caudata; family Salamandridae; genus Pleurodeles; species Pleurodeles waltl. The sequence continues at coordinate 683,339,087 of NC_090451.1, read as the reverse complement.
TAACAGTGATGGCATCAGAAGACGGGCCACCTACCAGCTGCTACAGCCAGAGGGTTTCCGCAGGGTGCAAGTGTTGGCAGATTTGCATCCCAGAAAACCCATTATCAACTATGTTGGTAACAGACCCGGTTTCAATATTCGTTAAATCACTGCTTTGCATGTCGGTACCATACATGAATGCATGTTTCGTACACGGTTGACATCCTTTCCCTGCAATCCTTTCCTACTATGTTAATTAAAAACAATAACCAACAGGCGCATATTTTTGGACCAATGGCTGCAGGCTAGCTGTAAATATATCAATAATGAGAAAAACCCTAGGGATAAAGTGTAATCTAAATTGTTTGCTACTCTTAAGTACTCTCTCTCCTTTTATCAATTTTGTTGGTAGATTCCAGACTGTGAGAATGAGAAAAAAGGAGAGTGCTGCATTTGGCAGTTGTTATCTAGGCAAACACCTTGATCTCCAAGCTTAGCATCACCACCGTAAGCTCTGAAATAATAGTATCAGCAGGATACATATGGGGTAGCCCAAGGAGACATCCAGCATACACTTGTGACAGCTACATAATGCAAGAATCCAGTCCATTGAACGGATGTTGGCCTTCGAGAAGAGTGTAGCAATGGATGATAAAGGACGTAATCCTCTGCAAATGGCAGGATCAGCAGCCTCTCAGTCAAGGTATAAACGGAAAGCACACCTTAAATCAAGATTATGAAATGTTCCTTGGCCAACATGTGGACAGAATGTTGTCTGAAAGTGCCCTTGTTGGCATGGTTGCCCCCCACACACTTTTTGCCTGATATTAATTCTGACTTGACTAAGAATGTGCTGGGATCTTGCTAACCAGGCCCCAGCACACAAAAACTGTACAATTATTCCCACAATTGCACACCCCTGGCACACAAAAAAGGCTCTTGTAAAAGGTACCAATGCTAACAAGGGCCCTGTGGCCAGTGAAGGTCCCCAAGGGCTGCAGCATGTATTTTATCATCCAGAGGTACCCCTCACCAAGCACAATCACACTGCCATTGCAGCTTTTGTGCACTGGTGGGGAGAAAAAGACAAAGTCGACATGGAACCCATCTCAGTGTGCCATACCCACAAACCACTGCCTGAGGCATAGGTAAGTCACCCCTCTAGCAGGGCTTATAGTCAGAAGGCAGGGTGCACTATACTACAGGTGAGGGCATAGCTGCATGAGCAATATGCCCCTACAGTGTCTAAGTCCACTCTTAGACATTGTAAGTGCAGTGTGGCCATACTGAGTACATGAGCTGGGAGTTTGTCATTACAAACTTCACAGCTCCATGATGGCTTCACTGAAGACTGGGAAATTTGGTATCAAACTTCTCAGCACAATAAACCCACACTAATGCCAGTGTTGGATTTATTGAGAAATGCAACCAGAGGGCATCTCAGAGATGCCCCCTGTATTTTAGCCAAACTTCCTGTGCAGGACTGACTGGTCTGTGCCAGCCTGCCACTATCAGACAAGTTTCTGACCACATGGGGTAAGAGCCTTTGTGCTCTCTGTGGCCAAAAACAAAGGCTGCACTGGGTGGAGGTGCTTCACCCCCCCCCCCTGCAGGAACTAACACCTGGCATGAGCCTCAGGCCTCTTGTTACAGTGCACCAGGGCACTCCAGTTAGTGGAGATGCCTGCCACCCGGACAAAACCCCACTTTCAGTGGCAAGTCTGGCAAACACCTCAGCTGGGACCAACCCTCAAGTGTCAGGAGCTGAGGTGACCCCTCCTTGCAAAATCCTCCATCTTGGTTTGGAAGACAGGGACCAATAGGATTAGGACTGTGTTCCCGTCCCAAAAGGGAGGGGACACAGGAAGGGTATAGCCACCCTCAGGGACAGTATCCATAGGTTACTGCCCTCTGACCCCTATAACACCCCTAAATCCAGGATTTAAGGGATCACCTGAACCTAGCTTGCCAGACTCCTGGTGACCTTAACAAAGAACAAGAACTGAAGAGCTGCACCAGCAGAGAAGACACCAGATGACAATTGACTTGGCACTAGCCCTAAAGGCTTGTCTCCAGCTTCTGAAGCCCTGCTACAAAAAGGCGATGCATCCTGCAGGACCAGCGAACTCTTAAAAGCCTCAAAAGGACTACCTGCACCCCAGAGGGCCAAGATCTTCTGTGTGCAGCAGTCCTGTCCAGAAAGAAACTCCACAAAGGACACCAGAACTGCCCCCGACCGTGAGAACTGCCCACTCTGCACCCAACACCCACAGCCCGTGTCCAGGTGGCCCAACTGACTAGAGCTGGTCTCCAGGCAATTCTGACCTAGTGTCCACGCTGGGTTGACCCCCTCCTATCCAACACGACGACGCCTGCAGCCTAAATCCGGAGGACCCCCCTGACCGAGAGAGAAATGGACGAAGAATCCCAACGCCAAAAGGTACCCCTGCACCCATGCCCCCCTGGCCTTGGGGAATCCGACTTCCTGTGCAGCAACATTCAGCAGGAGGCCCTCCTCCTCGTCCAGCCAGTGGTTTTTGGGAACCGACCTCCTGGATCCAGCCTGCAGCAATCTTCGTGACCCACGGGGTACCCCTATTGAAAAGCATTGGGAGCCCGATGCTGAGTTTGCACTCTGCATCCAGCCGCCCCTGCGCCACTGAGTGTGTGTGTGTTTGGAGCTGACCTGTGACCCCCCGGTTCTCAGCTAAAACCCACAGGTCTGCCCTCTGAAGACGCGGGTAATTACCTGCAAGCAGACCTGATTCCGAGTGCCCCTAGTCTCCATAAGAGCCCATGTTAAATCGACCTCGACTTTGACCTCTGCACCTGGAGGGCCCCGTGTTGCTGGTGATGGGTGTTTGGGGTTAACTTGAACCGCAACCTGTGGACATACTAAATCCCAGAGACTGGAACTGTCAGTCTTGTACTTACCTTGAAACTCTGCTAACTTTTCTTTCCCCCAGAACTGTTTCTGAAAATTGCACTGTCAACTTTGAAAACAGATTATTGCTATTTATTCAAAAACTGTTTAACTTGCCAAATTGCAACAAAGTGGTGTTGATACATATGCCTGATACTTACTTACAAATGTACTTGTCTGCAACTTGAATGTTGTGGTTCTAGAAATAAAGTATCAAAATGTATTTTTGCCATTTAAAAACCATTGGCCTGGAGATGGTCATTGTGTGCTTCATCTATTGCTTGTGTGTGTACAACAAATGCTTTGCACTATCCTCTGATAAGCCTAACTGCTCGACCACACTACCACTAAAGAGAGCATTAGTATTATCTACTTTAGCCTCTGTTAAACCTCTGGTGAATCCCTGGACTCTGTGCACACTATATCACCCTTTGATATAGTATATACCGACCCAGCTTCCTACAAATGTCAGACAACCTTCTTATTCAGATAGAATTCTGTCAACCTTTTGGACAGCTTGTCCTGGTGAAACACAGTTAATGTTTCTGAATTGCAAATGGCTTACAGGTGGCTCAAGTGCATGGTTGACATTCAGGCCATCTGTCTCGATCTCACTACTTGAGGGAAAGCATTCAGTGCCAGGAAGTGTGGGTCCAGCTCCAACATATTTATGTGTAGGGACAAATTTGTCCCACAAGGCATTGATCAAGTGTTCCCCATAGTGAAACCCTCACCTGTACTCTGAAGAGTTAGTTACGGGGACATGACCAAGGCAGCAATGAAGTTGTACATGTAGACCCAAGGTGCCGGTACTGTAGGCCTGCTGATATATGGATTCCGTCAATCATCTGTTGTGTTTGCATTTGTCACCCTAAGTGGAAAGGGTATGCCCAGGCCTGGTTCCCATGCTTGCTATACCACCAAATTCAAGCAACCATGGCTGATGAGGGGTAATACCCCGTTCTGGTCCAGGGAGGACCTAGCCTGGCAGTTCGGGTGGACTGTTCTCATGGGGAACAGGGTCAAGACTGATTTGCATATGGCTGGGTCCAAACTGGAACAGCATGGCAAGCAAAAAGACTGATGGATTAAACCCAGATCTGTGACTGGGAGTGAATGCTTGTATTGTTCTACATTCCGTCCATCATCTGGTGTTTTTGCAATTGATATATGGATCCTGGTGGGCCCTGTGCCTGTGGCCCACAGTGGTTGGGGAGCAGACCCCCCTTCAGCCCAAGTGGGGGAAATTGCAGGGCTGGCGGCAGACTGGAGCCCGCTGCTTTGCTTATTGGGCCTGTGGCAGCGTGGGTTTGCAGATACTGATGGAGACGCATAGCTAAAGCCAACAGCTTGCCATTATGGAACTGCCAATTGACTGTACAATTCTTCATATATGTTTTGTGATTATTGATGTCCTTTATTGATGTCCTTGTCCTTCTGCAAGAACAACTTGCCTTTCAGGCAAGCAGTTATCACAATCACACAGTGAGATATTGAAGTTCCCAAATGCAGAAACTGTACTTTTTTTGGGACCGCAATATGTATTGTACAGAGACTCTGACTGCCGGCTTAAAGAGTAACTTCCTCCTGGTCACCCAAGTTTGCATGAGGATGTGAAGCTTTAGGATGTGGGTGGGTTTCAGTGGATGAGCTATTGCTGCTACCAAAATAAACAATAGTTTCTTTTTCAGCTAGCCCAGGGCCCCTATGTATAGCAATTTGAGAGCCTTGTTCATGACTGCATAATAGTGCATAGTTGGAGGCAGGTGTTCTTTCGTACTAATCTCCAGATCAATGTCAGGGTCAGTGGCCTGAACCCCCAATTTCACCGTCATGTGTCGAGTAGGCCTAGGTGATGGATTTAAGGGAATACTGTACATATGTGAGGGACCAGATGGAGGATTCACAAAACAATCTGGGACTGGCACCAGGACTGCAGACTGGATCCTGGGATTTGTCCTTGGGCCAAAGGAGGTGCACCAGAGACTGTGCAAGCTGCACTTGATTGGATGGGAGGTACACTTTCACTGAAAACAGAGAAGGCTGAGTTGTATTCCTGGCCTACAGTTCTGCACCCATATTATCCACAAAGGAAACAGTGCTAAGGACAAAAAACAGCATGAAGGCATAGTGTTCAAAGGTAGACGGAAGTTGCTTCATAACTCATGATGCAGCTGTTCATGGTCTGATGAATCAAAAGAGTCTTACCTATACGCTATCAAACCCATCTTCTCTGATGAGTGGACAGTAAGGGGGCAATACAGATATTTACTCCCAAGAGCAATGAGCCTCCAATTGCAGCATGGAAACTGTTGCCAGCTCCTACTGCTTCAAATCTGGAGATCACTGGACACATTCTCTTTGCTGCAGTATGCCTCATCTTTTGGGGCAATATTCCAACAAGACAGCAGTATTTAGCTTGCCGGAGGGGGTTGATTTGGAAGCCTTACTTCTTTGTGTGCTTCATTTACTTCAGGGTGGGAACAAAAGATAACATGCCTGGAAGCACTCAGGTGACCCACTGGGTGGCCATCTCCCTCTGAATAGTCACTTGTACATTGTGGGAGCTCCGCTCAACCACAGGGGCAGAAAAGGATTGAGAACTGCCTGCTCAGGCAGGGACTGCAAAAGAGACAGCCTACACAGGAAGAGAACTCAACTCCCTGAAGCCAATCATCCCAGCACAGTGAAACTTGGTCCCTTGACCCACTTTAAGGGAGCAAGACATACACATTTACACATCCTCTCTATGCAATGTGTAAGTAGCACAGCACTGAAGGGAAGACTCGTTTGATCCCACAATGAAAGTGGATTTTAGAAGCTGTGTGCTCATATGAGCAACGGTGTTCACTTTGACAGTGCATGGAGAAATAGAGGGGTTTGCTCCCTGAAGGGCTATCAACTCCCTTATGCATGGTGTCCCTTCTCTGGATACTGAGATATAGATCTGTCAGAAAACAATAGATTTAGTACCGGAGGAAATTCTGTATGGTCACACCATGCTTTCACCTTGCATACAGGCGGTGAGGTGAGTGTGACCTTTACACAGGATGGGATGGGTTCGGTGGGTAGGGCTGTGTCTACACCCTTACCTTGCATTCAAAGTATGTGATCAAAAAGGCATCACATGCCAGTGATAGCAGATGTGCTCCAGATGACTGTTCTTGATGCAGAGGTTAGCTGCCACAAGCGCAAAGTGAAACAACAATGCACAAGGCAGTGGAGTGGAAGTGAAACAAATAGTTGACATGGTATTAGGATGGAGCCAACATTAGAAATTCATTGAGAATGAGATAAGCAGATTCGATTCCATAACATGTAAAGGAAATAAGAGGATGGGGAAGGCATGCAGACATGCAGGGAAGCAAGGGCATGCCACACACAAGATATCAATGCGCAGTTCTGGTACTGTCACTGAGAATGAAAACCAGTTGAGCCTAAGTGAAATTAAGTTACTATCCAAAACTACAGAAGGACTACAGTCATAGCCTGTAGAGTACATAGTGTATAATTGGAGATCCAATGTTAATTTCTGTGTGTATGCTTCTTTTTTGGCCTCTTAATGTAACAAGAGAAGACCAACAAGAGAAAAAAAACAGTGAAACAGAAAACTGTGTATTATATATACATACATATATATATATATATATATATATATTGTCATTTGAAAATGTGCTGAAAATGATGCTGGTAAAAGCATGGCACAAACACATATGGCAAAGAGTAAATTCCTTCAGTGAACTCCAGGCAAGAGAGTGGTTGTAGACACTATGCCTCTGGTAATAACATAAACAATGGTCCCTTCAGGGGAAGTATAGCTCTCAACTTCCTTGGCAAATGTGCAAGACCATAAGATTGTTTTTTTGCAGAAAAATAAATCACATTTATTTATTTTCCAAGAGACATCTACCAAATCCTTAAGAACACTTCAGGTCAAAAGTAAGGTTCTCCAAAAAGGTGAACAGCACAGTGAAAGTGAATGGCTGAATTATAGTATGTGAGTGCCGTATACAGTGAATATGTACACAACTGGCGGCTGATTAAGATGTAACGTTTTTCAACACCACCTTACATCACAGTATGAAGTTCAACATCAAAATCAAAACAGTCAGCTAGTCTCTGTTGTCAATGATTCAACCCAGTCAAATTACTTTCAAGAGGGTCATCATCAGGACCAGAAAGATAGGTAGCACCGTAATGTAGATGTAACTTCTGGAGCGTAAATGGAACACCACAGGCGCTCCCCAAGCAGCACTATGCCCATTGTCATTCCCCACTCTGACACAGAGCTGGATGGGCGTTGTCCGACACTGTTTCTGGCGCTGACTGAGGACATTCTTCCTTGAGTGGAAACAGTGCCTTATCTGATGGACAGGCCTGGTGAGGGAGATGTTGGGAGAGGTGTATGGACCCTTATAGAGAACATCTTGTTTAGGAAGATAACTGGTATGTGAAACTGGGTGAGGCCAGTGGGTTGGATACCTCATGTGACACTAGCTTGGTTTGGTTTCCCCTCCTACTGTGACTACGGAGGAGGGAGCCTCTTTTGCAATGGTCAAGTCAGCTGAAGTCCTTTACCTTAACCAACCCTCAGTGCCAGTCAAGACTAAAGTCTTGACAGAGTTACTTCAGCTGGGAGTCAACCCCTCAAGACCCTTATTCCCATTCATTGAAGCCCTTATGGATGTCTCACTTGGGGGCTGGTTCAAGCCATGCACAGGGGCTCCTGTCAACTGGAATCCATGAGGCTGGACGCCTTCAGTAAGAGAATGTTCTCTTCTACCAGCCTGGCACTGTGATCAGTCCTATTGGGTGTTATTTCCATACACTATGGGATTTGGTTGCACAAGTGCTACCTTAGTTTTAGGTCGAGGCCCAGGCCACATTCTCTCAGATCGTTGCCGACAGCAGTTTCAGGGCTATCCTCCAGAGCAGCAAGTCCAGGATATTCAGGTTAGGATACCGATGTTTCAGTCTCTATCCTGGATTTTGGTGAGACTGGCCCTGTGGTTGTTGGGTCTCATGTCCTCCTGAATCCTACTGGTGTAACATGCAGCCTCTGGAGATGGACCCTAAGTCCAGTAGGTATAGAGGCAAACAAGATGTGGGTCCACCACCGACATCTGTCGGGCTTAAAGCCAGCTTTCCTAGTGGACATCCCGGTCACATCAGGAGAAGAATCTCAAAACTTTTTGACAGAAAGTCAGACAAAAAGGTCAGTCAAAAAATTACGGGGGTAGCTCTCTGTGGATCTGTGCTGACTGGAGTGGAAAGAAAAGAACTTATGTCAGCATGCTGGGGTGGCAAGTATATAGGCACTGCGCACGTCATTTCCAGAGTGAACGATGCGATGATCAAAGTTTAATTTCTTTTACAAACTAAGCACTGCAGATGGAGCCAGGCGGAGATGAACGAGGCCACCTACCGGTAAATAGGGGTACTGCTCATGAAAAATGTCTGGATTCTAAGGTAAGAAATCTGTGGCTAGAAGTCTCTATCAGATTAACTGTGTACATTTCTATGTTGACATTCAGTCAGTCAATCATGGGATTTGTAATGCGCAGCTTATCACCATTTTACAAGGGACTTAGCTGTGTGTCGGAGGTGTGCTAATTGTGGAAGCAATGGTACAGTTTAGGGAAAGAACATAGATGCTGGGGCCTGGTTGGAAGGATCCCAGCACACACTCAGTCAAGTTAGCATCAGATACCAGGCAACAAGTGGGGGGGAGGGGGGGTGACCATGCCAAAATGGGCACTTTCCTACAAAATGATCCAGATGACGGGACGATGGTCTGTCCATGGGAGCTCCGTTGTGTGGGACAAGTTAATCTTACAGCTAGCTGTGAAGATGGGGTCCAGTATGTGTCCTGCAATGTGTGTGGGGCTGGTGATCAGTTGTTTGAGTCTGATGTTGCTTAGGTTGCCCAGGAAGTTGGTGGAGTTGTGGTCGTCTAGGTGGAAGTTGAGATCTCCTAGGAACATGTAGTGTGTTGAGTCGATTGCCGGGGGTGGGGGGAATGAAACAGGCTATGGTTCTGCAGAAGGCAGGGCGGGGTACCAGGGGTCTGTACGTGAGGGTGCCCCTGATGGATGTTCTGGCGTTGATTTAGAAGAGGGAGTTAAGGTGTTCCATGGGTCGGGAGGGCTACTCCTTGAAGATGGTACATGAAAGGCTATCCTTGTGCATGATGGAGATTCCTCCTCCATGCTTGTTGCAGCGGTCTTTGTGGATCGGCATATACCCTAGCGGGGCGGCACAGGTGATGCCAGGGGCCGAAGCAGGTGGTGAGCCACGTCGCGGTGATGAACATCCGGTGCGGATTGAGGGTCGTTATGGTATCTCATATTTCTGTGACGTGTTTACAGAGTGATCTTGCGTTGAGCAGTAGGCAGAGGAGTTGCTTATTGGGCCTGGGAGATGGCAAAGGGGGGCCAGAGGGGGTTTAGGTGTTGCAGGTGAAGTGGCAATGGCAGAAGGTGAATGGTCTGACCTTAGTTGGTTTCTTCTCCAGTATTGTGGTATCTTTCATAGATTCACATGCTTGAATCAGAATAGTCAGCAGTAAGATGGTTGAATTCTGAACATCAGTAGCATGTCTGTTCACAATTCTTTCTATGTGCACTCACATAGGTAGTTAAAATTATTCTAATCAACCTTGCAAAAGATTATATATCTATGAATATATACCTATACAGATATACAGATATACATATATATATATATATATATATATATATATATATATATATATATATATATATATATATACACATGAAAATATTAGTCTGGTAATACATAGAGGATGGAGGCTAAAGAGATTATTGGCTCACCTTATGCAAATAAATTCCGTAACACTGCTTGTCCTACCACGGCATCCATTCTGTCAGTAGCTTCCAGGCAGTAGTGCTGAGTGAAGGTGTGGGCACGCGTCCACGATGCCGCTCTGCAGATCTGGCTCAGAGGGACTCCTGCGAATAGAGCTGCCGAAGTGGATACCGCTCTAGTGGAGTGTGCTCTGACATTGGATGATAACGGTTTCCCAGCTAACTGGTGGCAGAGTTGTATGGCAGAAGAGATCCAGCGCGCTATGGTCTGTTTAGTAACTGCCTTGCCTTTATTGATCCGTCCATAAGTAATAAACAGTTGCTCAGATTTACGGAAACTGCTAGTCCTTTGTATATAAAATTTTAAACATCGTTTAATGTCTAGAGAATGTAATGCGCGCTCCGCTGGAGTTTGCGGATTTGGAAAAAAAAATCTCAAAACCACCGGCTCATTTAGATGAAAAGTCGATGGAACTTTGGGGATAAATTTTGGATTAGTTCTTAAAATGACCACCTCTGATTTGAATTGGAGAAAAGGTGGTGAGACTGGGAAATCCTGGATATCACTAACCCTCTTCGCTGAGGTGAGGGCCAGAAGGAGGGCTGTTTTCAAAGTAATGTATTTGAGGTCTGCCTTATGAATGGGTTCAAACGGATGCTTCATTAATTGGGAGAGCACAATATTCAAATGCCACGGAGGTGGAGGACGTTGAATCAGCGGAAACATCCTGAACAAGCCCTTAAGAAACTGCTTTATTATCCTGGATGACCATAAAGATGGTGAATTAGATGTTCGTCGGAAACGGGATATAGCAGCAAGGTGAACCTTTATAGACGAATGGGAAAGGCCTGATTTAGCTAAATGCAACAGATATGGTAGAACCTGTTCTGGAGAGGACTTCAGAGGATGAACGTTGGAAGTTGAACACCATATACAAAACCTCTTCCACTTGAACTTATATGTCCTGTTTGTAGACTGAGCTCTGGCACAGGCAAGTACCTCCCTGCAATCTGAAGGGATATCTAGGCCATCAAATTCATAGAATTCAGGAGCCAGGCTGATAATCGAAGAGATGTCGGGTTGGGATGACGGACCTGCCCCTGATTCGTTGTTAACAAGTCTGGCAGTGTTCTTAGTCGTATGTGAGGCTGCTCCGAGAGTAATAGAAGTTCTGTGAACCAAAACTGGCGTGGCCATTTGGGAGCAATTAAATGGAAGTCTGCATGGCTCCCTCTTCATTTTCTGCAGAAGTCACGGGATGAGAGGAAGCGGGGGAAAAGCGTACGCATAAATCCCTGACCATCTGATCAAAAACGCATTCCCCTTTGATCCTTTCTGCGGTCGCCATCTTGCGAAGTGTTGGCATTTCTTGTTGTCTCTGGTTGCGAACAGATCCAGACTGGGCTTGCCCCAACGACGAAAGAGGCGGTCAAGAACTGACTGATTGAGTTCCCACTCGTGGAGGCTGGTTCGAGTCCTGCTTAAGGCATCTGCCCAGGTGTTGGTGATCCCCGGGAGATGTTCTGCTCTGATGGATATCTGATGTTGAATCACCCAATGCCACAGTTTCTGTGTTTCTAGGGACAATGCCTGCGATCTTGTGCCCCCTTGTTTGTTGAGGTAATGCATGACTGTGGTATTGTCTGTTCTTATCAAGACTGAAGAACCCCTGATGTTGGCGAGGAAGGACTTGAGTGCCAAGGAAACTGCTCTTAACTCCAATACGTTTATGTGAAGAGTCGACTCCTGAGTGGACCATTTCCCTCTCACTGATAGATCCTGCAAATGTGCGCCCCATCCCTCTAAGGATGCATCTGTTGTTATAATATGTACTGGCTTGTCCTTCAGAAATGAGAGACCTTCCGAGATGAGGGGGGGGTATCTTTCCACCATTTGAGAGCTTGTTTTGCTGATGGGGTTATCCGAACTACATCGTCGAAAGATCCTTCTATCTGTTTCCATTGATTGTCTAATTGCTGTTGAAGTGTTCTCATGTGCAGACGACAGTTTTCTATCAATGGAATGCAAGACAAAACCATCCCCAGAAAAGACTTGTAAGTCCGAACAGAAGCGGACCTTCTTTTGCTGAGACGTGTTGCTAAATCTTGAAGCCTCTTTCGTCTGTCGTGCGAAGCAAAGGCTCTTGCTTGGACTGTGTCCAAGACGGCTCCTAGAAAGGTGATGTTCTGGGAAGGATCTAGATGAGACTTGGGGTAATTGACTGTCAAGCCTAGTGTCCTGAAGAGAGACAGACATGTCTTGGTGTCCCTGGCAGCTTTTGACACTGTTCGTGCCTTTATTAGCCAGTCGTCTAAATATGGGAACACCTGTATCCCTAGTTGCCTGAGGTGGGCTGCAACGGGTGCCAAAACCTTGGTGAATACTCTTGGGGCCGATCTGAGGCCAAAGGGCAACACTCTGAACTGGTAATGAGTGCCTGCAACCCTGAATCGTAAGAATTTCCGATGACTGTGGTGGATGGGGATATGAAAATATGCTTCCTGGAGATCTAAGGATGTCATAAAATCCCCTCGGTTGAGTAGGCGTAGGACGTCTTGAAGGGAGATCATGCGAAAAGATTGCTTCTCGAGGTATTTGTTGAGAGAACGAAGATCTAAAATAGGTCTCCAGTCTCCTGTCTTTTTCCGCATAAGGAAGAAACAGGAGTAAAAACCTGTTCCCTTCTGGTACTTTGGTACGATCTCTATTGCTCCCTTCTCCATTAAGATAGCAATCTGTGCCAGAAGTTCGTTGAGATGGTCTGGCGGGGGACCTCTTGGTGGCACATGAGGCGAAGGCTGATTGAATTCTAGTGTGTGCCCTCGGTTGACAATATCGAGCACCCATTTGTCTGAAGTAATTTTGGACCACTGGTGGAGGAACTTGGAAATTCTGCCCCCTATTAGAGTGTTGATATAGGGGTTGGATGCAGGCATCTGATAAAGGTCAGTGCTTTCTTTCTGCCTCTTTGGCTTTGTAAGTCGACTTTCCTCTCGCTTGCTGTCTAAACTGTGTGGATGACTGTTGTCTAAAGGAATGTGGTTGTTGTTGGCCAAAGGTGGAACGAAATTGTCCCTGGTAAGGGGAGTATTGACGGTACTGATGTGTGCCGCCTCTATAAGAAAAGGTTCCTCTCCCTCTCGCTCCCCGAAAGGGCTGTCTCTTGTATTGTAATGTTGCCAGAGATCTGGCTGTCTCAGTGTCTGTTTTAATAGACTGCAACGCATCATCTACATGCTTGCCGAATAAGAGTACACCATCATATGGCATGTCTAGTATTTTTAATTGTACTTCTGGTCTAAATGATGTAGCTTTCAGCCACCCTTGAGGCCTGAGTACGGCTGCTCCGGCCAGCTGGCAGAAACCTGTAGACGAGACGTCTATGGCGCAGTCTATTATCTCGGCCGAGATCTTCTCACCCTCCTGTAAAATCTTGCGCGCTTCTGCTCTACTATCTTCAGGTAACATGTCTATAAACTGCGACATATCGGACCACATCTGGCGGTCGTACCTTCCTAGGATTGCTAGGGAATTTGCTGCTCTAACTGTAGTGGCCGCCATCGTTGAGAACTTTTTCCCAATCGAATCCAACCGACGTCCTTCTTTATCTGGGGGGGGGCAGTCAAAGATGCAGATGGATTTCTGGACCTTCTCTGAGCTGCCTGAGATATGACGGAGTCTGGTTTAGGGTGACTAACCAAACATGCTGGAGAATTGTCCGGTGCTTTATATTTTTTCTCAAGTCTCGGTAATACTGCTGGTATGGAGGATGGAGTCTGCATGACCTTAAGGCCCTCTTCCCAAATGAAGTCAACAATGGGTATAGCTCTTACTGACTTCCTAGTATCCTCCTTGAAGTCATATAGAAAACAGTCTGACTGCTTTGATGTTATTGGCAGTTGAAATCTTTTTGCAGCTCTTTCCATCACACTATGAAAACCACCAATATACTGTGGTGGAGAGTCTACTGGTGGAGGCGTAGAAGGAGATGGTGTTTGAATTTGATATTCATCCCATTCTGGAATGATTGAGTCAGTGTCCTGAATTTCACCTTCTTCCTGCTCATCCTCCGACGAAGGTGGATCAACATCCTGTCTAGATGAAGGACCTGGGATAGGTTCCGCAGTTTCAGATGGTCGAGCAGGGGTGGATATTGGAGTATGCGGAGGTTGCACCGGGGTAGAGGAGCCAGGTGGAGGAAATCTAGAATAATAGTCCTGCATCATTTGTTGTAGGTTAGCTATCAAAGAGACAGGCATCTGGACCGTCTGCTCCTGCTGCTCTTGAGGTTGCAGGTGACTCTGCCTTTGCTGATCTAAATAAAGCTGGTCACTTTCTTCTTCATCCTCCTCCTGACATTTAGGGGGTTATTCTAACTTTGGAGGAGGTGTTAATCCGTCCCAAAAGTGACGGAAAAGTGACGGATTTACCACCAGCCGTATTACGAGTCCATTATATCCTATGGAACTCGTAATACGGCTGGTGGTATATCCGTCACTTTACCGTCACTTTTTGGGACGGATTAACACTCCTCCAAAGTTAGAATAACCCCCTTAATCTGTAGTTCTGAGGGGCTACGTGCTATCGGGGAAAAAACCATCATCGGAATATACATCATCTTCCTCCTCCTCGTCAGCAAAGAGATGTTGTGGAGGTACTGTTGTGACTTTACTAGGTGAGGTATGGGATGGAAGTAGGAGAGAAGACTTGCTTTTTATTGGTAGAATTCTCTGAGGCAGGTAAGGAGATTGAGCCATCGACGGAGTCCTCGTCGACGGTGCGTTCGTCGATGGTGTTCTCGTCGACGGTGTAGGCGTCGACGAAGCTGCCGTCGACAGTGTCAATGTCGACAAAGTTTCCGTCGACGGGGGTGCCGTCAACGGGTGTGTCGCCGTCGCTGCTTCCGTCGGTGGGATCGTCGACGAGGAGCTCCGGAATTTACCCGTCGATGAGTGCGTCGACGATAGAGATTTCATCTTCTTACCCGTCGACGGTTTCTTAGCAATCTTCAAGGTGTGAGCAGGTGATGGACCGTATTTTAAGCTCACCGACGTTATAGTCGTAGATGACAGTGGAGACGAGGAAACAATCATTGGCGGCGACGGAGCCGTAAACGTGGCCGTCGCTGTTGTCGTCGATGAAGGAAGACCTGCCGTCGACGATGCTCTCGTTGACGGTGTCGTCGACGGTGTGGAAATCCTGGACGTCGACGGTGGCAGGGAACTTGAAGATCTTTTGAGCTTCTTTGAGGAGGAAGCAGGTGTAGATGGCTCTGAACGAACCTTACCACCAAGTTCCCTGGATGTTGAAGCTTGTTCCTCAGATTTGTCCTTAAATGCATGCAGCTTCTTGGCTGACTTACTGCTCTTGGGGGAGAAGCTCTCCACAGACCTTTTCCTCTTCTTTGAGGCCACTGATGTGTCGCTGTCCTCCTCCTCAGAAAGAGCTTCTCTGGCTTTTCTTTTCTGAAGCCAAAGTAAGAGCCTGGCTTCTCTGTCTCTTAGAGTCTTGTTGGGAAAGGTCCTGCCGATCTTACAGTCTTTGACCTTATGCTCTGGATGGAGACAGTATATGCATTCCTTGTTAGGGTCCTCACAATGAAGCCTTAACTTTCCACAGGTACCACAAGGTCTAATCAAACCTTTTCTTGCTGTAGACATGATGGAAGAAGTACTACAGTAAGAACAAAAGTGAAAGTTGAAGAATATCTCTTTAAGAGAAAGTAAACTGAGCAGAGCTCAGGGAGACTCCCTTACACACGACGTGCGGTAGAAAATCTGAGAGACTGAGCCTCTGTGCTGAGGATTCTAAAAGGGTGGTCTCGCCTGATTGGCTGAAGTTTGGGCTTTTTCTAAGGCTGATAGTTACAAAACTGAATGTGTTTTTTCCTATTGACTACAGTGAAACAAAAAAAAAAAAGTTTTTCTTTATCTATTTATTACTTTCTGTGTACCGTGGGACTCCCACTTCGACGACGGGGAATGATTCAAGCATGTGAATCTATGAAAGATACCACAATACTGGAGAAAATAAGTTACTGAAGGCATCATTGGAGCAGATATTACCTTATCTCCACTCCCTTGCCCGTTCGGGAATGATGCATACGTCTGTGAGAATACATATTGCAGCTATTTCAAGATACAGACACTATTGTCAGAATACATCCTTTGCTCAACAAGGATAATCAAACATTTCATGAAGGGCTTATTTTGTGTCTTTCCGCCAATTCGCTTGCCACCTTCAGAAAGGCATTTAAACACAGTGTTGGCTCAACTAATAAAAGCACCATTTGAGACGATTCATAAAGTGGACTTGAAATTCCTTACCTGGAAAGTGGCCACATTACTAGCTTTTACATCCGCTAGAAGAGTTTGTGAGATCCAGGCATTCACAACACAAGAGCCACTTCTCAAATTTACAAGTGAAGGAGTAATACTAGGAACAAATCCAAAATTAATTCCAAAAGTACAATCACAATTTCACCTTAATGAACCTGCGATCTTACGCACATTTTTCCCAAATCCAACCACACTAGCAGAGCAATCTCTGCATACTTTGGACTTAAGAAGATGTCTTAAATTTGATTTACACCGTACCAGACGCTTTCGGAAATCAGATCAACTGTTTGTCGCATACGCACAATCAAGGAAAAGTGCCGTAGCTACAAAAGCAACCATAGCAAGATGGATAGGGGCTATGTCTACTTCAGCTGCAATGTTTGCAGGACTTTCAGTGGAACAGATTTGTCATGCTGCAACGTGGAAGAATGTGCATACGTTCACTCGACATTATTGTTTAGACTCATCATATCGTACCAACGCAGCATTTAGACAGGCTGTGTTACGACATCTATTTCAGTAAGGTGAGCCTTTGTTATTCCTTCTTTTCCTTTCATTATGTGATAAGCATTGCACGTAATCAAGGTTTATTTGGATAATAATTATTATTTTTATTATTACTATAAATATTATTAGCATCATTATTTTTACCATGGTTGTTATTCCTAGTCATGCTCTATGTTGTTATCATTCTTACCTACCATCCACAATGTATACGGAACCTAAATGAATGATAATTCAAACTGCTTGCTATTCTGATTCAAGCATGTGAATCTATGAAAGATCTAACAGTGGAGAAGAAAATCAGTTACTTACCTGTAACTACAGTTCTCCAGTTTTGGTATCTTTCATAGATTCACATGCAACCCACCCTCCTCTCTAAAGAGGCTCTCCATAACTTTCTTCAATATTGCTTCTACCTGTTCTGGAAAATCTGAGAGACTGGAGCTTCTATGCTGAGGGTTCTAGAGGGTGCTGTCACGTGATTGGCTGGACTTTGGGTCTTTTCTAATTAAGCAAATAAGCTGTACAGTGAGAGCACTTTAGCACTGTTTTCTATGGAAAGTTTTTTAATACTGCTATTTTAAGATACTGTGGGACTCCCCCTTCAACAATGGAGATGACTCAAGCATGTGAATCCATTAAAGATATTTACTGGAGAAGTGATGCAGCAGATGTTGTCTCGGTTCCTGGGGACCAGGACCAGGAGCTCAGTGGCAGAGTATCGGCCGATGGTGGGAGAGTTAGGGTTCCTGGCGCTGGGCGCAGTCCAGGCGTGGACAACCGCAGATGGGCTTGCCTTTGGCCGCCCGCCATTAAGTAGGTCTTGGGGTGGGAGGGGCAAGGTGGGAGGCAAGCAGGCAAAGCGGGAACCAAAATAGCAGGAAAAGGCAGCGGAGGCAGGGGGCAGAGATGTGCAGTAACAGGGTCCCCAAGAAGGACACTGTGATCGAGTTTGCTCGTTTAGTTAGTTGAAAATACTTCACAGAGACTTACTTCATGTTTGATTTATTTGAAGCTTCTGTCTTCTTATTGTTATTATCTCTCTTTCTTTCTGTTATTCTGTTCTAAGTCTTTCTGAGTGTTGTTCTTGGATCCTTCTTTCCTGTACGTCTGACTTATGTTTCCTTTTCTCTGGTTTCTTCTAGGTGTTGGTAGGCTGTTGAAAAGGGATCAATGGATCTCGGAGGAATCTCAAAACAAAAGGCAGTAGTAAGTAAGTGTTTTCGCTTGTCTTTGGGGGGAGGGTGGGGGGGGGGGGTGATTTCCAAGTAGTGGTTTTGTTCAGGGGAGCAAGCCAACTAAAGAAGATCCTGTGCTTTCATGTGATCCCCAAACAACACAAAGGTGAGCTTCCTGGAAATAGACTGACTATTTCCTTCTCTGTGGCCCTCTGTGCTCCCCGGGTGCTCATGTGTGCCCTACAAGTCTTAAATACCCTTTCTTTCCCGCCCACCCGTCACGTGCCCCCAGCCCTTCAGAACGAGGTTGTTTTTTAGGAAACACCGTACCTTGTGGAGCAACGTCCCTCTAGCGACGTGGTGCACTTGGACAACATCTGCTTCTTGACTCTCTCAGTCTCCCTCTCACCACAGTCTTGTTGGTCCCCCGTCTCCTGTCTGTGCTCCGTTTCCAGGCTCCTCTCGGGTCCTGCATCTTCGGCTGCTGAAGGTCTCACTGCTTCTCTCCCCTCCAGCACAGTCCAGGTCTTGTCTCCCTCTCTTGTTCTTGCCACAGTTCCGTCCTTCTTTTTGTTTGGCCCGCCACTTGAGTTGGATGTGACCCGGTTGTTTTCCCACTTCTTGGTCGTTGTGAGTCCTGTTGTTTCCCCAGGGCACTGCTCTCAGTCCTAGGAGTTATCAATGGCTGGGGTTGCAACCGCAACCCTGCCACAGACACCAAGAGAGTGACCGGGGCTGACAAAAGCATGCTGCCTTCAGAAGGGTGGGCAGAGGTACCAGGCAGCAACCAGAGGTGGGGAGCTGGCACAGGACCTGATCAGTGGGGTCGCAACATTGATTATTGAGGATTCCCAGCCTGAGCACAAGTAATAATGCATGTTAATTCATAAGAGATACTATATTATAGAATATCTGCTACACTGAAATGCATATTAACTTCTTTAATAGATGCTGTTTTCAACCTCAAAGCGGAAAAAGCTTTCTCAAAAAGAGTATTTTTGAATTATAATCACCTGAAAGCGTTGTTGGGCCAATCTCAATAAGCACATTATCAGCTGAAGTCTCCAGGGCACTCCAGAGTCTAGTCAAAGATTTTCAATAAGTTGCACCACATGCTGTCAAAGTTGCCTGCTGTGATGGGCATCTGCAATTCTCCTGCTTTAATCACTTGAAACTGGGAGTTATATCTTCCTGAGGTGGAGCAGAATAATTTCATAGAGAGGGAATTCAAAACACAGATGAAACTAACCTTGGTGTCATCAAAATGAGGCAGTGGTATCACTGACAATGGTTTAGAGAATGAAACGTATCAGCTGGCATAACCAACATGACAGGCCGTAACCGTTCCCTTGTGACTTCTCCCCTAAAATGCTTCCCTCCCCCCGGCTAGTCAGGCTGGAAATGGCAGTGCACAGAGTGCTAATGAATTGTTGACAGTGGTGTTCTGGTCCTTTTTGGCCTGGAGGCTGTCTTTTGACCGGCCAACACATTTGGGAGTGTAGTGTGTGAAGAAATAGTTTGAGGCCATCGGCTGTAAGTCCCTGCCGGTGAAGCGGAGAGGGAAAGAATGAGAGGAGAGAAGCTGCACGTGTTGGGAGAGAAGGTGCCACACGCTAAGTGGAGAGAGCAGCTGAGCTCCCCTCAATCCACCCGGTCTCCCGAGGTAAGTGAGAACGAGACGTGGGGGGAGCTCCTTATAGGGAGGATTTGAGGTTTGCTCTGTTCGGTGGCAATAGAATTCACCTGCGGCAATAGGAATCCCCCACAATGAGGCATTTGCTTTTCAAGGTGGTAGTTTCAGGAACAGGAGCAGGTGCAGCTCAGGGGGCACAAACACCCCAGAGACTTATGCGATGTGCTGCGCAGGGCCAGCTAGTGGCCACTGCCAGAAGAAGTGTTAATATTGTGGAAGCAACAGAGATGACTCGTATCCAGTGGAGAGAGTCAGCAAGTTCAAGTCAATGAAGTGGGGCACTTTTCCCCCATGGACCTTGCGGTTAGTCTAGTGGCAGATGCAGCCCAGCCTAAAAGGGAGCAGCAGGATGGCACGAACAAGAATCTCTCAGCTAATGAGGCTAAAGGAAATGTTGACGCCAGGGCCATCATGACCACTATGGCCTCCACAGCCAAAAATGAAGAACTATACAGTGTTCCATAAATCAGTGACCAGCCGCTCCAACAAAGAGGGAGTAGCAAAGCAGCAACAAGATAACAGCAAAAGTAATTAAATTAAAGCAGATTCACACGTAATGAAAGCAAGGGCATCCGTGGGGGGAATCCGCTGCCTGTATGCTGGAAGAAAGCATGTTCAATGGAGAATATCGAGCCTGATTACGGGACAGGGGAAGGTAAATCAAGAAATTTCCTTCTCAACCCTAAGTTAGGTAATATCCAGTGGAAGAAGTCAGGACTGGGCGTTATCCGTTCAGCCAGGGATTTTTAAGACCTTATTTGAGACAATTTTGATGGATAGTCGAGATTTGAAACATCAACAAGCTTGCAAGATAAAAATACTTAGCAAAAGGCTGTCACAAATTGAGCAAAGTTTGTCACAGGTGCCAAAGAGGTTGATGGAACCAGAGCAGAGAAGAAAATAAGTTACTTAGCTGTAACTGTAGTTCTCCAGTATTGGAATCTTTCATAGATTCACATGCTTGAATCATTCCCCGTCGTCGAGATGGGAGCCCCTGTTATAATTTACACAAGCAGTGTTAAGATATATTAACAAAGAAAGGCACTAGGCCTCTTCAATTTAACAGTCTATCAGAGTCATTTTGTGAAAAGGACCAAACTTGAGTATCCACCAATCAGGCGACAGCACCCTCTAGAATCCTCCTGAGAAAAGCTCCAGCACCTCAGATTTTCCAAGCACAAGTGCATACAAGATAGGAAAAAAAGAGAGAGAAAGGTGAAGTGAGATTCTCCAGGGAGGTGGGTGGGTCGCATGTGAATCTATGAAAGATTCCAATACTGGAGAACTACAGTTACAGGTAAGTAACTTATTTTCTTACTCCAGTATTGGAACTTTCATAGATTCACATGCTTGAATCAGAGTAGAGAGCAGTAGCTATGCACATTGTACTATAATAACCATATTTGATAGAAAACACGTTGATTTATAAAACATCATTATATTCCTGTATATAAATCTATGTAACTATAAAGGCATACACCTATATATATCTATACATATCAACACATATACCTATATATATATCAACACATATACCTATATATATATCTATATATATATATATCCAGATAGACATAGAGCAAAAAATATCCCGAAACATGTATGTAATATGAATACTATCATTAAAAATGTCCACTTATCTGTCTGTCACATTGTTCTCTTTACTCTTTACTTTCGTTTATTTGTATCTTTTTTTTTTTTTTTTTTTTTAACTGTATAAGCGAATATAAGGGATATAAACAATGTGCATACCTGTTCTAGGATGGAGGGATGGAGAAGAGATGGCTCACCTTCACCTGAAGAGATTCCTGAGAACCGCTTGACCCACTGCTACCTCTCCCTGAGATAGAGATTCCAAGCAGTAGTGTTTTGTGAATGTATGACAGCTCCTCCATGTTGCTGCCCTACAAATATCTTGTAGGGAAACTCCAGCAAACAGCGCCGCTGACGATGAGACTGCCCTCGTGGAGTGAGCATGTACAGGTGAGTGTAGAGGTTTACCCGCTGCTTGATGGCAGAAGCGAATGGCTGAGGCGATCCATCTGGAAATACTCTGCTTGGAGAGTGGATGTCCTTTTCTAGGAGCACTGTATGCTACGAATAGCTGATTAGAGCGTTGAAAAGATTTAGTTCTGTCCAAATAGAATTGAACACATCTTTTAACGTCTAAGGAGTGTAATGCCCTCTCAGCTGGAGTAGATGGATGAGGAAAAAAGGATTTGAAGACTAAAGGTTCATTGATGTGAAAGTCTGAAGGAATCTTTGGATAAAATGCAGATTAGTCCGCGTTAGCAGTCTGTCGTGTTTAAGCTGTAGGAATGGCTCTTGAATGGAGAGAGCTTGCACCTCGCTGACTCGTCTGGCTATGTGAGAGCTACCAATAAAGCAACCTTCCATGAAAGGAACTTTAGAGAAGCACGATGGATTGGCTCAAACTGATGTTTCATCAGTTTTTTCTAAGATGATATTTAGGTTCCACGAAGGAGGTGGTGGTCTGAAAGGAGGGAAAACTCTGAAAAGCCCCTTCAAGAACCTCTTAATCAGACGAGAGGAGTAGAGTGAGGGTGAAGCATCTGAATGTCTGTATGCAGCTATCGCTGTTGGTGAACTTTAATGGAAGAATGTGCCAGGTCAGCTTGAGCTAGCTGCAATAAGTACGGTAATATTTCCTCTGGTGGTGAAAATAATGGGTCAATCTGCCGCTGATGACACCAGACACAGAATCGTCTCCATTCACAATAATAAGTCTTATTGGTGCTATCCGCTCTGGCTTTTGACAAGATATCCCTACACTCCTGTGGAATATTCAAATGTGCGAACTCCCTGTGCTCAGGAGCCATGCTGACAAACGCATCGACTTCGGATCCGGGTGCCATACCTGCCCTTTGTTCATTGTTAACAATTGGGGTAACGGCTTCAGCGGAATGTGAGGCTTGATTGACAGAAGAATAAGTTCCGCGAACCAATGCAGACGCGGCCAATACGGAACTATTAATATCAGAGTGCACAGCTCTGCTTTCATCTTCGTGAGGACTCGTGGGATCAACGGAATTGGAGGAAAGGCATAAGCAAAGATGTCTGACCAGACTATCGAAAACGCATTCCCCCAAGATCCCTTCTGGTGATGCCAACTTGCGAAGAACTGGCATTTGGCGGTGTGCTTGTTTGCAAACAGGTCTACTGTTGGTGTTCCCCACTGGGAACAAATGTGGTCCACTATTGACTGGTCTAGCTCCCACTCGTGGCAGCTTGACTTCTGCCTGCTGAGTGCATCTGCTGTCTTGTTTAGTCCCGGCAAGTGTACAGCTGATAGTGTGATGCCTTGCTGCGAGGCCCAATTCCAAATTGTTTGGGCTTCTCTGGAGAGAGTGAGAGATCTTGTGCCTCCTTGTTTGTTGAGGTAATGCATCGTTGTGGTGTTGTCTGTCCTTATTACCACTTGCGATCCTGAGATCTTGGGAAGAAACGCCTGTAGGGCAAGGTACACTGCTCTGAGCTCCAGCCAATTCATATGCATTGATGCCAGATGTGGTGGCCATTTGCCACTTACTTGAAGATCCTGTAGCACAGCTCCCCAGCCTTCCAGGGATGCATCCGTAGTGATGGTCCCCGGAGCCGGCTGCTGTAGGAACGAAAGGCCGATTGATAGATGATGCCTTAGAGACCACCATCTCAGAGCCCCAAGTATTGTTGGAGTTATGTGTATCTGATCCTCGAAACTGCCTGACACCTGGAGCCATTGACGATTCAGTTGCTCCTGTGAGGGGTGCATCTTTAGACGGCATAGAGGAACTAGAGGTATGCATGAAGACATCATGCCCAACAGAGACTTGAACAGACGGACAGTAACCTTGCTTCTTTTCTGTATGGAACTTGTTAGTGTCAGTAACCTTTGTTGCCTCTCTAATGTGGGACATGCCATGGTGGATTGTGTGTCCAGTTTTGCCCCTAGACAGGTAGTACTGCGTGCTGGTAGAGGCTTGGATTTCTCCCAGTTGATGGTGAGTCCGAGGTTGGTTAGTAAGGAAACACACTTTTTTGTTGGTCTGCGCGCTTCTGCGTAGGTCTTTGCCTTTATCAGCCAATCGTCTAAGTATGGAAAAATTTGGTGTTTTCTCCTTCTGAGAAAGGCTGCAATTGGTGCTAGACATTTGGTAAATATTCTGGGAGCTGATTTGAGGCCGAAAGGAAGGACACGGAATTGAAAATGGCTGCCGGCTACGGTGAATCTCAGGTATTTTCTGTGGGCAGGGTGGATGGGAATGTGGAAGTATGCGTCTTTCAGGTCTAGTGTAGACATGAAATCTCCCAGGTTGAGGCGCAGGAGGACGTCTTGTAGGCTGATCATACGGAATGATTGCTTTTTGAGGTAGGTATTTAGCTTCCGTAAATCGAGGATCGGCCTCCAATCCTTCCACTTTTTTCGAATGAGGAAGAACCTGGAATAAAATCCTGTTCCCCGCTGGGCTCGAGGCACCTTCTCTATAGCTCCTTTGAGAAGCATTTTGTCGATCTCCTTTTTGAGTTGTTGAGGGTATCTTGAAGGAGTCCTGCGGGGGGATTGGAGGGAGGTAGTTGGGTAAATTCTAAAGTATGGCCCGTTTCACTAATTGGAGGACCCACTTGTCTGATGTGATGGCTTGCCATTGTTTGAGGAATAGGGATATCCTCCCGCCCAGACTGAAAGGAGGGGAATTGGATGTAGCCGGAGCCTTAGATGCATCAGGCTCTCGGAGCCGAATCTTTGGCCGGGCGGGTTGAGCGCCCACGACCTCCAGGTCTACCATAGGCTGGTTGCGGCGGCTGCCTCTGTGGGTAGTACTGGCGATGTTGTTGGGAAGAGGAAAGATAGGTGGAATATCTGTACTGTTGATATCCTCCACTGTATGAGGGTTGGCCACGCCCTCTAGGTCGAAAGGAAGGCTTTCGATATTGCAGGGTCCCTAGTGACCTTGCTGTGTCTGTGTATTTTTGCACTTTAAACAATTGTTTCTAGGTAAATGTGCCAGTTACTGGATCAATGAAAGTTGTTTTAATATTTGACTGTAGGTGATACGTTGCTCTTTCTTTTTTTCAAAGCACTTTAATATCTTGCTGCTAGAACAAAATTACTGAAAAATAAGAAAATTAGTTACTTACCTGTAACTGCAGTTCTCCAGTATTGGTATCTTTCATAGATTCACATGCTTGAATCATCCCCGTCGTCGAGGTGGGAGCCTCACGGTAAGTTTAAAACCAGTAGGCCTCAGTAGGCCTTATAGGCTATTTTATAGTCTATCCACTTTGTTTTGTGAAAAGACCCAAACTTCAGTGTCAACCAATCAGGATTCAGCCCCTCCCAAACACTCCCAACAGAGGCTGAATTCCCTCAGATTTTCCAGTACAAGTGTGAAGTTCAATATCTGTATAATAGGGGAGCCTCTGAGGGGAGGAGGGTGGGTCGCATGTGAATCTATGAAAGATACCAATACTGGAGAACTGCAGTTACAGGTAAGTAACTCATTTTCTTCTCCAGTATTGGATCTTTCATAGATTCACATGCTTGAATCAGAATAACGATCAGTAATGTTTGAGAATTAGCGAATTAATGTAGCTGTCATGTTATCGTAATTCTCTAAGTGATATCAATCACGTTAGTATATATATATATAACAATAATAGAAAAAACTGTATGGCAGAAAATTATGATACAATATGTGTCGTTGTTGTTTTGAGGTCTACAACATGTTAACACAATATGAAAAAGCGTTGATATTACGACTAGTTTGAAGCCAAATATTAGAGCAAACCACACTGTAGTATAAAATTAGATATTAACAAAACTGAGAAACAATATCGAACATACCTTGAGTGTGGTGGTGGGATGTGTAAGAGGCTCACCTTAACTAAACAGATGCCTCAGTACTGCCTGTCCCACTGCTGTATCAATGTTACTCGTTTCTTCGAGACAATAGTGTTTTGTAAACGTATGCTGGCTGGACCATGTGGCCGCTCTGCAGATGCTATGTAGTGGCACCCCAGCAAAGAGTGCAGCTGAAGTGGCTACCTATCTTATAGAATGGGCTCTCACCTTGCTGTGGAGCGGTTTACCAGCTTTAGCATGACAGAATTGGATTGCGAGGCCAATCCATCTGGCTATAGTCTGTTTGGACACCGCATGTCCCTTTCTTGTTCCGCCAAATGCAACAAATAATTGGTCAGACTGACGGATGACTTGTGTTTTCTGTAAGTAAAACTTTAGACACCTTTTTATATCCAGGGAATGTAATGTCTTCTCGGCTACCGTTTGTGGGTTTGGAAAAAAGGTTTTTAAGATGACTGGTTCATTCAAAGGAAAAATTGAGGGAACTTTTGGGATGAACTTAGGATCTGTTTTTAGGATTACACCGGAATATGTAAATTGGAGGAAAGGCTCTATAATAGTGAAGGCCTGAATGTCGCTGACTCTTTTGGCTGAAGTAAGAGCTAGTAGTAACGCTGTTTTCCATGAGATGAATTTTAGATCTGCTCTGTGGATCGGCTCAAAGGGAGCTTTCATGAGCTACATTAATACAATATTCAGGGACCATAACGGCGGAGGTTTTCGAACTGGTGGGAAAACACGAAAAAGGCCCTTCATGAATTGTTTGGCAATTCTGGTGGAGCATAATGAGACCATGTGTGGTGATCTACGGTATCTCGAGATTACTGCCAGATGCACTGGAATAGAGGAGTATGAAAGTCCTGACTTTGCCAAGAGCAAGAGATATGGAAGTATCTGCTCTGGAGAAGCGGAAAAGGGATGTATACCTTCTGCTACACACGATATACAAAAACGTTTCCATTTAAGTTTGTAGGTTTTGTTGGTAGTGTCAGCTCTAGCGTTTGCTAAGATATCTCTACACTCCGAGGAAATGTTCAGATTTACATACTCATTGTATTCAGGAGCCAAGCCGACAAGTGAAGAGATGACGGATTTGGATGCCTGACTTGTCCCTGGTGCATCGTCAAGAGAGTCGGACTCTGTCTGAGTTGCACATGTGGCTGTTCGGAGAGCATTAGGAGCTCCGTGTACCAGACCTGTCTGGGCCACTTGGGAGCTATGAATAGGAGGCGACACCCCTCTGTCTTTATCTTGTTGATGACTCTCGGAATGAGCGGGATCGGAGGAAAAGCGTAGGCATAGACCCCGGACCATCTCATCGAAAACGCATTTCCCCACGAACCTTTCTGGGGAAGCCAACTTGCGTAATACTGGCATTTCTTGTTCTCGAGTGTGGCAAATAGGTTGAGGTTTGGTTTGCCCCATAAGAGAAAGAGTTGATTGAGAAGTTTCTGGTCTAGCTCCCACTCGTGATATGGTATCACTGTCCTGCTCAGGGTGTCTGCCAGAACATTGGTTTGTCCTGGCACATGCTCCGCTTTGAGAGAAATGTTGTGCTTGATGGCCCATGTCCAGATTTCCTGAGCTAGTTGCGAGAGTTGTAGGGATCTCGTGCCCCCTTGATGGTTTATATAAAACATGCTGGTTGTCCGTTCTGATTAAGACGCTTGAATTTTGTAGTTTTGGCAAGAAAGCTTTTAGAGCTAAGTGTATCGCCTTGAGTTCTAGGTAATTGATGTGGAGTTGAACCTCTTTTGCATTCCAGGATCCGCTGATTTGCAGATCTTGGCAGTGTGCACCCCATCCTTCGAGAGAGGCATCCGTTGTTACTATGTAACTGGGTACTTGATGAAGGAATGTAAGTCCGTTTGACAAATTGGTTAGCGTTGCCCACCACTTCATGGTGTTCTGCATTAGAGGTATTATGCGAATTCTGTCTTCGAACGAACCGCTCACCTGGGTCCACTGTATGTCCAATTGCTCTTGCAGGGGTCGCATATGGAGCCTGCAATCTGGGACTAGTGGAATGCATGATAAGATTATCCCTAGCAATGATTTGTAGATGCGGACTGAAACAAACTTTTTTGTAGAAAGTCTGCGTGCTAAGGAGGTTAGTTTTTGTTTCCTATCGTGAGACGGTAACGCCTTGCTGTGGACTGTGTCTAGTATTGCTCCTAAGAAGTTTAATAGTTGTCTGGGGTGAAGCTGAGACTTTTGGTAATTGATGACAAACCCCAGGCTGTTTAACAATTGAAGGCAACCCGAAATATGACGTATCACTTGCAGCTTTGAAGGTGCCTTTATGAGCCAGTCGTCCAGGTAAGGAAAAACCTGCATAACCGAGATGTGCTGCTACCGGAGCCAATATTTTCGTGAAGATTCTGGGGGCCGATTTGAGACCGAATGGGAGAACTCGAAATTGAAGGTGCATACCACCCACTCTGAACCTGAGGAATATGCGGTGGTTGCGGTGTATGGGAATATGAAAGTAAGCATCCTGGAGGTCTAGGGATGCCATCAGATCTCCGGTATTTAAAAGACGCAGGACATTTTAAAGTGTTACCATCCTGAACGATTGTTTCTTTAGAAACTTGTTTAGTGCTCTTAAATCCAGGATGGGGCGCCAGTCCCCAGAGGGTTTCTTTAAGAGAAAGAAGCAGGAATAGAATCCTCTGTTCTTTTGAGAAAGAGGGACTGGTTCTATCGCTCCTTTGCCCAGCATCACTTTTACTTCCTTGAGGAGTTGGTTCATCCTCGGGGGCGGAGGGACCGATGGAGGAACAGTTGGAGGTGTTTGCGTGAATTCCAGAGTATGACCTCTGGCCACTATATCGAGCACCCATCTGTCTGATGTTATAGCCGCCCATTGAAGGAAATAGGAAGTGATGCGACCTCCAACCCTCGATATTGGTGGGGGGGAGAACGCTGGAATAACTGGCAGGTCATTGTTTCTTGCCCGTATCTCTTCCTCGGGCAGCCCCTCTTCCTCTCGCTGGATGTTTATAGGCTGCGGACGGTGGTAACCTGTAATGCTGCTGTTGCTGGTGGTACTGTTGTCGTGATCCTGTGGAGGAAGACTGATACTGGGGTCTGTACTGTTGGTAGCCCCCTCGAAAGGAGTAACCTCCTCTTCTCCTTGCTCCGCGAAAAGGTTGCTTTTTATATTGTAGGGTACCTAGAGCTTTTGCTGTATCCGTATCTGTTTTGATGGCTTGTAACATGTCGTCATCATGCTTCCCAAACAAACTCTCACCATCAAAAGGCATGTCGAGAACGCGACTCTGGACCTCCGGTCGAAATGATGTGGCCTTTAGCCATCCTTGCCTACGCAAGACTGCTGCGCCAGCCAATTGCCTGAACCCAGTTAAAGAAATGTCTATTGCGCCGTCTATAATCTCTGCGGCAATCCGTTCTCCTTCCTGCAACACCTTTTTTGCTTCCACCTGGACATCCTCCGGCAAGAGATCCAAGAAAGCAGACATGTCTGCACACATTTGGCGATCATATCTTTCCAGGATGGCGAGGGAGTTAGCTGCCTTAACTGTGACCGCTGCTACAGAGGAGAATTTTTTATCAATGTTGTCTAATCTCCTTCCTTCTTTGTCTGGGAGAGATGCTATAGGCGTGGAGGGGTTTCTGGAACGCAGCTGCGCTGCCTGTGATATTACTGAATCAGGTTTTGGCTGTGACACTAAACAGGCCGGAGAATCATCCGGGGCCTTATACTTCTCTAGCCTTGGCATTTGTGAAGGCACTGTGGCAGGATTCTTCATTGCCTTCAAGCCTTCCTGACATAAGAAATCTACTATCGGTATCGCTCTTACCGATCTCTTTGATGGTTCTTTGAAGTCGTAAAGGAAGCACTCTGTTTCATGAGAGATAATAGAAAGGCCAAAACGCTTTGCCGCTCTCTCTATCAGATTATGAAAACCTCCTATGTCTTCTGGAGGCGAATCCACTGGACCTGCTGGAGGTGGAGATGGTGTGGGGACGAGATAATCATCCCATTCACTGGTCACAGAATCTCTTAGCTCACCCTCTTCTCTTTCGTCGTCTGACGAGGGATGAGCTTCTTGCGTTTGGCTAGTTAATGGTATGCTAGCCTGCGGTGTTTCCAGAAGACTGGTCGTCTGGGTTTGACGAGGTGTCTGGTAGGTTTCAGGTCTGGGTGGTGTGGTAGGCGTTGACGGTGGAAACCTTCAATAGTAGTCATTGAGCATAGATTGAAGGTCTGCCACTAGTGTGCTAGGCATGGAGAGGGGTGATTGTTGTTCTGCCTGTGGGTAGGATGTTGAAGCATAACTGGGCTGGTAATGCTGTTCATCTTCGTCATCAAAATCCTGGCACTTGACATGGAGTTGAGACGGGCTACTCGCTGCCCCAAACATTCCCTCGTCATGGGAGTATGCGTTATCATCATCATCATCCAAGAGATGTGGGGGGTATGGCAATACCTTGCTTGGGGAGGTATGCATTGGCAGAATATCAGAAGCTTTGTCCCCCATGGTGATAAGTGAAAGGAGTAAGAATCTGGTTGAATCGTCCTGAGGATAAGGCACCATAGGTGAAGATTGGTGCGGTGGAGTACCCAGGAGGGTCGATGGTCTATACATTGCTACTGCTGTGGACGATATGCTCGTCGACGGTTCCCTCGTCGACGGTTCCCTCGTCAACGGTTCCTTCGTCAACGGTGTCTTTGTCGACGGGTCCTTCGTCGACGGGCCCTTCGTCGACAGGCCCTTCATGGACGGATCCTTTGTCGGCAGTTCCTTCGTCGACGGTCTCTTCGTCGACCGTTCTTTCGTCGACGTATCCTCTGTTGGCATCTTAGTCGCCGTCGGCGGCGGTGTGGTCTTCTTAAACCTCATTGAGAGGTGCTTCATAGACGGAAGTGCCCTGGTTGATTGGTGGACCCATGAAGCCTACGCCGTCGACGATGTGTTCGCTGACGAAGCTTTTTAAAATATTTTTGCCGTAATTATCGTCGACGATAACGTTGATGACGTCATGATCATCGGTGAGACCGCCGTTGTGAACGTCGACGACACTGTCGTAGATGTCACCGTCGTCGACGGGGTGGTCGTCGACGGGTGCTTTTTCCCTGAAGATAATTTTTCTGGCTCTTTCTGGGGTGACAGAGACAGGGATGCCTTTTTTGAGGTACTTTTCCTATGAAAGGCGTAGTAGGCTCTGAATTAACCTTTTTTGGCAAACTTATGTGTGTCTCTGAATGGGAAACATCTTTTTTTGTCTCAGTAGAGACTTGTTTTATCTTTTTGGCCATCTTCCTTGGTGGCTCATCAGACACTCTCCCTCTCTCACCTGTTCTTTTTTGAGGGTGAGAAGTATGAGATGACGCTTCACTTTCGTCTGAGGAAGGATACTCCATGGCTTTCTGTTTCTGCAGCCACAAGAGAAGTCTACCCTCTTGGTCTTGGAGGGTTTTTTGACTAAAGGTGCGACAGATCTTGCAGTCTCTCACCTTGTGGTCTGGATGGAGGCAGTAGATGCATTTCTTGTGGGGGTCATCAACATGTAGTCTCTCCTTCCCACAACTGCCACAGTCTCTGAACAGACCCTTTTTTGTCTTTTCAGACATGATAAAGCTGGAAAGCTAAGTTCCTGAGAGAAACAATTTTCAGTCAGAAATAAGGTAAACTGAGCAGAGCTCAGGGAGACTCCCTTCACACCACGTGCGGTAGAAAATCTGAGTGAATTCAGCCTCTGTTGGGAGTGTTTGGGAGGGGCTGAATCCTGATTGGTTGACACTGAAGTTTGGGTCTTTTCACAAAACAAAGTGGATAGACTATAAAATAGCCTATAAGGCCTACTGAGGCCTACTGGTTTTAAACTTACTGACTTACTGCTTTATGTATTTAAACTTACCGTGAGGCTCCCACCTCGACGACGGGGATGATTCAAGCATGTGAATCTATGAAAGATCCAATACTGGAGAATTTATTTTATATGTTTTTCTATGTAATGTATGCTTCCCACATATATATTTTTTTTTAAAAGAGAGAATGAAACTTATCCTGAAGATGACTTATGTATCTTGGGAAGCATTTTGTCACAGAGAGCTGATCTTCAAATGAATGAGAAAGCCAACCAATCTGTGTGCTCTGCATTTGGGATAGTTTGAATACAGAAAATAAATGTGAGTCTTCTGAAGCAATACTCATGATTCATGCCGCAAACAGTGATCGTGTCTCTTTAGTTTTTGTGCAGCAGGACCTGGGAAGATTACTGAGTAGGCAATAGAGGGAGCAGTGGGTCCTTGCCCTCTTCAATGCCCAAAAAGATAATAATTATGGCTTTCTCAAGTAACTCAAATGATGAAACACACTAACAATGCTACTGAAAGGCTTACTTATAAGGAAATATTCAACGGAAATAATTTCAAAATGTTGCACCTCCATTAGGACCTCCACAGAACACAAATGTGAAATAAGGATAAGTTAGTTACCTGTATTCCTAGCTCTTTTCTAGGGGAAACCTCATCAAAGTCATAAGCACAGAATATTCCCGCCCATGTGCGGGGACCCACGAGCAGTATGTATATGTAGATATAAATATGTAGATGTAAAGTTGTACCTAAAATTTAACATTTTAATCAATGTCAAGTATACCCTTAGAGCCCACAATAGCGGGCTATACCAGCAATTAAATGCCTGCTCCAGCGTTAAAGGCCCAAGCCAAAGGTGAGGGCCTTTAACAAGGGAGCAGGACTTTAATTGCAGGTATAGCCCACCTTCGAAGGGCTATAAGGCTATTAGAACATTCAGCTACTAGAAGGCAGAATGTTCTAATAAATAAATCAAAGTCCTCATGGAGCCCGAGGGGAGTGAAATCCTCTTGGGCTCCGTGAGGCCTTTGTTGACAGCTGTTGCTGTGAAGAAAGAACAATGGAATGCTTTTACCAGCCAGTAAATATCAAACAAGACTCAAGTATTTCTGTAAGTCAGATAAAGAGAGGCACAAAGCGCAAAAATATCCTTTACTGAAGAGAAACTACAATGAAATGCAAAGGCATTGTTAGCCAATAGACTGCATTTAAAACATAGCAAAGCAAAAACTGGCACTGTGCCTTTAAGAACTTCAGTATCCCACCATGCTCCAGAAGGGACAGTTAGGTGACAGTAAGGTCAGTACTTTTTTTACAGTGATATGAAGAACAGAACACCACCATGTATTAACTGCCGTATATGAGATTTGTCCAGGGAGGTGGGCAGGTTCCTTATGTAACTGATGAGGATTCCCCTGGAAGAGAACTAGGATTACAGGTAAATATCTTATCCTTCTCTTCCAGGGGATCCTCATCAATAGTAATAAGCACTGAATAGAGTAGCAAGACCCTCCAGCACCCCTGCGGATGAAGCAAGATCAAAAGGAATGCATTTAGCATGCTTATTTAGATAGCTTTTTTAACCCCTTCGCAGCCAAGGACGTAACGGTTACGTCCTTGGACCAACTCAAGGTCCCCCATGAGCCTCGTCCCCAGGGCAAGGCTGTAAGGGGAATTGTTTCCCCTTCCAACCCTGACCCCTCCTCTAATGACATCAGCATGCCCAAAGGATCGCTCCCCCTAGAGGGGCATAATATGTTTCACCGTTTCTGCTCCCCTTAGGGGCAGATCGTCTCTTTATTATTTGGTCGATCTGCCCCCATGGGGAGCAGACGTCACTAGAAACCAGGGATTGTTTTTTGTGTTTTTGTGTGTGTGTGTGGGGAGGGGGTGGCCCTTGGGAAAGGGTCACCCTCCAAATGGGACAAAGTACTCTTTGGCAGTTCTGCCCCCACTGAGGGAAGATCGGCCTATTTTTTTAGGCCCATCTGCCCCCAAGTTGGGCAGAAGCCACTTAAAGCCTGTAATATTGTGCGTGTGTGTGTTTTCTGTGTGGGGGGGGTGGCATACTTTATGCCATTTCTGCCCCTTTTGAGGGCAAATCGGCCTCTTATTTTTAGGCCGCTCTGCCACCAAGGGGGCAGAAGCCACTAGAAACCAGGGATTTTTTTGCTTTGTTTGGGGGAGGGGCGGCCCCTTGGGCAAGGGTCACCCCCCAAAGGGGACAAAGCACTGTTGGGCAGTTCTGCCCCCTTGGGGGCAGAAGCCACTAAAAGCCAGGGATTGTTTTTGTGTGTGTGTGTGGGGGGGGGGTGCCCCTTGGGCAAGGGTCGCCCCCCAAAGGGGGCAAAGCACTGTTGGGCAGTTCTTCTCCCCTTCGGGACAGATCAGCCTATTTTTTTAGGCCCATCCGCCCCCAAGGGAGGGTAGAATCCACTTAGCGCAAGAGATCTTGTGTGTTTGTGTGTGTGTGTGCTTTGTGTGGGGGGCCCTTGGGCAAGGATCACTCCCCAAGGAGGGCCAATATTATTTACACCATTTCTGTCCCTCCTTGGGGGCAGATTGGCCTATTATTTTTAGGCCCATCTACCCCCAAGGCGGGCAGAAGCCACTAAAGCACCACTGATTTTTTTTTTTTTTTTTTTGTGTGTGGGTGGCGGCCCCTTGGCCAAGGGATTCAGCACAGTACTGGTGGCCAAACCACTAGACACTAGGGAAAATTTCTAAATGTTTGTTGGCGGGGTGTTTGTCAACTGGTGAAGTATTTGCATTTGTTATTATAACAGTTTATTTATCCTGTTTGTTCTAGTTCAAAGCTTTTGCTTCCTTGGCTGTGGCTCGTTGCGGTTTTGGCAGTGGTTGACCTGCGATTTGCGTAGTTGCATTTTTTAGGTAAGTAAAAGCAATTTTCTCCAAATGACTATTGTTGCCACGCATGAATGACATTTTGTAAATGGTGTACTAAATACAGGATTGTGTGTGAAATTGCCGTTAGAATAGTGCACAATGATATTTGTGTTGTCTTATGTGTAATTTTCTATTGTTTTTTTCTTTTTAGTGGGATATCATTGGTGATTGCTGAGGCTGTGCCGAATAGTTGCTGGTGAGTCTAGCTTTTTCAGGCAAGTGAGTGGTATAGTTTTTGAGTTTATAACTCTTAGTGATAATGCCACACTTTATTACTTATTTTACACAGTCCAGTTACTTTTCATAGGAAGGATCATGGCTAGCCGTTCGATGACCGCTCAGTAGGTTGCTGGTGTGCTTTTTGAGTCATCTTCTGACCATGATTATGAGACTGATTCTGTATCTGGGGCAGAGGCAGAGGAGGAAGTGCAAGATTCTGGAAGTGAATTTTCTGTCAGAGAGGAATCGTCTGATGATGAAGTCACTCTAAGAGCTGATGAAGTGCCTGTTTTAGAGGAGGACACTCATGTGCCAATGGTGCAGCAGCCAGCGGCTTAAAGGCTTCCCATTGGAAGAACTGAACTCTGGGTTGCTCCAAACATGGAGCAGCCACAGCTGCTTGCCTTTACTGGTCTCCCAGGGTGTAGAGCGAATACGGAAAACTTTTTGCCTGTCAATTTTTTTCAGTTATTTATGGACGATGTATTTTTGGAAGAGATTGTTGAGCAGACTAACTTGTACGCAGAGCAGTATTTGAGGGACAATGCTGCAAGACTTAGGCCACACTCTAGAGCTATCCAGTGGATTCCCACAAATCTGGAGGAGTTGAAAAAGTTCTTGGCTTTATCTTTTTTTGATGGTGCTGATAAGGACGCCATCACTGTCTTCATATTGGTCAACTAGTCCCTTGATGGCAACTGCTATATTTCCTGCAACCATGAGTCGTAACCGGTATAAGCTTCTTCTTCGGATGCTGCATTTTGTTGATAATGCTTTAGCCTTGCCACAAAATCACCCTGATTCTGACCGTCTTTTTAAGATTAGACCTGTCCTTGATCATTTTGTAGATCGGTTTTCAGAGGTCTATGTTCCAGATAAAGAAATATCTGTAGATGAGTCTTTGGTCCTGTTCAAGGGCTTTTGGTTTTTAGGCAGTACATTCCTAGCAAGAGGGCATGGTATCGAATTAAATTGTATATGCTGTCTGAAAGTAGTACAGGATATGTTTATAATTCACAGGTCTACACTGGTAGGGATTCCAGTACTGCCCCCCCCACCGGTTGTCCGCCCACTTTTGTAGTTAGCAAGAAAATTGCGTGGGAACTTGGTAGACTACTGTTTAACAAAGGTCACCATTTGTACGTAGATAATTTTTACACTGGAGTGCAGTTGTTCAAGGAATTGATCAGAGTGGACACTGTTGCTTGTGGCACAATCCGCTCTAACCGGAAAGGCTACCCAAGTGAGCTTGTCTGTAAAAAACTTGAGAGGGGACAGTGCAGTGCCTTGCGGAGTGATGAGCTGCTAGCTCTGAAATTTGCAGACAGGAGGGATGTCTACATGCTAACTACCATCCATGATCAAAGTACTTCACCTGTGGCTGTTTGGGGTCACGTTGCTGAAGTGCGCAAACCTGTGTGCATTTTAGACTACAATAGGCACATGGGTGGTGTTGATAGAGTAGATCAGAAGTTGGAACCTTACACTCCTGCTCGTAAAGGCTTATGTCTGGTATGAGAAATTAGCAGTTCACCTGTTCCATTTGTCAACCTTTAATGCTTTTGTTGTGTTCAAGAATAGTTCTCCAGAGTCAAGGATGACATTTGTGAAATTTTAGGAGTCTGTGATATTGAGCCTTGTTGTGCTGGAACAGGCAAGATTTCCTAGAGAAGCTGTGGTGGAGGATGTGGCTAGATCGAAAGATCGCCACTTTGCTGAGCACATTCCTCCCATGGAAAAAAAAGACTTTCCTGCTAAGAGATGTAGAGTCTGTGCCCGAAGAGGTATCCGGAAGGAGACTAGAATGTACTGCCCTGATTGCCCTTCAAAGCCTGGGCTGTGTGTGGGTGGCTGTTTCAGGAGTTACCACACTCAAAATCATTACTGGGAACTAGTGAGCGTAAACTGCCTGTTTTATATTTTCATATGTTCAGTTTCACGGTTGGCATTACTGTCATGTATTTAGTTAGAGCTTTTGTGTTTGTAGTTTGGTACTTATTTCGAATTAGTTAGTAATTTCCTTGTTGTTTAAAAAAAAGTGATGGCGGTGTGCATGGAGTGGCGCTTGGCTGGCAGTGTGCGTGAAGTGGCACTTGGCTGGCAGCGTGCGTGGAGTAGCGCTTGGCTGGCTGCGTGGAGTGGCGCTTGGCTGGCTGCGTGTGTGGAGGGGCGATTGGCTGGCGGTGTGCGTGGAGTGGCGCTTGGCTGGCGGTGTAAATAGTGACTTGCTGTTGGCCACTGCAACAAACTGCCAGCCAAACGCCAGTCCAAACACTCACATCAGCTGGTGTGATTGCTGTATCAGGCATGTGGGCGTATGAAAGTGATGGGCCTGTGAATGGCACTGTCTGTTGATGCGAGTGTTGTAATGTGCTGGGCCCGTGGCGTGAATGGTCTTGTGCATGTCATGTATGAAAGGTGTGTGAATGGACTGCAAAGCGGCTGGTGTCTTGACACAGCTTTACAGCTCACGAGCTGTGAGACATTGGTTCAGTTTTTTGGCCTTTCAGTTATTAACAGTGCATTCCATTTTGGTGAAATCTCTTGTTAATAACATTTTATCTACTTAACCATCACCCTCATGTAAAATCCAATCAGTATGTGTGGTAAAAATGACAAGGAGTCTGGGTAAGAAAATGTTGGGGGATCAACACAAGCCACACCTTCTTGGACTCCACCGGGTGTCTAGTTTTAAAAAATGTCTGGGTTTGGTAGGTTTCCCTAGATGACCGCCGCACTGCAGACCAAAAACACAGGTGCCCCCCGCAAAAACAGGTAGTTTTGTAATAGATCATTTTGATGTGTCCATGTTGTGTTTTGGGGCATTCCTGTTGCAGGCACTAGGCCTACACACAACAAGTGAGGTACCATTTTTATTGGGAGACTTGGGGGAATACTGGGTGGAAGGAAATTTGTGGCTCCTCCTAGATTCCAGAACTTTCTACCACTGAAATGTGAGGAAAAAGTGTTTTGTTTGTTTTTTTTGCCAAATTTTGAGGTAATAGAACCTGGTGCGAGCCCCACAAATCACCCCATCCTGGATTCCCCTAGGTGTCCAGTTTTAAATAATGCACAGGTTTGGTAGGTTTCCCTAGGTGCCGGCTGAGCTAGAGGACAAAATTCACAGCTAGGCACTTTCCAAAAAACACATCAGATTTCAATGTAAAAATGTGATGTGTCCATGTTGCGTTTCCTGTCGTGGGCGTTAGGCTTTCCCACGCAAGTGAGGTACCATTTTTATCAGGAGACTTGGGGGAACACAGAATAGCAGAACAAGTGTTATTGCCTGTGAGAAAGTAGCCTTTTTCTAGCATGGTTACCCCCATTTTTGGCCTGTGTAGGAAGTTGGCTCTGTATGTACTATTTCAAAGTAAGAAATAGCATGCACAGAGTCCAAGGGTTCCACTTAGAGGTAAGATAGTGGAAAAAAGAGATAATTCTAATGCTCTATTTTGTGGTAGTGAGGTCGAGCAGTAGGCTTATCAGAGGGTAGTGTTAAGCATTTGTTGTACACACACAGGCAATAAATGGGGAACACACACTCAAAGACAATTCGAGGCCAATAGGTTTTTATATAGAAAAATATATTTTCTTAGTTTATTGTAAGAACCACAGGTTCAAGATTTACAAACAATACTTTAAATGAAAGGTATTTTACTTAGGAACTTTGAATTAGCAAAATAGCATATACATCTTTCACACAAATGGCAATAAGCTATTTTAAAACTGGACACAGTGCAATGTTCAACAGTTCCTGGGGGAGGTAAGTGTTTGTTAGTTTTGCAGGTAAGTAAACCACCTACAGGGTTCAAAGTTGGGTCCAAGGTAGCCTACCGTTGGGGGTTCAGGGCAACCCCAAAGTTACCACACCAGCAACTCAGGGCCGGTCAGGTGCAGAGGTCAAAGTGGTGCCCAAAACACATAGGCTTCAATGGAGAAGGGGGTGCCCCGCTTCCAGTCTGCCAGCAGGTAAGTACCCGCGTCTTTGGAGGGCAGACCAGGGGGGTTTTGTAGGGCACCGGGGGGGAGCCAAGTCAGCACAAAAAGTACACCCTCAGCGGCACGGGGCGGCCGGGTGCAGTGTGCAAACAGGCGTCGGGTTTGCAATGTAGTTCAATGGGAGACCTAGGGGTCTCTTCAGCGATGCAGACAGGCAAGGGGGGGGGGCTCCTCGGGGAAGCCACCACCTGGGCAAGGGAGAGGGCCACCTGGGGGTCGCTCCTGCACTGGAAGTCGGATCCTTCAGGTCCTGGGGGCTGCGGGTGCAGTGTCCTTACCAGGCGTCGGGTTCTTTGAAGCAGGCAGTCGCGGTCAGGGGGAGCCTCTGGATTCCCTCTGCAGGCGTCGCTATGGGGGCTCAGGGGGGTCAACTCTGGCTACTCATGGGCCCGCAGTCGCCAGGGAGTCCTCCCTGTAGTGTTGTTTCTCCACAAGTCGAGCCGGGGGCGTCGGGTGCAGAGTGCAAAGTCTCACGCTTCTGGCGGGAAACGTGTGTTCTTTCAAAGTTGCTTCTTTGTTGCAAAGATGCTTCTTCCTTGGAGCAGAGCAGCTGTCCTCGGGAGTTCTTGGTCCTTTTAGATGCAGGGTAGTCCTCTGAGGCTTCAGAGGTCGCTGGACCCTGTGGAACGCGTTGCTGTAGCAGTTCTTTTGAAGTGGGGAGACAGGCCGGTAGAGCTGGGGCCAAAGCAGTTGGTGTCTCCGTCTTCTCTGCAGGTTTTTCAGCTCAGCAGTTCTTCTTCGTCTTAGGTTACAGGAATCTATCTTGCTAGGTTCTGGGAGCCCCTAAATACTCGATTTAGGGGTGTGTTTCGGTCTGGGGGTTAGAAGCCAATGGCTACTAGCCCTGAGGGTGGCTACACCCTCTTTGTGCCTCCTCCCTGAGGGGAGGGGGGCACATCCCTAATCCTATTGGGGGAATCCTCCTTCTGCAAGATGGAGGATTTCCAAAAGTCAGTCACCTCAGCTCAGGACACCTTAGGGGTTGTCCTGACTGGCCATTGACTCCTCCTTGTTTTTCTCATTATCTCCTCCGGCCTTGCTGCCAAAAGTGGGGCCGTGGACGGAGAGGGCGGGCAACTCCACTAGCTGGAGTGCCCTGGGGTGCTGTAACAAAGGGGGTGAGCCTTTGAGGCTCACCGCCAGGTGTTACAGTTCCTGCAGGGGGAGGTGAGAATCACCTCCACCCAGTACAGGCTTTGTTACTAGCCACAGAGTGACAGAGGCACTCTCCCCATGTGGCCAGCAACA
The DNA here is from genome assembly GCF_031143425.1 of Pleurodeles waltl. Classification (NCBI taxonomy): domain Eukaryota; kingdom Metazoa; phylum Chordata; class Amphibia; order Caudata; family Salamandridae; genus Pleurodeles; species Pleurodeles waltl. The sequence goes on along the minus strand of NC_090451.1, from coordinate 683,299,563 downwards.
TGTCTGGTGTGTGGCAGGCTGCTAAAATTAGTCAGCCCACACTGGAAGTCGGTTAAGGTTTCAGGGGGCATCAGTGTGCATTTATTGTGCTGAGAAGTTTGATACCAAACTTCCCAGTTTTCAGTGTAGCCATTATGGTGCTGTGGAGTTCGTGCATGACAGACTCCCAGACCATATCCTCTTATGGCTACCCTGCACTTACAATGTCTAAGGTTTTGCTTAGACATTGTAGGGGCATAGTGCTCATGCACTTATGCCCTCACCTATGGTATAGTGCACCCTGCCTTAGGGCTGTAAGGCCTGCTAGAGGGGTGACTTACCTATACCTATAGGCAGTGTGAGGTTGGCATGGCACCCTGAGGGGAGTGTCATGTCGACTTAGTCATTTTATCCCCACTAGCACACACAAGCTGGCAAGCAATGTGTCTGTGCTGAGTGAGGGGTCCCCAGGGTGGCATAAGACATGCTGCAGCCCTTAGAGACCTTCCCTGGCATCAGGGCCCTTGATACCAGGGGTACCAGTTACAAGGGACTTACCTGGATGTCAGGGTGTGCCAATTGTGGAAACAAAAGTACAGGTTAGGGAAAGAACACTGGTGCTGGGGCCTGGTTAGCAGGCCTTAGCCCACTTTCAAATCATAACGTGGCATCAGCAAAGGCAAAAAGTCACGGGGTAACCATGCCAAGGAGGCATTTCCTTACAGCCTGTTTGTGAGTGTTTGTCAGTGTATTTTTATTGTCTCACTGGGATCCTACTAGCCAGGACCCCAGTGCTCATAGTTTAAAACCTATTTGTCAGTGTGTTTTGCCTGTCTCACTGGGATCCTGCTGGCCAGGACCCCAGTGCTCATAGTTTGTGGCCTGTGTGTGTTGCCAGTATGCTTGACTGTGTCACATACGTTCTGCTAACCAGAACTCCAGTGCTTAAGCTCTCTATACTTACCAAATTTGTCACTATAGTTTAGCGACTCCAGAGTCCAAATGTGAATGGCACACTGGACCCCCTTATAAGTCCCTAGTATATGGTACCTAGGTACCCAGGGCATTGGGGTTCCTGGAGATCCCTATGGGCTGCAGCATTTATTTTGCCACCCATAAGGAGCTCATACAAACCTTTCATCAGGACTGCCACTGCAGCCTGAGTGAAATAGTTCACACACTATTGGCAGTGTACCGTAGGTGCTCCACCATGGATCCCCAGTACTGCCAAACCAGCTCTCTGAGGTTTCCACTGCAGCCCCAGCAGCTGCCACCTCACAGACAGGTTTCTTCCCTCCTGGGGATTGAGCAGCTCAATCCCAGGAAGGCAGAACAATGCATTTCCTTTAGGAGAGGGGTGTTACACACTCTCCCATTGGAAATAGGTGTGACAGGCATGGGAAGGGTAGCCTCCCAGAGCCTCTGGAAATGCTTTGAAGGGCACAAACGGTGCACTCCTTGCATAATCCAGTCTATACCGGTTCAGGGACCTGCTCTGGCATGAAACTGGACAAAGGAAAGGGGAGTGACCATGCCCCTGTCCATCACCACCCCAGGGGTGGTGCCCAAAGCTCCTCCAGAGTGTCCCTGGCATTAGCCATCTTGGATTCCAAGGTGTGGGGACCCTATGGAGATCTCTAAGTGGCCAGTGCCAGCAGGTGACGTCAGAGACCCCTACTGATAGGTGCATACCTGGGTAGGTAGCCAATCCCCCATCACAGGGCTATTTAGGGTCTCTCCTCTGGGAGTTTCCTCAGATTCAGTTTGCAAGATTCCTCCAGGACTCCTCTGCATCAGCTTCTAACCGTCGGATCAACCGCAGACTGCTCCAGGAACTGCTGTAATTGCAACAAAGTATCCAGGATGACTCATGTGACCTGCAACTTCAGCTCCAGCCAGCATTTGCAACAGTTTTCAAAGTGTGCACGCTCTGAGGACTGCCTGTCTTCACCCCGCACCAGAAGAACCGAAGGAATCTGCTGTGGAGTGACGGGGTCACTTCCCTGCTTCAGCAGGCACCCTTCTGTGACAACAACTGGTACTTTGGGACTCCTCTCCTGGCGACGAACGTGCTCCCTGGAACACAGGTGGTGGACCGAAGTGACCCAGACTGTCCAAACATCCAGCTGTCCGAATTTGGTGGAGGTAGGAGCTTGCATCCCGTGCTGTGACAGTACCCCTGTGCACCGCTTCTTCTGCAGATCCTTGGGTTTCTGTGCACTTCTTCCAAAAGTTCTTTGTGCACAGCATAGCCCAGGTCCCCAGAACTCCATCCTGCGACGCACAGCTCCCCGAGTTGTTCTCCGGCAGCATGGGACCTTCCAGTGTAGTGCTGCGATGAATGCACTATGCATCTTCTTTGTCCCCGTGTTCTGGGACTCCCGTGGGTGCTGCCTAGTCTTCTGAGGGCTCCATGAAGTGCTGAGAGATCCCTTTGCCTCCTCAGTCCGAGTTGAGACCCCTGGGGTCCTCCTGGGTCCAGGCAGCTCCATTTTGACACAAACCACGTACTTGCTTGAACCTAGGCTTGTTGGCGGAATCCAGCAACGCAAACAGCCTGCATCCAACAACTCGACGTGGGACATCTCCTGCACCAAGCAGGAACCTGCAGCCATCTTCTTTGGTGCACTTATGTACTTTTGTTCTGACTGAAGAATACACTTTTGCACCTTCTTATAGGTGGCAGGGGCTTCTGTCCTTCATGGACTCTTCTTCGACTTCTGGACTTGGTCTCCTCTCTCCACAGGTCTTCAGGTCCAGGAATCCATCATTTGTCGCTTGAAGTCTTGCTTGGTTCTTGCAAAATCCTTTACCACGACTTGTAGTGTGTCCTGAGGAAACTTACTGTACTTAACTCATGCTTTCCTGGGCTCTGGGATGGGGTACTTTACTTACCTTTGGTGCTCTCTTACACTTCCAGTGCCCCTCTACACACTACACTTGCCTAGGGGGAATTCAACATTCGCATTCCACTATTTTAGTATATGGTTAGTGTTGCCCCTAAGCCCATTGCAATCTATTGTATTTTCTACTGTTTGCACTATTTTGTGACTATTTACTTACCTGATTTTGGTTACTAGTGTATATATTGTGTATAATACTTACGTCCAGAAGAGGTATTGCCTCTAAGATATTTTTGGCCTTGATTCACTAAAATAAAGTACCTTTATTTTTTATAACACTGAGGGGGTCATTCTGACCCTGGCGGTCAAGGACCGCCGGGGCCGGGGTCGGCGGGAGCACCGCCAACAGGCTGGCGGTGCTCCGCAGGGCATTCTGACCGCAGCGGTACAGCCGCGGCCAGAAACGGAAAGTCGGCGGTGTACCGCCGACTTTCCGCTGCCCATGGGAATCCTCCATGGCGGCGCAGCTTGCTGCGCCGCCATGGGGATTCCGACCCCCTCACCGCCATCCTGTTCCTGGTGGTTTCGACCGCCAGGAACAGGATGGCGGTGAGGGGTGTCGTGGGGCCCCTGGGGGCCCCTGCAGTGCCCATGCCAATGGCATGGGCACTGCAGGGGCCCCCGTAAGAGGGCCTCACTTTGAATTTCAGTGTCTGCTCAGCAGACACTGAAATTTGCGACGGGTGCTACTGCACCCGTCGCACACCTTCCACTCCGCCGGCTCCATTCGGAGCCGGCTTCATCGTGGAAGGGTGTTTCCCACTGGGCTGGCGGGCGGCCTTTTGGCGGTCGCCCGCCAGCCCAGTGGGAAACCCAGAATGACCGCCGCGGTCTTTTGACCGAGGTACGGTCTTCTGGCGGTCCCAGCCAGGCCGGCGGCTACCGCCGCCGGCCGGGGTCAAAATGACCCCCTGAGTATTGTCTTTTATTGTGTATAAGTACTGTGTAACTATAGTGGTATTGCAGGTGCTTTGCATGTCTCCTAGTTCAGGCTAAGCTGCTCTGCTACAGCTACCTCTAGACAGCCTAAGCTGCTAGAACACTGCCTACATTTCACTAATAAGGGATAACTGGACCTGGTATAAGATGTAAGTACCTTAGGTACACACTACAAACCAGGCCAGCCTCCTACATTGCTCCATGTCTTTCTCTACATTTTTTCCTTCCAAATGTAAGACAGTGTGTAAAAAAGACGTCTATTTGAGAAATGCCCTGTAATTCAAATGCTAGTATGGGCACCCCAGAATTCTGAGATGTGCAAATAACCACTGCTTCTCAACACCTTATCTTGTTCCCATTTTAGAAATTCAAAGGTTTCCTTGCTACCTATTTATGACTCTTTATATTTTACCAAATAAATTGCTGTATACCCAGTATACAATGAAAACCTGTTGCAAGGTGCAGCTCCTTTATTGGCTCTGGTACCGAGAGTTCTTGATGGACCTACAAGCCCTATATATCCCAGCAACCAGAAGAGGCCAGCAGATGTAACAGTATATTGCTTTTGAAAATTTGACATTGCAGGAAAAAGTTACAGAGTAAAACGTGGAGAAAAATTGCTGTTTTTTTCAGCTCAATTTCAATATTTGTTTATTTCAGCTGTTATTCTCTGTAGGAAAACCTTGTAGGATTTGTACAAATGACCCCTTGCTGAATTCAGAAGGTTATAAACTTATTAGAAATGTTTAGCTGTCCGGGATCCAGCATTGGTTTCACACCCATTTCTGTCACTAACTGGAAGGAGGCTAAAAGCACAAAAAACAGTAAAAAGGGGTATGTACAGTAAAATTCCAAAATTGTGTTGAAAAGTGTGGTTTTCTGATTCAAGCCTGTCTGTTCCTGAAAGCTGGGAAGATGGTGATTTTAGCTCCGCAAATGCTTTGTTGATGCCATTTTCAGGGGAAAAAACAGAAGCCTTCTTCTGCAGCCCTTATTTCCCATAGTTTTTTTTAAATGACATTTTAGCTGTATTTTGGCTAATTTCTTGGTCTCCTCCAGGAGAACCCACAAACTCTGGGTACCTCTAGAATCCCAAGGATGTTGGAAAAAAAGGATGCAAATTTGGCGTGATAGCTTATGTGGACAAAAAGTTAGGAGGGCCTGAGCGCGAACTGCCCCAAATAGCCAAAAAAAGGCCTGCCACCTAAGAGGGAAAAGGCCTGGCAGCGAAGGGGTTAATGAGACCTATCCCACTTGGGTATCTGCTTTAGTGTCTAAATCCAGACAATAATGTCTGGTGAAAGTATGTACCGATATCCAAGTGGCTGCTTTGCAAATTTCAGAGATGGGAAGCAGAGCTGCTGTTGCTGCTTTTTCACTTGTAGAGTGAGCTTTGGGTATGTCAGGTAATTGTTTATTGTTATTGGTTAGCTGGTAAGTAAATAGAATACAAGAAACTATCCATCTTGATACGAAATTGGGGTGAGTTCTCATCACTACCATGTTGGCATGGAAAACTGTGTAAGGTTTTCAGAGAGACTGAATTTCGCTAACTGCGTGCTGTGGTGAGGGCGACAAGGAAGGCAGTCTTCCATGGAAGGTGTTGCAAAGAAGCCTTATGTATAGGCTCAAACGGTGAGCCCATGAGCTATGACAGTACTATGTTCAACTCCCAAGGAGGAGAGGGGGAGTGAACCGGGGGGAAACACCTTTTTCAAACCCTCTAAAATATCCTAATTACTGGCATATGGAAGAATAATCTTTGAGAGGGTGATTTTCTGTATCCAGTAATTATTGCAAGGTGAGCTTTAATAGAGGAAATATGTAAACCTAGGTAAGCTATATGAAGAAGATAAGGTAAAATTACCTCCTCCACACAACGGACTGCCACGCCCCCTACTGGGACCCTGGCAGACAGGATGGAACTGAAAGGGGACAATGTGCACTTCTAGGCCACTCTTTGAAGTCTCTCCCACTTCAAAGGCACATTTGGGTATTTAAACAGGGCCTCTGAACCTACCAACTCAGACACTTCCTGGGAAAGAAACTCTGCACCAGAACCTGCAACCTGCCAAGAGAAGCTGCCCGGCTGCCCGGCTGCCCAAAGGACTCACCTGACAGCTTTGCTGTAAAGGACTGCTGCCTTGCTGCTCTCTGGCTCTGCTGAGAAGTGCCCTCCAAAGGCTTGGATTGAGCTTCCGCCTCTGTTCCTTGAAGTCTAAGGGCCAAAAAGACTTAGGCGGTCATTCCGACCCTGGCGGTCATGGACCGCCAGGGCCGGGGACCGCGGGAGCACCGCCAACAGGCTGGCGGTGCTCCCAAGGGCATTCTGACCGCGGCGGTACAGCCGCGGTCAGAAATGGAAAACCGGCGGTGTACTGCCGGTTTTCCGCTGCCCTGAGGAATCCTCCATTGCCATGGGGATTCCGACCCCCATACCGCCATCCTGTTCCTGGCGGTTTTGGCCGCCAGGAACAGGATGGCGGTATGGGGTGTCGTGGGGCCACTGGGGGCCCCTGCAGTGCCCATGCCAATGGCATGGGCACTGCAGGGGCCCCCGTAACAGGGCCCCACCATGATTTTCAAATCGCGACGGGTGCAACTGCACCCGTCGCACCCCTTCCACTCCGCCGGCTCCATTCGGAGCCGGCATCCTTGTTGAAGGGTGTTTCCCGCTGGGCTGGCGGGCGGCCTTCTGGCGGTCGCCCGCCAGCCCAGCGGGAAACCCAGAATACCCACGGCGGTCTTGTGACCGCGCAGCGGTATTCTCGCGGCTCCCGCCGGCCCTGCGGATACCGCGGCCGGCGGGAGTCAGAATGACCCCCTTAATCTTTGCAAATAACTTCTTGTGCGGCGAAAATCAATGCAGGGCCTGCCGGAAACGACGCACAGCCTGCCCCGCGGTGAGAAAATCATTGCACGCCAAAACAGAACAACGCAGCTCGGCTCCCCGAGTGGACATCGATGCAGCGCCAGGTTGCGACCAGAACTCTGACTCATGGCCCACTGGATCGATCCATTGCCGAGCTAGAACGACGCAGCCCGACTTCCTGGAGGAAGAGTCTACGCAGCGTCTGCAGTGCGACAGAAATTTCCCGCATTGCCCACCCGATCTACGCAGCTCCTGTGACTGTGTCCTGCACACCGAGGATTTCTCTGAATCGTCACTGGGGCATCCAAATACCCCAGAACTCGAAGAGGATTCAAGCCTGCGTGCCGGAAATCGTCGCAAAGCCCTTGACGCATGGAACAACATCGACGCATCATCGGGGTGCGCCCGGAGACACCAATGCACACCTCCCCGTTTTCCACACATATCTTCCTCTGCGGTCCCATGTGGACATCTTAGATGCAAACCAGGTACGCTGTGCTTGCAAGAGACACTTATTGCTTTTTTTTTTTTTTAAGAACTTAAGACTCTTTTTATCATTTTCTAAAATGATATTTCAACATGTAGTTATCAAATTTTGATCGTTTTGACCTGCATTTAATCAGATAAATATTCTATATTTTTCTAAACCTGTGTGGTGTATTTTTGTGGTGTTATACTGTTATTGCATAATTTACTGCACAATACTTTACACATTGCCTTCTAAGTTAAGCCTGACTGCTCAGTGCCAAGCCACCAGAGGTGGGCACAGGATAGTTTGGATTGTGTGTGACTTACCTTGACTATAGAGAGGGTCCTTGTTTTGACAGGGGGTAACCTGACTGCCAACCAAAGACCCCATTTCTAACAGTATATAAATGTCTTGGACCAGTCTATCAAAAGAGCATTCCCTTTTGTACCTGGGTGGTACTACCTGAACGCAAAGTTTGGGCATTCTTTTGTTTCTTTCGCTCTTAAAGAGATCAATTTGAGGTTGACCCCATTCCTGAAAAATATCTTGGACGACTTCTTCGTTTAGGATCCAGACGTGTGTTTCTGTGAAGCTGTGACCTAGGAAATCTGTCTGGGTATTAGATTATCCTGGAAAGTAAGTGGCGGAGATTGACAGATCTCTGGCCAGTAGCCACTTCCTGATGGCCTGTGCCTCCAGGGATAGTGCACAAGAATGAGTTCCTCCCTGCTTGTTCAAATAATACATTGTGGTCGTGTTGTCCGTCCGTTTGAGAAGAAGAGCTTCTGTCTTTATGGATGGGTAAAACAACTTCAGTGCGAGAAGAACTGCTCTGAGTTCCAAAATGTTTATGTGATACATCTTCTCCTTGTCTGACCACAAACCTTGAACCTGAAGAGAGCCCATGTGAGCCCCCAGCCCTGAAGGGAAGCACCTGTGATGATAGTCTGTGTGGATAAGTCCTGGTGGAAAGGTACTCCTATTAAAAGGTGATGTTGTTGCATCCACCATATGAGCGACTGTTTGGCTTCTTGTGACAGGACCATCTTGTATTCCCAGGGGTTGGATTGTTGAGACCACTGGTCTTCCAGAGTCCGTTGCGGTGGCCTCATGTGTAGCTTGGCATTGGGGACAATGAAAAAGCAGGAAGCCATCGGCCCTAGTAACAACACTACTTGTCTGGCTGTCGGATGAGGAGGTCGGAGGAGGATGCGACAATTCATGCTGATTGAGGATAACCTCTCCTATGAAGGATACACTCTCACAAGGTTTGTATACAGAGCTGCTCCTAAGTAGTACCGTTTTTGAGTTGATACTTTTATGGATGTCTTGGTATTTACTTGTAATCTGAAGCTTTGCAAGATCTCTATGCAGTCCTCATAGTGTTACTGTGTTTGTGCTGAAGAGTGACTTTTGATAAGCCAATTGTCCAGGTATGGGTAGATGAATATTCTCAGCTTTCTCAGGTGTGCAGCAACAACTGCAAAACATTTGAAGAATGACCAGGGAGCAGATTTGAGCCCGAACGGCAATACTTTGTACTGGGTGTACTTGGATGCCTCCTTGAAGCGGAGAAGCTTCCGATTTTTCTTGGTGATCAGAATGTGGATGTACGCATCCTGAAGTTCTATGGAGCACATCCAGTCCCCCTGATGTAACTGTGGGTAGATCTGGTGCAGAGCCAGTATCCTGAATGTTCAGGAGTTGTAAGTCTAAGACTGGTCTGTACTGTGGAATTGGACCTTTTTTCTAACCAGACAGAAGTCTGAATATATCCCTCTCCCTTGCTGAGGAAGTGGAAACTCTTCTATGGCTTCATTGTGGATCAGTCCATTTACTTCATTTTGCAACAATTGTAAATAAGGTGATGTTGTTTTTGGAGGAACATCAGGGGGAGGGGATTTGAACCTGATCGAATAGCCATCTTGAACAATGTTCAATACCCTTTGTCATTTTTCACCACTCGTTTAGATGTTTCGAAATGCTTCCTCCCACAGGAGGGGGAGACAGGGATGGGGAAGTGAGGGCTTATTGTTTTGATTTAGTTTTAGCAGATGAGGTTGATTGACAAGGAGTTCCTCTTCCGCTTGGGGGTCTTCGAGGATGGCAGTGTGACCTGGAATGTTGGAACCAGTGAGTGGTTTGAATCCTCTGTTGGTACGGTCCGCTGTCATGGGATCTGTGTTTACGTCTGAACTCTTTGCACTTCTCATGGCCTACTGCTTTTAGGGTATCCAGTTCCAACTTAATTTTTGCCATCTTTTCATCTGCATGTGTTCCAAAAAGAGATGTACCTGTGAAAGTGAGATTTAGTATCCTCTGTTGTGCTTCAGGCTTGAGGCCTGTGAGTCGGAGCCAAGATGAACTTCTTGCACAAAGACCATGGGTGTAACCACGAGCTGTAAGGTCTGATGTATCATCAGCCACACTAATGATTTGGTTTGATACTAGACAGTCCTCCTCAAGGATCTCCTGAAATTCTTGCCTGTCCTCTTAATATAGTTCTTACAAAAACCAAGACAGAGTCCCAAAGTGCTCTGTCATACCGCCCCAATAAAGCTGAGGCACTAACAACCATCATGCAAGATGCAGAGATGTTACACATCTTCTTGCCAAAGGAATCAATGTGTTTACTGTCCCTGTCTGGAGGTACAGTGGAAGAGGAGGTTGTTGATTGAGTTTTCCTTGCTGCTGCAATTATCATAGAATCAGGAGGAAGATCAGCTCGGAGGAAGGAATAAGTTACTTACCTGTAACTGTAGTTCTCCAGTATTGGACTCTCTAATAGATTCACATGCTTGAATACTCCTGTGTCGTCGAGATGGGAGTCCCCAGTGGAATATAAAACCAGGCCTGAAGATGTATGCACACAATACATGAAGTAGGCCTCAATACAATAACCCATCCTAGTCGTTTTGTAAAACAGACCCAAACTCAAACTTAAACCAATCAGATTGCCTTACCCCTCTAGAATCTCCTGTGAAGAGCTGCCTTCCCTCAAAAGTGCTGAAAAAACCCAGCACACTGAAAAGAGAGAAGGTGAGCTCCCCCGGGGAGGCGGGCGGGCCGCATGTGAATCTATGAAAGTGTCCAATACTGCAGAACTACAGTTACAGGTAAGTAATTTATTTCTTACTCCATTACTGGAATTTCGATAGATTCACATGCTTGAATAGAATAGCAAGCAGTAAGTAACACATGTTCTGTACCAAGAAATACTGTCTATGCGAATCATTATAAAGAATGTCATCAGACAGTTACATGTATAGCAATAAAATAATGCTGTAAACACAGATATACAAATATGCAAGAAAGGTAAGTAAATAACAACCAGAAAATGTAATTAAATCTGAAGCAGATGGAGGGAAAGAAAACAAGTTACTTACCTTTAACTACAGTTATCCAGTATTGGTATCTTTCATAAATTCACATGCTTGAATCATCCCCGTAGTGGAAGTCCCACGGTACATGAAAAGCAATAATGAACAAACAACGTTTTTTTCCTATAGGCTATAATGGTTACCCAAATCACTTATATAGTCTATTTAAGTCCTTTTGTGAAAAGGACCCAAACCTGGCTGCTGGCCAATCAGGCACCATCACCCTCTAGAACACTCTCCAGGGAGGCTCTTTCCCTCAGATTTTCTAGCACGAGAGTGAAGACCATGACCTGAGAAGGAAATGCAAGCGTCTAAGGGGAGGAGGGTGGGTCGCATGTGAATTTATGAAAGATACCAATACTGGATAACTGTAGTTACAGCTAAGAAACTTGTTTTCTTATCCAGTATTGGATCTTTCATAAATTCACATGTTTGAATCTGAATAGCTAGCAGTACTCTTAATAAACGTCATGCCCGCAGTGGATGGAGGGTGCGAGCATAGAAATCCTCTAAAACATATTACCAAATAACAAGCTTGTAAATCTTGTATTATGAGCATAAAACAAATATATGTATATATATAACAGTATCTCAAACCATATTGCATAGCAACTATAGACTATTGCATATAGAATTGTCTCTACACAATAAAGGAAAGATCTCACCTTAGTGAAAGAGATGACGTAAGACAGCCCGTCCAACTAGAGAGTCAGTTCTCTGTGACGACTCCAAAGAGTAGTGCTGTGTAAAGGAGTGCGTAGTGTTCCACGTCGCAGCCTGACATATTTTATCCAGAGCAATGCACTGGAACAGAGCAGTCGATGTGGAGACTGCTCTCGTGGAGTGAGCTCTCGGGCGCTTAGTCAACGGTTTTCCTGCTTTCGTGTGGCAAAACTGAATTGTAGATGCAATCCACCGGGCTATGATGGCCTTAGAGACCCCTGCCCCTTGGCGTCCATGAGCATAAGATACCAACAGCTGTTCTGTCTTCCTTATCTGCTTGGTACTTTGAAGGTAAAGTTTGAGGCATTTCTTGATGTCCAAGAAATGCAGAGTCTTTTCTGCGATTGTCGACGGATTTGGGAAAAAAGTTTGCAGTATTACTGGCTCATTCAGGTGAAATGATTTAAGCACTTTAGGAATGTACCTGGGGTTAGTCCTGAGCAGGACAAAGTCATCAGAAAAAAACAGAAAAGCTAACTTAGTAGTAAAGGCCTGTATATCGCTGACTCTCCTGGTGGAAGTAAGAGCAAGCAGAGTTGCCACTTTCCATGTGATGTACTTGAGTTCCGCTCTGTGAATGGGCTCGAACGGAGCTTTCGTTAGCTGGGACAGGACTACATTCAGATGCCATTCTGGCGGAGGTGGACGCACCGGAGGGAAAGTGCGGAAGAGGTCTTTCATGAACTGCTTAATAATCCTGGATGAACCTAGTGAGGGCATATCAGCAGAGCGTCTATAGGAGGCTATAGCTGCCAAATGGATCTTAACTGATGCGTGGCATAGCCCAGCCTTTGAGAGGGTGAGAAGACATGAGAGAATTTGTTCTGGCTTAATCTGTAAAGGATGGAACTTGTTCTGAGAGCACCAGACACAAAATCTCTTCCATTTGAGCTTGTATGTCTTATTTCTACTGTCCAATCATGCCCTAGATAAAATCAGCCTGCATTCTTGGTCAATGCTAATACCCTGGAGCTCGCGGAACTTAGGAGCCAAGCATGTAATTGCAGAGATGTTGGATCCGGATGAAGAATTGAACCCTGAGACTTCGTGAGAAGGTCGTGGTTGCAGGGAAGGCACATGGGATTGGCCATGGACAGGAGTAGGAGCTCTGTGTACCAATACTGCCTGGGCCACCTGGGCGCTATGAGCATGATCCTGCAGCACTCCAACTTCATCTTCCTCAGAAATCTGGGGATCAATGGGATGGGGGAAAAGCGTATGACCATCTCATCGAAAGAGCATTTCCCCACGACCCCGGGAGTGGGTATCCACGGGTGTAGAATTGGCATTTGGTGTTCTGATTGGTGGCAAACAAATCTAGGGTTGGTTGTCCCCAGCACTGGAAGACGCCGTCGAGTACCTTCTGGTTGAGTTCCCACTCTTGGCAGTTGTCATCCGTCCTGCTGAGAGAGTCAGCCAGGACGTTGTTGACACCTGGCAGCTGCTCCACCCTGAGGCGAATATCGTGCAGTGTGAGCCAGTTCCAAAGAGATTGAGCTTCCCTTGAGAGGGAGAGTGATCTTGTTCCTCCCTGCTTGTTGATATAAAACATGCTTGTTGTGTTGTCCGTCCGGACCAGCACTGATGACCCTGCAATGCGTGGAAGAAACGCCTTGAGCGTGAGATGGATCGCCTTTAATTCCAAGAGATTTATGTGTATTCCTTTCTGCACGTCTGACCATCTTCCCTGAATGCGCATGTCCTGTAAATGGCCTCCCCAGCTTTCCATGGAAGCGTCTGTGGTGATGATAAAATCTGTTATTGGCATTAGAAAGGTGAGCCCTTGAGAGAGATGGTTGACCTGAGACCACCATCGCAAAGCCTGCAGCATTCTTGGTGTAACACTTATTGAGTCCTCGAAGGATCCTTGCGACTGGGTCCATTGGAGATGTAACTCCTCCTGCAAAGGTCTCATTCTTAACCTTGCTAGATGAACCAGGACGATGGCTGAGGAAATCATACCTAGGAGCGACTTGAACAGTCGTACTGAAACTGACTTTTTTCTGGAAATACTGACAGCCAAGATGGTCAGTTTCTGCTGCCGTGCTGGAGTGAGGTATGCCTTGTTTTCGATGGTGTCGAGTTCTGCACCCAAGAAGACTATCCTGCGTGAGGGAAGGATGACTGACTTCTGGAAATTTACTGCTAGTCCCAAACTGTGAAATAATTCTAGGCAGGCGTTTGTAGCCTTGGACACTAGTTGTGATGAAGGAGCTTTTATGGGCCAGTCGTCCAGGTATGGAAACACCCGAAAAGCCCTGTTGCGGAGAAAACCTGCGACTGGGGCAAGACATTTTGTGAAAATTTGTGGAGCTGACTTCAGACCGAATGGGAGAACTTTGAATTGATAATGGGCACCGGCCACAGTAAAGCGGGGATACTTGTGATGTTTTTGATGTATCAGTATGTGGAAATAAGCATCCTGGAGATCCATTGTTGTCATAAAGTCTCCAGGATTCAAAAGGTGTAGGATATCCGACAGCGTGATCATCCGAAAGGATTGTTTCAGAAGGAACTTGTTCAGCTTCCTGAGATCTAGGATCGGTCTCCATTCCCCTGACCTCTTCTTTATTAGAAAGAACCGGCAAGAGAACCCAAGTCCTATTTGCTGAACCGGAACCTCTTCTATCGCTCTCTTGGCGAGCATCAGGAACACCTCTTGCTGAAGCAAGCAAAGATGGAACGGTTTGGATGTTCCTGGCGGATGGTGGAGTGGTTTTTGTATAAATTCCAAGGTATGACCTTGTGCCACTATATCCAGCACTCATTTATCTGATGTTATGCTTTTCGAATTTTGGATGTAATTGGAGATGTTGGCTCCCACTTGGTAATTCTGTAAATAGTGGGGAAAGATAGCTGGTGCCTGATAATGATCATTGTTTCCTAGGTGGATCCCGGGTTTGGGAACTATGTTTTCTCCTTCCTCCCTGTCTGGCGTATGAGGCAGTGGATGGTTGTCTATGCTGCTGCTGATAGGTTGGTCTATATTGCGGCTGTTGATACTGCCTCTGATAGGAACCTCGAAATAAGGTAAATCCCCTTCCTCTTGCATCCAGAAAGGGCTGCTTCCGGTACTGTAAAGTACCTAGGGGCTTAGCAGTATCTTTGTCAACCTTGATGGCCTGCAATGCGTCGTCTACATGCTTGCCGGAGAGAGATTCTCCGTCGTACGGCATGTCAAGAATTCTGGACTGCACCTCCGGTCTGAAAGATGTGGCCTTTAGCCAACCCTGGCGGCGTAATATCGCAGCTCCAACCAGTTGACGAAAGCCGGTGGAGGCTATATATAGGGCACAGTCAATTATCTCTTCAGACGTGCGCTCTCCTTCTTGGAGGATCTTCCGTGCCTCTGCTTGTTTGCTTTCCGGGATGAAGTCCATGAAAGCCTGCATATCTGACCACATTTGTCTATCGACCCAAAATCTCTAAGGAATTTTCAGCCCGAACAGTTATGGCAGACATGGACAAGAATCTATTGCCCACGTTATTTAATCTCTTTCCTTCTCTGTCCGGAGGAGTAGATATAGGGGCTGACGGGTTCTTGGAATGCCTTTGAGCCGCTTGAGAGATGACCGAGTCTGGCTTTGGATGACCAGTCAAACATGCCGGAGAGTCCAGAGTTGCCTTATATTTCTTGTCGAGTTTCTGTGGCACTGGTGGAACTGTTGCCGGGTTGTGCATGATAGGGATGGCCCTCAAATACTTCCTTCCTTGCTCTTCAAAATCATGGAGGAAGCATTCACACTGCAAGACAGATGCTGGCAAGTGGAAACGTGTGGCCGCCCTATCCATTAAATTGTGAAAACCACCTATATCCTCCGGTGGAGAATCTGAAGGACGAGGAGGTGGTGGAGAAGGAGTAGGGGCTAGGTAGTCATCCCGTTCCTCAGTAGGATGCTATGGCATCAATATTTAACTTTCTTCTTCCTCTTCCCCAGATGTCGAAACGTCATCTCCAGAGGGAGCAGTTAACACAGAATGCGGAGTCATCCTAGGAGTAGCTGGAGGTGGAGGTACGCTCCTTGGCGTAACAGGAGAAGTTGGAGGTGGCGGTTGATCCTCTGCTGTAGCTGGGAACCTCCTCCTATAATCCTGCAACATTAACTGCAAGTCCTGGATCAAGAAGGCAGGCATCTGGACAATCTCTTTTGATTGAGGCGGCGATTGATAAAAGTGCCCTTGATGAGAGTAATAAGGCTGATATTGATCGTACTCATCATCATCATCTTCTTCCTGATATTTGCCATGCAACCGGGATGGGCTGTGCGCATCCCCAAATGGACCCTCCTTCGACTCCTCCCAGTCCAGCAGATGACTAGGTAATAAAGTTGACACCTTACTTGGTGAAGTCTCTGTAGGATGGATCGTGGATCTGGACATTGCTGTGATTTTAACTGTGGCTCGAAGATCAGGAGACCCAGAAGAAGTAGGAATAGCCTCTATCTGACTCAAGGCCACCATTGGCATTGTTGATGGTGTCGACGACGATGGTCCTGTCGACGGCACTGCCATAGTGGATGATCTTTCCATCAACGACGGTCTCTTTGACGTAGTTGATGGTGGTGTAGTCGACGGGGGTGTAGTCGGCGGTGGTCTCGTTGACGACGGCCTCGTCGACGGTGATGCAGCCGACGGATCTCTCATTGGTGGTGTAGGAAGTTGGCTCTGTATATACTATTTCAAAGTAAGAAATAGTGTGCACAGAGTCCCAGGGTTCCCCTAAGAGGTAAAAAAGTGGCAAAAAGAGATAATTCTAATGCTCTATTTTGAGGTAGTGTGGTCGAGCAGTAGGCTTATCAGAGGGTAGTGTTAAGCATTTGTTGTACACACACAGGCAATAAATGAGGAACACACACTCAAAGACAATTCCAGGCCAATAGGTTTTTATATAGAAAAATATATTTTCTTAGTTTATTTTAAGAACCACAGGTTCAAGATTTACAAGTAATACTTCAAATGAAAGGTATTTCACTCAGGTATCTTAGGAACTTTGAATCAACACAATATCATGTACAGTTTTAGCAAAAATGGCAATAAGCTATTTTAAAACTAGACACCGTGCAATTTTCAACAGTTCCTGGGGGAGGTAAGTTTTGGTTAGTTTTGCAGGTAAGTAAAACACCTACAGGGTTCAAAGTTGGATCCAAGGTAGCCCACCGTTGGGGGTTCAGGGCAACCCCAAAGTTACCACACCAGCAGCTCAGGGCCGGTCAGGTGCAGAGGTCAAAGTGGTGCCCAAAACGCACCACAATGGAGAAGGGGGTGCCCCGGTTCCAGTCTGCCAGCAGGTAAGTACCCGTGACTTCGGAGGGCAGACCTGGGGGGTTTTGTAGGGCATCGGGGGGGACACAAGTCAGCACAAAAAGTACACCCTCAGCAGCACAGGGGCGGCCGGGTGCAGAGTGCAAACAGGCGTCGAGTTTGCAATTGGTTTCAATGGGAGACCCAGAGGTCTCTTCAGCGAAGCAGGCAGGCAAGGGGGTGGGCTCCTCGGGGTAGCAACCACCTGGGCAAGGGAGAGGGCCACCTGGGGGTTGCTTCTTCACTGGAGGTCGGATCCTTCAGGTCCTGGGGGCTGCGGGTGCAGTGTCTTTACCAGGCGCCGGGTCCTTTGAAGCAGGCAGTCGCGATCAGGGGGGAGCCTCTGGATTCCCTCTGCAGGCGTCGCTGGGGGGGATCAGGGGGGTCAACTCTGGATACTCACAGGGTCGCAGTCGCCGGGGAGTCCTCGCTGTAGTGTTGTTTCTCCGCAGGTCGAGCCGGGGGCGTCGGGTGCAGAGTGGAAAGTCTCACGCTTCCGGCGGGAAACGAGCAGTCCTTTAAAACTTGTTTCTTTGTTGCAAGTTTCAGTCTTTGTGGAACAGGACCGCTGTCCTCGGGAGCTCTTGGTCCTTTTAGATGCAGCGTAGTCCTCTGAGGATTCAGAGGTCGCTGGACCCTGGGGGAACGCGTCGCTGTTGCAGTTTTTCTTGAAGGGGGGAGACAGGCCGGTAGGGCTGGGGCCAAAGCAGTTGGTGTCTCCGTCTTCTCTGCAGGGCTTCAGGTCACCAGTCCTTCTTCGTCTTCAGGTTGCAGGAATCTATCTTCCTAGGTCTGGGGGCCCCTAAATACTCAATATAGGGGTGTGTTTAGGTCTGGGGGGCTACTAGCCCTGAGGGTGGCTACACCCTCTTTGTGCCTCCTCCCTAAGGGGAGGGGAGCACATCCCTAATTCTATTGGGAGAATCCTCCATCTGCAAGATGGAGGATTTCTAAAAGTCAGGGTCACCTCAGCTCAGGACACCTTACGGGTTGTCCTGACTGGCCAGTGACTCCTCCTTGTTTTTCTCATTATCTCCTCTGGCCTTGCCGCCAAAAGTGGGGCCGTGGCCGGAGGGGGCGGGCATCTCCAGTAGCTGGGATGCCCTGTGGTGCTGTAACAAAGGGGGTGAGCCTTTGAGGCTCACCGCCAGGTGTTACAGTTCCTGCAGGGGGAGGTGAGAAGCACCTCCACCCAGTACAGGCTTTGTTACTAGCCACAGAGTGACAAAGGCACTCTCCCCATGTGGCCAGCAACATGTCTGGTGTGTGGCAGGCTGGCAAAACTAGTCAGCCCACACTGGAAATCGGGTATGTTTTCAGGGGGCATCTCTAAGATGCCCTCTGGGTGTATTTCACAATAAAATGTACACTGGCATCAGTGTGCATTTATTGTGCTGAGAAGTTTGATACCAAACTTCCCAGTTTTCAGTGTAGCCATTTTGGTGCTGTGGAGTTCGTGTATGACAGACTCCCAGACCATATACTCTTATGGCTACCCTGCACTTACAATGTCTAAGGTTTTGCTTAGACACTGTAGGGGCATAGTGCTCATGCACTTATGCCCTCACCTATGGTATAGTGCACCCTGCCTTAGGGCTGTAAGGTCTCCTATCTATGTCATGGGCAGTGTGAGGTTGGCATGGCACCCTGAGGGGAGTGCCATGTCGACTTAGTCATTTTCTCCCCACCAGCACACACAAGCTGGCAAGCAGTGTGTCTGTGCTGAGTGAGGGGTCCTTAGGGTGGCATAAGACATGCTGCAGCCCTTAGAGACCTTCCCTGGCATCAGGGCCCTTGGTACCAGGGGTACCAGTTACAAGGGACTTACCTGGATGCCAGGATGTGCCAATTGTGGAGACAAAGGTACAGGTTAGGGATAGAACACTGGTGCTGGGGCGTGGTTAGCAGGCCTCAGCACACTTTCAAATCATAACTTGACATGAGCAAAGGCAAAAAGTCAGGGGGTAACCATGCCATGGAGGCATTTCCTTACAGGTGGTGTTGTAGTTGATGGGGCTTTCATAGACGATGTCATCAACGACGATGTTCTCAGTGACAAAGGCGACAACGTTGACTTCAGCGACGCAGTTTTTTCTGGTGGCTTCATCAACGGAGGTTTAATAGAAGTAATAGGAGCCTTTACCACAGACGTTGAAGTAGTCGTTGCCAATGACTGTTTCGTCGACGAGGTGGTGGAGATGGTAGATGTGAACACCGTTGTCGTCGTCAATGTCGTCGACGGTGGTGTCATCGTCGACTTGATTTTGGTGGATACCGTTCTAGAGCTAGAAGGCTCAGATGAAGGAGAACGGTGAGACTACTCCTTCTTTCGTCGAGGAGAGGATAGCTCAGATACAACTGAGCCCTGTAAGCCTTTTGCACCTTCCTTATGAAGCATTTTTTGCCGCTTTCTGGATCTTTCCGCCTGGCCAGGTCCTCAGATTTGGACCTTTTATGTGGCCTTTCTGTCTCACTCTCCTCACCTGAAGTACAGGATTTTGCCTGAAGACATGTCAAGAGTCTACCCTCACGGTCCCTGAGGGTTTTTGCAGGGAAAGTACAGCATATCTTGCAGTCTTTCACCTGGTGCTCTGGGTAGAGGCAATATAAGCAATCTTTATGTGGATCATCCACATGGAGCCTTTTCTTGCCACAGGTCTTACAAGGGCAGAAAAGGCCTTTTCTAGAAGAATCTGACATTCTTAGAGGTTTTTGGAGAGAAAATCTGAAGAAGTAGAAAAACTGAGCAGAGCTCAGGGAGACTCCCTTCACACGATGTGCGGTATAAAATCTGAGGGAAAGAGCCTCTCTGGAGAGTGTTCTAGAGGGTGCTGGTGCCTGATTGGCCAGCAGCCAGGTTTGGGTCCTTTTCACAAAAGGACTTAGATAGGCTATATGAGTGATTTGGATTACCATTATAGCCTATAGGAAAAAACATTTGTTTGTTCATTATTGCTTTTCATGTACCGTGGGACTCCCACTTTGACGATGGGGATGATTCAAGCATGTGAATTTATGAAAGATCCAATACTGGATAACAAACAGCTCACGTTATCTGAACAAATGTCTAAGAACTGCTTGACCCACCGTGGCATCATGGAGCGATTCAGCATCCAGGCAGTAGTGCTTCGTGAAGGCGTACATTGTCCTCCACGTGGCTGCACAACAGATGTCTGGAAGGGACACTCCAGAGAAGAGTGCACAAGAAGTATATACTGCACATGTAGAATGTGCACAAACTTTACTGTCCAGCAGTCGACCAGCTTTTTGGTGGCAAAAGGCTATGGCACTAGAAATCCATCTTGAGATGGTTTGTTTAGAAACAGGGAGCCCTCTCCTGGGTGCACTAAATGCCACGAACAGCTGACTGGATCTTCTGATTGAGGATGTGCGCTGCAAATAAAATTTAAGGCATCGCTTGACGTCCAAAGAGTGCAGCGATCTTTCTGCCCCAGTCTGGGGCCGTGGAAAGAAAGTCCTTAGGACCACTGGCTCGTTCATGTGGAAATCAGTTGGCACCTTTGGGATGAACTTCGGGTTTGTCTGTAGTATGACTGTGTCATCTGCAAGCCTCATGAAAGGCTCTTGGATGGTAAAGGTTTGAATCTTGCTTACTCTGCGAGCAAATGTCAACGCTAAGAGGAGCGCTATCTTCCAGGTAAGATACTTAATATCTGATTTATGAATAGGTTCGAATGGCTCCTTCATCAACTGAGTTAGGACTGTATTCAGTTGCCAAGATGGAGGAGGTCGTTTGGCTGAAGGAAAGGATAAGAATAAGCCCTTCATTAACTGCTTTATCAGCTGATGAGACCAGAGAGACGGTCCTTTAGATTGTCGTCTATATCTGGAGATTGCAGCTAAGTGGACCTTAATGGAAGCATGGGCGAGACCAGACCTCGCCAGTTGGAGAAGGTATGGTAAAACCTGTTCTGGAGCAGATGTAAGCGGATGAACAGCATTCGCAGAACACCATAAACAAAACCGCTTCCATTTTAATGTATATGTCTTATTGGTGCTATCTGCACGAGCTTTAGCTAAAACTGTTTGACAGTCCATGGGAATGTTTCGATGGCCGAATTCATTGAACTCAGGAGCCATGCACATAACCTGAGATGCTTGGGATCCGGATGCCTCATTTGGCCCTGGCTGATGGTGAGCAGGTCCAGAATGGGTGCTAACTTGATGGGAGGACACGAGGATAGCAACAGAAGCTCCGTGTACCACGGTTGACATGGCCAAGCTGGAGCAATTAGAATTATCTGGCAGAGCTCTGATTACATCTTGCTGATGACCCGAGGAAGAAGGGGTATCGGAGGAAAGGTGTAAGCATAAATCCCTGACCATGCTATCGAAAGGGCATTTCCCCACAACCCTGACTGGGGATGCCAGCTTGCATAAAACCGTCATTTCGCATTCGGAGGCATCGCGAAGAGGTCCAGGTTCGGTGTCCCCCCACCTGCGGAAGACTGCATCCAGAGTTGTTTGGTTCAGTTCCCACTCGTGTGAAGATGTGTTTAGCCTGGTTAGAGAGTCTGCTGTGATGTTGCTGACTCCCGGGAGATGTTCCGCCCATATGTGCACTGAATTCTGAATGCACTAGGTTCAGATGAGCTGAGCTTCTGTGGAGAGTAAGCGAGACGGAGTTCCGCCTTGCTTGTTTATGTAGTGCATGGTGGTCGTATTGTCCGTCCGGACCAGCACTGACGAACCTCGGATTCTCGGAAGAAAAGATTGTAGTGCAAGGTACACAGCTCTGAGTTCGAGGAGGTTGATGTGCAGAATCGCATGAGAATTGGGCCATCTGCCACTGACTTGCAGATCTCCGAGACATGCTCCCCATCCCTCCATCGAAGCATCTGTCATGATGGTGAACGAAGGGATTTGATTCAGGAACTCCAGACCTACTGAAATGTTTGCAGGCGTTGACCACCACTGGTGGGAGTGGGAGTGGACCATCCTTGGTGTTACGTGAATGATGTCCCGAAGGACCCTTGCGCCTGCTTCCACTGTTTGTCGAGCTCTTCCTGTAGAGGGTGCATTTGAAGACGATAGTGTGGAACTAGGTTGATACAGGAAGACACCATCCCCAGTAATGATCTGAACCTCCGAAATGAAAGATACTTTTTTCTTCGAACTGATTTTGCCAAGGTCAAAAGCTTGAGTTGGCGATCTTCTGCAGGAAAGGCTTTTATAAGAGTTGTGTCCAATATAGCACACAGAAACACCATCCTTCTGGTAGGTTGGAGCTGTGACTTGTCTCTGTTGAGAGTGAGACCTAGTTGTTGGAAAAGACGTAACGTGGTCTTGAAAGAGTGACGTAGAGCAGAGATATTCCGAGCCTTTAGTAACCAATCGTCCAGATGTGGGAATACCTGGTGCTTGAGACGTCTCAGATATGCACCCACTAGGGCTAAGCACTTTGTGAAAATCCGGGGGGTTAACTTGAACCCGAAGGGTAGCACTCTGAACTGAAAGTGCTGGCCGGCTATCATGAATCTCAGAAATTTCCTGTGCTTGGGGTGAATGGGAAAGTAGAAATACGCATCCTGAAGATCTAGGGAAGCCATGAAGTCGCCTCTGTTGAGAAGCTGTAGTACATCCTTCAAAGTTACCATTTGAAAGGATTGTTTTTTTAGATATTTGTTGAGCTGCCTCAGATCCAGGATGGGTCTCCACAGACGGGACTTTTTTACTCTTGATTCTTCCTCATCAGAAAGACCTCTTCCTTGCTGCGAAGAGGGTATCATCTCTATTGCCCCTTTGGACAACATGCTTGCTATCTCTAGGAGGAGAAGATGCAGATGTTGTTGGCGCTCCCGGGAAGGTGGAGTTTTGGGAGGCCTGGAAATGAATTCTAGTAGAAGGCCATGAGTTATGATGTCCAGAAGCCACTTGTCGCCTGTGATCCGATTCCAGCGACGTAGGTGAAGAGACAAAGAGGGAGGGGTAGCCGGCCCCTGGAGGCTGTCATTGCCTGCGCGAGGTATCCTTGGACTGTCTTCCCGATCTTCCTGTAGAACGTGGTCTGCTGTATGCTGCCACTGGAGGCTGCCTTTGATGGTACTGGGGTCTCGATGACTGATACTGGGAAGAGTAGGGTGGATGGCGAAAGGACTGGTAGCCACCTCGAAAAGTGGAGTGGCCTCTACCCCTGGCTCCCCGAAAGAGAGTATGTTTGTGCTGTAGGGATCCCAACGACCTGGCAGTATCAGTATCAGACTTGATCGCCTGAAGGGCATCGTCAACATGTTGCCGAACAGGTCTTGGCCATCGTACGGGAGATCCAGGATTTTCGTTTGGACATCCGGCCTGAAATTAGTGGCTTTCAGCCATCCCTGGTGCCTTAAGACGGTTGAAACAGCCAGAAGCCTAATTCCTTTGGCTGCAATGTCCAGGGCGCAGTAAATTACTTCTGCAGATGTTCGCTGACCCTCCATAATGAACTTTTTTGCGTCCGACTTGTTGGTATCTGAAAGGTCCTCTACAGAGTGGGAGATGTCAGACCACAGCTGCCTGTCTTATCTGCCCAGTAGTGCCAATGAATTTGCTGCACGGACCACAATTGCTGACACAGAAGAGAACCTCTTCCCAAAATTGTCCAGGCGCCTTCCATCCTTATCAGGAGGGGCTGATGAAGGCACTGAAGGGTTCTTGGAGGTTTCTGGGCAGCCTGGGAAACCACACAGTCTGCTTTAGGGTGACCCACTAGGCACCCAGGAGCGTCTTCTGTTGTCTTATGCTTTTTGTCCAGCTTTGGTAATACCGCTGGTACTGTCGCGGTGTAGGAAGTTGGCTCTGTGTATGCTATTTCTTACTTTGAAATAGTACATACAGAGTCCAAGGGTTCCCCTTAGAGGTAAGATAGTGGCAAAAAGAGATAATTCTAATGCTCTATTTTGTGGTAGTGTGGTCGAGCAGTAGGCTTATCAAAGGGCAGTGTTAAGCATTTGTTGTACACACACATGTAATAAATGAGGAACACATACTCAAAGACAATTCCAGGCCAATTGGTTTTTATATAGAAAAATATATTTTCTTAGTTTATTTTAAGAACCACAGGTTCAAGATTTACAATCAATACTTGAAATGAAAGTTATTTCACTCAGGTATCTTAGGAACTTTGAATCAACACAATAGCATGTACAGTTTTGATAAAAAGGGCAATAAGCTATTTTAAAACTAGACACCGTGCAATTTTCAACAGTTCCTGGGGGAGGTAAGTTTTGGTTAGTTTTGCAGGTAAGTAAAACACCTACAGGGTTCAAAGTTGGGTCCAAGGTAGCCCACCGTTGGGGGTTCAGGGCAACCCCAAAGTTACCACACCAGCAGCTCAGGGCCGGTCAGGTGCAGAAGTCAAAGTGGTGCCCAAAATGCATAGGCTTCAATGGAGAAGGGGGTGCCCCGGTTCCAGTCTGTCAGCAGGTAAGTACCCGCGACTTCGGAGGGCAGACCAGGGGGGTTTTGTAGGGCACCGGGGGGGACACAAGTCAGCTCAAAAAGTACACCCTCAGCGGCACAGGGGTGGCCGGGTGCAGAGTGCAAACAGGCGTCGGGTTTGCAATAGGTTTCAGTGGGAGACCCAGGGGTCTCTTCAGCGATGCAGGCAGGCAAGGGGGGGCTCCTCGGGGTAGCCACCACCTGGGCAAGGGAGAGGGCCACCTGGGGGTCGCTCCTGCACTGGAGGTCGGATCCTTCAGGTCCTGGGGGCTGCGGGTGCAGTGTGTTTCCCAGGCGTCAGGTTCTTTGAAGCAGACAGTCGCGGTCAGGGGGAGCCTCTGGATTCCCTCTGCAGGCGACGCTGGGGGGGGGCTCAGGGGGGTGAACTATGGCTACTCACGGGCTCGCAGTCACCGGGGAGTCCTCCCTGTAGTG
This sequence comes from Pleurodeles waltl, assembly GCF_031143425.1. Taxonomy (NCBI): domain Eukaryota; kingdom Metazoa; phylum Chordata; class Amphibia; order Caudata; family Salamandridae; genus Pleurodeles; species Pleurodeles waltl. Next base: position 683,275,122 of record NC_090451.1, on the reverse strand, counting down.
TTAGTTTTCCGCAGGTCGAGTCGGGGGTGTCGGGTGCAGAGTGGAAAGTCTCACGCTTCCGGCGGGAAACGTGTGGTCTTTAAAAGTTGCTTCTTAGTTGCAAAGTTGCAGTCTTTGTGGAACAGGGCCGCTGTCCTCGGGCGTTCTTGGTCCTTTTAGATGCAGGGTAGTCCTCTGAGGCTTCAGAGGGCGCAGGACCCTGGGGGACGCGTCGCTGTTGCAGTTTTTCTTGAAGTGGGGAGATAGGCCGGTAGGGCTGGGGCCAAAGCAGTTGGTGTCTCCGTCTTCTCTGCAGGGCTTCAGGTCAGCAGTCCTTCTTCGTCTTCAGGTTGCAGGAATCTGTCTTGCTTGGTTCTGGGGGCCCCTAAATACTCAATTTAGAGGTGTCTTTAGGTCTGGGGGGTTAATTGTGCCTCCTCCCTGAGGGGAGGGGGGCACATCCCTAATCCTATTGGGGGAATCCTCCATCTGCAAGATGGAGGATTCCTAAAAGTCAGAGTCACCTCAGCTCAGGACACCTTAGGGGTTGTCCTGACTGGCCAGTGACTCCTCCTTGTTTTTCTCATTATCTCCTCCGGCCTTGCCGCCAAAAGTGGGGTTGTGGCCGGAGGGGGCGGGCATCTCCACTAGCTGGGATGCCCTGTGGCGCTGTAACAAAGGGGGTGAGCCTTTGAGGCTCACCGCCAGGTGTTACAGTTTCTGCAGGGGGAGGTGAGAAGCACCTCCACCCAGTACAGGCTTTGTTACTAGCCACAGAGTGACAAAGGCACTCTTCCCATGTGGTCAGCAACATGTCTGGTGTGTGGAAGGCTGGCAAAACTAGTCAGCCCACACTGGAAGTCGGGTATGTTGTCAGGGGGCATCTCTAAGATGCCCTCTGGGTGTATTTCACAATAAAATGTACACTGCCATCAGTGTGCATTTATTGTGCAGAGAAGTTTGATAATAAACTTCCCAGTTTTCAGTGTAGCCATTATGGTGCTGTGGAGTTCGTGCATGACAGACTACCAGACCATATACTCTTATGGCTACCCTACACTTACAATGTCTAAGGTTTTGCTTAGACACTGTAGGGGCATAGTGCTCATGCACCTATGCCCTCACCTATGGTATAGTGCACCCTGCCTTGGGGCTGTAAGGCCTGCTAGAGGGGTGTCTTATCTATGCCATGGGCAGTGTGAGGTTGGCATGGCACCCTGAGGGGAGTGCCATGTTGACTTAGTCATTTTCTCCCCACCAGCACGCACAAGCTGGCAAGCAGTGTGTCTGTGCTGAGTGAGGGGTCCCCAGGGTGGCATAAGATATGCTGCAGCAGCCCTTAGAGACCTTCCCTGGCATCAGGGCCCTTGGTACCAGGGATACCAGTTACAAGGGACTTACCTGGATGCCAGGGTGTGCCAATTGTGGAGACAAAGGTACAGATTAGGGAAAGAACACTGGTGCTGGGGCCTAGTTAGCAGGCCTCAGCACACTTTCAAATCATAACTTGGCATCAGCAAAGGCAAAAAGTCAGGGGGTAACCATGCCAAGGAGGCATTTCCTTACATGCGGGTTTTTCATAATTATTAGCCCTTGACTCCTGACATGGTCAATGATTGGGATAGCCCTAATGGATTTTCTGTGCGGCTCTTTAAAATCATACAGAAAATAGTCCTGCTGCGTAGATGGCAATTGCAACTCAAACCTCAGTGCAGCTTTCTCTAAGCGGTTATGCAAAGAGCCAATATCCTCAGGAGATTCGACTGCCAGTGGCTCCGGAGAAGGGGGTGCCGGGAGCACATACTCATCCCATTCGTCCTGGTCAGATAGAACCTCTCCTTCCTCTGCCGCTTCATCAGAAGAGGCATGGACCTGAGGACTCTGCGGAGCCTGAAGAGGAACCTGTGGTGTCGTAGGAGAAGCTGGCAGAAGTGCCAGAGTAGCTGGAGTAGAAACTGCTGGCGTGGGATCTTTCCTCGGTTGAGGTTAGAATCGTTCTCTGTAGTCTGCCAGCATAGCCTGGAGTTCGGACAACAGACCGGAGGGCAGAGATACTGTTCCCTGATGTTTTGGTACTCGGTCATAGTACTGTTGGCCATAATACGAATTGTCGCTTGAGTACTCCTGGCATTTCACGTGAAGCTGCAAAGGACTTCTAGCTACTCCAAACATTGTATCTTGATCTGAGCCCTCATCATCATCGTCGTCATCTAAAAAGCTAGATGGCAAGAGTCTTGAAACTTTGCTCAGGGATGTAACAGAAGGTGTTAAGCGAGCTTTAGAAAGCTTTTTAAGCGGAGTATGTTGCGCAGGTTGATCCAAAAGTAATGTAGATGGTCTTTGTCTTTTTGTTGGAAGCAATTCTGGTGTTGAAGGCAAGAAACCAACTGTCGTCGCGGGGCGTCGACGATACCGTCGTCGCTGGAAACATTGTCGCCGGCGATGGTTGGACCGTCGACGAAGCGTTGTCAGAATCATCGTCAACGGAGGTGTTGTCGATGAGAGCATTGCCAACAAAGGCATCGCCGACGGGTGTGTCGTCGGCGAGAGAAGCATCGACGAGATGAGGCGCACTGTCGACAAGGATGATACTGTCGTCGACGAAGATCCTGTAGCAGCTGCCGGCGACGAAGAGATGGTTACCACCACCGGCGTCACCGATGAAACGGTCGTCAACGAGTGTATCGTCGACGATGGCATCGACGACAGTGCAAAGCTAGGCTTCTTAAATCTGTGAAGCACTTTAGGAGGAGGAGTGGCAGGCTCTGAAGCAGTTTTCTTTACTTTTTTGAGGGATTCTGTACCCAGTCGTTTTTTCTGTGGAGAGCCATGGTTTGATGGCTCTTGCCCGTCAGAACTTTCTTGTTTTCTTTAAAGAGGTGTTTTAGGGGCAGAAATAGAAGAAGAGGCACTGTCCTCAACCGAGGCAGAGAGTCCAGTCTTACCTCTTTGCAGCCACAAAAGAAGGCGACCCTCCCTGTCCTTCAGGGTCTTGGTAGAAAACTTCCTGCAGATTTTGCAGTCCTTAGTCTTGTGGGTATGGTACAGGCAGTAAATACACTCCTCATGTGGATCCACATATAATCTATTTTTTAAGCATGAGGCACAGGATCTGAAAAGGCCTTTCTTCAGTGTCTCTGACATGGCAGCCAGTTTGAATCACCGGAGTAGATAGAAATATCCAAAAGCTGTAGAAACAGGTCTTCTGACAGAAAAGTTTGAGCAGAGCACAAAGGAGACTCCTCAGCACAACGTGCGGTGCAAAATCTGAGGGAAGGCAGCTCCTCACAGGAGGTTCTAGAGGGGTGAGGCTATCTGATTGGTTTAAGTTTGAGTCTATTTTAAAAAACGACTAGAATGGGTTATTGTATTGAGCCCTACTTCATATATTGTGTGCATACATCTTGAGGCCTGGTTTTATATTCCACCGGGGACTCCCATCTCGACGACGGCAAAGTATTCAAGCATGTGAATCTATGAAAGTTCCAATACTGGAGTAAAAGCTGATCCTGTTCGGGAGCATTGTATTTCTTGAGTATACATGAAGGCACAGGTTGAATTGAGGAAGGTGTAAGAAAAGTTTGCATAGCCGGTTCTAAAAGGCCCGGGACCAGAAGTAAGAGAGGTCTAGATGCCGTTCAATGGTGAAGGGTTTCAAAATGACTGAAGACAATGTAGGAGGAGATACAGTGTCAATATTAAATTTCGCTGCTCCTCTGACTACAACACTGTTAAACGTAATGAGGTTTTCAATCAGGGAAACTATTGCCAGTGGTGAAACAGACAATGTTGGTGAATAATCTTTTATTGAAGAGCAAGATGTTGTGGACCATGAAGGGGTCCTATGTTTTCTGTGAGACCTGGATCGATGAAAATGTCTAGATCTGGTTGATGATGTATGAGGAGACCTAGATATTGTGCTGTGTCGATGAGATCTTCCTCTTGGGCGTCTGGTCTGTTGACTTGGATATCTTCGTGGTGCCAATTGTTGCCCCTGAGTGCTAAATAAAGGTGATGTAGAAGAAAACCTCCCAGTAGGGGTGCGCTGAGGAGAAGTTGTAAGCATGGTACCTATGCTTGGAGAGTACGTCTGGGAGTAATCAGAACCTGGACTTTGATGAACTTCCCTTTGTTTCTGTGGAATCTGTAGTGAATGAGGAGTCACTCCAGGCAATATTGTGCCCTTTGGGGACAAGGATCTGTTTCTTGACGTCGATATAACTGAGCACGACAACAAGTGAGACTCAGTACAAGGTTGTTTCCCTGTTGCAGGTGATTTTCTTGACATCGATAACCTCTTCCTCGACGTCAGTGTAGCAGAAGCCGGTTCTGATGTCGAAGGCCTGTGCGGCGTTGAGTAGCTCAACATCGAGAAGGGTGTCACTTGATGCAAAGTCGAACTTTCATGCAATAACATATGCCTCAATGGCTTGTGTCTTGACTTGGAATGATGTCTTGATGTTGATTGCTGTCTAGTTGACGTTGTCTTTGAGGAGTGACTCAATGGTGATTTATCTGTCATCAGCCTCTTTGACAGCGACTGAAGCAGTACAGGGGCCTTCGTCGTCGACGCTGACAGGGAACATACCGGTATGTTTCTTGCTGCTGATCCTCTCCTTGGTGACAGCGGGGGAGATTGATGCCTTTGAGTACATTTTTCTAGCAGCAGGCTTTTCCAAAGAAACGTGTACATCATGTAAGATTCATTGTTAGAGAACTGGGACTAGATTTTGGAATTGGGTGTTGGACCCACCCAACAGTTTAAGACTTTCCATGAAGTACAAGCCCACCCTGTCACTTTGTACTTGTAAGCCTTTATAAGCCTGAGCAAAGATAGGTGAGAAAGAGTTACAAAGTTCCCTCATGCATGTGTGGTTCTGTAGGCTGTATCTTTGTGCTCAGTGAAGAGCCATAAATAGCAACCACAAAGATGGAGAAGGATAAGTTACTTACCTGTAAATCCTAGTTCTCTTCCAGGGGTATCCTCATCAAAGTCATAAACATTGAATATTCCCGCCCTTGTGCGGGGACCCCGGAGCATATATCAAATATACACATATTATACATGTGTAATAAATAATCATGCAGGCTATCATGTTAAAAACAGGCTAAAAATGCTTTATTTCTATGAAGTTTTTTTTATTTTTATTTTTTATATTAAATACTACAATAGAGCATAAATATGTGCCCAAGCTCCTAAAACTAGGATTAGTGAAGTGAGCAGTAGCAAACTCTAGAGAAGAAATAGAAAAAACTGCATTGAAAAACACTGAAGCATTCTTAGCCAATAGGCTGCATGAAGGTTAACACAGGAGAACCATAAAAACTTTGGCACCGTGCCTTTAAGACCCTGAGCACCTCCAGTATCCCACCATGCCTCAGGGGTGAAGGAAAGGTGACAGTTGGTTCACAGTTAGGTCAGTTCTTTTTACGGTGACAATTTTCATAACTGATTCAAAACACAGTCTGTCCTGCACTTCTAGGAGACGTGCGTCCGGGGAGGAGGGTGGGTTGTTTATGACTTTGATGAGGATACCCCTGGAAGAGAACTAGGATTTACAGGTAAGTAACTTATCCTTCTCTTCCAGGGGATCCTCATCAATAGTCATAAACATTGAATAGATTAGCAAGCCCATCCCTAAACCCAGCGGACTGTCCGATAGAAGTGCAGGAATAGATAGGTATTACGCAAATAGATTTCTTAGAGAGGCCTGCCCCACTTGGGCATCCGCTCTTGCATCTGAGTCTAAACAATAATGTCTTGTAAACGTATGGACAGACTTCCATGTAGCAGCCTTACAAATCTCAGATATTGGAACATTGTTAAGGAGAGCATCAGTAGCCGCTTTACCCCTTGTGGAATGCGCTTTAGGCCACGCCAGCAATTGTCTATTGGCTAGCTGATAAGTATTAACAATGCAAGAAACTATCCATCTTGATATTGTACGTTTAGATGCTGCCTCTCCTGTCCTTAAATGACCATAGTTTACAAACAAACGGTTAGAGTGTCTAATCGACTTCGTCTTGTCCAGATAAAATTTTAGCACTCTTTTCAAGTCTAATGAGTGCAATGCTTTCTCTGCCGGAGTTTCCGGATTGGGAAAGAACGTCGGTAAAGTTATGGTCTGATTAATATGGAATTCTGACACCACCTTCGGAAGGAAAGATGGGTGAGTTCGTAGAACCACTCTATTGTCATGAAAAACCGTGTACGGTTCTTTTGCAGACAAGGCCTGGATTTCACTGACCCTCCTCGCTGAAGTAATGGCCACTAGAAAAGCCGCCTTCCACGTAAGGTGTTGTAAAGAGGCCTTATGGATAGGCTCGAAAGGAGGGCCCATAAGTTTTGCCAGGACTATGTTCAGTTCCCACGGAGGAGAAGGCCTCCGAATTGGCGGAAAAACTTTCTTCAAACCTTCTAAGAAATCCTTGACTACAGGTTTTGTAAAGAAGGATTCCTGAGAAGGCGATTTGCGATAGGCAGTAATAGCAGACAAATGTACCTTAATAGATGATACCTGCAGACCGGACTTCGCTAGATGAAGCAAATAGGATAGTATGACATCCTCCTGCGCCCGTATGGGATTATGACCTTGCTGACAGCACCATATGTAGAATCTCTTCCACTTAAAAGCGTAGGAACGCCGCGTGGAAGGTCGTTTGGACTCTTTCAAGATGCTCATGCACTCTTGTGAGAGCCCTAGGTGCCCATACTGCAGGAATTCAGGAGCCATGCTGTTAAGCTCAGAGAGGGTAGGTTGGGATGTAGAATCCTGCCCTCCATTCTGCTCAGAAGATCCGGTCTGCACGGCAGCCTCCTGTGAGGTTCTTCCGACAGGTTGAGGAGATCCGTGTACCAGAATTGTCGGGGCCATTGCGGCGCTATAAGAATCATTCTGGTCCTGGATCTGTAAAGTTTGCTGATCACTGCCGGAATGAGGGGAATCGGTGGAAAGGCGTAAAGAAATATCCCTGACCAGTCGATCAACAGGGCATTCCCTCGAGATCCCGGACGGTAGAACCTGGATGCGAAGTCTGGGCATTTCTTGTTTACTTCGTCTGCGAAGAGGTCCAGTTGAGGCCGACCCCATTGCGCGAAGATGTATTCTGCGACTTTGCCGTGCAGGACCCAATCGTGAACGTCCTCCAGGTGTCTGCTTAGAAAGTCTGCTTCCACGTTCTGCTGACCTGGCAGGTGAACTGCTGTAATTGACATTCCTCTGGCCAGGAGCCAATGCCATATCGCTTGGGACTCTCGCGATAGGGGTAGGGACCTCGTTCCCCCCTGTTTGTTCAAGTAATACATCGTGGTTGTATTGTCCGTCTGTATCAAGAGAGTTTTCCGCTGAATTAGCGGTATGAAAGACTTGAGAGCGAGATGGACCGCTCTGAGTTCTAGCAGATTGATGTGGTACTGCTTTTCCTTGTCTGACCACAGACCCTGCGCTTGAAAAGGACCCAGATGAGCCCCCCATCCCTGAAGAGATGCATCCGTTACTAGGGTGTCGGATGGAAGCACCTGGTGAAACAGAGCACCCACTGACAGGTGAGGTCTGTGCATCCACCATCTCAATGACTGAAGTGCTACCTCCGGTAGCCGCACCGTGTCCTCCCAGCGACCTGATCTTTGGCTCCAGTTGGTCTCCAATGCCTCTTGGAGGGGTCTCATGTGGAGTCTGGCATTTGGGACAATAAAAATGCACGATGCCATGGAGCCTAGTAGTGATGTCACCTGACGTGCCGTAGGTGCGCTGGTTCTCAACAAGTCCTGGCACTTCTTGTTTGTTGAGGATAGTCGTTCCTCCGAAGGATACACTTTTTGTATTTCTGTGTTTATGATAGCTCCTAGGTAGTGAAGATTCTGCGTTGGAGTCAAGGTTGACTTCTGGTAATTGACCTGAAGACCTAGGGCTTCGCAAACTCTTAGTACAATGTCCCGATGGCTTCTCGCCTGCTCCGGAGAAGAAGCCTTTAGTAGCCAGTCGTCTAGGTATGGATATATGTATATCCTTTGTCTTTGGAGATGCGCCGCCACCACTGCCATACATTTCGAGAAAACTCTTGGGGCAGATTTCAGGCCAAAGGGTAGAACTCTGAACTGGTAATGCTGTAACGCTACTCAGAAGCGCAGGAATTTCCGATGCTTTGGAGCTATTGGGATGTGAAAGTACGCATCCTGCAGGTCGATGGAGCACATCCAGTCTCCCTGATGCAGTTGAGGGAAAATCTGGTGAAGCGCTAGCATTCTGAACCTCTGCTTCCTTATGTATTTGTTCAGCAGCCGTAGATCCAGAATTGGCCTGAAAACGCCCTCTCGACCCTTCTTTGCCACTAGAAAGTAACGGGAGTAGACCCCCTGTCCTCTTTGTGCAGGTGGAACCTTTTCTATGGCGTTCTTTCTCAGGAGGGCGAGAGCCTCCTTGCGTAGCAAGCTGAGATGAGATGGATTGTCTTTGGTTGGTGGCAAGCGTGGTGGAGGCTGTTTGAAAAGAAGAGAATAGCCATGTTCGACAATATTGAGCACCCATTTGTCTCTTGTGATAGAGTGCCACTCGTGAAGATAAGCAGTAATACTTCCCCCCACCGGAGTGGTGTACAGTGTCGACGGAAGCGAGATTTCATTGCTTGGTGGGTGCTTTCGGAGTGGACTGTTGAGGTCTGCTTGACCCTCGCTCCCTTGTGTTTCTTCGTTGAAAAAGAGGGCGTCCCTGTCGCTGCTGTGACCTTTGCGACCAATGAGGGACCCTCTGCTGGAAAGGGCGCCTATCATACGGCCTGTACCTCCGCCTGAAATCTTTCTTTCTTTCGAGGCCCACCGCCTTCAAGGTATCCACCTCGGTCTTCATGCGGGCCATCTCTTCGTCTGCATGGGCACCGAATAGAGAGTTCCCGGCAAATGGGAGATTCAGGATGCGTTGTTGTGCTTCCTGTTTCAAGCCTTTGAGCCTCAGCCAGGAAGATCTCCTCGCACAGATACCATGTGCGTACCCATGAGCAGCCAAATCCGCCCCATCCGCTGCCGCGCTGATAACCTGGTTGGATACCAGGCATCCTTCTTGTAGTATCTCCTGGAAATCTTGCCTGTCTTCTCTGGGCAATTTTTCTGTAAATCTACTGAGGGAATCCCACAGAGAACGATCGTACCTGCCCAGGAGCGCAGACGCACTGGAGACCTTCATTGCTGAAGCCGCCGTCCCGCATATCTTTCTCCCTAGAGAGTCTAAATGCCTGCTCTCTTTATCCGGGGGTACCGTGGATGAAGAAGCCAACGAGTGGTTCTTTCGGGCGGCAGCTATGATCACCGAGTCCGATGGCGGATCTTTTCTAAGGAATAAAGAGTCTTGTTCTGGAGCCTTGTATTTCTTGAGAATCCTAGCCGGTGCAGACTTAAGCGAGGCTGGGGCCAGAAAAGTGTCCATAGTTGGCTGCAGCAAGCCAGGCACCAGAGGCAGCAACTTTTTTGACGCTGATCTCTGTTGTAGAGTCTCAAAGATGATCGATGAGGAGGTAGATGGTTCTGGAACCTCTATGTTGAGTTTCTGCGCTCCTCTTAGCAACACCTCGTTGAATGTGGTAATATCATCCACCGGTGAGACTCTAGCAGGTGGTGAATCTGTAAGGGTGGGTGAGTAACGCCCGACAGAAGAACCTGATGAAGACCAAGAGGGTGATCTTCTTCTTGACCGCGACCTGGATCTCCGTTGAGAGCGAGATCTGCTGCGAGACGCTGTAGCAGAGCGTCTAGGCCTCGCGGTCGGTTGGCGAGGAGCTGAACGAGCCCGTTCTGCCCTGGCTGTCGGTGATGGCGTTCTTGGCAGGGAGGCAGTAGGTGAATACATTCGCGAATACTGCGAATCTGGGGATGCCGCTGGTCTGTTGAGGCTCTCCAGCCATCTCAGAGATAGATTGATGGGCGAGACATGCCCAGATGATGCCGCTCTAGACCGAGAAGAGCCGCTCGGTATGGAGACCACTGGAGATGGTGCCTTGTCTGGCGTGGGGCGATGTTCTGCTCCCTGTGGGACAGGTAAAACCTGTATCGACGTCGATGGCTGTTTCGATGTCGAGGGGCGCCCAGCCGTTTGTTCCTGTCTCGCCGTTGAGTGCCTCGACGTTGAGTGCCTTGATGTCGAACGACGTTCCTTGGACCTCGACCTGCTCGCCGTCGTGTGCCTCGACGTGGAGCGATGGGAGGTTGACGGCGGATGTTACTCGTGCCGTTGTGGCGATGACGACGCCGTGTGTCCTGACGTCGGAGGGCGCACAGCCTTTGGCGGCGACCGGGCACGCCGGCGATGGCTCGACGTCGATCGGCGGGCTGCCGTCGACGGAGACCTGCCCCTGCTCTGATGTTCCCTCAACGCCGTTCCCTTCGACGTCGGGTGTGTCGCCGTCGACGGCGATCTATGCCGGTGAGACGGTGGTAGCGACGACATCGACGGTGAACAAACAGGTACTTTCCTACCTGTCGACGTCGCCTGGGCCATTCTCGCCTGAGAATGGCCTTCTGGATGTCTGGGAAGTGAGGAGGACGATGTTCTTTTCCTCTCCTGAAGCCCATGAAGCCGGATCTTCTCTCTGTCTTTCAGAGTCCTCCTAGGCATGTTCTTGCAGTACTTACAAGTGTCAGGGAAGTGACTCTGAGGCAGGCACACTATGCACAGAGAGTGGGGATCTGACTGGGCCTTCTTCTTCCCACAAGCAGGGCATTTGACAAAAAGAGAAGGCATTTTTCTGTCAGAAAAAACCTTCCTAGCTCAGACAAAGATGTTATTTGTCGAGTGAAAAATGAAAAAACGCTTTTTTAAATAATTTTTCTGAGAAAAACTCAGAAAAACTGAGAGCTCAATGCTCCAGGATCCTCTCAGAAGAAGCCGGAAAAAAGAACTGACCTAACTGTGAACCAACTGTCACCTTTCCTTCACCCCTGAGGCATGGTGGGATACTGGAGGTGCTCAGGGTCTTAAAGGCACGGTGCCAAAGTTTTTATGGTTCTCCTGTGTTAACCTGCATGCAGCCTATTGGCTAAGAATGCTTCAGTGTTTTTCAATGCAGTTTTTTCTATTTCTTCTCTAGAGTTTGCTACTGCTCACTTCACTAATCCTAATTTTAGGAGCTTGGGCACATATTTATGCTCTATTGTAGTATTTAATATAAAAAAAAAAAAAAGAAAAAAAAAAAAAACTTCATAGAAATAAAGCATTTTTAGCCTGTTTTTAACATGATAGCCTGCATGATTATTTATTACACATGTATAATATGTGTATACTTGATATATGCTCCGGGGTCCCCGCACAAGGGCGGGAATATTCAATGTTTATGACTATTGATGAGGATCCCCTGGAAGAGAAGTGGCTGCTGACATCTTCCGGGGGCACTGACGTCAAGGGATGTTTAAAATGTGAATCCCACTATGCAGATCATGCACAAACCAAGTATTTTGTTAGGTGCTTACCCTACTTGCATGAAGTCGGCAGTCCTCAAGGAACAAGTTTGAAGTTCCTTTGGATCCCCAGTGCAGTTTGGAAAGACCAGGTTGGATCTTCTTGTCAAGGAACCGGATCCTCTCCCGAAATAAGCCCCTCTCTTCTGGAGATAGAGCTGCAATGATTCTGAGAGGAAGAGATAAATGAGGTTAGCTAAATGCTTATTTATGTGCAACTCTAATAAACCAGGGAATTTAAAGCTTCTCACAGAACATCGACAGTCATTCGATACCATGGGTGTTGATGAGAGGAGTTCTGTTATGCCTCCCTCTGATACTTAGAGGAGGAAATATCTAAAGCATAGTGGAATGTATCTGAATCTTTATAAAAAGTACAACGTCATGCAATTTTACAGACTTTGTTGCCAATTTCAAGATTGTGGGCTCTGTTCGAATCATGTTAAGTGCAACTTTATTTTGAACTCTATTGTACTTCTCCAAAACAGGCCAAGTGACCCACAGTAGACCTCAATCCTAAACCAGTTTGTTATTCCCTGCTAGGCCAAGGCATCCTTACACTCTAAATGTAGCTGTCACTTCAAAACAGAAAAGTGACCACCTTCAATCCAGACTTCAAGTATTTTAGGCCTTGATCCCCAAACAAGGTCTATGACTTTAATACACAGACAGAGGTACATGTATTGGACATGTGTATGACCCGGATATGCCCCAACTCTACCATGACACCGAGCCAGGATGGAACTTCTTCCACATCCATGCCGGATTATCTTCCAAACTGAGGTGCCACCTCCAATGAGGCCACAATTATCTTCCTGAAAGCAAGCTGTACGCCATGCTGCTAGGATCAGACAGTGACCAGCCTAAACAGTCCAAATTAAGAAAGAAAAAACCTTCGCATTACCAGCCTCATTCTTATCTGTCTTCTCTAAACTGGACTGTAATTCCCACAACCAGGCTTTGAGACACCCTTCTCCTCCCACCAGAAAGAGTGTAAACCCATCCTCACAACCCAACCCATCCAAAATCATGCTTAGAGCTAGTCTTGAACAAAAACGTGTCTGATATCTTAAAGCATGTCTTCAAAATAATCAGTAAACACAAAGCCACACTGTTCACCATGAACTAAGTTATCACAATCTAAAGCAGATATCATTCTGAGAAACATTGCTTTCAAGCTTCTCTGTGTCATTTTCCACAAAAAGCAATATTGTATGCTGCAAAATGCAGAAGATTTTCTCACCTGTTATAGTCTCGAACAACAAGCAAGACATTCTCACGTAGGTTATGAAGTTCATCTTTTCTCTGATAGATGTCTACCACATAATGAGGGATCTCAAACATTAGCCTCTCCCAGTAGTGAATCTCTGCAAACAGCTTCAGGATCCCCCTGTGAGATAAAAGGCAAGAATGAGAAGGCAGCAACAGATTGTGCACATATACACCACAAGAGAGATTCGTACAGAAAGACTCTATTCCAGTTTAACATCTTTACTCATTTTGCAAAATGATTCTTCGTGTGGACAAAAAAATAAAAAAGGCACTGTTAAGCTTAAGTGCCAACTTTTTACACAAGATTTCTTATTTTTTAAATACTGTAGACCCAAAACACGATGGATATACATATGCTAAGAAAAGTAGTCATGTATGATACCAAAAAATGTAAATGGGGAACTCTTTGCATCAGGTCTACATTTGTCCTATAACTCAGATGACTATCTCTTGCTATCCATACGAAACCATCAAAACAAGCATCACATGAACACCTTCCTCTCTCCGCGGTCTCTCATTGGTAGCTATCCATGTGGTATGACTTCTAGGAGCATTTGAAAACTACCCTTACCTTCGGAGGTAACTAAAACCTATTTTAATTGGATGCGAAGGCAGAATATGGATGAGATAACATATAAAGATATATAGCTTGACATCAGTTTTTGGTGAAAAACGAACAACTTCAGACCTACCAGCCCATCATACACATGCAATATTCTGAAGGGCTTCTACTCTAAGGTTCCTGAAGATCATTTGTTACATTTGTTTGTAAAGTTGAGCATCAGCCTTCACTCTTAGAAGTATGAGTCCCACCCTTATCCTTTAAAATGGTTGTGACTGCTGGTATTTGAGTTCTATATATGCCCTCTTACAATTACACACCAACTATGTAGCCCTGAAGCCTACCTAGACCTGCTGCCTATGAAGCCCTGCTGAGGTATGAAGCTCCAGGTGTACCCTGGCAGTAAAAGTCATTGCGAATGACTTTAACGCCAATTATATTTCTGGGAAATTTAGCAGCTACTCCACCAAAGTTAAGCCTCCACAATCTACAAAGGACACATTACTTCCCTGCATCTACTGTTCTTCAATGTTAGCATCTTTCATTCAGTTATTCCAGGCTTACAGGTTGGAAATCCTCTGCAGTCAATATTTACAAAGTGTACATATACTCTCAACATTGCAAAAAAGGAATGGTTTCTTACCTGTAACTCCAGTTCTCTCGTAGGGGTATTTCCATGATAGTCATAAGCACTGAATAGTTCTGTGAGCCTGCGGGGACCCCGGAGCACTGATGTGAAGTATATTCTTAAGTGCAAATACCAGCCCTTTGAAAAAAGGTCTGTCAAAAAACACTTAAGAATAACACTGTGCAGCCTATGCGAACAGCTACACAGGCCAAATTGTTGTAAAGAAAACAGTTGTAGTGTAAATTCACGTTCAAACACCTATTTATTCTAGAAATGTAATAACAAATACATTCTCATACTTTATTTACACCTCTCATGAGAATAAAACAATGCAGGGCAGTGTAGCCCATAGGCTGCCATTATACAGAATGTAAATAGAGCTGTGCCTTTAAGAAAGTAAAGTCTTCCTGTATCCCATCATGCACAGCAAAAGGCAGTTGCCTCAGTTCTTTTTGAAGGCTTATAACCTGACATGAAGGAACAAAATCATTCATTGGAGTACCAACATCGATAATATTTATGGCAACCTTTTCTATGTCAACTCCACCGGGGAGGAGGGAGGGTTGCTTATGACTATCATGGAAATACCCCTACGAGAGAACTGGAGTTACAGGTAAGAAACCATTCCTTCTCTCGAAGGGGATTTCCATGTATAGTCATAAGCACTGAATAGACTAGCAAGCCCATCCCCATAACCGCGGTGGAGTAGACAGAAGAATACTGACAAAAAACATGAGTCATGCAAATAAATTCTTAAGCAAGGCCTGTCCAACCTGCACATCTGCCCTAGCGTCTGTATCAAGGCAGTAATGCTGAGTAAAGGTATGGACCGACTTCCAAGTGGCAGCCTTGCATATTTCTGCCAAAGGGATATTTCTCATCAAGGCTGCAGTAGCTGCCTTCCCTCTAGTAGAGTGGGCTTTTGGCCTACCACCAAGGGATTTGTTCGCTAACTGATAACATAACATTATACATATAACAATCCACCTGGATAATGATTGCTTAGACGTGCCCAACCCTGTTCTAACTGGGCCATAGTTAACAAAGAGTTGTTGTGATTTACGTAAGCATTTTGTCCTGTCCAAGTAAAATTTCAAAACCCTCTTTACATCCAGAGAGTGCAGAGTTCTCTCAGCAGGAGCAGTTGGATTTTGAAAAAAAGTTGGGAATGAAATGGTTTGGTTCACATGAAAGTCGGAGACGACTTTTGGTAAAAATTTTGGATGAGTCCTCATTACCACTTTCGCAGAATGAAAAACCGTGTAGGGCTCTTGAGCGGAAAGGGCCTGGATTTCGCTGACCCTACGCGCTGAAGTGATTGCCACCAGAAAAGCAGTTTTCCATGTGAGATGTTGAAGTGATGCCTTATGTATTGGCTCGAATGCAGGTAGCATCAGACGCGATAGGACAACATTCAGTTCCCATGGAGGAGATGGCCTCCTAATGGGAGGAAAGACCTTTTTTAAACCTTCCAGGAAGTCCTTAATAATTGGAATCCGAAAAAAGGAAGTTTGTGTGGGGCTCTTTCTGTATGCCGTTATAGCCGCCAAGTGTACCTTTATTGATGACAATTGTAAGCCCGATTTTGCCAAACTTAGCAAGTATGGCAGGATAGATTCCTCTCCACAGGATACTGGGTCAATGTTGTTGTCCAAACACCACACACAGAATCTTTTCCACTTGCTTGCATAAGTCGATCGTGTGGAAGGGCACTTTGCTTCTTTCAGGATTTCCATACAGTCCTGAGGTAGGTTCAAGTGTCCATATTGCACTAGCTCAGGAGCCATGCTGCCAAACTCAACGATGAGAGGTTGGGATGAGATATCTGCCCTCTGAACTTCGTGAGCAGATCCGGACGATGAGGCAGCCTGATGTGAGGTTTGAGTGACCGGTGAAGAAGGTCTGGAAACCACCATTGGCGTGGCCATTCCGGAGCAATTAGGATCATTTTGGACTGAGCATTGGATAACTCCTGGAGGACCGCCGGAATCAGGGGAAGCGGTGGAAAGGCGTAAAGAAATGCTCCTGACCAGCTTATCCACAGGGCATTCCCCAGTGTCCCTGGATGGTAATATCTGGAGGCGAAGTTTTGGCATTTTTTGTTTTCTGGGGTTGCAAATAGGTCTATAGAGGGGGTACCCCATAGTGCGAAAATGGAACGAACGTCGTCGTCGTGTAACACCCATTCGTGGTTCTCGTCCATTACGCGGCTGAGAGCATCCGCTTGAACATTCTGGTTGCCAGGCAGGTGAGTTGCCACTAGCGACAGGTTCCTGGCTAGAAGCCAATGCCAGATTGTCTGAGCCTCTCTGGATAAAATCCTGGACCTGGTGCCTCCTTGTTTGTTTACGTAATACATAGTGGCCACGTTGTCCGTCTGGAGAAGGAGAATTTCCGCTTTCAGAGAGGGAAGGAAGGCTTTGAGCGCAAGGTGGACTGCGCGAAGCTCCAGCAGGTTGATATGATAGACACTCTCTCTCTGTGACCACTTGCCCTGGACTCGAAGATGATCAATGTGCGCTCCCCATCCGAGCAGTGACGCGTCTGTTACGATGGTCTGAGCTGGAGGCTGTTGTTGGAAAGGAATCCCAACCAAGAGATTGTTGGGTGAACACCACCACTTGAGGGACTGTAGGGCGTGGGGAAAAAGGAGGACTTTGCTCTCCCAATCGTCCATCAGTTGACACCATTGATCCTCCAGGTCTTCTTGTAAGGGTCTCATATGGAGGCGAGCATTGGGAACGAGATGGATACAAGACGCCATTGAGCCCAGTAGAGAGGCTATTACTCTTGCAGTGGTCTGTGGAGTTCTCTGTAGTTGTTTGCACTTTTGGAGAATCGATAATCGTCGTTCCTCCGAAGGAAACACCTTTCCTAGATTGGTATCTATAATGGCCCCTAAGTAATGCAACCTCTGAACAGGTGTTGCTGTGGACTTCAGGAGATTGACTTGAAGACCGAGATTCTGTAACAGCTGTAGAGCCCATTTGAAATGTTGTTGCTGCCTCTAGATAACTGGAGGCCTTTATGAGCCAATCGTCTAGATAGGGGTAGACAAATATTCGATGTTTCCTCAAGTGGGCGGCTACCACCGCCATGCATTTGGAAAAAGTTCTCGGCGCTGATTTGAGGCCGAAGGGTAGAACCGCAAATTGGTAATGACGTTTTCCGACGGTGAACCTTAGGAATTTTCGATGTTTCTTGGTCACCGGAATATGAAAATAAGCGTCGCAAAGGTCTATCGCACAGAGCCAGTCGCCCTGACGAAGATGTGGGTAAATTTGGTGCAAGGATAGCATCATGAATTTCTCTTTGCGAATCCACTTGTTTGCTGTCCTTAGATCTAGAATGGGACAAAACTCTTGCTTGTCCTTTTTTGGCACAAGAAAATACCTTGAATAAATCCCTTTCCCTTGCTGGCTGATTGGGACGGGTTCTGTAGCTCTTTTTTGTAATAGAATAGTGACCTCTAACTGAAGAGCTCCGAGGTGGTGGCTGGCTGGTTTGGGTGGAACAGATGGTGGAGGACTGGTGAATCTGAGAGCGTAACCATGTCGCACAATATTCAATACCCAGGCGTCTGATGTGATGTGTAGCCACTCGTCCAAATGATTTGAGATACTTCCCTCTACCAGAGTAGATAATGGAGGAGGGGGAAGTGAAGATTCAGGGCTTAGACGCGGGAGCCTGTCGAGTTGCCTGAGTTTGTGGTGTTGAACGACCCCTTGTCGACTTTCCTTGTGTGGAGAAGGCCCTTTGATGCTGCTGCTGGGGGCGTGAAGACATCCAGTGTGGTGTCTGATACCTGTGGGTGAAAAGTCTTCGCTGATATGGACGGAATACTTTTCGTTGTTCTTTCGGGCGTTCCATGCCTACCGCTTTTAGAGTGTCTAGCTCAGACTTCATCCTGGCCATCTCGTCATCGGCATGAGAGCCGAACAAAGTGGAGCCTGAGAAAGGTAAATTCTGTATTCTCTGCTGTGCTTCTGGTTTGAGAGATGTTAATCGCAACAATGCATGTCTTCTTAGCGCTATTCCGTGAGCGTAGTTATGTGCAGACAGCACCGAAGAATCAGCAGCAGCGCTTATTACCTGGTTAGAAACCATGGCTCCCTCACCCACGACCTCTAGGAAATCTTCCCTTTTGTCCTTAGGAAGATGCTCCGCAAACTGCAGTATAGAGTCCCAGAGGGCCCGATCGTATCTCCCTAATAAAGCAGTGGCGCTGGCTGCTTTCATTGTGATGGCTGCAATAGAGCATACTTTTCGGCCTGCAGCATCGATCTTTCTGCTCTCTTTATCCGGAGGTGAGGAGGGAGACGGTGATGTAGAGTGCAACTTCTTTGCCGCTACTATAACCACCGAGTCCGGCACTGGGTCCGACCTCAAGAATAGAGGATCTTGTTCCGGTGGACGATACTTCTTAATAAGTCTGGAAGGAGCAGATTTCGTTGTGGCCGGTGTCAGAAAAATATCCATTGCCGGTTCAATAAGACCCGGAACCAGTGGAAGCAAAGGTCTCGAAGATGTCCTCTGGTGCAACGTCTCGAAGATTACTGATGTCGATGGAGCAGGTTCCGCCAGCGGAATATTCAGTTTGGTCGCCCCTGGCACTAACACTTCTTGGAATGTATTCACATCATCTATGGGAGACACTCTCGGGGACGGTGAGTCCGATAGGGTTGGAGAGTAGTCCCGTGTAGACGAAGAAGAATGTCTATGACGTGAATGCGGAGATCTCTGCCGTGACTCATGACGATGGTGCCGAGAGGAAGACGAACGTCTAGAGGAATGTCTAGAATGCCTTATGGATCGTGTTGGAGTCCTCAGAACAGACTCTGAAGGAGGAGCCGAAAGAGGAGCCGTAGGTGTTACTGGTGTCTGCAGCAACGGCGACTGTTGAGGAGAGAGCTGTGGAGACGCTGGAAGCAGGATGAGTGAGGCCGAGGATTCTGAAGTGGTATAAACCCTTCTAGGTCTCTTTGATTGTCGCCTCGACGTCGACACACTCCTCGACGTCGAAGGGCGGTGACGGCGGGTGCCTCTTGACATCGATTCCTCTCGCCGCTGAGAACCTCTCGACGACGACCCTCGACGTCGATGTGGTGACGGCGAACGTCTCCGACGGCGAGCACTCTCTCTCGACGCCGATCGCCCTCGCCGTGTCGACGGCGAACCGGACTCAGATCTCCTCGACGTGGATCGTCCTCGCCGCATCGACGGCGACCCAGATCCTCTCGACGGCGAGCGTCCACGCCGTCTCGACGGCGAAATGGCTGTCGACAGCGAACAATGCTTCTTCCTCGCCAATGAACCAGTCCTCGAAGGCGAGCATGTTGGCGTCGTTCCCGGTCTCGACGTCGACGCCCTCGACGTCGTCGGAGACCTGTGCCGTTTTTGAGCAGGTCTGGTAGGAGTTGCAGAGGAAACAGGGTGAGCCCTGGTAGAAGACTGACCTTCTCCTCGCTCTGTGGCAGAATGACCATTTTTCCTCCTGTCCTCTCTTGCCTGAAGTCGGATTTTCTACCTATCACGAAGAGTTCTTCTGGAGAAAGTTTTACTGATGTCACACGATTCAGGTTTGTGGCTGGATGGAAGGCAAATTATACAGACTCGATGTGGATCTGTTTTAGCCTTTTTTCTGCCACAAGAAGGGCATTTATCAAAAAGTGAAGGCATTTCTAAACTAGAAAAACCTCAAATTTCTGTCAGAATTTAACAGAAAAGAGTAGCAAATGATCACTCAATATTAAAAACGTCGAGTGAAATTGAAATTCAAAAGATTTTGAATGAATTTCTGTCAAAAAAAGACTTTGTGAGTTAGAGCTCAATGCTTCAGGGTCCTGTCAGAAAGGAGCCGGAAAAAAGAACTGAGGCAACTGCCTTTTGCTGTGCATGATGGGATACAGGAAGACTTTACTTTCTTAAAGGCACAGCTCTATTTACATTCTGTATAATGGCAGCCTATGGGCTACACTGCCCTGCATTGTTTTATTCTCATGAGAGGTGTAAATAAAGTATGAGAATGTATTTGTTATTACATTTCTAGAATAAATAGGTGTTTGAACGTGAATTTACACTACAACTGTTTTCTTTTCAACAATTTGGCCTGTGTAGCTGTTCGCATAGGCTGCACAGTGTTATTCTTAAGTGTTTTTTGACAGACCTTTTTTCAAAGGACTGGTATTTGCACTTAAGAATATACTTCACATCAGTGCTCCGGGGTCCCCGCAGGCGCGCGGAACTATTCAGTGCTTATGACTATACATGGAAATCCCCTACGAGAGAACAGAAGATACTACTGGTATTCTATCCACATCTTTATTTGACCCATACTCTGGCAAATGTGGAGCAGCAGCACAGAGTCCAGCTCTCATCAGAAGCTCCAACTGTCAGATTTTCAGAGTTTGTCAAGTACACAATTTTGCTATCCTCATAAAAGGGAAGGGGGCTGTTTGCATGTGAATCTATCTAAGTTAAGCTGCAGATCAGGCTACCGATATGTCACATTTTTCTTCTCCAACAGTAGATCTTTCATATATTAGTGAGCTTGAATTCAGATGAGCAAAGCAGTCCCAGAAGAAAAAAGTGGTAGGGGAGAATGAGGCTCACAAACAAACAGGAATGGAAGCACCACCTGTTGAACTGTACATCAATGGAGCAATGTGTGGCAAAGGCCCAAGTCATCCTCCTAATTGCCACTCCTTCTGTAACAGTCTAGTAAATGAGCAGTTTGAACTGATATGCTTTATGGAAAGTGGTCTCTGTTTCAACTAGAGAGTGGTTTGCCAGCCATATTTTGGGCTGCAGTGTGGCAAGATATAACCCATTTCACCAAACTAAATTTCAACAGTTTTCCTCTTGTTTAACTAGCCAAAGGATACAAAAAGCTGCTCAGATTGGTGAACCCCTTTAGTCTGTTGCAGGTTGATATCAAGTTAAAGTAAAGTTTGTTCAGTTGCAATTGTTGCCTCTGGGGAAAAAGTAGGCACTGTAATCCATTGTATGAACACCAAAGATGGATTACATTGGGTTGGTCACTTGATCGAGTAATGAAGCTCTGAAAAGCTAGTCAGTGCTCCACTAACTTTTGGCTAGGTTAATACTATACAAGTACCATAAATATACATACATAAGAGAAGGGATATATTGTCAGACCTTGCCACTATAGACAATCTGCAACATGAGCCACGCACTTGGTGAATATCTGAACAGATGGGAACGTGAAAGGAACAGTCTTGAATTGATAGTGCTTCCTGTCTACCATGTAACGCAGGAACTGCCTACATCATAGATTGATCTGGATGTTGAAGTACGCGCCCTCCTATTAATAGGAGCAAGACAGTTGTCCTCTCAATGGAACGGAAGGATTTCCTGAAGATTGACACTGTGAAAACTGTTTCTTGGGACACTTCTTGAGCCTGCATATTGGATGCAATTCTCCAGATGTTTTGAGCATGAGAAAAAAAAAACAGAATGAAACTCTTTGACTCCTACCTGATTAGGGTACATTTTCTCTTATCCTCTTCAAGAACAACTGGAAAATGAAATCAAATTCTTATGAAGCATTTGTTCACCTGGAGGCCTAGAGCAAAGAGAATGATCTTTCTTCTTGTCTAGATCACTTTATTTTTGTGATAGCCACATCCTTGTTTTCTGTTGGGATAAGATGTCTCCTTGAAATACACCAAATGAACTTGCATTTAATTGATGCTGCATCCGTCCCATGCACTACTCTGTGCACAAAGCAAAAGGCTTTAAACATGGAGGGCCAATGGACTGGCAGTCAATGTAAGACTTTCATTCCCTCGGTCACAGAATGGTGTTTGGGAATTCCTAGTGCCTAACTTGCAGCTGCATTTTGAACGACCTGCTGCCTTGAACATACTGCCTGGGTGGCTCTCAGTTAAAGGGAGTAACAGTAATCCAGTCAGGAAGTAATTAAAGTTTAAATAATGGTTTTCTATACTGATTGGGGAATAAACAGATTTTTTTTTATCATTCTGGTAATGTGACGGCACATAGCGGTTACTTGATTTATAAGGGTTTGTAGGAAGAAGGCTCTGTATGTACTATTTCAAAGTAAGAAATAGCATGCACAGAGTCCAAGGGTTCCCCTTAGAGGTAAGATAGTGGCAAAAAGAGATAATTCTAATGCTTTATTTTGTGGTAGTGTGTTCGAGCAGTAGGCTTATCAGAGGGTAGTGTTAAGCATTTGTTGTACACACACAGGCAATAAATGGGGAACACACACTCAAAGACAATTCCAGGCCAATAGGTTTTTATATAGAAAAATATATTTTCTTAGTTTATTTTAAGAACCACAGGTTCAGGATTTACAAACAATACTTTAAATGAAAGGTATTTCACTTAGGAACTTTAGGAACTTTGAATTAGCAAAACAGCATATACAGTTTTCACACACATGGCAATAAGCTATTTTAAAACTGGACACTTAGTGCAATTTTCAACAGTTCCTGGGGGAGGTAAGTGTTTGTTAGTTTTGCAGGTAAGTGAACCACCTACAGGGTTCAAGGTTGGGTCCAAGGTAGCCCACCGTTGGGGGTTCAGGGCAACCCCAAAGTTACCACACCAGCAGCTCAGGGCCGGTCAGGTGCAGAGGTCAAAGTGGTGCCCAAAACGCGTAGGCTTCAATGGAGAAGGGGGTGCCCCGGTTCCAGTCTGCCAGCAGGTAGTACCCACGTCTTCGGAAGGTAGACCAGGGGGGTTTTGTAGGGCACCAGGGGGGGGGGACACAAGTCAGCACAAAAAGTACACCCTCAGCGGCACGGGGGCAGCCGGGTGCAGTGTGCAAACAGGCGTCGGGTTTGCAATGGAGTCCAATGGAAGACCAAGGGGTCTCTTCAGCGATGCAAGCAGGCAAGGGGGGGGCTCCTCGGGGTAGCCACCACCTGGGCAAGGGAGAGGGCCACCTGGGGGTCGCTCCTCCACTGGAGGTCGGATCCTTCAGGTCCTGGGGGCTGCGGGTGCAGTGTCCTCACCAGGCGTCGGGTCTTTGAAGCAGGCAGTCGCGGTCAGGGGGAACCCCTGGATTCACTCTGCAGGCGTCGCTGTGGGGGCTCAGGGGGGTCAACTCTGGCTACTCACGGGCTCGCAGTCGCCGGGGAGTCCTCCCTGTAGCGTTGTTTCTCCACAAGTCGAGCCGGAGGCGTCGGGTGCAGAGTGCAAAGTCTCACGCTTCCGGAGGGAAACGTGTGTTCTTTCAAAGTTGCTTCTTTGTTGCAAAGATGCTTCTTTCTTGGAGCACAGCCGCTGTCCTCTGGAGTTCTTGGTCCTTTTAGATGCAGGGTAGTCCTCTGAGGCTTCAGAGGTTGCTGCACCCTGTGGAACGCGTCACTGGAGCAGTTCTTTTGAAGTGGGGAGACAGGCTGGTAGAGCTGGGGCCAAAGCAGTTGGTGTCTCCGTCTTCTCTGCAGGTTTTTCAGCTCAGCAGTCCTTCTTCATCTTAGGTTGCAGGAATCTAGTTTCCTAGGTTCTGGGAGCCCCTAAATACTGAATTTAGGGGTGTGTTTAGGTCTGGGAGGGCAGTAGCCAATGGCTACTGTCCTTGAGGGTGGCTACACCCTGTTTGTGCCTCATCCCTGAGGGGAGGGGGGCACATCCCTATTCCTATTGGGGGAATCCTCCAAAATCAAGATGGAGGATTTCTAAAGGCAGGGGTCACCTCAGCTCAGGACACCTTAGGGGCTGTCCTGACTGGTGGGTGACTCCTCCTTGTTTTTCTCATAATCTCCCCTGGACTTTCTGCCAAAAGTGGGGGCTGTGTCCAGGGGGCGGGCATCTCCACTAGCTGGAGTGCCCTGGGGTACTGTAACACGAAGCCTGAACCTTTGAGGCTCACTGTTAGGTTTTACAGTTCCTGCAGGGGGGAGGTGTGAAGCACCTCCACCCAGAGCAGGCTTTTGTTTCTGTCCTCAGAGAGCACAAAGGCCCTCACCACATGGGGTCAGAAACTTGTCTCTCAGCAGCAGGCTGGCACAGACCAGTCAGTCCTGCACTGAACAACTGGGTAAAATACAGGGGGCATCTCTACGATGCCCTCTGTGTGCATTTTTTAATAAATCCAACACTGGCATCAGTGTGGGTTTATTATTCTGAGAAGTTTGATACCAAACTTCCCAGTATTCAGTGTAGCCATTATGGAGCTGTGGAGTTCATTTTTGACAAACTCCCATACCATATACTTAATATGGCCACACTGTACTTACAATGTCTAAGAATAGACTTAGACACTGTAGGGGCATTTTGCTCATGTAGCTATACCCTCACCTGTGGTATAGTGCACCCTGCCTTAGGGCTGTAAGGCCTGCTAGAGGGGTGACTTACCTATGCCACAGGCAATATTTTGTGGGCATGGCATCCTGAGGGGGATGCCATGTCGACTTTGTCTTTTTCTCTCCACCAACACACACAATCTGCAGTGGCAGTGTGCATGTGTTAGATGAGGGGTCCCTAAGGGTGGCACAACACATGCTGCAGCCCTTAGAGACCTTCCCTGGTCACAGGGCCCTTGGTACCACTGGTACCTTTTACAAGGGTCTTATCTGTGTGCCAGGGGTGTGCCAATTGTGGGAACAATGGTACATTTTAGGTAAAAGAACACTGGTGCTGGGGCCTGGTTAGCAGGGTACCAGCACACTTCTCAGTCAAGTCAGCATCAGTATCAGGCAAAAAGTGGGGGGTAACTGCAACAAGGAGCCACTTCCTTACAGCAGGCAAGTACAGTTTCAAGAATGTGTCACTTTAAAGTATCAAATGTACTTTGTAGCAACAACACAGTTTGCAGGTAAGTACTCAATTTGCAATCCCAGTCAGCGGGGGTTAGAGGGTCACAGGGAAAAGTTTAGGAAGACACCAAGAATTCACCACCAGCAACATGGGGCTGGCCTGGTACAGAGGTCAGAGTTAGTGTCAGGAGCCCAATGGAATCCTACGTAGACAGGGGGCACTTAGAAAGACATTGACTTCAGGACAGACACCTGGGGAGTTGAGATTAGCATCTGGCTTTCACAGGTCAGCACCTGACATGAATCACAAGTCGAGACGTCGTGGTCGGAGCTCAAACACGAAAGGCAATCGGAATGAGGATCCGTCACCGACATCTTGCCTCCACACTCACGACAAGGCTTAAATCCAGACTTTCTCTGCGACATTATTTCCACAGCGAAAGACTACGCAGCAAGATATACACTGTAACCGCAAGAGTAACAGTTGCTCCCTCGAAGATAACCGTTTCGAATGCACGGAAAAAAGGGAACTGACGTCCGCACGTCGTCGAGGACCTCTTATTGCCTGTATGACGTCAGACGGCGTCGCGTGGGCTAGAGTGACGTCCTCGTCGACGTGCAGAGACTAGTAAGAAGATTTCCGTCGAATGCTGGCGCCATGGGAGTATTCATGAGGTGAGGAATCCACAGGTAGTTGTATCCATCAGAAACACACCCTCAGCGGCGCAGAGTTGCCCGGGTGCAGGGTGCAAACACAGCATCGGGCGCCCAATGCTTTTCAATGGAGGAACCCAGAGGGTCACAAAGAGGCTGCAGGCTTGGTCTAGGGACCGTCATCTGGGTTCCCCAGGGCTAGGAGGTTGTGTGTGCAGGAATCACCTGGGGACTTTCTCTGGGCCGGTGGGCCACCTGAACTCGGTCCGTGGGCATTGGGTGCAGAGTGGGCAGGACTCACAGATCCGGGAGGGTCTGGAATCCTTCTTGGAGGTTTCTTTGGGGACAGGGCTGCTGTCCTCGGGTGATCTTGTTCTTTGGGTAAGCAGGCACTCCTCTGGAAGTGTGTAGAGGTTGTTGGTCCTGCAGGATGCGTCACCTTTTTGCAACAGGAACCTTGAAGCTGCAGACAGGACAGTAGGGCTGGGGCCCAGTCAGTTGTCATCTGGAGTCTTCTCTGCTGGTGCAGCTCTTCGGTCCTTTTTCTTTAAGGTCACCAGGAATCTGAAGAGCAGGGTTCAGGGGTGCTTTTACAGAGATCAGTAGCCAATGGCTACTGAATCGGACGACTGCTACACCCTATCTGTGCCCACCTCCTTTGAGGAGGGGAGCACATTCCTAGCCCTATTGGGTAACACCCTCCAAAACAAGATGGAGGATTCTGTCAGGAGGGATTCAATTCAGCATTGGGGGACCCTAGGGGTGGTCTCAGCTGGGGAGGACACTCCTACTCGTGTTTACTAATTTTCCAGCTGGACCTGCTGCCAAAAGTGGGGCCTGGTCCGGGGGGACGTGCATCTCCACTAGGTGATGTGCCCTGAGGCAGCAAAACAAAAGGCAGGAGCCTTTGAGGTTCACTGCCAAGTGCTGCTGTTCCTGCAGTGGGGTGGTGTGAAGTACCTCCACCCAGACCAGACTTAGGGGGTCATTATGACCCTGGCGGAAGGCGGAGAAGCGGCGGTAGGACCACCAACAGGCTGGCGGTCTTTTTTTTGGTATTATGACCATGGCGGTTACCACCATGGTCATCCGCCGCTTCTCCGTTCTGCCCGCCAGGGCGGAGACGACAGCCAGGCGGGAGACCTGGGTCTCCAGCCCGGCGGCTGTCACTATACCGCCGGCGGTATTTTGACCCGGCTTACCGCCGTGGATTTCCTGCGGTTGGAACCACCATGATATCCATGGCGGTGAGCACTATCAGTGCCAGGGAATTCCTTCCCTGGCACTGATAGGGGTCTCCCCCACCCGACTCCAATCCCCTACCACCCCCACCACCCCTGCCACCCCCCAAAGGTGGCAGGACCCCCCTCCCCACCGACCCCCAACATAACATCATTCATACACACACAACACGCACGCAGGGACCACCAACACACATACACGCACACACACTGACATACATGCCAACATCCACACACACAGTCAGACACGCACACCCACATTCAAACATACACGCACACATCCATACAGATATACCTACAGACATACACGCACTAATTCCCAAACACACAACACCCCCGCAAGCATACACGCACTCAGGCAATAAGAGACAATTCCAGGCCAAAAAGTTTTTATTTAGAAACATATTTTCTTAGTTTATTTTAAGAACCACATGTTCAAGATTTACAAACAATACTTTAAATGAAAGGTATTTCACTCAGGTATCTTAGGAACTTTGAATCATCACAATAGCATGTACAGTTTTGGCAAAAATGGCAATAAGCTATTTTAAAATTGGACACTGCAAAATTCAACAGTTCCTGGGGGAGGTAAGTATTTGTTAGTTTTTCAGGTAAGTAAAGCACTTACAGGGTTCAAAGTTGGGTCCAAGGTAGCCCACCGTTGGGGGTTCAGGGCAACCCCAAAGTTACCACACCAGCAGCTCAGGGCCGGTCAGGTGCAGAGGTCAAAGTGGTGCCCAAAACGCGTAGGCTTCAATGGAGAACGGGGAGCCCCGGTTCCAGTCTGCCAGCAGGTAGTACCCACGTCTTCGGAAGGTAGACCAGGGGGGTTTTGTAGGGCACCAGGGGGGGGGGACACAAGTCAGCACAAAAAGTACACCCTCAGCGGCACGGGGGCAGCCGGGTGCAGTGTGCAAACAGGCGTCGGGTTTGCAATGGAGTCCAATGGAAGACCAAGGGGTCTCTTCAGCGATGCAAGCAGGCAAGGGGGGGGCTCCTCGGGGTAGCCACCACCTGGGCAAGGGAGAGGGCCACCTGGGGGTCGCTCCTCCACTGGAGGTCGGATCCTTCAGGTCCTGGGGGCTGCGGGTGCAGTGTCCTCACCAGGCGTCGGGTCTTTGAAGCAGGCAGTCGCGGTCCGGGGGAACCCCTGGATTCACTCTGCAGGCGTCGCTGTGGGGGCTCAGGGGGGTCAACTCTGGCTACTCACGGGCTCGCAGTCGCCGGGGAGTCCTCCCTGTAGCGTTGTTTCTCCACAAGTCGAGCCGGAGGCGTCGGGTGCAGAGTGCAAAGTCTCACGCTTCCGGAGGGAAACGTGTGTTCTTTCAAAGTTGCTTCTTTGTTGCAAAGATGCTTCTTTCTTGGAGCACAGCCGCTGTCCTCTGGAGTTCTTGGTCCTTTTAGATGCAGGGTAGTCCTCTGAGGCTTCAGAGGTTGCTGCACCCTGTGGAACGCGTCACTGGAGCAGTTCTTTTGAAGTGGGGAGACAGGCTGGTAGAGCTGGGGCCAAAGCAGTTGGTGTCTCCGTCTTCTCTGCAGGTTTTTCAGCTCAGCAGTCCTTCTTCATCTTAGGTTGCAGGAATCTAGTTTCCTAGGTTCTGGGAGCCCCTAAATACTGAATTTAGGGGTGTGTTTAGGTCTGGGAGGGCAGTAGCCAATGGCTACTGTCCTTGAGGGTGGCTACACCCTGTTTGTGCCTCATCCCTGAGGGGAGGGGGGCACATCCCTATTCCTATTGGGGGAATCCTCCAAAATCAAGATGGAGGATTTCTAAAGGCAGGGGTCACCTCAGCTCAGGACACCTTAGGGGCTGTCCTGACTGGTGGGTGACTCCTCCTTGTTTTTCTCATAATCTCCACTGGACTTTCTGCCAAAAGTGGGGGCTGTGTCCAGGGGGCGGGCATCTCCACTAGCTGGAGTGCCCTGGGGTACTGTAACACGAAGCCTGAACCTTTGAGGCTCACTGTTAGGTTTTACAGTTCCTGCAGGGGGGAGGTGTGAAGCACCTCCACCCAGAGCAGGCTTTTGTTTCTGTCCTCAGAGAGCACAAAGGCCCTCACCACATGGGGTCAGAAACTTGTCTCTCAGCAGCAGGCTGGCACAGACCAGTCAGTCCTGCACTGAACAACTGGGTAAAATACAGGGGGCATCTCTACGATGCCCTCTGTGTGCATTTTTTAATAAATCCAACACTGGCATCAGTGTGGGTTTATTATTCTGAGAAGTTTGATACCAAACTTCCCAGTATTCAGTGTAGCCATTATGGAGCTGTGGAGTTCATTTTTGACAAACTCCCATACCATATACTTAATATGGCCACACTGTACTTACAATGTCTAAGAATAGACTTAGACACTGTAGGGGCATTTTGCTCATGTAGCTATACCCTCACCTGTGGTATAGTGCACCCTGCCTTAGGGCTGTAAGGCCTGCTAGAGGGGTGACTTACCTATGCCACAGGCAATATTTTGTGGGCATGGCATCCTGAGGGGGATGCCATGTCGACTTTGTCTTTTTCTCTCCACCAACACACACAATCTGCAGTGGCAGTGTGCATGTGTTAGATGAGGGGTCCCTAAGGGTGGCACAACACATGCTGCAGCCCTTAGAGACCTTCCCTGGTCACAGGGCCCTTGGTACCACTGGTACCTTTTACAAGGGTCTTATCTGTGTGCCAGGGGTGTGCCAATTGTGGGAACAATGGTACATTTTAGGTAAAAGAACACTGGTGCTGGGGCCTGGTTAGCAGGGTACCAGCACACTTCTCAGTCAAGTCAGCATCAGTATCAGGCAAAAAGTGGGGGGTAACTGCAACAAGGAGCCACTTCCTTACAGCAGGCAAGTACAGTTTCAAGAATGTGTCACTTTAAAGTATCAAATGTACTTTGTAGCAACAACACAGTTTGCAGGTAAGTACTCAATTTGCAATCCCAGTCAGCGGGGGTTAGAGGGTCACAGGGAAAAGTTTAGGAAGACACCAAGAATTCACCACCAGCAACATGGGGCTGGCCTGGTACAGAGGTCAGAGTTAGTGTCAGGAGCCCAATGGAATCCTACGTAGACAGGGGGCACTTAGAAAGACATTGACTTCAGGACAGACACCTGGGGAGTTGAGATTAGCATCTGGCTTTCACAGGTCAGCACCTGACATGAATCACAAGTCGAGACGTCGTGGTCGGAGCTCAAACACGAAAGGCAATCGGAATGAGGATCCGTCACCGACATCTTGCCTCCACACTCACGACAAGGCTTAAATCCAGACTTTCTCTGCGACATTATTTCCACAGCGAAAGACTACGCAGCAAGATATACACTGTAACCGCAAGAGTAACAGTTGCTCCCTCGAAGATAACCGTTTCGAATGCACGGAAAAAAGGGAACTGACGTCCGCACGTCGTCGAGGACCTCTTATTGCCTGTATGACGTCAGACGGCGTCGCGTGGGCTAGAGTGACGTCCTCGTCGACGTGCAGAGACTAGTAAGAAGATTTCCGTCGAATGCTGGCGCCATGGGAGTATTCATGAGGTGAGGAATCCACAGGTAGTTGTATCCATCAGAAACACACCCTCAGCGGCGCAGAGTTGCCCGGGTGCAGGGTGCAAACACAGCATCGGGCGCCCAATGCTTTTCAATGGAGGAACCCAGAGGGTCACAAAGAGGCTGCAGGCTTGGTCTAGGGACCGTCATCTGGGTTCCCCAGGGCTAGGAGGTTGTGTGTGCAGGAATCACCTGGGGACTTTCTCTGGGCCGGTGGGCCACCTGAACTCGGTCCGTGGGCATTGGGTGCAGAGTGGGCAGGACTCACAGATCCGGGAGGGTCTGGAATCCTTCTTGGAGGTTTCTTTGGGGACAGGGCTGCTGTCCTCGGGTGATCTTGTTCTTTGGGTAAGCAGGCACTCCTCTGGAAGTGTGTAGAGGTTGTTGGTCCTGCAGGATGCGTCACCTTTTTGCAACAGGAACCTTGAAGCTGCAGACAGGACAGTAGGGCTGGGGCCCAGTCAGTTGTCATCTGGAGTCTTCTCTGCTGGTGCAGCTCTTCGGTCCTTTTTCTTTAAGGTCACCAGGAATCTGAAGAGCAGGGTTCAGGGGTGCTTTTACAGAGATCAGTAGCCAATGGCTACTGAATCGGACGACTGCTACACCCTATCTGTGCCCACCTCCTTTGAGGAGGGGAGCACATTCCTAGCCCTATTGGGTAACACCCTCCAAAACAAGATGGAGGATTCTGTCAGGAGGGATTCAATTCAGCATTGGGGGACCCTAGGGGTGGTCTCAGCTGGGGAGGACACTCCTACTCGTGTTTACTAATTTTCCAGCTGGACCTGCTGCCAAAAGTGGGGCCTGGTCCGGGGGGACGTGCATCTCCACTAGGTGATGTGCCCTGAGGCAGCAAAACAAAAGGCAGGAGCCTTTGAGGTTCACTGCCAAGTGCTGCTGTTCCTGCAGTGGGGTGGTGTGAAGTACCTCCACCCAGACCAGACTTAGGGGGTCATTATGACCCTGGCGGAAGGCGGAGAAGCGGCGGTAGGACCACCAACAGTCTTTTTTTTGGTATTATGACCATGGCGGTTACCACCATGGTCATCCGCCGCTTCTCCGTTCTGCCCGCCAGGGCGGAGACGACAGCCAGGCGGGAGACCTGGGTCTCCAGCCCGGCGGCTGTCACTATACCGCCGGCGGTATTTTGACCCGGCTTACCGCCGTGGATTTCCTGCGGTTGGAACCACCATGATATCCATGGCGGTGAGCACTATCAGTGCCAGGGAATTCCTTCCCTGGCACTGATAGGGGTCTCCCCCACCCGACTCCAATCCCCTACCACCCCCACCACCCCTGCCACCCCCCAAAGGTGGCAGGACCCCCCTCCCCACCGACCCCCAACATAACATCATTCATACACACACAACACGCACGCAGGGACCACCAACACACATACACGCACACACACTGACATACATGCCAACATCCACACACACAGTCAGACACGCACACCCACATTCAAACATACACGCACACATCCATACAGATATACCTACAGACATACACGCACTCATTCCCAAACACACAACACCCCCGCAAGCATACACGCACTCAGGCAATAAGAGACAATTCCAGGCCAAAAAGTTTTTATTTAGAAACATATTTTCTTAGTTTATTTTAAGAACCACATG
Organism: Pleurodeles waltl; assembly: GCF_031143425.1. Lineage (NCBI taxonomy): Eukaryota > Metazoa > Chordata > Amphibia > Caudata > Salamandridae > Pleurodeles > Pleurodeles waltl. The sequence goes on along the minus strand of NC_090451.1, from coordinate 683,243,424 downwards.
TTCAAGATTTACAAACAATACTTTAAATGAAAGGTATTTCACTCAGGTATCTTAGGAACTTTGAATCATCACAATAGCATGTACAGTTTTGGCAAAAATGGCAATAAGCTATTTTAAAATTGGACACTGCAAAATTCAACAGTTCCTGGGGGAGGTAAGTATTTGTTAGTTTTTCAGGTAAGTAAAGCACTTACAGGGTTCAAAGTTGGGTCCAAGGTAGCCCACCGTTGGGGGTTCAGGGCAACCTCAAAGTTACCACACCAGCAGCTCAGGGCCGGTCAGGTGCAGAGGTCAAAGTGGTGCCCAAAACGCATAGGCTTCAATGGAGAACGGGGAGCCCCGGTTCCAGTCTGCCAGCAAGTAAGTACCCGTGACTTCGGAGGGCAGACCAGGGGGGTTTTGTAGGGCACAGAGGGGGACACAAGTCAGCACAAAAAGTACACCCTCAGCAGCACAGGGGCGGCGTGGTGTAGAGTGCAAACATGTGTCGGGTTTACAATAGGTTTCAATGGGAGACCCAGGGGTCTCTTCAGCGATGCAGGCAGGTAAAGGGGGGGGCTCCTCGGGGTAGCCACCACCTGGGCAAGGGAGAGGGCCACCTGGGGGTCGCTCCTGCACTGGAGGTCGGATCCTTCAGGTCCTGGGGGCTGCGGGTGCAGTGTGTTTCCCAGGCGTCGGGTTCTTAGAAGCAGGCAGTTGCGGTCATGGGGAGCCTCTGGATTCCCTCTGCAGGCGTTGCTGGGGGGGGGGCTCAGGGGGGTCAACTCTGGCTACTCACAGGGTCGCAGTCACCGGGGAGTCCTCCCTGTAGTGTTGGTTCTCCGCAGGTCAAGCCGGGGGCGTCAGGCGCAGAGTGGAAAGTCTCACGCTTCCGGCGGGAAACGTGTGGTCTTTAAAAGTTGCTTCTTTGTTGCAAAGTTGCAGTTTTTGTGGAACAGGGCCGCTGTCCTCTGGAGTTCTTGGTCCTTTTAGATGCAGGGTAGTCCTCTGAGGCTTCAGAGGTCGCTGGACCCTGGGGACGCGTCGCTGTTGCAGTTTTTCTTGAAGTGGGGAGACAGGCCGGTAGGGCTGGGGCCAAAGCAGTTGGTGTCTCCGTCGTCTCTGCAGGGCTTCAGGTCAGCAGTCCTTCTTAGTCTTCAGGTTGCAGGAATCTATCTTGCTTGGTTCTGGGGGCCCCTAAATACTCAATTTAGGGGTGTATTTAGGTCTGGGAGGTTAGTAGCCAATGGCTGCTAGCCCTGAGGGTGGCTACATCCTCTTTGTGCTTCCTCCCTGAGGGGAGGGGGGCACATCCCTAATCCTATTGGGGGAATCCTCCATCTGCAAGATGAAGGATTTCTAAAAGTCAGAGTTACATCAGCTCAGGACACCTTAGGGGATGTCCTGACTGGTCAGTGACTCCTCCTTGTTTTTCTCATTATCTCCTCCGGCCTTGCCGCCAAAAGTGGGGCCGTGGCCGGAGGGGGCGGCATCTCCACTAGTTGGGATTACCTGTGGCGCTGTAACAAAGGGGTGAGCCTTTGAGGCTCACCGCCAGGTGTTACAGTTCCTGCAGGGGGAGGTGAGAAGCACCTCCACCCAGTACAGGCTTTGTTACTAGCCACAGAGTGACAAAAGCACTCTCCCCATGTGGCCAGCAACATGTCTGGTGTGTGGCAGGCTGTCAAAGCTACTCAGCCCACACTGGAAGTCGGGTATGTTATCTCTAAGATGCCCTCTGGGGTGTATTTCACAATAGAATGTACACTGGCATCAGTGTGCATTTATTGTGCTGAGAAGTTTGATACCAAACTTCACAGTTTTCAGTGTAGCCATTATGGCGCTGTGGAGTTCGTGTATGACAGACTCCCAGACCATATACTCTTATGGCTACCCTGCACTTACAATGTCTAAGGTTTTGCTTAGACACTGTAGGGGCAGTGTGCACCCTGCCTTAGGGTTGTAAGGCCTGCTAGAGGGGTTACGTATCTATGCAATAGGCAGTGTGAGGTTGGCATGGCACCCTGAGGGGAGTGCCATGTCGACTTAGTCATTTTCTCCCCACCAGCACACACAAGCTGGCAAACAGTGTGCATGTGCTGAGTGAGGGGTCCCCAGGGTGGCATAAGATATGCTGCAGCCCTTAGAAACCTTCCCCGGCATCAGGGCCCTTGGTACCAAGGGTACCAGTTACAAGGGACTTACCTGGATGCCAGGGTGTGCCAATTGTGGAGACAAAGGTACAGGTTAGGGAAAGAACACTGGTGCTGGGGCCTGGTTAGCAGGCCTCAGCACACTTTCAAATCATAACTTGGCATCAGCAAAGGCAAAAAGTCAGGGGGTAACCATGCCAAGGAGGCATTTCCTTACACAACTCCCGCCCCCCCCCCCCAAATGAAAGAGGATGAGACTAACCTTTCCCAAGAGAGTCTTCATTTTCTAAGTGGAAGAACCTGGAAAGGCCATCTGCATTGACATGGGCAGCCCCAGGTCTGTGTTCCACTATAAAGTCCATTCCCTGAAGGGAGATGGACCACCTCAACAGTTTTGGATTTTCACCTTTCATTTGCATTAGCCATCTGAGAGGTCTGTGTTCAGTTTGAACTACAAAGTGAGTACCAAAGAGGTATGGTCTCAGCTTCTTCAGGGACCAAACCACAGCAAAGGCCTCCCTCTCAATGGCACTCCAACGCTGCTCCCTGGGGAGTAACCTCCTGCTAATGAAAGCAACAGGCTGCTCAAGGCCATCATCATTTGTTTGGGACAAAACTGCCCCTATCCCATGTTCAGAGGCATCAGTCTGCACAATGAACTGCTTGGAGTAATCTGGAGCTTTTAGAACTGGTGCTGTGCACATAACTTGTTTCAAGGTGTCAAAGGCCTGTTGGCATTCTATAGTCCAGTTTACCTTCTTAGGCATTTTCTTGGAGGTAAGTTCTGTGAGGGGTGTCACTATTGATCCATATCCCTTCACAAACCTCCTGTAGTAGCCAGTCATGCCAAGGAATGCCCTGAATTGAGTCTGGGTTTTTGGAGCCACCCAGTCCAGAATAGTCTGGATCTTGGGTTGGAGTGGCTGAACTTGGCCTCCACCTACAAGGTGTCCCAGGTAAACCACAGTTCCCTGCCCTATCTGACATTTGGATGCCTTGATAGAGAGGCCTGCTGCTTGCAGGGCCTTCAAAACCTTCTTCAGGTGGACCAGGTGATCCTGCCAGCTGGAGCTAAAGACAGCAATATCGTCAAGATAAGCTGCACTAAAGGAGTCCAAGCCAGCAAGGACTTGATTCACCAACCTTTGGAAGGTGGCAGGGGCATTCTTTAAGCCAAAAGGCATAACAGTAAACTGATAATGCCCATCAGGTGTGGAGAATGCTGTCTTTTCTTTTGCTCCTGGTGCCATTTTGATTTGCCAGTACCCTGCTGTTAAGTCAAAGGTACTTAAGTATCTGGCAGCACGTAGGTTGTCAATTAATTCATCTGCCCTTGGAATGGGATGGGCATCTGTCTTGGTGACAGAATTGAGTCCTCTGTAATCCACACAAAACCTCATCTCTCTCTTACCATCCTTGGTGTGAGATTTGGGGACTAAGACCACTGGGCTAGCCGAGGGGCTGTCAGTGCTCAATGACTCCCAATTCCAGCATCTTGTGGACTTCAACTTTGATGCTTTCCTTAACTTGGTCAGACTGTCTGAATATTTTGTTTTTGACAGGCATGCTGTCTCCTGTATCCACATCATGGGTACAAAAGTGGGTCTGCCCAGGGGTTAGGGAAAAGAGCTCAGCAAACTGTTGTAAGACTTTCCTACAGTCAGATTGCTGTTGGCCAGAGAGGGTGTCTGAATAGATCACTCCATCTACTGACCCATCTTTAGGGTCTGTGGAGAGGAGATCAGGGAGAGGTTCACTCTCAGCTTCCTGGTCCTCATCTGTTACCATTAACAGATTCACATCTGCCCTGTCATGAAAGAGTTTGAGGCGGTTCACATGGATCACCCTTTTGGGGGTCCTGCTAGTGCCTAGGTCTACCAGGTAGGTGACCTGACTCTTTCTCTCTAGCACTGGGTAAGGGCCACTCCATCTGTCCTGAAGTGCCCTGGGAGCCACAGGCTCCAGAACCCAGACGTTCTGCCCTGGCTGAAATTCAACCATAGCAGCCTTTTGGTCATACCACATCTTCTGGAGCTGTTGGCTGGCCTCAAGGTTTTTACTTGCCTTTTCCATGTACTCCATCCTGGAACGTAGGCCTAGTACATAGTCCACTATATCTTGTTTAGGCTCATGAAGAGGTCTCTCCCAGCCTTCTTTTACAAGAGCTAGTGGTCCCCTGACAGGATGGCCAAACAGAAGTTCAAAGGGGGAAAACCCTACTCCCTTCTGAGGCACCTCTCTGTAGGCGAAAAGCAGACATGGCAAGAGGACATCCCATCTCCTTTTGAGCTTTTCAGGGAGCCCCATGATCATGCTTTTCAATGTCTTGTTAAATCTTTCTCCAAGACCATTGGTTTGTGGATGGTATGGTGTGGTGAATTTGTAAGTCACCCCACACTCATTCCACATGTGTTTCAGGTATGCTGACATGAAGTTGGTACCCCTGTCAGACACCACCTCCTTAGGAAATCCCACTCTGGTAAAGATACCTATGAGTGCTTTAGCTACTGCAGGGGCAGTAGTGGACCTAAGGGGAATTGCTTCAGTGTATCGAGTAGCATGATCCACTACTACTAGTATGTATTGGTTCCCTGAGGCTGTGGGAGGTTCAAGTGGACCCACTATGTCCACACCCACTCTTTCAAAGGGGACCCCCACCACTGGAAGTAGAATGAGGGGGGCCTTTGGGTGTCCACCTGTCTTACCACTGGCTTGACAGGTGGCACAGGAGACACAAAACTCCTTTACTTTCTGGGACATGTTGGGCCAACAGAAATGGTTGACTAACCTCTCCCAAGTCTTGGTTTGTCCCAAATGCCCAGCAAGTGGAATATCATGAGCTAAGGTCAGAATGAACTTCCTAAACTCCTGAGGCACTACCACTCTCCTAGTGGCACCAGGTTTGGGATCTCTTGCCTCAGTATAGAGGAGTCCATCTTCACAATAGACTATGTGTTCCAGTGATTTTTCCTTTGGTCTCTTCAGCAGCTTGATGCCTAAGGCCTTCAAGAGAGGGACATGTTTCTTGCCCCTTACACAACTGTTCGCTTGTGGGTCCCCCTGGGCCTAGGAGCTCAACCTGATAAGGTTCCAACTCCATGGGCTTAGTTCCCTCAGTGGGCAGAACTTCTTCCTGGGAAGAGAGGTTCCCTTTCTTTTGTTGTGTTGAAGCTGGTTCCCAGTCTTCTTTCCTTTCTTCTTGGAGGGTTGGGCCATTATTCCAGGCTCCAACACCACTTTTTCACCCTGAGCCTTGCACTGTGCCCTTGTCTTGACACACACCAGTTCAGGAATACCCAGCATGGCTGCATGGGTTTTGAGTTCTACCTCAGCCCATGCTGAGGACTCCAGATCATTTCCAAGCAAACAGTCTACAGGGATATTTGAGCAGACTACTACCTGTTTCAGGCCATTGACCCCTACCCATTCTAAAGTTACCATAGCCACTGGATGTACTTTAGTCTGATTGTCAGCGTTGGTGACTGGATACGTTTGTCCAGTCATGTACTGTCCTGGGGAAACCAGTTTCTCTGTCACCATGGTGACACTGGCACCTGCATCCCTCAGGCCTTCTACACTAGTCCCATTAATTAAGAGTTGATGCCTGTATTTTTGCATATTAGGGGGCCAGGCAGTCAGTGTGGCTAAGTCCACCCCACCCTCAGAAACTAATGTAGCTTCAGTGTGAACCCTGATTTGCTCTGGGCACACTGTTGTTCCCACTTGGAGACTGGCCATTCCAGTGTTAGCTGGAGTAGAGTTTGAAGTGGAACCTTTCTTGGGACAGGCCTTGTCTCCAGTTTGGTGTCCCTGCTGATTACAGCTACGACACCAGGCCTTTTTGGGATCAAAGTTTTTACCCTTGTACCCAAAATTGGATTGTGAAGAGGGTTTGGACCCTCCCTCCTGAGCAGGTTTTTGGGGCCCTGTAGAAGACTCTTTAATTTTCCCTTGGATATCTCAACACTCTTCCCCTGGGGAGTCTTTGTGACCCCTTTCTTTTGGTCAGCCCCTGTGGAAGTCTTGGTCACCCTAGTCTTGACCCAATGGTCCAAATTCTTTCCCAATTCTTGGGGAGAAATTGGTCCTAGGTCTACCAGATGCTGATGCAGTTTATCACTGAAACAATTACTTAAAAGGTGTTCTTTCATAAACAGATTGTACAGCCCATCATAATCATTTACACCACTGCCATTAATCTAACCATCCAGTGTTTTGACTGAGAAGTCAACAAAATCAACCCAGGTCTGGCTCGAGGATTTTTGAGCCCCCCTGAACCTAATCCTGTACTCCTCAGTTGAGAATCCAAAGCCCTCAATCAGGGTAGCCTTCATGAGGTCATAGAGTTCTCCATCTTTTCCAGAGAGTGTGAGGAGTCTATCCCTACACTTTCCAGTGAACATTTCCCAAAGGAGAGCACTCCAGTGAGATCTGTTTACTTTGCTGGTTGCACAAGCCCTCTCAAAAGCTGTGAACCATTTGGTGATGTCATCACATCTTCATATTTAGTTACAATCCCTTTGGGTATTTTTAGCATGTCAGGAGAATCTCTGTCCCTATTAAAATTGCTGCCACCATTGATGGGACCTAGGCCCATCTCTTGTCTTTCCCTTTCTATGGTTAGGATCTGTCTTTCCAAAACCAATCTTTTGGCCATCCTGACTAGCAGGAGGTCATCTTCATTGAGACTGCTCTCAATGCTTCCAGAGTTGCTGGACTCTCCTGTGAGAGAAGCAGCATCTCTGACTATCACATGTGGAGTCAGGGTTGGAGAAACCCTGGTCTCCCTATCTAGGACTGGAGGTGGGAGTTCCTCCAACTCACTAGTGTCCCCCTCTGTGAGGCCATCATCAGAGGGGTTGTTTTTAGCAAACTCTGCCAAGAGCTCCTGGAGCTGTACTTTGGTAGGGTTTGAACCAGTTTTTATCTTTTTGATTTTACAGAGAGACCTTAACTCTGACATCCTAAGATACAGGTAAGGGGTGAGGTTGAGATCCATCACTATCTCTTCTGTAGTAGACATTTTGTTTCTAAAAGTTGGAATACTTTTTAAGAATCTAAAACTATCTCTAGAACTTAATTCAAACTTTTACAAAACCTTTAAACTCTAAAAGAAATGCTAACAGGGACTAACACAATGCCCTAGCAGGACTTTTAAAAATTTAGAAAAATAGCTCAAATTTCAAAAATCAGTTTCTAATGACAATTTTTGGAATTTAGTCGTGTGATCAGGTATTGGCTGGGTAGTCCAGCAAATGCAAAGTCTTGTACCCCACCGCTGATCCACCAATGTAGGAAGTTGGCTCTGTATGTACTATTTCAAAGTAAGAAATAGCATGCACAGAGTTTATTTTGTGGTAATTGTCTTTGAGTGTGTGTTCCTCATTTATTGCCTGTGTGTGTACAACAAATGCTTAATACTACCCTCTGATAAGCCTACTGCTCGACCACACTACCACAAAATAGAGCATTAGAATTATCTCTTTTGCCACTATATTACCTCTAAGGGGAACCCTTGGACTCTGTGCACACTATTTCTGACTTTGAAATAGTATATACAGAGCCAACTTCCTACACAGGGGATGTCCAGTCCAGCTTGATTTAAATGCCCTTTGATGGCTCTCGCCTTTTTGGCGAAAAGGCAGACTCCGCGCTTGAGAGGTTCAAGGGTTCTTGAGCCACGGCCAGATCCTTGGGCCTTTCAGCACCAGCACGACAGCAGTCTGTCTTTTGCCCCTTTTGAGGTTTCGGAAGGGGCGTGGTACCACGCCAGCCACCGTCCTCAGGCTTCACAACTTCTCGGAAGAGGATGTAGTTGTGGTACCATCAGACCCAGAGGGTCTGGCCAGAGGTCGGCCGCCACACAGCCCCCCTCCACTGCGCCCAAGCCCTCCTAGTATGGTTCTGCAGGATCACGTCCGTCCAGTTGGAGGGAGGATTAATTTTCATCTCCCTCACTGGCTTTCCATCACCACGGACAAGTGGGTCCTGCAGATCATACGGAAGGGTTACCCCCTTCCCTTCCAGTCTTTCCCTCCTTCTATCCCTCCGGCAAAGGAATGGCTGATGGAGGACCATCTAGCTTTGCTCTGCGAGGACGTTACGGCTCCCTTGGCCAAGGGAGCCATAGAAAGAGTCCCGATATCAGGAGTAGGCAGTGGTTGTTATTCCCGCTACTTTCTGATTCCCAAAAAGAACAAAGGCCTTCGCCCTATCTTGGATTTAAGGGACGTCAATCTCTTCCTCAAGAAGGAGAAATTCAAGATGCTCACTCTTGCTCAGGTTTTGTCTGCCCTAGACCAAGGACACTGGATGGTAGCGTTGGATTTGCAGGATGCATATTTCCATATTCCTATCCTGCCAGCCCACAGGCGTTACCTGCGGTTCAAGGTGGGCCACGAGCACTTTCAGTTTACCGTGCTTCCTTTCGGTCTCACCAGTGCCCCTCGGGTGTTCACAAAGGTGATGGCGGTGTGGCAGCTCATCTGCGCAGGTCAGGGATTTCAGTCTTCCCCTACCTGGACGATTGGCTGTTGAAGGCTTCTACGCCCCAGGCTCTCATCACCCACCTCCAGACGACGGCGGACCTCTTGCATTCGCTGGGGTTCACTATAAATGTGCCGAAGTCACACCTGACTCCCTCTCAGAAGCTCACTTTCATCGGAGCTGTTCTGGACACAGTGCAGTATCGGGCTTATCCTCCCGAACAGCGTGTACAGGATATTCAGGTTATGATACCGATGTTTCGGCCTCTATCCTGGATTTCGGTGAGACAGACTCTGAGGCTGTTAGGACTCATGGCTTCCTGCATCCTATTGGTCAAGCATGTCAGATGGCGCATGAGGGCTCTGCAGTGGGACCTGAAGTTCCAATGGGCACAGCATCAGGGAAATCTTACCGACGTGGTTCAGATCTCAGAGGGGACTGAAAAAGATCTGCAGTGGTGGTTAGTGAACTGCGATTGGGTCAAAGGCAGACTCCTCTCCCTTACCCAAGCAGATCTAATGGTAGTGACAGATGCGTCACTTCTGGGATGGGGCAACCATCTGGGAGAGGTGGAGATCACAGGTCACTGGTCTCCAGCGGAATCTGGGCTCCACATCAGCTTGCTGGAGCTTCAGGCGATCCGGCTAGCATTAAAAGCATTTTTTTCTGTTGTGAAAGGGAAGGTGGTGCAGGTGTTCACGGACAACACTACTGCAATGTGGTACTGCAACAAGCAGGGTGGTGAGGGGTCATGGACCCTTTGTCAAGAGGCTTTACGTCTCTAGACATGGCTGGAACAGCAGGGCATGACCCTGGTGGTTCAACACCTGGCAGGTTCTCTGAAAGCCAGGGCAGACGAGCTCAGACGAAAATGCTTAGAGGATCACGAATGGTGTCTCCATCCGGAGGTGGCAAGAGGACTCTTTCAGCAGTGGGGAGAGCCTTGGTTAGATCTGTTTGCCTCCGTAGAGAACGCGCAATGTCAGCAGTTTTGCACGTTGGAGTTTCCAAGGGGGTTATTGATAGGCGACGCTTTTCGTCGCGAGTGGTGTTAAGGCCTCCTGTACGCCTTTCCGCCTATAACACTTCTGCCCAGAGTTCTCAAGAAAATCAAGAACGACCGGGCCCAAGTAATCCTAGTGGCTCCGGATTGGGCACGGAGAGTTTAGTATCCAGAGCTTCTCAAAATGAGCAGCAGTCCTCCAATGAGGCTGCCTCTTCGGGAGAATCTTCTGTCACAGCAGCAGGGGAAGGTTCTCCTCCCGAACATGTGAACTCTGCGCCTTCATGCGTGGAGATTGAGCGGCGACAGTTGATGGTTTATGACCTCCCTCCTGAGGTCTGTGATGTCATTCTGGCAGCCAGGCGTCCCTCTACTAAGTCTATCTACGCCTGCCGTTGGAAATGTTTTGTTTCATATTGTACAGAGAGGTCTATTGATCCTCTTTCTTCTTCTCTGTCTAACATCCTTTTGTTTATATTGTCTCTCGCCCAGCAGGGTTCCTCCTTAGGGACTATCAAAGGCTATCTTGCAGCCTTATCGGCTTTTCTTCAGTTGCCCGATCAACCATCTCTGTTTAAATCACCTATAGTACAGAAGTTTTTGAAAGGGCTTGTGCATCTGTTCCTGCCTGTGCCTTTCGTTATGCCCCAGTGGGATCTTAATCTGGTTCTTACCTTCCTTATGCGTGCTCCCTTCGAGCCCTTACATAACTGTCCTATCCGGCTGCTCACTATTAAAACAGCCTTTTTGGTGGCAATTACATCTGCCAGGAGAGTGAGTGAGCTGCATGCTTTATCTTCAAAGCCACCGTATCTCACAATATATCCTGACAAGGTAGTATTAAGAACTCGTGCCTCTTTCCTCCCCAAGGTGGTGACCCCTTTCCATCTGGGTCAAAGTATCACCCTACCCACCTTATTTGCACCACCGCATCCTTCTAAGGAAGAGGAGCACCTCCATTGGCTGGACCCAAAAAGAGCGTTATCGTTCTACCTTGACCACACTAAAGAGTTCTGGGTGGACGACCAACTCTTTGTGGGGTACCTTGGTGCAAAGAAGGGTCGGGCGGTGCAGAAACAATTCATTTAACGCTGGGTCGTTCTCTGTATCAAAATCTGCTATGCTTTGGCAAAGAAGCAGCCTCCCGAGGGCTTGAGAGCTCATTCTACTAGGGGGAAAGCTGCTACCACTGCGTTAGCACGTGGCGTACCGGTGGTTGACATCTGTCAGGCTGCAACGTGGGCTTCTTTGCACACGTTTGCAAAACACTACTGCCTGGATAGCCAGGTGAGAAGAGAGGGGCATTTTGCCCGGTCTGTTTTGCAGGACTTCCTAGTGTAAAAATCTCCTTCAGACCCACCGCCAGGGGTTATAGCTTGGGTATCTATTCTAAGGTAAGGAAGCTGCAGCTAGAAGTCTCTATCAGATGAACAAGTTACTTACCTTCGGTAACGAGGTATGTGGTAGAGAGTCTATCTAGCTGCAGATTCCTTACACCCACCCAAGCCTCCCAGCTCTGCGGATATTTTTTTATACTCATATGTATATATATAATTTTGGCATTTTTGCCTTTCTTAAAGGCATGAAAGAATTTTTACTTCAAACAATCAAAGAGGTAAAATCCATAGCTGTTGGTTCTTCCATGACTCTGCGTTTCTGGCGTGGAAAGTTGTGGAAATGAACTGACGTGTGCGTGCCAAGACTGCATCTATATAGACAACCGTGACGTTATAGATGGCTCCAGCGACGCTGAGGACGCACGCAGAGCTGGTCGACACACGCGGATCCGAACGACGCCACCCGACGCCGAGCGCAGGGTACTGCTCAGAAAAAACTCCGGATTCGAAGCTGACGCCAGGGAATTCTAAGGTAAGGAATCTGCAGCTAGATAGAGTCTCTACCAGATACCTCGTTACCAAAGGTAAGTAACTTGTTCTTTAGCCTTCACCATATGTCAACCATTGTTCGTGTTGCTGGAACCGCCTGTGTCGTGAAATTCCCTCCATGTATGGTAAGCAGGCAACTCCTATTTCCTATACTCTCTCTCTTCAGACGAAACGCCAGATCTTCCTGTTCCTGGTATGGCCAGTCATTTTCCGCTCCAACCTGTGCCACCTCATAATACTTCCAGATACTCAGCAAAGCTACACCCCCTCAAATTTACTGCACTTGAGTGTTTTCATGGCTATACAGGGCAGTTTTTCCTCCCACAACAGCCCCCTAATCAGTATTTCCACTTTATTAAAGAAGGCGTCTGGTATCTTTTAAGGGGAGATTTGGAGCACATGGAGGAATCAGGGTAGTGCTAACATTTTAAACATGGCCGCCCGGCCCATCATGGACAGCAGTAGCCTACTCCAGTGTTTGCTATCACCCTCTAACCTTTGGCATTATATTGGCCACATAGTGAGTGTCCCTGGTTTTGGTGATCCATATCCCTAGAATTTTGGGGGCTCTATCCGGAATGGGAGCATGGTTGCCCGCCCTCCATCCCATCAATTCATCGGGAACAATAGAGATGTGTTCCATGTTGAATATCTCAAAGATGTCTCTCAGTCTAATGACTGGTTGGTGTGTGTTAGATATAGTAGGATATCATCTGTGTATAATGAGATACTCCGCTCTCATCCCCTTGTGCTAGGCCTTCCCCATATTTGTACATCCACAGGCACCCACTCTTCCAGTGCCTCTTTTGACATCACAAATAACATTGGTGACAGGGGCCATCCTTGCAGAGTCCCCTCTTCACTGGGAATCCCTTTGACATTCTACCATTCATTTTCACTCTGGCCCTAGGTTTCACATATAGGAGTCTAACCCATCTAATATACAAGGGTCCGAATCCCATTTTTCATTTTCCAAGAAGCCCAAACAGGTACGGCCATTGAATAGATTCAAATGCCTTGTTAGCGTCCATGGACACGATCACACTTGGGTCGCCTAGTCGTTCCTCTTCTGCAATGTTATTGTGTAATCTATGAAGGCTCAGTTTAATTGATTGGTCACGTATGAATCCATTTTGATCTGGATGCATCAGATGGGTAGGATCTTAGTGTCAGTGTTTAATAGCAATATGGGTCTATATGACTCACATCTGTCTCTGGGTTTGCCTGCTTGGGATATTAGGATTATAGTGGCTGTTCTCTGATCCTCCGAGAGCTTACCCATTTTAAACTCCTTTATACAAGCCTCTCAAAGTGGTTTTACAACTCTCGGAGACAGCCTACCAAAGATTTCTATATGTAACCCGTTAGGTGCTAGGGCCTTTTCTGTTTATATTTGTTCCATTGTGTAAGAAAATGGCTCCTTGGCATGGTTACCCCCTGACTTTTTGCCTTTGCTGATGCCAAGTTATGATTTTAAAGTGTGCTGAGGCCTGCTAACCAGGCCCCAGCACCAGTGTTCTTTCCCTAACCTGTACCTTCGTCTCCACAATTGGCACACCCTGGCATCCAGGTAAGTCCCTTGTAACTGGTACCCCTGGTACCAAGGGCCCTGATGCCAGGGAAAGTCTCTAAGGGCTGCAGCATGTCTTATGCCACCCTGGGGAACCCTCACTCAGCACAGACACACTGCTTGCCAGCTTGTGTGTGCTGGTGGGGATAAAATTACTAAGTCGACATGGCACTCCCCTCAGGGTGCCATGCCAACCTCACACTGCCTATGGCATAGATAAGTCACCCCTCTAGCAGGCCTTACAACCCTAAGGCAGGGTGCACTATACCACAGGTGAGGGCATAGGTGCTTGAGCACTATGCCCCTACAGTGTCTAAGCAAAACCTTAGACATTGTAAGTGCAGGGTAGCCATAAGAGTATATGGTCTGGGAGTCTGTCATACACGAACTCCACAGCACCATAATGGCTACACTGAAAACTGGGAAGTTTGGTATCAAACTTCTCAGCACAATAAATGCACACTGATGCCAGTGTACATTTTATTGTGAAATACACCCCAGAGGGCATCTTAGAGATGCCCCCTGAAAACATACCCGACTTCCAGTGTGGGCTGACTAGTTTTGCCAGCCTGCCACACACCAGACATGTTGCTGGCCACATGGGGAGAGTGCCTTTGTCACACTGTGGCGAGTAATAAAGCCTGTACTGGGTGGAGGTGCTTCTCACCTCCCCCTGCAGGAACTTTAACACCCAGCGGTGAGCCTCAAAGGCTCACCCCCTTTGTTACAGCGCCACAGGGCATCCCAGCTAGTGGAGTGCCCGCCCCCTCCGGCCACGGCCCCACTTTTGGCGGCAAGGCCGGAGGAGATAATGAGAAAAACAAGGAGGAGTCACTGGCCAGTCAGGACAACCCCTAAGGTGTCCTGAGCTGAGGTAACTCTGACTTTTAGAAATCCTCCATCTTGCAGATGGAGGATTCCCCCAATAGGATTAGGGATGTGCCCCTCTCCCCTCAGGGAGGAAGCACAAAGAGGGTGTAGCCACCATCAGGGCTAGTAGCCATTGGCTACTAACCTCCCAGACCTAAACACACCCCTAAATTGAGTATTTAGGGGCCCCCAGAACCAAGCAAGATAAATTCCTGCAACCTGAAGACGAAGAAGGACTGCTGACCCAAAACCCTGCAGAGAAGACGGAGACACCAACTGCTTTGGCCCCAGCCCTACCGGCCTGTCTCCCCACTTCAAGAAAAACTGCAACAGCAACGCGTCCCCCAGGGTCCAGCGACCTCTGAAGCCTCAGAGGACTACCCTGCATCTAAAAGGACCAGAACTCCAGAGGACAGCTGCCCTGTTCCACAAAGACTGCAACTTTGCAACAAAGAAACAACTTTAAAAGGACTCTGCGTTTCCAGCCGGAAGCGTGAGACTTTCCACTCTGCACTCGACCTGCGGAGAACCAACACTACAGGGAGGACTCCCCGGCGACTGTGACCCTGTGAGTAGCCAGAGTTGACCCCCCCTGAGCCCCCCCAGCAACGCCTGCAGAGGGAATCCAGAGGCTCCCCCTGACCGCGACTGCCTGCTTCTAAGAACCCGACGCCTGGGAAACACACTGCACCCGCAGCCCCCAGGACCTGAAGGATCCGACCTCCAGTGCAGGAGCGACCCCCAGGTGGCCCTCTCCCTTGCCCAGGTGGTGGCTACCCCGAGGAGCCCCCCCCCCCTTGCCTGCATCGCTGAAGAGACCCCTGGGTCTCCCATTGAAACCTATTGTAAACCCAACGCCTGTTTGCACTCTGCACCCAGCCGCCCCTGTGCCGCTGAGGGTGTACTTTTTGTGCTGACTTGTGTCCCCCCCCCCCCGGTGCCCTACAAAACCCCCCTGGTCTGCCCTCCGAAGTCACAGGTACTTACCTGCTGGCAGACTGGAACCGGGGCACCCCCTTCTCCATTGAAGCCTATGCGTTTTGGGCACCACTTTGACCTCTGCACCTGACCGGCCCTGAGCTGCTGGTGTGGTAACTTTGGGGTTGCCCTAAACCCCCAACGGTGGGCTACCTTGGACCCAACTTTGAACCCTGTAAGTGCTTTACTTACCTGAAAAACTAACAAATACTTACCTCCCCCAGGAACTGTTGAATTTTGCAGTGTCCAATTTTAAAATAGCTTATTGCCATTTTTGCCAAAACTGTACATGCTATTGTGATGATTCAAAGTTCCTAAGATACCTGAGTGAAATACCTTTCATTTAAAGTATTGTTTGTAAATCTTGAACCTGTGGTTCTTAAAATAAACTAAGAAAATATATTTTTCTATATAAAAACCTATTGGCCTGGAATTGTCTTTGAGTGTGTGTTCCTCATTTATTGCCTGTGTGTGTTCAACAAATGCTTAACACTACCCTCTGATAAGCCCTACTGCTCGACCACACTACCACAAAATGGCAATAAGCTATTTTACAAGTGGACACAATGCAAAAATCAACCGTTCCTGGGGGAGGTAAGTAAACGTTAAGTTCACAGGTAAGTAAAACACTTACAGGGTTCAAGGTTGGGTCCAAGGTAGCCCACCGTTGGGGGTTCAAGGCAACCAAAGTTACCACACCAGCAGCTCAGGGCCGGTCAGGTGCAGAGGTCAAAGAGGTGCCAAAAACACATAGGCTTCAATGGAAACATGGGTGCCCCGGTTCCAGTCTGCCAGCAGGTAAGTACCCGCGTCCTCGGAGGGCAGACCAGGGGGTTTTGTAGGGCACCGGGGTGGACACAAGCAGGCACAGAAAATACACCCTCAGCGGCACAGGGGCGGCCAGGTGCTGAGTGCAAACAGGCATCGGGTTTTGTATTGAAAGCACTGGGGAGAGCCGGGGGTCTCTTCAACGATGCAGGCAGGCACAGAGGGGGCTCCTCGGGGTAGCCACCACCTGGACTAGGCAGAGGGTCGCAGAGGGTCGCTCCTGCACTGGGATTAGGTTCCTTCAGGTGGTCCTGGGGGCTGCGGGTGCAGTGTTGGTTCCAGGCGTCGGGTCCCTTGTTACAGGCAGTCGCGGTCAGGGGGAGCCTCTGGATTTCTTCTGCACGCGTCACTGTGGGGGCTCAGGAGGGTCATCTCTGGTTACTCACGGACTCGCAGTCGCCGGGGAGTCCTCCCTGAGGTGTTTGTTTTCCGCAGGTCGAGCTGGGGGCGTTGGGTGCAAAGTGGAAAGTCTCACGCTTCCGGCGGGAAACATGGAGTCTTTAAAGTTGCTTCTTTGCTGCAGAAAGTTTCAGATTGTTGAACAGGGCCGCTGTTCTCGGGAGTTTCTTGGTCCTTGGTTGCAGGGCAGTCCTCTGAGGCTTCAGAGGCCGCTGGTCCCTGTTGGATGTGTTGCTGTTGAAGTTTTCTTCTAAGTTGGGAGACAGGCCGGTAGGGCTGGGACCAAAGCAGTTGTCGTCTCCGTCTTCACTGCAGGGCTTCAGGTCAGCAGTCCTTCTTGTTAAGGTTGCAGGAATCTAGTTTCCTAGGTTCTGGGGAGCCTCTAAATACTGAATTTAGGGGGGTGTTTAGGTCTGGGAGGGCAGTAGACAATGGCTACTGGCCCTGAGGGTGGCTACACCCTCTTTGTGCCTCCTCCCTGTGGGGAGGGGGGCACAGCTCTAATTCTATTGGGGGAATCCTCCATCTACAAGATGGAGGATTTCTAAAAGTAAGGGTCACCTCAGCTCAGGACACCTTAGGGGCTGTCCTGACTGGTGGGTGACTCCTCCTTGTTTTCCTCATTATCTCCTCCAGCCTTGCCGCCAAAACTGGGGGCAGTGGCCGGAGGGGCGGGCATCTCCACTAGCTGGGATGCCCTGAGGCGCTGTAACAAAGGGGGTGAGCCTTTGAGGCTCACCGCCAGGTGTTACAGTTCCTGCAGGGGGAGGTGAGAAGCACCTCCACCCAGTACAGGCTTTGTTCCTGGCCACAGAGTGACAAAGGCACTGTCCCCATGTGGCCAGCAACATGTCTGGTGTGTGGCAGGCTGGCAGAAACTAGTCAGCCCATACTGGAAGTCGGGTATGTTTTCAGGGGGCATCTCTAAGATGCCCTCTGGGTATATTTTACAATAAATTGCACACTGGCATCAGTGTGCATTTATTGTGCTGAGAAGTTTGATACCAAACTTCCCAGTTTTCAGTGTAGCCATTATGGAACTGTGGAGTTCGTGTTTGACAAACTCCCAGACCATATACTCTTATGGCTACCCTGCACTTACAATGTCTAAGGTTTTGCTTGGACACTGTAGGGGCATAGTGCTCATGCACCTATGCCCTCACCTGCAGTATAGTGCATCCTGCCTTAGGGCTGTAAGGCCTGCTAGAGGGGTGACTTACCTATGCCACAGGCTGTGTGAGGTTGGCATGGCACTCTGAGGGGAGCGCCATGTCGACTTGGTCATTTTCTCCCCACCAGCACACACAAGCTGTGAAGCAGTGTGCATGTGCTGAGTGAGGGGTCCCCAGGGTGGCAAAAGACATGCTGCAGCCCTTAGGGACCTTCCCTGGCATCAGGGCCCTTGGTAGCAGGGGTACCAGTCACAACGGTCTTACCTGAGTGCCAGGGTTGTGCCAATTGTGGAGACAAAGGTACAGTTTAGGGAAAGAACAGTGGTGCTGGGGCCTGCTTAGCAGGGTCCCAGCACACTTTCAAATCATAACTTAGCATCAGCAAAGGCAAAAAGTCAGGGGGTAACCATGCCAAGGATGCATTTCCTTACACCCTGAGAAACCAGTAGAACGTAGCCAGTCGTGGCGACGTAGGGCCACTGACGATGAAATCGCTCTGCCCAGCGAGTCGGTCGTGTTCCAACCACACCGGATCGTAAACTTGGCTGCATCTCTCCCATCCTTGACAGCCTGGGTGAGAGTGTCCTGTACGCCCTCCGGGACCTGGGGCAGCACCTGTGCGACCGTATCCCATAAAGTATGGGAATAATGGCCCAATAGGCAAGAGGTGTTTACGGACCTCAATGCCACGCTGGTGGAAGAAAACATCTTCTTCCCAAGCCG
Source organism: Pleurodeles waltl (assembly GCF_031143425.1). Lineage (NCBI taxonomy): Eukaryota > Metazoa > Chordata > Amphibia > Caudata > Salamandridae > Pleurodeles > Pleurodeles waltl. Next base: position 683,225,377 of record NC_090451.1, on the reverse strand, counting down.
ATCCAGCCTCTTGGATTCCTTATCCGGGGGAGGGGAAGGGAAGGCACCACTGGAAGTAGAGGCTTGGACAACCAAGCTCCCAGGAAACTAGGGTCGCTCAGAGCGTGTCTATGGCAGCTGACCGTCCTATTCACAGGAGCCCCTGTACTGGGTTTGGACCACGTACCCAGAAGGACGTCTGTAAGAACCTCATTGAAGGGCAACATCGGCTCTGATGTTGTCACCCCCGGCTGAAGCACTTCTGTCAGGATATTCATCCTGACTGGCACCGTAGGCAAATCTATGTCCAAGACCTCAGCTGCCCTATGCACCACCATAGTGAAAGAAGCACCCTCCTCCGTAGCCACATTAGGAGGAGAGACCATACCAGTATCTGGAGACGTGTCCAGTCCACTTGCCTCCCCTAGATCCTCATACCAGTCCTGTTGTAATTCAAATTCTAAAGGGTCCTCAGACCCGTCCCATTCCTCTCCTGCGTCTGGCTGATCTAAATAATGCTCAGACAATGATCTGTGCCGAACTGGCTCAGTCGAAGTCGGAGTCGATGTCGATGGCTCTGCCGGAATTGGCGACGTCGTACCCGGCGCTGAAGGCGGTCTACTGTGAGGGACCGGAGCTGAAGCCGCCGGCGTTGAATCCGAAGGGGCCCCTGCTGACCCCGCGGGGCCCCAAGACCCACCCAAGGGTGCAGCCCGCTCAAAAACGAGGCGCGTGGCCTCGTAAAATTATTTTTAATAATCCCGGAAATTTCCTTCCCGGAAAGGGGGGAAGATGCGGAGTCAACCCTGGCGACGGCTCCGCGGAACCACGCTCGGAACGTCGATGTTCCCTAGACACCTCGTCGGCCGACGTACGCTTGGACTTCTTCTTCTTCTTCTTGTGCCTCTTACCTTCGGATGACCTTAAATGCGAGATAGAGGATTTGGGGCTCCGGGAGCGGCGCCGCGACCTCCTCCTACTGCGGGACCGTGACCTCCGCGGAGTCACGCCGACCGAAGACGAATGTCAGGCTGCAAGAAGCTTGAGGGATCTCTCCCTCAAGGCCTGACAGTCGGAGCACGAGGTGGAATCGTGATCCTACTCCAGGCACCAAAGACAAACACGGTGCGGGTCCGTCACCGACATGGTGCGATGACACGCACCACACGGCTTGAACCCTGTCTTTCTCAAAGACATGACTTCAAACAGTCAAAAAAGCCTCGACAAACCGTCGAAGAAGGGTAGCTCTTTCCGGAACTGCTCTTAACCGGCGCGGAAGGAAAAGAACTCACGTACGCGCGCCGAGAATATATAGACAACTGTGACATCATAGACGGCTCCAACGCCGCTGATGACGCACGTGGAGCTGGTCGGCGCACGGGGATCCGAACGACGACGCCCGACGGCGCGCGCAGGTTACTGCTCAGAAGAAACTCCGGATTCGAAGCTGACGCCAGGGAATTCTAAGGTAAGGAAGCTGCAGCTAGAAGTCTCTATCAGATCAAGGAATTACATTGGGAGAAAAGACTGACCCCTAAGATGCCATTAAGGATGGCAACAGACTATAACTAGGGAATATGACAAGTAAATTCTGGCACTGGGACACAATAGGTTTCTCCACCTTAGCAGAAGTGCAGGATGCAAATTGTATAGTACCTTTTGAGTACCTACAGAAAAAATATCAGACGCACAACCCACAATGGCTGAGGTACAGACAGCTGAGACACACACTGGAGGAACATATAGCACAAAACAAGGAAACCCAGGAAGAGTCCCCTCTTAAAATTAGGCTGTTGGAGGGCAGAATAAAGAAAAGAATAGTCTCACTCACATATGGCACCCTCATGAGAAACTCACAGAGCCTAGTAACATGCCTATAGGAAAGATGGGGACAAGAAATAGGGGAATTAGATGAAGAGGACTGGATGACCGCCCTGGGATTCCCTAAAGCAGTTGCAATAAAAACAAGCTACCGTCTGATACAAATCAAGATAGTTCACAGGACATACTACACAAGGGTGCTACTGCATAAAATAGGAAGAGCAGATAACCTGTGGTGTTTGAGACAATGAGGATTGGAAGGTACCTTGATGGATACATTGGGGAATATCCCAAACTGTGTCATTTCTGGGAGAAGGTGCGCAATTGGGTACACCTGGACCTGCAGCCATAGACTGCTTTGTTGGGTATTTTGGGACCTAGGCACATCGCAAAATGCCAGAAAACAGTGATTAATATGGGATGCATAGTAGCCAAACGGTACATAGTACAAAGATGGGGGACAGATGTCCTCCCAGATAGGACACCTGGGAAAGAGGAACGGAGCACTGTAATCTGTTGGGAAAAAATATATATATAAAGGGAGGGGATGCATGAAGAAATTCAAGAGAATATGGGGTACATGGGAAATGCAGAGCCTGTAGGAAAAGGAAGATTAACACAAGGGAGAGGAAACGTAATGTGGAGACTTACTAGCCAACAAGTTAAAACGCAGGGGAAAAGAACCACAAACCAGGAAGGGCTTGGATACCTGCAGACCCCTGATGGAAGCCAGAGGTTTACTGGGCAGGGTTAAATCAGGGTGGGATCATTGGGAGGATATGTGTAGGCCTATTAATTTTCCTCAATTGTTAAGAGACGATGGTGAAGGGAAGATTAACTGTCAAATGGACCGCCTGAACACCTTTATTTTACTCAGGATATGAAGCAAAGTTGTTCAATGTATTGGAGAAATAAAAAAATAAATACAGAAAAAATGATGGTGGCTAATGATATCTATCATAAGGGCATTTCCTCAAAGAAACTGTAGATAACTGCCACCAAGCAGCGACTTAAACCCATATACGCCTTGGAAGGAATGCAGTGGAGTAACATGGGTTTTGCAGAAAATATAGGGTGCAGCGCAAACTGGAGGATGGGCTGGATAAAGTACTAACCTGCTGTACCATTAAATGCTTTGTTATGCAACTGGTTTTGCCTAGAGCCTCAAACCTTGTGGCATTTTGAGATAAAGCTCACATACTTATCAAAGTTGATGTCCAGCATGCCTTGTTTCTCCTGGCTCCGCATTAGCAGGGGGGTGTCAAGGCGCTTCATAGCTTGCTTGTCCAAGCCCTGCGACCATTCAGTGAAAATCTTCCTCACCAACTCCTCCAAGACCTGTGCCAGATGATGGAACTCCTCCATGGTTTCTTCCCCGATGCCAATGCGGGGTAGAAAGAATGCATTTGAAAGACTCTACATGATGGAAAGGAGAGAAAACAAAGCATTGCACAAGTATTTTAGAAAAACTTTCTTGTAAGGAGTTCTACACTGTCATCAGTTGTTGCTTTGCTTTTCGCAAATAAGGAATCTGCAGCTATAAGTCTCTATCACATCTTAATTTTATTGCACAGTAACAAGCAAACCTAAACTCTGTTATTTTAATTTGAATACATCCCACCATCCAAAACTCTTACCACAATAAAACTTGCATTAATGAGCCACAAGACTAATAAATCCACCAACCTTGAGCACTTAACATCCTCTTGTAACACTCTGTGGCATCATCATTGACAGTCTTAACAAAGCGCTTGGAACACAAGCCCCTCGAAATGTTGCACACAACACCTGATAAAACACTTACACACACAATGCACACACTTTCTCGTACATATACCAGCTCTCACACACCATGGACCCTTAGCTTCCACAAATGAAAACAAATCATTTGCTTTTGCCTATGGTGCTTCCCTATATCATACTCCCAAGCTCCCTCCTCCACTGCTTGCCAATATTCAAGACTGCTTCTTAGAGGTTTCTCTCCCTGCCCCCTCAATCCTTTTTGACAAAGCAAACCTAGAACTAGTTAATTCTTGAAAGGGCAGACTAATACTGGGACAGCAAAGGGAGTTACTGTCAACCTCCAAAACGTCCAATGGAAGAGATTGGGCAGAATGCCAATTGACCTTCATTTAGGTATTTGGCTCATGGTGTCTCAATGGCCCCAGAGTGCTGAGGTTCAAAGGCAGGAGCACACCTCTGTACTACCATCATGTCTGTGTCAAGTTTGAACAATTGTCTGATTCTACAGCATCCTAAGACTTGCGACAGGAAGTTTTTCAACAACGAAATCTCCCCTTGCACTGATAGCTTAATGGATGACTGACTGGCATCCTCACAAATAACAGACAGCGGAGTGACAGACATCCTACCCTTGAGAACTCTAGGGCATAGCTCATTGCTTGGCATCCTTCAAAGTCATGAAAACTAAGTGAACAAAATGGGATTTTCTGCAAAGCAATATATTTGCACAGATGGAGAGCCAGTCATCACCAAACTTACCTGGGGCACAGCAATCCTTAAGTCTACCATGAGAGATGGATTGCAGGCTGTAAGGAAATTAGGAAATACTCTAGAAAACAAGATGGATGTCATAGTTACAGAGTTGAATCCCTCTGTGCGGACTCTGGCAAGAACTCTAAAAGAGTAGGAGTGATTGAAAAAACACTGCAGCTACTTTAAACAGTGAAAACCAAAGTGTTCAGACTGCACAGCAATGTACCGATTGTAGGAGTGACAGAAAGAGAAGAAGGCCAAAGCATTAAACATGCCTATATCGGCCATCTTCTTGGACAAGATGACTCATGAACACCAGTGCTAATGCTACGGCTGGCTGCTCCTCCTCAGACAAACATCGCTTGAATCTTAAATTCTAGATATACAGATGCAACGCTCCAAAAAGTAAGAATTTATGGACTGCTGACACTTTGCAATGTTAAGATTCTATTCTTTCCAGACTTCAACCAAGCAGCCAACTCAGGAAATAATATATCAAGTATATGATGATGTTTCTGACAAAGCTAAGCATAGTCACTGAAGGAAGTTCTTGATATTTTTTTTTCATGTGACCCACTTCCTTGAAGGGGGTCACATGAAGGATGTTGAGTCAGGAACTGTCAACACAACACCAAAGATCCAATGGAAGGAGTCAGATGGTGCTCAGGAAATACAGCACAACCGCAGACACTACCAAGGAGAGACATGACCATGGAACCAGTCAGGTAGAGGATCAGACAGAGATGAAGAGGCACATGGATAATGATGTGTGGCGACAATTAATAATAACAGAGGCAAATGGACCAGATGGCCTGCCTTCGTAGGTTACTGTGAAGAACGCGGATTGGTTAGTCCATCAAAAAGCTCAAAGGTGCTCACACTGGCAACGAGATTAGATGTAAATAGAGATTTGAGGCTGTTGCAGACTCTAGTCAAAAGCAGAAAAGGGAAAAGGAATGGTAGAATTAGGTTTTGCATTAATTTATGTGGCTAGAAGGTCTACCCCAGGAACACCTATGAACGGTAATGCTACTATCTATGATAATTTAAATTAAATCTGTAGGTTAGGGTGAAAGACTTCTTGTATTTGGAGATGGTGAGTTGTTTGAGAGCTGCCACACAAAGTTATATGGTGGAGAGTAGGTAGGGTTTTTTGTTATAAGTTATTTGTGAAAGGGATCACATCTGCTCTCAATATGACTCTTCCTAAATTAAGACAATGTGGGGACCACGTTAATAACCTGAAACGTAAATGGCTTCACCCACAAGCTTAAAAATTTATAGTTCTCCCATTCCTAAATAATCATAAGCCAAATGTGGTGGGCAATAATTGTAGATTTGCGGGAGGCAGATGCATTTCCCCGTTCATTCAGGGTTAACTTTGGTTTGTGTGGAGTGGCAATTTTTAGAAGGAAAACATCCCCTTACAAGGTGGAAATTTCTTGACACACCCGCATGGATTTAAGCAGCTGTTACTGGCTTAGTGAAAAGAAAATAAGTTACTGACCTGTAACTTCAGTTCTCTACAGTTGGTATCTTTCACAGACTCACATGCTTGAAATGTCCCCATCACTGAAGTGGGAAACTCCAGTACATGCATAGCAACAAGAAAACTATTTTCTTTGGAACGAACTAAAAAAAAGAGCATGCCCAACAGCCAGTACATCTCATCTCATCTGAAAAAACTCGAACGTGAAACACTGAGGTGGAAACTGAAACGGTTACTGTGTCCTTTTTTACCTAGTTGCAACAGTCAATGTGCCTTCATAACACTGAATGCCGCCTGAAGTGCAGGTCGAGACACTGGAATAGCAACTGACCTCGGCAAACGTCCTGTGCAGAAGGGGAAGGAACTCACTAGGTGCATTACCAAAACTGAACCTAAAATGTCAGCAAAAAACACGGACCAAGGCTCTCTCAAAAGAAGTGTAGCGCCAGGAGAAACCCTCCTCTGGGTTCCACCTATTTTCCAGCGAACAGGAAGTGGACTGGGGTGGCTGAGACAGGTTTTCCATGTGAGGATTGGCTCCTCTTAAAAATCTAACGTGACATCTTTGGGACACCTTTTCGTGTTCCCTGTTCGTGCGCGGGCCCTTCCCGCTCAGCTGGAAATGGAGAGAGCCGGCATGGTAATAACAGAAGGCTGTGCGCTTACCTCCATGGGCCTTTCGATGCGATAGCGCAGGCAGCGCGCCCAGTGGCCCTGCCCAGCATAATGTGGAATGTGGGAGGCCAGGTACGGTGGCTTTTTGCTCAACTCCTTGTTGACCAGCTGAAGCTCTTCCTTAAAATGCATGTAGACCTCCACGGCTTTCTTATCAAATGTGCGCTTGATAGTCTGCGAGGAAGGTAAAACAAATCGGTTACAAAATCATCAGCTGCTCTTCTTAACGGTATGCAAGCACACATGGCAGAAGGATGAGATACATCCTACTATCAAGGCCCATCTCAATCAGAACCACTCGTTAGAGTCGGCCATCCCACCACACTATCCCTTACTTAAAACAAACCTCAGATCACAACTGGAGCTTTCACTCCTTACCGAAATGCAATTCCAATACAAAGATGCACAAAGACAGACAAAGAGGTGGGTGGATTAGTTAACAATACCTCGCTTCCACTGAACTGAATGCACAGAAGGTACAAGAAATACAACCTAAGAATACGTGTCAAGAATCTTTAAAATGAGAAACTAACTTCGACGTTGTTCCTGGATGACATCAAGAGAAGTTGTGACAGGCAGAAACGAGTCAAATATACTTTAGAAGTAATTATCCTTTTAATTTTGCTGCGTGCCCCTAGCGCAACACAACCCATTCTTGGCTCGTGTAGCATTGTATAGCATAATAAACAAACTGGCATTTATTTTTCCCTGATGTGAATCACTGCCCATACACGGTAGTCTTACCGATTAACTGGTGTTCTACTTTTTACCGTAACATATTTCACTCCTTTTTAGGCTCTGAAACACCAGTTTCGCACAGTTTGGTTTTTGTCCCGACCCTGTGCGTTTTAAGACAGAACAGAAATGTGTGTTTGCATCTATGGAAGCTCCAGGTGTTCTTCCAGACAGCAGCAGGTCTGACAACCAAACACGTCTTCGTAGAGTGCTTTAAATAAGATGGTAGTTTGAAAAGAATAGAGGAAATTCCCCTGAGCAGGACAAATGGAAAGCATCCATTATGGAACCACCTTATGCTCATATACATGTAGACATGAGGCAAGCTTCGCTTCTAACTATCCCTGTTCAAACAGATCTACCTGTAAAAGACAGTCTTCACTTCCTGAAACTAAAATGCATTACTGACCGTTTCTTCTATCAAATGTATAAGCAAGGAATCCTTCTGGATATCCTTTTTCTCATCCAAATAGAAGCCCAGGGCCTGTCTGAAGCAGCCAATCTGAAAGCTGAAAGGATAAGTTACTTACCTGTAAATCCTAGTTCTCTTCCAGGGGTATCCTCATCAAAGTCATAAACATTGAATATTCCCGCCCCCGTGCGGGGATCCCGGAGCATATACAAAAACACACATGTATACTGTAAGTATGAAATATATATGAAAGATATAGCATTTTTTTGTAGACAATTTTCATACCAGATTCATGTATACATGTGTATAACAGCAATGCAGACTATAACGAAAAACAGGCTAAAATGCTTTATTTCTATAGAGTGTTTTTTTTTTCTTTTTTCAAACACTCTCCTTTATAATTACAAGAAAAAACTTTCTAAAGCCCCATAGCCGGGCACAGAAAAAGAAGTACCAGCAACACATGTGAAAAAAGAGAAAAAACTACATTGAAAACAATAGAGCATTATTAGCCAATAGGCTGCATGCAGGTTAATACAGCAGAACCACTAAATTTGACATTGTGCCTTTAAGACCCTGAGCACCTCCAGTATCCCACCATGCCTCAGGGGTGTAGGAGAGGTGACAGTTGGTTCACAGTTAGGTCAGTACTTTTTTTACGGTGACAAAGCATCCAACAGATTAGATAGATGGTCTGTACTGCACTTCTAGGAGACTTGCGTCCGGGGAGGAGGGTGGGTTGTTTATGACTTTGATGAGGATACCCCTGGAAGAGAACTAGGATTTACGGGTAAGTAACTTATCCTTCTCTTCCAGGGGATCCTCATCAATAGTCATAAACATTGAATAGATTAGCAAGCCCATCCCCTATCTCTGCGGACTGTCTAATAGAAGTGCAGGAAAAAGACATACATTATGCAAACAAATTTCTCAGAGACGCTTGACCAACTTGAGTGTCCGCTTTGGCATCTGAACCCAAACAGTAATGCCTAGTAAATGTATGTACAGATTTCCATGTAGCGGCCTTACAGATTTCAGAGATTGGAACACTATTAAGGAGGGCAGCAGTAGCCGCTTTTCCTCTTGTCGAATGAGCCTTAGGCCTAGCCAAAAACTGTTTGTTAGCCAATTGATATGCAGTAACAATACATGAAACTATCCATCTAGATATGGTTTGTTTTGAGGCTGCATCGCCTGCTCTCATATGTCCCTAATTTACAAACAGGTGGTGAGATCGTCTAATCAATTTGGTCTTATCCAGGTAAAATTTTAGCACTCTTTTCAAATCCAGGGAGTGCAAGGTTTTCTCCGCTGGAGTATCCGGATTGGGGAAAAAAGTTGGTAGTGATATACAGGGAGTGCAGAATTATTAGGCAAATGAGCATTTTGACCACATCATCCTCTTTATGCATGTTGTCTTACTCCAAGCTGTATAGGCTCGAAAGCCTACTACCAATTAAGCATATTAGGTGATGTGCATCTCTGTAATGAGAAGGGGTGTGGTCTAATGACATCAACACCCTATATCAGGTGTGCATAATTATTAGGCAACTTCCTTTCCTTTGGCAAAATGGGTCAAAAGAAGGACTTGACAGGCTCAGAAAAGTCAAAAATAGTGAGATATCTTGCAGAGGGATGCAGCACTCTTAAAATTGCAAAGCTTCTGAAGCGTGATCATCGAACAATCAAGCGTTTCATTCAAAATAGTCAACAGGGTCGCAAGAAGCGTGTGGAAAAACCAAGGCGCAAAATAACTGCCCATGAACTGAGAAAAGTCAAGCGTGCAGCTGCCACGATGCCACTTGCCACCAGTTTGGCCATATTTCAGAGCTGCAACATCACTGGAGTGCCCAAAAGCACAAGGTGTGCAATACTCAGAGACATGGCCAAGGTAAGAAAGGCTGAAAGACGACCACCACTGAACAAGACACACAAGCTGAAACGTCAAGACTGGGCCAAGAAATATCTCAAGACTGATTTTTCTAAGGTTTTATGGACTGATGAAATGAGAGTGAGTCTTGATGGGCCAGATGGATGGGCCCGTGGCTGGATTGGTAAAGGGCAGAGAGCTCCAGTCCGACTCAGACGCCAGCAAGGTGGAGGTGGAGTACTGGTTTGGGCTGGTATCATCAAAGATGAGCTTGTGGGGCCTTTTCGGGTTGAGGATGGAGTCAAGCTCAACTCCCAGTCCTACTGCCAGTTCCTGGAAGACACCTTCTTCAAGCAGTGGTACAGGAAGAAGTCTGCATCCTTCAAGAAAAACATGGTTTTCATGCAGGACAATGCTCCATCACACGCGTCCAAGTACTCCACAGCGTGGCTGGCAAGAAAGGGTATAAAAGAAGGAAATCTAATGACATGGCCTCCTTGTTCACCTGATCTGAACCCCATTGAGAACCTGTGGTCCATCAACAAATGTGAGATTTACAAGGAGGGAAAACAGTACACCTCTCTGAACAGTGTCTGGGAGGCTGTGGTTGCTGCTGCACGCAATGTTGATGGTGAACAGATCAAAACACTGACAGAATCCATGGATGGCAGGCTTTTGAGTGTCCTTGCAAAGAAAGGTGGCTATATTGGTCACTGATTTGTTTTTGTTTTGTTTTTGAATGTCAGAAATGTATATTTGTGAATGTTGAGATGTTATATTGGTTTCACTGGTAATAATAAATAATTGAAATGGGTATATATTTTTTTTTGTTAAGTTGCCTAATAATTATGCACAGTAATAGTCACCTGCACACACAGATATCCCCCTAACATAGCTAAAACTAAAAACAAACTAAAAACTACTTCCAAAAATATTCAGCTTTGATATTAATGAGTTTTTTGGGTTCATTGAGAACATGGTTGTTGTTCAATAATAAAATTAATCCTCAAAAATACAACTTGCCTAATAATTCTGCACTCCCTGTAGTCTGATTGATGTGAAAATCCGACACCACCTTCGGTAAGAATGATGGATGAGTTCTTAGAACAACTCTATTTTCATGGAAAACCGTGTACGGTTCCTTGGAGGACAAAGCTTGAATCTCACTGACCCTCCTAGCCGAAGTAATGGCTACGAGAAAAGCTGTCTTCCACATAAGGAGTTGCAAAGAAGCTTTGTGGATAGGCTCGAAAGGAGGGCCCATGAGTCTAGATAATACTATGTTCAGCTCCAATGGAGGCGAGGTTTTCGAATGGGTGGAAAAACCTTCTTTAAACCTTCTAAGAAATCCTTGACTACTGGCATTGTAAAGAAAGATTCCTGAGAAGGTGACTTACGATAAGCTGTAATGGCAGATAAATGTACCTTAATAGATGACACTTGCAGACCTGATTTCGCCAGATGGAGCAGGTAAGACAATATGACCTCCTCCTGAGCCAGAATAGGATTCTGACCTTGCTGACGACACCATATGTAGAATCTCTTCCAATTGAACGCATAAAAGCGCCGCGTGGAAGGCCTTCTGGACTCCTTTAAAATGTTCATGCATTCCTGCGAGAGCCCTAGATGCCCATACTGCAGCAATTCAGGAGCCATGCCGTCAAGCTCAGAGAGGGAAGGTTGGGGTGAAGAATCTTGCCTCCCAGCCTGCAAAGGAGATCCGGTCTGAACAGCAGCCTCTTGTGCGGTTGTTTTGACAGGTTGAGGAGATCCATGTACAAGAACTGACAAGGCCATTGCGAGGCTATGAGAATCATTCTGGTGTTGGATCTGTAGAGTTTGTGTATCACTGCTGGTATCAGGGGAATCGGTGGAAAAGCGTAGAGAAATATCCCTGACCAGTTGATCAATAGGGCATTCCCTCGAGACCCCGGACGGTAGAACCTGGACGCGAAGTCTGGGCATTTTTTGTTTACCTCGTCTGCAAACAGATCTAACTGAGGCTGGCCCCATTGAACGAAGATGTCTTCGACGACCTCGTCGTGAAGAACCCAGTCGTGGGCGTCCTCGAGGGTTCTGCTTGGGAAGTCCGCCTCCACATTTTGCTACCCTGGTAGGTGAATTGCTGTAAGAGACATTCCCCTCGCTATGAGCCAATGCCAAATGGCTTGAGACTCCCGAGACAGGGGCCGGGATCTCGTACCTCCTTGCTTGTTCAGATAATACATTGTCGTCTTATTGTCCGTCTGCCCAGGAGAGACTTCCCCTGAATCGATGGTGCAAATGATTTGAGAGCCAGATGAACCGCTCTGAGCTCCAGCAGGTTGATATGGTACGTCTTCTCTTTGCTGGGCCACAAGCCGTGAGCTTGAAGGGAACCCAGATGAGCTCCCCATCCCTGAAGCGATGCATCCGTTACCAGAGTGTCGGAAGTGATTGGATGGTGAAAAGGAACTCCTACTGACAGGTGATGTCTGCGCATCCACCATTGTAATGATTGTCACGCTCCTACCGAAATAAGCATCCTGTCCTCCCAGTGGCCTGTGTGTTGATTCCAGTTTTCCTCTAGAGACTCTTGAAGAGGTCTCATATGCAATCTGGCGTTCGGGACAATGGAAATGCAAGAGGCCATGAAGCCCAACAGATTTGTCACCTGACGGGCGCAGGTGCGGGGGAACCAAGAAGATCGCAACACTTCCTCCTTATTGATAACAGTCGTTCCTCCGAAGGATACACTCTTTCTAGCTCTGTATTCAGTATCGCTCCCAGGTAGTGGAGGGTTTGTGTTGGGACGAGGGTGGACTTTTGGAAGTTGACTTGCAGACCTAGAGATCGGAAAACACTGAGCACAATGTCTAGATGCTTTTTCGCCTGTTCCGGAGAGGAGGCTTTTAGTAGCCAGTCGTCTAGGTATGGATAAATGAAGATTTTCTACTTCCTTAAATGCGCCATTTGAGGCAGAAAGGAAGCACCCTCAACTGATAGTGTTGGAAGGCTATCACAAATCGCAGGAATTTCCGATGTTTGGGAATGATCGGGATATGAAAATACGCATCCTGCAGATCTATGGAGCACATCCAGTCTCCTCGATGCAGTTGAGGGAAAATCTGATGAAGTGCCAGCATTCTGAATTTTTGCTTCCGTATGTATTTGTTCAGCAGCCTCAAGTCTAGAATCGGTCTGAAGACTCCTTCCTGACCCTTTCTTGCTACTAGAAAATAGCGGGAGTATACCCCCTTTCCTCTTTGGGCGGCTGGCACCTTTTCTATCGCTCTTTTCTGCAACAGGGTGCGAACCTCTTTGCGTAGTAAGTTCATGTGAGCAGGTCTCGACTTGGTTGTTGACAAATGAGGTGGAGGTTGTCGGAAAAGAAGAGAGTATCCACTCTCTACAATGTTCAGCACCGATTTGTCTTTTCTTATGCCATGCCACTCGTGAACGAACGCTGTGATACTTCCCCCAACCGGAGTGGTGTACAGTATTAAGGGAAGCAAATCCTCATTGTTTTGCAGGGGCTCTGGGGGTAGACTGCTGAGGTCTGCTTGATCCTCGGTCTCTTGTGGCCTTGCGAGACTGGAAGAGAGGACGCCCTTGTTTTTGTTGAGGTCTTTGAGACCAATGAGGGGTTTGAACCCTCTGTTGGAACGGGCGGCTGTCGTAAGGCCTGTACTTCCTCCTGAAGTCTTTTCTTCTTTCGAGGCCCACTGCCCACATTGTGTCGACCTCCGCCTTCATACGTGACATCTCATCATCCGTGTGGGTTCCAAATAACAAGCTTCCGTTAAACGGAAGATTCATGATACGCTGTTGCGCTTCCTGCTTTAAACCTGTGAGCCTCAGCCAGGAAGATTTTCTCGCGCAAACCCCATGCGCGTATCCATGCGCCACCAAGTCTGCCCCGTCTGCTGCTGCACTGATGATTTGATTGGACACCAGACTTCCCTCCTGAAGGATCTCATGAAAGTCCTGCCTGTCCTCTCTAGGCAGCTTTTCCGTAAATCTGCTCAGCAAATCCCAGAGGGATCGATCATATCTGCCTAGGAGTGCTGAGGCGCTGGAGACCTTCATCATCGACGCCGCCGTGCCACACATCTTCCTCCCCAGAGAGTCCAGATGTCTACTCTCCTTGTCCGGTGGAACCGTTGAGGATGACGCCACTGAATGCGTCTTGCGGGCTGTGGCTAATATGACTGAGTCTGGTGGTGGATCAGCCCTGAGAAACAAAGGATCCTGATCAGGGGCCTTGTACTTTTTCAAGATCCTAGCGGGAGCTGAACTGAGGTTCGCTGGTGTTAAAAAAGTCTCCATGGTTGGTTGGAGAAGACCAGGCACGAGAGGTAACAACTTCTTTAAAACCGTCCTGTGTTGCAGGGTTTCGAAGATTACTGACGAGGAAGGATAAGTTACTTACCTGTAAATCCTAGTTCTCTTCCAGGGGTATCCTCATCAAAGTCATAAACATTGAATATTCCCGCCCCCGTGCGGGGACCCCGGAGCATATACAAAATACACACATATTATACATGTGTAAAAACAGCAATGCAGGCTATAATGTTAAAAACAGGCTAAAATGCTTTATTTCTATGAAGTTTTTTAATTTTTTTTTTATTTTTTATAAAACTACAATAGAGCATAAATATCTACCAAGCCCCCACAACTGGGCTTAGGGAAGTAAGCAGCAGCAAACACTAGAGAAAAAAGAGAAAAAACTGCATTGAAAAACAATGGAGCATTCTTAGCCAATAGGCTGCATGTAGGTTAACACAGGAGAAACATAAAAACTTTGGCACCGTGCCTTTAAGACCGTGAGCACCTCCAGTATCCCACCATGCCTCAGGGGTGAAGGAAAGGTGACAGTTGGTTCACAGTTAGGTCAGTTCTTTTTACGGTGACAATTTGTATAACTGATTCAAAATACAGTCTGTCCTGCACTTCTAGGAGACGTGCGTCCGGGGAGGAGGGTGGGTTGTTTATGACTTTGATGAGGATACCCCTGGAAGAGAACTAGGATTTACAGGTAAGTAACTTATCCTTCTCTTCCAGGGGATCCTCATCAATAGTCATAAACATTGAATAGATTAGCAAGCCCATCCCTAAATCCAGCGGACTGTCCGATAGAAGTGCAGGAATAGATAGGTATTACGCAAATAGATTTCTTAGAGAGGCCTGCCCCACTTGGGCATCCGCTCTTGCATCTGAGTCTAAACAGTAATGTCTAGTAAACGTATGGACAGACTTCCATGTAGCAGCCTTACAAATCTCAGATATCGGAACATTGTTAAGGAGGGCAGTAGTAGCCGCTTTTCCCCTTGTGGAATGCGCTCTAGTCCGCGCTAGTAATTGTTTATTAGCTGGCTGGTAAGTATTAACAATACAAGAAACTATCCATCTTGATATTGTTCGTTTAGATGCTGCCTCTCCTGTCCTCAAATGACCATAGTTTACAAACAAGCGGTTAGAGTGTCTAATCGATTTTGTCTTATCCAAATAAACTTTCAGCACTCTTTTCAAGTCTAAGGAGTGCAATGCTTTCTCTGCCGGAGTCTCCGGATTGGGAAAGAAAGTCGGTAAAGATATGGTCTGATTGATATGGAATTCTGACAACACCTTCGGAAGGAAAGATGGGTGAGTTCGTAGAACCACTCTATTGTCATGAAAAACCGTGTACGGTTCTTTGGAAGACAATGGCTGGATTTCACTGACCCTCCTCGCTGAAGTAATGGCCACTAGAAAAGCCGTCTTCCACGTAAGGTGTTGTAAAGAGGCCTTATGTATAGGCTCAAAAGTAGGGCCCATAAGTTTTGCCAAGACTATGTTCAGTTCCCATGGAGGAGAAGGTCTCCAAATGGGCGGAAAAACTTTCTTCAAACCTTCTAAGAAATCCTTGACTACAGGTTTCGTAAAGAAGGATTCCTGAGAAGGTGACTTGCGATAGGCTGTAATAGCAGACAAATGTACCTTAATAGATGATACCTGCAGACCGGACTTCGCTAGATGAAGCAAATAGGACAGTATGACATCCTCCTGAGCCCGTATGGGATTATGACCTTGCTGACAGAACCATATGTAGAATCTCTTCCACTTAAAAGCGTAAGAACGCCGCGTGGAAGGCCGTTTGGACTCTTTCAAGAAGTTCATACACTCCTGTGAGAGCCCTAGGTGCCCATACTGCAGGAATTCAGGAGCCATGCTGTTAAGCTCAGAGAGGGTAGGTTGGGATGTACAATTCTGCCCTCCATTCTGCTCAGAAGATCCGGTCTGCACGGCAGCCTCCTGTGAGGTTTTTCAGACAGGTTGAGGAGATCTGTGTACCAGAATTGACGGGGCCATTGTGGCGCTATAAGAATCATTCTGGTCCTGGATCTGTAAAGTTTGCTGATCACTGCCGGAATGAGGGGAATCGGCGGAAAAGCGTAGAGAAATATCCCTGACCAGTCGATCAACAGGGCATTCCCTCGAGATCCCGGACGGTAGAACCTGGATGCGAAGTCTGGCCATTTCTTGTTTACTTCGTCTGCGAAGAGATCCAGTTGAGGCCGACCCCATTGCGCGAAGATGTATTCTGCGACTTCGCCGTGTAGGACCCAATCGTGAGCGTCCTCTAGGTGTCTGCTCCGAAAATCTGCTTCCACGTTCTGCTGACCTGGCAGGTGCAACGCTGTAATTGACATTCCTCTGGCCAGGAGCCAATGCCATATCGCTTGGGACTCTCGCGATAGGGGTAGGGATCTTGTTCCCCCTTGTTTGTTCAGGTAATACATCATGGTTGTATTGTCCGTCTGTATTAAGAGCGTTTTCCCCTGAATTAGTGGTATGAAAGACTTGAGAGCCAGATGGACCGCTCTGAGTTCCAGCAGATTGATGTGGTACTGCTTTTCCGTGTCTGACCACAGACCCTGCGCTTGAAAAGGACCCAGATGAGCCCCCCATCCCTGAAGAGTCGCATCCGTTACTAGGGTGTCGGATGGAAACACCTGGTGAAACGGAGCACCCACTGACCGGTGAGGTCTGTGCATCCACCATCTCAATGACTGAAGTGCTACCGCCGGTAACTGCACCGTGTCCTCCCAGCGACCTGTCCTTTGGCTCCAGTTGGTCTCCAATGCCTCTTGGAGGGGTCTCATGTGGAGTCTGGCATTTGGGACAATAAAAATGCATGATGCCATGGAGCCCAGCAGCGATGTCACCTGACGTGCCGTAGGTGCGTTGGCTCTCAACAGGTCCTGACACTTCCTGCCTATTGAGGATAGTCGTTCCTCCGAAGGATACACTTTTTGGAGTTCTGTGTTTATGATAGCTCCTAGGTAGTGAAGATTCTGCGTTGGAATCAAGGTTGACTTTTGGTAATTGACCTGAAGACCTAGAGACTCGCAAACCCTGAGCACAATGTCCCGATGGCTTCTCGCCTGCTCCGGAGAAGAAGCCTTCAGTAGCCAGTCGTCTAGGTATGGATATATGTATATCCTTTGTTTTCGAAGATGCGCCGCCACCACTGCCATACATTTCGAGAAAACTCTTGGGGCAGATTTCAGGCCAAAGGGTAGAACTCTGAACTGGTAATGCTGTAACGCTACTCGGAAGCACAGGAATTTTTGATGTTTGGGAGCTATTGGGATGTGAAAGTACGCATCCTGCAGGTCGATGGAGCACATCCAGTCTCCCTGATGTAGTTGAGGGAAAATCTGGTGAAGCGCTAGCATCCTGAACTTCTGTTTCCTTATGTATTTGTTCAGCAGCCGTAGGTCCTGAATTGGCCTGAAAACGCCCTCTCGACCCTTCTTCGCCACCAGAAAGTAACGGGAGTAGACCCCCTGTCCTCTGCGTGCAGGTGGAACCTTTTCTATGGCATTCTTTTTTAGGAGGGCGAGAGCCTCCTTGCGTAGCAAGCTGAGATGAGATGGATTGTCTTTGGTTGGCGGCAAGTGTGGTGGAGGCTGTTTGAAAAGAAGAGAATAGCCATGTTCGACAATATTGAGCACCCATTTGTCTCTTGTGATAGAGTGCCACTCGTGAAGATAAGCTGTAATACTTCCCCCCACCGGAGTGGTGTACAGTGTCGAGGGAAGCGAGATCTCATTGCTTGGTGGGTGCTTTCGGAGTGGACTGCTGAGGTCTACTTGACCCTCGCTCCCTTGTGTTTCTCCGTTGAAAGAGAGGGCGTCCCTGTCGTTGCTGTGACCTTTGAGACCAATGAGGGGTTTGAACCCTCTGCTGGAAAGGGCGCCTGTCATACGGCCTGTACCTCCGCCTGAAATCTTTCTTTCTTTCCAGGCCCACTGCCCTCATGGTATCCACCTCGGTCTTCATGCGGGCCATTTCTTCGTCTGCATGGGCACCGAATAGAGAGTTCCCGGTGAATGGGAGATTCAGGATGCGTTGTTGTGCTTCCTGTTTCAAACCAGTGAGTCTCAGCCAGGAAGATCTCCTTGCACAGATTCCATGTGCGTACCCATGAGCAGCTAAATCGGCCCCATCTGCTGCCGCGCTGATAACCTGGTTGGATACCAGGCATCCTTCTTGCAGTATCTCCTGGAAATCTTGTCTGTCCTCTCTGGGCAATTTTTCTGTGAATCTACTGAGAGAGTCCCACAGAGAACGATCATACCTGCCCAGGAGCGCAGAAGCACTGGAGACTTTCATTGCCGAAGCCGCCGTCCCGCATATCTTTCTCCCCAGAGAGTCTAGATGCCTGCTCTCTTTATCCAGGGGTACCGTGGATGAAGATGCCAGCGAGTGGGTCTTTCGGGCGGCAGCTATTATAACCGAGTCCGGTGGCGGATCCTTCCTGAGGAACAAAGGGTCCTGTTTGGGAGCCTTGTATTTTTTGAGAATCCTAGCCGGGGCAGATTTAAGCGAGGCTGGGGCCAGAAAAGTGTCCATGGTTGGCTGCAACAAACCAGGCACTAGAGGCAGCAGCTTTTTTGATGCTTATCTCTGTTGTAGAGTCTCAAAGATGACTGATGAGGAGGTAGATGGCTCTGGAACCTCTATGTTGAGTTTCTGCGCTCCTCTTAGCAGCACCTCGTTAAACGTGGTAATGTCATCCACCGGTGAGTCTCTAGCAGGTGGTGAATCTGTTAGGGTGGGTGAGTAACGCCCCACAGATGAACCTGATGAAGACCAAGAGGGTGATCTTCTTGAACGAGACCTGGATCTTCGTTGAGAACGAGACCTGCTGCGAGACGCTGCAGCAGAGCGCCTAGGCCTCGCGGCCGGTTGGCGAGGAGCAGAACGAGCCCGTCCTGCCCTGGCTGTCGGTGATGGCGTTCTTGGCAGGGAGGCAGTAGGTGAATACATTCGCGAATATTGCGAATCTGGGGAGGCCGCTGGTCTGTTAAGGCTCTCCAGCCATCTCGGAGATAGATTGATGGGCGAGACATGCCCAGATGATGCCGCTCTGGACCGAGAAGAGTCGCTCGGTATGGAGACCACTGGAGATGGCGCGGCCTTGTCTGGCGTGGGGCGATGTTCTGCTCCCTGTGGGACAGGTAAAACCTGTGTTGACGTCGATGGGCGCCCAGCCGGTTGCTCTTGTCTCGACGTTGAGTGCCTCGACGTAGAGTGCCTTGACGTCGAACGGCGATCCTTGGACCTCGACCTGCTCGCCGTCGTGTGCCTCGACGTGGAGCGGTGGGAGGTCGACGGCGGATGTCTCTCATGCCGTCGTGGTGATTTCGACGTCGTGTGTCCTGACGTCGGGGGGCGCACAGCCTTTGGCGGCGACCGGGCACGCCGGCGATGGCTCGACGTCGATCGGCGGGCTGCCGTCGACGGAGACCTGCCCCTGCGATGATGTTCCCTCGACGCCGTTTACTTCGACGTCGGGTGTGTCGCCGTCGACGGCGATCTGTGCCGGTGGGACGGTGGTAGCTACGACGTCGACGGTGAACAAACAGGTACTTTCCTACCTGCTGACGTCAACCGAGCCATTCTCTCCTGAGAATGGCCTGCTGGTTGTCTGGGAAGTGAGGAGGACGATGTTCTTTGCCTCTCCTGAAGCCCATGTAGCCGGATCTTCTCTCTGTCTTTCAGAGTCCTCTTAGACATATTCTTGCATTACTTACAAGTGTCAGGGCAGTGACTCTGAGGCAGGCACACTATACACAGAGAGTGGGGATCTGACTAGGCCTTCTTCTTCCCACAAGCAGGGCATTTGACAAAAAGTGAAGGCATTTTCCTGTCAGGAAAAAACTGACTAGCTCAGACAAAGATGTTATTTGTCGAATGAAAAGTGAAAAAACACTTTTTTAAAGAATTTTTCTGAGAAAAACTCAGAAAAACTGAGAGCTCAATGCTCCAGGATCCTCTCAGAAGAAGCCGGAAAAAAGAACTGACCTAACTGTGAACCAACTGTCACCTTTCCTTCACCCCTGAGGCATGGTGGGATACTGGAGGTGCTCAGGGTCTTAAAGTCACGGTGCCAAAGTTTTTATGGTTCTCCTGTGTTAACCTGCATGCAGCCTATTGGCTAAGAATGCTTCATTGTTTTTCAATGCAGTTTTTTCTATTTTTTCTCTAGAGTTTGCTGCTGCTTACTTCCCTAAGCCTAGTTTTAGGAGCTTGGGTAGATATTTATGCTCTATTGTAGTTTTATAAAAAAAAAAAAAAAAAACTTCATAGAAATAAAGCATTTTAGCCTGTTTTTAACATTATAGCCTGCATTGCTGTTTTTACACATGTATAATATGTGTGTATTTTGTATATGCTCCGGGGTCCCCGCACGGGGGCGGGAATATTCAATGTTTATGACTATTGATGAGGATCCCCTGGAAGAGAAGTTGAAGGTTCCGGGACATCAATATTAAGCTTTTGTGCTCCCCTGAGCAGCACCACATTGAAAGTTGTTATGTCATCCACCGGGGAAACTCTAGCTGGTGGAGAATCCGTCAGAGTCGGGGAGTAACCTCTTATGGAAGACCTCGACGATGTGGACCAAGAAGGAGATCTTCTGTGATGGTGCAACCTTGACCTAGACCTCCTCTGGGAGCGTGACCTGCTCCTAGATCTTGTTGTAGTTCATCGAGGCCTAGTGGCAGACTGGCGAGACGTAGAACGAGCTCGTTCTGTATGCGCCGTTGGCGATGGTGTCCGCGGAAGCGACGCTGATGGTGAATACATCCGCGAGTATTGAGAGTCTGGAGAAGCAGGAGCTTTAAGACTCTCCAACCACCTTGGTGATAGGTTTATGGGCAAGATGTACCCTGACGATGCTCTTGACCGCGATCCACTCCTTATGGAGACCACTGGACTTGGTGGAGTGACATTCTTGTCAGCCAGTGGTTGCTGATGCTCTTCCCCTTGAGAGATAGGCAGTACCTGTCTCGACATCGAAAGGTGTACCGACGTCGAAGGAAGTGCCATGGACTGCTCAGGTCTCGATGTCGAGCACCTCGACGGCGACCGGTGGTCCCTTGTATGTGCGTGGCTCACCGTCGAGTGATGGACCGCTGACGACTGAAGCCTCTGCTCTCCCCGCTGAGGCGATCTCGACGTCGTCTTCTGTGCCGTCGAGGGGTGTGATGCCTTCGACGGTGTACGAGCACGGCGGTGCTGGCTCGACGTCGATCGGTGGGTTGCCGTCGACGGAGATCTGTCCCGATGATGGCTGTGCGCCTTCGACTTCGTATCCTTCGACGTCGGTCGGGTCGCCGTTGACGGCGATATGTGATGATGCGACGGTGGCAGCGATGACGTCGACGGGGAACAGACAGGCACCTTCTTATCAGCTGACGTCGATCTAGCCTGTCTCTCCTTAGAATGGTTTGTTGATTGCCTGGGAAGCGAAGAGGACGATGTTTTCTGCCTCTCATGAAGTCCATGAAGTCTGATCTTCTCTCTGTCCTTCAGAGTCCTTTTGGACATGTTTTTACAGTGCCTGCATGTGTTAGGGCAGTGGCTCTGAGGCAAACACACAATACAGAGAGAGTGTGGATCAGACTGGGCCTTCTTCTTCCCACAGGAAGGGCACTTCACAAAAAGAGAAGGCGTTTTCCAGTCAGGAAAAAATCCCCTCACTCAGAAAAAGGTGAACAACGTTGAGTGAAGGTAGAAAAAACAATGTTTTTGAATATTTTTCTGTGAAAAACTCAGAAAAATTGAGAGCTCAGTGCTCCAGGATCCTCTCAGAAGAAGCCGGAAAAAAGAACTGACCTAACTGTGAACCAACTGTCACCTCTCCTTCACCCCTGAGGCATGGTGGGATACTGGAGGTGCTCAGGGTCTTAAAGGCACGGTGCCAAATTTTGTGGTTGTGCTGTATTAACCTCCATGAGGCCTATTGGCTAATAATGCTCTATTGTTTTCAATGTAGTTTTTTCTCTTTTTTTCACATATGTTGCTGGTACTTCTTTTTCTGTGCCCGGCTATGGGGCTTTAGAAAGTTTTTTCTTGTAATTATAAAGGAGAGTGTTTAAAAAAAAAAAAAAAAAAAACTCCATAGAAATAAAGCATTTTTGCCTGTTTTTCATTATAGTCTGCATTGCTGTTATACACTTGTATACATGAATCCGGTATGAAAATAGTTTACTAAAAAATGCTATATTTTTCATATATATTTCATACTTATACATGTGTGTTTTTGTATATGCTCCGGGATCCCCGCACAGGGGCGGGAATATTCAATGTTTATGACTATTGATGAGAATCCCCTAGAAGAGATAGATAACTTACACAGTAATAGCACTCAGTCCCTCATTCCTTATACACAAAAACACACGGCTGCTTTTTTCCCTTCTTTGGAGAAGAGGAATAACTGGCGGGTTGCACCTGCAAGTGGGGATGCGTTAGGGTAGCTCTAGGGTGTCTCGGCTTAAGCCTACAACATTAATACTGATTACACAAACCGGTTCGTGTGCGACGAAAATGTGTAAACATATTAATGCCCAATGATGTGTTTCTATTGAACACGCTGTAAACTTATAATTAAAAAGAATGACAAGAAAAATAATTGCATTGAAACAGCTATTGGGTAAAGTCAGGTGATTTATGTGGAATGTTGTTTCTTGGGCTGCAGCAGTATAGGTGAGTATGGATAAGTTACTTACCTGTAAATCCTAGTTCTCTTCCAGGGGTATCCTCATCAAAGTCATAAACATTGAATATTCCCGCCCTTGTGCGGGGACCCCGGAGCATATATAAAATACACACATATTATACATGTGTAAAACAGCAATGCAGGCTATAATCATAAACAAACTAAAATGCTTTATTTCTAACTTTTTTTTTTTTTTTTTTTTTAATATTATAAATTTACAATAGAGAATAAATATCTACCCAAGCCCCCAAAACTGGGCTTAGGGAAGTAAGCAGCAGTAAACACTAGAGAAAAAGAGAAAAAACTACATTGAAAAACAATGGAGCATTCTTAGCCAATAGGCTGCATGCAGGTTAACACAGGAGAACCATAAAAACTTTGGCACTGTGCCCTTAAGACCCTGAGCACCTCCAGTATCCCACCATGCCTCAGGGGTGAAGGAAAGGTGACAGTTGGTTCACAGTTAGGTCAGTACTTTTTTACGGTGACAATCTGTGTAACTGATTCGAAAGACAGTGTGTCCTGCACTTCTAGGAGACGTGCGTCCGGGGAGGAGGGTGGGTTGTTTATGACTTTGATGAGGGTACCCCTGGAAGAGAACTAGGATTTACAGGTAAGTAACTTATCCTTCTCTTCCAGGGGATCCTCATCAATAGTCATAAACATTGAATAGATTAGCAAACCCATCCCTAAACTCTGCGGACTGTCTAATAGAAGTGCAGGAATAGATACGTATTATGCAAATAAATTTCTCAGAGAGGCCTGCCCCACTTGGGCATCCGCTCTGGCATCTGAGTCTAAACAGTAATGTCTAGTAAACGTATGCACAGACTTCCATGTAGCAGCCTTACAAATCTCAGATATTGGAACATTGTTAAGGAGGGCAGCAGTAGCCGCTTTTCCCCTTGTGGAATGCGCTTTAGGCCTAGCTAGTAATTGTTTATTAGCCAGCTGGTAAGTATTAACAATACAAGAAACTATCCATCTTGATATCATTCATTTGGATGCTGCCTCTCCTGTCCTCAAATGACCATAATTTACAAACAAGTGGTTGGAATGTCTAATCGATTTTGTTTTATCCAAATAAAATTTCAGCACTCTTTTCAAGTCTAAGGAGTGCAATGCTTTCTCCGCCGGAGTCTCCGGATTGGGAAAGAAAGTCGGTAAAGATATAGTCTGATTGATGTGGAATTCTGACACCACTTTCGGAAGGAAAGATGGGTGAGTTCGCAGAACCACTCTATTGTCGTGAAAAAACGTGTACGGTTCTTTGGAAGACAAAGCCTGAATTTCGCTGACCCTCCTCGCTGAAGTAATGGCCACCAAAAAAGCCGTCTTCCCCGTAAGGTGTTGTAAAGAGGCCTTGTGTATAGGTTCAAACGGAGGGCCCATAAGTTTTGACAATACTATGTTCAGTTCCCATGGAGGAGATGGTCTCCGAATGGGCGGAAAAACTTTTTTCAAACCTTCTAAGAAATCCTTGACTACAGGTTTCGTAAAGAAGGATTCCTGAGAAGGTGACTTACAATAAGCTGTAATGGCAGACAAATGTACCTTAATAGATGATACCTGCAGGCCGGACTTTGCCAGATGAAGTAAATAGGACAGTATGACATCCTCCTGAGCTCGTATGGGATTCTGACCTTGTTGACAGCACCATATGTAGAATCTCTTCCACTTAAAAGCGTAAGAACGCCGCGTGGAAGGTCGTTTGGACTCTTTCAAGATGTTCATGCACTCCTGTGAGAGCCCTAGGTGCCCATACTGCAGGAATTCAGGAGCCATGCTGTTAAGCTCAGAGAGGGTAGGTTGGGATGTAGAATCCTGCCCTCCATTCTGCTCAGAAGATCCGGTCTGCACGGCTGCCTCCTGTGAGGTTTTTCCGATAGGTTGAGGAGATCCGTGTACCAGAATTGACGGGGCCATTGTGGCGCTATGAGAATCATTCTGGTTCTGGATCTGTAAAATTTGTTGATCACTGCCGGTATGAGGGGAATTGGTGGAAAGGCGTAGAGAAATATCCCTGACCAGTCGATCAACAGGGCATTCCCTCGAGATCCCGGACGGTAGAACCTGGATGCGAAGTCTGGGCATTTCTTGTTTACTTCGTCTGCGAAGAGATCCAATTGAGGTCGACCCCATAGAGCGAAGATGTATTCGACGACTTCGCCGTGTAGGAACCAATCGTGTGCGTCCTCTAGGTGTCTGCTCAGGAAATCTGCTTCCACGTTTTGTTGCCCTGGCAGGTGAACCGCTGCAAGTGACATTCCTCTGGCCAGGAGCCAATGCCATATCGTTTGGGACTCTCGAGATAGGGATCTCGTTCCCCCCTGTTTGTTCAAATAATACATCGTGGTTGTATTGTCCGTTTGTATTAGGAGAGTTTTCCCCTGAATTAATGGTGTGAAAGACTTGAGAGCCAGATGGACCGCTCTGAGTTCCAGCAGATTGATGTGGTACTGCTTTTCCTTGTCTGACCACAGGCCCTGAGCTTGAAGGGGACCCAGATGAGCCCCCCATCCCTGAAGAGACGCATCCGTTACCAGAGTGTCGGATGGAACTACCTGTTGAAATGGAGCACCTACTGACAGGTGAGGTCTGTGCATCCACCATTTCAATGACTGAAGTGCCGCTGCCGGTAGTCGCACTCTGTCCTCCCAGCGACCTGTCCTTTGGCTCCAGTTGCTCTCCAATGCCTCTTGGAGGGGCCTCATGTGCAGTCTGGCATTTGGGACAGTGAAAATGCATGATGCCATGGAGCCCAGCAGCGATGTCACCTGACGTGCGGTAGGTGCGTTGGCTTTCAACAGGTCCTGACACTTCCTGTCTATTGAGGATAGTCGTTCCTCCGAAGGATACACTCTTTGGAGTTCTGTGTTTATTATAGCTCCCAGGTAGTGAAGGTTCTGTGTTGGAATCAAGGTTGACTTTTGGTAATTGATCTGAAAACCTAGAGACTCGCAAACCCTGAGCACAATGTCCCGATGGCTTCTCGCCTGCTCCGGAGAAGAAGCCTTCAGTAACCAGTCGTCTAGGTATGGGTAGATGAATATCTTTTGTTTTCGAAGATGTGCCGCTACCACCGCCATACATTTCGAGAAGACGCGTGGGGCAGATTTCAGGCCAAATGGTAGAACTCTGAACTGATAGTGCTGTGACGCTACTTGGAAGCGCAAGAATTTCCGATGCTTGGGAGCTATTGGGATGTGAAAATATGCATCCTGCAGATCGATGGAACACATCCACTCTCCCTGATCTAGCTGAGGGAAAATCTGGTGAAGCGCTAGCATCCTGAACTTCTGTTTTCTTATTTATTTGTTCAGCAGCCGTAAGTCCAGAATTGGTCTGAAAACGCCCTCTCTGCCCTTTTTCGCCACCATAAAATAACGGGAGTAAACCCCCTTTCCTCTGTGCGCAGGTGGAACCCTTTCTATGGCATTCTTTTGTAAGAGGGCGAGAGCCTCTTTGCGCAGCAGGCTGAGATGAGATGGATTGCATTTGGCTGGTGGCAAGTGTGGTGGAGGCTGTTTGAAAAGAAGAGAGTAGCCATTTTCGACAATATTGAGCACCCATTTGTCTCTTGTGATAGAGTGCCACTCGTGAAGATAACCTGTAATACTTCCCCCCACCGGAGTGGTGTACAGTGTCGAGGGAAGCGAGATTTCATTGTTTGGCCGGTGCTTTCGGTGTGGACTGCTGAGGTCTACTTGACCCTCGCTCCCTTGTGTTCCTTCGCTGAAAAAGAGGGCGTCCCTGCCGTTGTTGTGGCCTTTGGGACCAGTGAGGGGTTTGAACCCTCTGCTGGAAAGGGCGCCTGTCATAAGGCCTATACCTTCTCCTGAAATCTTTCTTCCTTTCCATGCCTACTGCCCTCATGGTGTCCACCTCGGTCTTCATGCGGGCCATTTCCTCGTCTGCATGGGTACCGAACAGCGAGTTCCCGGCGAATGGGAGATTCAGGATGCCCTGTTGTGCTTCTTGCTTTAAACCAGTCAGTCTCAGCCAGGAAGACCTTCTTGCACAGATTCCATGTGCGTACCCATGTGCAGCTAAATCCGCCCCATCTGCCGCTGCGCTGATAACCTGGTTGGATACCAGGCATCCCTCCTGCAGGATCTCTTGAAAATCTTGTCTGTCTTCTCTGGGCAATTTCTCTGTGAATCTATTGAGGGAGTCCCACAGAGAACGGTCATACCTGCCCAGGAGTGCAGAAGCACTGGAGACTTTCATTGCCGAAGCCACTGTACCGCACATCTTTCTCCCCAGAGAGTCTAGATGCCTGCTCTCTTTATCCGGGGGGACCGTGGAGGATGATGCCACCGAGTGGGTTTTACGGGCTGGGGCCAATATTACAGAGTCCGGTGGCGGATCCTTTTTAGGAACAAAGGGTCCTGTTCGGGAGCCTTATATTTTTTCAGAATCCTAGCCGGGGCAGATTTGAGTGTGGCTGGGGCCAGAAAAATGTCCATGGTTGGCTGCAACAAACCAGGCACTAGAGGCAGTAGCTTTTTTGACGCTGATCTATGCTGCAGAGTCTCAAAGATAACTGACGAGGAGGTAGATGGCTCTGGAACCTCTATGTTTAATTTCTGCACTCCCCTTAACAGCACCTCGTTAAACGTGGTAATGTCATCCACCGGTGAGACCCTAGCAGGTGGAGAATCTGTTAGGGTGGGGGAGTAACGCCCGACAGATGATACTGACGACGACCAAGAGGGTGATGTTCTTCGTGAACGAGACCTGGATCGCCGTTGAGATCGAGACCTGCTGCGAGACGCTGTAGCAGAGCGCCCAGGCCTCGCGGTCGGTTGACCAGGAGCAGAACGAGCCCGTCCTGCACTTGCTGTCGGTGATGGCGTTCTTGGAAGGGAGGCAGTAGGCGAGTACATTCGCGAATACTGTGAATCCGGGGAGGCCGCTGGTCTATTAAGGCTCTCTAGCCATCTTGGAGATAGGTTGATGGGCGAAACATGCCCAGATGATGCCGCTCTTGAACGAGATGAGTCGCTCGGTATGGAGACCACAGGAGATGGTGCGGCCTCGTCTGCTGGCGGGGGCGATGTTCTACTCCCTGCGGGACAGGTAAAACCTGTGTTGACGTCGACGGCTGTGTCGACGTCGAAGGGCACCCCATCGGTTGCTCTTGTCTCGACGTTGAGTGTCTCGATGTTGGGTGTCTCGGCGTAGAGTGTCTCGACGTCAAACGCGATCTTTGGACCTCGACCTACTTGCCGTCGTGTACCTCGACGTGGAGCGGTGGGAGGTCGACGGCGGATGTCTCTCATGCCGTCGTGGCGATTTCGACGTCGTGTCTTTTGACGTCGGGGGCGTACGGCCTTTGGCGGCGACCGGGCACGTCGGCGATGGCTCGACGTCGATCGGCGGGCTGCCGTCGACGGAGATCTGCCCCTGCGATGGTGTTCCTTCGACGTCGGGTGGGTCGCCGTCGACGGCGATCTATGCCGGTGAGACGGTGGCAGCGACGACGTCGACGGGGAACAAACAGGTACTTTCCTACCTGCTGACGTCGACCTAGCCATTCTCTCCGGAGAATGGCCTGCTGGTTGCCTGGGAAGTGAAGAGGACGATGTTTTCTGCCTCTCATGAAGCCCATGTAGCCTGATCTTTTCTCTGTCCTTCAGAGTCCTCTTTGACATATTCTTGCAGTGCTTACAAGTGTCAGGGCAGTGACTCTGAGGCAGGCACACAATACAAAGAGAGTGTGGGATCCTCTCAGAAGAAGCCGGAAAAAAGAACTGACCTAACTGTGAACCAACTGTCACCTTTCCTTCACCCCTGAGGCATGGTGGGATATTGGAGGTGCTCAGGATCTTAAAGGCACGGTGCCAAAGTTTTCATGGTTCTCCTGTGTTAACCTGCATGCAGCCTATTGGCTAAGAATGCTCCATTGTTTTTCAATGTAGTTTTTTCTCTTTTTCTCTAGTGTTTACTGCTGCTTACTTCCCTAAGCCCAGTTTTGGGGGCTTGGGTAGATATTTATTCTCTATTGTAATTTTATAATATAAAAAAAAAAAAAAAAAAAAAATCATAGAAATAAAGCATTTTAGCCTGTTTATGATTATAGCCTGCATTGCTGTTTTACACATGTATAATATGTGTGTATTTTATATATGCTCCGGGGTCCCCGCACAAGGGCAGGAATATTCAATGTTTATGACTATTGATGAGGATCCCCTGGAAGAGAACCAGAGTCTGGCACTGTACTCCATGAGCTGCACTTCAAGTAACGGGCAGATTCATTGTTCACGGTTTCTGCAACTGGTAGCTAAAGCAGTTTAATCTTTGAGAGGATTGTATCCTGAATATCAGAGGAGGGAGAGGATAGTGTGTTGACAAAAACTCTAATGAACCAGTGTTATCGAAGGAAAAGCAAGGAATGGAGTCTGGGGACTCCTTTGTGGAGGCAAGAACAACCAAGGCATGATAGAGGCACGTGGGATGATCATTAGTGGCTCCTTCAGGGTAGCGTGTCAAGGGATGTTGGGAGGGGGCTCTTGGGGTGGAAGCGATGGGGAGAGATTAGGAAAAAAGTGCCTTAGTTGTAGTGTTACTATTTTGTTTGTCTGTAGAGACAAACCTACATCAAAAATTAATAAAATTAATAAAACATGTTAAAACACAATGGCAGTTCACTCGATAGGTGGAAGTTAGTTTCCCTTACTGGATTAAGTTAGAGTACTGGTAACAGCACATAACTGCAGAAGTGCCATCACTAATTATAATACACAAATGCCAAGACCTCACTTCCAAGCACAACAAATTACCTAACAGGACCATGACAATAACAAGGAGAAACAGTGCAATTCAATGATCAAAGAATGAGTACGTTATAGAGACATTTAAGCTAAATTAAGACTGAATGCTCAAACTGATACACACAATAGTACACTCAATAGTAATAGGCCTTAAGCAATGGGGAGGCTGTCCCTATTGACTGTGGGCAGGGGCAGCTGAGGACAGCTACTTACACCACTAGCTTGAATAGATGTTGTTTGAGCTTATGAATAAAGCAGTGAAACTGTTCACTTCCCTGAGGTTTTTGGGGAGATTGTTCTAAATATTTGCCCCTGCCAATTTCAAAGCTCTACCTTCATTGTTTAATGAGGCCTATGGCTTGAACATCTGGTCAGAGCATGAGCACCGATGTGTGATCCATTGCTGGAAACTATTCAACAAGTATTCAGAGTCTTTTCCAGTGATCAGTTTTCAACCAAGCACCGACCTCCGTTTTAGCTGGTAATGCAAGGTCAACAAAGATAGTTGAGATCTCAGGGC
Organism: Pleurodeles waltl; assembly: GCF_031143425.1. NCBI lineage: Eukaryota > Metazoa > Chordata > Amphibia > Caudata > Salamandridae > Pleurodeles > Pleurodeles waltl. The sequence continues at coordinate 683,195,571 of NC_090451.1, read as the reverse complement.
AGAACTCTAATTGTTTTTCCTAAGACTATAAATATGGCAGTTTTCTGTCAATAGTAGTTTCTCTATCATCACTTTGTGGTGTTCGATTATTAGCAAAGACGGATATTTCATAAAGGGTGAAATGGGTAGCATTCACTGTGACCTGTATTTGAGGGTCAAATAATATCTGACAGTCCAAGAGAACATCACAATTCAATTATCTTCTACCAGGAAAGCAGCTGACCACAGCGGTAGGGCCAGCAGTCATGCCGTTGGATGTCATTTTTTAAAATTTGATAGCACAATCTCGATTTTATTTCTAGAAAGGCTGAATCTGTAAAATTATTCATTCAAAGACTGTTAAAGTATGCCACAGTTCTTTGTGAGACAACACAGACATACTTGTAGATGTCACATCAAATGCCGCGTTTTGGGCTGTCATGTAAGCTGTGTATCAAGGTGTAGTGTAATAACTGTTCAGCATGTTCCGGTAGTCAAAATGCATTATAGCACTGTCCCATCAGTCACAGTTAAGGTTAAGGTTAAGATTCATTATGTGTATTTGTGCTAATCAACTATGCCTTGGTAACACTTCAGGGCTTAAAATGCATGAGCGAAATATTATCTGCTGTCCTAATTGCTACAATTATCTCTCTCTTACTGTAAATAAAGACCTGAGAACTATTTCAATAAGCATATGAATAAATAATATGACAATTACACAAGGATAGCCTTGAAAGGATTCCTTCATCTATACTTCATGTTCACACTTCTGGAACTGAGGATTAAGCCCAGTACAGTCCTTGGAGACATGGAAATTCAATGATCATGCAATTCTCCTTTTGTCAGCTTAACCCTACTGAATATTTCATTTGTTTTAAAAATACCTATCCATAAGCTGTTCATTCTCATCCAGTTTGTAACAGCCAAGAGATAGTCACTCGTTATATTTATCTCTGTAATGCTAGCTGTATTCAACCACTGACTCCTGTGCTTAGCTTAGCTTCAGGTGTCTGCCGTCACATCTGTGGCGTGGGGTTTTTCCACACCAAGCTTGTTTTCCACATAGAACGTGTTTGTGCTTCTTTCCAAATGCACCGGGTTCCACTGTGCAGGAACATAACATGGGGGATGAGGACAGTAGACATGATAAGACAGTCTCAGCTTCGTAATGTTTTCAATGTTTTCACGAAGGTAAAGTACTGCTCCTCTGTCTCTGGAATGCTCATCGGGCAGGGCCTGTTCCTTTGTGTGTTTTCAACGCAGACTGAGTTCACCCAGCGCTTTACTTTTGTAACTTACATAAAGGGAGGGGTAGGTTGCCAGAACCTTCCTCTTGGGTTTGTTTAAAGTATATAAGGTGGGGAAGCTTGGCATTGAGGCAGAAGGAACTCATTTTTAGCGTGGACGCACCACCCAAAACAAAATCCAGTCAGGGAAGGTTCTCCTGTCTCGGCTGTCCAGGGTTCCTCAGCTTGACATTGGCAAGGATGATGCTGGATTTGCTCCCCACGGTGATACACTTATCTTCTCAATGATCTATCTTCACTGTGTGTGTGTGTGTGTTTTATATTTATATATATATATATATTCACAGCAAATATTCATTGTTGATGTATTGCACCATTTTACGACTGTAATTGTTTAACTGCTTTGGGTATTTTGGCATTTACACGTTTTTTACTGCATTCGAGTTAAATGCTCATGTTCATGTTTTCGTGTGCTTTTATTGGATAGCTGGAAAGTGCCTTAATAAACTCATTACTCAAACTAGGAGTGCTGCATTCCTTGGCATTGTTTTTCTCTTAGTTTGAAGCAGAGGAAATACCTCCTTGGCATGGTTACCCCCTGACTTTTCGCCTTTGCTGATGCTAAGTTATGATCTGAAAGTGTGCTGGAACCCTGCTAACCAGGCCCCAGCACCAGTGTTCTTTCCCCAAACTGTACCTTTGTCTACACAATTGGCACAACCCTGGCACTCAGGTAAGACCCTTGTAAATGGTACCCCTGGTACCAAGGGCCCTGATGCCAGGGAAGGTCTCTAAGGGCTGCAGCATGTCTTAGGCCACCCTGGAGACCCCTCACTCAGCACATACACACTGCTTCCCAGCTTGTGTGTGCTAGTGGGGAGAAAATGACTAAGTCGACATGGCACTCCCCTCAGGGTGCCATGCCAACCTCACACTGCCTATAGGTATAGGTCAGTCACCCCTCTAGCAGGCCTTACAGCCCTAAGGCAGGGTGCACCATACCACAGGTGAGGGCATATGAGCATGAGCACTATGCCCCTACAGTGTCTAAGCAGATCCTAAGACATTATAAGTGCAGGGTAGCCATAAGAGTATATGGTCTGGGAGTCTATCAAACACGAACTCCACAGCACCATAATGGCTACACTGAAAACGGGGAAGTTTGGTATCAAACTTCTCAGCACAATAAATGCACACTGATGCCAGTGTGCACTTTACTGTAAAATACACCCAGGGGGCATCTTAGAGATGCCCCCTGAAAACATACCCGACTTCCAGTGTGGGCTGACTAGTTTTTGCCAGCCTGCCACACACCACACATGTTGCTGGCCACATGGGGAGAGTGCCTTTGTCTCTCTGTAGCAAGGAACAAAGCCTGTACTGGGTGGAAGTGCTTCTCACCTCCCCCTGCAGGAACTGTAACACCTGGCGGTGAGCCTCAAAGGGTCATCCCCTTTGTTACAGCGCCACAGGGCATCCCATCTAGTGGAGATGCCCGCCCCTCCGGCCACTGCCCCCACTTTTGGCGGCAAGGCTGGAGGAGATAATTAGAAAAACAAGGAGGAGTCACCCACCAGTCAGGACAGCCCCTAAGGTGTCCTGAGCTGAGGTGACTCTTACTTTTAGCAATCCTCCATCTTGTAGAAGGAGGATTCCCCCAATAGGATTAGGGATGTGCCCCCCTCTCCACAGGGACGAGGCACAAAGAGGGTGTAGCCACCCTCAAGGACAGTAGCCATTGGCTACTGCCCTCCCAGACCTAAACACACCCTTAAATTCAGTATTTAGGGGCCCCCAGAACCAAGGAAGATAGATTCCTGTAACCTAAAGAAGAAGAAGGACTGCTGACCTGAAGCCCTGCAGTGAAGACGGAGACGACAACTGATTTGGCCCAGCCCCACCAGCCTGTCTCCCTACTTCGACGAAAATTGCAACAGCGACACATCCAACAGGGACCAGCGACCTCTGAAGCCTCAGAGGACTGCCCTGCATCCAAAGGACCAAGAAGCTCCTGAGAACAGCGGCCCTGTTCAACAAACTGCAACTTTCTGCAACAAAGAAGCAACTTTAAAGACTTCACGTTTCCCGCCGGAAGCGTGAGACTTTCCACTCTGCACCCGACGCCCCCGGCTCCACCTGCAGGAAACAAACACCTCAGGGAGGACTCCCCTGAGACTGCGAGCCCGTGAGTAACCAGAGATGACCCCCCCGAGCCCCCACAGCGACGCCTGCAGAGGAAATCCAGAGGCTCCCCCTGACCGCGACTGCCTGTAACAAGGGACCCTATGCCTGGAACCAACACTGCACCTGCAGCCCCCAGGACCTGAAGGAACCGAACTCCAGTGTAGGAGCGACCCCCAGGCAACCCTCTGCCTAGCCCAGGTAGTGGCTACCCAGAGGAGCCCCCCTCCTGTGCCTGCCTGCATCGTTGAAGAGACCCCCGGGTCTCCCCATTGCTTTCAATACAAAACCTGACGTCTGTTTGCACTCTGCACCCGTCCCGTCCCTGTGCCGCTGAGGGTGTACTTTCTGTGCCTGCTTGTGTCCCCCCCCCCCCCCCCCCCGGTGCCCTACAAAACCCCCCTGGTCTGCCCTCCGAGGACGCGTGTACTTACCTGCTGGCAGACTGGAACCGGGGCACCCCTGTTTCCATTGAAGCCTATGTGTTTTGGGCACCTCTTTGACCTCTGCACCAGACCGGCACTGAGCTGCTGGTGAGGTAACTTTGGGGTTGCCTTGAACCCCCAACGGTGGGCTACCTTGGACCCAACTTTGAACGACTGTAAGTGTTTTACTTACCTGTGAACTTAACAATTACTTACCTTCCCCAGGAACTGTTGATTTTTGCAGTGTCCACTTTTAAAATAGCTTATTGCCATTTTTGTCAAACCTGTACATGCTATTGTGATCATTCAAAGTTCCTAGAATACCTGCGTGAAATACCTTTCATTTGAAGTATTACTTGTAAATATCGAACCTGTGGTTCTTAAAATAAACTAAGAAAATATATTTTTCTATATAAAAACCTATTAGCCTGGAGTAAGTCTTTGAGTGTGTGTTCCTCATTTATTGCCTGTGTGTGTACAAAAAATGCTTAACACTACCCTCTGATAAGCCTACTGCTCGACCACACTACCACAAAATAGAGCATTAGAATTATCTCTTTTTGCCACTATCTTACCTCTAAGGGGAGCCCTTGGACTCTGTGCACACTATTTCTTACTTTGAAAGAGTATATGCAGAGCCAACTTCCTACAGTTGTGCACTGGATCAACCAGAAACTTATTATCATCTGCCCACATCTGACAAAGGTGCTTTCTTTCTTTAGGCAGGTGTGCCCAGTGTAAAATACATAGGTAGAGAATAAGAAATTCAAAATGTTCACAGTGTAAAATAGACTGATACCTAGAGTCACTGTGAGCACTGGCTCACAGGGAACATACTCACTTCCAAGAATATTATTTGTTTTGAAGGCTATATTGCTTTCTGTGCCCAACTGCATAATAATGCTTTTATCACCCATTCATCTAGATATGGGTAGACTGTACAAATATTCCAAAGGCGAAGTCTACAACATTTTATGAGCACTCATGGGGCCAATGTGAGGCCAAATGGAGGTGCCCCAAACTGATAATGCTGTTTGCCTAATTAGAATCTTAGAAAATGGTGATGAGCACAACATATGGGTTTGCTGAAATTTGCGTCCTCTAAGTCTACCCAATACAATACTTCATTATGGCGCAATAACAGAGAGGGATGATAGTAAGGCAAGTGCTTACCTCCTGAATCTCAGATGTATGAGAAAACAATAATAAGTGCTAAGCAATATCCCGTCTAGCAGGCAATGGCTAGCACTGTTCCACATTTGGAAACACTTTCAAAGCAGAACCTTCCTTGTTGTCGACTGTGTGGGATCATCCTGCAAGCACTTGCACAATAGCATGAATCGTTTTGTATTGTAATTGCACTTGTGTAGTGCTTGTATAATGCTTTCTACCCCTGAAAAGGAGTTGAAGTGCTTTATGACAAAAGCATGCTATTCTGTGACCCAAAGTCAGTGGTTGGCCCAGTGTTTATTAAACGTTGTATATTTGTTGGCTATTGGGTTAGTCTTGTGCTTGAAGGAAAGTTTTTTAAGCATTTCATCCAGCTTCTAGTGGTAGGCTGAGTTAACAGGTATGAAGTGCTAGTACATTAATATAGAACATAGCCAGAATGAGCTACATGCTGTAGTATATTGCTGAGGAACTAACACAATGAAGCAAAACAAATCTGAAGAAAGGCTATTGTAGGTCTACAAGGAAGACATAAGAGCACTCCTTGAAGATAATGAAACACCATTTAATTGAAATATCCATTTGTTTTGTATACATATATGGGAAGGAAAGGTTTGACGTGTGACTTATTTCTAAGGAGTGAGTGTAAAAACTTCATCCCTTTCTCATTCCCATGTGCGAGGATGATAGACCTGTGCCCTAAATCTATGAGTTAGTTCAGAAGCCTTTGTCAATTTTCCTTCAGAAGGATTGTCAAGTTAGTCCACATGTTGTCCTTTGAAGCAGGTAAGAGATGGATAAGTTACTTACCTGTAAATCCTAGTTCTCTTCCAGGGGTATCCGCATCAAAGTCATAAACATTGAATATTCCCGCCCTTGTGCGGGGACCCCGGAGCATATACAAAATATATATCTATAAAGTATGAAATATGCACGAAAAATATATATATAGCATTTTTTAGTGGACATATCTTTCATACTAAACTCATATATACATGTGTAAAACAGCAATGCAGGCTATAATCATAAACAAGCTAAAATGCTTTATTTCTATGGAGTTTTTTTTTTTTTTAATCATTATAAAATTACAATAGAGAATAAATATCTACCCAAGCCCCCAAAACTGGGCTTAGGGAAAATAAGCAGCAGCAATATCTAGAGAAAAACTACATTGAAAAACAATGGAGCATTCTTAGCCAATAGGCTGCATGCAGGTTAACGCAGGAGAACCATAAAAACTTTGGCACCGTGCCTTTAAGACCCTGAGCACCTCCAGTATCCCACCATGCCTCAGGGGTGAAGGAAAGGTGACAGTTGGTTCACAGTTGGGTCAGTACTTTTTTACTGTGACAATCTGTGAAACTGATTCGAAAGACAGTCTGTCCTGCACTTCTAGGAGACGTGCGTCCGGGGAGGAGGGTGGTTTGTTTATGACTTTGATGAGGATACCCCTGGAAGAGAACTAGAATTTACAGGTAAGAAAACGTATCCTTCTCTTCCAGGGGATCCTCATCAATAGTCATAAACATTGAATAGATTAGCAAGCCCATCCCTAAACTCTGCGGACTGTCTAATAGAAGTGCAGGAATAGATACGTATTATGCAAATAAATTTCTCAGAGAGGCCTGCCCAACCTGGGCGTCTGCTCTTGCATCTGAATCTAAACAGTAATGTCTAGTAAATGTGTGTACAGACTTCCATGTAGCAGCCTTACAAATCTCAGAGATTGGGACATTGTTAAGGAGGGCAGCAGTAGCCGCTTTTCCCCTTGTGGAATGCGCTTTAGGCCTAGCTAGTAATTGTTTATTAGCCAGCTGGTATGTATTAACAATACAAGAAACTATCCATCTTGATATCGTTCGTTTAGATGCTGCCTCTCCTGTCCTCAAATGACCATAATTGTGGTTGGAATGTCTAATCGATTTTGTCCTATCCAAATAAAATTTCAGCACTCTTTTCAAGTCTAAGGAGTGCAATGCTTTCTCTGCCGGAGTCTCCGGATTGGGAAAGAAAGTCGGTAAAGATATAGTCTAATTGATGTGGAATCCTGACACCACCTTCGGAAGGAAAGATGGGTGAGTTCGCAGAACCACTCTATTGTCATGAAAAACTGTGTACGGTTCTTTGGAAGACAAAGCCTGAATTTCACTGACCCTCCTCGCGGAAGTAATAGCTACCAAAAAAGCCGTCTTCCACGTAAGGTGTTGTAAAGAGGCCTTGTGTATAGGTTCGAAAGGAGGGCCCAAAAGTTTTGACAGTACTATGTTCAGTTCCAATGGAGGAGAGGGTCTCCGAATGGGCGGAAAAACTTTTTTCAAACCTTCTAAGAAATCCTTGACTACTGGTTTCGTAAAGAAGGATTCCTGAGAAGGTGATTTACGATAGGCTGTAATGGCAGACAAATGTACCTTAATAGATGATACCTGCAGACCGGACTTTGCCAGATGAAGTAAATAAGACAGTATGACATCCTCCTGAGCCCGTATGGGATTGTGCCCTTGTTGACAGCACCATATGTAGAATCTCTTCCACTTAAAAGCGTAAGAACGGCGCGTGGAGGGTCGTTTGGACTCTTTCAAGATGTTAATGCACTCCTGCGAGAGCCCTAGGTGTCCATACTGCAGGAATTCAGGAGCCATGCTGTTAAGCTCAGAGAGGGTAGGTTGGGATGTAGGATCCTGCCCTCCATCCTGCTCAGAAGATCCGGTCTGCACGGCAGCCTCCTGTGAGGTTTTTCCGAAAGGTTGAGGAGATCTGTGTACCAGAATTGACGGGGCCATTGTGGCGCTATGAGAATCATTCTGGTTCTGGATTTGTAAAGTTTGTTGATCACTGCCGGTATGAGGGGAATCGGTGGAAAAGCGTAGAGAAATATCCCTGACCAGTCGATCAAAAGGGCATTCCCTCGCGATCCCGGACGGTAGAACCTGGATGCGAAGTCTGGGCATTTCTTGTTTACTTCGTCTGCGAAGAGATCCAATTGAGGTCGACCCCATTGAGCGAAGATGTCCTCGACGACTTCGCCGTGTAGGACCCAATCGTGTGCGTCCTCTAGGTGTCTGCTCAGGAAATCTGCTTCCACGTTTTGTTGACCTGGCAGGTGAACCGCTGTAAGTGACATTCTCCTGGCCAGGAGCCAATGCCATATCGTTTGAGACGCTCGAGATAGGGGTAGGGATCTCGTTCCCCCCTGTCTGTTCAAAGAATACATTGTGGTTGTATTGTCTGTTTGTATTAGGAGTGATTTCCCCTGAATCAATGGAGTGAAAGACTTGAGAGCCAGATGGACCGCTCTGAGTTCCAGCAGATTGATGTGGTAGTTCTTTTCCTTGTCGGACCACAGGCCCTGAGCTTGGACGGGACCCAGATGAGCCCCCCATCCCTGAAGAGACGCATCCGTTACCAGAGTGTCGGATGGAACTACCTGGTGAAACGGAGAACCTACTGACAGGTGAGGTCTGTGCATCCACCATTGTAATGACTGAAGTGCCGCTGTCGGTAGCCGCACTTTGTCCTCCCAGCGACCTGTCCTTTGGCTCCAGCTGCTCTCCAATGCATCTTGAAGGGGCCTCATGTGCAGCCTGGCATTTGGGACAATGAAAATGCATGAAGCCATGGAGCCCAGTAGCGATGTCACCTGACAGGCAGTAGGTGCGTCGGCTTTTAACAGGTCTTGACACTTCCTGTGTATCGATAAAAGTCGTTCCTCCGAAGGATACACTCTTTGGAGCTCTGTGTTTAGTATAGCCCCCAGGTAGTGAAGGTTCTGTGTTGGAATCAAGGTTGACTTTTGGTAGTTGATTTGAAGACCTAGAGACTCGAAAACCCTGAGCACAATGTCCCGATGGGCTTCTCGCCTGATCCGGAGAGGAAGCCTTCAGTAACCAGTCGTCTAGGTATGGGTAGATGAAGATCTTTTGTTTCCGAAGATGTGCCGCTACCACTGCCACACATTTCGAGAAGACGCAGGGGGCAGATTTCAGGCCGAATGGTAGAACTCTGAACTGATAGTGCTGTGAAGCTATTTGGAAACGCAAGAATTTCCGATGCTTGGGAGCTATTGGGATGTGAAAATATGCATCCTGCAGGTCGATGGAGCACATCCAGTCTCCCTGATGTAGTTGCGGGAAAATCTGGTGAAGAGCTAGTATCCTGAACTTTTGTTTTCTTATGTACTTGTTCAGCAGCCGTAAGTCCAGAATTGGTCTGAAAACGCCCTCTCGGCCCTTTTTCGCCACCAGAAAATAACGGGAGTAAACCCCCTTTCCTCTGTGCGCAGGTGGAACCTTTTCTATTGCTTTCTTTTGTAAGAGGGCGAGAGCCTCTTTGCGCAGCAGGCTGAGATGAGATGGAATGCATCTGGCTGGTGGTAAGTGTGGTGGAGGCTGTCTGAAAAGAAGAGAGTAGCCATTTTCGACAATGTTGAGCACCCATTTGTCTTTTGTGATAGAGTGCCACTCGTGAAGATAACCTGTGATACTTCCCCCCACCGGAGTGGTGTACAGTGTCGAGGGAAGCGAGATCTCATTGTTTGGCCGGCGCTTTCGGTGTGGACTGTTGAGGTCTACTTGACCCTCGCTCCCTTGTGGGCTTACGAGCCTGAAAAAGGGGGCGTCCTTGCCGTTGTTGTGGCCTTTGGGACCAGTGAGGGGTTTGAACCCTCTGCTGGAACGGGCGCCTGTCATAAGGCCTGTACCTCCGCCTGAAATCTTTCTTCCTTTCCAGGCCTACTGCCCTCATGGTGTCCACCTCTGTCTTCATGCTGGCCATCTCTTCATCTGCATGGGTACCGAACAGCGAGATCCCACTGAATGGGAGATTTAGGATGCGCTGCTGTGCTTCCTGCTTTAAACCAGTCAGTCTCAGCCAGGAAGACCTTCTAGCACAGATTCCATGTGCGTACCCATGCGCCGCTAAGTCCGCCCCATCCGCCGCCGAGCTGATGACCTGGTTGGATACCAGGCATCCCTCTTGCAGGATTTCTTGAAAGTCCTGTCTGTCTTCTCTGGGCAATTTTTCTGTAAATCTGTGGAGGGAGTCCAACAGAGAACGGTCATACCTGCCCAGGAGTGCAGAAGCGTTGGAGACTTTCATTGCAGATGCCGCCGTACCACACATCTTTCTCCCCAGAGAGTTTAGATGCCTGCTCTCTTTATCCGGGGGGACCGTGGAGGATGATGCCACCAAGTGGGTTTTTTGGGCTGCGGCCAATATAACAGAGTCCGGTGGCGGATCCTTTCTTAGGAATAAAGGATCCTGTTCGGGAGCCTTATATTTTTTCAGAATCCTAGCCGGGGCAGACTTGAGTGTGGCTGGGGTCAGAAAAGTGTCCATGGTTGGCTGCAATAAGCCAGGCACTAGTGGTAGTAGCTTTTTCAACACTTATCTGTGCTGCAGAGTCTCAAAGATGACTGACGAGGAGGTAGATGGCTCTGGAACCTCTATATTTAATGTCTGCGCTCCCCTTAACAGCACCTCGTTAAAAGTGGTAATGTCATCCACCGGTGAGATCCTAGCAGGTGGAGAATCTGTTAGGGTGGGGGAGTAACGCCCAACAGATGATCCTGACGACGACCAAGAGGGTGATCTTCTGTGTCGTGATCGTGACCTGGATCTCCGTTGGGAACGAGACCTGCTGCGAGACGCTGTAACAGAGCGCCCAGGCCTCGCGGTGGGTTTACGAGGAGCAGAACGAGCCCGTCCTGCCCGCGCTGTCGGCGATGGTGTTCTCGGGAGAGAGCCAGTAGGAGAGTACATTCGAGAGTATTGTGAATCCGGGGAGGCCGCTGGTCTATTAAGGCTCTCCAACCATCTAGGTGATAAGTTGATGGGAGAAACATGCCCCGATGATGCCGCTCTCGAATGAGATGAGTCGCTCCGTATGGAGACCACTGGAGATGGTGCGGCCTTATCTGCTGGAGGACGATGCTCTACTCCCTGCGAGACAGGTAAAACCTGTGTCGACGTCGACAGCTGTGCCGACGTCGAAGGGCACACTGGTTGGTCCGGTCTCGACGTTGAATGTCTCGACGTTGAGTGCCTCGACGTAGAGTGTCTTGACGTTGAGCGGCAATCTCTGGACCTTGACCTACTCGCCGTCGTGTGCCCCGACGTGGAGCGGCGAGTGGCCGACGGCGGATGTCGCTCATGCCGTCGTGGCGATTTTGACGTCGTGTCTCTTGACGTCAAGGGGCGTGAAGTCTTCGGCGGCGAACGGGCGCGCCGGTGATGGCTCAACGTCGATCGGCGGGCTGCCGTCGACGGAGATATGCCCCTGCGATGACCATGCTCCCTCGACGCCGTATCCTTCGACGTCGGGCGGGTTGCCGTCGACGGCAATCTATGCCGGTGAGACTGTGGCAGCGACAACGTCGACGGGGAACAAACAGGTACTTTCCTACCTGTTGACGTCGACCTGGCCATTCTCTCCTGAGAATGGCCTGCTGGTTGCCTGGGAAGTGAAGAGGACGATGTCTTTTGCCTCTCATGAAGCCCACGTAGCCTGATCTTCTCTCTGTCCTTCAGAGTCCTCTTTGACATATTCTTGCAGTGCTTGCAAGTGTCAGGGCAGTGACTCTGAGGCAGGCATACAATACAAAGAGAGTGTGGGTCTGACTGGGCTTTCTTCTTCCCACAAGAAGGGCATTTGACAAAAAGTGAAGGCATTTTTCTGTCAGGAAAAAACTGCCAAACTCAGACAAAGATGTTATCTGTTGAGTGAAACAGGAAAAAACGCTGTTTTAAAGGATTTTTCTGAGAAAAACTCAGAAAAACAGAGAGCTCAATGCTCCAGGATCCTCTCAGAAGAAGCCGGAAAAAAAAACTGACCTAACTGTGAACCAACTGTCACCTTTCTTTCACCCCTGAGCATGGTGGGATACTGGAGGTGCTCAGGGTCTTAAAGGCACGGTGCCAAAGTTTTTATGGTTCTCCTGTGTTAACCTGCATGCAGCCTATTGGCTAAGAATGCTCCATTGTTTTTCAATGTAGTTTTTCTCTTTTTTCTCTAGATATTGCTGCTGCTTATTTTCCCTAAGCCCAGTTTTGGGGGCTTGGGTAGATATTTATTCTCTATTGTAATTTTATAATGATAAAAAAAAAAAAAAATCCATAGAAATAAAGCATTTTAGCTTGTTTATGATTATAGCCTGCATTGCTGTTTTACACATGTATATATGAGTTTAGTATGAAAGATATGTCTACTAAAAAATGCTATTTATATATTTTTCGTGCATATTTCATACTTTATAGATATATTTGTATATGCTCTGGGGTCCCCGCACAAGGGCGGGAATATTCAATGTTTATGACTATTGATGAGGATCCCCTGGAAGAGAACAGCCATAATTTCTGTGGAGTTAGTCTCTAGGTTACTACCTTGAGCACATCAAAGGTCAGCCATTGATTCCTCTGTGAAAGAAAAGACTCAGAAACAGAAGCGGACGACAGCCCTGAAAATTCAAAACAAAATACACTCAAACCTAAAGTTTAACATGACTCAAAGTAACCACAGGATTTTTTTCCCAATGAATTGCTGAACCTATGCAAAAGGACAGAGTATGAAATGATAATGCTAACTGAGGAAAAATATTAAAACATCTACAAATTTCTCACAGTCCCAAAAAAGTGCAAAATGGGAAGGACATTTAAAGTTTTATTTAGAAGCACACAGAACTACAAAGAAAAGTTGAATGTGCTTCTAAGGAGGATTAGAGCACAAGACAAAATGGGTGGAGCAATGTGGTTGGCAAAGGATCACAGAAAAAATGGAAAGGGGATGCAGGAAGAGTCAGTGAGGTGAGTAGGTGCAAAGAAATAAGGAGAAGAAAATAAGTTACTTACCTGTAACTGTGGTTCTCCAGTATTGGTATCTTTCATAGATTCACATGCTTGAATCATTCCCCGTCGTCGAAGTGGGAGTCCCACGGTACATAGAAAGCAATTAATAGATAAAGAAAAACTTCTTTTTTTTTCACTGTAGTCAATAGGAAAAAACACATTCAGTTTTGTAACTATCAGCCTCATTAGAAAAAGCCCAAACTTCAGCCAATCAGGCGAGACCACCCTTTTAGAATCCTCAGCACAGAGGCTCAGTCTCTCAGATTTCTCTGCACTAGTGATTATATGAAAATTAAAGAGGTGAGCCCCTATGGGGAGGCGGGTGGGTCGCATGTGAATCTATGAAAGATACCAATGGAGAACCACAGTTACAGGTAAGTAACTTATTTTCTTCTCCAGTATTGTGGTATCTTTCATAGATTCACATGCTTGAATCAGAATAGTCAGCAGTAAGACGGTTGAGTTGTGAACATCATAGCATGTCTGTTCACAATTCTTTCTATGTGCACTCACATAGGTAGTTAAAATTATGCTAATCAACCTTGCAAAAGATTATATATCTATGAATATATACCTATACAGATATACATATATATATATATATATATATATATATATATATATATATATATATACACACACATGAAAATATTAGTCTGGTAATACATAGAGGATGGAGGGTAAAGAGATTATTGGCTCACCTTATGCGAATAAATTACGTAACACTGCTTGTCCTACCACAGCATCCATTCTGTCAGTAGCTTCCAGGCAGTAGTGCTGAGTGAAGGTGTGGGCACGCGTCCACGTTGCCGCTCTGCAGATCTGGCTCAGAGGGACTCCTGCGAATAGAGCTGCCGAAGTGGATACCGCTCTAGTGGAGTGTGCTCTGACATTGGATGATAATGGTTTCCCAGCTAACTGGTGGCAGAGTTGTATGGCAGAAGAGATCCAGCGCGCTATGGTCTGTCTAGTAACTGCCTTCCCTTTATTGATCCGTCCATAAGTAATAAACAGTTGCTCAGATTTACGGAAACTGCTAGTCCTTTGTATATAAAATTTAAACATCGTTTAATGTCTAGAGAATGTAATGCGCGCTCCGCTGGAGTTTGCGGATTTGGAAAAAAAATTCTCAAAACCACTGGCTCATTTAGATGAAAAGTCGATGGAACTTTGGGGATAAATTTTGAATTGGTTCTTAAAATGACCACACCTGATTTGAATTGGAGAAAAGGTGGGTAGACTGTGAAAGCCTGGATATCACTAACCCTCTTCGCTGAGGTGAGGGCCAGAAGGAGGGCTGTTTTCAAAGTAATGTATTTGAGGTCTGCCTTATGAATGGGTTCAAACGGATGCTTCATTAATTGGGAGAGCACAATATTCAAATGCCACGGAGGTGGAAGATGTTGAATCGGCGGAAACATCCTGAACAAGCCCTTAAGAAACTGCTTTATTATCCTGGATGACCATAAAGATGGTGAATGAGATGTTCGTCGGAAACGGGATATAGCAGCAAGGTGAACCTTTATAGACGAATGGGAAAGGCCTGATTTAGCTAAATGCAACAGATATGGTAGAACCTGTTCTGGAGAGGACTTCAGAGAATGAACGTTGGAAGTTGAACACCATATACAAAACCTCTTCCACTTGAACTTATATGTCCTGTTTGTAGACTGAGCTCTGGCACAGGCAAGTACCTCCCTGCAATCTGAAGGGATATCTAGGCCGTCAAATTCATAGAATTCAGGAGCCAGGCTGATAATCGAAGAGATGTCGGGTTGGGATCACGGACCTGCCCCTGATTCGTTGTTAACAAGTCTGGCAGTGTTCTCAGTCGTATGTGAGGCTGCTCCGAGAGTAATAGAAGTTCTGTGAACCAAAACTGGCGTGGCCATTTGGGAGCAATTAATAGAAGTCTGCATGGCTCCCTCTTCATTTTCTGCAGAAGTCGCGGGATGAGAGGAAGCGGGGGAAAAACGTACGCATAAATCCCTGACCATCTGATCAAAAACGCATTCCCCTTTGATCCTTTCTGCGGTCGCCAGCTTGCGAAGTGTTGGCATTTCTTGTTGTCTCTGGTTGCGAACAGATCCAGACTGGGCTTGCCCCAACGACTAAAGAGGCGGTCGAGAACTGACTGATTGAGTTCCCACTTGTGGCAGCTGGTTCGAGTCCTGCTTAAGGCATCTGCCCAGGTGTTGGTGATCCCCGGGAGATGTTCTGCTCTGATGGATATCTGATGTTGAATCACCCAATGCCACAGTTTCTGTGTTTCTAGGGACAATGCCTGCGATCTTGTGCCCCCTTATTTGTTGAGGTAATGCATGACTGTGGTATTGTCTGTTCTTATCAAGACTGAAGAACCCCTGATGTTGGCGAGGAAGGACTTGAGTGCCAAGGAAACTGCTCTTAACTCCAATACGTTTATGTGAAGAGTCGACTCCTGAGTGGACCATTTCCCTCTCACTGATAGATCCTGCAAATGTGCGCCCCATCCCTCTAAGGATGCATCTGTTGTTATAATATGCACTGGCTTGTCCTTCAGAAATGAGAGACCTTCCGAGATGAGGGGGGTATCTTTCCACCATTTGAGAGCTTGTTTTGCTGATGGGGTTATCCGAACTACATCGTCGAAAGATCCTTCTATCTGTTTCCATTGATTGTCTAATTGCTGTTGAAGTGTTCTCATGTGCAGATGACAGTTTTCTATCAATGGAATGCAAGACGAAAGCATCCCCAGAAAAGACTTGCAAGTCCGAACAGAAGCGGACCTTCTTTTGCTGAGACGTGTTGCTAGATCTTGAAGCCTCTTTCGTCTGTCGTGCGAAGCAAAGGCTCTTGCTTGGACTGTGTCCAAGACGGCTCCTAGAAAGGTGATGTTCTGGGAAGGATCTAGATGAGACTTGGGGTAATTGACTGTCAAGCCTAGTGTCCTGAAGAGAGACAGACATGTCTTCAATCAATCAATCAATAATTTATAAAGCGCGCTATGTACCCGTTAGGGTTTCGAGGTGCTGGGGAGGGGGGGGTGCTGCTATCGTTCGAAGAGCCATGTCTTGAGGAGTCTCCTGAAGGTGAGGAGGTCCTGGTCTGGCGTAGTGAGGTAGGGAGTGCGTTCCAGGTCTTGGCGGCGAGGTAGGAGAAGGATCTGCCGCCAGAGGTCTTGCGCTGGATTCGGGGGACGATGGCGAGGGCAAGGTTGGCAGAGCGTAGTTGACGTGAGGGAACGTAGAAGTTGAGTCTGGTGTTCAGGTAGGTGGGTCCGGTGTCGTGTAGAGCCTTGTGTGTGTGGGTGAGGAGTTTAAAGGTGATCCTCTTGTCCACGGGGAGCCAGTGGAGGTCCCTCAGGTGAGGGGAGATGTGACATCGGCGGGGTATGTCGAGGATCAGGCGGGCGGATGCATTTTGGATGCGTTGGAGTCGTTTGATGTATTTTGTTGGGATGCCTGTGTAGAGTGCGTTGCCGTAGTCGAGTCTGCTACTGACGAGGGCTTGGGTTACCGTCTTTCTGGTTCCTGTTGGAATCCACTTGAAGATCCTGCAGAGCATGCGGAGGGTGTTAAAACAGGAGGATGAGACTGCGTTGACCTGTTTGGACATGGTGAGGGCGGAGTCGAGGATGAAGCCGAGATTTCGTGCGTGGTTGGCTGGGGTGGGAGGAGGGCCTAGGGCGGAGGGCCACCACGAGTCGTTCCAGGCCGAGGGGGTGCGTCCGAGGATGAGGACTTCCGTCTTGTCGGAGTTAAGTTTTAGGCGGCTGTTGCTCATCCATTCGGCAATGGATTTCAGTCCCTCGTGAAGGTTGGCTTTGGCGGTGAGAGGATCTTTGGTCAGGGAGAGGACGAGCTGGGTGTCGTCGGCGTAGGAGATGATGCTGAGGTTGTGCTGGCGGGCCAGTTGTGCGAGGGGGGCCATGTAGATGTTGAATAGCGTTGGGCTTAGTGAGGAGCCTTGGGGGACGCCGCAGATGAGGTTGGTGGCTTTGGAGTGGAAAGGTGAGAGTCGGACCCTCTGGGTTCTGTCGGAGAGAAAGGAGGAGATCCAGTTGAGGGCTTTGTCTTGGATGTCGGCTTCGTGTAGACGGGTTAGTAGGGTGCGGTGGCAGACTGTATCGAAGGCGGCTGATAGGTCTAAGAGGATCAGGGCTGAGGTTTCGCCATTGTCCATTTGTAGTCTGATGTCATCTGTGGCGGCGAGTAGTGCAGTCTCTGTGCTGTGGTTTCGTCTGAACCCGGATTGGGAGGGGTCTAGGATGGAGTTGTCTTCTAGGTAGTGGGCGAGCTGTGTGTTGACGATCTTCTCGATGACTTTTACTGGAAAAGGGAGGAGGGAGATTGGACGGAAGTTTTTGAGATCGTTGAGGTCAGCCTTAGGTTTCTTGAGGAGAGGTTGGATTTCTGCGTGCTTCCAGCTGTCCGGGAAGGTAGCTGTGTTGAAGGAAAGGTTGATGATCTTGCGGAGTATGGGGGCGATGGCGACGTCGGCCTTGTTGAAAACGTGATGTGGGCAGGGGTCAGATGGAGATCCTGAGTGGATGGAGTTCATGGTTTTAAGGGTTTTGGCGTCATCTACTTGGGTCCAGGTGGTGATGTGGTCGGCGTGGGAGGAGTTGTTGGGGGTGGGGTCTGGTGGAGTTGAGGTGTTGAAGCTGTCGTGGATGGCTGTGATTTTCTGGTAGAAGAAGGTGGAGAGATCGTCGCAGAGTTTCTGGGATGGAGGGATGTCGTTGACGTTGGCGTTGGGGTTGGAGAGTTCCTTCACGATGCTGAAGAGTTCCTTGCAGTCGTGAGCGTTGTTGTTAAGGCGTTCTGTGAAGTGGGAGCGCTGGGCGAGTCGGATCAGTTGGTGGTGTTTCCGGTTGGCTTCCTTGAGGGTAGCAAGGTTCTCTGGTGTACGCTCGAGGATCCATTTTTTCTTGAGTTTCTGGCAGGTGCGTTTGGAGGTGGTTAGTTCGTCTGTGAACAAGGCTGTTTTTTTCTTTTCTTGGGTGGCGGTGGGTCGCTTGAGTGGGGCTAGGATGTTGGCGCAGTTGAGGATCCATTGTTGGAGGTTGATGGCGGCGGAGTCCGGGTCGGTGGGGTCGGGTGGAGGGTTTTTGGCGAGGTTGTTGGTGAGTTGGTCTTTGGTGACTTTTCCCCAGCGGCGGTGAGGCGGAAGAGGGGTGCGGTGGTGTTCGGTGTTTTTCTTGAAGGAGAAATGGACGCAGTGATGGTCGGTCCAGTGGAGTTCGGAGGTGTGGCTGAAAGAGATGTGGTTGCTTGAAGTGAAGAGTGGGTCAAGGGTGTGGCCGGCGATGTGGGTGGGAGTGTTGACCAGTTGACGGAGTCCGAGGTTGGAGAGGTTGGAGGTCAGTGATGCGGTGTTGACGTCATTGTTGTTCTCCAGGTGGAAGTTTAGGTCTCCTAGGAGGATGTAGTATGAAGAGGCGAGGGCGTGGGTGCTTGCGAGGTCGGAGACGGTGTCGCTGAAGAGGGCTCTTGGTCCTGGAGGACGGTATGGAATGGTTTCGTACCTGTAACTCCAGTTCTCTCGTAGCGGTATTTCCATGATAGTCATAAGCATTGAATAGTTCGCCGCGCCTGCGGGGACCCCGGAGCACTGTTGTGAAGTATATTCTTAAGTGCAAATACCAATCCTTTGAAAAAAGGTTTGTCAAAAAACACTTAAGAATAACACTATGCAGCCTATGTGAACAGCTACACAGGCCAAATTGTTAAAAGAAAAAACAGTTATAGTGTAAATTCACGTTTAACCATCTATTTATTTTATAAATATATTAACAAATACATTCTCATATTTTATTTACACCTCTCATGAGAATAAAACAATGCAGGGCAGTGTAGCCCATAGGCTGCCATTATACAGAATGAAAATAGAGCTGTGCCTTTAAGAAAGTAAAGTCTTCCTGTTTCCCATCATGCACAGCGAAAGGCAGTTGCCTCAGTTCTTTTTTGGAGGCTTGTAACCTGACCTGAAGAAACAAAACATTTGTTGGAGTACCAACCTCGATAATATTCATGTTCTATGTCAACTCCACCAGGGAGGAGGGAGGGTTGCTTATGACTATCATGGAAATACCCCTACGAGAGAACTGGAGTTACAGGTAAGAAACCATTCCTTCTCTCGTAGGGGATTTCCATGTATAGTCATAAGCATTGAATAGAGTAGCAAGCCCATCCCCATAACCGCGGTGGAGTAGACAGAAGAATACTGAGAAAACATGAATCATGCAAATAAATTCTTGAGCAAGGCCTGTCCAACCTGCGCATCTGCCCTAGCGTCTGTGTCAAGGCAGTAATGCTTAGTAAAGGTATGGACCGACTTCCAAGTGGCAGCCTTGCATATTTCTGCCAAAGGGACATTTCTCATCAATGCTGTAGTAGCTGCCTTCCCTCTAGTAGAGTGGGCTTTTGGCCTACCACAAAGGGATTTATTTGCTAACTGATAACATAACATTATACATGAAACAATCCACCTGGATAAAGATTGTTTAGACGTGCCCAACCCTGTTCTAACTGGGCCATAGTTAATAAAAAGCTGTTGTGATTTCCGTAAGCTTTTTGTCCTGTCCAAGTAAAATTTCAAGACTCTCTTTACATCCAGAGAGTGCAGAGTTCTCTCAGCAGGAGTAGTTGGATTTTGAAAGAAAGTCGGTAATGAAATTGTTTGGTTCACATGGAAGTCGGAGACTACCTTAGGTAAAAATTTTGGATGAGTTCTCATTACCACTTTCGCAGAATGAAAAACCGTGTAGGGTTCTTGAGCGCAAAGGGCCTGGATTTCGCTGACCCTACGTGCTGAAGTGATTGCCACTAGAAAAGCAGTTTTCCATGTGAGATGCTGAAGTGATGCCTTATGTATTGGCTCGAATGGAGGTAGCATCAGACGCGATAGGACAACATTCAGTTCCCATGGAGGAGATGGTCTTCTAATGGGAGGAAAAACCTTTTTTAAACCCTCCAGGAAGTCCTTAATAACTGGAATTCGAAAAAAGGAAGTTTGTGAGGGGCTCTTTCTGTATGCTGTTAGAGCCGCCAAATGTACCTTTATTGATGACAATTGTAAGCCCGATTTTGCCAAACTTAACAAGTATGGCAGAATAGACTCCTCTCCGCAGGATATCGGGTCAATGTTGTTGCCTAAGCACCACATGCAGAATCTCTTCCACTTGCTTGCATAAGTGGATCGTGTGGAAGGGCGCTTTGATTCTTTCAGGATTTCCATACAATCCTGAGGTAAGTTCAAGTGTCCATATTGCACTAGCTCAGGAGCCATGCTGCCAAACTCAACGATGAGAGGTTGGGATGGGACATCTGCCCTCTGAACTTCGTGAGCAGGTCCGGACGATAAGGGAGCCTGATGTGTGGTTTGAGTGACCGGTGAAGAAGGTCTGGGAACCACCATTGGCGTGGCCATTCCGGAGCAATCAGGATCATTTTGGACTGAGCATTGGATAACTTCTGGAGGACCGGCGGAATCAGGGGAAGCGGCGGAAAGGCGTAAAGAAATGCTCCTGACCAGCTTATCCACAGGGCATTCCCCAGTGTCCCTGGATGGTAATATCTGGAGGCGAAGTTTTGGCATTTTTTGTTTTCTGGGATTGCAAATAGATCTATAGAGGGGGTACCCCATAGTGCGAAAATGGAATGAACGACGTCGTCGTGTAGAACCCACTCGTGGTTCTCGTCCATTACGCGGCTGAGAGCATCCGCTTGAACATTCTGGATGCCCGGCAGGTGAGTTGCTACTAGCGACATGTTCCTGGCTAGAAGCCAATGCCAGATTGTCTGAGCCTCTCTGGATAAAATCCTGGACCTGGTGCCTCCTTGTTTGTTTACGTAGTACATAGTGGCCACGTTGTCCGTCTGGAGAAGGAGAGTTTCCGCTCTCAGAGAGGGAAGGAAAGCTTTGAGCGCAAGGTGGACTGTGCGAAGCTCCAGCAGGTTGATATGATAGAGACTCTCTTTCTGTGACCACTTGCCTTGGACTCGAAGATGTTCCATGTGCGCTCCCCATCCGAGCAGTGACGCATCTGTTACGATGGTTTGAGCTGGAGGCCGATGTTGGAACGGAATCCCCACCAAGAGATTGTCGGGTAGACACCACCATTTGAGGGACTGTAGGGCGTGGGGAGAAAGGAGGACTTTGCTCTCCCATTCGTTCATTAGTTGACTCCATTGATCCTCCAGGTTTTCCTGTAATGGTCTCATATGGAGGCGAGCATTGGGAACGAGATGGATACAAGACGCCATCGAGCCCAGTAGAGAAGCTATTACTCCTGCAGTGGTCTGTGGAGTCTCTTGCAGTTGTTTGCACTTTTGTAGAATCGATAATCGTCGTTCCTCCGAAGGAAACACCTTTCCTAGATTGGTATCTATAATGGCCCCTAAGTAATGCAACCTCTGAACAGGTATTGCTGTGGATTTCAGGAGATTTACTTGAAGACCTAACCTCTGCAACAGCTGTAGAGTCCATTTGAAATGTTGTTGTGCCTCTAGATAACTGGAGGCCTTTATGAGCCAATCGTCTAGATAGGGGTAGACAAATATTCGATGTTTCCTCAAGTGGGCGGCTACCACCGCCATGCATTTGGAAAAAGTCCTCGGCACTGATTTGAGGCCGAAGGGCAGAACCGCAAATTGGTAATGACGTTTTCCGACGGTGAACCTTAGGAATTTTCGATGTTTCTTGGTCACCGGAATATGAAAGTAATAGTCGCAAAGGTCTATTGCACAGAGCCAGTCGCCCTGACGAAGATGTGGGTAAATTTGGTGCAAGGATAGCATCCTGAATTTCTCTTTGCGAATCCACTTGTTTGCTGTCCTTAGATCTAAAATGGGACGAAACTCTTGCTTGTCTTTTTTGGGCACAAGGAAATACCTCGAATAAATCCCCTTCCCTTGTTGGCTGATCGGGACGGGTTCTATGGCTCTTTTTTGTAATAGAATGGTGACTTCTAACTGAAGAGCTTCGAGGTGTCGGCTGGTTGTTTTGGGTGGAACAGATGGTGGAGGGCTGGTGAATCTGAGAACGTAACCATGTCTCACAATATTCAATATCCAGGCGTCTGTTGTGATGCGTAGCCACTCGTCCAGATGATTTGAGATACTTCCCCCTACCGAAGTGGATAACGGAGGAGGGGGAAGCGAAGATTCAGGGCTTCGATGCGGGAGCCTGTCGAGTTGCCTGAGTTTGAGGTGTTGAACGACCCCTTGTCGACCTTCGTTGTGTGGAGAAACCCCTATGATGCTGCTGCTGTTGCTGGGGACGTGAAGACATCCAATGTGGAGTCTGATACCTGTGGGTGAACAGTCTTCGTTGATATGGGCGGAATACCTTTAGCTGTTCTTTCGGTCGTTCCATGCCTACTGCTTTCAGGGTATCCAGCTCAGACTTCATCCTGGCCATCTCGTCATCGGCATGAGAGCCGAACAAAGTGGAGCCTGAGAAAGGTAGATTTTGTATTCTCTGCTGTGCTTCAGGTTTAAGCGATGTAAGTCGCAGCCATGCATGTCTCCTGAGCGCTATTCCGTGAGCATAGTTATGTGCGGATAGTATCGAAGAATCCGCCGCAGCACTTATAACTTGGTTAGAAACCATAGCTCCCTCGCCCACGACCTCCAGGAAATCTTCCCTTTTGTCCTTAGGAAGATGCTCCGCAAACTGCAGAACAGAGTCCCAGAGGGCTCGATCATATCTCCCTAATAGAGCAGTGGCACTGGCTGCTTTCATGGTGATGGATGCAGTAGAGCATACTTTTCGTCCTGCAGCATCGATCTTTCTGCTCTCTTTATCTGGAGGTGAAGAGGAAGACGGTGACGTAGAATGCAATTTCTTTGCTGCCACTATAACCACCGAGTCCGGTACTGGGTCCGACCTCAAGAATAGAGGACCTTGTTCTGGTGGACGGTATTTTTTAATAAGTCTGGAAGGAGCAGACTTTGTTGCGGCCGGTGTAAGAAAAATGTCCATTGCCGGTTCAATAAGACCCGGAACCAGTGGAAGCAAAGGTCTTGAAGATGTCCTGTGATGCAAGGTCTCGAAGATTACTGACGTCGATGGAGCTGGCACCGCCAGCGGGATATTCAGTTTGGTTGCCCCTCGCACCAAGACCTCCTGGAATGTATTCACATCATCTATGGGGGACACTCTCGGGGACGGTGAGTCCGATAGAGTTGGAGAGTAGTCCTGTGTAGACGAAGAAGAATGTCTATGATGTGAATGCTGAGATCTCTGTGATTCATGACGATGGTGCCGAGAGGAAGAAGAACGTCTAGAAGAATGTCCAGAACGCCTGACAGATCGCGTTGGAGTCCTTGGAACAGGCTCTGAAGGAGGAGCCGGAAGAGGAGCCGTAGGTGTTACCGGTGTCTGCGGCAACGGCGACTGCCGAGGCGAGAGCTGTGGAGACGCTGGGAGCAGGATAAGTGAGGCCGAGGATTCCGATGTTGTATAAACCCTTCTAGGCCTCTTTGATTGTCGTCTCGACGTCGACACACTCCTCGACGTCGAAGAGCGGTGACGGCGACCTCTGGACGTCGATTCCTCTCGCCGTGGAGAACCCCTCGACGACGACCCTCGACGTCGTTGTGGTGACGGCGAACGTCTCCGACGGCTAGTACACTCTCTCGACGTGGATCGTCCTCGCCGTGTCGACGGCGAGCCTGACTCGGATCTCCTCGACGTGGATCGTCCTCGCCGTGTCGACGGCGATCCAGATCCTTTCGATGCCGTGTGTCCACGTCGTCTCGACGGCGAAATGGTTGTCGACGGCGAGCGATGTCTTTTCCTCGCCGGCGACCCACTCCTCGACAGCGAACATTTTGGCGCCGTTCCCTGTTTCGACGTCGACACCCTCGACGTCGTCGGAGACCTGTGCCATTTTTCAGCAGGTCTGGTAGGAGTTATAGAGGAAACAGATTGAGCCCTGGTAGAAGCCTGACCTTCTCCTCGCTCTGTGGTGGAATGGCCACTTTTTCTTCTGTCCTCTCTCGCCTGAAGTCGGATTTTCTCTCTATCACGAAGAGTTCTTCTGGAGAAGGTTTTACAGATGTCACACGACTCTGGTTTGTGGCTGGATGGAAGACAAATTATACAGACCCTATGTGGATCTGTTTTAGCCTTTTTTCTGCCACAAGAAGGACATTTGTCAAAAAGTGAAGGCATTTCTAAACTAGAAAAACCTCAAAATTCTGTCAGAATTTAACAGAAACTAGTAGGAAATGATCACTCAATGTTAAAAACGTCGAGTGAAATTGAAATTCAAAAGATTTTAAATGAATTTCTGTCACAAAAAACTTTGTGAGGTAGAGCTCAATGCTTCAGGGTCCTGTCAGAAGGAGCCGGAAAAAAGAACTGAGGCAACTGCCTTTCGCTGTGCATGATGGGAAACAGGAAGACTTTACTTTCTTAAAGGCACAGCTCTATTTTCATTCTGTATAATGGCAGCCTATGGGCTACACTGCCCTGCATTGTTTTATTCTCATGAGAGGTGTAAATAAAATATGAGAATGTATTTGTTAATATATTTATAAAATAAATAGATGTTTAAACGTGAATTTACACTATAACTGTTTTTTCTTTTAACAATTTGGCCTGTGTAGCTGTTCACATAGGCTGCACAGTGTTATTCTTAAGTGTTTTTTGACAAACCTTTTTTCAAAGGGTTGGTATTTGCACTTAAGAATATACTTCACAACAGTGCTCCGGGGTCCCCGCAGGCACGCAGAACTATTCAGTGCTTATGACTATACATGGAAATCCCCTACGAGAGAAATATAAGATACTCACATGGAATATTAGAGGCATGGCAACCCCACGGAAACGTCAAAGGGTCTATGCCTTTCTCAAGAGGCATCAAGTACACATAGCTCTATTACAAGAGACACATCTCTCTAAATCCACGCTGGAATGCACACATTCAAAATGGAAAGGTCAATTGCATGGCACCACTTCTTTGTCTTTTGCCCGTGGAGTAGCCATTTGGATTGCTCATGGGGTCCCATTTGCCTTATCTCGCACACAGTGCGACCCAAATGGTAGACATGTGATACTCGAAGGCACCCTTGACGGGTCCCCTTTAGCCCTGGTTGCACTGTACTCCCCAAATGCAAATCAACGCGATTTTCTATCCACGCTCTCCACCGGTAATCTCAACGACCCCACAATTGAGTGCATGTGGGGGGGTGACTTCAACAGTGTCGTAGAAACTCAAATAGACCGCTCGTTTCCCCCACTCACCACGGCCCCTTCCAATCGCGCCTCTCAAGCTCTAGCAAGCTGGGCATCAAACAACGGCCTGAGGGATGTATGGAGGGTGAGCCACCCCACCCACCGCAAATATTCTTACTACTCCCCGTACATAAGCTACATACCAGAATAGATATTATCTTTGTATCTGCAACCGTAATTCACAAAGTATGCATGTCCGAATACCTAGCGCGCACTATATCAGACCATAACCCTTTATGCGTAACAATGGCTTGGGGCCACACGCACACTCGTATACCAACATGGCGATTGCACCCAGAAGCTCTTTTAGACCCCCCCTTTCAAACAGATATGTCCAAAAGACTAGCTGATTACTTTCTATTGAACAAAAACACAACCTCATCCCGCACTATAGAGTGGGATGCCCACAAAGTGGTGATACGTGGACATTGCTTTGCGGCCACGGTGGGGGTAAGAAAAGTACTCACCAAAGAATTACAAGATTTGGAAGTAAAACTCCACAGAGCAGAGAATGTGATCGCCAGTGAAGAGTCCACACTAACAACATTGAACTTGCTTAGGGCTGCCCATAAGGAAGCAGACAACAGATTAAGCAAACACGTCTATAGACATTGCCTGGCAAGACAACACGCTGAGGGAGACAGGTCGGGCAGGCTATTAGCTTGGCTGACCCGTCAGCCTTCGCAGCCAACACCCATTGGTGCGATACATTTGAACCCCGATGTCATTGTTAACACTCAGGCAGGCATCAACGACGCCTTTTCTACATACTATCGTACCCTCTACACGTCCCCACCCCCTCCCCCGGAGCAGCACCTCACTGACATACTACACCTTGTCTCTCAAAACCAACTTATCCTCGATAATACCGCTACTCTGGATGGCCCTATTACTATTGAAGAGCTGCGCCTAGCTCTGTCGCAAATGGCACGCAGCAAAACCCCCGGTTCAGACTGTCTACCGGTAGAATATTTTAATTCCCACGCTATCCATCTCCTACACCCACTCATAGAGGTATTCAACGAAGCACACCACAACTTACAATTGCCAGACTCTATGTGCAAGGCTTTGATAGTCGTCCTCCCAAAAGCGGGCCGCGACCCTCTCGATGTTAAATCGTACAGGCCGCTCTCCCTACTCAATACAGATTGCAAATTATTAGGGAAAGTACTTGCAAATAGGCTCCTCCCCTACCTACCAAGCTTGGTACATCACGACCAGTCCGGCTTTATTCCTGGTAGAAGTACCTTCTTAAATATCAGAAGACTCCTACACATAATGCATAGCAATACAAACATTGAAGCAGTGGCCCTCTCCCTAGATATTGAAAAGCGTTTGATACGCTAAGCTGGAATTATCTCATATGTACACTCAAAGCGTTCGGTTTCGGTCCCGGCTTCATCAGCTGGATCAAAACGCTCTACTCCATGCCCACAGCCCGTGTCAAAAATGGTCGCACTATCTCCGAAGCATTCCTGATAGATAGAGGCACCAGACAAGGCTGTCCACTATCTCCTTTGTTATTCGCTATTGCCATGGAACCATTAGCAATTAAACTATGCAGCTACGCACACATATGGGGCATTCCGGAGTCAAACACTTATCACATTATATCCTTATATGCAGATGATGCCCTAATATACTTGCGTAACCACTCAGCCTTTATGGTAGAGGTACTGCAGTTGCTGGACTCCTTCGCCCTCGCCTCTGGTCTGCATGTCAATTGGTCCAAGTCAAGTATCTTCCCTCTTACTTTTATCCCGATTGACCGCCATATGGCACTACCACAATATAAACTACAGTGGTCACACATAACCTTTAGATATCTCGGAGTGCAGATCTATCACTCTATCACAGATCTAAAAGAGGGCAACATTGACAGGGTACTCGGCTCCACCCGCAGCTCAATACCTTTTTCGAGTTCGCTCCCCGTATCCCCCATGGGTCGGGTAGCGATAGCCAAGATGCTCATCCTTCCAAGGTTTTTATATTATTTTACTGCCCTCCTGTTGTGCCTACCACGCTCATTCTTTAGCAAACTGCAATCAATATTAAATGACCTACTCTGGGGCAAAGATAGACCTAGAGTAGCGTTGACTATAACACAACACTTGCAGGAGACGGGTAAGCTGGGCATGCCTAACTTCGAAAGATACTACGCAGCTGCTCAATTATCGTGGCTATCCACATGGCTTCAAGATACTCCTTCAGCTGAAAGCATAATGTTGCAGACATATGAAGCTCCGCAAAAGTTGCTGTTTACAATGCTATCTGGCCCTCCCCCCCACTCCCAAAACTAATACTGTTGGATGCAGCTCGCTTTTGTTTGCGCAGATACGTCCAAAGCAAGACTCCCTCTCCCCCTTATTCACCCTTGCTACCGCTGTTTCAATTGCCGGGCACCCAAACCCTCTCAACACATCATGACACGTGGGAAATAAACACACTGAAGGTGGGCGATTTATATTCTAGCTCCGAGATGCACACCTTTGCGGAACTGGTGTCTGCCGGAGTGATGCACAACAGGGCCTTCCTGACATACAGCGCCATTAAGCGGCTACTTAACAACCTCTGGGGTGTCGGTAACGCTGAGCCTCCTGAGTCCCCATTACTTACCATCATCCTTACCATAGGTAGCACAAAAGGAATTATAACTAAATTATATAAAGCATTGCTTGCAGCGGTTTGCACCACCCTGCCGCATGCTAAGGCACGTTGGGACTCTGCCCTCCCCTCACCACTACCACAAAAGACCTGGATCGCAGCTCTTGCAATGATCAAATCAATATCCCGTAATCCTCGCCTGCTTTATACCCAATTCAACTATATTTACCACTAATATTTATCCCCAGCCCGCATCCAAAGAATATACCTGAGCACAACCCCGACATGCCCAAGATGCGCTACTCCGGCAGCTGACTTTTACCATATGGTTTGGAGCTGCTACTCAATAAACTCGGCCTGGCAACGCGTTACGGACGTCACAGCAGACATCTCATCCCACACTCTGTTGCCCACGCCAGACTCCTGCCTACTTGGCATACGCCAACGCACCAGAGCGTATAAACAGATATACAGATTCATAGATTTAGCATTCATTGTTTTCAAACGACTAATAGCAACGCACTGGAAAGCTCCACACGTCCCTTCCCACTTGTCTTGGCTTCGTGACTTACATAGCCGAGCGCAGGCTGAAGCCCAGACACTCCACTCATTGCAACACAAGGGTCTCATTCAGGAGGGCCCCGAAGTTTGGGACACTTTTGTGGTGGCAATAGAAGCCAGGGATGACATGTACCCACCGTGAACGGGGCACCATACATACCCATCACAGCTCTCGTTGACACCGTCAGCAGGCTAATTAAGCTGCCCCAATCTCACTCATTCTCACTCATACTCACTATCAATATCCTCACCCCTCCCCACAATGCAATTTCACAACACACTAGGACACTTTCTCTGTGGTCAAGTCTACATGCAACCCATACCTAGATCACTTAATATTACTCTTGCCCTGTATCCTGTCAAACCCTGCAAAACATAATCCACACCTCAATTGTGACCCCCGTCTTATTCACACATATTAGCTGTACCCCTTCTTTTCTCTTCCCCACCTACTGTTGGGGATTGCCTATACTAGCAATGACATTAATAGCGATTAGCTGCATCTTTAATTGGCAATTAGTTAATACATAGTTTTCAAGCTGAATGCTGCTTTATTTTTTTTTGTATTTTCATGTGGTTTTATATTTTCTTTTTTTCGTTTTTCTTCGTTCCTTTTGACACCTTATTGTGTAATAATGCTGTGCAAGTTTATATAAGTAAGCAAATGGATCGCAAAATTATTAACAGCCAATGTACTGTTGTGTGAATGTTACGATTAATAAACAGATTTAAAAAAAAAAAAAAAAAAGTGGACTAGAGACTAACAGACCTGTCATTGAGTTCTCTTGCAGATATTGATAAGCTTGCTTTAGGTATATGAGAGTAAGATGACAAGACACTCATTGGGAGACAATGACTAGTTGCCCTTAATCTTTCTAATGTATTTAATACTGAACATAGTCATCTCCCTAATTTAAAAAAGGAAAAGGAAGCACTACCAACCTTATTCATTTAATTAAATGCAAGAGAAAGTTTTTATTTTGGTAGTTTTCCGCAATAAAATCATGCTTTGATTTTTGGTCTGCCTTTTCAGCCAATGTGAGCTGGGACGCATAGTACACCTTGTACCACATGACACGGGTGTACTTGTGGGTTGTGACATATGTCTGCTAATGTGCAGAGGTTGGCATAATTAATCACAGATTCCTACTTACCTCTCGTGTCGCCAGGTGGTGGAAAATATCTAGCAGCTCCACCCCATGCTCCACATATCTCACTGTAGAAAAGGCTGTGGTGATGAGATTCTGCATCATCACTTCCAAGTCCTTAACGCCTGCACGGAACCTAGGGCATTAACACGAACACATACATCAGTACCAATCCCAACACAGATTGAATTTGGCATGTTTGCCGTAGAGGGGACATTTCAAAGCAGGGCTCTGAACCGTGCTTTAGGCAAATTAGACCATGTGCAACAGGGGAAAGGGGTAACATCTTGCCATATTGTGTATGTGATAAGGTGTGACTGCCTTTTGGAGAATACTCTGGTCAAAGTGTCCAATGACTGTGCCTGTGTTTTGTACCGACAGACACATGCAAGGAATATTCAAGCCCACAAGAATCTTCATTTAGTTCATTCTCCACTCACTGCTGGGATCTTTGTGTAACCTGATGGAAACATGTTTAAAGTACTGCCTAGTCAGTGTAGTCCTTCCTCCATCTGGACTTGAAATAGTGAGCAAAATTACGTTGGATAGCTAGTTGTTTACAAGGCAAGGCAAACTTATTTAGTTGTAGTTCAATTCTCTTTCAAGAGTATATTAAAAATAATCCAAAAAAATAAAAAATCTTCCTTAAGTGCAAGATCCAAGAAAATGTTTCTTTAAAAAAAAAAACTATTTTTTATGAAGTTTTGAACAATAAAGAGAGAGAGAAAGAAACACAAATAAGGGAAGTGAAAGGAAGGGTGAGGGAGTCAGGGGCGGGCATTACAGGGTGATTGCAATACAAGTGGAAAGAAGGAAAAGGACAAACCAGAGGTGGGGGGCAGCATCACATTAGCATTGAGAACAATGCATTACATCAACTAACTTGAGCATAAGCAAACCATTAAGCAAGTAGGTCATCATTACACACTGGCAGAGGTCAAAACAACTCATCACCCTCCCCCTCCGATTCGCTATCAGATGGTGAAAGAACCCCCCCCCCCAATACGAGCTCACTGTAGGATAGTTTAAAGTATATTAATGATTGGGGTAATGCGTGCCCTATCTCTCTTAACATAAGTCTCAAATGGTACCCAAATACATTTGAAGTTATACATTGTGTCTGTAACCATTGTAGTCAATTGTACCATAGCATGTATAAAACAAGCTACTTAACTGTATGCTGTGGTTCTCCAGTATCAATATCTTTCATAGATTCACATGCTTGAGTCTTCCCCATCGTGGTGGGAGTCCCACGATAACAGTAATAAAAGCAGTGTTAATACATAATCATTAGGATTCCCATTGAGAGCAATAGACATTGATAGCCAATTCACAATGTTTTAATGCATTCAAACCTCACCTAATCAGAGGAGATACACTGAAGCACTCAACCCCTGCAGAGCCAACAAACCTCAGATTCTCAAACAGTTAGGAGCGCACCTGCCTGACATCCCAGCAATTAATCTGCCCCATTGCATCATGGTAGATGTAGTATCTTCAAAAAACGAACTCCATTAATTTTTAAATATTTCACCTTTAAGTAGGTACAGCCTTTACTGTGCATCTCTGGACACATGTGTTTCTGGGTTAGTCCCTTCTTCAGCAGAGAACATATTTGCGGGGTGCTGGGAATGCTGCCATAAATCCCCCGGTTTCAGTACCTCTTTCCTGGCATGCTGGTGCCTGCTCCAGAGCTCGTCAGCCCAGTAGCTCAAGGGAGCCTTTAAAGTCACAAACAGTTAGGAGCGCACCTGCCTGACATCCCAGCAATTAATCTGCCCCATTGCATCATGGTAGATGTAGTATCTTCAAAAAACGAACTCCATTAATTTTTAAATATTTCACCTTTAAGTAGGTACAGCCTTTACTGTGCATCTCTGGACACATGTGTTTCTGGGTTAGTCCCTTCTTCAGCAGAGAACATATTTGCGGGGTGCTGGGAATGCTGCCATAAATCCCCCGGTTTCAGTACCTCTTTCCTGGCATGCTGGTGCCTGCTCCAGAGCTCGTCAGCCCAGTAGCTCAAGGGAGCCTTTAAAGTCACAAACAGTTAGGAGCGCACCTGCCTGACATCCCAGCAATTAATCTGCCCCATTGCATCATGGTAGATGTAGTATCTTCAAAAAACGAACTCCATTAATTTTTAAATATTTCACCTTTAAGTAGGTACAGCCTTTACTGTGCATCTCTGGACACATGTGTTTCTGGGTTAGTCCCTTCTTCAGCAGAGAACATATTTGCGGGGTGCTGGGAATGCTGCCATAAATCCCCCGGTTTCAGTACCTCTTTCCTGGCATGCTGGTGCCTGCTCCAGAGCTCGTCAGCCCAGTAGCTCAAGGGAGCCTTTAAAGTCACAAACAGTTAGGAGCGCACCTGCCTGACATCCCAGCAATTAATCTGCCCCATTGCATCATGGTAGATGTAGTATCTTCAAAAAACGAACTCCATTAATTTTTAAATATTTCACCTTTAAGTAGGTACAGCCTTTACTGTGCATCTCTGGACACATGTGTTTCTGGGTTAGTCCCTTCTTCAGCAGAGAACATATTTGCGGGGTGCTGGGAATGCTGCCATAAATCCCCCGGTTTCAGTACCTCTTTCCTGGCATGCTGGTGCCTGCTCCAGAGCTCGTCAGCCCAGTAGCTCAAGGGAGCCTTTAAAGTCACAAACAGTTAGGAGCGCACCTGCCTGACATCCCAGCAATTAATCTGCCCCATTGCATCATGGTAGATGTAGTATCTTCAAAAAACGAACTCCATTAATTTTTAAATATTTCACCTTTAAGTAGGTACAGCCTTTACTGTGCATCTCTGGACACATGTGTTTCTGGGTTAGTCCCTTCTTCAGCAGAGAACATATTTGCGGGGTGCTGGGAATGCTGCCATAAATCCCCCGGTTTCAGTACCTCTTTCCTGGCATGCTGGTGCCTGCTCCAGAGCTCGTCAGCCCAGTAGCTCAAGGGAGCCTTTAAAGTCACAAACAGTTAGGAGCGCACCTGCCTGACATCCCAGCAATTAATCTGCCCCATTGCATCATGGTAGATGTAGTATCTTCAAAAAACGAACTCCATTAATTTTTAAATATTTCACCTTTAAGTAGGTACAGCCTTTACTGTGCATCTCTGGACACATGTGTTTCTGGGTTAGTCCCTTCTTCAGCAGAGAACATATTTGCGGGGTGCTGGGAATGCTGCCATAAATCCCCCGGTTTCAGTACCTCTTTCCTGGCATGCTGGTGCCTGCTCCAGAGCTCGTCAGCCCAGTAGCTCAAGGGAGCCTTTAAAGTCACAAACAGTTAGGAGCGCACCTGCCTGACATCCCAGCAATTAATCTGCCCCATTGCATCATGGTAGATGTAGTATCTTCAAAAAACGAACTCCATTAATTTTTAAATATTTCACCTTTAAGTAGGTACAGCCTTTACTGTGCATCTCTGGACACATGTGTTTCTGGGTTAGTCCCTTCTTCAGCAGAGAACATATTTGCGGGGTGCTGGGAATGCTGCCATAAATCCCCCGGTTTCAGTACCTCTTTCCTGGCATGCTGGTGCCTGCTCCAGAGCTCGTCAGCCCAGTAGCTCAAGGGAGCCTTTAGGGTCACAAACAGTTAGGAGCGCACCTGCCTGACATCCCAGCAATTAATCTGCCCCATTGCATCATGGTAGATGTAGTATCTTCAAAAAACGAACTCCATTAATTTTTAAATATTTCACCTTTAAGTAGGTACAGCCTTTACTGTGCATCTCTGGACACATGTGTTTCTGGGTTAGTCCCTTCTTCAGCAGAGAACATATTTGCGGGGTGCTGGGAATGCTGCCATAAATCCCCCGGTTTCAGTACCTCTTTCCTGGCATGCTGGTGCCTGCTCCAGAGCTCGTCAGCCCAGTAGCTCAAGGGAGCCTTTAAAGTCACAAACAGTTAGGAGCGCACCTGCCTGACATCCCAGCAATTAATCTGCCCCATTGCATCATGGTAGATGTAGTATCTTCAAAAAACGAACTCCATTAATTTTTAAATATTTCACCTTTAAGTAGGTACAGCCTTTACTGTGCATCTCTGGACACATGTGTTTCTGGGTTAGTCCCTTCTTCAGCAGAGAACATATTTGCGGGGTGCTGGGAATGCTGCCATAAATCCCCCGTTTTTTTTTTAAGATACTACATCTACCATGATGCAATGGGGCAGATTAATTGCTGGGATGTCAGGCAGGTGCGCTCCTAACTGTTTGTGACTTTAAAGGCTCCCTTGAGCTACTGGGCTGACGAGCTCTGGAGCAGGCACCAGCATGCCAGGGAAGAGGTACTGAAACCAGGGGATTTATGGCAGCATTCCCAGCACCCCGCAAATATGTTCTCTGCTGAAGAAGGGACTAACCCAGAAACACATGTGTCCAGAGATGCACAGTAAAGGCTGTACCTACTTAAAGGTGAAATATTTAAAAATTAATGGAGTTCGTTTTTTGAAGATACTACATCTACCATGATGCAATGGGGCAGATTAATTGCTGGGATGTCAGGCAGGTGCGCTCCTAACTGTTTGTGACTTTAAAGGCTCCCTTGAGCTACTGGGCTGACGAGCTCTGGAGCAGGCACCAGCATGCCAGGGAAGAGGTACTGAAACCAGGGGATTTATGGCAGCATTCCCAGCACCCCGCAAATATGTTCTCTGCTGAAGAAGGGACTAACCCAGAAACACATGTGTCCAGAGATGCACAGTAAAGGCTGTACCTACTTAAAGGTGAAATATTTAAAAATTAATGGAGTTCGTTTTTTGAAGATACTACATCTACCATGATGCAATGGGGCAGATTAATTGCTGGGATGTCAGGCAGGTGCGCTCCTAACTGTTTGTGACTTTAAAGGCTCCCTTGAGCTACTGGGCTGACGAGCTCTGGAGCAGGCACCAGCATGCCAGGGAAGAGGTACTGAAACCAGGGGATTTATGGCAGGATTCCCAGCACCCCGCAAATATGTTCTCTGCTGAAGAAGGGACTAACCCAGAAACACATGTGTCCAGAGATGCACAGTAAAGGCTGTACCTACTTAAAGGTGAAATATTTAAAAATTAATGGAGTTCGTTTTTTGAAGATACTACATCTACCATGATGCAATGGGGCAGATTAATTGCTGGGATGTCAGGCAGGTGCGCTCCTAACTGTTTGTGACTTTAAAGGCTCCCTTGAGCTACTGGGCTGACGAGCTCTGGAGCAGGCACCAGCATGCCAGGGAAGAGGTACTGAAACCAGGGGATTTATGGCAGCATTCCCAGCACCCCGCAAATATGTTCTCTGCTGAAGAAGGGACTAACCCAGAAACACATGTGTCCAGAGATGCACAGTAAAGGCTGTACCTACTTAAAGGTGAAATATTTAAAAATTAATGGAGTTCGTTTTTTGAAGATACTACATCTACCATGATGCAATGGGGCAGATTAATTGCTGGGATGTCAGGCAGGTGCGCTCCTAACTGTTTGTGACTTTAAAGGCTCCCTTGAGCTACTGGGCTGACGAGCTCTGGAGCAGGCACCAGCATGCCAGGGAAGAGGTACTGAAACCAGGGGATTTATGGCAGCATTCCCAGCACCCCGCAAATATGTTCTCTGCTGAAGAAGGGACTAACCCAGAAACACATGTGTCCAGAGATGCACAGTAAAGGCTGTACCTACTTAAAGGTGAAATATTTAAAAATTAATGGAGTTCGTTTTTTGAAGATACTACATCTACCATGATGCAATGGGGCAGATTAATTGCTGGGATGTCAGGCAGGTGCGCTCCTAACTGTTTGTGACTTTAAAGGCTCCCTTGAGCTACTGGGCTGACGAGCTCTGGAGCAGGCACCAGCATGCCAGGGAAGAGGTACTGAAACCGGGGGATTTATGGCAGCATTCCCAGCACCCCGCAAATATGTTCTCTGCTGAAGAAGGGACTAACCCAGAAACACATGTGTCCAGAGATGCACAGTAAAGGCTGTACCTACTTAAAGGTGAAATATTTAAAAATTAATGGAGTTCGTTTTTTGAAGATACTACATCTACCATGATGCAATGGGGCAGATTAATTGCTGGGATGTCAGGCAGGTGCGCTCCTAACTGTTTGTGACTTTAAAGGCTCCCTTGAGCTACTGGGCTGACGAGCTCTGGAGCAGGCACCAGCATGCCAGGGAAGAGGTACTGAAACCAGGGGATTTATGGCAGCATTCCCAGCACCCCGCAAATATGTTCTCTGCTGAAGAAGGGACTAACCCAGAAACACATGTGTCCAGAGATGCACAGTAAAGGCTGTACCTACTTAAAGGTGAAATATTTAAAAATTAATGGAGTTCGTTTTTTGAAGATACTACATCTACCATGATGCAATGGGGCAGATTAATTGCTGGGATGTCAGGCAGGTGCGCTCCTAACTGTTTGTGACTTTAAAGGCTCCCTTGAGCTACTGGGCTGACGAGCTCTGGAGCAGGCACCAGCATGCCAGGGAAGAGGTACTGAAACCAGGGGATTTATGGCAGCATTCCCAGCACCCCGCAAATATGTTCTCTGCTGAAGAAGGGACTAACCCAGAAACACATGTGTCCAGAGATGCACAGTAAAGGCTGTACCTACTTAAAGGTGAAATATTTAAAAATTAATGGAGTTCGTTTTTTGAAGATACTACATCTACCATGATGCAATGGGGCAGATTAATTGCTGGGATGTCAGGCAGGTGCGCTCCTAACTGTTTGTGACTTTAAAGGCTCCCTTGAGCTACTGGGCTGACGAGCTCTGGAGCAGGCACCAGCATGCCAGGGAAGAGGTACTGAAACCAGGGGATTTATGGCAGCATTCCCAGTACCCCGCAAATATGT
Source organism: Pleurodeles waltl (assembly GCF_031143425.1). Classification (NCBI taxonomy): domain Eukaryota; kingdom Metazoa; phylum Chordata; class Amphibia; order Caudata; family Salamandridae; genus Pleurodeles; species Pleurodeles waltl. Next base: position 683,159,349 of record NC_090451.1, on the reverse strand, counting down.
TCTCTGCTGAAGAAGGGACTAACCCAGAAACACATGTGTCCAGAGATGCACAGTAAAGGCTGTACCTACTTAAAGGTGAAATATTTAAAAATTAATGGAGTTCGTTTTTTGAAGATACTACATCTACCATGATGCAATGGGGCAGATTAATTGCTGGGATGTCAGGCAGGTGCGCTCCTAACTGTTTGTGACTTTAAAGGCTCCCTTGAGCTACTGGGCTGACGAGCTCTGGAGCAGGCACCAGCATGCCAGGGAAGAGGTACTGAAACCAGGGGATTTATGGCAGCATTCCCAGCACCCCGCAAATATGTTCTCTGCTGAAGAAGGGACTAACCCAGAAACACATGTGTCCAGAGATGCACAGTAAAGGCTGTACCTACTTAAAGGTGAAATATTTAAAAATTAATGGAGTTCGTTTTTTGAAGATACTACATCTACCATGATGCAATGGGGCAGATTAATTGCTGGGATGTCAGGCAGGTGCGCTCCTAACTGTTTGTGACTTTAAAGGCTCCCTTGAGCTACTGGGCTGACGAGCTCTGGAGCAGGCACCAGCATGCCAGGGAAGAGGTACTGAAACCAGGGGATTTATGGCAGCATTCCCAGCACCCCGCAAATATGTTCTCTGCTGAAGAAGGGACTAACCCAGAAACACATGTGTCCAGAGATGCACAGTAAAGGCTGTACCTACTTAAAGGTGAAATATTTAAAAATTAATGGAGTTCGTTTTTTGAAGATACTACATCTACCATGATGCAATGGGGCAGATTAATTGCTGGGATGTCAGGCAGGTGCGCTCCTAACTGTTTGTGACTTTAAAGGCTCCCTTGAGCTACTGGGCTGACGAGCTCTGGAGCAGGCACCAGCATGCCAGGGAAGAGGTACTGAAACCAGGTGATTTATGGCAGCATTCCCAGCACCCCGCAAATATGTTCTCTGCTGAAGAAGGGACTAACCCAGAAACACATGTGTCCAGAGATGCACAGTAAAGGCTGTACCTACTTAAAGGTGAAATATTTAAAAATTAATGGAGTTCGTTTTTTGAAGATACTACATCTACCATGATGCAATGGGGCAGATTAATTGCTGGGATGTCAGGCAGGTGCGCTCCTAACTGTTTGTGACTTTAAAGGCTCCCTTGAGCTACTGGGCTGACGAGCTCTGGAGCAGGCACCAGCATGCCAGGGAAGAGGTACTGAAACCAGGGGATTTATGGCAGCATTCCCAGCACCCCGCAAATATGTTCTCTGCTGAAGAAGGGACTAACCCAGAAACACATGTGTCCAGAGATGCACAGTAAAGGCTGTACCTACTTAAAGGTGAAATATTTAAAAATTAATGGAGTTCGTTTTTTGAAGATACTACATCTACCATGATGCAATGGGGCAGATTAATTGCTGGGATGTCAGGCAGGTGCGCTCCTAACTGTTTGTGACTTTAAAGGCTCCCTTGAGCTACTGGGCTGACGAGCTCTGGAGCAGGCACCAGCATGCCAGGGAAGAGGTACTGAAACCAGGGGATTTATGGCAGCATTCCCAGCACCCCGCAAATATGTTCTCTGCTGAAGAAGGGACTAACCCAGAAACACATGTGTCCAGAGATGCACAGTAAAGGCTGTACCTACTTAAAGGTGAAATATTTAAAAATTAATGGAGTTCGTTTTTTGAAGATACTACATCTACCATGATGCAATGGGGCAGATTAATTGCTGGGATGTCAGGCAGGTGCGCTCCTAACTGTTTGTGACTTTAAAGGCTCCCTTGAGCTACTGGGCTGACGAGCTCTGGAGCAGGCACCAGCATGCCAGGGAAGAGGTACTGAAACCAGGGGATTTATGGCAGCATTCCCAGCACCCCGCAAATATGTTCTCTGCTGAAGAAGGGACTAACCCAGAAACACATGTGTCCAGAGATGCACAGTAAAGGCTGTACCTACTTAAAGGTGAAATATTTAAAAATTAATGGAGTTCGTTTTTTGAAGATACTACATCTACCATGATGCAATGGGGCAGATTAATTGCTGGGATGTCAGGCAGGTGCGCTCCTAACTGTTTGTGACTTTAAAGGCTCCCTTGAGCTACTGGGCTGACGAGCTCTGGAGCAGGCACCAGCATGCCAGGGAAGAGGTACTGAAACCAGGGGATTTATGGCAGCATTCCCAGCACCCCGCAAATATGTTCTCTGCTGAAGAAGGGACTAACCCAGAAACACATGTGTCCAGAGATGCACAGTAAAGGCTGTACCTACTTAAAGGTGAAATATTTAAAAATTAATGGAGTTCGTTTTTTGAAGATACTACATCTACCATGATGCAATGGGGCAGATTAATTGCTGGGATGTCAGGCAGGTGCGCTCCTAACTGTTTGTGACTTTAAAGGCTCCCTTGAGCTACTGGGCTGACGAGCTCTGGAGCAGGCACCAGCATGCCAGGGAAGAGGTACTGAAACCAGGGGATTTATGGCAGCATTCCCAGCACCCCGCAAATATGTTCTCTGCTGAAGAAGGGACTAACCCAGAAACACATGTGTCCAGAGATGCACAGTAAAGGCTGTACCTACTTAAAGGTGAAATATTTAAAAATTAATGGAGTTCGTTTTTTGAAGATACTACATCTACCATGATGCAATGGGGCAGATTAATTGCTGGGATGTCAGGCAGGTGCGCTCCTAACTGTTTGTGACTTTAAAGGCTCCCTTGAGCTACTGGGCTGACGAGCTCTGGAGCAGGCACCAGCATGCCAGGGAAGAGGTACTGAAACCAGGGGATTTATGGCAGCATTCCCAGCACCCCGCAAATATGTTCTCTGCTGAAGAAGGGACTAACCCAGAAACACATGTGTCCAGAGATGCACAGTAAAGGCTGTACCTACTTAAAGGTGAAATATTTAAAAATTAATGGAGTTCGTTTTTTGAAGATACTACATCTACCATGATGCAATGGGGCAGATTAATTGCTGGGATGTCAGGCAGGTGCGCTCCTAACTGTTTGAAACCTCAGATTCTTTTTATGGTTTTATTAAGTAGTAACATCAGATCAATAATATCATCAACATACAACTTCATGCCCATATTGTAGCACCTAGTAAACATGCATGCATTCACAAATAAGTACATTATGAGATCACTTCCCAGTACAGCAATGCATAAGCAGAATTTAATGTAATTATCATCTAAACCAGAGTCCATTTCCCACTTGGCCCTCGGCAGATAAGGTCAGGAGATAGGCGGTCATGGGGCCCAATAATCCCATGGCCGGAAGGCTCTGGGGAGCTCCTCAGAGTATGTTTCGAGTTGATCCTTACAATAGGCTATGTAATGGAACCACTGTTTTAATGATTTAATGATGGAGATGTTTTGCTTCCCCAATGTGGTGAAACTCGCCTCTTAGCCAGCAATAGGGCCACTGCGGTCAACTTGCGGTTTACTGGTTTGAAAGGCTGAATAAACTCCAGTAAGCATGTGCGAGGGTCGTAGACTACTATTTTGTCCATGACCTTAGTGAGTGTCTGTGTCACCTCTGTCCAATAATGGTGTATATTAGCGCAGCCCCATTCAAGATGTATGAAGTCTGCTCCTTTCATCCCGGAGCGGATGCATTTACCCTCCTGTCAGAGCCCATACCTGGCAAGCTGCATCGGTGTATAATACATCTGTTGTAAGAACTTGAAATGTATGATCCGGAAATTACCATTAGCCGTAAGTCTGCCAGTTAAAGTGCAACAGTACACCCATTCAGATTCAGTTAGCTGGGTCTCGAGCACCTCATTCCATTTATCCATCTGAGAGCCCCTGGATTGACGCAGCTCCGCCCTGCACGCATTATAAGCCCAGTAACCAGACCGGAACTCATTGTGCAAGACAGAACCAACTGTAATGCAGTGGAAACAGGCGGGGCACATGGGAACGATGTATAATCTTCTTTTAAAGCCATTTGTAGTCCCACGATATGTGAACATGCATAAAGGGTGAGCCTCGGGTCTTCTGCGATAGAGCAGAAAAGTCCAAGAAACGGCTGACGGTGAAAAACTCCCCCACAGCTGCAATCCGTCAGCTCTCAAAACCCCTGTGCCCTAGGTTCTGGCGCCACAGATAAAGTGAGGTGATGGACCAGGGGCATCGCCGGGGCATACAGGGGAAGTGGGCCTGTCTGTGTCAAATAGCCTGTCACACCCTCAATGTACAATTAAGCGTACTAATGCCCCCTGGTCCTCCCCACACGTTTATGCAAGATCAATGATGACAGCAGTAATGGGTCTGCAAAGCCTTGTTCCACAGCCAGGTGGGGGGGTACAATGTTCAGGGTGTGTCCATAAGTAAGGGTGTTGCGCGTGGGAGCAGAGATAATTGAGGGAGAGGTCTGGAGCATCAAAGCCTCACCTGATCACAGGGCAAAGTAAGCAGTCTCTAAGTAACACGCTGTGTTTGCTCGCCCAGGCCAATGATATCAGCAAGGAACACAGAGTCTTAAAGAATGTTTGAGTGAGCGGGATTTTGGTAAACATGTATAAAAATGGAGGCAAGATAACCATTTTCATTACCGCGAGGCGGTCAGGCAGAGAAAGAGGAAGGCGAGACCACCTCTTCACCCACTCCTTCAGTCCAGAGACGGCCCACCATAATTATAGCAGATCACAAGTTTCAGATCCCTGTGCACTCATATACTCAGATATTTCACAGGGTATGTGGGAAGTTTGTGGGGCACCGTACTATGCTAGTTGGAAGTGGTAGATTTATCCCAATAAACCCGGACATCCACTCAAATCGCACATATCCTCACATTAGAACATCCAGGTGGGTACCTGGGTCTCTCACATACAGCACTATGTTGTCGCCATACAGGGAAACAGCGAGAAGATGCAGTCGAAACGTTAAAGATGCTGCACCGTGACGCTGCCAGATAATGCAGGCAAATGACTCAATAGCCAAAGCAAATAGCAATGGCGATAAGGGACAACCTTGCTGGGTATCCCTGCCCACTGCAAAAGGTTCTGAGGTACCCCATTCCCCCCACCCTAGTGACGGGCTCAGCAGACGGTAACCGGATCCATGCAAGGAAACCCGGATGGATACCCATCCTTTGCAGAATGTTAAACATATGGGACCAGACAATCAAATCAAACGCCTTGGTGGTGTCATGGAGGATTGCTGATGCTTTCATAGTGGGGTCCAGGTGATGTAATAATGCAGATAACATATGCAAATTATGAGTGGTGGAGCAAACAGGAATAAATCCCACTTGGTCCGGCAAGACCATACATGGCATCAGTGGCAGGGGTCTGGTGGCCACCAATTTGTCCAGTATTCCTGTATCTATATTGATAAGAGGTAAGGGGCGATAAGACTCACATCGCTCTAGTGCCTTGTCGTGTTTAAGCAGCGTAACTATAAGGGCTTCCCTGATTGAGGGAGGCAAACATTTTGTCTGCCTCTTCAAACATGTGCAGTAGATGCGGGCCAGCAATTCAGTGATGTATAAAAGTCTCCAGAGATGCTGTCTATACCTGGCGCCTTGCCATTGGGAAGATCATGCATAGCATCTTTGATTTTGTCTACAGTAAAAAGTTGACTAAGATATTCTATCCGGCCCAATGACAGTCATGCTGAGGCGACATAATCTAAATGCTCAGCTATTTCCCCTGGTGTTGCTGTATCCCTTTGCCCATACAGAGCAGAAAAGAAGGCAGTGAACTGCTCCAGGATAGAAGTTGTGCTATGATACATTTTGCCACCTTGAGAAAGTATATGAACAACGTGTGCCTGAGAGCATGGAGTCCTCAGCTTGTCAGGCCCGGGCCCTCCCTGGCCTGTCCACCTCCCCATATGCATGTGCAGCATGTTGCCTAGATAGGTGGCGCCCCTCCTGCTCTGCGGTCTCGGTATAGTCAGTCACGTGTTCCCAGATGCTCGCCAATGTAGAGGGTGAGGGATGGGAGATGTATGCAAGTTCTAGGTCATGTAACGTATTTTCAATGAGACTCAGTCTAGTCCAAATGTCTCTAAGTATGCCATGCTCTGTCCCAATACACTTTAACCTAATGTTAGCCTTGAAGGCTTCCCATAGGACGCCAGCACTCGAACCTTGATTTACCTGGAAGAAGTATATAATGGCCTCCCATATCAACTCCCACGTTACCAACCAATAGTTTAGATGGGACCATGAACCCGTGCACTGTCGAGACAAACGTGCCCCCACCCTGTCCCTGGGATGACGTGTACTCCACACATCATAGGCATTGAATACAGTCATGGAGTCCCTCCTCACTCTTGCAGCTCGCCTCTCCTGACTGGTCGAGGAGGCAGATCTATCCTTACCAGGGTCAAGGCAGATATTGAGGGCTCCACCCCAAATCAAGGGTGGCGTAGGGACAGCCTTATACGGCCCCACACATGTAAGAAGAAATCCGGGTCGTCTATTTTAGGTCCATATGTATTAACTATAGTGATCAAATTGCCACATAACTTGCCCTGCACCATAGCATATTGACTGTGTTCATCAGTCTTCGATTGCATAAGCTGGAACTGTAGCCCCTTATGCATCAATACATTCATTACCCAATAATGGGTAGAATTTGAAGAAGCCACCTGCACACCCCTCCACCCATCACATCAGTACTGTGTTTGGTCAGGTGTGTCTCTTGTAGATACACATGATGCCTATCAAGGTAGGCCACTACCTGTCTGATCTTTTGGGGTTATTCAGCCCACACACATTCCATGTCATGAAGTTTAAAGAGGGCATGTTAGAGCCCCAGTAGTGCTCATAGTTCTCTGCTATATCCAGGCGCATGTGATCAATACAGATGTCCACCACAGGTCGTGCTTTAATAAAACCTTGTTCATGGGCAACACATAAGCCCTGTAAACACCCAACCACCACACACCTCAGCACCCCCAGCTTGCTAAAGGCACTTCCCCACCGATTCAAACAACAAGAAAACAAAACCAACCATACCACCCCCACTCATTCAACACTTTCGGACAGTAGCAGTGCCATCCAAGGATGGGGGTGCAGGGCTTGGGCCCCAGGGATCTATGTGTGGGTTCAACAACTAGGAAGCCAGAGAAATATTCAGCCCCAAACACATCCTTCAAGAGCTGCTCAACATACAGTTCCATTTTCCCAGTATTTCTGGTCTCTGGGATTCCAAGAATACGTATGTTATTTCTGCGTGATCTAGCATTGAGATCTTCATTCTTAGCTTGTATGAGGGGGAGCACTTTTTCCATACTGTGGCAGGATTCTTACGTACTCTGTAGGGTAACTTCTACCACAGATATAGGCTGTTCTGCTTTGGCGATGCCCGTGCCATGCGGATCCAGTTTAGATGACATTTGGTCTAGCAAGAGGTTTAGGGAGTCAATTTCGCTTTCAATAGTCTGCAAACAGCGTGTTCTCCAATGTGGGCCCCCCACGGTTCTGTTCATACTGCTCAGAGCTGGGCACATCCTCAGGTGGGGACCCGACCACTCACTTGGTTTTAAAAGTGAGGTGCGCCTGTTTCTTGTCTGCCCTTCCCATCTCAGATCAGAGGGGTGATGGTGTGCCCCCCCACCCCACCAGTAACAAGCACAGCTTATATTTAGCCCCCTCGTCTCAAGTCCACTCCAGGGTCAGAGTGCAGGGGGCCGCACTCATATACAAGACAGGAAGCGCCTGCATACCCCCCTGGATCGCCCCCCCAAGGGGCAGCGGGCCAGACATGCGCCTTCCATCCCAGGGTTCAACTGTTTACAGAATTATCCTCTAGATAGCGGCTGCCCTCCACAACGTCACATGACACGTCACGCACCCCCTCCAAAACAGGGCGTATAGGCACAGCAAGCAGCTAGAGAGCCGTGTTTCAAAGCACCATGGATGGTACACAGTCCATACTACAGCATGTGTCATCTGCCCTACGGTCCTTACCAGGCGCACCAGTCTCCGCCAATGAGCCCTGTATGAGCCAGGCCCCACTGGGTAATCCGTGAATATTAATCAGCTTGTTGTCCTAGCCAGCCTACCAGGCTTGCCTTCAGCCAGGCCTGCAGCAGTAATATCGCTTACCATTCAGAGGTACTTCAAGTTGTGCCGCTAATATCCGAGCTGCACCACCTTTGTATACTGGGAGTCGGCGCAAAACCCACGTGCACTGCAGCCACGTCCTCCGGCAGGCCTCGCTCCATGCCCAGTTCCCAGTCTGCGCACCACCAGTCCAACTACGGCTGCTCCACCAACCGCACATCAGTCCGCAGCCTCCGTGTGAAGCACTGCCAAAGATAGCACCAATGAAGTGTTGCTTCTTATTTCTGTTTGCGGCCCTGGGTCAGATCGCCATGCAGCGGCAGCCTTTTTGTACAAGGGCCGCCCCACCACCACACAGGATAAGCAGCTCAGGCACTCACCACTGGCAGTCAGGAGCCCTCTGTCACTCAAAACCGGTGCCCAGAAGCAGTGGTGCCGATGGGCTCACAGGGACAGGATTAATGCAGGATTGGTGGCCATGGTCCGCAGAGCTGCACTAGGATGTGGACATCTTGCTGCGCTCACTCTCTAGCACTCCCCCTCCACCCCCCACCAAACCTCAGATTTCGAGCACGAGTGCAAATAAGGAAGATAAGAGGTACAAAGAGTGGTGAGTCTATGGGGAGGACGGAGGGTTGCATGTGAATCTATGAAAGACATCAATACTCAAGAACCACAGTGTATAGTTTTTTCTCCAGTATTGTATCTTTCATATATTCATATACTTGAATTAGACTAGTAAGCAGTACATCCAAGCAAAACTGGCAGTGAGTAAGGGACACCATCCCACCAGGACAGAAAACAACAAACCTCAATATCAACGTTACCAGAATGAATTTGTCATAAAGATGTGAAAAAACTTCTTGCATAAAATAATCTATACATAGATCGGTAGAAAATAGAGTAGTATAAACATGCAGAATATTAAGAATAATAAAATTGTACATCTTAATGAAACAGTCAATGTAGCATTGCCTGTTCAACAGCGGTATTCACCTTTTCCAAAGAAGCCAGACAATAATGCTTTGTGAAAGTGTGGTAATTAGCCCACTTCGCAGCCTTGAAAATCTCCGGTAATTAAACACCTGCAAACAGGGCTGAAGATACAGCAACTTTCCTTGCAGAATGTGTTTTCGCCTTTGTAGTCAAAGGTCTGCCCTCCTTTTCATGGCAAAAGGTGATGGGTTCTGAAAACCAACGAGCAGTACTTGCCAGTGATAACACTTGACCCTTTCTTAGCAGAGCAAATGAAATCAGTACTGATCCGATTTTCTAAGTGTCTTGGTTCTATCCAAATTGGGTAAGACTCTAAAAAGGCCTCTCATGAACTCTTTAATCAATCTGTTAGCCCATAAGGAGAGATCCCCCGGTCTCCTCCGAAACCTTGAAACAGCTTCCTGATGGACCTTTACAGATGAATGTGCGAGTCTGAGTTCACTAGATGTAGCAAATAAGGAAGTATTTGTTTTGGAGCAGCAGAAAGTGGATGCAGATTATTGGTGATACACAATGAAATCCCTTCCATTTTGCCTTACAGGTTTTACTTGGCATCTGCATGAGAATGCTTAAGAATTGCGCTACAATCGTCTTACAAGCTAAGTGTCCCAAACTCATTGTCGTGAGGAGCCAAGCTGACAAGCTGAGCGCATATATATATGTGGATAGACCACCTGACCCTTGTTCATGGAGAGAAGACCTTCCGTTGGCTGGAATTGAAAATGCAGACACTGACCAGAGAAGAAGCTGTACCAACCAGTAGTGCCTTGGCCACGCTGGAGCAATCAGAATGAGGTGGCATGGTTCCCATTTCATTTTCTGAATGACCTTTGGAATTAGTGGAAAGGGAGGGAAAGGGTAAGTGAACATTCCTGTCTAAATCCAGCTGGAACGCATTTTCCCAAGACCCTTTCTGTGGAAACCTGCTGCCGTACATTCTGCATTTTCTGTTCTGAAAGGTAGCGAAGAGATCAAGATTTGCGGTACCCCATTGATGTAACACCTGTAGCAATTGATGCGGATTCAATTCCCATTTGTGCCACCATTTTCCTTTTTTTCTTGAGGGATCCGTCCATTCATTCTCTTTTACCGGTACATGTTCTACTCTCAGAGTGATGAGTGCAATCAACAATTTCCCTATCTGTTGAGTTTGAGCGGACAAGACCTATGATCTCCTTCCTCCTTGTTTGGTGAGATAAAACATTGTTGTGGTATTGTCTGTTCTTATCACTACTGAGGAACTGTGGAGTCTGGGAAGAAAAAGCCTGGAGGCCCAAGAAAACTGCTTTCAATTCCAAAAGGTTTATATACTCTAATGCCTCCTGAGCAGACCATTTCCCATGAACTTCTAAGGCCTGTAAATGAGCTCCCCTGCCTTCCAGGAATGCATCTGTAGTCATTACTGTATGAGACAACAGAGAAATGACTGAGGCCCTGAGAGATATTTGCTGTGTCCTTCCACCAAGCCATTGCCAACCTCATAGCCATGGTAATTGATATTGAGTCCTCAAATGTTCCCTGGCACTGACCCATTCAGCATCTAGTCGTTCTTGCAAAGGCCACATGCGAAGCTGAAAATTTGGTATCAACAGGATGCAAGAAGACACGATTGACAACACTGACGTAATTCCACACAGAAACGAACATATTTCTTGAAAGGCAAGCGTTATGTTCTTGAGACGATGAATCCTTTCCACAGTGGGAAGGGCCTTGGCAACATTCATACCCATTCTTGCCCCCTGAAAAACAGCCGATCTGGATGAGGTCAGTGATAATTTTTCTCTGTTCAGTTGGAGTCCTGTGGTCTTGAAGAGCAGCAGACATGCCCCAGTAGAGTTTTCTGCAGAGGGAAATGTGGTACCCTATATCAGCCAGTTGTCCAAGTAAGGAAAAACCTGGTGTCCTTTCCTTCACAAGAAAGCTGCCACTGCTACCATGCACTTAGTGAAGGCCCTGGGGTTTGAGCACAGACCCAAAACCTACTGAACTGCCTGTAATCCTCAGGCTGGGTCTGCAGACCTAAGGAAGGAGCCGTTGCCTTACTCTCCTCAAACCTCTCTAAGGCAGAATCAGCTTTAGCATAAAAAGGCCTGGCCCCGTTAAAGTCCTGGACATCCTGCGAGAATCCTGGGCCACTCAACCAAGCATGCCTCCTGGAGGTTATTGACATTCCCATTGCACTAGCCACAGAGTCAGCAGTATCTAGGCCCGACTGGATGACCCGACAGGCTGCAGCCTGTCCATCATTTAACAACTCAGAAAAGTGTCCCTGAACATCCTTAGGTAGTTTAAAAACTACAGCTTTACCATAAGTCCAACAAAGCATGAATGTAACGTCCTAAAAAACAGGTTGGGTTTGCGGATTTCAACGCCATGCTACCAAAAGAAAACATCTCCTTTCCTGACTGCTCCGTCTTTTTCGATTCCCTATCAGCTGGGGATGATGGAAAAGAGCCAGGTGTAGATATTCTGACGATAATGAAGGAGAACGAAGCACCTCAGTAAGAAGATTAGGTTTAAGCTCTGTAGATAGAAGAGGTAAATCCAACCTTTCAGCAGATTCTCGATTGGCGGAATGGTGAGATGTAACTTCCGTTGGAGGAATGCCTTTGGGTGACAATAACTCCCATGCCGGTGATCTGTCTAAACCACTTGCATCTGCTAAATCCTCAAAGTCTGGATCCTGAGACACAATCTCATGCTCTTCCACTTCTGGAGGATCTTTTTCTCTAAAATAAATACTGCTCCTCTTCATGAAATCTCTGAACGTCCCTGCAAGATCTTTGCCTCGACTTCAATAACAGCGTTTGTGATACTGGCATCAGTGCCAGTGACATCAGCGCCTGCATTGGAGAGGTAAGAAGAAGCAAAGCAGTTGAAGCACGCAACGCCGGAACAGATCCAATCGAAGCCGGAGAGAGCACAAACGGCACCAGTGGACAACATCTGCTGGACAACGACTGGAGATGGAGTTGTGTTTCTCTGTGCCAGTGTCAGCCGGGTAACTTGGGCCATTAGCATAAAAAGCATAAAAGGTGCCTGCTGACAATGCGGCAGAAATCCTCCCAATGAATAAGACAGAAGACCCATGGGGTCCACAGATGCACCAAATGGAGTTTTCCACCTGTTGAAAATGCTAAACATAGCATTGAAAAAATTGGAAGAGTCTGCTCTTGAAGCAGGGAAGGTGGAGGCACTGAATCCACATACAGCGTCATATCAGGGCATTTAGGTGAAGTCGGTGGCAGCCTTGGACTTAAAGGTGATGCCAGAGAAGTCACTGGAGACCACGTTGGAGTCACTTCACCTTGATCTTCATGTGATGTTGGATGCAGAGATACTGATTTCAGAGACTCAGCTCTTAAAGAACGACGCCAGCAACCATGATGCCGCTTCTTTTTGTACTTCCTTCTAGCTGAATTGAGAGACAGTGGCTTAGGACGAGCCTTATGACGCCCTCTTTTCTCTTGCCTTGGTCATTAAGAATTTCGTCCCTCTTTCCTTCAGTGCCTTGGGGTTGATCATGTGGCATGATAAACAGGCCTCGACATTGCGGTCTGACCTTAAACACCAAAGACAAATATCAAGAAGGTCAGTGATAGATACATGACCCTCACACTCCTTATATGGTTTAAACACAGACTTCCTAGGTGAAGACATTTTTTCTGAAACAATGGTGCAATTCCGGAAAAAATGTCTAAAGACTTCAACTATTCCCTAATGGAAATACTGTTGTGTGTCGAAGGCGCGAAAAGAGGTGCCCCATCTTCCTTAGGTCCTGAACCCTTGCCTGGCATCAGAGTATACCCCTCCATTCCTAACTGTGGGTTCCATCAAATTCGAAGTATTGCAACGCAACCTGCTGCAAAACTATGCATCGGATCATCTCGCAGCTCCTGATCTATCACTTCATCGGAACCAACCCAGTGACGCAACTTGACGAAGGACCTAGTATTGAAGCCTTTGCAGCTTCTGATCAGAACTGATGCAACACAATGCAATTTGCTGTAGGGACTTGCATCATAGCCCTCACAGCCCTTGATTAGAACTGATGCAGTGTGACTCAACTCAGTGCAGAAGTTTGCACTGCAGCACTGCGCAACTGCTGTTCAGAGTCGATGTAGAGTGGCGCAAAGCCTTGCATCAGTGACATAAGGTACAGTTCTCAGTGGGACTAACATAGTCCCTGTATTCGGCCTACACTCCATTGCAGTCGGATTGAACTTGTGACTTTTTTCCAGTTTGGTGAGACCAGATAACCACAGTTGGCACTTTGTGCTTCTAGTAGCTATTTTCACTAGAACCTTTAACATTTAATAGGTCTGATTCTACTGACTGAATTTTAGTTGTACTGGTATCATTTTATATGTTAAAATGTACTCTATTTTACAAAATGTGTTTGGGGTTTTTCTTGTGCTTCTGCTGTGTTTTCACTTTATTACTGTTTGTGTGCTTCATAAATACTTTACACATTGCCTCCAAGTTAAGCCTGACTGTTTTGCGCCAAGCTTTCATAGGGTTAGCCATAGATTCATTTAGCAATTTTGTGATTCACCCCGACAACAACTGTGTCTGTTGCCTGAGTGGGACTTCCACCCCTTCAACCAATAACCAAATTTCTTACATCCGTGTTTAGCGGTGGGATACAGTACCTGTGCATGTGCACCACCATTTGATGACTTTGTGCGAAATTAAAAAATCCATAGAAATCCCATAGAAATTACATGACATCATATTCAACACCATTTTACATTTTTCTTAGTTTGGCCAAACTTAAATCTTGACACACCTTTCTTGCTACAGTGGAGTTGGAGCTGAACAACGACAACCTCAAGAGGACAGAGCTGCAGAGGCATGATCCTTTGAGCTCCACAGACCCAACCCAGAAGTGATGCATCTGTTACCATCATCGGTTCTGGGGGAGGCAGGAAGATGGTCTATAGCCATGACTGCTGGCCTTTCACATTCTCCATCAACACCTGGACGGACTCTGCAAGGTCCCCTTGGTGCTGAGCCCACTGAAACTTCAGATCCCACTGCAGTGCCCACGTGTGCTACCTAGAGTGATCCATAAGCAGCATGAAGGAGGCCCAGAAGCCTCACTGAGACCCAAATCAAGGGTCAAAACATCAGGATCATTTCCCAAATTTCCTGGACTTGCTGAGGCAGCGGAATGTCTCTGAAACTCACAGTGGCCACCATTCAATACCCTAGAATCAGGGCAGACAGAACTTGGACGAGGGGGAGCATTATGAACTTGTCCTTCCAGAGAAAGAAGTTCAGAGGGTGCAGATCTAGGCTAACCCTGCGAGCTGATTGTGTTGGTACATGGAAAGCTGTCTTCCAAGAGAGGTGTGCAGGGAAGCTTTGTGAATAGACTCAAAGGGATCCTGCGTAAGACAATGTTATGTTCCCAAGGAGCCTAATGGGAGGGAAAACCTTTTTTAAATCTTCTAGAAACTGCTTGATGACTGGTATTTTAAAAAAGGAGGTTTGTGAAGGACATATTCTGTAGGGAGTGAGGGCTGCAAGGTGAACCTTTATAGATGAGAGATGTAAGCAAGATTTTGCCAGACGGAGTAAGTATGGCAGGATGACATCCTCTTGGCAAGAAGTGGTGTCTACTTTCTTGGAGGAACACCAAATGCAGAATCTCTTCCACTTGATGGCATATGCAGAATGGGCAGAAGGCCACTTAGCCTTTTTGAGGACATCCATGCAGTCTTGCAGTAGATTCAAGTGTCCATACTGCTCTATTTCAGGAGCCATGCAGCCAAGCTTAAGGAGGAGAGACTGGGTGTACCATCTGGCCTCTGTACTTCATGAGCAGGTCTGCCCTCCACAAGTTATCCCATCTTGGATTCCCCTAGGTGTCTAGTTTTCAAAACTGTGCAGGTTTGCTAGGTTTCCCTAGGTGCCAGCTGAGCTAGAGGCCAGAATCCACAGCTAGGCACTTTGCAAAAAACAGCTCTGTTTTCTTTGTGAAAATGTGATGTGTCCACGTTGTGTTTTGGGGCATTTCCTGACACAGGCACTAGGCCCACCCACACAAGTGAGGTATCATTTTTATCGGGAGGCTTGGGGGAATGCTGGGTGGAAGGAAATTTGTGGCTCCTCTCAGATTCCAGAACTTTCTGTCACCGAAATGTGAGGAAAAAGTGTTTTTTTGGGCCACATTTTGAGGTTTGCAAAGGATTCTGGGTAACAGAACCTGATCAGAACCCCACAAGTCAGCCCATCTTGGATTCCCGTTGGTGTCTAGCTTTAAAAAATGTGCAGGTTTGGCAGGTTTCCCTAGGTGCCGGTTGCGCTAGAGGCCAAAATCCACAGCTAGGCACTTTGCAAAAAACACATCAGATTTCAATGTAAAAATGTGATGTGTCCATGTTGCCTTTCCTGTCGCAAGCATTAGGCCTACCCATGCAAGTGAGGTACCATTTTTATCGGGAGACTTGGGGGAACACAGAATAGCACAACAAGCATTATTGCCCCTTGTCTTTCTCTACATTTTTTCCTTCCAAATGTAAGACAGTGTGTAAAAAAGACGTCTATTTGAGAAATGGCGTCTAATTCACATACTAGTATGGGCACCCCGGAATCCAGAGATGGGCAAATAACCACTGCTGCTCAATACCTTATCTTATGCCCATTTTGGAAATACATAGGTTTTCTTGATACCTATTTTTCACTCTTTATATTTCAGCAAATGAATTGCTGTATACCGGTATAGAATGAAAACCCATTGCAAGGTGAGACATTTATTGGCTCTGGGTACCTAGGGATCTTGATGAACCTACAAGCCCTAGATGGTGATTTTAGCACCACAAACCCTTTGTTGGTGCCATTTTCAGGGTAAAAACCACAATCCTTCTTCGGCAGACCTTTTTTCCCATTGTTTTGAAAAAAACAAAATTGTAGGTATATTTTGGCTAATTTCTTGGTCTCCTTCAGGGGAACCCAGAAACTCTGGGTACCTTTAGAATCCATAGGATGTTGGAAAAAAGGGACGCAAATTTGGCGTGGATAGCTTATGTGGACAAAAAGTTATGAAGGCCTAAGCGCGAACTACCCCAAATAGCCAAAAAAGGGCTCAGCACGGGGGGGGGGGGGGGGGGGGGGGGGGAGGCCCGTCAGCTAAGAGGTTAAAACATAACAAGAACTCAAGTTCAGTAATGTGGACTTCAGGGCACTCAAAGTCTTTACATGTGAGTAAAGAAGTTCGGGCGTGTTAAATTTAGAAAGTAACTCATATACTTCAGCATCGTGCTTCCCTTGGAGCCGCACTCTTTCAGACTAAGCTTGGCGCTTCTTAACCTAGTTAAAATGGATGTTCATCATAAAATGCCCTTTAATAAAACCCTTGATGGTTCAAAAGCATGATGAGGAGGCGGGGTCTACCATCTCCGTGTGTGCCGGGGTGAATTGTACTACTGGTGGGGGTACTCCTACTCCGAATCTGATAACAGCGCTGTAGATCCCTTTCAATGCACTCCCAAACTGTCTGTACATCTCTGAACTTTGGTATCCAGAGTGAAGCTCGTGAAGATCTGTCGGTGTCCCAGAAACGTAAGCTTTTGGTGCACTTTTACTGCATGTGAACAAGGCACAGACTCTTTTGAACCTGGGCATTCGTCGCGAAACCGACCATTTCGCCACCCAAAATGCTGGGCAACTTAGCGCCAGGTTGGGGAGCAGTCTCTACCACTAGAGCGAACTATCGCAGGCATTACTAGAGGGCGCATCTTTCCTAGAAACAGGACTATGATGGTGCAGACATAAATACCCATCCGGTTCTTAGTAGTTGACAGACCGCACCGGACGCCACTCTCCCAAGGAGTCGGGCCAGGCTGTGAGAGGACGTGCTCTTGCGGTGGTTTGGCCTCGCCTGTGCTGTGCAGCAATCCGTACTGCACCCGCCTGAAGGGAACCAAATTAAATAGCAACTCCAGGGAGCGAAAAGCCCTTAATATAATTACTCAGCTGGAAAAGGCGGCCAGTGTTTCTTTAATGGGTTTTGTAACGCTACAAAATCAACATAACGTTGTACTGCTAATTTTTTCTTCTCTTTGCTAGACTCAAGGGGGGACATTTTCAGAGCTCCCCATTAGCATAAAGCCATTGAGATAATGGTTTGTGTGCAGTCCTGGAAGATGGAATAGCGCAGAGACCCAGCCTGGCGGCTCTCCGGGGAGGACAGGAGGCTGAGAACTGTGCCTGCTACATCTGTACTCTTCAGAGCCCCCCCCCCCAGAGAGGGCATTAGGATACCTACAGCTGCAACACATTCACAACACACTGCACCTTGTGGACTGTACAGAAGTGCTCGCGGGGAGGGGGGCAGCCTCGCTGATCCTCTTCCAATCATGGAGCGGGAGAGTGAAAATGAGGTTTCACTCAGTGGTAGCATTGCTCTTCCCTAAGAGCGTTTGCGGTAGGTATTCCCACACTTGGGTCCAGGAGTATTCGTCCTCGGAATGGGGAGTAAGAAGCGGGACGGATTTACCAAGTATTAAAGGAAAGGGGGGGCAGGGCGGGTGTCGGGAGCTGGGAGCTGGCAGGTACAGTGTTGTGTGACCCCCGAGTCAAGGAAGGGCTTCCATGGGGCCAGGGGGCAGCCCAAGCCTCAGGTGAGTTTACCAGCTGCATTTTCTGGCTGGTAAAACTGGGTGCGGAGCTCCAGCATCCAGGGCGGTGTGAAACATCGGACCGGTCCAGGTATCCCTCCGGAAACTACCACTCCACCCAAGTTGTAATTGGGGCCTAGGAGAGGATACACCGCCATCAGAAAGGCTTCCTGTCTCTCCCTGAGCTCCGGGGCAACTTCCCCTAGCTTGAAGGGTAATCAGAAAATGTCATCGACAGGCCCCTGGGTGAGGCTAGGCTAGCGTGAAGTTTTGTACACCTTCTTCGACACACGTATTGTACTTTGACGCGATCATTCCTATCCTTTAATGATCTTTTCCTTTATCGCTTCAAAAAACGTGTCCTGTATTTAACTCCCTTCACTCAATCCTTGTTGGATTTTTTTATCTGCAATTCCAGCATCTGTACTGTGTAATGTTCCTTATTTAAATATATTGTTATGCTCAGTTGCCTCCTACATAATTAATGTATTTTATTACCCCTCAACCCTTTCTGGATCGTATTGCCCTTTCTCAGCAAACTTTCAGTCATTCCTGCATAACACCTCCCATGAATGGTGTTTTGAGTTCTCTCTTCACTCAGACTTAGGGCCCATGTTTCAACTCCTCACCCTCAATCAAACCTTTCTTGATTTTTTCCATCAGTTCCTCAATAGTTGTATTCTTATTAGCACCTCCATAATACCTTATGATTTATTTCACTGAACTATGCATGTTTGCTCCATTTCCATATTTGTTTCTGGATATGTTCTTCTTCATCTCGAAAATATTTCTGTACTTTGGTTCCCTCCTATTTATTTCTGTACCGGTCAGGTATTTTTAACCCAGACCTCTTTATGCCCACCCATATTTTTGTTCCCAATTCACAATTGTAGTCTATCACCTAGCTTCTGATTTTCATCTCTGCTCCCTTAACCCTCTATTTTCCTTCGCTACTCCTAATTCTTTCTATGTTTTTCTCTATGCCATCATTCTTCACGCCTTTCTGAATTGTATTCTTTATTCTTTAAGACATTAGTGGGGCTTCTCTGAATGCCCAATTGATTCTGGAGGGGTTTTCATGCTTGCCCATTTATAGTTCATTTCTGGAGCCAGTGCTTTATATGGGGCAGTACTCACCGTACTGAGTACCTGCACTTCTCCTTTGCCGAGGGAAACACCAGTGCCAATGAGGTCACAGCCGGGCAGGTTCTGTAGTGCTGAGAGGATGAGGCCATCTCAGCGAAGCTCACTCATGTGCCGAACTGAGAGCCAGCACCGGTTTCGCCTCGCTGTGCTGTCCGAGAGTAAAGGGCCCTACCTACCCTCAACCACATTGTATGTAGGACGAAGGTTTTCCCGCCGGCCACCTTATGTGCTAAAGCAGCCACCTTACAGTGTGGGTGAGGACAGGAGCGGTAAGCGTTACAGAGAGAAAGCTGCAGTGCTGCTGTACGCGCATGTTTTTACATGACTGACTGTGTTTTTGACACCAGTGGCCACTCTTGCTAAAACTCTGGCTCTTAAAAACTGTGTACCAAATATGATGGTTGGATTTCAATTTTGTAAAAATAGATACTTGTTATATTGATAATACTAGGTTTAGCTTGCTACTGTAATAAAGAAGGAATCATATTGTTTCAATTTGCTGCTTTCAGAAGTGACAGGGAGCACGTGATGTTTGTAAATCATTGATGTGTCTCATCGTGTTTTACGTAAATAACAAACTTCGATAAACATCTTAGTCACGCTAGTCCACATGCGTTGTGAATAATGGCTTGTTTAAACATTTTAGCAAAATTTCACAAAGATAAGACATTTAAAGACAGCTGACGCCCCATGTTCTTTTTTGCGAGATGGTGGTCAAGATCACACTGTGCTAGCTCATGATCACGTAGTGGTGGCACAAAAAACGGTTCAGAGCAAAGATGATCTAGCACTGTCTCAAGGTCATACAGAATCAAGCCAAGAGCACAGATTCCTGGCCAAATATCATCCGATAACGGCTTATTATTACTCAGCACATGCCCAAGATCACACAACACTGCCACAAAGGTGCACTGTCATAACGGGCCAGTGTGAAGCAGCACCAAGTGGAGATAGAACAGCACTGGGCCAAAGTCATTCAGTTCTGCAGTAATATTATAGAGAGGTTGCCATTATGTACAGCTTTACACCTGGCTAGTTTGTGCTGAGAACCGTGTGATGATGACGGGCCATCCTCACCAATTTCTTTAAACACGACGGGCTGTGTAAATATGTAAGAGTGTCAGCGAAGCAAACTGGTTATTCACTAAAAATAGGGTTGAGGCCTTTCAAACACGAGTGATTTGAAACCTGAACTGCAGAAGGGAAGTGGCAGATAATGCACATGCACAGGGTCTGGAGTCTGCCTTCTTCATTACTTCATTAGCTCAGGTAAAACAAATCTATGGAAGTGCACCAATAAATGAGGGATGACACCAAAACGATTTACAGGTGAGCAAAGAGGTCGGAGAGCGTATAGTCAGGAGCCCGGCATGCAGTGCTGTGCAATGGCTGTACTTCTACTTCTCTACTTCTCATCATCCGCATGAACTCCCACAACACTGTCACCTCCGTCCTACGCTGCAGTTGGTAATTTATTTTGGGCAATACTGGCATCTGCACTGTGATGCTGTGTGAGGCAACCAAGATTGTTGAGGTTAACTGAAACGTTTTTAATTCTCCAACCACCACAATTTCACTTATTCTAAGTTTTTGGACCTCCTGCCAAACCTGATCCTAAAAATGGTTCTGAAAATGTTAGGGTTCTTTGCTGTTGATGTGCTGAACGTCCTATAATTAAATTGGTCTTCATCAAAGGTTATCCATTATCCTGCAGCATTTACAGGATCAAGCCACATTACTGGTTTATAAATCTGGAGGTTACACCAAAAAAGCTAAAAGTATAGTGATCAAAGATCAAATACAAAGCCTGCATGGTTTACTTTGTGTAACTTTACTACTCTAGCCCATGTATTGGCCGTTTGCTCCAGAATGAAAAGAAATTAGAATAAAAACCAAAAAACACCACACTGGATGGAGTGTGTGATGGGAAACCATTTGTTTTAAAAAAAATATTTGATCCTTGCTTGATCCCAGCAATATATAAAAGTTTGTTCCTCATGGCCTGGTGGATTTTGGAAAGATCACAGTAGTGGCCACAAGCTTCCACTAAAGACTGAGTGCCACTTTCATTTTCCTCACTGTGCGTATTTTGGTACTTTTAAGCTGACTTCTTCTTACCATCATATGGCTTAATATATTTTAGAGGAGTGAGTTATGGAGTTAAGAGGATTGCAATGGGTACTTTAAATGCATCACCATCACCCATTGCTGCATAAAGATACATTTGACAGATGTTGAGCAGATGAAGCCTGCAAACGTTTGCCAATCTGTGAGCCAGTGCAGGATCGTGGTATTACATTATTCTATTTTCCTTCTTAAGTTTCTCCTATTGGCCTTTATTGGGTATGTTGTAAAAATTAAAATATCTTTCCTGTGCTATAACAATCGCACATATATGAAATTTGAACCAGCATATTAAATGTATCCCTTTTGTACCCATCTTTGTAAAAAAAAAAATATATATATATATATATATATATATATTCCTGGTATAAATTTCTCAAATGTCTGCCTCTAAGCCCTGCCCTTAAAAAATCCGCCCGCTCCCACCGTATCCCTGGATTCAATTTAGTGCATACCTGCACCTGTTTTTTCCATTTAATGTACTGTCTGGAACTATGTGACCATAGGTTGTTTACCCCCACGCCCCCCCACCCCGCAACATTAAAACGGCAGAGTTAAGAGCCTGAGTAATTTCAGAATACCTGTTGTAGTCGTCATGCCAAGTGGTGTTCTTGATATCAAGGGTGGACTTCTTCACATTCTTGAGAACAAGGAGGTTCTTAACGAATGTTTCTTCTATCTCGAGCAAGCTGCGGGTGATCTGGGGACCAATGTGTCCTGAAAAGCAGGGCAAAGGGGTCTGGGTGCCATCCTCCCACCTGCCGAACTGCTGCTGGCACTCGCAGACCTGGAGAATATGTGGAGCAGAGAGAAGAATAACAAAGCGACTTAACTCATTAATACCAAAACCTCTTGACTTTCCATTTAAATATGTAAATAACACAATAAGCAAATTTTTTCCTGTCTGCATGTATGTTAAACAGAAACAAACATAGACCTAAATAGCTGGATGCCCTTGAGGCTGATGGGGGATGAGTACTTTCACAATGTCTAGGGAATTGTTATATAATGTTATATAATTACCGGCATCATTACAGGGGCAATAGCTTCCTCGGAGGGGGTACCAAAACTGGCATTAAAATTGCCCGACTGCGGCTTCTCCAGTGATAAAATAACTTATTTATGTATGCTTAATTATTGGAGTATTATGTCCGATGGGCCAGGATTACTAGCACAATAGGTGTCTCAGACAGCATGACAGCTGGCCGAATAAGGGTCTGACAGTGTATGATTACTGGCACAACATGCGTCTAATCGAGCATGACTGCTGTCGCAACAAAACAATGTTGGTGGCATGACTACTGATACAATAACTGCTTGATGGAAGAATGATTATGCTGTCTGGTGTAGGGAGCTGAGGGGTCGTGCTTACAGTAAAACAATTCTATGCCACTCTGGTTCAGGAACAGGTGAAATATAGTGGGGATTGTGCCCAAGGACACCTTTGTGTTGTTTTTATTATAGACTTTGGCCCACGAGGATATGGCAGATGGAGTTAGTAAAACAACCGAACACCCTTTTGAAGGAGTTTAGGAGCAGCTGTGCATGGACACACATGGATGTGGAGATGGAAAGGACATGCAATGCATGGATGACAATCCCTGGAAGATATTACTTGCTGGTTAATAACTACTAGCAGCAGGCAGGTGGAACTTGGACTTTGGAGCAGAAAACACAAATGGTGGCTGTTTGGCTGTGCTATTGAGAATGAGCAGAGGATTAGTATTTTGCCTGCACACCTGGAAAATACTGCACATGATCAAAGAGTTAAAAGAGAATGAATCGTTCCAGGCATCAGTAAATAAGAACATTGCCTTACAAAACTAGAATAAACATTTGTGCTGAGTTGGACCTCACCTGGTGAAGGCATCCTAGGCTTCACTTCTCATACAGAACCTGATAAGTCGCAGAGGACTCAAGCACTCATCTCTGGCCTGACAGGAGGTTCTTGGGAATGAAGGGGTAGCTCAGGGGATTGCATGGTTGGTGACAGCCCACTCCAACCATCCATGAAGGCATTATAAGTTACTGGCACCTTTGGATACTACGACTTTTGACACGTTGAATGGTCAGAAGACTGAAATTGTGATTTATGTATACAGACATTAGTTGTAGCAAGGTCAACTCTTCCAGAAGGTGACCTTGAAAAATGTATTGACCTTAATGTCAGAATCTCAAGGTCACTTGCAGAGCTACGCCATCCAGTGCCTTTCTCTGGTTACCTGCAAACGTGATAGGTATTGCATTCTCCTTAATGTGGCCCCATGTTTGTCTGAGTATGGTTTGAACTTTTTTTGCAGTCTCCCACCGACATGGTGCATAGGATCTACATGGCATCTGTGATTTTGTGGCTTGGCACTGAGCAGTCACATGTATAACAGAGGCAATGTGTAAAGCAATATCACAGCACTTCCACACAACAACCACGGTGAGCGGCACAAATGAAACTTCACACACCGTGTAGGAATTTAAAGATTGTATTCGACATAATCATTTTCAACACAGCATGAAATCTGGGCACAAATCACTTTTAACGATAGCGTTCACAATATTCAGCCCAACTGCAACACCAACAACAGTATGTACAAGCGAGAAAATAATAAGTTCCCACTCCGCACCCTCATGTGGTGCCAAACATTGTCAGTACAAGACCCACCCTATAGTTTACCCATGTTGATGTAACCATTTACTTCAGGGTGCACCCTGGTTCCCAACGCTAGCAGCAATTTACAAGTGTTGTACACTTCCACATGTCACTGCGGCCTTGGCTGCACTAGTAAATTGTAATTACCCGCATCAAGACATCTCTGGCAAACAAACGTGACCAGCAACACCCCAGTGCTGTCGCTGCATTCACCAGCACTCACTCCCACACATCCACTGGACTGCTGGGCGGTGCCACAGACAACATGCACTCCCAGCACCCTAATGCGGTGCCCTGATGTCCCGTTAGTGGATGCCACTGTGTTTGCAGGCACTCCAGGTCCCAAACCATCCTCCACCCACCAGCTTTGGCTATTCCGCTCCACCTCAAACCATAGATTGCATCAACCTCTCCCCTGAATACTAGGCCACTCTTGGCCATTGCCACCCTACTCAGGAACCCGGGGACAAGATGGGAGGGAGGAAGGAAAGACAACAGCCGATTGGACAACTATTAGCAAAGAGACAGTCGGGCCCCCAGTAGAACCTTTACTCAAAGGTTTGTAACAGACAGGGGTAGAGTTCCCATCCCTCTAGAACCCTCCTGAGAGGAGCTCCCTTCCCTCAGATTTTCTCAAGCATGAGTATAAGAGTATCTGAAGAAGACAGGAGAAGGTGAGCTTCCCAGGGGAGGAGGGAGGGTCACATGTGAATCTATGAAAAATACCAATACTGGAGAACTACAGTTACAGGTAAGTAACTTATTTTCTTACTCCAGTATTGGAACTCTCATAGATTCACATGCTTGAATCAGAATGGCAAGCAGTAATGAAGCACATTGTATAACTTTAATCCATGTGTATAGTTATTGATACATGTATAAACGAATGTGTATATATATATATATATAAAACTATATCTATACACCTTGGAACATATATATATCAGCAAAATCTCGAAGTAAAAGATTAAGTAAGAAAGAATAGCATATTAGGTAAACAATAAGTAAGATAATAGGACGGTACCTTAAACAGGCAAAACTACGAATATGAGAGTCGTAAAGGAAGAAACAAACTTATGCAATGTGTGCAAATTAGACTGGGCTGGCGGGAAAAAAGGAATAAAGAACTTACAACAGCTCAGCGTTACTGGAAAAGATGTCGCAACACCGCTTGTCCTACCGCCATATCTCCTTGCTGAGTTTCCTCCAAACAGTATTATCTTGCGAAAATATGCACAGACTTCCACGTGGCTGCTCTGCAGACGCCCTGAATGGGCACTCCAGCAAAAACTGCCATGGATGCTGCAATTTTTCTTGTAGAATGTGCACGCGGTGGATTCTGCAAAGGCTTTCCTGCCGCTGTATGACAATAGTTAATAGCAGAGGCTATCCACCTCGCAATTCCTTGTTTAGGTAAAGCTCGTCCCCTACGTGGAGCACGGACGCCACAAAAAGCTGGTTAGATTGTCTAAACTGTTTAGTTCTGTCAAGGTAAAATTTCAGGCACCTCTGAACATCCAAAGAATGTAGAGCCTGCTCTGCTGGCATCGATGTATTAGGAAAGTATGTTTTCAGTATCACTGGTTGATTTATATGAAAATCAGACGTAACCTTAGGTATGAATTTTGGATTTGTTCACAAAATTACTCTATCCCTTTTGAATTTCAAGAAAGGATCCTGGATAGTGAATGCCTGTATTTCGCTTACTCTTCTAGCTGCGGTGAGAGCGAGCAGAAGAGAGACTTTCCAAGATAGGAACTTTATATCCGCCTTGTGGATTGGCTCAAACGGTGGTTTCATTAATTGAGAAAAGACCAAATTAAGGTGCCATGAAGGAGGTGGAGGCCGTACCGGAGGGAAGGACCTGAATAGACCCTTAAGAAACAGTTTTATGACTCTCGCTGACCACAGAGGAGGCACGTTCTCTGTACGCCTATAACGGGAAATTGCTGCCAGGTGAACCTTAATCGAAGAAATTGCCAAACCCGATCTGGCTAGGAGCAGAAGATAAGGTAGTATCTGCTGCGGTGATGAAGAAAAGGGATGCAACTGAACCTGAGCACACCAAGAGCAGAATCTCTTCCACTTTAGGCGATAACATTTGTTGGTACTTTCAGCTACAGCTCTGGCAAGAATGGCCCTGCAATCTGATGGTATATCTAGATGCGCAAACTCATGGTGTTCAGGAGCCATGCTGTCAAGTGAAGTGAAGCCGGATCCGGGCGGAGAACTTGGCCCTCGTTCATCGTAAGCAGGGAGGGCATAACTGGTAGACGGATGCTGCGGCTCTGCGAGAAGTGAAGGAGTTCCGTATACCAAAACTGACAAGGCCATGCCAGAGCAATCAGAAGGAGCTTGCAGCGTTCGATCTTGATCTTCGCCAGAACTCTTGGAATCAGGGGAATGGGAGGAAAAGCGCATGCATAAATTCCTGACCATGCCATGGAAAACGCATTCCCCCAAGAGCCCCGCTCGAAGGTTTACTTTGTGGCTGATAGACCATTCCTAAAATGCGCTGAGATTCTCTCGATAAGAGCAGAGACCTGGTTACTACCTGCTTGTTGATGTAATGCATTGTCGTTGTGTTGTCCGTCCGGATGAGAACCGAGGAACCTCTTATTTTTGGGAGAAAAGTGCAAAGCCTTTCTGATGTGGATTCCATTTGCCTCTTACTTGTAGGTGCTGGAAGAAAGCACCCCATCCTTCGAGAGAAGCATCTGTAGTTATCACCCAAGGTGCTTGTTGGGGAAGAAAAGAAAGCCCCTTCGCTAAGTGAGACTCCTGAGTCCACCAAGCTAGATAGTATCATGGGCTTTGTGATCCGGCTGATATCGTCAAAAGACCCCATGGATTGTGCCCATTGAAGATCATTACTGCTCCTGAAGGGGTCTCATTCTTAGACGACAGAAAGGCACCAGAGGAATGCAGGAGAACATCATCCATAACAGGGACTTGAAGAGGCGAACTGAAACGTACTTTCTTTTTTGTAAACGCTTCACAAGGGAGATGAGCTTTCTCTCTCTGTCCTCTGTAGGGGCTGCATTGTTGGTGGTAGTGTCCAGTACTGCCCCTAGAAAAGTTCTTCTCCCTAAGGGCTGGAATGCTGATTTTTTGCGATTGACCATTAAGCCCAGGCTTGTGAACAGCTCGATACAAGCTCTTGTGGACTTCTGCGTCTGAGATCTGGATCTGGCCTTGACCAGCCAATCGTCCAGATACAGGAAGACTTGATGGTTCGGTCTCCTGAGGAAAGCGGCCACTGGAGCCAAGCAATTGGTGAAAATCCTGGGAGCTGATTTCAGGCCGAAGGACAAGACTTTGAACTGAAAATGATCTCCGGCTACTGCAAATCTGAGATATCTTCTGTGGGAGGGATGAATAGGGATATGGAAGTATGTGTCCTGCAAATCGAGGGTGGCCATGAAATCCCCCGAATTTATAAGGGACAGAATGTCTGATAGGGTGATCATACAGAATGGTTTTTTTTTTTAGATAAGTGTTGAGATCCTTGAGGTCTAAAATTGGACGCCAACTTTTTTGTTTCTTTTGGACTAAGAAGAATTGGGAGTAGAAACCCTTTCCTCTCTCCCGATGTGGAACTCTTTTTATAGCTCCCTTGAGAAGCATGGGCTCGACCCCCTGCTTGAGCAGATGCAAATGCTTCACCTTTCGAGGAAGGGGAGTCTTCGTAGGAGGGTAGTGTAAGAACTCCAGGGTATGGCCAAACTGTATGAGATTTAGGACGCATTGGTCTGATCTTATCTTCTGCCAACTGTTGAAGTAGAGGGAAATCCTTCCCCCTAGTCTTGAACGCAAGTGAAGGTTCGTAGCCGGAGACGATAGCAAGTCATTGTCTATGGCCTGTATCTTTTGGTTGTCTTCCAGCCTTTCTTCTCTGGGAAGTTCTCGGGTAAGTCGCCTGTTGAGGCATCCTCTGTTGGAATTGAGGACGAAAGGAATGGGATGTCGCAGAGACAGAAGGATACCTATACTGCTGAAAACCTGGTCTATACGATGAGTAGCCACGGCCTCAAGCTCCTCGGAAAGGCTGTCTTTTAAACTGGAGGGTGCCCAGGGACCTCGCTGTGTCAGTGTCAGTCTTGATTGACTGAAGCGCATCATCAATGTGCTTCCCGAAAATGGCTTCACCATCAAAAGGGAGGTCAAGGATCTTGTTTTGGACCTCAGGTCTAAATGAAGTCGCTCGAAGCCAACCATGCCTTCTGAGGACAGCAGAACCTGCCATCTGACGGAAAGCCGTGGTGGCGATGTCCATAGCGCAGTCTATGATTTCTGCAGAAGACCTCTCCCCTCCCTGCAAGACTTTCTTGGCTTCTGTAAGGAAATACCTCCTTGGCATGGTTACCCCCTAACTTTTTGCCTTTGCTAATGCTAAGTTGTGATTTGAAAGTGTGTTGGGACCCTGCTAACCAGGCCCCAGCACCAGTGTTCTTTCCCTAAACTGTACCTTTGTCTCTACAACTGGCACAACCCTGGCACTCAGGCAAGTCCCTTGTAACTGGTACCCCTGGTACCAAGGGCCCTGATGCCAGGGAAGGTCTCTAAGGGCTGCAGCATGTCTTATGCCACCCTAGGGACCCCTCACTCAGCACATGCACACTGCTTCACAGCTTGTGTGTGCTGGTGGGGAGGAAATGACTAAGTCGACATGGAACTCCCCTCAGAGTGCCATGCCAACCTCACACTGCATGTGGCATAGGTACGTCACCCCTCTAGAAGGCCTTACAGCCCTAAGGCAGGGTGCAGTATACCACAGGTGAGGGCATATGTACATGAGCACTATGCCCCTACAGTGTCTAAGCCAAACCTTAGACATTGTAAGTGCAGGGTAGCCATAAGAGTACATGGTCTGGGAGCTTGTCAAACCCAAACTCCACAGTTCCATAATGGCTACACTGAAAACTGGGAAGTTTGGTATCAAACTTCTCAGCACAATAAATGCGCACTGATGCCAGTGTGCAATGTATTGTAAAATACACCCAGAGAGCATCTTAGAGATGCCCCCTGAATACATACCCGACTTCTAGTGTGCCACACACCAGACATGTTGCTGGCCACATGGGGAGACAGCCTTTGTCACTCTGTGGCCAGGAACAAAGCCTGTACTGGGTGGAGGTGCTTCTCACCTCCCCCTGCAGGAACTGTAACACCTGGTGGTGAGCTTGAAACGCTCAGCCCTTTTGTTACAGCGCCCCAGGGCATCCCAGCTAGTGGAGATGCCCGCACCTCCAGCCACTGCCCCCACTTTTGGCAGCAAGGCTGGAGGAGATAATGAGAAAAACAAGGAGGGGTCACCCACCAGTCAGGACAGCCCCTAATGTGTCCTGAGCTGAGGTGACCCCTGCCTTGAGAAATCCTCCATCTTGAGTTTGGAGGATTCCCCCAATAGGATTAGGGATGTGCCCTCCTCCCCACAGGGAGGAGGCACAAAGAGGGTGTAGCCACGCTCAAGGACAATAGCCATTGGCTACTGCCCTCCCAGACCTAAACACACCCCTAAATTCAGTATTTAGGGGCTCCCCAGATCCCAGGAAATCAGATTCCTACAACCTGTAGAAAGAAGAAGGACTGCTGACCTACAAGCCTGCAGAGGAGGAGGAAGATGACAACTGATTTGGCCCCAGCACTACCGGCCTATCTCCAACTTCAAAAACCAGCTCCAGCGACGCATCAGACAGGGACCAGCGACCTTTGAAGCCTCAGAGGAATGCCTTGGACTACAAGACCATTGTTTTCAATCTAAAACCCGACGTCTGCTTTGCTCACTGCACCCGGCCGCACCTGTGCCACTGAGGGTGTACCTTGTGTGCCTTCTTGTGTCTCCCCCAGTGCTCTACAAAAACCTCCTGGTCCGCCCCCTGAGGACGCAAGTACTTATCTGCTGGCAGACTGGAACCAGAGCACCCCTGTTCCCCATAGGCGCCTATGTGTTTTGGGCACCTCTTAGACCTCTGCACCTGAACGGCCCTAAGCTGCTGGTGTGGTAACTTTGGGGTTGCCTTGAACCCCCAACGGTGGGCTGCCTATGCCCCAAACGTGAGACTTGTGTTTTACTTACCTTCAAAACTAACCTTTACTTACCTCCCCCAGGAACTGTTGATTTTTGCACAGTGTCCACTTTGAGAATAGCTTATTGCCATTTTTACAAAGACTGTACATGATATTGTTTTCATTCAAAGTTCCTAAAGTATCTAAGTAAAGTACCTTACATTTAAAGTATTAACTGTAAACCTTGAACCTGTGGTTCTCAAAATAAACTAAGAAAATATATTTTTCAATATAAAACCTATTGGCCTGGAGTAAGTCTTTGAGTGTGTGTTCCTCATTTATTCCCTGTGTGTGTACAACAAATGCTTAACACTACCCTCTGATAAGCCTACTGCTCGATCACACTACCACAAAACAGAGCATTGGAATTATCTACTTTTGCCACTATCTTGCCTCTAAGGGGAACCCTTGGACTCTGTGCACACTATTTCTTACTTTGAAATAGTATTTACAGAGCCAACTTCCTACATTGGTGGATCAGCGGTGGGGTCTAAGACTTTGCATTTGCTGGACCACTCAGCCAATACCTGATCACACAACTAAATTCCCAAAATTGTCATTAGAAACTGATTTTTGTAATTTGAGCTATTTTTCTAAATTTTGAAAAGTCCTGCTAGGGCCTTGTGTAAGTCCCTGTTAGCATTTCTTTTAGAGTTTAAAAGTTTTGTAAAAGTTTGGATTAAGTTCTAGAAATAGTTTTAGATTCTTAAAAAGTATCCCAACTTTTAGAGAAATAATGTCTAGCACAGAAGAGATGGTGGTGGAACTCAACTTCACCCCTTACCTGCATCTAAGGATGTCAGAGTTAAGGACTCTCTGTAAAATAAAAAATATAAAAACTGGATCAAACCCTACCAAAGTACAGCTCCAGGAGCTTTTGGCAGAGATTGCTAGAGACCTCCTGTCTGAAGACAACCTCCCAGAGGGGGAAACTAGTGACCTGGAGGATAATTTCCCCCCTCCTGTCCTAGTTAGGGAGACCAGGGTTCCTCAAACCCTGACTCCACAAGTGATAGTCAGAGATGCTGCAACTCTGGAAGCATAGAGGGCAACCTCAATGAAGATGACCTCCTGTTAGCCAGGATGGCCAAAAGATTGGCTTTGGAGAGACAGCTCCTAGACATAGAGAGAGAAAGACAAGAGATGGGTTTAGCTCACATCAATGGTGGCAGCAACTTAAATAGGGTCAGAGATAATCCTGACATGCTAAAAATCCCCAAAGGGATTGTAACAAAATATGAAGATGGTGATGACATCACCAAATGGTTCACAGCTTTTGAGAGGGCTTGTGTAACCAGAAAAGTAAACAAATCTCACTGGGGTGCTCTCCTTTGGGAAATGTTCACTGGAAAGTGTAGGGATAGACTCTTCACACTGTCTGGAAAAGATGCAGAATCCTATGACCTCATGAAGGCTACCCTGATTGAGGGCTTTGGATTCTCAACTGAGGAGTACAGGATTAGGTTCAGGGGGGCTCAAAAATCCTCGAGCCAGACCTGGGTTGATTTTGTTGACTTCTCAGTCAAAACACTGGATGGTTGGATTAATGGCAGTGGTGTAAATCGTTATGATGGGCTGTACAATCTGTTTATGAAAGAACACCTTTTAAGTAATTCTTTCAATGATAAACTGCACCAGCATCTGGTAGACCTAGGTCCAATTTCTCCCCAAGAATTGGGAAAGAAGGCAGACCATTGGGTCAAGACTAGGGTGACCAAGACTTCCACAGGGGGTGACCAAAATAAAGGGGTCACAAAGACTCCCCAGGGGAAGAGTGTTGAGACATCCAAGGGTAAAAGTAAAGAGTCTTCTACAGGGCCCCAAAAACCTGCTCCGGAGGGAGGGTCCAAAGCCTCTTCACAATCCAATTTTGGGTACAAGGGTAAAAACTTTGATCTCAAAAAGGCCTAGTGTTGTAGCTGTAATCAGCAGGGACACCAAACTGGAGACAAGGCCTGTCCCAAGAAAGGTTCCACTTCAAACTCTACACCAGCTAACACTGGAATAGCCAGTCTCCAAGTGGGATCAACAGTGTGCCCAGAGCAAATCAGGGTTCACACTGAAGCTACCTTAGTTTCTGAGGGTGGGGTGGACTTAGCCACACTGGCTGCCTGGCCCTCTAATATGCAAAAATACAGGCAGCAACTCTTAATTAATGGGACTAGTGTAGAAGCCCTGAGGGATACAGGTGCCAGTGTCACCATGGTGACAGAGAAACTGGTTTCCCCAGGACAATACCTGACTGGACAAACTTATCCAGTCACCAACGCTGACAATCAGACTAAAGTACGTCCCATGGCTATGGCAACTTTAGAATGGTGAGGGGTCAATGGCCTGAAACAGGTGGTAGTCTCCTCTGCTATCACAGTAGACTGTTTGCTTGAAAATGAACTGGAGTCTCAGCATGGGCTAAGGTAGAACTCAAAACCCATGCAGCCATGCTGGGTATCCCTGAACTGGTGTGTATCAAGACAAGAGCACAGTGCAAGGCTCAGGGTGAAAAAGAGGTGTTGGAGCCTGGAATAATGGCCCAACCCTCCAAGAGAAAAGGAAAGAAGACTGGGGAACCAGTTTCAACACAGCAAAAGAAAAAGAACCTCTCTTCCCAGGAAGAAGTTCTGCCTTCTGAGGGAACTGACCCATGGAGTTGGAACCTTATCAGGTTGAACTCTTAGGCCCAGGGGGACCCACAAGGGAACAGCTGTGCAAGGGGCAAGAAACCTGTCCCTCTCTTGAAGGCCTTAGGCAGCAAGCTGCTGAAGAGACCAAAGGAAAAATCAGTGGAACACATAGGGTCTATTGGGAAGATGGACTCCTTTACACTGAGGCAAGATATCCCAAACCTGGTGCCACTAGGAGAGTGGTACTGCCTTAGGAGTTTAGCGAGTTCATCCTGACCTTAGCCTATGATATTCCACTTGCTGGGCATTTGGGACAAACCGAGACTTGGGAGAGGTTAGTCAACCATTTCTGTTGGCCCAACATGTCTCAGAAAGTAGAGGAGTTTTGTGCCTCCTGTGCCACCTGTCAAGCCAGTGGTAAGACAGGTGGCCATCCAAAGGCTCCCCTCATTCCACTTCCAGTGGTGGGGGTCCCCTTCGAAAGAGTGGGAGTGGACATAGTGGGTCCACTTGAACCTCCCACAGCTTCAGGGAATCAGTATATCCTAGTAGTAGTGGATAATGCTACTAGGTACCCTGAAGCAATTCCCCTTAGGTCCACTACTGCCCCTGCAGTAGCCAAAGCACTCATTGTTATCTTTACCAGAGTGGGATTTCCTAAGGAGGTGGTGTCTGACAGGGGTACCAACTTCATGTCAGCATACCTGAAACATGTGGAATGACTGTAGGGTGACGTACAAATTCACCACACCATACCTTCCACAAACCAATGGTCTTGTGGAAAGATTCAACAAGACATTGAAGGGCATGATCATGGGGCTCCATGAAAAGCTCAAAAGGAGATGGGATGTCCTCTTGCCATGTCTGCTTTTCGCCTACAGAGAGGTGCCTCAGAAGGGAGTAGGGTTTTCCCCCTTTGAACTTCTGTTTGGCCATCCTGTAAGGGGACCACTAGCTCTTGTAAAAGAAGGCTGGGAGAGACCTCTTCATGAGCCTAAACAAGATATAGTGGACTATGTACTAGGCCTACGTTCCAGGATGGCAGAGTACATGGAAAAGGCAAGTAAAAACCTTGAGGCCAGCCAACAACTCCAGAAGATGTGGTATGACCAAAAGGCTGCTATGGTTGAGTTTCAGCCAGGGCAGAAAGTCTGGGTTCTGGAGCCTGTGGCTCCAAGGGCACTTCAGGACAGATGGAGTGGCCCTTACCCAGTGCTAGAGAGAAAGAGTCAGGTCACCTATCTGGTAGACCTAGGCTCTAGCAGGACGCCCAAAAGGGTGATCCATGTGAACCGCCTCAAACTCTTTCATAACAGGGCAGATGTAAACATATTAATGGTTACAGATGAAGACCAGGAAGCTGAGAGTGAACCTCTCCCTGATCTCCTCTCCACTGACCTTAAAGATGGCTCAGTCGATGGAGTGATCTATTCAGACACCCTCTTTCGCCAACAGCAAGCTGACTGTAGGAAAGTCTTACAACAGTTTGCTGAGCTCTTTTCCCTAACCCCTGGTCAGACACACCTGTGTACCCATGATATGGACACAGGAGACAGCATGCCTGTCAAAAATTTTTTTTTAGACAGTCTGACCAAGTTAAGGAAAGCATCAAGGTGGAAGTCCACAAGATGCTGGAATTGGGAGTGATTGAGCACTCTGACAGCCCCTGGGCTAGCCCAGTGGTCTTAGTCCCCATACCTCACACAAAAGATGGTAAGAGAGAGATGAGGTTTTGTGTGGCCTACAGAGGACTTAATTCTGTCACCAAGACAGATGCCCATCCCATTCCAAGGGCAGATGAGTTAATTGACAAACGAGGTGCTGCCAAATACTTGAGTACCTTTGACTTGACAGCAGGGTACTGGCAAATAAAAATGGCACCAGGAGCAAAAGAAAAGACAGCATTCTCCACACCTGATGGGCACTATCACTTTACTGTGATGCCCTTTGGCTTAAAGAATGCCCCTGCCACCTTCCAAAGGTTGGTAAATCAAGTCCTTGCTGGCTTGGAGTCCTTTAGTGCAGCTTATCTTGATGATATTGCTGTATTTAGCTCCAGCTGGCAGGATCACCTGGTCCACCTGAAGAAGGTTTTGCAGGCCCTGCAAGCAGCAGCAGGCCTCTCTATCAAGGCATCCAAATGTCAGAAAGGGCAGGGTACTGTGGTTTAATTGGGACACCTTGTAGGTGGAGGCCAAGTTCAGCTACTCCAACCCAAGATCCAGACCATTCTGTACTGGGTAGCTCCAAAAACCCAGACTCAAGTCAGGGCATTCCTTGGCTTGACTGGTTACTACAGGAGGTTTGTGAAGGGATATGGATCCATAGTGTCACCCCTCACAGAACTTACCTCAAAGAAAATGCCCACGAAGGTAAACTGGACTATAGAATGCCAACAGGCCTTTGACACCCGGAAACAAGCTATGTGAGCTATGTGCACAGCACCAGTTCTCAAAGCTCCAGATTACTCCCAGCAGTTCATTGTGCAGACTGATGCCTCTGAACATGGGATAGGGGCAGTGTTGTCCCAAACAAATGATGATGGCCTTGACCAGCCTGTTGCTTTCATTAGCAGGAGGTTACTCCCCAGGGAGCAGTGTTGGAGTGCCATTGAGAGGGAGGCCTTTGCTGTGGTTTGGTCCCTGAAGAAGCTGAGACCATACCTCTTTGGTACTCACTTTGTAGTTCAAACTGACCACAGACCTCTCAGATGGCTAATGCAAATGAAAGGTGCAAATCCAAAACTGTTGAGGTGGTCCATCTCCCTACAGGGAATGGACTTTATAGTGGAACACAGACCTGGGACTGCCCATTCCAATGCAGATGGCCTTTCCAGGTTCTTCCACTTAGAAAATGAAGACTCTCTTGGGGAGGGTTAGTCTCATCCTCTTTCGTTTGGGGAGGGGGGGGGGGGGGGACTTGTTTAAGGAAATGCCTCCTTGGCATGGTTACCCCCTGACATTTTGCCTTTGCTGATGCGAAGTTATGATTTGAAAGTGTGCTGGGACCTATTAACCAGGCCCCAGCACCAGTGTTCTTTCCCTAAAACTGTACCTTTGTCTCCACAATTGGCACAACCCTGGCACCCAGGTAACTCCCTTGTAACTGGTACCCCTAGTACCAAGGGCCCTGATGCCAGGGAAGGTCTTTAAGGGCTGCAGCATGTCTTATGCAACCCTGGGGACCCCTCACTCAGCACATGCACACTGCTTGCCAGCTTGTGTGTGCTGGTGGGGAGAAAATGACTAAGTCGACATGGCACTCCCCTCAGAGTGCCATGCCAACCTCACACTGCCTATGGCATAGATAAGTCACCCCTTTAGCAGGCCTTACAGCCGTAAGGCAGGGTGCACTATACCACAGGTGAGGGCATAGGTGCATGAGCACTATGCTCCTACAGTGTCTAAGCAAAACCTTAGACATTGTAAGTGCAGGGTAGCCATAAGAGTATATCGTCTGGAAGTCTGTCATATACTAACTCCACAGCACCATAATGGCTACACTGAAAACTGGGAAGTTTGGTATCAAACGTCTCAACACTATAAATGCACACTGATGCCAGTGTACATTTTATTTTGAAATACACCCAGAGGGCATCTTAGAGATGCACCCTGAAAACATACAGACTTCCAGTGTGGGCTGACTAGTTTTTGCCAGCCTGCCACACACCAGACATGTTGCTGGCCACATGGGGAGAGTACCTTTGTCACTCTGTGGCCAGGAACAAAGCCTGTACTGGGTGGAGGTGCTTCTCACCTCCCTGTGCAGGAACTGTAACACCTGGCGGTGAGCCTCAAAGGCTCACCCCCTTTGTTACAGCGCCACAGGGCATCCCAGCTAGTGGAGTTGCCCGCCCCTCCGGCCACTGCCCCCACTTTTGGCGGCAAGGCCAGAGGAGATAATGAGAAAAACAAGGAGGAGTCACTCCCCAGTCAGGACAGCCCCTAAGGTGTCCTGAGCTGAGGTGACTCTTACTTTTAGAAATCCTCCATCTTGCAGATGGATTATTCCCCCAATAGGATTAGGGATGTGCCCCCCTCCCCACAGGGAAGAGGCACAAAGAGGGTGTAGCCACCCTCAGGGCTAGTAGCCATTGGCTACTATCCTCCCAGACCTAAACACACCCCTAAATTCAGTATTTAGGGGCTCCTCCAGATCCCAGGAAATCAGATTCCTGCAACCTGAAGAAAGAAGAAAGATTGCTGACCTATAAGCCTGCAGAGAAGGAGGAAGACGACAGCTGATTGGGCCCCAGCCCTACCGGCCTGTCGATCTGACAGGGACCAGCGACCTCTGAAGCCTCAGAGGACTGACCTGGACTACAGGACCAAGAACCTCCCGTGAACAGCGGCCCCTGTTCAAAACCTGCAACTTCTTTGCAACAAAGAAGCAACTTCCAAAGACTTCACGTTTCCCGCCGGAAGCGTGAGACTTCACACTCTGCACCCGACGCCACCGGCTCGACCTGCTGAAAACCAACACCTCAGGGAGGACTCCCCGGCAACTGCGAGCCCGTGAGTAACCAGAGACGACCCCCCCTGAGCACCCACAGCGACGCCTGCAGAAAGAATCTAGAGGATCCCCCTGACCGTGACTGCCTGTAACAAGGGACCCGACGCCTGGAACCAACACTGCACCCGCAGCCCCCAGGACTCGAAGGAACAGAACTTCAGTGCAAGAGTGACCCCCAGGCGACCCTCTGCCTAGCCCAGGTGGTGGCTGTCTGAGAAGCCCCCTGTGCCTGCCTGCAACGCTAGAGTGACCCCCGGATCCCTCCATTCATTTTCAATCTAAATCCGACGCCTGCTTTGCTCACTGCACCCAGCCGCCCCTGTGCTGCTGAGGGTGTACTTTGTGTGCACCCAACGGTGGGCTGCCTATGCCCCAAACTTGAGGCTTGTAAGTGTTTTACTTACCTTCAAAACTAACCTTTACTTACCTCCCCCAGGAACTGCTGATTTTTGCAGTGTCTACTTTGAAAATAGCTTATTGCCATTTTTACAAAGATTGTAGATGATATTGTTTTCATTCAAAGTACCTAAAGTATCTAAGTGAAGTACCTTACATTTAAAGTATTAACTGTAAATCTTGAACCTGTGTTTCTCAAAATAAACTAAGAAAATATATTTTTCCATATAAAACCTATTGGCCTGGAGTAAGTCTTTGAGTGTGTGCTCCTCATTTATTGCCTGTGTGTGTAGAACAAATGCTTAACACTACCCTCTGATAAGCCTACTGCTCAACCACACTACCAACAAAATAGAGCATTGGAATTATCTACTTTTGCCACTATCGTACCTCTAAGGGGAACCCTTGGACTCTGTGCACACTATTTCTTACTTTGAAATAGTATATACAGAGCCAACTTCCTACAGCTTCCAATTTAGAGTCTTCAGGCAGTTGATCCAAATAGGGCGCCCATATCTGTCTATCGTATCTGCCTAAGATAGCCAGAGAGCTAGAAGCTCTTATAATAAGCGAAGCCATTCATGAAAAGTCTTTTCCTATATTGTCTAATCTCCTACCCTCTTTGTCAGGTGGGGCAGAGATTGGTGCTGAAGGGTTCCTTGATCTGCATTGTGACGTCTGTGCAATAACTGAGTCGGGTCTGAGATGGCCCGTGAGGCAGGCCAGAGAGTCTTCAGGCACCTTATACTTTTTGTCAAGGCGAGGTAGACCTGGGGTGACCGTGGCCGGGTTCTTCATAACTTTAATGCCCTCATTCCAGATATAGTCCACAATCGGCCTTGAAAAGGCTCCTTCAAATCATACAAAAAGCAGTCCATCTGCTTTGTGGGCATGGGCAACTCAAATCTTTTAGCAGCTCTTTCAAGCAGGTTGTGGAAACCGCCGATGTCACCCAGAGGGGAATCTACAGGAACCAGAGAGGAAGAGGACGGAGTAGGAATTTGATAATCATCCCATTCTGTTATTGCATCCAGTAATTCTCCCTCCTCTCTGTCATCATCATCCCCAGAAGAGGCCAAATCCTGCGTAGGAATGGAAATTTGTGTGTGTGGTGGTACATGGGATGCTTGGATTCCTGAATGGACAGGAGTAGAAGGTATAGAGGGCGCAACAGGTTGCTGAACTTCCAAGCCAGCTGGTGGAAACCGCCTTCTTTAGTCGTCCAAGATAAGCTGTAGATCCGCTATGAGTGATCCTGACAAAGAAACCATCTGCTCCTGATAATGATACTGGTGCGGTTGCGGGTAGTAAGAGTGTGGATTATGCTGGGTGTCTTCCTCTAGATCCTGGCATTTGATGTGTAGTTCTGATGGGCTATGAGCAACCCCGAAAGGTCCCTTATCATCTGAGTTCTCTTGTTCCAGCAGATGCGTAGGTACCAAGGCTGAATCCCTACTTGGAGATGTTACCAACGGTGAAAGGAAAGAAGACTTCTTGTGTGCTTTAACCCTCTGTGATGGCATCGTCAATGGCAACACGGATGAGATCGTCGACGGGGACATAGCTGGTACATTCTTCGGCATCACGGACGGCATCGCCGATGGCATCGACGACGGGAGCGCCGACTGAGTCATCAATGGAGAAATTCTCGTCAACGAGGAAAACGACGACGGCAGAGTCAACGTCGACGGTCTCACAGGCGGTAGCATCGATGAAGGAGAGGCGATGGGCGAGACAACCACGAACGCCGTCGACGAGGACTTCGTCAACACGATCATCGATGAAGAGGACAACGCCGTGGAGATTATAGAAGTTGTAGCAGTCAACGACGATGCCGTGCAGACATCTTTAGACACCGCCGTCGACGGTGCTCTTGTCGATGGTGTTGTCGTCATAGATTTTCCAGATGGCCTCTTAAAAACATGTTTCACCATAGGAGGTGTGTTGGAGGCTCAGAAAAGCCTCTTTTGCTGCACTCTGAGGAGACAGATCTTTCTTTTGAGTGCCTTTTATAAGAAACAGAACTCCTGTGTGGAGAACTGGAAGGACTTCAGGTTTAGAGGACACCCTTTTGGATTTCTTGTGAGCCTTTCTAGGAAGATCTTCAGAGTGAGGTTGAGGAGATCTGCCTCTTTTCTGTAGCTTTCTGGAGGAAGTTGTAGATTCCTCACTGTCAGAACCAGACTCTGGATTAGATCTGGACTTCAACTTCTGGAGCCAAATGAGTAGCCTACCCTCCCTGTCTTTGAGGGTTTTGTTAGAAGAGGTCCTGCAAACCTTGCAGTCTTTGGCCACATGGTCAGGGTAGAGGCAGTAAAT
Source organism: Pleurodeles waltl (assembly GCF_031143425.1). Lineage (NCBI taxonomy): Eukaryota > Metazoa > Chordata > Amphibia > Caudata > Salamandridae > Pleurodeles > Pleurodeles waltl. The sequence continues at coordinate 683,119,898 of NC_090451.1, read as the reverse complement.
ACGGTTTCTGTGTGGGTCCTCAGAGTGAAGCATCTTCTTCCCACAGGTCCTACAGGCTCTGAAAAGGCTTTTCTTCTCTTTATCTGACATGGTGAATTCTTTCCAAAATAGAGTTCCCTTTAGTAAAGTAAGAAGAAGACACCTTACTTGCTGTAGGAAATCCTTTTTCTGAAGAAAAATAACAAAAATGAACTTCTCTGAAGTGTTGACTGAGCAGAGCTCAATGGAGACTCCCTAACACAACGTGCGGTAGAAAATCTGAGGGAAGGGAGCTCCTCTCAGGAGGGTTCTGGAGGGAGGGGAAGCCTGATTGGCTGGGCCTTGCTTAGGGCCTTTTGCTCATAATGATGAGGATAGGCTACTAAAGTGAAGGCCTTAGGCCTTTGTTTCTTTGCAGTAGCCTGTATGTATAGCTGTTTTGATGTACCAGGGGCTCCCATCTCGACGACGAGGAAGGATTCAAGCATGTGAATCTATAAAAGTTCCAATACTGGAGTAAGGATAAGTTACTTACCTGTAAATCCTAGTTCTCTTCCAGGGGTATCCTCATCAAAGTCATAAACATTGAATATTCCCGCCCCGTGCGGGGACCCCGGAGCATATATAAAATACACACATATAATACATGTGTAACAAACAGTCATGCAGGCTATCATGTTAAAAACAGGCTAAAATGCTTTATTTCTATGAAGTTTTTTTTTTTTTTTTTTATATAATAAAGACTACAATAGAGCATAAATATCTACCCAAGCTCCTAAAACTAGGCTTAGGGAAGTAAGCAGCAGCAAACTCTAGAGAAAAAAATAGAAAAAACTGCATTGAAAAACAATGAAGCATTCTTAGCCAATAGGCTGCATGCAGGTTAACACAGGAGAACCATAAAAACTTTGGCACCGTGCCTTTAAGACCCTGAGCACCTCCAGTATCCCACCATGCCTCAGGGGTGAAGGAAAGGTGACAGTTGGTTCACAGTTAGGTCAGTTCTTTTTACGGTGACAATATGCATAACTGATTCAAAATACAGTCTGTCCTGCACTTCTAGGAGACGTGCGGCCGGGGAGGAGGGTGGGTTGTTTATGACTTTGATGAGGATACCCCTGGAAGAGAACTAGGATTTACAGGTAAGTAACTTATCCTTCTCTTCCAGGGGATCCTCATCAATAGTCATAAACATTGAATAGATTAGCAAGCCCATCCCTAAATCCAGCGGACTGTCCGATAGAAGTGCAGGAATAGATATGTCTTACGCAAATAGATTTCTTAGAGAGGCCTGCCCCACTTGGGCATCCGCTCTTGCATCTGAGTCTAAACAGTAATGTCTAGTAAACGTATGGACAGACTTCCATGTAGCAGCCTTACAAATCTCAGATATCTGAACATTGTTAAGGAGGGCAGCAGTAGCCACTTTTCCCCTTGTGGAATGCGCTCTTGGCCGCGCTAGTAATTGTTTATTAGCTAGCTGGTAAGTATTAACAATACAAGAAACTATCCATCTTGATATTGTTCGCTTAGATGCTGCCTCTCCTGTCCTCAAATGACCATAGTTTACAAACAAGCGGTTAGAGTGTCTAATCGATTTTGTCTTGTCCAGATAAAATTTCAGCACTCTTTTCAAGTCTAATGAGTGCAATGCTTTCTCTGCCGGAGTCTCCGGATTGGGAAAGAACGTCGGTAAACATATGGTCTGATTGATATGGAATTCTGACACCACCTTCGGAAGGAAAGATAGATGAGTTCGTAGAACCACTCTATTGTCATGAAAAACCGTGTACGGTTCTTTTGAAGACAAGGCCTGAATTTCACTGACCCTCCTCGCTGAAGTAATGGCCACTAGAAAAGCCGTCTTCCACGTAAGGTGTTGTAAAGAGGCCTTATGTATAGGCTCAAAAGGAGGGCCCATAAGTTTTGCCAAGACTATGTTCAGTTCCCATGGAGGAGAAGGTCTCCGAATGGGCGGAAAAACTTTCTTCAAACCTTCTAAGAAATCCATGACTACAGGTTTTGTAAAGAAGGATTCCTGAGAAGGCGACTTGCGATAGGCTGTAATAGCAGACAAATGTACCTTAATAGATGATACCTGCAGACCGGACTTCGCTAGATGAAGCAAATAGGACAGTATGACATCCTCCTGCGCCCGTATGGGATTATGACCTTGCTGACAGCACCATATGTAAAATGTCTTCCACTTAAAAGCGTAAGAACGCCGCATGGAAGGCCGTTTGGACTCTTTCAAGATGTTCATGCACTCCTGCGAGAGCCCTAGGTGCCCATACTGCAGGAATTCAGGAGCCATGCTGTTAAGCTCAGAGAGGGTAGGTTGGGATGTAGAATCCTGCCCTCCATTCTGCTCAGAAGATCCGGTCTGCACGGCAGCCTCCTGTGAGGTTTTTCCGACAGGTTGAGGAGATCCGTGTACCAGAATTGTCGGGGCCATTGTGGTGCTATGAGAATCATTCTGGTCCTGGATCTGTAAAGTTTGAGGATCACTGCCGGAATGAGGGGAATCGGCGGAAAAGCGTAGAGAAATATCCCTGACCAGTCGATCAACAGGGCATTCCCTCGAGATCCCGGACGGTAGAACCTGGATGCGAAGTCTGGGCATTTCTTGTTTACTTCGTCTGCGAAGAGATCCAGTTGAGGCCGACCCCATTGCGCGAAGATGTATTCTGCGACTTCGCCGTGTAGGACCCAATCGTGAGCGTCCTCTAGGTGTCTGCTCAGAAAATCTGCTTCCACGTTTTGCTGACCTGGCAGGTGAACCGCTGTAATTGACATTCCTCTGGCCAGGAGCCAATGCCATATCGCTTGGGACTCTCGCGATAGGGGTAGGGACCTCGTTCCTCCCTGTTTGTTCAAATAATACATCGTGATTGTATTGTCCGTCTGTATCAAGAGCGTTTTCCCCTGAATTAGTGGCATGAAAGACTTGAGAGCCAGATGGACCGCTCTGAGTTCTAGCAGATTGATGTGGTACTGCTTTTCCTTGTCTGACCACAGACCCTGCGCTTGGAAGGGACCCAGATGAGCCCCCCATCCCTGAAGAGACGCATCCGTTACTAGGGTGTCGGATGGAAGCACCTGGTGAAACGGAGCACCCACTGACAGGTGAGGTCTGTGCATCCACCATCTCGATGACTGAAGTGCTACCGCCGGTAGCTGCACCGTGTCCTCCCAGCGACCTGTTCTCTGGCTCCAGTTGGTCTCCAATGCCTCTTGGAGGGGTCTCATGTGGAGTCTGGCATTTGGGACAATAAAAATGCATGATGCCATGGAGCCCAGCAGCGATGTCACCTGACGTGCCGTAGGTGCGTTGGCTCTCAACAGGTCCTGACACTTCCTGTCTATTGAGGATAGTCGTTCCTCCGAAGGATACACTTTTTGGAGTTCTGTGTTTATGATAGCTCCTAGGTAGTGAAGATTCTGTGTTGGAATCAAGGTTGACTTCTGGTAATTGACCTGAAGACCTAGAGCTTCGCAAACTCCTAGTACAATGTCCCGATGGCTTCTCGCCTGCTCCGGAGAAGAAGCCTTCAGTAGCCAGTCGTCTAGGTATGGATATATGTATATCCTTTGTCTTCGAAGATGCGCCGCCACCACTGCCATACATTTCGAGAAAACTCTTGGGGCAGATTTCAGGCCAAAGGGTAGAACTCTGAACTGGTAATGCTGTAACGCTACACGGAAGCGCAGGAATTTTCGATGTTTGGGAGCTATTGGGATGTGAAAGTACGCATCCTGCAGGTCGATGGAGCACATCCAGTCTCCCTGATGCAGTTGAGGGAAAATCTGGTGAAGCGCTAGCATTCTGAACTTCTGCTTCCTTATGTATTTGTTCAGCAGCCGTAGGTCCAGAATTGGCCTGAAAACGCCCTCTCGACCCTTCTTCGCCACCAGAAAGTAACAGGAGTAGACCCCCTGCCTCTGTGTGCAGGTGGAACCTTTTCTATGGCATTCTTTTTTAGGAGGGCGAGAGCCTCCTTGCGTAGCAAGCTGAGATGAGATGGATTGTCTTTGGTTGGTGGCAAGCGTGGTGGAGGCTGTTTGAAAAGAAGAGAATAGCCATGTTCGACAATATTGAGCACCCATTTGTCTCTTGTGATAGAGTGCCACTCGTGAAGATAAGCTGTAATACTTCCCCCCACCGGAGTGGTGTACAGTGCCGAGGGAAGCGAGATTTCATTGCTTGGTGGGTGCTTTCGGAGTGGACTGTTGAGGTCTACTTGACCCTCGCTCCCTTGTGTTTCTCCGTTGAAAAAGAGAGCGTCCCTGTCGTTGCTGTGACCTTTGCGACCAATGAGGGGTTTGAACCCTCTGCTGGAAAGGGCGCCTGTCAGACGGCCTGTACCTCCGCCTGAAATCTTTCTTTCTTTCCAGGCCCACCGCCCTCATGGTATCCACCTCGGTCTTCATGCTGGCCATCTCTTCGTCTGCATGGGCACCGAATAGAGAGTTCCCGGCAAATGGGAGATTCAGGATGCGTTGTTGTGCTTCCTGTTTCAAACCAGTGAGCCTCAGCCAGGAAGATCTCCTTGCACAGATTCCATGTGCGTACCCATGAGCAGCCAAATCCGCCCGTCTGCTGCCGCGCTGATAACCTGGTTGGATACCAGGCATCCTTCTTGTAGTATCTCCTGGAAATCTTGTCTGTCCTCTCTGGGCAATTTTTCTGTGAATCTACTGAGAGAGTCCCACAGAGAACGATCATACCTGCCCAGGAGCGCAGACGCACTGGAGACTTTCATTTCCGAAGCCGCCGTCCCGCATATCTTTCTCTCCAGAGAGTCTAGATGCCTGCTCTCTTTATCCGGGGGTACCGTGGATGAAGATGCCACCGAGTGGGTCTTTCGGGCGCCAGCTATTATAACCGAGTCCGGTGGCGGATCCTTCCTGAGGAACAAAGGGTCCTGTTCGGGAGCCTTGTATTTTTTGAGAATCCTAGCCGGGGCAGACTTAAGCGAGGCTGGGGCCAGAAAAGTGTCCATGGTTGGCTGCAACAAACCAGGCACTAGAGGCAGCAACTTTTTCGACGCTGATCTCTGTTGCAGAGTCTCAAAGATGACCGATGAGGAGGTAGATGGTTCTGGAACCTCTATGTTGAGTTTCTGCGCTCCTCTTAACAGCACCTCGTTGAACGTGGTAATGTCATCCACCGGTGAGGCTCTAGCAGGTGGTGAATCTGTTAGGGTGGGTGAGTAACGCCCGACAGATGAACCTGATGAAGACCAAGAGGGTGATCTTCTTCTTGACCGAGACCTGGATCTTCGTTGAGAGCGAGACCTGCTGCGAGACGCTGTAGCAGAGCGCCTAGGCCTCGCTGTCGGTTGGCGAGGAGCAGAACGAGCCCGTTCTGCCCTGGCTGTCGGTGATGGCGTTCTTGGCAGGGAGGCAGTAGGTGAATACATTCGCGAATATTGCGAATCTGGGGAGGCCGCTGGTCTGTTAAGGCTCTCCAGCCATCTCGGAGATAGATTGATGGGCGAGACATGCCCAGATGATGCCGCTCTTGACCGAGAAGAGTCGCTCGGTATGGAGACCACTGGAGATGGCGCCTTGTCTGGCGTGGGGCGATGTTCTGCTCCCTGTGAGACAGGTAAAACCTGAGTCGACGTCGATGGCTGTTTCGACGACGAAGGGCGCCCAGCCGGTTGCTCTTGCCTCGACGTTGAGTGCCTCGACGCAGAGTGCCTTGACGTCGAATGGCGATCCTTGGACCTCGACCTGCTCGCCGTCGTGTGCCTCGACGTGGAGCGGTGGGAGGTCGACGGCGGATGTCTCTCGTGCTGTCGTGGTGATTTCGACATCGTGTGTCCTGACGTCGGGGGGCGCACAGCCTTTGGCGGCGACCGGGCACGCCGGCGATGGCTCGACATCGATCGGCGGGCTGCCGTCGACGGAGACCTGCCCCTGCGCTGATGTTCCCTCGACGCCGTTTCCTTCGACGTCGGGTGTGTCGCCGTCGACGGCGATCTATGCCGGTGAGACGGTGGTAGCGACGACGTCGACGGTGAACAAACAGGTACTTTCCTACCTGCTGACGTCGACCGAGCCATTCTCCCCTGAGAATGGCCTTCTGGTTGTCTGGTAAGTGAGGAGGACGATGTTCTTTGCCTCTCCTGAAGCCCATGTAGCAGGATCTTCTCTCTGTCTTTCAGAGTCCTCTTAGACATGTTCTTGCAGTACTTACAAGTGTCAGGGCAGTGACTCTGAGGCAGGCACACTATGCACAGAGAGTGGGGATCTGACTGGGCCTTCTTCTTCCCACAAGCAGGGCATTTGACAAAAAGTGAAGGCATTTTTCTGTCAGGAAAAACCTGCCTAGCTCAGACAAAGATGTTATTTGTCGAGTGAAAAGTGAAAAAACGCTTTTTTAAAGAATTTTTCTGAGAAAAACTCAGAAAAACTGAGAGCTCAATGCTCCAGGATCCTCTCAGAAGAAGCTGGAAAAAAAGAACTGACCTAACTGTGAACCAACTGTCACCTTTCCTTCACCCCTGAGGCATGGTGGGATACTGGAGGTGCTCAGGGTCTTAAAGGCACGGTGCCAAAGTTTTTATGGTTCTCCTGTGTTAACCTGCATGCAGCCTATTGGCTAAGAATGCTTCATTGTTTTTCAATGCAGTTTTTTCTATTTTTTTCTCTAGAGTTTGCTGCTGCTTACTTCCCTAAGCCTAGTTTTAGGAGCTTGGGTAGATATTTATGCTCTATTGTAGTCTTTATTATATAAAAAAAAAAAAAAAAAACTTCATAGAAATAAAGCATTTTAGCCTGTTTTTAACATGATAGCCTGCATGACTGTTTGTTACACATGTATTATATGTGTGTATTTTATATATGCTCCGGGGTCCCCGCACGGGGGCGGGAATATTCAATGTTTATGACTATTGATGAGGATCCCCTGGAAGAGAAATGCGACTTACTCAACAACAGCACACCACGCGGGGTCCCGCAACGGGTGAACTCGCTCTCACCACAAGACATCCTGCATGCAGTGGTCCCCACGAGAAAGAGCCACTCACCTGAAATGCGGGCAGTACTTGCAGGCTCTGCACCAGGTATCTCTGGTCTCCAGACACAACATTTCATCCACACTCATGCTGCTGCCCGGTGGAGTCCAGCCTACGATGTAGGTGCAGAAGGGACACCCCCCTCCAGATAGTTTCAGTTGCAGCAGGTTTTTAATGTCCCTGAGACTTCCACAGAGAACAAGGAGCACTTAACCCACCCTTGGAGAGCACACCTTGGGTTACGACACAGGAGCAGGCAGTTGGCTCAGGACAGCCACAATACAGGAAGGGTGCACAGATCCCATCCTCAGACAGGTATCCTCCTGTGCACAACCGAATCCTCTGGCAGTGTGCATCACGCAGTCCAGGAGCACCGGTCTCATGTCACCATAGATGCAATTCTGCCTTGCTGAAGTATAGTACCGCTAGTTATATTAAAGTGTGCCTTTGAAGTTAGGGGGTGGTTCAAAGGGTTCTCCTTTGAACCACAGATGTCTCCCCTAAATTTCCTCCCCATCCGGCCTGAGTACGTGATATTTAGATCTTTATCTTTAGTGGGGCCTGTTTTGCTTTTCACTAATGACAGAGCTGAAATACTCATGCACTGACAAAAAAATCTCTGTAATGCACTTCTTAGTCCAAAGAAGACATTTATTATTTCACTACACAAGGTTCCTAAAAGGAGATTAGAATGTTCAAAGCACACATTTAAAAATAGTCACAGCAATGAAATGAAAACATACATGAATGATTCTCCACTGCAATATACACAGCAAATATATGTATCTATGTTATAATGCAAAGCAACTAATTATTAAAAAATGCATCACCTTAGGGCCTGTCAGGTGCTTCATTTTTCTCCTGCCAGCAAGCCAGGGACCCCGTTCGACTGTGAAAGAGAAAGAGAGATCTCTACCCTCACGGGAAATATATATCAGGCATCCGACGTCTGAATCCTGATTGAGGTCTCTGAATCTCCTACTGTCGAACTGGGTCTCTTTTATATCTTAAAAAACAAAGAAGGAGCTTTCTGGGAAAAAAAACCTCAAGTTTCACAAGAGTTATTCAAACATGCTGGCTAGTTTAGATATGCTTTGAAAATAACATGTTGGGATTTGGCCACAATCCCAAGATGTCAAGTCAAAGCAAGGCTGTTCCCTGCCGTCTGAGTGCATTCTTATTAACCAAAGCCCTTGGTGAGAAAAAAGCACAAAAACAGACAGACAATGTGGAAAATCACTGGCAGCCTTTAACATGGCAGTGTCTAATGCTACGACAAAGTCAATACGCAGAATAAAGCTAAGGCTAAACTGACAAAAAGAAGTCTGTAACTGGTAAACACTGGACAGCTAAGCCAGGTGCAAAGTGGTGCAACACAAAGTCAGTAGTCAAAACATACATTTCACTACAGCGCCATGCTCTGGCTCAGAGAGGCCAATTCTCAGAAACCTCTCCCTCCAACTGATCTATCCCAGACCCGAATCGCAGGGGTCTGTAATTTGGGATGCTGAAATTTTATAGCTGTCACTTGGGGAATGCACAGATGTGCTCTTCCCCCGCATCCAGTAGAATTGAGTCAAATTTATAATACACATGAAGCATTTTAGAATCTTGAAATGCCCGCTTCTAGTGTGTTACTAATAAAATCACCTTTACCATTAGATGGGAGTTGTCACTCTGAGTCCAATGATACCAAACATCAGGAGGCTGCTCCTCTGCTATCAACTATTGTAGCCAGACCTAACAGGATTCTTGTCTCCCATGTTACCTTATGGGCAGAGCAGTTCTCATGGGCAGTGCGAACATGCATGGGTATTCTGCACCCGCTCAGCACATACGAGGCTGTAGAGGCAGGCTGGTTACTTTTGCTACAGCCACATGGCAGCAAGTGCGTCTTTGCTGGCCTGCGCCATTAGGCTCAGCCACTACTTTAGATACCTGTGGGCAAATGTGCACACCCTGGCAGGTGAGGCCAGAAGCAATATCCCTATAGCAAACCACCTGTGTGCCAGTATGCGCACACAGGCTAGCACCCCTTCCAGGTGGATGGAAGGAGGGTGCCACCACTTTCACACTGTATTTACAGTGAGAAAGTGCCCAGGGCCAGTGGACCCTTGTGAGAAACAGCAAAACCTTCTAGAGAAAAGTGAAAAACTTGGAGAAATCACTACGGCGCATGTCAGGTCTAACACAATGCAAAAAGAAAAAGACAATCTGGAACAAACTGCTCACAAATGACACAGAGCAACATGAGATCTGTAATAGAGCTAAGTCTGTATAAGCATAGTACGCGTTACACCTAACTTTTACAAAAGACAAAAATGAAAAGAAAGAATTCCTCAATTCACTAAAACCTTTACGATTTTTGAATGTGAAGATTGGACTATAGGCATTTCCTTTTATATGACTCATCCTCACATCTTTGTTTCTGCTTTCACATCCTTGATAACATGCCACAAATTTACAGACAGTAGTCTCATTTGCAAACAAACAACGACACTGTCAACTGCCTTCATACAAACAAAAAGTAGTTTCCTATCACTGGGCCAAAACACACAAGAAAGCTCAACAAGACCACTCTCAGTCACAGTGTACCTCCAGAAGATCCCTGCAGCGCTGCACGAAGGCATCCACCTGGGCAAAGATGGTGGTTTGGTCCAGAACCCAGCCAATCGTAGATAACCTGTCAATGAAGGCACATTACATGAATGACAGTCTATGTGTTGTAGGTTATGAAAAACTGTACTGGCTAAACAAACATACACTATGATATGACAGGTTTTACTAGTTAGACAAAAAGTTCAACAACGTTTTGTTCAAGGGCTTTGAAAACCATGTAGCTCCCTTGTTTATATGTAGGCGAGACAGCTTGGTCCTTCTTCAATTGAAGCCATGGACCTTTATGGTATTTCCTCAGATATAAAAGGGGGACTGTGTGGTCTCTTTCGACAGAGACCTTTGAAGTTCTTCTTTATATGTAGAATGGTGATGCATCATTTCACAAAGGAGACCTCTGTTTCTCTTCTTCAGATTTTGAAGGGACCTAAATGGTTCTACAGATGTAGAATGAATCTATGGAGTCTTTCTTCAGATGTAGAATAGACGTGTTGGTATACAGATCTAAAAGGGGCCTTTGAGGTCCTTCTTTGGGTGAAAAATGACAAATTTGTAATGTTCAATATGATTCAGAAGGGAGGAATAGTACTTTAGATTAAAAAAGGACCAATGAGGTCCTTCTTTGAATGCAAAAGGGACTAGTTTGCTTATTCAGATGTAGAACAGACCAGTGTAGTTATTCACTTTCGTAAGGGGCCCTAGTGCTGTTTGTTTCAGACGCTGAAGGGATCTTTGAAGTTCTTCTGATGTCAAAAGGACTTTTGCGGTCCTTCTTCAGATGTGGAGGCGTGTGTGATATTTCTTCAACTGTAGAAGGGACTTCAGTGATCTCTCTAAATAAGAATTAGAAGGGAGCTTTGTTGTGCTTAGTCTGATGAAAAAGACACTTACGTGGCCTTTCTTCATTTGTCTGTGGTATGTCTTTATTTGTTCTTCACATGTAGAATAGACCAGAGCGGGTTTGAAGAATACACTATTTTGTACTTCTTAAAATGTACCACAGGCTCCACAAACTTCTTTGGACTAGTTAACACAGATACTGAAGTTTCGAGGTCTCAGTAAATTACACAAAAGTTTATATGCTCTTAGTATTCAATATGAATTTGAGCCCCTAAATTCTGGAAAAAGAATCAGATCCCCCTGAGAGTGGCCCACTACCTCAAGCAATTGAGTAAAGAGCTAAATACAGTGCTCTCTGAAATCAGGCTCTGCTGTCAGGATGTAAATCCCTGTAATATGGAAGAACTCCTGTTTGTATGTGCTATATAAAATTCCTTCCAGTTTCAGGAGAGTATTCCAGATGGTTGACAGCAGGTTCACAACATATTGAGTTTGTGAACACATCTTTGTAGTGGAATATACAGATTTTTGACTTGCTCTAATACAGAAACAAACAACCTTTCCATCTACAGAGTTTACAAGTCCAAATGTGTGGCACCACAAATAAAAAGCATTAAATATATGTTGAGGTTCCTTTTCATACAGTTACCACATTACATAGTGAATAAAGGTGACACAATGCACACACTTATAGTTATACTAAAGCATTGGCAATTTCTCAGCTTCTCAAATGGGGACTTGTACTGTCATTTTGTGTTCCCAATATTTAATTTTAGCACACTATTTTCTCTGTTCACTGATCAAAATCCTGTCTACTGAAAAACAGTAGTGGTCATATATTCTGTGTGCAACTTTTAATATATTCCACAATGCCATTTGGATCCTACTTTAAAACCCTCTGTTTGCCTTTCCGTTTCCTATCACCTACCCCAACCTGGTCATTTCCAGGGTGGCTCAAGAGCCTCCTACAGCCAGAGTATTTTAGCGCGAGACAGCAGTCTATTGGCTTTGTTGGTTGAGAGGATCGGACAGCTACCAAATATCATTGTGCTTTCCTCTCAGTACCTTTTTTTTTCCTTCATTTGTCTTGGCCCATCTGGTGACATCATAGACGTGGTTACTCCTTTTTAGACATTGAGCGGCTTTATTACATATGGCACATGTTGTGTTTCCTATGCTGACTTAAGATCAGTAAAAAAGTATATCAGGCACTACTTGCGAGCTTCCTCATTTCCTCATTGAAGGGTGGCTTATGTCCTTCTGGTCTCTGGCTGCAGTATGACTCCTTAGCATGTATATGAGTATAATCACAATACCAGGGATTTGTACACCTTGATAAAGGTGTTTTCATTTTCGTGTCTCATCGAAATGCGCGTCTGCGCATAAAGAAGAAGAATGGAAGACCAACAAACCACTCCACCTATATGTAGACCAAGAGGATTGAAGTATAGTGACAGAAGAACAAGTTACTTACCTTTGGTAACGCATTATCTGGTAGAGACTCTATCTAGCTGCAGATTCCTTACCTTTAGAATTTTCTGGGGTCAGCTTGAAATCCTGAACTTTTGCAGAGCAATACCCTTGTGTGTGCCGTCAGATGGTGTCATTCGGATCCGTATGGCATCGTCGGAGTCTTTGGAGCTGTCTGTGATGTCACATTCGCATATAAAGGCACAACCCAGACGTACCTACGTCAGTTCTTTTTCTACGAACTTACACGCCAGAAGCGCAGAGCCATAGAAAGAACTAACAGTTTGTCTGTGCCCCTAACCCTAGCAAAAGTGTCAGCAGAGTGGGGAGGCATGGGTGGGTGTAAGGAATCTGCAGCTAGATAGAGTCTCTACCAAATAATGTGTTACCAAAGGTAAGTAATTTATTCATCTAATGGAGACTCCTAGCTGCAGATTCCTTACCTTTGAATAGATACCCAAGTCATAACCTCCTGGCGGTGGGCTGCGGACAGATCTTCCCACACTAAAAAGTCCTGCAGGACCAAATGGACAAAGTGCCCATTTCTGCAGACCTGATTGTGAAAGGACGCCCACATTGCGGCCTGACAGATGTCCACGACTGGAACACCTCATGCTAAAGCAGTTGTAGCAGACTTGCACCCGGTGGAAAGAGCTCTCAAGTCCTCAAGAGGCTGCTTCTTGGCCTGTGTGTAGCAGATCTTATTGCAGAAAATTACCCAGCGTGAAATGGTCACTTCTGCACTGCCCAACCTTTCTTCGCTCCCACGTACCCCACAAAGAGTTGGTCATCCACCCGGAACTCTTTTGTGCGGTCAAGGTAGAATAACAACATTCTTTTTGGGGCCAGCCAGTGTAGTTGCTCTTATTCTTTAGAGGGATGCGGTGGAGCAAAGAAAGTGGGCAGGGTGATGTTCTGACGCAGGTGAAATTAGGCTGCCACCTTGGGGAGGAAAGAGGCACGAGTTCTAAATACCACCTTGTCTGAGGACATGGTGAGATACAGCGGCTTAGATGAGAGAGCCTGCATTGCACTCACCGTCCTCGCAGATGTTACTGCCACTAAGAAGGCTGTCTTGATGGTGAGCAGCCGGAGGGTAAGTTGTGTAAGGGTTCTAAGGAAGCACACATGAGGAATGTGAGGACCAGAATTAAGTCCCATTGGGGCATAACAAAGGGCATAGGAAGATACCTGTGTACACGCCCTTTGAGAAATCTATGTAAAATAGGTGATTTGAATAATGAAGGCTGACCGGGCAGCCTGAAGAAACGCTGATAAGGCAGAAAGATACCTTTTGAGATTGCCTGGTGCAGATCCCTGCTGGGCAAGGGACAAGACAAAGAGAAGAATGTCAGAGAGAGAAGCGGAAAGAGGAGCAATAGATCTTTCTGTACAATAATATACAAAGCGTTTCCAATGGCAGGCATATACTGTCTTGGTGTAGGGATGCCTGGCTGCCAGAATAACCTTACAGACTTCAGGAGGAAGGTCGAAGGCTGTCAACTGCCCCAGCTCAATCTCCACTCATGAAGGCGCAAAGGAGACAGGTTCAGGTGAAGAACCTCCCCCTGTTGTTGCGACAGAAGATCTTCCTGACGGGGCAGCCTGATTGTAGAATCGATGCTCATTTTCGGAATACCAAACTCTCTGTGCCCAGTCATGAGCTACCAGGATTACCTGGGTCCGGTCGTTCCTGAACTTCCTGAGAACTATGGGCAGAAGTGGTATAGGCAGAAGGGTGTACAGGAGGCCTGAACTCCACTCGCGACGAAAAGCATCACCAAGCGATGGCGATCTTGGAAACTCCAACGAGCAATACTGCTGACATTGCGCGTTCTCTTCGGAGGCGAATAGATCCAACCAAGGCTCTCCCCACTGCTGAAAGTGTCCTTGTTGCATCTCCAGATGGAAATGCCACTCATGATCCATTAGGCATCGATGTCAGAGTTTGTCTGCCCCTGGTGTTCCGAGAACCTGCCAGATGTTGAACTACCAGGGTTATGCCCTGCTGTTCCAGCCATGTCCAGAGAAAGCAGGACCTCTTGATTGACAAAGGGTCCACGACCCCACACCGCCCTGCATGTTGCAGTACCACATTGTGGTGGTATTGTCGGTGAACACCTCCTCTATCTTCCCTTTGACCACGGAAGAAATGCCTTCAATGCTAGTTTGACCGCCTGGAGCTCCAGTAAGTGAATATGGAGTCCGGATTCCGACGGATACCAGATGCCTCTGATCTCCACCTCTCCCAGAAGGCCACCCCATCCCAGAAGTGACGCATCCGTCACTACTTTGAGATGTGGTTGGGGAAGGGAGAGGAGTCCGCCTCTGACCCAACTGCAGTTCTCTAACCACCACTACAGATCTTTTGAAGTTCCCTCCGATATCTGAACGGTGTTGGTGAGACTTCCCTGATGCTGTGCCCACTGGAACTTCAAGTCCTACTGCAGAGCCCTCATATGCCATCTGTCATGTTTTACTAACAGCATGCATGAGGCCACGAGGCCCAACAGCCTCAGAGCCTGTCTCACAGAAATCCAGGATAGAGGCCAAAACATCAGAATCATAACCTGAACATCCTGGACTCGCTGCTCGGGAAGATAGCCCGAAACTTCACTGTTTCCACAACAGCTCAGATGAAAGGGAGCATCTGAGAGGAAGTTTGGTGTGAGTTCGGCAATTTTATAGTGAACCCCAGCAAATGAAGTAGGTTCACCGTAGTCTGAAGGTGCGTGACAACAGCCTGTGGTGAAGAAGCCTTCAACAGTCGATCACCCCCATAACCTTGGTGAACACCTGAGGGGCACTGGTAAGGCCGAAGGGTAGCTCAGTAAACTGAGACTGCTCATGGCCTACCTTGAAACGCAAGCAGCGTCTGTGGGCAGGCATGATGGGGATGTGAGAAGACGCATTCCTGTAAGTCCAACACTACCATCCAGTCTCCTTGGTCTAGGGCAGACAAGGCCTGAGCAAGGGTGAGCATTTTGAATGTCTACTTTTTGAGGAGAAGATTTGATGTCCCTCAAATCCAGATTAGAGTGAAGGCCCTTATATTTTTTCTGGGTATCAGAAAGTAGCATGAATAACAACCACTGCCTACTACTGATATTGGGACCCTTTCTATGGCAAAACCAAGTGATCCTCCATCAGCCATTCTTTTGAGGGAGGCAATGGGGGGGAGAAAAGACTGGAAGGGGAGGGAATAGCTCTTCTGTATGAACTACAAGAACAGATGTTATGGACTGCCAGTGAGGGAGATTAAATTGAATCCGCCCTCCAAATGGACGTAATGGTCTTGCAGTGCTTGAGCACTGTGGAGGTGGGGGCTGGGTAGCGGACACCTTCTGGCCAGACCCTCTGAAGTCTGAAGGCCCCACAACCTCGTCCCTGCACAGGATGCTGACCTGGCAGAGGATGGTGGTTGGTCTGTGGATGGTGAGGCCTCGAAAGGGGCAATAAACAGACTGTTGGCAAGGGGTCATCGAGAGGCCCAAGGACTTGGCCATAGCCCAGGAGTTCTTCAAGCGCTCCAGGGCCAGGTCTGCCTTTTCCCCCAAAAAGTGGGTCCCAACGAAGGGCATTTCCATAAGATTTGCCTGGACATCCACCGAAAAGCCAGAGGTACGTAGTCAGGCGTGGTGTCGAAGGGCCACTGTAACGTAAATCGCCCAGCGAGTCCGTTCTGTCCAAAACCACACCTGATGATAATCTTGGCTGCATCTCTCCCATCTTTAACTGTCTATGAGAGAGTGGCCCGCATGTCCTCCTGGACCCAAGGCAGCACCTGTGCCACCGTATCCCATAGTGTATGGGCAAAACGGCCCAATAGGC
The DNA here is from genome assembly GCF_031143425.1 of Pleurodeles waltl. Classification (NCBI taxonomy): domain Eukaryota; kingdom Metazoa; phylum Chordata; class Amphibia; order Caudata; family Salamandridae; genus Pleurodeles; species Pleurodeles waltl. Next base: position 683,104,137 of record NC_090451.1, on the reverse strand, counting down.
ATGATGTGTTTACTGACCTTAATGCCAGGCTGGAGGAAGAAAACATCTGCTTTCGCAATTGGTCCGAAGCGGGGAAGAGGTGGGGGGAGGGGCGCCATAGGAAGTGGAAGCCAGGACCACCAAGCTCCGGGGTGGGGAGTTGCGTGAGGAAGCTAGGGTCGTCAGGAGCCGGGCTATGAAGGCAGTCAACTGTCCTGTGTACAGGCGCCCCTATGCTGGGTTTGGACCCCATCCCCAGCAGGACATCGATGAGCACCTCATTAAAGGTCAACATCGGTTCTGATGACAAAGCCCCTGTCTGAAGCACCTCCGTCAAGATGTTAGTCTTGACCTGCACCAAGGGAAGCTCAAGGTCCAGGACCTCAGTTGCCCTGCATACTACCATTGCATATGATGTACCCTCCTCCGTACCCACTGTAGGAGGTGAGAGCATGTCAGTATCTGGAGAGGTGTCAAATCCCCTGGCCTCTCCTAGCTCCTCATACCAGTCCATAAGCTCTAACCAGGACTTTAGAGGGTCCTGGCACCCCTCTGTAAGGAAATGCCTCCTTGGCATGGTTCCCCCTGACTTCTTGCCTTTGCTGATGCCAAGTTATGATTTGAAAGTGTGCTGGGGCCTGCTAACCAGGCCCCAGCACCAGTGTTCTTTCCCTAACCTGTACCTTTGTCTCCACAATTGGCACACCCTGGCATCCAGGTAAGTCCCTTGTAACTGGTACCCCTGGTACCAAGAGCCCTGATGCCAGGGAAGGTCTCTAAGGGCTGCAGCATGTCTTATGCCACCCTGGGGACCCCTCACTCAGCACAGACACACTGCTTGCCAGCTTTTGTGTGCTGGTGGGGAGAAAATGACTAAGTCGACATGGCACTCCCCTCAGAGTGCCATGCCAACCTCACACTGCCCATGGCATAGATAAGTCACCCCTCTAGCAGGCCTTACAGCCCTAAGGCAGGGTGCACTATACCATAGGTGAGGGTATAGGTGTATGAGCACTATGCCCCTACAGTGTCTAAGCAAAACCTTAGACATTGTAAGTGCAGGGTAGCCATAAAGAGTATATGGTCTGGGAGTCTGTCAAACACGAACTCCACATCACCATAATGGCTACACTGAAAACTGGGAAGTTCGGTATCAAACTTCTCAGCACAATAAATGCACACTGATGCCAGTGTACATTTTATTGTGGAATACACCCAGAGGGCATCTTAGAGATGCCCCCTGAAAACATACCCGACTTCCAGTGTGGGCTGACTAGTTTTACCAGCCTGCCACACACCAGACATGTTGCTGGCCACATGGGGAGAGTGCCTTTGTCACTCTGTGGCCAGGAACAAAGCATGTACTGGGTGGAGGTGCTTCTCACCTCCCACTGCAGGAACTGTAACACTTTTGGCAGCAAGGCCGGAGGAGATAATGAGAAAAACAAGGAGGAGTCACTGGCCAGTCAGGACAACCCCTAACGTGTCCTGTGCTGAGGTGACTCTGACTTTTAGAAATCCTCCATCTTGCAGATGGAGGATTCCCCCAATAGGATTAGGGATGTGACCCCCTCCCCTCAGGGAGGAGGCACAAAGTGGGTGTAGCCACCCTCAGGGCTAGTAGCCATTGGCTACTAGCAACCCCAGACCTAAACACACCCCTAAATTGAGTATTTAGGGGCCCCCAGAACCAAGCAAGATAGATTCCTGCAACCTGAAGATGAAGAAGGACTGCTGACCTGAAGCCCTGCAGAGAAGACGGAGACAACAATTGCTTTGGCCCCAGCCCTACCGGCCTGTCTCCCCACTTCAAGAAAAACTGCAACAGCGACGCGTCCCCCAGGGTCCAGCGACCTCTGAAGCCTCAGAGGACTACCCTGCATCTAAAAGGACGAAGAACTCCTGACGACAGCGGCCCTGTTCCACAAAGACTGCAACTTTGCAACAAAGAAGCAACTTTTAAAGACCACACGTTTCCCGCTGGAAGCATGAGACTTTCCACTCTGCACCCGACGCCCCCAGCTCGACCTGCGGATAACCAACACTACAGGGAGGACTCCCTGGCGACTGCGACCCTGTCAGTAGCCAGAGTTGACCCCCCTGAGCCCCCCCCAGCGACGCCTGCAGAGGGAATCCAGAGACTCCCCCTGACCGCGAATGCCTGCTTCAAAGAACCCAACTCCTGGTAAAGACACTGCACCCGCAGCCCCAGGACCTGAAGGATCCGACCTCCAGTGCAGAAGCGACCCCCAGGGCCCTATCCCTTGCCCAGGTGGTAGCTACCCTGAGGAGCCCCCCTGCCCCCTTGCCTGCCTGCATCGCTGAAGATCCCTGGGTCTCCCATTGAAACCTATTGCGAACCCGACGCCTGTTTGCACACTGCACCGGCTGCCCCCGTGCCCCTGAGGGTGTAGTTTCTGTGCTGACTTGGGTCCCCCCCCGGTGCCCTACAAAACCCCCCTGGTCTGCCCTCCGAAAGTCGCGGGTACTTACCTGCTGGCAGACTGGAACCGGGGCACCCCCTTTTCCAATAAAGCCTATGTGTTTTGGGGCACTACTTTGACCACTGCACCGGACCAGCCCTGAGCTGCTGGTGTGGTAACTTTGGGGTTGCCCTGAACCCCCAACAGTGGGCTACCTTGGACCCAACTTTGAACCCTGTAAGTGCTTTACTTACCTGAAAAACTAACAAATACTTACCTCCCCAGGAACTGTTGAATTTTGCACTGTGTGCAATTTTAAAATAGCTTATTGCCATTTTTGCCAAAACTGTGCATGATATTGTGTTGATTCAAAGTTCCTAAGATACCTGGGTGAAATACCTTTCATTTGAAGTATTACTTGTAAATCTTGAACCTGTGGTTCTTAAAATAAACTAAGAAAATATATTTATTCTATATAAAAACCTATTGGCTGGAACTGTCTTTGAGTGTGTGTTCCTCATTTATTGCCTGTGTGTGTACAACAAATGCTTACCACTACTCTCTGATAAGCCTACTGCTCGACCACACTACCACAAAATAGAGCATTAGAATTATCTCTTTTTGCCACTATCTTACCTCTAAGGGGAACCCTTGGACTCTGTGCATGCTATTTCTTACTTTGAAATAGTACATACAGAGCCAACTTCCTGCACCCTCCCATTCCTCACCAGTGCCTGGCAATGATCTGGCACCTATGGGTCCCGTTGGTGCTGGAATCGACATTGTGCGACGCCGTTCCGGCTGTGGATCATAGGTTATTAGAATGGGGCTCATGCCACAGGTGTTGCCAAGCGTGTCGACGACGGAAGCGATGCCAGAGGAGGTCGACTATGCCTACTTGTCATCGTTCCAGATCTGATAGCGGATCAAAAAGAGCTGAGGCCGCTGGTGAGAAACCTGATGGGGCCTCTGCCGACCCCGCGGGGCCCAAAGGCGCTCTGGAGGGGCCAGCCCGCTCAAATTCAAAATGCATGGCCTCATAAAACTCTTCAAGCTGAACGGGGGTTGCTCCCGGAAAGGGAGGCTTGGAGTTGGTCTCGGTACCAGAGGCATAACTAGTGGGGATCCGTACTTGACATGGCGCATTGGCAGGCGCCACACAGCTTGGACCCTGTATTCCTAGAAGCCATTACTGCACAGATGCAAAAAAGTCTTGACAACAGACGTATGTGCGCCTGGGTGGTACCCTTTATAGGCAACTGTGACATCACAGACGTCTCCAACGATGCCGAAAGTTCCAGATTCCAAGCTGACGTCACAAAATTCTAAAGGTAAGGAATCTGCAGCTAGAAATCTCTATAAGATTACCTTATGCCACACTGATATTGTATCCTACTAATTATTGTTCTCACAATGAATGAGAATATATAACTAGTGGGGAACCAAGCAGATCCTACACATATATTGTTTGATCTAAGGTTATACTTGACAGCAGGGTTGGGTGGTACTTTATTGTTTTTTTAGGACATTCCAAAAGAAAAAAGTGTTTTAACAGATATTTGATGGTATGGTCTGGTATGATTGAAGTATGAGTGGTATGCATGCTAGTGTGCTGAAGGTATAGGGACTATATATGTTTTGTATTTGTGGGGGTATGTAGGCTGATGCTGTATATGTAATAATTTACATTTGAGAACATGTTTATTTGCAAAGCACATTGATTCAATGTTTTCAATAAAATATTTAAAACATATGTATAACTTACATATCAATATTTTAGCTTTGACTTATTTCTGGACTGTATCATATGGGGTTGGCTATTTAGTTTATTTCCATGTTGAGCCTTATCCCCTAGACATGTCAACTGAGAGAGGCACTAAAATCAAGCATAGTTATGTGCCATGACTCAGTCTCTTACCGGTGGTGGATGCGAACAGCTTTCAGGTAGTGCTCCCTCCATGCAAGGCAACAGGCAATGCAGTCCTGGAGAACCACCCTGCTTGACAAGATGAACCCATCAAAGATTTGATCCAGATTAATCTCTCGACAGCACAGGCGGATTATCTCGTTGCTCATCTAAATGAGAAATCAGATGATTTCAATATTAAAACAGAAAAAGAGAAGGTGACAGAAGGCTACGAGTCAATTTCATCCAGAACGGGGTGGGGGGGCAGGAACGGTATGGCACCTCTCCTGATCTTACAGCTGTGACTGGCCATTGAATGGAGCAACCTCCCAGGCCACAGACAACTTAAGTGGTAATAGCTTGTTAGTGGCACTTAGGAGGAAGCAATGACTGTGAAAATACAAATTATGTGCAGTGAAAGGACGTGGAGACATGATCATCCGTAGACCTTGAGTATAAAGTAGGTAATTATTAAAAAATCAGCAAGGAAGGCACCACAATTCTTTGATCCCATACATAAACGTACAAATGACATAGCAAACGAGTAATTCATTATAAAGACATTTGAAGCAACACTGTGTGAGAAACAAGATAAGTAAATTGTGAGAAAGACACTGGGGGACACACATCTAAAATAAATTATAATAAGTACTTCTGTAACCTAAAGTTGGCTGGGCTTCACAATAGTCATTCAAAGGGCAGGCCAAAGCCTGAGAACATCAGCAGCTGGACATGAGTATGAGAAAGCCTTCAAACAGAACACTGAAAAGAGATTGGGCTACAGCCTCAGATATCCTGGCGCTACATCAGACGTTTATGGTATGACAATTAGAGAAAAGGTAGAGAAACATGATGAGTCAGAGGTTCAGCAATGCAAGAAGTGTGGCATGGTCAACTGCAGGGGCGTGGTGGATCAGCAGGCACAGGCTTGTAAGTGCCTTGGCGAAGAATGACATTGAGAACAATGAGGTACCGTTAAGAGAGGTCAATAAATAGAAGCTCAGATGTCCTGGAGCAAAGCATAATTATGAGGAAATAGACCACTTATTTTATGGCTAAATCAGACACAACACAGAATCCGATCTTGAACATCACAATAGACCTCAGTGTCTAGAACCAACACCTCAGTGAAATTCGGAAACATTCCCCTTTCGGCCAGTAACAGAAACTGAAAGCATAACTCGTATTTACACATCCAAAGCAACAGATAACTCCCTCTGATGCACACCAATGCTAAGATAATGAAGCCTTTGAACCCTTGTCCAACTCCTGAACTGTTACACTTGTTTAATTATTCTTTTCACCAGAGTAAGATACCAGACACCTGCTATGGTCAACCAATACTGAAAAAACCTTCATTGGCGTGGATGGTCCTGCAAATTATCACCATATTTCGTCACACCCTTATCTAGCGACAATACTTATTAAAAAAAATGGAATTCAGCCAGCTTGATTATTTTATTGAATTAAACAATTTATTTAAAAAATTTCAAGTTGGTTTCAGGCCAGAGTACAGAATTAGCAGTATTCTTGGTGTTAGATGATCTTCATTGCTCATCTGAAAATCTCAAGGTATGTGGTTTGGTCCTATAAAATCTATCCACAGTGTTTAACCACTCCCTTCGTCTTGTAAAGGTCGCACCTTTGGTGTAAACGAGGAGTAAATTAGCTAGAAAAGTTAATGTCTGTCAGAATCCTACCTAACTATATTTAATTCTAGTCGGCATCAGGAAACCATGTATCCTGGGAGGCACACAGGGGTCAATATTGCCCCATTTATTGTTTAACATTTACGTATACGCTGATAACACTCTTTCCATACTGGGATCAATTAATGAAAACCCATGTACTCTAATACAAGTATGCATAAAATCCCTATTTTGGTCCACAAACGTCTTGAAATTGAGTCCCAGCAAGACAGAGTTGCTGATTACCAGCAACCGTACAGATTATTGGGACCTTATTTTCTGCTGTTCTTTAATAGCTGCTCCACATCTTCCAGTAAACATTGTTAAAAACGCTGGCATAATTACAGAGTCAAGCATATCTTTAGAACCCCAGTAGCGAAGGTTTCCATCACATGTGTCTTGCACCTCAGTTTGCTAAAAAAGTGTTTACCATTAACTCCTAAAGTTCCCTCAAACAAGGGGTAAACATTCTAACTTCTGCTATTTAGCCATACCAAAATAATTTCTCAAAAGGATTCTGCTTTTGCAGAATAAAGCTGCTTGTTCAATTCCTAACTGTACTTTTAATTATTATATCAGTCCTGTTCTTGATTACAGCTAAATACAGAATTTTCTTCAAGTCTTTAATCAGCCTTTATGACGTCTGTTATGGACAGTCTCTTTTTCGGGCTGGTAGATTTTGTGCCAGTTCTCCATCTCTAGTCTTACACTACAGTGGCAAACACTTGTCATCCCAAAAGTCTGGACCAACATCTTTGGTCAGAAGCTTTTTCCTTGTGAACTGCCATTAACCTCACATTTACAAATTTCACATGTACTATTTGGAAAGCAGTTAAAACCTGGCTGTTTAACACCAACTTTAATCTATCATAATATTCTTTGTTATTTTTGAGTTCAGTTTCCAGGAATATTTTATTGTTTCAGTACAATGAACCTACGATGACTGTTAAACAGAAGAAATAACTTAAGTTAACATAACAAGTGCTGGCCAAGCAGAGGGCCAGCAGTCTCTGAACTGGCTGATGATTAGCTGTAGCAGGACTTAAATACCATAAGTGAGGCACGCTCAGAAAGTGATGAGCTCTGTAAAATCACAAAGAAAACAAGGATGATTCACAGAAGACATTGGTAAATTGAAATTATTGGCTGTTCTTTCAGTGAGTGAATGAAACTTTGAGGTGTTATCTATAGCATCTTGTGGAGCCAGTCCATCAGTCCCACCTGGAACAATATAATGTTGCCCCTCTTGATTCCTCACAGTATTTCTCCTTCCTCTCCTTCTGAATCAGAATAAGTAGCATTAGGATAAGCATCATTCATGTCTTTATCACGGACTGACCCTCTTGGTGTTGTTGGAGGAGGAAGCGGTGATGGCTGTCTAGGTGGCAAAGCTGTTAAAAGGGCCGGCTGAGGAGGCAGAAGAATGGGAGTAGCAGGTAACCAATATTAGGATTGTTAGTTGGCTATGGTAATAATGCATCCAATTGAGTTGGACTGTAGGCTGTCAGCGAGGTATAATCACTAGCCTCTTTCTCTTGATCTGATTGTAATAAATGCAATGGAGGCACATTCAGAACTGTTAAAGACGAAAAAAGATCTCTTAATTCTTTCGCTGACTGCTAGGGTCCCAATGGTGATACGGTCAATGGTATGGCCTCTGTCGTCAACGGCAAGATCTTCGACGTGGACATGGTAGGCTTGTCGTCAATGTTGGCACGGTCATCATCAATGGTAAGGTCTTCAACGTCTACGGCATTGTCGCCATCAACTGTATAGTCGCAGTTGATGGAGTCATCATCAACGGTGGTGTAATTGCCGATGGCGGCATCGATGGTGTTATCTTTATCATCAACTATGGAGTTAAATGTTTTTTATTTAGGTAGTCCTGGGGGCGGACTGAAAGAATCATCATGTAATCTCCGGGAAGGACTTGTATAATGTAGTAAGATTTCAAAATAGATGCGATTTATCGATCAGGGAGCAGTGGCTATAAACAATTTATTGCCTTGGGTAAGAACACCAGAAGTCACAAATAGATGTTCAGAAACTATGAACAGTATTGCAACATAACTTTAGGAATCTAGAGAATTCAGGATTACTCAACAGTTTCTTAACTAAGGGCACATGAGGACTAGGATTAAATAATTAAGGAAGAATTATCTCTTCACTTTAGTTAAAATTTATGGGGGCATTCGGAATAAAGTATGGAAAGTCAAATGGACAACACAGTTCTTATTAAAAAAAAAAATTTGTTTACCTGAAAGAGCCTGAAGCCTCTGAGTGCTTCTTTCAGTTAAACCAACCTATGTCACTCAAGCAGTTTATGCACAAGAAAGGCTAGATGTAGGCACGATTGCTTATAAGTGACAGAGATGTAAGGTTCTATTTAAATGATGTCTCACATTCTCATTTCTCAGTAACAAATGTGTTTAGGAGTAACCTGGTAAGCCAAAGAGGCTGACAGTTTTTTTGTGGTATGAAGTCCAGTAGCATAAGCTGATGGCCATGTACTCCTGTGAATTATACGGCTGTGCATAAGAAAATTAGTTACTTACCTGTAACTGTAGTTCTCCAGTATTAGAATCTTTCATAGATTCACATGCTTGAATCATTCCCCGTCGTTGAGATGGGAGCCTCTGGTACAATTACACAAGTAATGATGAAACATATCAACACAAGGGCCTTAGGCCTCTTTAATTTAATAGTCTATCACAGTCATTTTAAGAAAAGGACCAAACTTGAGCATCCACCAATCAGACAACACCACCCTCTAGAATCCTCCTGAGAGAAGCTCCAGCACCTCAGATTTTCCAAGCACACGTGCATCAAAGATAGGAACAGGAAGAGAGAGAGAAAGAGAGAGGTGAAAGTGAGCTTCTCCAGGGAGGCGGGTGGGTCGCATGTGAATCTATGAAAGATTCCAATACTGGAGAACTACAGTTACAGGTAAGTAACTAATTTTCTTACTTTCATTGATTCACATGCTTGAATCAGAGTAATGAGCAGTACTAAAGCACATTGGAATATTGCAGCTATGTACGTCACCAAACGTTTGCATATATATATATATATATATATATATATATATATATATATATATATATATATAAAGCAATACTGTAAACAACATATTGTATGTTCACCTCATCTTTACTTCTGTCCCTTTATTATTTTTTCCCTTTTTTTTTTTTTTTTTTTTTTAAAGCATAGGATCCGTATTGAACAGTTAGAGGATTTAAACAATGTGCATAGCTTATCTAGGATGGAGGGATGAACGAGATGGCTCACCTTCACCTGAAGAGGTTCCTGAGGACTGCTTGACCCACTGCTACCTCTCCTTGCGATAGTGCTTCCAGGCAGTAATGTCGTGTAAATGTATGGCAGCTTTTCCATATCGCTGCTCTACAGATGTCTTGTAGAGGAACCCCAGCAAACAGTGCTGTCGAGATAGAAACTGCTCTTGTAGAGTGAGCACGGACTGATGAATGCAGTGGTTTGTCCGCTGCTTGATGACAGAAACAAATGGCTGAGGATATCCATCTGGCTATACTCTGTTTGGAGAGCGGTTGACCTCGTCTGGGTTCACAGTAAGCTACGAACAATTGATTGGAGCGGCGGAAGGACTTAGTCCTATCTAGGTAGAATTTGACGCATCTCTTAATGTCTAAGGAGTGTAACGCTCTTTCCGCAGTAGATGGATGTGGAAGAAAAAAGTTTTAAAAATCAAGGGCTCGTTCATGCGAAAATCCGAAGGGACCTTCGGTATGAAATGCGGGTTTGTGCGAAGTAATAGTTTGTCTCGTGTGATCTGCAAAAAACGTTCCTGTATGGAGAGGGCCTGAATCTCACTAACCCGTCTGGCTGATGTGAGAGCCACCAGTAAAGCAACTTTCCAAGAAAGGTATTTGATCGAAGCACGACGGATTGGTTCGAATGGATGCTTCATTAACTGTGCTAGAACAATATTCAGGTTCCACGAGGGGGGAGGAGGTCTGAATGGAGGAAAAACACTGAAAAGTCCTTTTAAAAACTGTTTGATTAATCTAGAAGAATACAGTGAAGGTGAAGAGTCTGAACGTCTATATGCAGCTATTGCCGCCAGGTGGACCTTTATGGATGAGTGTGCCAGGCCTGATTGCGCTAAATGTAATAAGTAAGGCAATAATTATTCCGGTGGTGAGGGCAGTGGATCAATTTGTCGCTGGTGGCACCAGAAACAAAACCTTCGCCACTTGCAAGAATAAGCCTTATTAGTGCTATCTGCTCTAGCTCTGGACAAAATGTCCCTACATTCCTGTGGGATATTCAGATGTGCGAACTCCCTGTGTTCAGGAGCCATGCTGACAATCGCATCGACTGAGGATCCGGATGCAATTATTTGCCCTTTGTTCATCGTCAGCAAGTGTAGAGATGGTTTGAGCGGAATGTGAGGCTTCATTGATAGAAGAAGAAGTTCTGCGAACCAGTGTTGGCGAGGCCAATACAGAGCAATCAATATCAGGGTGCATGGCTCTATCTTCATTTTCGTGAGGACTCTTGGGATCAGTGAAATTGGAGGAAAGGCGTAAGCAAAGATGCCTGACCAAGCTATGGAAAATGCATTCCCCCAAGATCCCTTTTGGGGATGCCAGCTTGCGAAGTACCGGCATTTGGCGTTCCATTTGTTAGCGAACAGGTCGATTTTGGACGTTCCCCACTGGGGAAAAAAGATGTAGTCCACTGCGGACTGGTCTAGCTCCCATTCATGGCAGCTCAATCTTTGTCTGCTGAGTGAGTCTGCTATCTTGTTCTCTATCTCCGGCATATGCACCGCTGTGAGTCTGATGCCTTGCTGCGAGCCCCAATTCTAAACCTTTTGGGCTTCCTTGGAAAGGGTGGGAGACCTCGTGCCTCCTTGTTTGTTGAGGTAAATGCATCGTAGTGGTGTTGTCTGTTCTTATGACTATGTCTGACCCCGCTATCTTCGGAAGAAAAGCCTGCAGTGTGAGATAAACTGCTCTGAGCTCCAGCAGGTTGATGTGCAATGCCCTGAACTCTAGTGGCCACTTGGCAATTATTTGAAGATCTTGCAAAACAGCTCCCCAGCCGTCCAGAGAGGTGTCGGTCTTGATAGTCCACTGAGCTGGACAATGTAGGAAGGAAAGGCCCACAGACAAATGATGCTCTTGAGACCACCATGTCAGAGCTTTGACCATTGCTGGGGTTATGCTTATCCGATCTTCGAAAATTCCCGAAACCTGGAGCCACTGAAGATTGAGTTGCTCCTGTAGCAGTCGCATTTTCAGTCATGCCAGAGGTATGCATGATGACATCATCCCCAATAGGGATTTGAAAAGGTGAACTTAAACAGAGTTTTTTCCCTGTATTGACTTCGCTAGAGTCAGTAACTTCTGTTGTCTCTTTACTGTGGGGCACGCCATGGAGGATTGAGTGTCCAGGTTTGCCCCTAAAAAGGTGATACTGCGTGATGGTAGAGGTTTGGACTTCTCCCAGTTGATGGTGAGGCCTAGACTGTTGAGTAAGGAAACGCACCTTTTTGTTGATCTGGGCGCTCCTGCGTAGGTGTTCACTTTTATCAGCCAATTGTCGAGGTATGGAAATATATGGTGTTTTCTCCTCCTGAGGAAAGCTGCGATTGGCGCTAGACGTTTGGTAAATATCCTGGGAGCTGACTTTAGGCCAAAAGGAAGGACACGAATTTGAAAATGGCCTCCGGCTACCATGAATCTCAGGTACTGTCTGTGGGTAGGGTGGATGGGAATGTGGAAATATGCGTTGTTTAGGTCTAGTGTAGGCATGAAATCTCCCTGGTTCAGTCGCAGAAGGACATCCTGTAGGCTTACCATGCGGCACGACTGCTTTTTTAAAGTAGATGTTTAATTCCCTTAGGTCGAGGATCGGCCTCCAGTTTTTCCACTTCTTGCGAATGAGGAAGAACCTGGAATAAAACCCCCTTCCTCGCTGTGAAAGAGGTACTCTCTCTATAGCTCCTTTGAGGAGCATCTTGCTGATCTCCCTCTTGAGTTGTTCTGGATACCTTGATTGAATGTTGCGAGGAGGATTGGAGGGAGGTAGTTGGATAAATTCCAGAGTGTGGCCCTGTTTCACTAATTGGAGGACCCACTTGTCTGATGTGATGACTTGCCATTGCTTGAGAAACAGGGATATCTTTCCGCCTAGAACCAGTGGAGAAGGGTTGGATGTAGCCGGCGCCTTGGCTGTATCAGGCTCTACGAGCCGAGTCTTTAGCAGGGCGAATTGAGCGCCCCCTAGTGCCAGATCTACCATAAGCTACTTGTGGTGGTTGCCTTTGTGGGTAGTATTGACGAAAATCCTGGGAGGAAGAAGGATAGGTTGAATATCTATATTGCTGATAGCCTCCTCTATATGAGGGCAGTGAACGTCCTCCAGCCCAAAATGATGGCTTCCGAAACTGGAGAGTCCCTAGCGATCTTGCAGTATTTGTGCCGGATTTGATAGATTGTAAGGCATCATCAACATGTTTACCAAATAATGCTTGGCCATCAAAAGGTAGGTCTAAAATCTTATTCTGTACCTCAGGCTTGAATGATGTAGCCTTTAGCCAGCCTTGCCTCCTAAGTACAGTCGCACCTGCGAGCTGGCGAAATGCAGTTGTGGCTATGTCCATCGCACAGTCTATGAGCTCAGCTGAAGTGCGCTGACCTTCCTGTAATGTCTTTCTTGCCTCTGATCTTCCATCCTCTAGCAACTGGTCAATATGCGGGGCGAAGTCTGCCCATAGCTGTCTGTCATACCTAGCTAACACCGCTAGTGAGTTAGCAGCTCTTATAACTAAGCTAGCCATCGAGGAGAACCTTTTTCCAATATTATACAGCCGTCTACCTTCTCTGTCTGGAGGTGCAGAAATAGGAGCAGACGGATTCTTGGACTTTCGCTGTGCCGCCTGGGCCACCACCGAGTCTGGGTGAGGGTGACCAATTAGACATGCTGGGGCATCCTCTGGTGCCTTGTACTTTTTAATCTAGCCGTGGTGGTACTGCTGTGACAGTAGCAGGGTTATGCATCACTTTCAGCCCTTCTTCCCATAAGTAGCTGACCATTGGAATAGAGCGCACAGATTTCTGGAACAGCTCTTTAAAATCATATAGGAAGCAATCTGTTTGCTTGGACGGCATTGGCAAGACGAACCGTTTAGCTGCTCTCTCCAGGAGATTATGAAATCCCCTGATGTCATCTGGCGGGGATTCTACTTTTGACTGTGACGGAGAAGGAGGAGCAGGAATAATTTATTCATCCCACTCTTAATTCCCTCTTAATTTAGTAACATCTCAGTCATTTTATAAAAAAGGACCAAACTTAAGAGACAACCAATCAGCTCTCACCACCCTCTAGAACCCTCCTGTGAGGAGCTGATTTCCCTTAGATTTTCCAAGCACAAGTGCAATAATGGATCTAGGACTGAGGAAAATGAAGGTGAGCTCCTCAGGGGAGGAAGGGTGGGTCACATGTGAATCTATGAAGGTTTCCAATACTGGAGAACTACAGTTACAGGTATATAACTTGTTTTTTACTCCAGTATTGGAACTTTCATAGATTCACATTCTTGAATCAGAATAGTAAGCAGTGGATAACACATTTTCTATGTCCTATAGATAGCAGCATAGTACCCTGAAATGCAAACTGGCATGATAATGTGTACATACACATCCTGCCATTATCTACAGCATTATTATAAAGAAACTGTGAGATAACAGAACACAAGCGGATGGAGGGAAATAAAAATGTAGCTCCCCTTCATTGAAACAGGTTTCGAAGGACCGCTTGACCAACGGCTGCATCCCGAAGTGACACCGTGTCCAAGAAGTAATGCTGCGTGAAGGTGTGAGTTGTCCTCCATGTCAAAGCACCACAGATGTCTTTAAATGATACACCAGCAAACAGCACACAGGATGCAGATATAGCTCTGGTAGAATGCGCCTTTACGCTCACGTGCAATGGTCTTCCTGCTTTTTGATGGCAGAATATGATCACGTCTTTAATCCATCGGGATATAGTCTGTATAGTGGCACTGAATGCTACAAATAACTGAGTGGACTGCCTGAACAACTTTGTTCTGTCCAGGTAGAATTGTGTGCACCTTTTAAGGTCGAGTGAATGGAGAGTTCTTTCCGCAGCAGTTTGCAGGTTTGGGAATACATTTTTGAGCACCACTGGCTTGTTGATATGGAACTCCGAAGGCACTTTAGGAACGAATTTAGGATTGGTGTGCAGTATGGCTCTATCTTGTTTGAACTGTAAAAAAGGTTCTTGTATAGTGATAGCTTGAATTTCACTAACTCTGTGCGCCGAAGTAAGGGCGAGAAGGAAAGCCACCTTCCAAGTGAGGTACTTGATGTCCGCCCTGTGGATAGGCTCAAAAGGCTCCTACATAAGCTGGCCAAGAACAATGTTAAATTGCCATGCCGGCGGTGGGGACTTTACTGGAGGAAAAAGTCTGAAGAGAACTTTCAGAAATTGCTTTACTAATCTTAGAAAGCATAAGGATGGTTTGCCTGATAGTCTTCTGTATCTGGAGATGTCAGCTAAATGGACTCTGATTGAGGAATGGGCGAGACCAGAACGTGCCAGCTGTAAGAAATATGGCAACACTGCCTCCGGTGCGGCAGAGAGAGGGTGCATATTTTGGGTTTCGCACCATACACAAAATCGTTTCTATTTTAGTCGGTAAGATTTGTTGGTGCTAGCTGCACGTGCATCAGCTAGCACTTCTCTGCACTCAGACGGTAAATCTAGATGGCCGAATTAATTGTACTCAGGAGCCATGCGTGCAAACGGAGAGACTTGGGGTCCTGGCGCCTCACTTGTCCCCGATTGATGGTAAGCAGCTCCGGTATTGGTCTGAGTCTGATGGTTGGAGAGGCGACAGGAGAAGCAACTCCGTGTACCACGGTTGACGTGGCCACGTTGGAGCTATTAGGATCAGCTGGCAGGGTTCCGACTTATTCTTCCTGATCACCCGTTCGAGGAGAGGAATAGGAGGAAAAGCGTACGCATAGATTCGTGACCATGCGACTGAAAATGCATCCTCGCATGATCCCTGTTGATGATGTCAGCTTGCATAATGTCGGAATTTGGCATTCCGGGAGGATGCAAATAGGTCCACATTCGGTTTTCCCCACTGGTCGAATATTTGATCTAGCGTTCTCTGATGTAATTCCCACTCGTGGGAGGATGTCGCCAACCTGCTTAGCGAATCCGCGTTGGTTTTCTGCAGGCCTGGGATATGCTCGGTAGTTATGTGGATTGAGTGGTGAATGCACCATTTCCAGGTGGCTTATGCTTCTCTAGAGAGTATGTGAGATTGCGTTCCTTGCTGCTTGTTTAAGTAGTGCATTGTGGTGGTATTGTCTGTTCTGACGAGCACTGCTGATCCTCGCATCCTTGGAAGGAAGGCTTGCAAGGCAACAATAGACCGCTCTCAGCTCGAGAAGATTTATGTGGATCAAACGGTGAGAGGGTGGCCACTTGCCACTCACCCAACAGTCCTGCAAGCATGCTCCCCATCCTGTGAGCGATGCATCCGTAGTTACAATCATTGGAGGAACTTGTGCCAAGAAGCGGAGTCCTTTGGAAACATTCTCGGGATTTGTCCAGCAATCCAGAGAATGGGCCATGCACCGTGTTACGAGGATGGTATCCTCCAAGGATCCTTGTGCTTGCACCCATTGCCTGTCCAGCTCCTCCTGAATTGGACGCATTGGCAGGCGGCAGAATGGAATGAGGCTTATACATGACAACTTCTTGCCCAACAAGAACTTGTACCTCTGAACTGAGAGACACTTTTTTCTTTGGAAGCGCCTTGCCAGCTGTAGAAACCTTGTTTGTCTGTCCGGCGCTGGATAGGCTTTGGCTCGTTGAGTGTCTAAGCTAGCCCATAGGAAGGTTAACAGAGTGGATGGTTGCAGGAACGATTTTTCTTTGTTCAGCGGAAGGCCTAATTCCTTGAAAAGGCGCAGTCGCCTTGACTGAGTTTTCTGCTGACTGGACATCTGGAGCTCTTATTAACCAGTCGTCGAGGTAGGGAAAAACCTGGTGTTAGTTTCTCCTTAGGTAGGCCGCCACTGGAGCTAGACATCTGGTGAAGATTTGTGGTGCTGAACGTAGGCCAAAGGGAAGAACCTTGAAGAACGAGTTACTTACCTTCTGTAACGACTTTTCTGGTGGATACATTAGCTACCTGTGGATTCCTCACGGTCCCACCCGCCTCCCCGTTTGGTCTAACCAAGTAATTCTTGAGTGTGCTCCTCTTGGTTTTGAGGATTGGTATAGGTTATGTATATATATATATATATATATATATATATATATATATATATATATATATATATATATATTTATATTTAGTTTATATATTTATTTACTTGTTTAAAAAAAAAAATAATTTGTAGACCGACTTCTCACAATGATGTGTTTTTTGCAATGTCATTAAATATTGCTATTGTTCTTTCATCTCAATGGATTATTATTCTCAGGCACGTAAAAAATGTTGGTACTGACGTCGGCACGTGTGACGTCCTCGTCGACGTGCAGAAGCTAGGAAGAAGATTTCCGTCTAATGCTGGCGCAATGGGAGTATTCATTAGGTGAGGAATCCACAGGTAGCTAATGTATCCACCAGAAAAGTCGTTACAGAAGGTAAGTAACTCGTTCTTCAAGGTTCTTCCCTTTGGCCTACGTTCAGCACCACAAATCTTCACCAGATGTCTAGCCGAAGGTAAGTAACTCGTTCTTCTGATGGATACAACTACCTGTGGATTCCTCACCTAATGTCCCAAAGCAGTACCGCACTCGGTGGTGGGTGCCTGAATGGTCAAACCAAGAAATCCTGCAGCACTGAACGTGCAAAATGGCCGTCCCTTCTGACCTCAGAGTCCAAGCAGTAATGTTTCGCAAAAGTGTGAAGGGACGACCAAGTTGCGACCTTGCAGATGTCGACCACAGGAACACCTCTGGCCAAGGCCGAAGTGGCCGACTTAGCTCTGGTGGAATGAGCTCTAATACCATCAGGAGGATCCTTCTTTGCTAAAGAGTAACACATTTTAATACAAAGAACAACCCACCTGGAGAGTGTTCTCTTGTGGACCGCCTTTCCTCTCCTCTTTCCCACGTAACCGATGAAAAGCTGATCCTCCAGCCTGAAATCCTTTGTCCTGTCTATGTAAAAGCTTAGCGCCCTCTTTGGGTCCAAGCGGTGTAGTCTCTCTTCTTCCTTTGAAGGATGAGGGGAGGATAAAACGTGGACAGAGTAATTGTCTGGGTCAAATGAAAGGGTGAAACAACCTTCGGAAGGAAAGCAGCCTTGGTCCTCAACACCACCTTATCCCCATAAAAAGTTGTATAAGGGGGTTTTACCGATAAAGCCTGCAACTCACTCACTCTCCTTGCAGAAGTTATAGCAACCAGGAAAACTGTTTTAAGAACTAACAATCTTAAGGGGCAAGAATGCATAGGCTCAAAAGGGGACCCCATAAGGAAAGTTAGGACCAAGGTCAAATCCCATTGAGGCATAACGAAAGGAGTTGGAGGGAATTTATTCATAAGTCCCTTCAAGAATCTAAGTACTATAGGAGACTTAAATAACGAACGCTGGTCTGGAAGACAAATGAAGGCTGACAAAGCAGACAAGTAACCCTTAACAGTAGCCACTGCACAACCCCTCTGTGCTAAAGACAAAGCAAAAGATAAAACGTCTGACAAATGAGCACGTAAGGGATCAATCTGTCTCTCTCCACACCATACCACAAATTTAGACCACCTATTAGCGTAGATAGATTTAGTGGAGTGTCGCCTGGCCGCTAAGATAACATCCACTACATCAGGCGGGAGAGAAAAGGAACTCAGGTTGCCCCGTTCAATCTCCAGGCATGAAGGTGCAGGCTCTGGAGGTTGGGGTGTAAAACCTGCCCCTGCGACTGCGAGAGGAGGTCTGCCCTGAGAGGGAGACGGAGCGGAGGGCACAGTGAGAGTTGGAGAAGGTCGGAATACCACAACCTCCTTGGCCAATCCGGAGCATTTAAGATTACCTGGGCCCGGTCTTGGCGAATTTTCCTCAACACTCGAGGAATCAAGGGTATGGGGAGAAACGCGTAAAGCAACTGGTCGCACCAGGTTCTCTGAAACGCGTCCCCCAACGCTCCTTGCACCGGATACTGGAGGCTGCAGAATAACGGGCAGTGCGAGTTCTCCCGGGTGGCAAACAGATCTATCTGAGGAAACCCCCACATCTGGAAGATTAAACAGACTTGATCTGGATGGAGACGCCATTCGTGGTCGGCCGAGAAATGGCGACTGAGATTGTCCGCACGTACATTCAAGACTCCGGACAGATGATTTGCTACCAAGCAAATCTGATGGTCCTTTGCCCAGGACCATAGTCGAAGAGCTTCTCTGCAGAGAAGGTACGACCCCACTCCTCCCTTTTTGTTTATATACCACATCGCGGTAGTATTGTCCGTCAGGACCTGAACCGACTGACCGCGAAGGGATGGGAGGAAGGCCTTGAGAGCCAGCCGTACAGCCCGTAACTCTAACAGATTGATATGAAACATCTGTTCCTCTGGAGACGAAAGCCCTTTGATCTCCAGGTCCCCCAGATGAGCTCCCCACCCTAGAGTGGAAGCATCCGTTATGACCGTGGTCACTGGTGGAGGCTGCGTGAACGGCCTTCCCTGGGAAAGATTTTCGTCCGCAATCCACCACTTCAAATCCGTGGCAGCATCTCTGGAGACCTTGACAGAACCTTCGAGATCTCCTTTGTGTTGAGACCACTGCCTTCGGAGGCACCACTGAAGAGCCCTCATGTGCCAGCGAGCATGCGTGACCAACAGTATGCAGGAGGCAAACAGACCGAGCAGATGTAGGACCTTGAGGACTGGAATGACCGCTCCACTTTGAAACATTGGAACCAACGCCTGAATGTCTTGCATCCGCTGAGGCGGAGGAAAGGCTCGATTCAATGTTGTATCCAGTACTGCCCCTATGAACAGAAGGCGCTGAGAGGGCTCTAGGTGAGATTTGGGCACGTTCACCGAAAAGCCCAAGTCGAACAACAACTGGGTTGTCGACTGCAGATGATGTAACACAAGCTCCGGGGACTTGGCTTTGATCAACCAGTCGTCCAGGTATGGGAATACCGCTATCCCCCTCCTTCTGAGCTCTGCCGCAACCACCGACATCACCTTCGTGAAGACTCGAGGTGCTGAAGTAAGACCAAACGGGAGGGCCGCAAACTGATAGTGCTGCGACCCTACCACAAACCGGAGATACTTCCTGTGCGACTGGAGTATCTGGATATGAAAATAAGCATCCTGCAAGTCGACAGACACCATCCAATCTCCCTTGTTCAACGCCAAAAGCACCTGAGCTAGGGTCAGCATCTTGAACTTTTCCTCAGGTCCAGGATTGGTCTCAACCGACCATCCTTCTTGGGAACCAGGAAGTACCTTGAATAACAACCTTGACCCTTTTCCTGCTCTGGAACCAACTCCACCGCGCCCTTTAAAAGGAGAACTTGAACCTCCTGTTCTAACAACAGGAGGTGTTCTTCTGAATAATAAGATGGGCGGGGCGGGATGGGGGGCGGAAACTCCCGAAAGGGAAGGGTATAGCCTTTTCTCACAATGCTGGTAACCCAGGCGTCTGATGTGATGACCTCCCACTTGTGAAGAAAATACAGTAACCTTCCCCCTACAGGAGAGGAGTGAGTGGGAATTGGTGGAAGCCTAAGGCTGCTTCCCCTGCTGCACCCCCCAAGAGGAAGAGGAAGAGGCAGAGTGCTGCTGAGAGGCTCCCCTGGTACGGACCCTACCCCTCCCTCTAAAAGATCTATAGGAGATAGAAGAGGTAGGCTGCTGGAATTTCCCCCGAAAGGAGGAGGAGGATGAGCCACGACCAAATCGTCGAAACCTCCTAAAAAATCTGGAGGAGGCAGAAGAAGTGGCTTGCAATCCTAACGACTTGGCCGTGGCCCTGCTCTCCTTAAACCTCTCCAAGGCCGAATCTGCCTTGGCACCAAAGAGCTTGTCCCCATCAAAGGGAAGGTCCAGCAGGGTCGACTGTACATCTGATGAAAACCCTGAGTTACGAAGCCAAGCCTGCCTTCTCGTAACTACAGCCATGCCCATCGCTCTAGCCACAGAGTCAGTTGTATCCAACCCAGATTGGTTAACCTGGGTTGCAGCAGCTTGAGCGTCCGACAAGAGATTCAACAGCCCTTGAGGAACCTCTGTATGCGTAGATGTAATTTCGTCCATCAGAGCATAAATGTACCTCCCTAAAATACACGTAGCATTGGTGGACTTTAATGCCATGCTACATGACGAGAACACCTTTTTGGATTGTATGTCCATCTTCTTGGAGTCTCTATCCGATGGCACAGATGGAAAAGACCCAGGCGCAGACCTTGCCGAGCAGGAAGCCTGGACCACCAAGCTTTCAGGCGTTGGGTGTCTGGTAAGAAAGCCAGGGTCAGCCTGTGCAGCCCGATACCTCCTGGCCACAGACCTATTGACAGCCGAAGAAGACACCGGCTTCTTCCAGACCTCCAACACAGGTTCCAGCAGTGCCTCGTTGAACGGCAAAAGAGATTCTGCTGATGTAGAGGCCGGATGCAACACCGGCAAAGGCAGTTCCAAGAAGTTAGCTGCCTTCCTTATAACAGCATGAAAAGTGGCCGCCTCTTCCGTATACTCCCCCGGAGATGACAAGTCCCACTCAGGGGAGGTATCAAGGCCACTAGCTGTGTCCAGCCCATGAAGACCCTCACCAGAGTCCTCAATCTCTCCTTCCTCCAGGATCCGCTCATACTCCTGTTCTTCCAGGAGACGGAGAGCACTTCTCCTCGAGTGCAGCCTCTCCTCGATCCTCGGCGTCGACATGGCGTCAGCAGATGTCGAAGAACGACGCCGATCCCCGGATCCGTCCGACGTCGGGTCAACAGGTGCCACAGGCAGCTTCGGCTCCGACACCGGCGCCGAGCACACGTTCCCCAGGGGGAGAAAGGGCATAAAGGGTGCTGGTCACAGCGGAGCCGGAGCACCCATGTTAAAAGACAAAGGACCCGAAGGCCCAGCCGGTGCGCCACCTGGAGCCATCTGCTGAAAAATGGAAAACATTGCATTTAAAAATGCGGTATTATCGGCTCCAGGGGCTGGAAAAGCCGGATACTGGGGTGCCTGGATCGAAGGCAACACTGACCGGCCTCGACGTCTGCAACGTCGGAGAGAACATTTGAGGCTGTGGAACCTCAAATACTGAAGGCGGTTGGCCCGAAGACCCGAGCGAAGTCGGTGAGGCTGGAGAAGGCAACGGCGTAGACGGATGGGGAGTGACTGTGGGACTGACCTCCCAAGTCTTCCGACGCCGAGTCGATGGTGACCTCGACCAAGACCTTTCTTTACTCGACCGGCGCTGAGATTCTCGACGCCACTGGGAGTCCCGATGACGCCGATGAGACTTCGATGACGAGGATTTTCGATGGTTTCTCTTCTCCTTTTTCTTCGACTTCGCCATGAAAAGCTTGGCCTCACGCTCCTTCAGGGCCTTCGGATTCATATGCTGACATGAATCACACCTGCCATCATGATCGGAACTTAGACACCACAAACAGTCAGAATGTGGGTCCGTTACCGACATTTTGCCCCCACACTCACGTCAGGGCTTAAAACCTGACTTCCTCTGAGACATAGTAACCTCAGAGAAAAAAGCACAGCCAAAAAACACACTGTAACTGTCGAACAGCAACAGTAGCTCCCTCGAAGATAACCGTTTCGAATGGCACGGAAAAAAGGGAACTGACGTCGGCGAGGACCTCTTATTGCCTGTATGACGTCAGACGGCGTCGCGTGGGCAAATGTGACGTCCTCGTCGACGTGCAGAAGCTAGGAAGAAGATTTCCGTCGAATGCTGGCGCAATGGGAGTATTCATTAGGTGAGGAATCCACAGGTAGTTGTATCCATCAGAACTGGAAATGTTTGCAGTTGACCGCAAACCTCAGGTACTTTCTGTGGAGCGGATGAATGGAAATGTGAAAAAACGCGTCCTGAAGGTCCAGAGAGGTTTTAAATTGAAAAATATATTTTCTTGGTTTATCTTAAGAACCACAGGTTCAAGATTTACAGTTAATACTTTAAATGTAAGGAACTTCACTTAGATGCTTTAGGAACTTTGAATGAAAACAATATCATGTAGTCTTTGTAAAAATGGCAATAAGCTATTTTCAAAGTGGACACAGTGCAAAAATCAACAGTTCCTGGGGCAGGTAAGTAAAGGTTAGTTTTGAAGGTAAGTAAAACACTTACAAGTCTCAGGCTTGGGGCATAGGCAGCCCACCGTTGGGGGTTCAAGGCAACCCCAAGAGCCACCGCACCAGCAACATAGAGCCGGTCAGGTGCAGAGGTCAAAGGAGGGCCCAAAACACATAGGCGCCTATGGAGAACAGGGGTGCCCCTGTTCCAGTCTGCTAGCAGGTAAGTATCTGCGACCTCAGGGAGCAGATCAGGGGGGTTTTGTAGAGCACTAGGGGGGGACACAAGTAGGCACACCCTCAGTGGCACAGGGGCGGCCGGGTGCAGTGTGCAAAGCAGGCGTCGGGTTTCAGGTAGAAAACAATGGAGGGGCCCGGGGGTGACTCTAGCGGTGCAGACAGGCACGGGGCGAGGCTTCTCGGGACAGCCACCACATGGGCTAGTCAGAGGGTCGCCTGGGGGTCACTCCTGCATTGAAGTTCGGTTCCTTCAGGTCCTGGGGGCTGCGGGTGCAGTGTTGGATCCAGGCGTCGGGTCCCTTGTTACAGGCAGTTGCGGTCAGGGGGAGCCTCTGGATTCTCTCTGCAGATGTCGCTGTGGGGGTCAGGGGGGTAGTCTCTGGTTACTCACGGGCTCGCAGTCACCGGGGAGTCCTCCCTGAGGTGCTTGTTTTCTGCAGGTCGAGCCGGGGGCGTCGGGTGCAGAGTGTGAAGTCTCACGCTTTCGGTGGGAAACGTGCAGTCTTTGAAAGTTGCTTCTTTGTTGCAAAGAAGTAGCTGGTTTTGAACAGGGCCGCTGTTCACAGGAGTTTCTGGGTCCTTTAGTCCAGGGCAGTCAACTGAGGCTTCAGAGGTCGCTGGTCCCTGTCGGATGCGTCGCTGGAGCAGGTTTTCGAAGTTGGAGACAGGCTGGTAGGGCTGGGGCCAAATCAGTTGTCGTCTTCCTCCTTCTCTGCAGGCTTGTAGGTCAGCAGTCCTTCTTCTATCTTCAGGTTGCAGGAATCTGATTTCCTGGGTTCTGGGGTGCCCCTAAATACTGAATTTAGGGGTGTGTTTAGGTCTGGGAGGGCAGTAGCCAATGGCTGCTGTCCTTGAGGGTGGCTACACCCTCTTCGTGCCTCCTCCCTGTGGGGAGGGGGGCACATCCCTAATCCTATTGGGGGAATCCTCCAAACTTAAGATGGAGGATTTCTCAAGGCAGGGGTCACCTCAGCTCAGGACACCTTAGGGTGCTTCTACAGCCAGATAAGAAGACGACCCTCTCTGTCCTTAAGAGTCTTAGTAGAAAATATTCTACATACCTTGCAGTCTGTAGGTTTATGGCTAGGATAGAGACAATATATACAGTTCTTATGCTGACCATCAACATGCAGCCTTTTCTTCATAGAGGTAGCACAGACTCTAAAAAGACCTTTTTTCGGTGTCTCTGACATCGTAGCCAGTTTGAACCACCTTGATTTATTCCTGAAGAGAGAAAATATCCAAATCCACTCAGAAAGGATTTCTGAGAGAAAAAACTGAGCAGACTCCTTAGCACAATGTGCGGTGGAAAATCAGCTCCTCACAGGAAGGTTCTAGAGGGTGATGAGAGCTGATTGGTTGTCTCTTAAGATTGGTCCTTTTTTAAAAATGACTATGAGATGTTACTAAATTAAGAGGCCTAGTGCCTCTGAGCTTTATATGATATTGAGTATGATTTTTTCTATTACATCGGGGACTCCCATCTCATCTACAGGGAATGATTCAAGCATGTGAATCTATTAAAGTTCCAATACTGGAGTAATTAACACTCCCCAGAAACAATTAGCATTCTCAATCAGCTTTTCATATCCAGCAGCAATCATGCCTAACCTTTGTCGTGGCAAAAAGGCTGGGGCAATGGGAATTTAACATTACATATATTCACTCAGAACAGGTTTGTGCTTATAAATGAAGAATACAGCAGAAAAAGAGGCAAAGCTAGGAAAATACATGGAGGAACCTTGACCTACCTTGCGTAGAAGTGCAGTGATCCTCTCTCGACTGTTGTAGAAAGGAGAGTTAACCCAGATGATGCGGATAAGAATGAGGAGGTGCGGGTACTTGCTGGGAATCTCTTTCGGTTTCAGGGCTGCTAGCTCCTCATAAGGTGCCTTCAGGATCGACAGAAAGCTGAGGTTGGACTGAGCTTGTTGAGAACCATCCTGTAAATATAAATAGGAGTTGAATCAAATCAGCTAGCTGCTGGCTGGGATATCAGTTGTCCTTGCACAAGAAGGAAGGAAAGAATGGATGGTTAGATACCCAAATGAAGGATAAGGATGCCCCTAGTGTTACAGTATGAGAAGCTGCACCTTTCCTAGTGAATAGAGGGGTAGAGTACATAAAACCTGTGTAAAAAAGCACACATTACTCACCATAGAGACTTCAGAATTTTGAACATCAGTTTAAAGATTTACAGCGCAGTGTACCCTAGCACTATCGGAGAGCTTACAAGCTGTTTGATAGTGCTAGGGTACACAGCAACTACGTTGATCATATAATCAGCATCATGTATTTGAAAAATAAAGTAAGCCACCTTAGCTCTTACTGCACAACTGTAAATGCTGTTAAGGAAGTGACTCACCAAACCACAGGAATATATACAGCAAGCAATAGGGTTCTTTGACACTTAGTACCAGTGTTGGAGCTCGCAAATATAACAAATAGCTTGGAACACTTACAATACACCATAAGCCTACCTAAAAAGAACTCACTGGACATCAAGACAGAGAGTTTTCCCTAGATATGAAGTATACATTTGTGGTATTTCTATAGTGCAAACCTAGCCAAAAAGCAGCAGAGCTATGTACAGGGTGAAACGCAATGATACAATCAAAAAGAACAGAACAAAATGAAAAACAAATTAATCATATGATTAGAAGCCAGACAGCAGATGCCATATTAATAAGCATACTGGTTATCTGTACACCCTTGACGAGAGGTGGGAATTGGTTGGGCAGGGGTAAAGTACCTCTTCAAATGTAACACACTTTCCCTCTAATGATTGACTAGAAGTGAGATAGAAAAACTGCTGAAGAACTAGAAACCATGGGAATGTGAAGTAGTTCACATCACAGCTAAAAGCATTGAAGATAAGGAATGGTTTATTTCCTGTAACTCCAGTTCTCTCGTAGGAGATTTCCATGATCAGTCATAAACACTGAATAGTACCGTCCACATGTGTGGACCCCACATAAGGACTACTGCGTGCTTATGACTGTACATGGAAATCCCCTACGAGAGAAAGCATTATCTAAAAACATATTTGTGGAAATGATAAATTAATCTTTCCTGCAGCATAATTTGCCTAAGGATATGAAAAATGCTTAGCTATCATTTCTTGTTGAAACAAAATCACTGATGGGACCAAAAGATCAGCAAACTAGAAACTCTGTCATCAGAAACCAAAGAGGTAATCAGTGGATCTGTCTTGAAGGATGATGAATAGAAGATGAGCTGACAACTTTTGGAAGAACAGTGGAGGATTATACAGTAGGCATGCCCTGGCTGTGGAACAAACTTCGACATTAACAAGCAAGGGACCAGGAACTAAGGGCCAGATGTAGCAAGCAGTTTTGCCCATTCTGTGTATATGGGAAAATGTGTTCGTACATATGGCCCTAAACTTTTTAATGTTTGCAAACACTGCTATTCAGAGGGTTTGAAACGGCTACAAAGCTATTTGGTATGTATTAAACTAATTTAAGAGTCAGTAAAGCTTTACCAACTCCTAAAATATGTTTAGAAATTAATACTGAATCGAACTTTGGATGGGGTGTGTTTTGGGCACCCTTTTTAAATGGCAATTTGATACAGTATTTTTCAATAGTTTGTGACCAGAATTCTAGTCGTAAAGCACTGATAAGTTATTGACTCGAAAGTAGGAGTCATTTGCAAAAAGCAACCCTTTACCTTTTGCAAATTGTGGTGGTTCCTTCAGGGGAAGTAGGCAGGGGCCCACGGGCCCATTGCCAAGTATCACCAAAGTTTTTAAAAATTTAAACCCCTTTTGTACCAAAAAACAGCTGTTTGCTTTAAGGAAATCAGGATGCTTTAAAAAAACTTTTAATTTTTCATAAACAGTTACAGGGATGGTGGGTGGCTGACCCTTGAAGGCCAACATCCCTCTGATTATAGTCAATTGTAGTGGGTCACAAATTGCGACTGGTCTAATTAATATTCAAGAGGCAGGTCTGTCTGCGACGCACTCCGATTCATTATTTTATGAACCCAGGTGTACACTGGTTGGTTCGTAAAATCAGATTCCATTTGCAAAACATTGGATGGTTTGCAAAATCAGATTTCATTCACAAAACGTTGGTGTAAATGTTTTTACAAATTTAATCTTCATCAATCTAACCCTAGAAGTAGTAAACTCAAAGAATATAGCAGAAGATTATGGTCAAGTGATGTTAGGGCTGAAGTCATGGAGTTTCTTAGCTGTTACAATATTTCCAGGTACCCTGAATCTTTATTTTCAAGAACCCCTGTAATAATTCCTTTGAATGGAGGGACTAGGAGAAAACATAATTTACCAGAATTGCTAGAAAAGGTTCTCAGAGTTTATGCAAAAGAAAGTGTGCTATAGCGCAACAGATTTTAGAAATTGGTATTTTAATGAAGATGACTCCTCAGTAGACAGTGAGCTTGAAGTTCCTCTGGAGGTTGACTGTTAATATTGTGATTGCACAAAATGCATTCACCCATCCATCTAACTACCATGGGTTTAGATATAATTTTACTTCGGGCAGTTTAAGAGACAAAAAGTTGATTAGAAGCTTATCCTTTTTATTTGTGGGTAAATAATATCCCAGTGCCCAATTAACCTCTTGCCGGCCACGGACATAACCATTACGTCTGATGACTGGCCCTCAGGGGAAGCGCTAGCCTTCCCTCCGAGGGCCGCCCCCCCCACCCCTCCAGGTCAGGGCTGGAAGGGGAATTGCTTCCGATTCCACCCCCGACCACCCCGGACCCCCCTAGTGACGTCCGATGATGTCAGCACGCTATAGCTCCCATTGCGCTGGAAGCATCTTTCCAGCGCGATGCAGAAGAGAAATGCAAAAGCATTTCTCTTCTGCTCGGGAGGAGGGGGCCAGCAGAGGCAGGAAAG
The DNA here is from genome assembly GCF_031143425.1 of Pleurodeles waltl. Taxonomy (NCBI): domain Eukaryota; kingdom Metazoa; phylum Chordata; class Amphibia; order Caudata; family Salamandridae; genus Pleurodeles; species Pleurodeles waltl. Next base: position 683,076,721 of record NC_090451.1, on the reverse strand, counting down.
GAAAGGAAAGGCCTTTTCTTTCCTTTCATGTCTCTGCAAGCATTTCTGAGCAGAAATGCCTATTAGACACCAGGGTATATATTTTTTTTTTTTGGTGAAATGGACATGAGGGGAGTGGCCCCTTGGGCAAGGGCCACTACCGGGGGGGGGGTGGGGTAGGGGGGGGGAAATAATTTTTAGTCCAATTCTGCGGCAGATCAGCCAATATAATTAGGCCAATCTGCCCCCAGGGGGTGCAGAAAACCCCTACACACCAGGGATAATTCTTTTACTTGTTTTTTTTTTCATTTATGTGTGGGCTGCGACCCCTTAGGCAAGGGTCGCTCCCCATGGGGGCATATTACTGTTGGCCATATCTGCCCCCCTTGGGGGCAGATCGGCCTATTTTTGGGAGGCCCATCTGCCCCCAAGGGGGTCAGAAAGCCCACCAGAGACAAGGGAAGATTTTTTTCTTTAGAAATAAGAGGGTGAGGGTATGGCCATACCCTCACCCAAAATAAATGGGACCAAAGTTGTTCTGCCCACCAGTGGGCACACGGGGCAATTACGTCTGAACCACACCCCAGGGTCAAAAAGTCTACTAGATGGCATGGAATAAAAAAAATAGAGGGGCGGTGGCTACCAACCAGTATGGGCCTGGTTATGCACCCACCCCAACTGAAGGAGGTAATAGTCTTTCAGATTTCCCCCCGTACACTAAAACATCTTATCCCACGGCAAGCAAGAGGACCTTTGATTATTTTGGGTTTTGGTTTTACATTTGGGCCATGAGAGCTTGGTAACTTTCAAAATCGTCCCACTTGGAATGGTGAGGGCTGCACTTTTTTGACTTTGGGACGCTGCCATGTAGAAAAATCCACAAGACCCAGACACATCTGAAAACTAACATCTGGTTGATTCCCAGGTGGTGTGCTTCACATGCACCCCGCACCATTTTCTTACCCACAATGCCTTGCAAGCTTCCAACTTTGTTGGAAATCACACATTTTCCCCACATTTTTGTGATGGAACCTTCCGGAATCTGCAGTAATCCACAAAATTCCTACCACCCAACATTGTCTCATCTATACCGATAAAAATTCTGCTACACTTGTCAGCCTAAAAATGTTTTTTTTCCCAACTGCCCTTTTGGACACGCTTTGGTTCCCCCTCAATTTCGACATGTTTTTGGCTCTACCCTGTCACATGCACTTGGCCCACCTACACAAGTGAGGTATCATTTTTATCGGGAGACTGAGGGGAGCATTGGGTGGTAGGAAATTTGTCCAGGTGCGGTGATCCCAAACAGAAATGTGGGAAAAAAGTGTTTTTTTTAGCTAAATTTGAGGTTTGCCAAGGATTCTGGGTAAGAAAACATTAGGGGATCCACACAAGTCACACCTCCCTGGAATCCTTCGGGTGTCTAGTTTTCAGAAATGTCTGGGCTTGGTAGGTTTCCCTAGATGGCTTCTGAGCCCAGGACCACAAACGTAAGTTTTTTTGGCCAAATTTTGAGGTTTGCAAAGGATTCTAGGTAACAGAACCTGGTCAGAGCCCCACAAGTCACCCCATCTTGGATTCCCCTAAGCGTCTAGTTTTAAAAAGTGCGCAGGTTTACTAGGTTTCCCTAGGTGCCGGCTGAGGTACAGGCCAAAATCACCAGCTAGGCACTGTGCAAAAATCTTGAATCTTGTGGTCCTAAAATAAATTAAGAAAATATATTTTCCTATATAAAAACTATTGGCCTGGAGTTAAGTCTTTGAGTGTGTGTTCCTCACTTATTGCCTGTGTGTGTACAACAAATGCTCAGCACTACCCTCTGATAAGCCTACTGCTCGACCACACTACCACAAAATGGAGCATTAGAATTTTCTAATTTTGCCACTATCAACCTCTAAGGGGAACCCTTGGACTCTGTGCACACTGTCTCTCACTTTGAGATAGTATATACAGAGCCAGCTTCCTACAATGAACCTACAAGCCCTATATATCCCCACAACCAGAAGAGTCCAGCAGACGTCACAGTATATTGCTTTCAAAATTCTGACATCGCAGGAAAAAGTTACAGAGTAAAACGTGGAGAAACATGGCTTGTTTTTTCACCTCAATTTCAATATTTTTTATTTCAGCTATTATTTACTGTAGGAAACACCTGTAGGATCTACACAAATTACCCTTTGCTGAATTCAGAATGTTGTCTACTTTTAAGAAATGTTTAGCTCTCTGGGATCCAGCATTGGTTTCACACCCATTTCTGTCACTAAGTGGAAGGAGGCTGAAAGCACAAAAAATAGCAAAAATGGGGTATGTCCCAGTAAAATGCCAAAATTGTGTTGAAAAATGGGGTTTTGTGATTCAAGTCTGCCTGTTCCTGAAAGCTGGGAAGATGGTGATTTTAGCACCGCAAACCCTTTGTTGATGCCATTTTCAGGGAAAAAACACAAGCCTTCTTCTGCAGCCCTTTTTCCCATTTTGTTTTTTTTTTAAACGAAATTTTCGATGTATTTTGGCTAATTTCTTGGTCTCCTTCCAGGGAACCCCCTAAGTCTGGGTACCTCTAAAATCCCAAGGATGTTGGGAAAAAAAGGACGCAAATTTGGTGTGGGTAGCTTATGTGGACAAAATGTTATGAGGGCCTAAGCGCAAACTGCCCCAAATAGCCAAAAAAGGCGTGGCACCTGAGGGGGAAAAGGCCTGGCAGCGAAGGAGTTAACATCTAATGCATACAAAGACTGCTTAGTGGTGCTGTAGGATGCATATAAAGCAGGCAAATTAACATCTTGATTTATATGGACATCTGATAACTACAAAGGAAAAAAAAGTATGAAGAACAACTTTATCTTTATGGCCAACCACAAAAGGATCTAGAGCCTCTGTGGGCTGAAAGTATAGCTAGAGGTTACAGCAGTTCTTAGTCATATAGCTGCTCTACATCCTCTGAGGGCTGAAGTTACAGCTTTTCTTCGTCATATAGCCATCCATACAAGGCTCTACATCCTCTGAGGACTGAAGTTATAGCTAGGAGTTACATCAATTCTCAGTCATATAGCCAACCATAAAATGTCTCACATCCTCTGAGGGCTGAAGTTATAGCTAGGCGTTACATCAATTCTTAGTTACATAGCCCCCATAAGTGGCTTTAGTTATACATCCAAACATAAAAGACTCTACATTTTCTAAGGGTTGAAGTTATAGCTCGGAGTAATAGCTTTTCTTTGTTAGCCTCTGTGGGTTGAAGTTGTAGCTAGGAGTTACAGCTAGTCTTATGGCCACCTATAAAAGACTCAACAGCCTCTGCGGGCTGAACGTATAGCTAGGGGGAAATTCATATGGCAAACCATAAAAGTCTCTACAGTCTCTGCTGGCTGAAGTTATGGTTGGAGTTTCAGCTATTCTTATCTATACGGGCAACTTTAAAAGGCTATGTGGGTTGACATAATAGCTAGAAGTGACAGCTATTAAAGCAGTTAACATTTAGGTAAGGTGTGCAAAGTCTGGCCCAGACATAGGCTAAAAAGAAAAGTAATGATGCTGGAGGCTGGTAGGCCGTCAATGAATTCAAAGCAATCCCTGGAAAGATTTATGATATCTGCAGGTGGTTTAAATGTTGACAAGTTTGATCACCTAAAGATTACCATCTAAAGGAGAGATTGTGGTTATGAATATGCTTGCCAGCAAGCTTGAAATTTAAGTTTATTTCTTTGGATAGGATTCTGATGGAGGGAGAGGACTGGTGTTGACAATAGAAGTTAGTGCAGTGCTTTAAAGATTTTATGAAGAATTGTTATAACAAAAGGTGTCAGTTGTTATTTGTTGTTTTTTTTGTGTTGTGCTGAAACATTTCTAAAAAGGCGTCCAATCGAAAAAATAAAACAAATAAAATTGTGATTACCAGACACTCCACATTCAACAATACCAGATAAATGGATACTTAAAGTATGCAATATTCTGCTTGTCTTATCAGATGTAGCAGATGGAATGTGTGTAATTTCTATGATGAATGAATCAGATGAAGGGCCTCAGTATATGCTCAAGGACTGCTCTTTGCCAGCTTCAAGATTCAAATGTGGATCTAGCTGTCCATTATGGAAACTATCCATTAAGGCTAGTAAGCTTAACCAAGTCAGTTTGGGTTGAAATATCTTGGTCAGCAACTTGGAAAGACCGTTTGTCTACATGGCACCTTCTAACGTGGTTGGCTTGATGGCTTAACAATGTGGGGGAACCACCACTGGCAGGGCCAATAGAATTGTGTTTGAGTAGGTTTCCTTGGAAATCTGCATTGCCCTATGTAAACGACAATTAGAGGAAAATCATACAATAAGAAAGTCTAATGATGGAACTGACACAGAATTGCAACAAGACTTTGGATATGGAAACTTGGATGCTATATTTGACATCTTTTATTCTCTGAAGCAGTAAATAAATCAATGTGCTGAAAATCCTATAGCAAGAAGATAGCGACATCTTTCTTACAATACAGTTCGTTCCAGAGCACTCTGATTAGATTTTCTGCCCTGCCCTTAGAAGATGTACTGCAGTTAGGGAGAAGTCTTATTTTCAAACTCAGAATGATTGGACTTCCCTGGAAAGGAAGAATGATCTTATTCTCCCTGCTACTGGATGTAATGCTCTGCAGTGATGTTGTTCATCTGGATCAACACAGACATGATTTGCATTATAAGAACAATAACTATTACATCCAGGAGGATTCCTCTGAGTTCCAAAATGTTGTTTTGTTTGTAGTTTTTTCTGATGGATACCATAAGCTTCTAATTGGGTTCCCTTGCCCTAAAGGGATGTGTTTGATGAGCAAGTTACTTACCTTCGGTAACGCTTTTTCTGGTGGATACATTAGCTACCTGTGGATTCCTCACCTAATGAATTCTCCCCATGCGTAGCTTTCGATGGAAACTTCTCTCTAGCTCTGCACGTCGGCGAGGACGTCACAATTGCCCAACTCCACGTGGCCCCGTGTGACATCATTGTGGTAATAGGAGGCCCTCGCCAGCGTGCTGACGTCAGTTTACACCATTTTTGACGTGCCTTTGAAACATATAGAGAACATCGACAATCTACACAATTCATGATCATAAAGAAAAAAACTTTAAAGAAACTCTTCATATAAAAACTTTTACAAAACTCTTTAAAAAAGGAGCATTCCATCATGAACAGTTTGCAAACTTGGAAATAACCTGAACTGCAACTATAAACATATATACATATATAGAAATATAGAAATTAAGGCACTGAAGTGCACACCCAAGGCGATCCTGGTATGACCAGACAGACAACGGGGAGGTGGGAGGGACTGTGAGGAATCCACAGGTAGCTAATGTGTCCACCAGAAAAAGCGTTACCGAAGGTAAGTAACTTGCTCTTCTGATGGATACAACTACCTGTGGATTCCTCACCTAATGAATAGAGTCCCAAAGCAGTACCACCTCGGAAGAGGGTGTCCGTCTGGTCACACCAGGAACTCCTGCAGCACGGACCGTGCAAAATGGCCATCCCTCCGCACCTTCGAATCCAGACAATAATGTTTCACAAAGGTGTGGAGGGAAGACCAAGTCGCGGCCTTACAGATGTCCGCCACGGAACACCCCTGGCCAAAGCCGAGGAGGTCGACTTGGCCCTGGTGGAATGGGCCCTGATCCCCTCTTCGCCAATGAGTAACATATTTTTATACAAAGAACGACCCACCTGGAGAGCGTTCTCTTGTGGAAGGCCTTCCCCTTCCTCTTCCCCACGTATCCGATAAAGAGTTGTTCATTGTAAGGAAATGGCTCCCTGTTGCAGTTACCCCCAACTTTTTGCCTGATGCTGACTTGACTGAGAAGTGTGCTGGGACCCTGCTAACCAGGCCCCAGCCCCAGTGTTCTTTCACCTAAAATGTACCATTGTTTCCACAATTGGCACACAGATAAGTCCCTTGTAAAAGGTACCAGTGGTACCAAGGGCCCTGTGACCAGGGAAGGTCCCTAAGGGCTGCAGCATATGTTGTGCCACCCTAAGGGACCCCTCACCTAACACATGCACACTGCCATTGCAGATTGTGTGTGTTGGGGGGAGAAAAAGGCAAAGTCGACATGGCATCCCCCCCTCAGGATGCTCTGCACACAAAATGCTGCCTGTGGCATAGGTAAGTCACCCCTCTAGCAGGCCTTACAGCCCTAAGGCAGGGTGCACTATACCACAGGTGAGGGCACAGCTGCAAGAGCAATATGCCCCTACAGTGTCTAAGTCTATTCTTCGACATTGTAAGCACAGTGTGGCCATGTTAAGTATATGGTCTGGGAGTTTGTCAAAAACGAACTCCACAGCTCCATAATGGCTACACTGAATACTGGGAAGTTTGGTATCAAACTTCTCAGAATAATAAACCCACACTGATGCCAGTGTTGGATTTATTTAAAAAAAATGCACACAGAGGGCATCTTAGAGATGCCCCCTGTATTTTACCCAATTGTTCAGTGCAGGACTGACTGGTCTGTCCCAGCCTGCTGCTGAGAGACGAGTTTCTGACCCCATGTGGTGAGGGCCTTTGTGCTCTCGGAGGACAGAAACAAAAGCCTGCACTGGGCGGAGATGCTTCACACCTCCCCCCTGCAGGAACTGTAACACCTAGCAGTGAGCCTCAAAGGCTCAGGCTTCGTGTTACAATGCCCCAGGACACTCCAACTAGTGGAGATGCCTGCCCCCTGGACACAGCCCCCACTTTTTGCAGCAAGTCCAGGGGAGATAATGAGAAAAACAAGGAGGAGTCACCCACCAGTCAGGACAGCCCCTAAGGTGTCCTGAGCTGAGGTGACCCCTGCCTTTAGAAATCCTCCATCTTGATTTTGGAGGATTCCCCCAATAGGAATAGGGATGTGCCCCCCTCCCCTCAGGAAGGAGGCACAAAGAGGGTGTAGCCACCCTCAAGGACAGTAGCCATTGGCTACTGCCCTCCCAGACCTAAACACACACCCTAAATTCAGTATTTAGGGGCTCCCCAGAACCTAGGAAACTAGATTCCTGCAACCTGAAGACGAAGAAGGACTGCTGACCTGATGCCCTGCAGAGAAGACGGAGACACCAACTGCTTTGGCCCCAGCCCTACCGGCCTGTCTCCCCACTTCAAGAAAAACTGCAACAGCGACGCGTCCCCCAGGGTCCAGCGACCTCTGAAGCCTCAGAGGACTACACTGCATCTAAAAGGACCAAGAACTCCCGAGGAAAGCGGCCCTGTTCCACAAAGACTGCAACTTTGCAACAAAGAAGCAACTTTTAAAGACCACACGTTTCCCGCCGGAAGCGTGAGACTTTCCAATCTGCACCCGACGCCCCCGGCTCGACCTGCGGAGAATCAACACTACAGGGAGGACTCCCCGGCGACTGCGACCCTGTGAGTAGCCAGAGTTGACCCCCATGACCCCTCCAGCGACGCCTGCAGAGGGAATCCCGAGGCTCCCCCTGACCGCGACTGCCTGCTCCAAAGAACCCAACGCCTGGGAAACACACTGCACCTGCAGCCCCCAGGACCTGAAGGATCCGACCTCCAGTGCAGGAGCGCCCCCCAGGTGGCCCTCTCTCTTGCCCAGGTGGTGGCTACCCCGAGGAGCCCCCCCCCTTGCCTGCATCGCTGAAGAGACCCCTGGGTCTCCCATTTAAACCTATTGCAAACCCAACGCCTGTTTGCACTCTGCACCCGGCTGCCCCTGTGCCGCTGAGGGTGTACTTTTTGTGCTGACTTGTGTCCCCCCGGTGCCCTACAAAACCCCCCTGGTCTGCCCTCCGAAGTCGCGGGTACTTACCTGCTGGCAGACTGGAACCAGGGCACCCCCTTCTCCATTGAAGCCTATGCGTTTTGGGCACCACTTTGACCTCTACACCTGACTGGCCCTGAGCTGCTGGTGTGGTAACTTTGGGGTTGCTCTGAACCCCCCACTGTGGGCTACCTTGGACCCAACTTTGGACCCTGTAAGTGCTTTACTTACCTGCAAAACTAACCAATACTTACCTCCCCCAGGAACTGTGGAATTTTGCACTGTGTCCAATTTTAAAATAGCTTATTGCCATTTTTGCCAAAACTGTACATGCTATTGTGATGATTCAAAGTTCCTAAGATACCTGAGTGAAATACCTTTCATTTAAAGTATTGATTGTAAATCTTGAACCTGTGGTTCCTAAAATAAACTAAGAAAATATATATTTATATATAAAAAGCTATTGGCCTGGAATTGTCTTTGAGTGTGTGTTCCTCATTTATTGCCTGTGTGTGTACAACAAATGCTTAACACTACCCTCTGATAAGCCTACTGCTCGACCACACTATCACAAAATAGAGCATTAGAATGATCCCTTTTTGCCACTATCTTACCTCTAAGGGGAACCCTTGGACTCTGTACATGCTATTTCTTACTTTGAAATAGTGCATACAGAGCCAAATTCCTTCATTTATCCAACAGGAACTCCTTCGTCCTGTCGATATAAAAGCTGAGAGTCCTCCTCGGGTCCAGACGATGGAGTCTCTCGTCCTCCTTAGATGGGTGCGGAGGAGGGTAGAACAACGAGATAGTTATGGACTGTCCCAAGTGAAACGAAGACACCACCTTGGGGAGGAAAGCCGCCCTGGTCCTCAAACCCACCTTGTCCTTATGAAAAGTCATGAAAGGCGGGTGAACAGAAAGGGCCTGTAGTTCACTAACACGTCTAGCCGACGTAATGGCTGTCAAAAACACAGTTTTGAAAAACAAATACCTCAAGGGGCAAGAATGAAGTGGCTCAAAGGGGGAGCCCATCAAAAAAGTCAACACTAAATTCAGGTCCCACTGCTGCATAATAAAAGGTGTGGGAGGAAATCTATTAGTGATTTGAATAAAGAGGATTGATTTGGAAGACATAAAAAGGCCGGAAGGGCCGAAAGATAGCCTTTAACAGTGGCCACAGCACAACCGCGCTGATCCAACGACAATGCAAATAACAAAATATCAGAAAGATGGGCACTTATGGGATCAATTTTCTGCTCTCCACACCAACGAACAAATTTAGCCCACCTACTCGCATAGACCGATTTGGTGGAGTGTCGCCTGGCCGATAAAAGAACGTCCACCACCTCTGGTGGGAGAAAAAAGGAACTCAGGTTTCCCCGCTCAATCTCCAGGTATGAAGGTGCAGGCTCTGGAGGTGGGGGTGTAGAACCTGCCCTCAACTGCAAGAGGAGGTCTGCCCTGAGAGGGAGGCGGAGCGGGGGGGCACAGCGAGAGTTGAAGAAGGTCTGCATACCATACCCTTCGTCGCCAATCCGGAGCTATCAGAATAACTTGGGCCAGGTCTTGGCGAATCTTCCTCAAAACCCGAGAAATCAAAGGAATCAAAGGTATTGGGGGCAATGCGTAAAGCAGCTGTTCGCACCAGGACATCTGAAACGCGTCCCCCAACGCTCCTTGCATCGGATACTGAAGGCTGCAGAACGACGGACAGTGTGCGTTCTCCCGAGTGGCAAACAGGTCTATCTGGGGAAAACCCCACATCCGAAAGAGGCAAAGAGCGAGATCCAGATGCAGACGCCACTCGTGGTCTTCCGAGAAGAAGCAACTGAGTCTGTCCGCTCGTACGTTTTGGACCCCGGCCAAATGGTTTACTACTACGCAGAGCCGATGGCCCGAGCCAAGGAACAGAGTCGCAGAGCCTCTCTGGAAAGAAGGTACGACCCTACACCCCCCTGTTTGTTGATATACCACATCGCGGTCGTGTTGTCCGTCAGAATCTGAACTGACTGACCGCAAAGAGACGGGAGGAAGGCCTTGAGGACCAAACAAATCGCCCACAGTTCCAGCAGATTGATATGAAACCTCTGCTCCACAGGAGACCAACGACCCTTGATCTCCAGATCCGCCAGATGAGCTCCCCACCCTAAGGTGGAGGCATACGTGATCAACGTGGTCACCGGAGATGGCAGCGAAAACGGATTTCCTTAAGAAAGGCTGCCTTCCGCAGCCCACCTTCGGAGATCTGCTGCAGTGTCTCTGTAGATCTTTATCGACTCCCCGAGATCTCCTCTGTGTTGAAACCACTCCCTGCGGAGGCACCACTGAAGAGTCCTCATATGCCAGTGTGCATGAGTGACCAACTGAAAGCAAGAAGCGAACAGACTGAGCAGACGAAGGACCTTGAGGACTGGAATTACCGCTCCTTCTTGAAACATTGGAACCAACGCCTGAATATCCTGTATCCGCTGTGGCGGAGGGAAGGCCCAATTCAATGTCGTAGCCAGTACTGCCCCTATGAACAGGAGGCGCTGAGAGGGCTTTTGGTGAGACTTGGGCACATTTATTGAAAAACCCAGACTGAACAACAACTGAGCTGTCAGCTGCAGATGACGCAACACAAGCCCCGGAGACTTGGCTTTGATTAACCAATCGTCCAGGTAAGGGAATACTGCTACTCCCTTCCTCCGGAGGTGTGCTGCAACAACCGCCATCACCTTTGTGAAGACCCGTGGTCCGGAAGTAAGACCAAAAGGAAGGACCGCAAACTGATAGTGCCGCGTCCCTACCACAAACCGGAGATACTTCCTGTGGGACTTGAGAATGGGAATGGGAAAATAAGCATCCTGCAAGTCGACCGACACCATCCAATCCTCCTTGTTCAATGCCAAAAGCACCTGTGCCAGAGTCAGCATTTTGAATTTCTCCTGCTTGACGAACCAATTCAAAACCCTCAGGTCCAAAACAGGTCTCAGATGACCATCCTTTTTGGGGATCAGAAAGTACCTGGAATAACACTCCTGACCCCACTCTTGCTCCGGAACCAACTCCACTGCTCCCTTCAACAACAGGGACAGAACCTCCTGTTCTAGCAACAGGAGATGATCTTCTGAACAAAAGGAAGAACGGAGAGGGAAGGGAGGAGGAATCTCCATAAAGGGAAGAGCATAACCTTTTCCTAACACACTGATGACCCAGGAATCTGATGTTATGGACTCCCATATGGGAAGAAAAAGAGAAAGCCTCCCCCCTACCGGAGAGACATGAGAGACAATGGCAAGAGGACTAGGGCTGCTTTCCTTGAGGTAACCCTACAGAGGAAGAGGAAGGGTGCTGCTGCTGGGTGGCCCCTCTTGTGTGGACCCCGCCCTCTAAATGATCGATAAGGGAGGCTGGAAGACTGCTGCCCCGGCTGCTGTGATCGCCCACGAACGGAAGCCCCTCTACCAAAAACTTGCAGCCGTCTGAATGACCGAAACGGGGTGGAAGCAGCCTGCTGACCCAAAGACCTAGCAGTGGCCCTACATTCTTTAAAAGCGCTCTAGCTCAGAGTCCGCTTTTGATCCGAATAGTTTTGCCCCATCAAAAGGCAAATCCAATAGCGTGGTCTGGACGTCAGATGAAAAACCAGAAGTGCGTAACCACGCATGACGCCTGGTGGCAACGGAAGTCCCCATGGCTCTTGCAACAGAGTCCGTGGTATCAAGCCCGGACTGAATAACTTGCGTAGCCGCCGCCTGAGCATCCGAAAGAAGGCTATGCAAGTCCCGGGGCATGTCCGGAAGAACAGTCTTTGCCACATCCATTATAGCATGGATATACCCGCCAAGAATACAAGTAGCATTGGCAGACTTTAGAGCCATGCTGCATGACGAAAACACTTTCTTGGCCGATTGGTCCATTCGCTTGGATTCCCGGTCTGATGGGACTCCCGGAAATGAACCAGGGGGCGACCTCGAAGAGCAGGATGCCTGCACAACCAGACTCTCTGGTGAAGGGTGTTTGGACAAAAACTCCGGGTCCCCAGGCGCAGACCTATAACGCCTGGCCACTGACCTACTAACAGCCGAAGAAGTGACAGGCTTCTTTCAAACCTCTTCGATTGGTTCCATCAGAGCCTCATTGAATGGCAAAAGAGGATCCGCCATGTCTGTAGCAGGGTGCAGAACTTCCGTCAACAGGTTTGTCTTAACCTGTGCTGTTGGTAAGGGAAGTTCTAAAAATGTTGCGGCTTTCCTAATCACTGAATGGAAAGTGGCTGCCTCCTCTGTATATTGTCCTGGGGAGGCCAGATTTTATTCTGGAGAAGTGTCAAGCCCACTTGCAGTATCCAGTCCTGGGAAGTCACCTTGGGGATCAGTGATCTCCCCTTCTTCAAGGAATTGCTGTTGATATTCTCTTCCTTCCAGCAACCTAAGGGCCTTTCGCGTAGACCTCAACTTAGCATCGAGCCCCGGCATCGACATGGAGTGCAACGACATTGGTGAATGGCGCCGGGAAGGCGTCATGATAGGATCTCCGGATCCACCCGACGCCGCAGATGGATCCATCGATGCCATAGACAAGGCCCCTGCATCCGACCCCGCCATCCGACCTCTACGTTCCATCCCCTCCGACACAGGCGTCAAACGTCTCTCCCTCGACGTCGAGGGCTGCTCCGCCGTCAGAGGTGCTTGACCTGAGTCTCCAGCCGAACAAAATGGCATTAATGGCGTCTGCTTGTATGGAGCTGGAATGCCGAGATTGAATGCCAGGGGACCAGTGGGGCGAGCCGGAGGACCACCTCCCGGCGCCATATTTTGGAATATGGCAAACATGGCATTAAGAAATGCCGCCGGATCCGTACCTGGAGCCGGGAACGAAGGATAACCTTGCGGAGCCGGGCCCGGCGCCGGGCTGGACTCTTCAGCGCCTGGGTGCACCAGAGAAACCAGATGACTCTGAGGCCCCACGACCTTGAAGACTGACAGCGCCGGCGATGTTTGCGGTGTCACAGGTTGTGGGGACACCGTCAGACTCACTTCCCAAGACTTACAGCGGCGAGTGAATGGAGACCTCGACTCCGACCGACTTCTGGACCGACGCCGGGAGTCACGATGATGCCGCTTCTTGTGAGACGACTTTCCTGAAGAGGACCCATGGTGCCGCTTCCTCTCCTTTTTGGACTTAGCTAAAAATAGCTTCGCCTCACGCTCCTTCAATGCCTTTGGATTCATCTTCTTACAGGAGCCGCATTCCTGTACGTTGTGATCCGAACTGAGGCACCAAAGGCAATCGTTGTGAGGATCAGTCACCGACATCTGACCTCCACACTCCCTGCAGGGCTTGAAACCCGAATTCTTTGGAGCCGACATAGAGAAAAAGAAAACAAAGTATCCCTTCCGAAGAGCGAACGATACAGGTAGCCAGAAAAGTAACCGTTATCGAAGGCATGGAAAAAAGGGAACTGACGTCAGCACGCCGGCGAGGGCCTCTTATTGCTACGATGACATCATACGGGGCCGCGTGGAGTCGGGCAATTGTGATGTCCTTGCCGACGTGCAGAGCTAGAGAGAAGTTTCCATCGAATGCTACGCATGGGGAGAATTCATTAGGTGAGGAATCCACAGGTATCTGTATCCATCGGAAACAGTATTTATTTCTATGTTCCTTAAAGTCATCCCCGTCGTAATTTTATTTTGATACACTACAAGTTTTAGAGTATTGAGGGATGAGCAACTTTGTCCTACTTTCTGGTCACTTGGTGTAACTGGCCAGTTTCATATAAAGTCAAGCATTCAGAGTCAGAAAAATGCAGAACTCCAAAGTGCTCAACATCAGTCACACTACTTCAAGTCAGAGATTGTCTCTGAAGGACAAGATGTCGCCTCTGAAGTAGGGAAGAGAATCTCCCTTCTCAAGATTTGTTTTTATCTGTGTCATTCCAATATCACTATTTAATGTATGTAGAAATCCTTATCCCAGTCCACCAACAACCTCCAACAATGCAGAAGATATGTTGTTATTCAAGCTCCATACTGCTTTTTGTAGGTACTTATCCTGATCACCTATTCGTCCAGGTAAGAGGAGATGAAGCTGCCCTGACTTAGGACAGAAGATGCCACCACTGCCATGTACCGAGAGAAGACTCTGATGATATATCTCAGGACACATACGGGGAAGTCCCGTTTGGAGCCTCAGATGTTTCGTATGTGAAGGCTGCATTGCGAAACATGGAAGTAATCTACTAAAAGTCAATCTCCATTTGGGACATACAGTATTATTTTCTGCAGATTCAGACAGTATTCTTCGTCACGAGTACCACGTTAATTCCACATTCGGAAAAGTTTATTGTCTCTTCTTGGGTATTGGTTATGCCAGTACCTTGAGAATACTCTTTTTTGTTGACAACTTGGAAGTTCATCTATTGTCTCTTGGCTCTATCTGAAATAACCTTAGTTAAGTAAGGATAGTTGTGAATGAATTTAACTGTTGTACTGGTGGTATTACTTGAAAAATGTCTATCCTCTGTAGGTCAATCCAGCACCCAATTATCTGTGGTGGTTTTCATCCGAGTCCTTAGAAGAAGGTGGGCTACCAAATAGTATTAGAGAGAGAAAGCAGTCACTGCCATTTGCAGAACCTGGAAAAAACCTCCATAAAGGTTGCAGATGAGGGAGCACCATCAGGTATTTGACATCTTTACAAATAATGAAAAGGCAAAAATTGTCTTTCAGCGGTCTGCTCCTGATAGTTTCATGAATGTGTCAACAGAGGTTACATTTCAAGACCCACTGATTAAAGGGACTTGCTGATGCGTAATCTCTTTGTCAGTCTGTGCTCCAAATAGAGCACTACCTGAGAAATGTAGGTCTGTACTCTTAAATGGAGCTTCATGGTTAGAACGGCACAGAGAAATTCAGTGGGTGATAGCCCCTAGTGCAGGAGCTCACAAATGGCTAATTTACTACAATGTGACATATTCTTATAGGTTCTTTGGATGCTGGAAATCCATGCATATACATTTCCAACAAATATTTGCATAGCTTAAACACTTTGTGGATTCATTACAGTGCACTGGATTATACATATCTACTCAGTCAGTACAAACTTTATTTGCTGCGTTTCTGCGGCATAAAAGCACAAAGTGAATATCACAAATACATAAGATAAAATGCACTAACAATCATTTAAAAACATGCATACAATACAAAAGTTATGTAAAGAACAGTGATAAAAGGGACCTGCCTTGATAAAATACATAGAATTTAGCAGACATTGCAACAGACTAATTTGATTGTGTATTAATCACATGTACTCCTTCTAATTTTCAATGCTTGCCAAATGAAACTCGCCACCGATAACACACAAAGGGAGACCGTAGCTACTGGAGAAATAACAGCGCTGGTTTACACTGGTGAAAATTATATTGTTTAAGAAGGGGGAGCAGCAGCTTTTTTCCTGGATATTATCTAAAAAGGCAAAAGAGCATAATATGCATGTTTGACTTGGTAGATTTATAATCACAGGGGTAGGAGGCAAGCTCTGAAAGGGAGTTACACTTTGCCAGATAGCCCACCATGATCGGAAAAATTGAATCTGGAGAGAACAAAGGGGTGTTGATCAATGCTTAATTTGTGCTTATTGTTTCCGGTGCTAAGCACTGGCACTTATTTTTGCGGGTCGGGGCTTATTCTTCTGCCTCAAGCATTCACTACGAGCAAAAGACACATATGAGCAAGGCAGAGGAAGGGAAAAACAAAAAAGCGTCACAAAGGGAGAAAGTAGAAAGCTGGAAGAGTGAGCAGAAGGGGGAGGGAGTGGATTTGAATGGGTTGAAGAGGCCCGAGACGGCTTCAGGATTACCCTGGCTCAGTATTTCTTATTCACACATTTAATTGCAGCAGTCGCATGTTTAAGAGGAGGGCTTTGGGCACCAGCATGTTTTAACTTACAAATTAAGCACTGATGTTGATAGTTCTGGACCATGGATAGGTACAATTGGACCTCTCCCTGAGGGAATAACTGCTTGTACACGTATACTGTGGGATTATTACTGTTAGCGGTTTCCCTAGTTGTCATAAATTTCTTTCAGCCTCGAATTGGAACAGCTAATGCATGTACTAGGTTGTGTAAACAACTCTGGTAACCCGATCTCCTCCAATGTCGCTTTGACATACGCAAGCCAAGGAATATCCAGGGCTCCAATCAAATTTAGGCAATCTTTAATAACCAAACGGTTTAATGGGGCAGTCTCCTTAGACCAAAGAGATTGCCACAATTAAAGCAGTACTAATTTTATTATAGCCTCAATATAGGGCATGCTGAGCTCCTCAAGGCACACAATGGTGTCACAACTACGCAAGGCAGCTAATACATTCTTAAAGAAGGTGTTTTCTATCCTCTGAATCTACCATGCCCCATATACCTGCTCCATAGGTAGCAATAGACACTGATTTTTACAGAAGCACATCTACTCATATTCCTCCTTCCTTTGGGGATTGTTGATAATGCAGGACCGTTCATTAGATAATGTGCTGCAGAAAAGTACATTTGCACATTTTCTTTATAGTTTCTTTTTTTTTTTCTCCAACCAAAAAATATTTGTTTTTGTGGAGTTGTGGAGAAACCAATTCCCTATAAATTCTTTGGTGTATGGGAGTGTCTCTTCACTTTTCCTCTAGGTGAAGGCACCTACTCCTGCCTTTCCCAGAGGTAGTAGTTGAATGTGTTTAACAACCTACCTCGTTATTGTGAATATCCACAATAATACAGGATGCTATGCCTTTTGATAGTGTTGATCTTATGTATGATAGGAAAAGGGGACTCAATTCTAGAGGGTTCCTTGGGAAGGCAAGCTATGTGTGGATTTATCTGTAATGAGGAATAAAGAGCTTTCCTGCTAAAAGGCTGGAAGCAGGATATAAGATATCTCTTGCGGCTAGAAGTCCAGGGTAGAACCCCTTGCTCTCCTAACAAGGGAATGGGTTACTTAGACAGTGCACCCTGCAACTGAAATAGCTAAAGAATCTGGAGAAAGAGGTGAAGTGAGGGAGAATGTGGGAAAGGGAAAAAGAGGGGTGGAAAACGAGAGTCCAGGAATGTGCTGTTGGGTAGTTGTTGGAAACCATACCAAGTAAAGAATGAAAAAGATGGAAATATATTTGGATTTGGTCATTCCCCTGACTCCCCTAAAACACATCCTTTTAAATAAGCGCTCCTTTTTGAGCCCGAACTCCTCTTGAAAAAAGACATTTGATTACACACTTAAATGGAGATGGAACTCCTCATTTTTTTCAAAGTTTGGTTTCAGCACGAAGTTCTTTAGTAGGCCAGAGTGAAGGGCCCTTCAGCACATTTCAGTTGGCTTTCTGAAATATGCGCCTTTCCCCTCTTAAAATTTGGAGTTTTTGTGCGGTCCTCTGACCCAGTTCCAGACTTTGCCTACTCAGTCAAAGCAAAGTCTAGGTACTTTACAAAAACATCAAGCACGTAGATTTTCCAAAATAAGTAAAGGGGATGGTGGAAAGGTCTCACCTGAATCTGTTTGGACAGCTTCTGAAACGGGGTGATGTATGAGGATTTGGAGAGTTGAAGAATAGCCTCAATATGCTTCACTCCAGGCTTGTCCAGCTGTTGGCTGATCCCTGACAGATCATTGACACGGTCAGACCAGAACTCAATCTCCTCCAGGGGTCCGGAATTCTCTCCTGTTTCCAGAGCCTCCTGTGCACTCAACACTTCTTTGATCTGACGTGTCCAATGAACCATGCATGCTGCCAGAGGGAGGATAATATAGTGATTGGTTTTTGCAGCTGTCCCTTTCATCAAAGTTGCTCACTAGGATCACAGCAATCCTTTTCCCACAACATATCCTATATTTCTTCCCAATCTGAGAGTAGAAATTATAAGTGGCATACCACATTGTATGATTTTTGCTGGCTTGAATGTGCCACATTGTACTATGAGATGTATCCTAAACTGAGCATTGATTGAAAGTATTCACACACCAAACAGACCAGACAAGTTTGTAGAACTAGGCCGCCTTGCCCATATATTCTTTCCAAAATTAAATGTTTTTGCTTATACTATACCAAATTACACAACGTACAGTATGGGAAATTACATCAAAAATGATACTCAATGCAATATTCTAAGTATTATCATACACTGACACAGCAGGAGCAAGTTATAACATACGATAACACATCATGATCATAACTGATAAGAAAACAAGTTACTTACCTGTAACTACAGTTATCCAGTATTGGTATCTTTCATAAATTCACATGCTTGAGTCATCCCTGTCATCAAAGTGGGAGTCCCACGGTACATAAAAAGCAATAATTAACAAATAAAAATGTTTTTTCTATAGGCTATAATGGTAACACAATTCACTCATATAGCCTAAGTCCTTTTGTGAAAGGACCCAAACCTGGCTGCTGACCAATCAGGCACCAGCACCCTCTAGAACACTCTCCAGAGAAGCTCTTTCCCTCAGATTTTCTAGCACGAGAGTGAAAAAAAGATTATGACCTGAGAGGAAATGCGAGTGTCTAAGGGGAGGAGGGTGGGTCGCATGTGAATTTATGAAAGATACCAATACTGGATAAGGATAAGTTACTTACCTGTAAATCCTAGTTCTCTTCCAGGGGTATCCTCATCAAAGTCATAAACATTGAATATTCCCGCCCCCGTGCTGGGACCCCGGAGCATATATAAAATACACACATGTATAAGTATGAAATATACAAGAAAAATATAGTATTTTTTTGTAGACAATTTTCATACCAAATTCATGCATACATGTGCATAACAGCAATGCCGACTATATTGATAAACAAGCTAAAATGCTTTATTTCTATGGAGTTTTTTTTTTTTTCAAAACACTCTCTTATAAAATTACAAGAAAAATCTTTCCAAAGCCCCATAGCTGGGCCCAGGAAAAGAAGCACTAGCAACATCTGTGAAAAAACAGAAAAACAACATTGAAAACAATAGAGCATTATTAGCCAAAAGGCTGCATGCAGGTCAATACAGCAGAACCACAAAATGTGGCACCGTGCCTTTAAGACCCTGAGCACCTCCAGTATCCCACCATGCCTCAGGGGTGAAGGAGAGGTGACAGTTGGTTCACAGTTAGGTCAGTACTTTTTTACGATGACAACACATCTTGCATATTAGATAGATGGTCCGTCCTACACTTCTAGGAGACTTACGTCCGGGGAGGAGGGTGGGTTGTTTATGACTTTGATGAGGATACACCTGGAAGAGAACTAGGATTTACAGGTAAGTAACTTATCCTTCTCTTCCAGGGGATCCTCATCAATAGTCATAAACATTGAATAGATTAGCAAGCCCATCCCTTATCTCTGTGGACTGTCCAATAGAAGTGCAGGGAAAAGACATACACTACGCAAACAAATTTCTCAGAGACGCCTGCCCAACTTGGGCGTCCGCTCTGGCATCTGAGTCCAAACAGTAATGCCTAGTAAATGTATGTACAGATTTCCATGTAGCAGCCTTACATATTTCAGAGATTGGAACATTATTAAGGAGGGCAGCAGTAGCCGCTTTTCCTCTTGTCGAATGAGCCTTAGGCCTAGTCAATAACTGTTTGTTAGCCAATTGATATGCAGTAACAATACATTAACCTATCCATCTAGATATTGTTAATTTTGAGGATGCATTGCCTGTTCTCATATGTCCGTAATTTACCAACAGGTGGTGAGATCGTCTAATCAATTTGGTCTTATCCAGGTAGAATTTTAGTACTCTTTTCAAATCCAGGGAGTGCAATGCTTTCTCTGCTGGAGTACCCGGATTGGGGAAAAAAGTTGGTAGTGATATAGTCTGATTGATGTGAAAATCCGACACCACCTTTGGTAAGAATGATGGATGAGTTCTTAGAACGACTCTATTTTCATGGAAAACCGTGTACGGTTCCTTGGAGGACAAAGCTTGAATCTCACTGACCCTCCTTGCCAAAGTAATGGCTACGAGAAAAGCTGTCTTCCACATAAGGTGTTGCAAAGAAGCTTTGTGGATAGGCTCGAAAGGAGGGCCCATGAGTCTAGATAATACTATGTTCAGTTCCCATGGAGGTGAGGGTTTTCGAATGGGTGGAAAAACCTTCTTCAAACCTTCTAAGAAATCCTTGACTACTGGCATTGTAAAAAAGGATTCCTGAGAAGGTGCCTTACGATACGCTGTAATGGCAGATAAATGTACCTTAATAGATGACACTTGCAGACCCGATTTCGCCAGATGGAGCAGGTAAGACAATATGACCTCCTCCTGAGCCAGAATAGGATTCTGACCCTGCTGACGACACCATATGTAGAATCTCTTCCACTTGAAAGCGTAAGAGCGCCGCATGGAAGGCCTTCTGGACTCCTTTAAGATGTTCATGCATTCCTGCGAGAGCCCTAGATGCCCATACTGTAGGAATTCAGGAGCCATGCAGTCAAGCTCAGAGAGGGAAGGTAGGGGTGAAGAATCTTGCCACCCAGCCTGCAAAGGAGATCCGTTCTGCACGGCAGGCTCCTGTGCGGTTGTTCTGATAGGTTGAGGAGATCCGTGTACCAGAACTGACGAGGCCATTGCGGGGCTATGAGAATCATTCTGGTGTTGGATCTGTAGAGATTGTGTATCACCGCTGGTATCAGGGGAATCGGTGGAAAGGCATAGAGAAATCTCCCTGACCAGGCGATCAACAGGGCATTCCCTCGAGACCCCGTACAGTAGAACCTGGACGCGAAGTCTGGCCATTTTTTATTTACCTGGTCTGCAAACAGATCTAACTGAGGCTGACCCCATTGAACGAAGATGTCTTTGACGACGATGTTGTGAAGAACCCAATCGTGGGCGTCCTCGAGGGTCCTACTTAGGAAGTCCACCTCCACGTTTTGGTGCCCTGGGAGGTGAATCGCTGTAAGAGACATTCCCCTCGCCATGAGCCAATGCCAAATGGCTTGAGATTCCCGAGAGAGGGGCCGGGATTTCGTCCCTCCTTGCTTGTTCAGATAATACATTGTCGTCGTATTGTCCGTCTGCACTAGAAGAGACTTTCCCTGAATTGATGGAGCAAATGATTTGAGAGCCAGATGAACCGCTCTGAGCTCCAGCAGATTGATATGGTACGACCTCTCTTTGTTGGACCACAAGCCCTGAGCTTGGAGAGAACCCAGATGAGCTCCCCAGCCCTGAAGCGATGCATCCGTTACCAGAGTGTCGGACGGGAGTGGCTGATGAAAAGGAACTCCTACTGACAGATGATGTCTGCGCATCCACCATCATAATGATTGCCGCACTCCTACCGGAAGAAGCATTTTGTCCTCCCAGTGGCCTGTGTGTTGATTCCAGTTTTCCTCCAGAGCCTCTTGAAGAGGTCTCATATGCAATCTGGCGTTCGGGACAATGAAAATGCAAGAGGCCATGGAGCCCAACAGAGATGTCACATGACGGACCGTAGGCGTGGGGGAACCCAGAAGGTCTTGACACTTCCTCCTTATTGATAACAGTCGTTCCTCCGAAGGATACACTCTTTCGAGCTCTGTATTCAGTATCGCTCCCAGGTAGTGGAGGGTTTGTGTTGGGATGAGGTTGGACTTTTTGAAGTTGACCTGCAGACCTAGGGATCGGAAGACACCGAGCACAATGTCCAGATGGTCTTTCGCCTGTTCCGGAGAGGAGGCTTTCAGCAGCCAGTCATCTAGGTATGGACAAATGAAGATTTTCTGCTTCCTTAAATGCGCTGCTACCGTTGATACACACTTGGAGAATGTGCGAGAGGCAGACTTTAGGCCGAAAGGAAGCACCTTGAACTGACAGTGTTGGGAGGCTATCATAAATCGTAGGAATTTCTGATGCTTGGGAATGATCGGGATGGAATGGTTTTTTACCTGTAACTCCAGTTCTCTCGTAGGGGTATTTCCATGATAGTCATAAGCACTGAATAGTTCTGCGCGCCTGCGGGGACCCCGGAGCACTGATGTGAAGTATATTCTTAAGTGCAGATACCAGCCCTTTGAAAAAAAAAGGACTGTCAAAACCACTTAAGAATACACTGTGCAGCCTATGTGAACAGCTACACAGGCCAAATTGTTGAAAAGAAAACAGCTGTATTGTAAATTCACGTTCAAACACTCATTTATTCTAGAAATGTAATAAAAAATACATTCTCATACTTTATTTACACCTCCCATGAGAATAAAACAATGCAGGGCAGTGTAGCCCATAGGCTGCCATTATACAGAATGTAAATAGAGCTGTGCCTTTAAGAAAGTAAAGACTTCCTGTATCCCATCATGCACAGCAAAAGGCAGTTGCCTCAGTTCTTTTTGAAGGCTTGTAGCCTGACATGAAGGAACAAAACATTAGTTGGAGTACCAACATCGATACTACTATGGCAACTTTTCTTATGTCAACTCCACCGGGGAGGAGGGAGGGTTGCTTATGACTATCATGGAAATACCCCTACGAGAGAACTGGAGTTACAGGTAAGAAACCATTCCTTCTCTCGTAGGGGATTTCCATGTATAGTCATAAGCACTGAATAGACTAGCAAGCCCATCCCCATAACCGCGGCGGAGTAGACAAAGTAACACTGAAAAAACATGAATCATGCAAATAAATTCTTAAGCGAGGCCTGTCCAACCTGCGCATCTGCCCTAGCGTCTGTATCAAGGCAGTAATGCTGTGTAAAGGTATGGACCGATTTCCAAGTGGCTGCCTTGCATATCTCAGCCAAAGGGATATTTCTCATTAAGGCCGCAGTAGCTGCCTTCCCTCTAGTAGAATGGGCTTTTGGCCTGCCACCAAGAGATTTGTTCGCTAACTGATAACACAACAGTATACATGAAACAATCCATCTGGATAATGATTGCTTAGACGTGCCCAACCCTGTTCTAACTGGGCCATAGTTAACAAAGAGCTGCTGTGATTTACGCAAGCATTTTGTCCTGTCCAAGTAAAATTTCAAAACCCTCTTTACATCCAGGGAATGCAGGGTTCTCTCGGCAGGGGTAGTTGGGTTTTGAAAGAAAGTTGGTAATGAAAGTCGGAAACGACTTTAGGCAAAACATTTGGATGCGTCCTCATCACTACTATCGCAGAATGAAAGACCGTGTAGGGTTCTTGAGCGCAAAGGGCCTGGATTTCGCTGATCCTACGCGCTGATGTGATTGCAACCAGAAAAGCAGTTTTCCAAGTGAGATGTTGAAGTGATGCTTTATGTATTGGCTCGAACGGAGGTAGCATCAGACGCGAGAGGACAACATTCAGTTCCCAAGGAGGAGATGGTCTCCTAATGGGAGGGAAGGCCTTTTTTAAGCCCTCCAGGAAGTCCTTGATAATTGGGATCCTAAAAAAGGAGGGTTGAGAGGGGCTCTTTTTATATGCCGTTAGAGCCGCCAAGTGCACTTTTATTGATGTTAATTGTAAACCCGATTTTGCTAAACTTAGCAAGTATGGCAGGATAGTTTCCTCTCCGCAGGATATCGGGTCAACGTTGTTGTCCAAACACCACACACAGAATCTTTTCCACTTGCATGCATAAGCCGATCGTGTGGAAGGGCACTTTGCTTCTCTTAGGATTTCCATACAGTCCTGAGGTAAGTTCAAGTGTCCATATTGTACTAACTCAGGAGCCATGCTGCCAAAATCAACGATGAGAGGTTGGGATGACATATCTGCCCTCAGAACTTCGTGAGAAGGTCTGGACGATGAGGCAGTCTTATGTGTGGCTTGAGTGACTGGTGAAGAAGGTCTGGAAACCACCATTGGCGTGGCCATTCTGGAGCAATTAGAATCATTTTGGATTGAGCATTGGATAGCTTCTGGAGGACTGCCGGTATCAGGGGAAGCGGTGGAAAGGCGTAAAGAAATGCTCCTGACCAGTTTATCCACAGGGCATTCCCCAGCGTCCCTGGATGGTAATATCTGGAGGCGAAGTTTTGGCATTTTTTGTTTTCTGGGGTTGCGAATAGGTCTATAGAGGGGGTACCCATAGTGCGAAAATGGAACGAACAACGTCGTCGTGTAATACCCATTCGTGGTTCTCGTCCATAACGCGGCTGAGAGCATCCGCTTGACCATTCTGCCTGCCCGGCAGGTGAGTTGCCACTAACGACAGGTTCCTGGCTATAAGCCAATGCCAGGTTGTCTGAGCCTCTCTGGATAATATCCTGGACCTGGTGCCTCCTTGTTTGTTTATGTAATACATGGTGGCCACGTTGTCCGTCTGGAGGAGGAGAGTTTCCGTTTTCAGAGAAGGTAGGAAGGCCTTGAGCGCAAGATGGACTGCGCGAAGCTCCAGCAGGTTGATATGATAGAGACTCTCTCTCTGTGACCACTTGCCTTGGACTCGAAGATGATCCATGTGCGCTCCCCATCCGAGCAGCGATGCGTCTGTTATGATGGTTTGAGCTGGAGTCTGTTGCTGGAAAGGAATCCCCACCAAAAGATTGTTGGGTGAACACCACCACTTGAGGGATTGTAGGGCGTGGGGAGAAAGAAGGACTCTGCTCTCCCAATCGTCCATCAGTTGGCACCATTGATCCTCCAAGCACACCTGTAAGGGTCTCATATGGAGGCGAGCATTGGGAACGAGATGGATACAAGATGCCATTGAGCCCAGTAGAGAGGATATTACTCTTGCAGTGGTCTGTGGTGTTCTCTCTAGTTGTTTGCACTTTTAGAGAATCGATAATCGTTGTTCCTCCGAAGGAAACACCTTTCCTTGATTGGTATCTATAATGGCCCCTAAGTAGTGCAGCCTCTGAACATGCGTTGCTGTGGACTTGAGAAGATTGACTTGAAGACCGAGATTCTGGAGCAGCTAATGAGCCCAGTTGAAATGTTGTTGAGCCTCTAGATAGTTGGAGGCCTTTATGAGCCAATCATCTAGATAGGGGTAGACAAATATTCGATGCTTCCTCAAATGGGCGGCTACCACTGCCATGCATTTGGAAAAGGTTCTCGGTGCTGATTTGAGGCCAAAGGGTAGAACCGCAAATTGGTAATGACTTTTGCCGACAGTGAACCTTAGGAATTTTCGATGTTTCTCGCTCACCGGAATGTGAAAATAAGTGTCGCGAAGGTCTATCGCGCAGAGCCAGTCGCCCTGACGAAGTTGCAGGTATATTTGGTGTGAGGATAGCATCCTGAATTTCTCTCTGCGAATCCACTTGTTTGCTGTCCTTAGGTCTAGAATGGGACGAAGCTCTTGTTTGTCCTTCTTTGGCACTAGAAAATACCTCGAATAAATCCCTTTCCCGCGTTGGTTAACCGGGACGGGCTCTATTGCTCTTTTTTGTAATAGGATTGCTACTTCTAACTGAAGAGCTTCGAGGTGGTGGCTGGCTGGTTTGGGTGGAACAGATGGAGGAGGGCTGATGAATCTGGGAGCGTAACCATTTCGCACAATATTCAATACCCAGGCATCTGATGTGATGCGTAGCCACTCGTCCAGATGATTTGAGATACTTCCCCCTACCGGAGTGGATAACGGAGGAGGGGGAAGCGAAGATTCAGGGCTTAGACGTGGGAGCCTGGCGAGTTGCCTGAGTTTGCGGCGTGGAACGACCCCTTGTCGACTTTCGCTGTGTCGAGAAGGCCCTTTGATGCTGTTGATGCTGCTGGGGACGTGAGGACATCCAGTGTGGTGTCTGATACCTGTGGGTGAATAGTCTTCGCTGGTAGGGACAGAATACTTTTCGTTGTTCCTTTGGGCGTTCAATGCCTACCGCTTTTAAAGTGTCTAGCTCAGACTTCATTCTTGACATCTCGTCATCGGCATAAGAGCCGAACAAGGTGGAGCCTGAGAATGGTAAATTCTGAATTCTCTGCTGTGCCTCTGGTTTGAGAGATGTTAATCGCAACCAAGCGTGTCGTCGTAAAGCTACTCCATGAGCGTAGTTATGTGCCGACAGCACCGAAGAATCAGCAGCAGCGCTTATCACCTGGTTGGAAACCATGGCACACTCACCCACGACCTCCAAGAAATCTTCCCTTTTGTCTTTGGGTAGGTGCTCTGCAAACTGTAGCATAGAGTCCCAAAGAGCACGATCGTATCTTCCTAATAAAGCAGTAGCACTGGCTGCTTTCATTGTGATGGCTGCGGTAGAACATACTTTTCGGCCTGCGGCATCGATCTTTCTACTCTCCTTGTCCGGAGGCGAGGAGGAAGACGGAGATGTAGAGTGTAATTTATTTGCCGCTACTATAACCACCGAATCCGGCACTGGGTCCGACCTTAGGAATAGAGGGTCTTGTTCCGGTGGGCGATACTTTTTAATAAGCCTGGAAGGAGCAGATTTTGTTGTGGCCGGTGTCAGAAAAATATCCATTGCCGGTTCAAGAAGACCCGGGACAAGTGGAAGTAAAGGTCTTGAGGATGCTCTCTGGTGTAAAGTCTCGAAGATCACCGAGGTCGATGGGGCAGGTACCGCCAGCGGGATATTTAGTTTGGTCGCCCCACGCACTAGGACCTCTTGGAAGGTATTCACGTCATACATGGGGGACACCCTCAGGGACGGTGAGTCCGACAGGGTTGGAGAGTAATCCCGTGTAGACGAAGTGGAATGTCTATGACGTGAATGTGACGATCTCTGACGTGACTCATGTCGATGGTGCTGAGAGAGTGTAGTTTAATATTACATATTATAGACGTGAAATACTTATGATTAACAAAGCTGCATTAAATAAAATATTAATTGAAACATATTCATTAACGTAAAGGATTTTCATGTGTGTAAACTAATGTCGACTGTAAGAAACAATTGTTCATAGTTTGCCTAACTGAGCACATTAAAACGCGTAAGACTGCATTCGTTAGAGCCATATATCTTAAGTTAGCGTGAGTCGAGGAAAGCTGTGTAGCTCTCATATTAAAAGCGTATTTTTCTGTCTCTTCAGTGTGCTGACTTGCAAAAGGCCATGACCCAGCGATTGTTCTTTTTCTTCACTAGTTTGCAACAACACCCAACTCTCCCATCCGCATGTTAGTAGCTTCTAGTATAAAAGATATGTGCTTCGAAACAATAATAGACACTTCCAAGGACGGGAAAGCGAGAAGAAGAGAACTTTTGACCCGACGTGTGCCAGAACGGTGAAGTAACCCCGGATGAGCCACCTACGAAAATACGTCAATTATGAAGACCAATTAGAAATTAGGAAATTATCGTGAAATGACAAAATGCATTACTTAATGTATAATTTGATAGGTTACCAATGGTGGGGTGTATTGACTGACCAATAGAATTTTGGGGGAATGTATCACGGAAAAAGGGATAAAAACCCATGACACAAGAAACAAAGAGCATTAGGTAGGGAATGATATCGATTGCATCCCGAAACTCTGTCACTCTATTCGGTGATTTGAGACCTAGATAAAACCATCCTTGCCCATAGACTGCCCCATTACACTTTCCTTCTTATGAGGAAAGTGACCCTTGCCTTTAACTTAGATAGACTGACGGTGATCTAACTGATGTCCTGAAGACGAAGACCGATCCTGTATGCTGACCTATCTTGAGGAGGGTATTTATAAATGTTGTTAATGAAATCTACTTATTTGCCTTTTCTTTCTAGGTACCAACTGCTGTATGTTTTTGATTAGAGACCTTAATTAGATGTTTTCCAAATTGATGTTCCAAATTGTTTTGCATGAAGTCCAACATGCTAATGCTAATTAGAGGTTAGATGAGGCATCCATCCCGACTGACAAACTGACGTGACTGACGTGGTGCTATGCTGAACTTGTATCTCTAGAAGGTTCTATGTATTACGGTCTGCTTATAGTCAACTGATTGTCTATGCTTCTGATCTTTGCAATATTGAAAGTCTATTATGGTTGCCATCTTGTGATTATGCTTATTTACTTCTTGGTTTTGAGTTTGATGCATTTGCTATTAGATTGTAATCAATAGGGAATAAAATTCATAAAACTCTATTAAGGTGTGATTATTCATGACTAAAAGGTCATGGTTGTGCCGAATGCTTATTAATGCCTAAGGTGAGATATATTTTGGTGCTAACTGTTGATAATGTTATTGACATATTAATTGATATATTAATCAGTTACCTCGTCCTACGGTGTCTCACCACTGGGTCCAAAGATTCATCGGCCTAAAACGAGTCCTGATATGTATAAATAAACTTAAAGGGACGCGTTAACAGTTCTGGTAGCAGAGTACGGTTTGGCCCTTGGGGGCCCTAGGACGGAGTTTCATTGCTTAATTGTTTTTCTGTGATAATGCAATTTGGAGAGATGATGAGTTCCTAGGTTCGCCATGGCTTTCTCAGGATCTCGGAGCCTGCCTAAATGAGTTGGGAATGTTCTCGGCGCCATAGTATGTGTGGTTAGGGTCTTTGCGCTTATTAAATCTTATGCATTCTGCAGGTGGTTGTGAATATTTGAGTGTGATTAGGCCAAATTAAGTGTTGTTTAGAAGGAGTGGGCGTACTCCACAGTATGAGAGTAGGGAAGTCGGCGTACTTCATGTGAATGCAGCGCTTATTGCTCAAAATTATCCACGTGGTTGGTTGTTGTATACGGACCTATTGAGGTCTAAGACTCCGGAGTATGATGTTAAATATGGTTTATGTTGTAATCTGTGCGGTTTAGTAGGTCAATCGGGCGTGGTTGACAAGTCAAGTTTCGAGTTATGATGCATGTGTGAAACCTTCGATGGAGATTTGACAAGTTCTAAAGTGCACTACAAGGAGTCATTGACAAGTCAAGAGTAGGATTTGCAGGTCGAATTCTGCTTGCGTATGTGGGAACTGAGAAGGAGAGAGTAGCGGCCGAGGCTTCAAGTGAAATCTCTGTAAAGTTCTGAAGCGAATGTGTTACCCTTCCTGTAGTAAACCGGCAGATTTGTGTTGTCATTTAAGTGCTGGCAATAATTTGCATTAGTTTGTGTGAGTTGTAAGGAGTTAGTGAGGTGTGGACAAGCCGCAAGACTTTGTCAGCTGCAGTGTGTGTGAGTGTGACGTCAGTGGTGCCGCGCTGAGATAGGTCAGATGCCGAGAGGGGTCGCGCACGGATTGGCTGCCGTCCGTGAGAGGCAATAGGTTGAGAAAAGGATAGGTGAAGAGTGTCCTGGGAACTAAGCCGTTTTCTGATTAAATACGAAATAAAGAATTGCAAAAATGAATTTTGTTAAGGCATTCAAAAGCGCTTTGAGAGGAGATGTGTATATTGTTGCAACCGATGGGGAACCTACACCACCTGAGGGTACACCAGCCTATACGGTTATGGAGGAAAAGGGTGTTGCACCATGTTTATGGATAAAATAATGGCACAAATTAACAGAAAAAGAGGGGTGTCTAGCGTTTCCAGAACATGGAACATTTAATCTAAAGGTGTTAGAAAATTTGAGGTGGATGTTAAGTACACAGAAACCACCTCCGAGACCGGCACAATATGAGGCTTTGGCGATTTGGGACCTGATGGCTCTTAAACATAGACAAGAAAGGTTTCACAGAAGATTGACAAGAGCAGAAAAGTCCTATGCAGAGGCTAGATGGGATAATGAGAACAAAATGTGGAGACGAGGAATAGTGGATGGGTTAAAGCTGTTTCCGGCATTAACACAGGGAGAAGAGACACAGGGAAAGAAAGCTTCTTGCAAAACTGACAAAGATTCAGGCAAATTCAAAGAAAACAAAAGGTCCTGGGAAGAAGAGGATGATTCAGATGATGAGGCGTTTATGGATAGATTGTTACATGATCGTCCGCCACCGTATGCGGTGAACGACAGTGCTCCAAGTACTAGCTTGGATCCTGGGAACCAGACGAAGGAGAAGGGAGTTACTGATACGGCACAGACTAGCAATACAGCCTTGATACAGAATGGTGTCAGTGTACCCACTGCACCAGACTCGCTGATACAGTTACAGCCTCCACCGCAGATAAAAAGAATTTACCCCGATGTCCCAGTGCTCGAGACTACTACGAACTTGGTGGTGCCGCCGGACCCGATATATACAAAGCCTAGGTTAATACAGATTGAGTCAACTCCACAGCTAGTGTAACAACCGCCACAACTGATACCTGGGTATAACCCCGTAGCGGGTCCTTTGAAAGAACCTGTACCAGGGACATTAGAACAGACCTATGGTGTTGCCGCTCCAAGAAGCTTGGGACCAGGCCAGACACCTGCCGCTATATCGCTACCTATTACTGTTGGTCCCCCAGTACCGTTATATGCACAGGAGAAAACAGGGACATGCGAACAGGGGGTTATGACTCATGAAGCAATAAGAGGAGGGCCTATTAGAACTCCACAAATAATGGCCCAGGGAGGACAGGTCTGCGAACAATCAAGACCCTTAATGGACCTCAGTCCAATAGGGGCACCTCTTGAGGCAATGCGGCAAGCAGGGTTGGGAGTCCTGACTCCCCAAACTATGAGTACAAATACCTCATATACTCCAATGATACATGCAGGGAACATTTCCCTGCAGGGTTTTACAGTACAACAGCTAAATGAGTGGTTAGAGAAAACTTGCACTTCACAAAAGACTACAGTGACTACAGTCGAACCTGAAAAAGAAAAACAAGATGAATATCTGAATCTAGTACGACTAGGAGCAGAAGCTGCTGAATTGGTGGAAGGAACAATGGGAGTGAATAGGTTGGAATCATACACTGAGGCAGAATTAAGGTACTTATGCCCTAAGATTACCAAAGAGGTAGGCAAAGTACACCAGAGATTAACGAATTTGGCAGACAAATACAATATCGACATTGGAAACACGAAACATTTGAAAAGGAGTTACAGATTAGATTTTGACACTAAAGATTTTGAACACATGAGATCTGCAGGCATGAAGACACACTTGAAAGAGTTGCTGCAAAGCGCACCAATTTGGGGAGCACTAGAGAAATGGGAAGGCCGGTGGGCAAAGAAAAGAGATAAGGGAAAAAGAGATAGCCCAGGGTCTAATGAAACAACAGTCACACCTAATTTAGACACAGTGAAAATCCTACCTATGAGAGAAACAGCTGGTGGTGTCTTGGTGCATGTGCCTTGGTCCAGGGGAGACATTTTGTCCTTTACGAATGATTATCCTAGGTTGAGAGAAAAACCGATTGAGTGGTATCAGCAGACAGATAGATTTGTGAAACTTGCGAAATGTCTCTGGGAAGACTTGAATACCTTGTTTGAGATTATTGTTCCGCCAGACTTGTGGCTCGAGTGCAAGAGAGGGGTAGATTGGTCCACAAGGGAACCGGCAAGGGATAAGGTGACTGGAGCACCTTCTGAAGAGGTGATGAAATATTATCATAAAGTAATTGAGTTTTTGAAACAAAAGGTGTCGCCGAAGGTGACTGATTGGCAGAAAATCGACCGGACCTCTCAAGAGGTTAAAGAGTCAATACATGCATATTATGAAAGACTGTTGAAGGCATTCAAACATTACAGTGGTACTGAAACAATTGAACCGAAGGACATGAACCATCTTGTGTTCAGATTTGTCGAAGGGCTGAGACCGGAGGTCAGCCAGATGATTAAAAATCATCTGATTTGTTGGCAAGCTAAACCGATTGATGAAGTATTACAGTATGCAAAATACTGTAGTGACGAAATTGAGTTGAAGCAGAAAAAGTTGAGGGAGAAAGTGATGGTGATGCAGATAAGAGCTGCACAGGCTGGAATACAGGGAAATGGTGTTCAGCAAATGATACAGCAACAACCGCAATTGAATGGTGTGTTTCAAGCACAGCCGAGAGGTAGAGGTCGAGGGTTTGTGAACCGTGGTTCGGACATGAATAATGTTGTTATTCAAAATGACGGTCAAGGAGTGAAAAAGATGTCACCATGTCATGCGTGCGGGGGCGTGGGGCATTGGAAACGGAATTGTCCGAATATGATGCAGGATGGTACAGTTCAGCAGAGTATTAATGCCAGGTACACTACAAAATTCACGAGGTCCAAGAATGAGACACCAGAATCAGAATTATCAAAATAATTTGGTGCAAATGTCAGGGGTGCAACCCATGCAGCAAATACAAATGCCGCGTTTCCAAACAGTGTCAGTACAACCAATGCAACAGCAGATCCCTATGGTGCCTAGACAGCAAATGCAGTTACCCCTAGCTCCGATGGGACAGCAACAGGTGACGCTTCCTCAGCAGGTCACAGGCCAGGTAACAAACCAAAACAACACTGTACAACAATTCCCATTAAGAGGTGAAAGTGATATGAATGAAGATTGGTCAGATGACAGCTCAGACAGTGAAGAGTGCAGGCTTGCAGCTTCTTTAGAGGTAGATCAGAGAGGCCCATATGTAGAGGGAAAAGTAATGGGCTACAAAGTTTAATTTTTAGTCGACACAGGAGCTACACGCTCTACGGTTCGTAGTGCAGAAGTACCGAGATTACCTCTTTCGGGGCGCACCATACGAGTGGTCGGTGTGGCTAACCAGTACCTGATTTATCCGATTACTGACCCAGTGCAGGTTGAAATTGGAAATTTCCAGGGCCTGCATAGATTTGTTGTGTGCGACTCAAGCCCAGTATCCTTATTAGGGAGAGACTTATTATGCAAAACCAAATGTTCGATTACCTGTTCCAATGGTGGAATAGAGGTACAGACAAACAGTGATGATGAGGGAGATGAGGGTCAACTCATAGAAGAAGGAGGAGAGACGAATTAAGATTACCCTCTAATTACTCTATTCCCAGTGTTTACCTTGATCGATCTACCTGCTGATCTACAAGGATCCGTAACAGAGAAGGTGTGGGATTTGACTGGAAAAGAGGTCAGATTAATCAAGGGAGTAGGTCCAGTCAAGGTGCAGATAAAGCCAAATGCAGTGTTCCCACAAGTGCCACAATACCACATGATCAGGATGTCCTTATTGAAGTGACACAGATAATTGCAGATTTTCTCAGACAGGGAGTCTTGAAAGAAGTCCTGAGTAGTCCGTGTAACTCTCCTATTATGGGTTTGAGGAAGCCCTGTGGAAAGGTTCGAATTGTGCAGGACTTGAGAAAAATAAACGAAATTGTGATAAAATGCTGCCCTGTGGTTCCCAACCCAGCGGTAATAATGTTCCAGGTTTCTTGTGATGCTGAATGGTTTACTGTAGTAGACCTATCACAAGCATTTTTCTCGATACCACTTCACGAAGACAGACAGTTTTTGTTCAGTTTCAAATTCCTGGATAAGGTGTACAGTTGGTGCAGAATTCCTCAGGGGTTTTCTGAGTCACCATCCATCTTCATTCAGATATTGAAGAAAGATTTGGAACCTCTTGTGCTGCCTTTCAATTCGACTCTTGTGCAGTACATTGATGATTTGTTGATTGCATCTAAAACCAGAGACAGCTGTAAATATGATACCATTGCATTGTTGAATCATTTGGGAAAGAACGGACACAAGGTGTCACCTAAAAAGTTGCAGTACTGTCAAAAAGAAGTGAAATATCTAGGACATCTGATTGAGAAGAATATCAAAAGAGAGAATAACAGCTGTTCTACAAATGAATCCCCCAACAACAAAGAGAGATGTCAGGATGTTTCTAGGAATGGTGGGTTACTGCCGTCAGTGGATACCCAATTTCTCGATTATTTCAAAGCCCTTAATAAACTTGACAGGAAAGGAGGTTAAGGATGAACCCTACACAATCACTTTGACAAAAGAAGAGCTTGAGTCATTTTTAGAGCTGAAAGAGTGCATGTGCAGGGCTCCAGCATTAGGAATGCCTGATTATGAGAAACCTTTTCTGTTGTTCTGTCATGAACGTGATGCTTGTTCTTTGTCTGTTTTAACACAGTTCCACGGAGATGCAAATCACCCTGTAGCATATTTTTCAGCTACTTTGGACCCTGTCGCAGCAGCCTTACCGGGTTGTTTGCGAGCAGTCGCAGCAGTTGGTCAAAGCCTTTCACAATGTGAGGGCATAGTCATGGGATACCCTTTGACAGTATTGGTTCCACATTCTGTCGAAATTCTGTTGACACGAACTAAGACACAACACATGACAAATGCACGACTTACCAAATATGAGACAATTATCCTGGGGTCACCAAATGTTACATTAAAAAGATGTACTGTGCTAAACCCGGCAACTCTACTTCCCAATGAGAATACAGAAATCAAAGATGGGGAAGAATTTGAGCATGATTGTCTTGAGGAGACTGAGCTCTGTACCAAACCTCGCCCAGATATACAGGATACCCAGTTAAAGGAAAACGATTGCATTATGTTCGTTGATGGGTCCTGTTTAAGAGATTCAGCAGGGACATTGAGAGCTGGCTACGCAGTATGTACCATATCTGGCATAGTCGAGGCCTCCTGGCTCGAGAAAGTGTTTTCTGCACAGGTGGCAGAATTAATAGCTCTCACAAAAGCCTGCCACGCTGCTGTAAATTTGAAAGTCACAATCTATACTGACAGCAGATACGGATTTGGAATTGTACATGATTTTGGTCAACTCTGGTCACAGAGGGGTTTCATGACATCCTCTGGTTCACCAGTGAAAAATGGAGAACAAATAAGAGATTTGTTACATGCGATTCAGTTGCCTCTTGAAATTGCCATGGTGAAATGCAGTGCTCACACCAGATCACAAGACTTTGTGTCAATGGGGAATGGTTATGCAGACCAAGTCGCAAGATTTTGTGCATTAAACTGTATATCATTTAAAGAGCAGTGGGAACTGTTACCGCAACCTGAGAATGACACGACCTTAAGCCTAGCATTATGAGTGGTTGATACCCTAGATCATGGGTACTCACAAACATTTTCCCAGGGGCCGCACAGTTTGCTCTGTGATGTGACCTAGGGCCGCACTGATGCCAGCAGGGTGGCGGTCGGAGGGGTGGGGAGGGGTAGTGGTAAAGTGGTTGTAGGGGAAATGAAGCGTATACATCCGGTGTCTGAATTGCGCAATGTGAAACCAGAAACTGGGGTATAAATCCCGACTTCTCCACTTAACCAAATTGTGTGATCCCAGGCAAATGTTTTATTTCATTTTACCTCCTTTTCCTTCATCGTCACATTTAAGAACCTTGAAATACGTCTTCAGGATGTATGCTGTATAAAACCTTGTGGGTCTGATTTAAAAAGCTATAATATTGTTCATGTATAATAGAAACACAGCCCTCCCAAAGAGTTCACATAACAACTGACTAGCCTCTTAGTTCACATTGCTGTCAGGGTGTGGGGGGTGGATGGGGGATGAAAGTTTGTAAATTTATGTTTGAAAAATATCACTTTAAAAAATACTTCTCAATGCAGTGAAATAATCGTGTGTACTAAGGCGAAATGGTTCTGCAGATTAATGAAATGCACTTTTTGAATTTCAAACAGATCATACTTTTATATTTTCGCTTCAAGATGTATTTAATAATGAAGGTGTTTCTAAAGTTGAGTTCCAGGACACCCTAGTTACTCCCTTTTCAATTAGCCTCCAAATGAATACTTGCCCGTTTATTTATAATTTTTAGTGCTAATGCCAAGTCAAATAAAACAGCAGCACAGCACAGTGCTGCTGATGACCTGGGGGCCGCACGTAAATGTCAGGAGGGCCGCATGCGGCCCCCGGGCCGTACTTTGAGTATCACTGCCCTAGATGAATTAAAGACATTACAAAGCTGCGCTAGTAAAGAAGAAAAACGTTCCTGGCAGAAAATGCAGTGTGTACAAAGAGCAGATGATATGTGGGTTTCAGAAGAGGGAAAACTGGTTTTGCCAAATAGTCTTCTGTCACAATTTGCCCGATTATACCATGGGCAGGCACATTTAGGAAGAGATGCCATGATCAGATCCTTTAAGATTGATTGGTTCAATCCAAAATTCAGACATGCCGCAGAAATTACTTGTCACAGGTGCATCATCTGTCAACAGATGAACGCTGGAAAAGGAACCGTGGTAACTTTGAGCCACATTGGGAGAGCGGGAGGTCCATTTAACAAAATGCAAATGGATTTCATTGAAATGCCTGTTTGTGGAGGATTGAAGTACGTGTTGGTGATTGTGTGTGTTTTCAGTCATTGGATTGAGGCATATCCTACACGTAGGAATGACAGTCTTACACTTGCAAAACTACCACTCAGAGAATTAATACCAAGGTTCGGGTTTCCGGTTTCTATAGAATCAGATAGGGGAAGACACTTCGACAATGAGGTGATTAAACTTCTGTGTGCCGCACTCAACATTGAACAAAAGCTGCATTGTAGCTATCGCCCTGAAGCATCAGGACTAGTTGAACAGATGAATGGTACACTAAAATCAAGAATAGCAAAAATGTGTGCAGCAACAAACATGAAATGGCCAGATGCATTACCTCTAGTGCGGATGTCTATGAGAAACACGCCAGATAAGAAAACGCGACTGTCCCCCCATGAAATCCTCATGGGCAGAGCAATGAGGTTACCGGCGGTACCTGCAAATGCACTAGTGAATATTACAGATGATATGGTGTTGGATTACTGCAAAAGTTTGGCTGATGTGATTCGCTCTTTCTCTCACCAGGTGGAAGCTAACACGTTACCACCAATCGGCGAACCAGGACACTCTCTGCAAGCTGGAGATTGGGTGGTTGTCAAGAAGCACGTGAGGAAATCGTGTCTTGAGCCGCGTTGGAAGGGGCCATATCAAGTAATATTGACGACCACTACTGCTGTGAAGTGTGCCGGGGTTCCCAACTGGATACATGCCAGCCATACAAAAAGGGTAACGTGTCCTGTTGAAGAGGAACTTGAAAATACCGGTACGGTAACTTCAGGAGGAAAAGTCTCAGAGTCGGAGATTAGTCAAGGAAGATCTGAGACTACAGGAGAGCCCACTGAGAACAGCCTTGTCCCTCAAGCTGACAGTGAGTTCGAAAGAGGTGACGAAGTGCCTATCTCAGTTGAGGCAGCAGGAGAACAAAGGCAAGGAGAGGTTCTCCCAGAAGTAGACGAATACAATTCAGAGCCTGAATACAGTATAGAACCGGAAGTCGACGGAGAAGGAGAAGTGGTAAACTCAAACCGAAACAAATCTGAGTCTTCTGAACCAGTTGCAGGTTCGTCAAGAGAAAACACCATATCACAAGAGGAGGGTGTTGTCCAACGTCCTGAAGGAAAACATCGAAACAAGACACACAGAGGTGATAGTTGGCCAGACAAATCACATCTTAGAATAAGAGAAATAGCGAATGAGAAAATAATAGAGGAAAGTGATACTTCACAAGCAGATGATCTGAGTGAAGGAGAACAACAAGGTGAACGAAAATTAAAGAGAAAGAGAATAGCAAACAGAAGATATACAGGTCCTGAATGGGCATATGCTACAACCTCTGAATGGCAACAAGAATTCTTACCATTCTGCTTTGATCGAGAAGTACCGGGTCAATACTACGGTACCTGAACAATATGCAATAAGAGAACTGAGAAAAAAAAAAAAGTTGAAATCGTGAAAGCTGAAAAAGAAGAGTCTTTAGAAACTACCGGAAAGTGACATTAAACCTGGATTTGACTTCAAGAAACCTGATTACGACAAGCTGCTAACCTGATTTGACGAAAAGGGGTCCTGGAGTGAGTGAAGACGCTGTAAAATACGCAGAAAGAGTTTGCTTCTCAGAGTTGATTGTTGATCTGCTATTCTGATTCTATACAAACATGGCTTATAGTAGCAAAGGAAGTAAAGTGTGTGGTTGGTTAGGACTTATGATAGGTGTTGTATGCGCAATAATGATTGTGGGAGTGATTGTAGGAATGCCATGGAGAGAGAGTGAAACTATTAATGCAACTTCAAAACCTGAGACTACTACTACTACTAATAAACTATCACCATGGGAGAAATTTGAGCAAGACGCAAGACATCTGCATGAGGGAACTAATGCAAAAGGGGAACTTTCTACTAATGTTTTCTATCGCTTACTAAATGAGTATGTGGAAACTATGGATGCGGAAGACTGTTATGTATGTACTAAAATTCCTTCATCTGTGCAGGAGGGAGTTACTTATCACAGCCTCCCTCTTACTTATGGAATTAGCTGCAGCTTGCTATTAACAAGATTTTATGATCAAGAGCATGTGCAATACTTTTATTCAAATTTAGATGTTGTGTTTTCTTTTGTGCCTGTTATTGAATTCTTAAATAAGTTAGCTAAAGAGCATGATATTAAAATAGTTAGAGGATTCTTTGAGCCAACACTTACATTTGGAACTGCTTATGCACATCGCAATAATTTGACTTGCTTACTATCTCCTGTAGAGAAAAGCTTTTTAGATCACACAGATGATAGACGTAAAGCACTAAAAGAAAGATTAGAAAAAGGTTTAGAAAAACGTACTTATGCAAATGATTACGCTTATACTGCAATTAAAACACAAGGCAAATTAGCTATAGATGCATTACACGTAGGTAGACTCTGCATATATAGACCAAAATCCGATCAAGACAATTTGTTTGTGGGAACGAGTGAATGTAGGCATGTGTTTCTGTTTCAGAGCAAATGGACCTTTATGTTAAATGGACAAGACCCAGCGATTCCTGGAATCTATTACATCTGTGGGTTAAACGCATATTACCGTCTCCCTAAGGGATGGTATGGGACATGTTATTTGGGAATAGTATTCCCAAAGATATACCAGATTGATGACTTAAAACAAATACCTAAAACGTCTGAATTACAACATACCAGACAAAAACGAGAATCAGTGGCGGCTGTCATTGGTGACATATTTGGAGCTATAATTCCTTCAGTAGGGGTTATCCTAAATTCTATGAAAATTCTAAAGTTGTCTACTATTGTGGATAACAAGCTGACAAATTTTACAGGAGCTATACTTCTGATGGATACTGAACTTGCTGCAGAAAGAGCTATGACTCTTCAAAACCGGCTTGCTTTAGACATTCTTTTAGCAAAGAGTGGAGGTGTGTGCAAAATGCTTAATGAACGTCATTGCTGTTAATTTATACCTGATAACAGTAAGAAAATTAGAAGCATGCTTACTAACCTTACTAGAGATAGTACAGATCTGAAGGATCTAAAAGAACCTGGTGTTTGGGAGAAATTTGGGAAAGGAATTGCCCGGGTGGGAAGCTGGTTTACCAACATTTGGAATGGGGTACTTGCAAAAATTATGATGGGTCTATTAATTGTTTTGATTTGTTTATTGGGATTATGGGGAATATGCAAAATTAATGATAAAGTGAAAAGAAATTGGACTAAAAGAACCAAAAGAAATGAAGAAAGTGAAAGAGAGAAAATGTTCAATGAAATATGGGAAAGCTCACATAAAGGGCAGGATGTTGAAATGCGTATTATGCGCAAGGTGAAAAATTAAGATCAAAAGATTGTGTGATGACGAGCGTCATCAGAGGAGGGACTGAGAGAGTAGTTTAATATTACATATTATAGACGTGAAATACTTAAGATTAACAATGCTGCATTAAATAAAATATTCATTGAAACATATTCATTAACGTAAAGGATTTTCATGTGTGTAAACTAATGTCGACTGTAAGAAATAATTGTTCATAGTTTGCCTAACTGAGCACATTAAAACGCATAAGACTGCATTCGTTAGAGCCATATATCTTAAGTTAGCGCGAGTCGAGGAAAGCTGTGTAGCTCTCATATTAAAAGCGTATTTTTCTGTCTCTTCAGTGTGCTGACTTGCAAAAGGCCATGACCCAGCGATTGTTCTTTTTCTTCACTAGTTTGCAACAACACCCAACACTCCCATACGCATGTTAGTAGCTTCTAGTATAAAAGATATGTGCTTCAAAACAATAATAGACACTTCCAAGGACGGTAAAGCGAGAAGAAGAGAAATTTTGACCCGACGTGTGCCAGAACGGTGAAGTAACCCCAGATGAGCCACCTACGAAAATACGTCAATTATGAAGACCAATTAGAAATTAGGAAATTATCGTGAAATGACAAAATGCATTACTTAATGTATAATTTGATAGGTTACCAATGGTGGGGTGTATTGACTGACCAATAGAATTTTGGGGGAATGTATCACGAAAAAAGGGATAAAAACCCATGACACAAGAGACAAAGAGCATTAGGTAGGGAATTATATCGATTGCATCCCGAAACTCTGTCACTCTATTCGGTGATTTGAGACCTAGATAAAACCATCCTTGCCCATAGACTGCCCCATTACACTTTCCTTCTTATGCGGAAAGTGACCCTTGCCTTTAACTTAGATAGACTGACGGTGATCTAACTGATGTCCTGAAGACGAAGACCGATCCTGTATGCTGACCTATCTTGAGCAGGGTAATTATAAATGTTGTTAATGAAATCTACTTATTTGCCTTTTCTTTCTAGGTACCAACTGCTGTATGTTTTTGATTAGAGACCTTAATTAGATGTTTTCAAAAATGATGTTCCAAATTGTTTTGCATGAAGTCCAACATGCTAATGCTAATTAGAGGTTAGATGAGGCATCCATCCCGACTGACAAACTGACGTGACTGACGTGGTGCTATGCTGAACTTGTATCTCTAGAAGGTTCTATGTATTACGGTCTGCTTATAGTCAACTGATTGTCTATGCTTCTGATCTTTGCAATATTGAAAGTCTATTATGGTTGCCATCTTGTGATTATGCTTATTTACTTCTTGGTTTTGAGTTTGATGCATTTGCTATTAGATTGTAATCAATAGGGAATAAAATTCATAAAACTCCATTAAGGTGTGATTATTCATGACTAAAAGGTCATGGTTGCGCCGAATGCTTATTAATGCCTAAGGTGAGATATATTTTGGTGCTAACTGTTGATAATGTTATTGACATATTAATTGATATATTAATCAGTTACCTCGTCCTACGGTGTCTCACCACTGGGTCCAAAGATTCATTGGCCTAAAACAAGTCCTGATATGTATAAATAAACTTAAAGGGACGCGTTAACAGTGCCGAGAGGAAGATGAACGTCTAGAGGAATGCCTGGAATGTCTTATGGATTCCACTGGAGTCACCAGAACAGACTCTGAAGGGGGAGCCGGAAGAGGAGCCGTAGGTGTTACCGGTGTCTGCGGCAACGGCGGCTGTTGAGGAGACAGCTGAGGCGAAGCTGGAAGAAGGATGAGTGAGGCCGAGGATTCTGAAGTGGTATAAACCCTTCTAGGCCTCTTTGACTATCGCCTCGACGTCGACACACTCCTCGACGTCGAAGTACGGTGACGGCGGGTGCCTCTTGGCGTTGATCTCCCCCGTCGATGTGATGACGGCGACCGTCTTCGACGGCGAGCACTCTCCCTCGATGCCGATTGTCCTTGTCGCGTCGACGGCGACCCGGACCCAGATCTTCTCGACGCCGACTGTCCTCGTCCCGTCGACGGCGACCCGGACCCAGATGTTCTCGACGGCGAGCGTCTACGCCGTCTCGACGGCGAAATGGCTGCCGACGTCGAGCGATGCTTCTTTCTCGACGGTGAACCGGTCCTCGACGGCGAGCATGTTGGCGCCGTTCCTGGCCTCGACGTCAATGCCCTCGACGTCGTCGGAGACCTATGCCGTTTCTGAGCAGGTCTGGCAGAAGTTGCAGAGGAAACAGGGTGAGCCCTGGTAGAAGACTGACCTTCTCCTCGCTCTGTGGCAGTTTGACCACTTCTTCTCCTGTCCTCTCTTGCCTGAAGTCGAATTTTCTCCCTATCACGAAGGGTCCTTCTGGAGACAGTTCTACAGATGTCACAGGAGTCAGGTTTGTGGCTGGATGGAAGGCAAATTATACAGACCCGGTGTGGGTCTGTTTTAGCCTTTTTTCTTCCACAAGAAGGACATTTATCAAAAAGTTAAGGCATTCTAAAATAGAAAAACCTTAAATTTCTGTCAGAATTTGACAGAAAAGGTTAGCAAATGTTCACTCAATATTAAAAATGTCGAGTGAAATTGAAATTCAAAAGGTTTTAATTGAATTTCTGTCAAATAAAGGCTTTGTGAGGTAGAGCTCAATGCTTCAGGGTCCTGTCAGAAGGAGCCGGAAAAAAGAACTGAGGCAACTGCCTTTTGCTGTGCATGATGGGATACAGGAAAACTTTACTTTCTTAAAGGAACAGCTCTATTTACATTCTGTATAATGGCAGCCTATGGGCTACACTGCCCTGCATTGTTTTATTCTCATGGGAGGTGTAAATAAAGTATGAGAATGTATTTTTTATTACATTTCTAGAATAAATGAGTGTTTGAACGTGAATTTACAATACAGCTGTTTTCTTTTCAACAATTTGGCCTGTGTAGCTGTTCACATAGGCTGCACAGTGTATTCTTAAGTGGTTTTGACAGTCCTTTTTTTTCAAAGGGCTGGTATCTGCACTTAAGAATATACTTCACATCAGTGCTCCGGGGTCCCCGCAGGCGCGCAGAACTATTCAGTGCTTATGACTATACATGGAAATCCCCTACGAGAGAAATGAAAATACGCATCTTGCAGATCTATGAAGCACATCCATTCTCCTCGATGCAGGAAGGGAAGATCTGGTGAAGAGCCAGCATCCTGAACTTTTGTTTCCTTATGTATTTGTTCAGCAGCCTCAAGTCTAGAATCGGTCTGAAAACTCCTTCCCGACCCTTCTTTGCTACTAGAAAATAGCGGGAGTGCACCCCCTTTCCTCTTTGTGCGACTGGAACCTTTTCTATCGCCTTTTTCTGTAACAGAGCATGAACCTCTGTAAGGAAATGTAAGGAAATGGCTCCCTGTTGCAGTTACCCCCCACTTTTTGCCTGATACTGATGCTGACTTGACTGAGAAGTGTGCTGGGACCCTGCTAACCAGGCCCCAGCACCAGTGTTCTTTCACCTAAAATGTACCATTGTCTCCACAATTGGCACAACCCTGGCACCCAGGTAAGTCCCTTGTAACTGGTAGCCCTGGTACCAAGGGCCCTGATGCCAGGGAAGGTCTCTAAGGGCTGCAGCATGTCTTATGCCACCCTAGGGACCCCTCACTCAGCACAGACACACTGCTTGCCAGCTTGTGTGTGCTGGTGGGGAGAAAATGACTAAGTCGACATGGCACTCCCCTCAGGGTGCTATGCCAACCTCACACTGCGCCTGTAGC
The DNA here is from genome assembly GCF_031143425.1 of Pleurodeles waltl. NCBI lineage: Eukaryota > Metazoa > Chordata > Amphibia > Caudata > Salamandridae > Pleurodeles > Pleurodeles waltl. Next base: position 683,033,982 of record NC_090451.1, on the reverse strand, counting down.
ATAGGTAAGTCACCCCTCTAGCAGGCCTTACAGCCCTAAGGCAGGGTGCACTATACCACAGGTGAGGGCATAGGTTCATGAGCACTATGCCCCTACAGTGTCTAAGCAAAACCTTAGACATTGTAAGTGCAGGGTAGCCATAAGAGTATATGGTCTGGGAGTCTGTCAAAAACGAACTCCACAGCTCCATAATGGCTACACTGAATACTGGGAAGTTTGGTATCAAACTTCTCATAATAATAAACCCACACTGATGCCAGTGTTGGATTTATAAAAAAATGCACACAGAGGGCATCTTAGAGATGCCCCCTGTATTTTACCCAATTGTTCAGTGCAGGACTGACTGGTCTGTGCCAGCCTGCTGCTGAGAGACGAGTTTCTGACCCCATGTGGTGAGGGCCTTTGTGCTCTCTGAGGACAGAAACAAAAGCCTGCTCTGGGTGGAGGTGCTTCACACCTCCCCCCTGCAGGAACTGTAACACATAGCAGTGAGCCTCAAAGGCTCAGGCTTTGTGTTACAATGCCCCAGGGCACTCCTGCTAGTGGAGATGCCCACCCCCTGGACACAGCCCCCACTTTTGGCAGCAAGTCCAGGAGAGATAATGAGAAAAACAAGGAGGAGTCACCCACCAGTCAGGACAGCCCCTAAGGTGTCCTGAGCTGAGGTGACCCCTGCCTTTAGAAATCCTCCATCTTGATTTTGGAGGATTCCCCCAATAGGAATAGGGATGTGTCCCCCTCCCTTCAGGGAGGAGGCACAAAGAGGGTGTAGCCACCCTCAAGGACAGTAGCCATTAGCTACTGCCCTCCCAGACCTAAACACACCCCTAAAGTCAGTATTTAGGGGCTCCCCAGAACCTAGGAAACTAGATTCCTGCAACCTAAGATGAAGAAGGACTGCTGAGCTGAAAAACCTGCAGAGAAGACAGAGACACCAACTGCTTTGGCCCCAGCTCTACCGGCCTATCTCCCCACTTCAAGAAAAACTGCAACAGCGACGCGTTCCACAGGGTTCAGCGATCTATGAAGCCTCAGAGGACTACCCTGCATCTAAAAGGACCAAGAACTCCAGAGGACAGCGGCTCTGCTCCAAAGAAACATCTTTGCAACAAAGAAGCAACTTTGAAAGAACACACGTTTCCCGACGGAAGCGTGAGACTTTGCACTCTGCACCCGACGCCCCCGGCTCGACTTGTGGAGAACCAACACTACAGGGAGGACTCCCCGGCGACTGCGAGCCCGTGAGTAGCCAGAGTTGACCCCCCTGAGCCCCCACAGCGACGCCTGCAGAGGGAATCCAGAGGCTCCCCCTGACCGCGACTGCCTGCTTCTAAGAACCTGACGCCTGGTAAAGACACTGCACCCCCAGCCCCCAGGACCTGAAGGATCCGACTTCCAGTGCAGAAGCGACCCCTAGGTGGCCCTCTCCCTTGCCCAGGTGGTGGCTACCCCGAGGAGCCCCCCCTTGCCTGCCTGCTTTGCTGAAGAGACCCCTGGGTCTCCCATTGAACTCCATTGCAAACCGGATGCCTGTTTGCACTCTGCACCCGGCCACCCCTGTGCCGCTGAGGGTGTACTTTCTGTGCAGACTGGTGTCCCCCCAGGTGCCCTACAAAACCCCCCTGATCTGCTCTCCAAAGACGCGGGTACTTACCTGCTGGCAGATTAGAACCGGAGCACCCCCTTCTCCATTGAAGCCTATGTGTTTTGGGCACCACTTTGACCTTTGCACCTGACCGGCCCTGAGCTGCTGGTGTGGTAACTTTGGGGTTGCCCTGAATCCCCAACGGTGGGCTACCTTGGACCCAACTTTGAACCCTGTAGGTGGTTTACTTACCTACAAAACTAACAAACACTTACCTCCCCCAGGAACTGTTGAAAATTGCCCTGTGTCCAGTTTTAAAATAGCTTATTGCCATTTGTGTGAAAACTGTATATGTTATTTTGCTAATTCAAAGTTCCTAAAGTTCCTAAGTGAAATACCTTTCATTTAAAGTATTGTTTGTAAATCTTGAACCTGTGGTTCTTAAAATAAACTAAGAAAATATATTTTTCTATACAAAAACCTATTGGCCTGGAATTGTCTCTGAGTGTGTGTTCCTCATTTATTGCCTGTGTGTGTACAACAAATGCTTAACACTACCCTCTGATAAGCCTACTGCTTGACCACACTACCACAAAATAGAGCATTAGAATTATCTCTTTTTGCCACTATCTTACCTCTAAGGGGAACCCTTAGACTCTGTGCATGCTATTTGTAACTTTGAAATAGTACATACAGAGCCAACTTCCTACAACCTCTTTGCGTAATAAGCTGATGTGAGCTGGTCTGTATTTGGTTGGTGGCAATTGAGGAGGAGGTTGCCGGAAAAGAAGAGAGTATGCACTCTCTACAATGTTCAGCATCCATTTGTCTTTTGTTATGCCATGCCACTCATGAATGAAGGCTGTGATACTTACCCCAACCGGGGTGGTGTATGGTATTAAGGGAAGCGAATCCTCATTGTTTTGCGGGGGCTTTGGGGGTAGACTGCTGAGGTCTGCTTGACCCTCGGTCTCTTCGGGCTTTGCGAGACTGGAAGAGGGGACGCCCTTGTTTCTGTTGTGGTCTCTGGGACCAATGAGGGGTTTGAACCCTCTGTTGGAACGGGCGCCTGTCGTAAGGCCCATACCTTCGCCTGAAGTTATTCCTCCTCTCGAGGCGCACTGCCCTCATGGTGTCAACCTCCGCCTTCATACGCGCCATCTCATCATCCGTGTGGGTTTCAAATAGCGAGTTTCTGTTAAACGGAAGATTCAAGATACGTTGCTGCGCTTCCTGCTTTAATCCTGTGAGTCTCAGCCAGGAAGATCTTCTCACACAAACCCCATGCGCATAACCATGTGCTGCCAAGTCTGCACCATCTGCTGCCGCACTGATGATCTGATTGGACACCAGACTTCCCTCCTGAAGGATCTCCTGAAAATCCTGCCTGTCCTCTCTTTTCTGCAAACCTGCTCAGCGAGTCCCAGAGTGACCGATCATATCTGCCTAGGAGTGCGGAAGCGCTGGAGACCTTCATCATCGACGCCGCCGTGCCACACATCTTCCTCCCCAGAGAGTCCAGGTGTCTACTCTCCTTGTCCGGTGGAACCGTAGAGGATGACGCCACTGAATGCGTCTTACGGGCTGCTGCCAATATGACTGAGTCTGGTGGTGGATCAGCCCTGAGAAACAAAGGATCTTGATCAGGGGCCTTGTATTTCTTTAAGATCCTAGCGGGAGCTGAACGGAGGTTTGCTGGTGTTAAAAAAGTCTCCATAGTTGGTTGAAGAAGACCAGGCACAAGCGGTAACAATTTCTTTGAAACTGCCCTGTGTTGCAGGGTTTCAAAGATTACCGACGAGGAGGTTGAAGGTTCCGGGACCTCAGTATTTAGCTTTTGTGCTCCCCTGAGAAGCACCTCGTTGAAAGTTGTGATGTCGTCCACCGGGGAAACTCTAGCTGGTGGAGAATCCGTCAAAGTCGGGGAGTACCCTCTTACTGAAGACCCCGACGATGTGGACCAAGGAGACCTTCTGTGACGGCGCGATCTTGAACTTCTCTGGGAGCGTGACCTGCTCCTAGATCTTGATGTAGTGCGCCGAGGTCTAGTCGCAGACTGCCGAGACGTAGAATGAGCCCGTTCTGTACGCGCCGTTGGCGATGGTGTCCTCGGGAGAGAAGCCGTTGGTGAATACATTCGCGAGTATTGAGAGTCTGGAGAAGCAGGTGTTTTGTTAAGACTCTCCAATCACCTTGGCGATAGGTTTATGGGCGAGATGTGCCCAGACGATGCGGCTCTTGACCGCCTAGACGATCCACTCCTTATGGAGACCACTGGACTTGTTGGAGTGACATTCGTGTCAGCCGGTGTTTGCTGATGCTCTTCCCCTTGCGAGATAGGCAGCACCTGTCTCGACGTCGAAAGGTGTACCAACACCAAAGGAAGTATCATGGACTGCTCAGGTCTCGAGGTCGAGCGCCTCAACGGTGACCTGAGGTCCCTTGAATGTGATCGTCTCGACGTCGTATGCTTCGCCGTCGAGTGATGGGCCGCTGACGACGGAAGTCTCTGCTCTTGAGGCGATCTCGACGGCGTCTTCCGTGCCCTCGAGGGATGTGAGGCCTTCGACGGCGTATGAGCACAGCGGTGCTGGCTCGACGTCGATCGGCGGGTTGCCTTCAACGGAGATCTGCCCTTATGAATGCTATGTACCTTCGACGTCGTATCCATCGACGTCGGTCGGGTCGCCGTTGACGGCGATCTGTGACGATACGACGGTGGCAGTGATGACGTCGACGGGGAACAGACAGGCACCTTCTTACCAGCTGATGTCGATCTAGCTGTCTCTCCTGAGAATGGCTTGTTGACTGCCTGGGAAGTGAAGAGGACAAAGTTTTCTGCCTCTCATGAAGACCATGAAGCCTGATTTTCTCTCTGTCTTTCAGAGTCCTCTTTGACATGTTCTTGCAGTGTCTGCATGTGTCAGGGCAGTGGCTCTGAGGCAAACACACAATACAGAGAGAGTGTGGATCAGACTGGGCCTTCTTCTTCCCACAGGAAGGGCACTTCACAAAAAGAGAAGGCATTTTCCACTCAGGAAAAAATCCCCTCACTCAGACAAAGGTGAAAAACGTCGAGTGAAGGTAGAAAAACACTGTTTTTGAATATTTTTCTGTGAAAAAAAAACCAGAAAAATTGAGAGCTCAATGCTCCAGGATCCTCTCAGAAGAAGCCGGAAAAAAGAACTGACCTAACTGTGAACCAACTGTCACCTCTCCTTCACCCCTGAGGCATGGTGGGATACTGGAGGTGCTCAGGGTCTTAAAGGCACGGTGCCAAATTTTGTGGTTCTGCTGTATTGACCTGCATGCAGCCTATTAGCTAATAATGTTCTATTGTTTTCAGTGTCATTTTTCTCTTTTTTCACAGATGTTGCTAGTGCTTCTTTTCCTGGGCCCAGGTATGGGGCTTTGGAAAGTTTTTTCTTGTAATTTTATAAGAGAGTGTTTTTTGAAAAAAAAAAAAAAACTCCATAGAAATAAAGTGTTTTAGCTTGTTTATCAATATAGTCTGCATTGCTGTTATACACATGTATGCATGAATTTGGTATGAAAATTGTCTACTAAAAAATACTATATTTTTCTGGTATATTTCATACTTATACGTGTGTATTTTATATATGCTCCGGGGTCCCCGCACGGGGGCGGGAATATTCAATGTTTATGACTTTGATGAGGATCCCCTGGAAGAGAACTGTAGTTACAGGTGAGTAACTTGTTTTCTTATCCAGTATTGGATCTTTCATAAATTCACATGCTTGAATCTGAATAGCCAGCAGTGGATGGAGGGTGGGAGCATAGAAATCCTCTAAAACATATTAGCAAATAACCAGCTCATAAATCTTGTAATATGAGCCTAAAACATATATATATATATATATATATATATACACATATAACAGTATCTCAAACTATATTGCATAGCTATTATAGACTATTGCATATAGAATAGTTTGTACATAATAAAGGAAAGGTCTCACCTTAGTGAAAGAGATGACGTAAGACAGCTTGTCCAACTAGAGAGTCAGTTCTCTGCGACGACTCTAAACAGTAGTGCTGCATAAAGGAGTGCGTAGTCTTCCATCTCGCAGCCTGACATATTTTATCCAGAACAATGCCCTGAAACAGAGCAGCCGATGTGGAGGCTGCTCTCTCGTGGAGTGCGCTCTCGGGCGCTTAGTCAACGGTTTTCCTGCTTTGGTGTGGCAAAACTGAATTGTAGAAGCAATCCACCGGGCTATGATGGCCTCAGTGACTCCTGCTCCTTTTCGTCCATGAGCATAAGATCCCAACAGCTGATCTGATTTCCTTATTTGTTTGGTACTCTGGAGGTAAAATTTGAGGCATCTCTTGATGTCCAAAGAATGCAGAGCCTTTTCTGCGACTGTAGATGGATTTGGGAAAAAAGTTCGTAGTACCACGGGCTCATTCAGGTGAAATGATGATGGCACTTTAGGAATGTACCTGGGGTTGGTCCTGAGCAGAACAAAGTCTTCCGAGAAAACCAGAAAAGGTTCCTTAGTAGTAAAAGCCTGTATATCGCTGACTCTCCTGGTGGAAGTTAGAGCAAGCAGAGTTGCCACTTTCCATGTGATGTACTGGAGTTCAGCTCTGAGAATAGGTTCGAACGGAGCTTTAATTAGCTGGGACAGGACTACATTCAAATGGCACTCTGGCGGAGGTGGATGCACGGGAGGGAAAGTGCGGAAGAGGCCTTTCATGAACTGTTTAATAATCCTGGATGAGCCGAGTGAGGGCATATCAGCAGAGCGTCTATAGGAGGCTATAGCTGCCAAATGAATCTTAACCGATGCATGGCATAGACCGGCCTTTGAGAGGGTGAGAAGGTACGAGAGAATTTGTTCCGGCTTAATCTGTAAAGGATGGAACTTGTTTTGAGAGCACCAAACACAAAATCTCTTCCATTTGAGCTTGTACGTCTTATTTGTACTGTCCGCCCGTGCCCTAGATAAAATACGTCTGCATTCCTGATCAATGTTCATACCCTGGAACTCTCGGAACTCAGGAGCCAAGCGTGCAATTGAAGAGATGTTGGATCGGGATGAAGAATCTGACCCAGATTCTTCGTGAGAAGGTCGTGGTTGCAGGGAAGGCACATGGGATTGGCCACGGACCGGAGTAGAAGCTCCGTGTACCAATACTGCTTGGGCCATCTGGGCGCTATGAGAATGATCCTGCAGCACTCCGACTTCATCTTCCTGAGGAGCCTGAGGATCAACGTAATGGGGGGAAAAGCGTAGGCAAAGATCCCGGACCATCTCATCGAAAGAGCATTTCCCCACCACCCCGGGAGTGGGTATCGACTGGCGTAGAATTGGCATTTGGCGTTCTGGTTGGTGGCAAACAAGTCTAGGATCGGTTGTCCCCAGCGTTGGAAGATATCGTCGAGTACCTTCTGGTTGAGTTCCCACTCTTGGCAGTTGTCGTCCGTCCTGCTGAGAGAATCCGCTAGGACGTTGTTGACACCTGGCAGGTGCTCCACCCTGAGGCGAATATCGTGCAGTGTGAGCCAATCCCAAAGAGATTGAGCTTCCCTTGAGAGGAAGAGGGATCCAGTTCCTCCCTGCTTGTTGATATAAACCATACTTGTTGTGTTGTCCGTCCGGACCAACACTGATGACCCTGCAATGCGTGGAAATAAAGCCTTGAGCTGGAGGTGGATCGCCTTTAAATTCCAACAGATTTATGTGCATTCCTTTCTGAGCATCCGACCATCTTCCCTGAATGCGAATGTCTTGTAAATGGCCTCCCCAGCCTTCCAAGGAAGCGTATGTCGTGGTGATAAAATCTGCTATTGGAGCTAGAAAAGTAAGCCCTTGGGAGAGATGGTTGGTCTGAGACCACCATCGCAAAGCTTGCCGAATTCTTGGTGTAACACTTATTAAGTCGTCGAAGGATCCTTGCGACTGGGTCCATTGAAGCTGTAACTCCTCTTGTAAAGGGCTCATTCTCAATCTTGCTAGACGAACTAGTTGATGGCTGAGGAAATCATGCCTAGAAGTGACTTGAACAGTCGTACTGAAACAAACTTTTTTCTGGAAATACTGACGGCCAAGTTGGTTAGCTTCTGCTGCCGTGCCGGGGTGAGGTATGCCTTGTTTTTGATGGTGTCTAGTTCTGCACCCAAGAAGACTCTCCTGCGTGAGTGAAGGATGACTGACTTCTGTAGGTTTACTGTTAGCCCCAAACTGGGAAATAATTTCAGGCAAGCGTTTGTAGCCCTGGACGCTAGAAGTGAAGAAGGGGCTTTTATGGGCCAGTCGTCCAGGTATAGAAACACATGAAAACCCCTGTTGCGCAGAAAACCTGCGACTGGGGCAAGACATTTCGTGAAAATTTGTGGAGCTGACTTCAGACCGAATGGGAGAACTTTGAATTGATAATGGGCACTGGCCACAGTAAAGCGGAGATACTTGTGATGTTTTTGATATATTGGTATGTGGAAATAAGCATCCTGGAGATCCATTGTTGTTGTCATAAAATCTCCAGGATTGAGAAGGTGTAGGATATCCGACAGCGTGATCATCCGAAAGCTTCCTGAGATCTAGTATCAGTCTCCATTCTCCTGACTACTTCTTTATCAAAAAGAACCAGGAATAGAACCCAAGACCTTTTTGCTGAACCGGGACCTCTTCTATCGCTTCCTTGGCAAGCATCAGGAACACTTCCTGCTGAAGCAGGCGAAGATGGAACGGTTTGGATGTTCCTGGTGGATGGTGTGGTGGTTTTTGTATGAATTCCAAAGTATGACCTCGTGTCACTATATCCAGCACCCATTTGTCTGATGTTATGTTTTTCTACTCCTGGATATAATTGGAGATGTTCGCTCCCACTTGTTGAATCTGTAAATATTGGGGAAAAATAGCCGGTGCCTGGTGATGATCATTGTTTTCTGGGTTGATCCCGGTTTTGGGAACCCTGTCTTCTCTTTCCTCCCTGTCTGGCGTATGAGGCAGTGGATGGATGTCTATACTGCTGCTGATAGGATGGTCTATATTGGCGCTGCTGATATTGCCTGTGAAAGGAACCTCAAAATGAGGTGAATCCCCTTCCTCTTGCACCCCGAAAGGGCTGTTTCCGGTACTGGAAGGTACCTAGGGACTTAGGGCCTGATTCTAACTTTGGAGGACGGTGTTAAACCGTCCCAAAAGTGGCGGATATACCACCTACCGTATTACGAGTTCCATAGGATATAATGGACTTGTAATACGGTAGGTGGTATATCCGCCACTTTTGGGACGGTTTAACCCCGTCCTCCAAAGTTAGAATCAGGCCCTTAGTGTCAGCCTTGATGGCCTGCCACGCGTCATCTACATGCTTGCCGAAGAGAGATTCTCCGTCGTAAGGCATGTCAAGAATTCTGGACTGCACTTCCGGTCCAAAAGATGTGGCCTTGAGCCAACCCTGTCGGCGTAATACCGCAGCACCGGCCAGCTGACAAAACCCAGTGGAGGCTATATCTACAGCGCAGTCAATTATCTCTTCAGACGTGCACTCACCTTCTTGGAGGATCTTCCGTGCCTCTGCTTGTTTGCTTTCCGGGATGAGGTCCATAAAAGCCTGCATATCAGACCATATTAGTCGTTCGTAACGACCCAAGATCGCTAAGGAATTTGCTTCCCGAACAGTAATTGCTGACATGGACGAGAACCTTTTGCCTACGTTATCTAATCTCCTTCCTTCTCTATCTGGAGGAGTAGAGATAGGCGCAGACGGGTTCCTAGAACGCTTTTGTGCCGCTTGAGAGATGACAGAGTCCGGCTTTGGGTGACCAGTTAGACATGCGGGAGAGACCTGACTTGCCTTGTATTTCTTGTCAAGCTTTTGTGGCACTGGTGAAACTGTTGCCGAGTTGCGCATGATCTTGATACCCTCTGTAGGAAGTTGGCTCTGTATATACTATTTCAAAGTAAGAAATAGTGTGCACAGAGTCCAAGGGTTCCCCTTAGAGGTAAGATAGTGGCAAAAGTAGATCATTCTAATGCTCTATTTTGTGGTAGTGTGGTCGAGCAGTAGGCTTATCAGAGGGTAGTGTTAATCATTTGTTGTACACACACAGGCAATAAATGAGGAACACACACTCAAAGACTTACTCCAGGCCAATAGGTTTTTATATAGAAAAATATATTTTCTTAGTTTATTTTAAGAACCACAGGTTCAAGATTTACAAGTAATACTTCAAATGAAAGGTATTTCACTTAGGTACTCTAGGAACTTTTAATAATCACAGTATCATGTACAGTCTTTGTAAAAATGGCAATAAGCTATTTTAAAAGCGGACACTGCACAAATCAACAGTTCCTGGGGGAGGTAAGTAAATGTTAAGTTCACAGGTGAGTACAACACTTACAGGGTTCAAAGTTGGGTCCAAAGTAGCCCACCGTTGGGGGTTCAAGGCAACCCCAAAGTTACCACACCAGCAGCTCAGGGCCGGTCAGGTGCAGAGGTCAAAGAGGTGCCCAAAACACATAGGCTTCAATGGAGAACAGGGGTGCCCTGGTTCCAGATAGCCAGCAGGTAAGTACCTGTGTCCTCGGGGGGCAGACCAAGGGGGTTTTGTAGGGCACCAGGGGGGACACAAGCAGGCACAGAAAGTACACCCTCAGCGGCACAGGGGCAGCCGGGTGCAGTGTGCAAACAGGCGTTGGGTTTTAGATAGGAGGTAATGGAGGGACTCAGGGGTCACTTTAGCGATGCAGGCACAGGGGGAGCTCCTCGGTGTAGCCACCACCTGGGCTAGGCAGAGGGTCGCCTGGGGGTCGCTCCAGCACTGGAGTTCGGTTCCTTCAGGTCCTGTGCGCTGCGGGTGCAGTGTGGGTTCCAGGCGTCGGGTCCCTTGTTACAGGCAGTCGCGATCAGGGGGTAGCCTCTGGATTTCCTCTGCAGGCGTCGCTGTGGGGGCTCAGGGGGGTCGTCTCTGGCTACTCACTGGCTCGCAGTCGCCGGGGAGTCCTCCCTGTAGTGTTGGTTTTCCACAGGTTGAGCAGGGGGCATCCGGTGCAGAGTGGAAAGTCTCACGCTTCCGGCGGGAAACGTGAAGTCTTTAAAGTTGTTTCTTTGTTGCAAGAAAGTTGCAGGTTGTTGAACAGGGCAGCTGTTCAAGGGAGTTTCTTGGTCCCTGTTGGATGCGTTGCTGTTGCAGTTTTCTTCGAAGTTGGGAGACAGGCCGGTAGGGCTGGGGCCAAAGCAGTTGTCGTCTCAGTCTTCACTTCAGGGCTTCAGGTCAGCAGTTCTTCTTCTTGTTAAGGTTTCAGGAATCTGATTTCCTGGGTTCTTGGGTGCCCCTAAATACTAAATTTAGGGGTGTGTTTAGGTCTGGGAGGGCAGTAGCCAATGGCTACTGTCCTTGAGGGTGGCTACACCCTCTTTGTGCCTCCTCCCTGTGGGGAGGGGGGCACATTCCTAATCCTATTGGGGGAATCCTCCAAAACCAAGATGGAGGATTTCTAAAGGCAGGGGTCACCTCAGCTCAGGACATCTTAGGGGCTGTCCTGACTGGTGGGTGACTCCTCCTTGTTTTTCTCATTATCTCCCCTGGACTTGCCGCCAAAAGTGGGGGCTGTGTCTAGGGGGTGGGCATCTCCACTAGCTGGAGTGCCCTGGGGCATTGTAACACGAAGCTTGAACCTTTGAGGCTCACTGCTAGGTGTTACAGTTCCTGCAGGGGGGAGGTGTTAAGCATCACCACCCAGTGCAGGTTTTGTTTCTGGCCTCAGAGAGCACAAAGGCTCTTACCCCAGGGGGTCAGAAACTCATCTCTCAGCAGCAGACTGGCACAGACCAGTCAGTCCTGCACTGAAGGATTGGGTAAAATACAGAAGGCAGCTCTAAGATGCCCTCTGTGTGCATTTTTTTAATAAATCCAAAACTGGCATCAGTGTGGGTTTATTAGTCTGAGAAGTTTGATACCAAACTTCCCAGTATTCAGTGTAGCCATTATGGAGCTGTGGAGTTCGTTTTTGGCAAACTCCCGGACCATATACTTAATATGGCCACACTGTACTTACAAAGTCTAATAATGGACTCAGACACTGTAGGGGCATATTGCTCATGTAGCTATGCCCTCACCTGTGGTATAGTGCACCCTGTCTTAGGGCTGTAAGGCCTGCTGGAGGAGTGACTTACCTATGCCACAGGCAGCATTTTGTGTGCATGGCATCCTGAGGGGGATGCCATGTCGACTTTTCCTTTTTCTCCCCACCAACACACACAATCTGCAATGGCAGTGTGCATGTGTTAGGTGAGGGGTCCCTTAGGGTGGCACAATATATGCTGCAGCCCTTAGGGACCTTCCCTGGTCACAGGGCCCTTGGTACCACTGGTACCTTTTACAAGGGACTTATCTGTGTGCCAGGGGTGTGCCAATTGTGGGAACAATGGTACATTTTTGGGAGAAGATCACTGGTGCTGGGGCCTGGTTAGCAGGGTCCCAGCACACTTCTCATTCAAGTCAACATCAGTATCAGGCAAAAAGTGGGGGGGTAACTGCAACAGGGAGCCATTTCCTTACACCCTCGCTCCGTATAAAGTTAATAATAGGAATGGCCCTTACCGACTTCCTTGCTCCTTCTTTAAAATCATGGAGGAAGCCTTCAGATTGCGAGGCAGATGTTGGTAGGTGGAAGCGTGCAGCAGGCTTATTCATTAAATTGTGAAAACCACCTATATCCTCCAGTGGAGAATCTGAAGGGCGAGGAGGCGTTGGAGAAGGAGTGGTGGCTAAGTAGTCATCCCATTCCTCAGTAGGATGCTGTGGCGTTGATATCTCCCCTTCTTCCTCCTCTTCCCCTGATGTCGAAACTTCATCTCCAGGGGAAGTAGCTAACACAGAATGAGGAGTCATCCTAGGAGTAGCTGGAGGTGGAGGTAACGCTCCTTGGTGTAACAGGAGACGTTGGCGGTGGTGGTTGATCTTCTGCTGTAACTGGGAACCTCCTCCTATAATCCTGCAACACTGACTGTAAGTCCTGGATCAAGGAGGCAGGCATCTGGACAGAATCTCTTGGTTGAGGCGGTTGATAATAGCGCTCCTGATGAGAGTAATAAGGTTGATATTGATCATACTCATCATCCTCATCCTCTTCCTGGTATTTGACATGCAACTGGGATGGGCTGTGTGCATCTCCAAATGGACCCTCATCCGATTCCTCCCAGTCCAGCAAATGAGTAGGTAATAAGGTTGACACCCTACTTGGTGAAGTGTCTGTAGGATAGATCGCCGATCTGGGCAAAGATGTGATCTTAACCATGGCTCGAAGATCAGAAGACCCAGAAGCGGTAGGAATGGCCTCTATTTGGCTCAAAGGCACCATTGGTATGGTCGATGGTGTCAACGACGATGGGCCTGTCGACGGCACTGTTATAACCGATGATCCTTCCATCAATGATAGTCTCGTCGACGATGGTGTTGACGACAGTGGTCTCATCAATGGTGGTCTCGTCGACGGTGTCCTTGTCGACGGTGATAGAGCCGTCGAAGCTCTCGTCGGTGGTGTTGCAGTCGACGGGGCTTTTGTAGATGATGTCATCAACGAGGATGGTCTCGTCGACGAAGGCGTCGACGTTGTCAGCGACGCACTTTTTTCTGGAATCCTCGTCGACGGAGGTTTAATAGAAGAAATAGGAGCCTTTACCACCGACGTCAAGGTAGTCGTCGCCGACGATGGTCTCGTCGACTAGGTGGTGAAGACGGTAGATGTGAACACCGTCGTCATCGTCACGGTCGTCGACGGTGGTGTCGTCATCGACTTAATTTTGATGGAGACTTTTCTAGAGGTAGGAGGCTCAGAGGAAGGAGAACGGTGGGACAACTCCTTCTTTTGATGAGGAGAGGATGGCTCAGAAGAAATTGATCCCTATAAGCCTTTTGCACCTTATCTATGATGTAATTTCTGCTGCTTTCTTTTTTTTTTTCACCTGGCCCAGGTCCTCAGATTTGGACCTTATGTGTGGCCTTTCTGATCCACTCTCCTCGCCTGAAGTACAGGATTTTGCCTGTAACCATGTCAGAAGTCTACCCTCATGGTCTCTGAGGGTCTTTGTGGAAAAAGTACGGGAAAATCTTGCAGTCCTTCACCTGGTGTTGTGGGTATAGGCAGTATAAGCAGTCTTTATGTGGATCATCCACATGGAGCCTTTTCTTGCCACAGGTCTGGCAAGGGCGGAAAAGGCCTTTTCTAGAAGAATCTGACATCCTTGGAGTTTCCTTGAGAGAAAAATACTTCTGAAGAAGCAGAAAACTGAGCAGAGCTCAGGGAGACTTCCTTCACACGACATGCGGTAGAAAATCTGAGGGAAAGAGCTTCTCTGGAGAGTGTTCTAGAGGGTGCTGGGGCCTGATTGGCCAGCAGCCAGGTTTGGGTCCTTTCACAAAAGGACTTAGATATGCTATATGAGTGAATTGTGTTACCATTATAGCCTATAGAAAAATATTTTTTATTTGTTAATTATTGCTTTTTTATGTACTGTGGGACTCCCACTTCGACAACGGGGATGATTCAAGCATGTGAATTTATGAAAGATCCAATACTGGATAACATATCATGACCATTTTAAAAGCCTGATCGCTTATGTCCTCAACGTCAGACGTATTTATGAAATACCAATATATTCCCACACAACACTAAACCACAATTGTACATTTCAATTCAATGTCACTACACTTAATCACACATGTATACAAACTCTTCCACACAAACCAACATATTAGCTTTGCATTTCATTCACATATAAGCCTTTCTGAAGCAACGTTGAAGTTCAGAAATATGGCTAAGGTAGTACCTGAACATGTGAATTTCTTTGTATGTTTTGTGTTATAAACATTACTAATACCCCATCAACTTAAATCTCCATTATCTTTTGCTTTAGCAGGAACGTTCATACCTTTTTAAAGATGTTTGACATTTATACTGAATGAAAAACTAACTAACTTGTAATCCTAGTTCACCAGGGGTATTCCCTCTAAATTAATGACAGTTTGAATATCCTAGCACATGTGAATGATCTCGGAACACAAATTTAAAGATCATTTTTCAGGTTTCTCAGCCTAATCAATACAACAGGCACAAAACAGCAAGATTTACTAAGTTTCATGCTATTAGCCAAAATGGTATAAACAGAAGCACATTTGGCTGAGAAACAGTGCTTTAAATGCTTAAGTAACTTAAAATAAAAGAGGAAATGCTGTTCCAATATAAAGGATACACATGGTACAATTCAACGCTAGCCCTCTCGGAACCTAAGTAGTCTGAACTAGCCCATTCCACTATGTGAGGAAGATCCTGACCATGGACCACCAACATGCCTTTTGAAATGAATTTCACTGTGAGGTGAGATCAGAGAGGAGAAGGAAGGTGTACTAGATTTAGGAATATGTGTAAGGAATTCTGGGCACTATTATTAGATTACAATGTAAAAAGCCAAGTAATGCGATGAGTTTAACTGAAAGGTGCCAAACTATGCTTCAGATTCAGATTTGTTGGTTTTGTCTAATTTAATGAAAATAACAGTATCCAAGAGTCCAAGTCATGTATAAATCTTTGTGCTCACTGAGAAATTATTCACAAACAAATAGCGATGATTGCCCGTGTACCCAGAATAGGAGATTGCCAGCCAAACAGCAACAAACACCACACTGAAAACAGTGCAGAAACCCGGCACAGACAAAGCTCACCCCATAGCAGTTCTAACTCTCACACATACCACCAACACACACACGTCCCAAGTTAGGATGAGGTCTACATTCAGAGGCATTTCAATGCTCATAAGCATCAAACTGATGTGGGGAAAGTCCTCACCCTGGCAGGCAGAAATCTATGTCTCTGGCCGCACATATAGTTTGCAAGTTATTTTTAATGCATAAATCAAACAAACAAATGTTTGAGAACATCTAACTTAATTCAATAACAAATTTAGGGATAGGCAAAGAGGCTCAACCTCGTGAGCCCAACTGTCATACCTCCCGTATACATTTACTGGCTATAACTCCAATGTTGGAGGCAAAGCCCTTGCAATAATAAAAGAAAACAACGGCCCCTTAATAGGGAAGTCTATACCTCGACTTCCTCAGTAATGATCAACAACCATTCAATGATTGGTCTTTATGCAAGGAAGAACTATTTTATTCAGTTAATTTATAGTCAAAAGGAAAAGCCTAAAGCTTTTTCACTTAAAGGCTTTTAAAGATAAATTAGTGCTCCCAACGACACAAGGGCGCAGCTAAAGTGAAAATATTGATTATAAAGGTGTGCATGTACTATACAATATATATACGTCATTAGTGGCTGATAAGGATGTTGAGGTTTACACTTCCCCCTTAAGGAACCATTGTTTTCTTTTATTATTGTATTACCCAGGTCCCAGGACTACTAGGTTGCCCCTTGTTCTTTAAACTTGCCTTTGCAGGCATAATTCTCACATTCACCAGAGACATATAGGGCACAAAGTGACATTGTTTTGGAAAACCAAACATACTGCTATTTTCACTAAACAACATAAGACACTGAACGGAAGTGAGAACCTGTAGAACTTGGCGGACTTTCATTAAGCAGTTTTGGAGTTGACTGCAAACGTAAGTTATCTGAAAACTTTTCTGTGTTAAATGTGAAAGAGTCATGTGCTTGTACTTCTCTTCTAATTTTGATCCCACTGATCAAGCTGTATCAAGTTTTGCACCCTGAAAGTTAAAAATGAAACACCATTTCCTCAAAGTTGGTGCAAATTGGTGAAGGAGGTCATAACTATTTGGAGTAAATGATGGGATTCGATATGGAATGATGCGTCTCTGTAGTTAAGGCTGACACCTCACTCCAAAAGAAATCCCATTTTTGTATTTTATATTCAGTGGCAGGTTCGCCTTAAACATGTTCCTAACCTATTCTGTTTTCTTCTTGAGAGGCAATCAGATATCTGATGTACATCAGAAGCCCAGGGCGATACTCCCGGGGGACTCAAATTGGAAGTAGAGTTTTGTAATATGTTATCCTTAAGTCTTATACCCTTTATGCATGATTAGTCAGGGGTTAAGCAAGGCTGTCAAAACCATGCTTTTCAACTTCCGAGATTTATGCCTCATCTTCATTTTTTGTATACAGGTTTCTCTTCATCTTCTCTTCCACAAAATGGGCTTTCTCTTACTGGTAAATTCATCTTGACATGGACTACTGTGATCGACAGGCAGAGATGTTTCCATTTACATTCACCCCACCTCCACACAATGATAATTTAGACAGAATTTAAAGGCACAGTGGTGTTCTCAAGCACTGGTTCTCACCGTGGCTCATCGGACACACACTACAGGTTTTCTCACTGAAATGAAATGTAGGTTTTAAAATGTCATAGCCAAGGGGAGCACCAGGAGGCAGCCCTGTGGGTCAACAAAGTAGGCCACATCGTCCAGAGTGCAGTAGAGTTTTTGGCTGGTTGAGCTCCCTCACTCAGTTCAGACATAGCTAATATCTGTTTAGTATAGCTCAGTCACCCTCACATTAGGGCAATGCACGCTCACTAGCAGTAGACATCTCCTGAAACCGCTGCGTGACCAGCAGTGACTGACCCTTCCACAGGATTCATGCCAGGCAATTAAGTTCCCCTGAGACTTAGCACCTGCATAAAGATATTAAAGTCAACCCAGTTGTCTTTCTCTACTCTGAAAAAGCCAGAAAAGTTTTCAAGTGTTAGAGTAAGAAGTGATCAACAGCTCCCCACACTTGAAAGACATAATTCTAATAGAGGTCCTGAATTTTTCATCGCATTGCAAAACATTTCTACCCAGCTACAAAGCACTCTCTGTGTTGACCAGATTGAGCTGATTTCTTTACACCACTTTTCCTAATACTATTAGCAAATGTTTGTGATAAATATCCCTGATTCCAGACCATATTTTTGCTCCTCCACTCTGCCCATACCTCACAGTGACATTCGTTTCAAAAGACAGGGTGGTGATCTATTATCAGCATGCCATAGTGTTTAAGGTCACTGAATGGGTGGGTCTCGCTGCAATAAATGATCAAATTGCCTTAGCTCAACCACAGTGGCCTAATGTTTGTTTCTGAGCAGCAGCATCACAATGTTTCAGGGAATCACCCTGTGACAGCTTTATAAGGCAGCATGCCCCCATGACTTGGGTGCCTAAGACAGGCCAAGAATGCCTAAAGGGACATCTAGCCAGTAATGCTCCCAAAGTATGCACACAGAGACCAACTCAGTTAATGAATACAGCAGATGCTGCACATCAAACAGTGTTACATACTGTGGTATGGAAATTGTGAAAGACTGCAAAACTGTAATCCAAACCTCCATAGTGCCAGTAATCCCTAATAAAAGCCCAAGCACTTTTACCATTAGCACCATCAGGTAATGGTACAGGTCACTTACTTTCCAACCGCTGCACCAGTTCTTTGTCTTGAATGGCCTTTTCAGGTTGAATGTTCATTGCTTCAATGGGAATGTAGAGGACAGTGTGACTCTGCAGTTTGTGACGTGTGTCTGGAAGAGGCAAAAGCAAATCAGAGAAAGATTCTGGGTTTTTTGGGAGCACAACAGGAAAATGTGAACAGCTCCATTTGTTGTGTGGGATGTGCCTGATAAAGGATCATCCACATGCAAATAGCTGTTCCACAAAGGTGCAGAATTGCTAGAAAAGTACACAATTGTTGGGCTACAATGAAGGCGAACCACATAGATCAAAGTGTGTTTCAGGGAGGTTAGCCGATATTTGTGTTATATCCTGTATGCCAAGGAAGTGATTGCTCCTTCTGTACTCCTCTCAAAGTCTCTAATTATGGTCTGTCTCTCAAGGCTTGTTCCTGACTCTGAGTTAGCCAAGGTAAGGAGACTACTATAACAATCTGAAAGCAAATAGTAGTGCCTGGTGTTAGTGACTTCTAGGGAGGCATGGCTACTGTACTCATTCCTCACCACTTCAGTCCTTAGCCAGGCCAACAGCAACTTAAATAACAGTTTGACAACAGATGATCAAAAAAACATATGAAGTACTTAATGCCTCAGTATGCTATCGCAGTTCTGTGGTGTCCTGAGACATCTCAATATAAAGGTACTCAAATGTGTCTGGGGCCTATTGCAATGTCAGAGCTACTTTGGAGCTCAGCTTAAGTTTACTTAACTTGAATCATATACAATAATTTGAAATTGATGAAAAGACCACTTGTGATGTTAAAGTCCTCTATCTTTTTGACCATAAGTGTTATGTGAAGAGCGCTTATCCACATCAATACATGTCGTTGTCAAGTCCACAGTCCCTTTACCTGACTCACTAACCATTTTTCTGTCTCACTGTCAAATGGTCTATTGAAAGAACATGCAATGAAATGGAGAACAATAACCTGTCTTGTAGCCCTTAAATGCCCCCTCCTCCAAGACTATCAATTACAGGTGCTGTGGGTCTTTTTGGTGTCAAGGCTTTGTGTTGCCCATCTACCCTGTCTTTAATCAAGGCACGGAGTGGAAATACCCACAGCAAGGTCGCTGCTGCTCCGCATACTCCCCTCTGTGCTCTTCACCACCATGACCCCGCCCCTTTAAAAATAAAACGATAATAAACATAATCTATTATCGTTTTATTTTTAAAGATTTGTAGCTGCTGCTGCCGCAGAGCCAGGGTCGACGCTCCTCTACAATAGCGGACAAGCCTCCCCTGGCCACTTATAATAATCACACTGTTGATACTTTTACATAATAGTAAAGCCTGCCTGACCAGAATAGTATGTTCGGCATCATGTATCTGATAGGCATTTTTAAAACAGTAACAGAACCTAACTGCAACGTTTAAATAAGTGTAGACACCCATTCTGGGGGTGGTGGCAGCATTACAAAGATTGAAGACCTCTGATATATAGTGATCATAGCATCCCCATCTTTGCTGCTCTGAAAAGACTGTAGTAATGGCCTTTCATAGAGGATCCCTGCAGACAGCGCTTCATTATACATATCTAATATCACTGTATAAGTATGTCTTAGTATGCAACATAAAGTCTACAAGACGCTCTAGCTGTATTTAGCATTTCAATTTCTCCCTTTATTTTGAGATGGAAATTAGTTATTCTACTTCCGCAACTGTGTGTGCAGACAAACCAAATCCATCACGCAAACATAGTTGAGAACATGCTCAGGATCCACCAGAGATTAAGAGATTGTGAGACAGGACTGCTCATAGGTTGAATGCATGCAGTGACAATTTTTAGTTTGATCAACTGGGGTATTAATTTGTTTTTCTTGTTATCTGTGATGAGGTTAGTTTTCTGCTCTTTCTAAAAGGGCTAGAACAAAGACCTCAGGTTGACGGCTCATATAAGGGTTAAATCATATTGTTTACATGATTGCTTGCAGTATGCTTTCATATTTATTTATTTTTAAATTATGAATATTCTCTTTCTCACTTGTCCTTCGCTTCTGAAGCATGCTAAAAATTGAGACTTCAATTTCATCCATTCCTATCAGTTCTGCGTCATTCTCCTATCTCTTAGAATCACAGGTATTGACGGACCCCCTGCTGTATATGTTAATTAACTACTATATAGTTTCTTACACGTTTTAACTCAAGTAATTCCTTTAGCGCATATCTTAGTTTAGAATATGAAACAATGTCAAGCAGAACCAAATGTACTTCATATTTCTGGCTTATTTTAAAATATCATCTATGGTATGCTGTCCATATGGTTCTTTATTCTGGAACGTTTTGTGAGTGGTGAGATCCCAGCAGGGGATTTATTTGATTTACAATAAAGGTAGGTTAGATTCTGTTGAACATCCTCCAACACACACTTTGCACTGTAAGTGAGCGTGGGAAACGGTT
Source organism: Pleurodeles waltl (assembly GCF_031143425.1). Lineage (NCBI taxonomy): Eukaryota > Metazoa > Chordata > Amphibia > Caudata > Salamandridae > Pleurodeles > Pleurodeles waltl. Next base: position 683,013,565 of record NC_090451.1, on the reverse strand, counting down.
ACATTAGCTATCCAATGAGACCGATCTGTCTCAGCCTCCAAACTCTAATTTCAACCAAGATATTAACTACGGTGGGAGGGAAACAGCTCAGACTGCCCTATACAACACCGAGCAGTTTGGAGAATAACGAGCAAGCCTAAGTAAGGTACACAACAGGAATGAAGCGGTTGACAAGATGGCCTGTACATGAAAGTGGATGCTGGGGTTCTATTGTTGCTGTTGTGGTAAAGAATAACAATCACAGTGAAATTACCAGTGAGAGATGCAAGAAAGCGATGCAGCTGAGCAGAGAAGTGGTTCTTTATGCTCTCTGGCCAAGAGCTGATGCTGAAGAAGTGTGGGGCATAGATCCCATTCATGAGCCGCAGCAAGGCCTCAATGTATCCTCCACGTACGGAGCCAAATTGTAGATTGTCTTCCAATGTTTCCGGCCTAAGCTTGGCATTTTCTTTGCGGATAAAAAACATAATTTGATCCACACTCTGTCAAAAGACAAGAAAAAAACAAAACCTAAGTCAAAGAATAGCCACTTAACATTATGGGGTTTCTCCTCCTAACAACAGTATACGTTAAATTACAAAAAGAAGACTTTACAACGAATATTCCCACTGATGTTTTATGTTATAATGGTGAAGAACGAATGCACACTGAATTCAGAAAACGTTTAGCTAAACTGTGGCAAGTAGACACTCCTGATAGGTAAGCATTAAGTTTCATTGTAAAGTAGTCCGATCAGTACACAAGGACAGACAGAGATGCAGCTGAGCAACGAAAGGCTGAAGACAGGAGCTACTTGCTTAGTCTGGGATTGAGAAGAAGGGAAACAAAACACTTTTAAGTATGTTGGTTGAAAGAGAAATAGGAAGGCTGGAAATGTGAGGCTTGAAGAAGTTACATATTTATCTATAATTCCGGCAGAATTTGCTGTAGGCCTGCGGCAGGGGCCAGGTGGACACTGGGGAGAGAGGAAAGAACTCTTATGCTGGTAATTGTTTTCATAATGCAAAGAGGGAAGTTGTTGATGATGTCACTGAAAGGAACTTTTCAATGTCACAGTGCAGAACGCTGTTGCAACAATATTTTGTAATATTTGTGCCATGAAACACGAGCAGATTACCTTACCTGGAGAGGATTGGATGAGGATAGGTGAATGGTGACCAATTTAGAGAAGGAAAAGTTCTGTCAGAGCTTGCAAAAGTTAAGGTGAGTAATGCCAATATCGCCAATTGTGATGAAGTGACCGTATGAAACTAAAGGAGCTCAGGAAAGTGTTTCTGTCATAGCCAATAACAGTTTTCAGTGATTCACAAGAAATAGTCAAACAACTTGAAAGGTGTGTCAGTATCCTAAAAGAACAAGTTACATACCTTCGGTAACGAGGTATCTGGTAGAGACTCTATCTAGCTGCAGATTCCTTACCTTAGAATTCCCTGGCGTCAGCTTCGAATCCAGAATTTTTTCTGAGCAGTACCCTGCGCGGGCCGTCGTCGTTCGGATCCATGTGCGTCGACCAGCTCCGAGTGCGTGGTCAGCGTCGTTGGAGCCATCTATGACGTCACAGTTGTCTATATAGACGCCGTCTCGGCGCGCGTACGTCAGTTCTTTTCCCACAACTTTCCACGCCAGAAGCGCAAAGTCATGGAAGAACCAACAGTTATGGATTTTATCTCTTTGTTTGACTGTTTGAAGTAAAAATTCTTACATGCCTTTGAGAAAGGCAAAAATGCCAAAATCTTTTATATTTATATATATATATATCTGTATAAAAAATATCCGCAGAGTGGGGAGGCTTGGGTGGGTGTAAGGAATCTGCAGCTAGATAGAGTCTCTACCAGATACCTCGTTACCGAAGGTAAGTAACTTGCTCATCTGATAGAGGCTTCTAGCTGCAGCTTCCTTACCTTAGAATAGATACCCAAGCTATAACCCCTGGCAGTGGGTCTGAAGGAGATTTTTATATCAGGAAGTACTGTAAGACAGAACGGGCAAAATGCCCCTCTCTTCCCACCTGGCTATCCAGGCAGTAGTGTTTTGCAAATGTATGCAAGGAAGCCTATGTCCCAGCCTGACAGATGTCCACCACAGGTACCCCACGTGCTAACGCAGTGGTAGCAGCCTTCCCCCTAGTAGAATGAGCTCTCAAGCCCTCAGGAGGCTGGTTCTTTGCCAAAGCGTAGCAGATCTTTATACAGAGAATGACCCAGCGTGAAATGGATCGTTTCTGTACTGCCCGACCCTTCTTTGCACCAACGTACCCCACAAAGAGTTGGTCGTCCACCTGGAACTCTTTAGTGCGGTCAAGACAGAACGATAATGCTCTTTCTGGGTCCAGCCGATGGAGACGCTCCTCTTCCTTAGAGGGATGCGGAGGTGCAAAGAAGGTGGGCAAGGTGATACTTTGACCCAGATGGAAAGGGGTCACCACCTTGGGGAGGAAAGAAGCACGAGTTCTGAGAACCACTTTTTCAGGAAAGATTGTGAGATGCGGCGGTTTTGATGACAAAGCATGTAGCTCACTCACTCTTCTGGCAGATGTAATTGCCACCAAAAAGGCTGTCTTAATAGTGAGCAGCCGAAGAGGACAGTTATGTAAGGGCTCGAAGGGAGCACACATAAGGAAGGTAAGAACCAGATTAAGGTCCTACTGGGGCATAACAAAAGGAACAGGGAGGAACAAATGCACAAGCCCTTTCAAAAATCTCTGTACTATAGGTGATTTAAACAAAAATGGTTGATCGGGCAACTGAAGAAAGGCCGATAAGGCTGCAAGAAAGCCCTTGAGAGTCCCTAAGGAGGAACACTGCTGGGTTTGAGACAATACAAACAAAAGGATATTAGACAGAGAAGAAGAAAGAGGATCAATAGATCTATCTGTACAATATGAAACAAAATGTTTCCAACGGCAGGCGTAGATCGACTTAGTAGAGGGACGCCTGGCTGCCAGAATGACATCACACACCTCGGGAGGGATGTCATAAACCATCAACCTGAGTTGACAGGTTCGGTTGGAGAACCTTCCCCTGCTGGTGCGACAGAAGATTCTCCCAAAGAGGCAGCCTGACTGGAGGACCGATGCTCATTTTGAGAAGCTCTGGATACCAAACTCTCCGTGCCCAATTCGGAGCCACTAGAATTACCTGTGCCCGGTCGTTCTCGATTTTCTTGAGAACTCTGGGCAGAAGTGGTATAGGCGGAAAGGCGTACAGGAGGCCTGAACTCCACTGGTGATGAAAAGCGTTGCCTAGCGATAGCCCCCTTGGAAACTCCAACACACAAAACTGCTGACATTGCACGTTCTCTACGGAGGCAAACAGATCTAACCAAGGCTCTCCCCACTGCTGAAAGAGTCCTTGCGCCACCTCTGGATGGAGACACCATTCGTGATCCTCTAAGCATTTTTGGCTGAGCTCGTCCGCCCTGGCATTCAGAGAACCTGCCAGGTGTTGAACCACCAGGGTCATGCCCTGATGTTCCAGCCATGTCCAGAGACGTAAAGCCTCTTGACAAAGGGTCCACGACCCCACACCACCCTGCTTGTTGCAGTACCACATTGCAGTAGTGTTGTCCGTGAAAACCTGCACCACCTTCCCTTTCACAACAGGAAGAAATGCTTTTAATGCTAGTTGGATCACCCGAAGCTCCAGCAAGTTGATGTGGAGCCCAGACCTCCACCTCTCCCAGATGGCCACCCCATCCCAGAAGTGACACATCTGTCACTACTGTGAGATCTGGTTGGGGAAGTGAGAGGAGTCTGCCTTTGACCCAATCGCAGTTCACTAACCACCACTGCAGATCCTTTGCAGTCTCCTCCGAGATCTGAACCACGTCGGTAGGATTTCCCTGATACTGTGCCCATTGGAACTTCAGGTCCCACTGCAGAGCCCTCATGCGCCATCTGGCATGCTTGACCAACAGGATGCAGGAAGCTATGAGTCCCAACAGCCTCAGAGTCTGTCTCACCGAGATCCAGGATAGAGGCCGAAACATCAGTATCATAACCTGAATATCCTGGATCTGCTGTTCGGGAGGATAAGCCCGATACTGCACTGTGTCCAGAACAGCTCTGATAAAAGTGAGCTTCTGAGAGGGAGTCAGTTGTGATTTCAGCACATTTATAGTGAACCCCAGCGAATGCAGGAGATCCGCCGTCGTCTGGAGGTGGCGGACGAGAGCCTGGGGTGTAGAAGCCTTCAGCAGCCAATCGTCTAGGTAGGGGAAGACTGAAATCCCTGACCTGTGCAGATGAGCTGCCACCACCGCCATCACCTTTGTGAACACCCGAGGGGCACTGATGAGACCGAAAGGAAGCACAGTAAACTGAAAGTGCTCGTGTCCCACCTTGAACTGCAGGTAACGCCTGTGGACTCGCAAGATAGGAATGTGGAAATACGCATCCTGCAATTCCAACGCTACCATCCAGTCTCCTTGGTCTAGGGCAGACAAAACCTGAGCAAGAGTGAGTATCTTGAATTTCTCCTTCTTGAGGAAGAGATTGACGTCCCTTAAATCCAAGATAGGGCGAAGGCCTTTGTTCTTTTTGGGAATCAGAAAGTAGAGGGAATAACAATCACTGCCTACTTCTGATATCGGGACTCTTTCTATGGCTCCCTTTGCCAAGAGAGCCATAACTTCCTCGCGGAGCAAAACCAGATGGTCCTCCATCAGCCATCCCTTTTTCGGCGGGATAGAGGGAGGGAAAGACTGGAAGGGAGTAGCCCTTCTGTATGATCTGCAGGACCCACTTGTCCGCTGTGATGGAAAGCCAGTGAGGGAGATGAAATTGAATCCTCCCTCCAACTGGATGAACGTGATCCTGCAGAACCACACTTTGAGGGCTTGGGCGCAGTGGAGGGGGGCTGTGTGGTGGCCTACCTCTGGCCAGGCCCTCTGGGTCTGATGGTGCCACAACCACGTCCTCTTCCGGGATATTGTGAAGCCTGAGGACAGTGGCTAAACTGTGGATGGCGTGGTACCACGCCCCTTTCAAAGCCTCAAAAGGGGCGAAAGACAGACTGCTGTCGTACTGGTGCTGAAAGGCCCAAGGATCTGGCCGTAACTCGAGAATCCTTGAACCTCTCAAGCGCGGAGTCTGCCTTTTCGCCAAAAAGGCGGGAGCCATCAAAGGGCATGTCCATCAAGCTGGACTGGACATCCCCTGAGAAACCAGTTGCACGCAGCCAGGCGTGGCGACGTAGGGCCACTGACGATGAAATCGTTCTACCCAGCGAGTCAGTCGTGTCCAAATCACACCTGATCGTAAACTTGGCTGCATCTCTCCCATCCTTGACACCCTGGGTGAGAGTGTTCCGTACGCCCTCCGAGACCTGGGGCAGCACCTGTGCCACTGTATCCCATAAAGTATGGGCATAACGGCCCAATAGGCAAGAGGTGTGTACGGACCTCAGTGCCAGGCTGGTGGAACAAAACATCTTCTTCCCAAGCTGGTCCAGCCTCTTGGATTCCCTATCCGGGGGAGCGGAAGGGAAGGCACCACGGGAAGTAGAGGCTTGGACAACCAAGCTCTCAGGAGTGGGGTGTTGAGTCAGGAAACTAGGGTCGCTCGGAACGGGTCTATGGCGGCGGCCGACCGTCCTATTCACAGGAGCCCCTGTGCTGGGTTTGGCCCATGTACCCAGAAGGACGTCTGTAAGAGCCTCATTGAAGGGCAACATTGGCTCTGATGTTGTCACCCCCCCCCCCCCCGAAGCACTTCTGTCAGGATATTCGTCCTGACTGGCACCGTAGGCAAATCTAGGTCCAAGACCTCAGCTGCCCTACGCACCACCATAGCAAATGAAGCACCCTCCTCCGTAGCCACATTAGGAGGAGAGACCATACCAGTATCTGGAGACGTGTCCAGTCCACTGGCCTCCCCTCGAGCCTCATACCAGTCCTGTTGCAAACCACATTCTAAAGGGTCCTCAGACCCCTCCCATTCCTCTCCTGCGTCTGGCTGATCTAAATAATGCTCAGACAATGATCTGGGCCAAACTGGCTCCGTCGAAGTCGTAAGACATTGTTCCGGCTCCAGATCATCCGGAATAAGGTGGGCACCAGTGGCGGAATCGTCGACGTCGAAACCGGTGCCGAAGGAGGTCGACTGTGTGAGACCAGCGCCGGTCCAGATCAGATATCGGATCCTGGGGTCCCCAACTGCGCCGAGGCCGAAGCCGCCAGCGTCGAATCTGAAGAGGGCACTGCTGACCCCGCAGGGCCCAAAGACCCCTCCACGGGTGCAGCCCGTTCAAAAACGATATGCATGGCCTCGTAAAATTATTTTATCTGAGCGGGGGTCGATCCGGTCCCCGGAAAGGTGGGAAAACGTGGAGTCGGCCCTGGCGACGGCTCCGCAGAACCGCGCTCGGAACGTAGACGGTCCACAGACGCCTCGTCGGCCGACGGGCGTGGCAAAGACGAAGTCCGCTTGGACTTCTTCTTCTTTTGCCTCTTACCGTCAGATGACCTCGAATGCGAGGAGGAGGACTTGGGGCTCCGGGAGCGGTGCCGCGACCTCCTCCTACAGCGGGACCGTGACCACCGGGGAGTCGTGCCAACCAAGGATGAATGCCGGGCTGCAAGAAGCTTGAGGGATCTCTCCCTCAAGGCATTCGGAGCCATGGCCCGACAGTCGGAGCACGAGGTGGAATCGTGGTCCTTCTCCAGGCACCAAAGACAAACACAGTGCGGGTCAGTCACAGACATGGTGCGATGACACACACCACACGGCTTGAACCCTGTCTTTCTCGAAGACATGACTTCAGTCAAAAAAGCCTCGACAAACCATCAAAGAAGGGTAGCTCTTTCCGGAACTGCGCTTTAACCAGCACAGAAGGAAAAGAACTGCTGTGCGCGTGCCGAGACGGCGTCTATATAGATTACCGTGACATCATAGATGGCTCCAACAACGCACGCAGATACGAACGACGCTGCCCGACGGCGCCCGCAGGGAACTGCTCAGAAAAAATTCTGGATTCAAAGCTGACCCAGGGAATTCTAAGGTAAGGAAGCTGCAGCTAGAAGTCTCAATCAGATAGATTTTTTTGAAAAATGTATAACTATACAAGTCAGCCTAATTGAGTTCACTCACAGGGTGGCAACAAGGAGATCGAAACAGAGCAACGATTGTGGTCCATAATGCCCTCAGCACAGACTATGAATGGATACTTAACACTGGGATCTGAGCCTGATATATTTAGCAGGTTGACAGAGTAGCTGAGTGATACATCTCACAGAGTGCTCGCACGCGGGGCTCAATGTGAGGGGAAAAAAGTGTTATGAATTGTAATATTAGACTAAAGATGTAATTGTTATTTGTGAAACGAAAGAGTCTTGTATTGAGTTTTCTTGGGAAGGTTAGCTGTCCTTAAAAGAAAAAAAAGAAAAAAGAAAAAAAATGTAGATCTGTTGAAAATTGCTTTACCATCAATGATATCAGAAAGTTGTCTCAACTGGAGAACACAAGTAAATAATATTATCGAGGAACGCAGTGTGATAGTATATCTGGCAGTGTGGCAAGGACAGACCACCCTGAACCTTGTATCACTGAAGCACAGCCAACTTGACTCAGGAACATTTATTATTCCACAGAAATTTCTGAAACTACTAATCTAGTTCTTTAAAGTAGGATAACTTGATCATAATAGGAAGATTGGCCAATAAAACCAATATCAATTGGAGAATTGTCATTTTGCTCAAAGCGACACAACCGATTAATGCCAAGAGAAGAATAGCCCATCCCTCTAGCAAGCCCTTCACCTTCAAATACGTTGCTTGAAGGTTTAATTGAATTATTTGTGAGTAATCATAGGACACAATAATGCCCAAGTAAGTATCCAAAAGGCCATTGCGGCGAGTATGACTGTTGCACCACATCAGGGTGATCTTTGGGGCAAGAATTAAAAAGCAAAATGTCTGTCTTTGCTTGATTAACACTATATCTCCCAACCCTAGTATATTCCTCGATTCTATTTAGAGTCCTTTGGATATTCACCTGATCAGCTTTTAAATACAGAATAATATGGTCTACAAATAATTTGATTTTTAACATCCCGTGCAAGGGGGTGGGCAATCACCTGGTCTTGCCGTATTTTTGCTGCAAGTGGCTCAAGGAATAGGGCAAAAAGTACAGGAGACATCAGGCATCCCTGATAAGTGCACCAATTGATTTTAACCCTGCCGGCTTTCCTAGAATAACTATATCTTTGGCTTTGACATTGTGATAGAGGTGCCAAAGTATCTGAAGAAACTCATCCGGAAAACCACATTTCCCTAAAATAAAAAACATTACTGTAGGAAGCTGGCTCTGTATATACTGTATCAAAATGAGATATAGGGCCTGATTCTAACTTTGGAGGACGGTGTTAAACCGTCCCAAAAGTGGCGGATATACCACCTACCGTATTACGAGTTCCATAGGATATAATGGACTCGTAATACGGTAGGTGGTATATCCTCCACTTTTGGGACGGTTTAACACCGTCCTCCAAAGTTAGAATCAGGCCCATAGTGTGCACAGAATCCAGGGGTTCCCCAGAGGCAAAAATAGATAATACTAATGCTCTATTTGTGGTAGTGTTGGCGAGCACTTAGGCTTATCAGAGGTTAGAGTTAAGCATTTGTTCTACACACACAAGAAAGAGAAGAAACACACACTCAATGACTTAACTCCAGACCAATAGGATTTTATATAGAAAAATATGTTGTGTTTATTTATTTCTAGAACCACAAGATTCAGCTTGCAGCTAAGTACATAAAATGTAAGGTACTTTGCATAGGTATAATCATAACTTTGAAAGGAATCAACAATGTATGGTTTTCTTTAAAATAGCAAAAAGCTATTTTAAAAATGGACACAGTGCAATTTTCAACAGTTCCCAGGGGAAGAAAAGAATGTACAGTTTTACAGGTAAGTATTCAACTTACAGTTCCTATGTCCCGGGTTTAGGTAGTCCGTCGTTGGGGGTTCAAGTTAACCCCTAACACCCACCACCCACCAGCAGCGACACGGGATTGGTCGGGTGCAGGTGTCAAAGGAGAGCCCAGTTAACGTGGGCTCCTATGGAGATGGGGGATTCTCTGAATCGAGTCAGCCAGCAGGTAAGTACCTGTGACTCAGAGGGCAGACAGGGGGGGTTCAAGAGAGAACTGCAGGGGCCCTAAGTAGGCACCAAACACACACCTTCAGCGGCACCAGGGCAGCCAGGTGCAGGGTTCAAACAGGGCATCGGGTTTCCAATGCAACTGTATGAGGGAACCCCGGGGTCACTTAGAGGCTGAAGGTGAGTGGGTGGTGGGGGGGGGGTGTCAGGCAGGTAGGAGGACCGCCTGCTGGTCTATGCTGCACAGGGGGTCAGGTTCTCCAAGGCCTGGGGGCTGCAGGTGCAGTGGGTCCTTTAGGCATCGGACATCTTCGTCTGGAGCCCGCAGTCAGGGTGGTCCTCTGGATTCTCTCTGCAGGCATCATCGTGGTGGTGTGGAGGGGCCAAACCAGGGTGGGCTCTTGCTCCAAATCACCTCGGGACCCTTTCTTGCTTGGTGGACCACCTGGACATGGGCCGTGGGTGTCGGGTGCACAGGGGTCAAGACTCAAGCATCCGGAGTGAGGTGGGAGTCCTTGGTTTAAAGTTTCCTTTGGACAGAGCCACTGTCCTCGGGAGTTCTTAGTCCTTTGGGGTGCAGGGCAGTCCTCTGGAGTTGTCAGAGGTCGCTGAGCCCGCTGGATGCGTTGCTGTTCTTCTTGCAGGTTCTTTGAAGGAGGAGACAGGCCAGTAGGGCTGGGGCAAAAGCAGTTGTCGTCTTCCTTCTTCTCTGCTGGGGTTTTCAGCTTAGCAGTCTTTCTTCTATTTCTAGGTTGCCAGGAATCTGGTGAGCTGGGTTCTGGGAAGCCCTTAAATCCTAGATTTAGGGGCGTATCAGGGGAGGGGGGGCACATTCCTATCCCTATTGGGCCTTATCCTCCAAAACAAGATGGAGGATTCTGCAGGGAAGGGGCACCTCAACTCTGGACACCTTAGGGCTGATCCTGGCTGAGGTGGGCACTCCTCCCTGTTTTCCCTCATTTTCCCACCGGACTTGTCGCCAAAAGTGGGTCTTTGTCCGGGAGGCGGGCATCTCCACTAGCTGGGGCACTGTAACCCGAGGCTTGAGCCTTTAAGGTTCACCACCAGGTGTTACAGTTCCTGCAGGGGGAGGTGTGAAGCACCTCCACCCAGGACAGGCTTTGTTTCTGACCACAGAGTGCACAAAGGCACTCACCCCATGTGCTAGGAAACTCTTCTGGAAGTGGCAGGCTGGCACAGACCGGTCAGTCCTACACTAGCAGTTGGATTAACATACAGGGGGCATCTCTAAGATGCCTTCTGTGTGCATGTTTCAATAAATCCCACACTGGCATTTGTGTGGGTTTATTGTGCTGAGAAGTTTAATACTAAACTTCCCAGTATTCAGTGAAGCCATTATAGTGCTGTGGAGTTCGTAATCACAAACTCCCAGACTATATACTTAATATGGCTACACTGCACTTACAATGTCTAACAATGGACTTGGACACTGTAGGGGTATATTGCTCATGCAACTATTCCCTCACTTGAGGTATAGTGCACCCTGCCTTAGGGACGTAAGGCCTGTTAGAGGGGTGACTTACCTATGCCACAGGCAGTGGTTTGTGGGCATGGCACCCAAAATAATTGTGGCCCAATGGATGAGAGGACCTCCGGACACATTACCCTTTAGTGTACCTATGAGGAGGATCCCCCCACCCTCCAACGCAATGTGAATCATGCATAACCAATCACCCCAAAACAGCAGAGACATGAAGGCCTATAATCGCACGGTGATGACATTGAGTGCCTTGATGCCCTTCGCCCCCATCAAGCTTTCCCCAGAAAGAACACTGCCTCCCAACATAAAGTTAGGTATGCATAACCCCTGCTCAGAGGTGGAAATCGAAAATGGAAATGGAAAATAAGGACAATAAGGCCAAATGCGACATGGCAATAACCTCACAATACAAACGAGCATTGAAAGTGAAGAAACAAAGTGTGTCGTGAATTGGAAACAAAGAGATGAAGTGCAACATGCATAAACTTATCAATGGATCGAAGAGTACATAAACCTGCCACAATAGTGTGAAAGTGCTAAATGCGTAGCGCGAAAAACTGTTGTGCTATACATTAGAGGGGTTGTAGGCCCATTGTAAAGAGGACCTTAAAACACAACAGCCATTGGCAAGCTCAGGCAAGGGATCCCCCTCACCTCCCAACAGAAAGTGAAATATACGTAGCAGCTGATCTATTCCCCAGAACACAAAGAGGCATTAAAGCCTATTAAGTCTAAAGTGCAATATGCATAGCAGCAACTCAGTTGTGAAAATGGGGAATAAGGACATTGAAGCAATGTGAGGCATATCATAACTACTTGTAGGCAATTTTTTACTTGATTATTCTAAATGTTTTTAATGTTTTACTTGACAATTTTTTACTGCTGCCTGTGTTAGCGTGTGCAACTTTGTTTTGGACTTAAGAATTTTTCTCTGGGAGCGCCGGAGCCCGCGTTCTGAGGCTACCGGCTGCTCCGTTTTTCCTATCTTCTGGGCTGGGACACCTAAGACCGCCATTTTTGTGAGCGGTCTAGCTGCTCAGTTCTTTGAGCTGGGCCGGGTCGCCCCGCACGGCTGTATTTAATGCCGGACGGACGCCCTGAAGTGCCCAGAGCCCAGAGGTGCTGCCTTTTCCACTTCCAACAGGTTAGTCTACACTTCTCTGCAGCTACAGGCACTCAGAAATACTGGACCATGTCCATCCTCCTATAGTATTGCTGGGCCCCTCGCTCCCCTCCCATGCTCAAATTGCTCATGGACTGCCTTGCCATCTACACTTTCTGACGCCCCCTCTTTTCAATCTGGCAGAATGCTGCTGCCTAACTGCTGCTCCTTACCAGCTCACTCTCTACACATTTATACTCTTCTAGAAGAACTCTTACCTGATGCCCTGTTTCTTACTGAAACTTGGTTGGACGATGATTCCACAGTGGATATCTGTAACTCTTTGCCTTCTACATATTCTATGCTACATTTGGATAGACCCGTTATGAGAGGTGGGGGCATAGCCATCATTCATAAAAAAACCATTAAGTGTGCTATTTCTCCCTCTGATATCCCTGACTGTGAGAGCTTGTTGTTCTCACTATACCTGTCCTCTACCTTTACTTTTTCTGGAATCTTGCTTTACCGGCCTCCGGGATCTGGTACCTGCTTTCTGGATGCTTTACCTGAGGTTGCAGCCAGCCATATTTGTAAATTCTCCAACCTAACTATTTTGGGAAACCTTATTATCCATTTTGATAATGTAGATTGTCCCTCTGCTAAATTGTTATTAACCTCTCTCTCTGCACTTAAGTTAACCCAACACGTAACTGGCCCCATTCTTCTTAAAGGCCATACCTTGGAACTTATTTTCAGTAATGTTGCTGACCTCATTGCTGCACCCCCTCTGCCGCTAGTATGGACTAATCACTCCCTTCTATCTTTTACTTTCCCCTACGATGCTGTGCAGGATTTGCCTCCCAGTCCTTTAACGACTGGACGTATTTGGTCAAAGTTGGTCCCTGATGAGTGGCGTAATGCCCTCCGGGCCCTCCTTATGACCAACAATCTCCTCGCTCTAGAATCCGCAGATTAATTTGACAAATGGGTTTCTTCTTCCCTGGATGCCATTCTGCCGGTCAAACCCAGAGCGAAAAAATCATCTCACAAGCCCAAACCTTGGTTTTCCCCTTCCCTTCTTGAATTGAGGAAGAATTGCAAAAAGTTAGAAAGGTTATGCGAAAGAACTACAGTCTCCCTGCTAGAGAAATTTATAGACAATCTATTAGATTATACCACCATAATATTAAAATTGCCCAGTCCCCTTATTATGGTGCTAAACTAGAGAATTCCTCCTGTCCTCAGAAATAAATTTTTCACATTTTTAAAGAGCACACCACAACTCCCATGCCTGCCTCTACGACAGAGGCCTCTATCAATCACAGTAACCTACTGGCACTACATTTTCAGGATAAAGTTACCAACATATATTCCGGGTTCCCCTTTTCTTCTCAGGAGTCCCCAGATGGTCAGGTCCTGGGTCCCCTTTCTGCAGGGATGGATAAGTTACTTACCTGTAAATCCTAGTTCTCTTCCAGGGGTATCCTCATCAAAGTCATAAACATTGAATATTCCCGCCCCCGTGCGGGGACCCCGGAGCATATATAAAATACACACATATAATACATGTGTAACAAACAGTCATGCAGGCTATCATGTTAAAAACAGGCAAAAATGCTTTATTTCTATGAAGTTTTTTATTTATTTTTTTATTTTATATAATAAAGACTACAATAGAGCATAAATATCTACCCAAGCTCCTAAAACTAGGCTTAGGGAAGTAAGCAGCAGCAAACTCTAGAGAAAAAATAGAAAAAACTGCATTGAAAAACAATGAAGCATTCTTACCCAATAGGCTGCATGCAGGTTAACACAGGAGAACCATAACAACTTTGGCACCGTGCCTTTAAGACCCTGAGCACCTCCAGTATCCCACCATGCCTCAGGGGTGAAAGAAAGGTGACAGTTGGTTCACAGTTAGGTCAGTTCTTTTTACGGTGACAATATGCATAACTGATTCAAAATACAGTCTGTCCTGCACTTCTAGGAGACGTGCGTCCGGGGAGGAGGGTGGGTTGTTTATGACTTTGATGAGGATACCCCTGGAAGAGAAGGATAAGTTACTTACCTGTAAATCCTAGTTCTCTTCCAGGGGTATCCTCATCAAAGTCATAAACATTGAATATTCCCGCCCTTGTGCGGGGACCCCGGAGCATATATAAAATATACACATTATACATGTGCAACAAACAGTCATGCAGGCTATCATGTTAAAAACAGGCTAAAATGCTTTATTTCTATGAAGTCTTTATTTTTTTATTTTTTATATTTTTTTATATTAAAGACTACAATAGAGCATAAATATGTACCCAAGCTCCTAAAACTAGGCTTAGGGAAGTAAGCAGCAGCAAACTCTAGAGAAAAAATAGAAAAAACTGCATTGAAAAACAATGAAGCATTCTTAGCCAATAGGCTGCATGCAGGTTAACACAGGAGAACCATAAAAACTTTGGCACCGTGCCTTTAAGACCCTGAGCACCTCCAGTATCCCACCATGCCTCAGGGGTGAAGGAAAGGTGACAGTTGGTTCACAGTTAGGTCAGTTCTTTTTACGGTGACAATTTGTATAACTGATTCCAAACACAGTTTGTCCTGCACTTCTAGGAGACGTGCGTCCGGGGAGGAGGGTGGGTTGTTTATGACTTTGATGAGGATACCCCTGGAAGAGAACTAGGATTTACAGGTAAGTAACTTATCCTTCTCTTCCAGGGGATCCTCATCAATAGTCATAAACATTGAATAGATTAGCAAGCCCATCCCTAAACCCAGCGGACTGTCCGATAGAAGTGCAGGAATAGATATGTCTTACGCAAATAGATTTCTTAGAGAGGCCTGCCCCACTTGGGCATCCGCTCTTGCATCTGAGTCTAAACAGTAATGTCCTGTAAACGTATGGACAGACTTCCATGTAGCAGCCTTACAAATCTCAGATATCGGAACATTGTTAAGGAGAGCAGCAGTAGACGCTTTTCCCCTTGTGGAATGTGCTCTAGGCCGCGCTAGTAATTGTTTATTAGCTAGCTGGTAAGTATTAACAATACAAGAAACTATCCATCTTGATATTGTTCGCTTAGATGCTGCCTCTCCTGTCCTTAAATGACCATAGTTTACAAACAAGCGGTTAGAGTGTCTAATCGATTTTGTCTTGTCCAGATAAAATTTCAGCACTCTTTTCAAGTCTAATGAGTGCAATGCTTTCTCTGCCGGAGTCTCCGGATTGGGAAAGAACGTCTGTAAAGATATGGTCTGATTGATATGGAATTCTGACACCACCTTCGGAAGGAAAAATGGGTGAGTTCGTAGAACCACTCTATTGTCATGAAAAACCGTGTACGGTTCTTTTGAAGACAAGGCCTGGATTTCACTGACCCTCCTCGCTGAAGTAATGGCCACTAGAAAAGCCGTCTTCCACGTAAGGTGTTGTAAAGAGGCCTTATGTATAGGCTCGCAAGGAGGGCCCATAAGTTTTGCCAGGACTACGTTCAGTTCCCATGGAGGAGAAGGTCTCCGAATTGGCGGAAAAACTTTCTTCAAACCTTCTAAGAAATCCTTGACTACAGGTTTTGTAAAGAAGGATTCATGAGAAGGCGACTTGCGATAGGCCGTAATAGCAGACAAATGTACCTTAATAGATGATACCTGCAGACCGGACTTCGCTAGATGAAGCAAATAGGACAGTATGACATCCTCCTGCGCCCGTATGGGATTATGGCCTTGCTGACAGCACCATATGTAGAATCTCTTCCACTTAAAAGCGTAAGAACGCCGCGGGGAAGGCCGTTTGGACTCTTTCAATATGTTCATGCACTCCTGCGAGAGCCCTAGGTGCCCATACTGCAGGAATTCAGGAGCCATGCTGTTAAGCTCAGAGAGGGTAGGTTGGGATGTAGAATCCTGCCCTCCATTCTGCTCAGAAGATCCGGTCTGCACGGCAGCCTCCTGTGAGGTTTTGAATTGTCGGGGCCATTGTGGCGCTATAAGAATCATTCTGGTCCTGGATCTGTAAAGTTTGCTGATCACTGCCGGAATGAGGGGAATCGGCAGAAAAGCGTAGAGAAATATCCCTGACCAGTCGATCAACAGGGCATTCCCTCGCGATCCCGGACGGTAGAACCTGGATGCGAAGTCTGGGCATTTCTGGTTTACTTCGTCTGCGAAGAGATCCAGTTGAGGCCGACCCCATTGCGCGAAGATGTATTCTGCGACTTCCCCGTGTAGGACCCAATCGTGAACGTCCTCCAGGTGTCTGCTCAGAAAATCTGCTTCCACGTTTTGCTGACCTGGCAGATGAACTGCTGTAATTGACATTCCTCTGGCCAGGAGCCAATGCCATATCGCTTGTGACTCTCGCGATAGGGGTAGGGACCTCGTTCCCCCTTGTTTGTTCAAGTAATACATCGTGGTTGTATTGTCCGTCTGTATCAATAGAGTTTTCCCCTGAATTAGCGGTATGAAAGACTTGAGAGCCAGATGGACCGCTCTGAGTTCTAGCAGATTGATGTGGTACTGCTTTTCCTTGTCTGACCACAGACCCTGCGCTTGAAAGGGATCCAGATGAGCCCCCCATCCCTGAAGAGACGCATCCGTTACTAGGGTGTCGGATGGAAGCACCTGGTGAAACGGAGCACCCACTGACAGGTGAGGTCTGTGCATCCACCATCTCAATGACTGAAGTGCTACCGCCGGTAGCTGCACTGTGTCCTCCCAGCGACCTGTTCTCTGGCTCCAGTTGGTCTCCAATGCCTCTTGGAGGGGTCTCATGTGGAGTCTGGCATTTGGGACAATAAAAATGCATGATGCCATGGAGCCCAGCAGCGATGTCACCTGACGTGCCGTAGGTGCGTTGGCTCTCAACAGGTCCTGACACTTACTGTCTATTGAGGATAGTCGTTCCTCCGAAGGATACACTTTTTGGAGTTCTGTGTTTATGATAGCTCCTAGGTAGTGAAGATTCTGTGTTGGAATCAAGGTTGACTTCTGGTAATTGACCTGAAGACCTAGAGCTTCGCAAACTCCTAGTACAATGTCCCGATGGCTTCTCGCCTGCTCCGGAGAAGAAGCCTTCAGTAGCCAGTCGTCTAGGTATGGATATATGTATATCCTTTGTCTTCGAAGATGCGCCGCCACCACTGCCATACATTTCGAGAAAACTCTTGGGGCAGATTTCAGGCCAAAGGGTAGAACTCTGAACTGGTAATGCTGTAACGCTACTCGGAAGCGCAGGAATTTTCGATGTTTGGGAGCTATTGGGATGTGAAAGTACGCATCCTGCAGGTCGATGGACCACATCCAGTCTCCCTGATGCAGTTGAGGGAAAATCTGGTGAAGCGCTAGCATTCTGAACTTCTGCTTCTTTATGTATTTGTTCAGCAGCCGTAGGTCCAGAATTGGCCTGAAAACGCCCTCTCGACCCTTCTTCGCCACCAGAAAGTAACGGGAGTAGACCCCCTGTCCTCTGTGTGCAGGTGGAACCTTTTCTATGGCATTCTTTTTTAGGAGGGCGAGAGCCTCCTTGCGTAGCAAGCTGAGATGAGATGGATTGTCTTTGGTTGGTGGCAAGTGTGGTGGAGGCTGTTTGAAAAGAAGAGAATAGCCATGTTCGACAATATTGAGCACCCATTTGTCTCTTGTGATAGAGTGCCACTCGTGAAGATAAGCTGTAATACTTCCCCCCCACCGGAGTGGTGTACAGTGCCGAGGGAAGCGAGATTTCATTGCTTGGTGGGTGCTTTCGGAGTGGACTGTTGACGTCTACTTGACCCTCGCTCCCTTGTGTTTCTCCGTTGAAAAAGAGAGCGTCCCTGTCGTTGCTGTGACCTTTGCGACCAATGAGGGGTTTGAACCCTCTGCTGGAAAGGGCGCCTGTCATACGGCCTGTACCTCCGCCTGAAATCTTTCTTTCTTTCCAGGCCCACCGCTCTCATGGTATCCACCTCGGTCTTCATGCGGGCCATCTCTTCGTCTGCATGGGCACCGAATAGAGAGTTCCCGGCAAATGGGAGATTCAGGATGCGTTGTTGTGCTTCCTGTTTCAAACCAGTGAGCCTCAGCCAGGAAGATCTCCTTGCACAGATTCCATGTGCGTACCCATGAGCAGCCAAATCCGCCCCGTCTGCTGCCGCGCTGATAACCTGGTTGGATACCAGGCATCCTTCTTGTAGTATCTCCTGGAAATCTTGTCTGTCCTCTCTGGGCAATTTTTCTGTGAATCTACTGAGAGAGTCCCACAGAGAACGATCATACCTGCCCAGGAGCGCAGACGCACTGGAGACTTTCATTGCCGAAGCCGCCGTCCCGCATATCTTTCTCCCCAGAGAGTCTAGATGCCTGCTCTCTTTATCCGGGGGTACCGTGGATGAAGATGCCACCGAGTGGGTCTTTCGGGCGGCAGCTATTATAACCTAGTCCGGTGGCGGATCCTTCCTGAGGAACAAAGGGTCCTGTTCGGGAGCCTTGTATTTTTTGAGAATCCTAGCCGGGGCAGACTTAAGCGAGGCTGGGGCCAGAAAAGTGTCCATGGTTGGCTGCAACAAACCAGGCACTAGAGGCAGCAACTTTTTCGACGCTGATCTCTGTTGCAGAGTCTCAAAGATGACCGATGAGGAGGTAGATGGTTCTGGA
Organism: Pleurodeles waltl; assembly: GCF_031143425.1. Classification (NCBI taxonomy): domain Eukaryota; kingdom Metazoa; phylum Chordata; class Amphibia; order Caudata; family Salamandridae; genus Pleurodeles; species Pleurodeles waltl. The sequence continues at coordinate 682,995,243 of NC_090451.1, read as the reverse complement.
ACCTCTATGTTGAGTTTCTGCGCTCCTCTTAGCAACACCTCGTTGAACGTGGTAATGTCATCCACCGGTGAGACTCTAGCAGGTGGTGAATCTGTTAGGGTGGGTGAGTAACGCCCGACAGATGAACCTGATGAAGACCAAGAGGGTGATCTTCTTCTTGACCGAGACCTGGATCTTCGTTGAGAGCGAGACCTGCTGCGAGACGCTGTAGCAGAGCGCCTAGGCCTCGCTGTCGGTTGGCGAGGAGCAGAACGAGCCCGTTCTGCCCTGGCTGTCGGTGATGGCGTTCTTGGCAGGGAGGCAGTAGGTGAATACATTCGCGAATATTGCGAATCTGGGGAGGCCGCTGGTCTGTTAAGGCTCTCCAGCCATCTCGGAGATAGATTGATGGGCGAGACATGCCCAGATGATGCCGCTCTTGACTGAGAAGAGTCGCTCGGTATGGAGACCACTGGAGATGGCGCCTTGTCTGGAATGGGGCGATGTTCTGCTCCCTGTGAGACAGGTAAAACCTGAGTCGACGTCGATGGCTGTTTCGACGTCGAAGGGCGCCCAGCCGGTTGCTCTTGCCTCGACGTTGAGTGCCTCGACGCAGAGTGCCTTGACGTCGAACGGCGATCCTTGGACCTCGACCTGCTCGCCGTCGTGTGCCTTGACGTGGAGCGGTGGGAGGTCGACGGCGGATGTCTCTCGTGCCGTCGTGGTGATTTCGACGTCGTGTGTCCTGACGTCGGGGGGCGCACAGCCTTTGGCGGCGACCGGGCACGCCGGCGATGGCTCGACGTCGATCGGCGGGCTGCCGTCGACGGAGACCTGCCCCTGCGCTGATGTTCCCTCGACGCTGTTTCCTTCGACGTCGGGTGTGTCGCCGTCGACGGCGATCTATGCCGGTGAGACGGTGGTAGCGACGACGTCGACGGTGAACAAACAGGTACTTTCCTACCTGCGGACGTCGACCGAGCCATTCTCTCTTGAGAATGGCCTTCTGGTTGTCTGGGAAGTGAGGAGGACGATGTTCTTTGCCTCTCCTGAAGCCCATGTAGCCGGATCTTCTCTCTGTCTTTCAGAGTCCTCTTAGACATGTTCTTGCAGTACTTACAAGTGTCAGGGCAGTGACTCTGTGGCAGGCACACTATGCACAGAGAGTGGGGATCTGACTGGGCCTTCTTCTTCCCACAAGCAGGGCATTTGACAAAAAGTGAAGGCATTTTTCTGTCAGGAAAAACCTGCCTAGCTCAGACAAAGATGTTATTTGTCGAGTGAAAAGTGAAAAAACGCTTTTTTAAAGAATTTTTCTGAAAAAAAACTCAGAAAAACTGAGAGCTCAATGCTCCAGGATCCTCTCAGAAGAAGCCGGAAAAAAGAACTGACCTAACTGTGAACCAACTGTCACCTTTCCTTCACCCCTGAGGCATGGTGGGATACTGGAGGTGCTCAGGGTCTTAAAGGCACGGTGCCAAAGTTTTTATGGTTCTCCTGTGTTAACCTGCATGCAGCCTATTGGCTAAGAATGCTTCATTGTTTTTCAATGCAGTTTTTTCTATTTTTTCTCTAGAGTTTGCTGCTGCTTACTTCCCTAAGCCTAGTTTTAGGAGCTTGGGTAGATATTTATGCTCTATTGTAGTCTTTATTATATAAAAAAAAAAAAAAAAAAAAACTTCATAGAAATAAAGCATTTTAGCCTGTTTTTAACATGATAGCCTGCATGACTGTTTGTTACACATGTATTATATGTGTGTATTTTATATATGCTCCGGGGTCCCCGCACGGGGGCGGGAATATTCAATGTTTATGACTATTGATGAGGATCCCCTGGAAGAGAACTTATTAACCACTTTTACTCCTCTCACAGATGCTATAAATGCCAATTTTCTTTCTAAAATTAAATCTGGCTCTCCTTTGGACCCTGCCCCTCCAACTGTTCTCCTACGGGTATTGGATATTATTGTCCCTCCGCTTACAAAAATTTTGAATCACTCTCTATCCTCTGGTTCCCTTCCTCAATCTTTCAAACACGCTATTATTAAGCCTCTCTTAAAAAAGCCTAAACTAAATCCTTCTTTATTAGAAAACTACAGACCCATCGCTCTTCTTCCCATTTCGGCTAAGATCTTGGAGAAGCATGTTAATTCTCAACTAACCTGCTATCTTGAGAGCCATGAGCTACTACATCCCACCCAAATGGGCTTTAGAACTCAACACAGCACCGAGTCGGCTCGCCAACTTTTGGATCAAGGGGCTCAAGTGGCTATTATTTTACTTGATCTCAGCACAGCTTTCGATACGGTGGATCACAATCTTTTCTGCTGCAGACTCTCAGAAATAGGGATAAGAGACTCAGCCCTGTCCTGGTTCTCCTCTTTTCTTAAAGACAGATCCTTTCAGGTTCTCGATTGTACCTTTTTCTCTAAAGTTCTCCCACTGACTTGTGGAGTCCCTCAGGGCTCTTCCCTGAGTCCAACACTTTTTAATGTCTATTTATCCCTGCTGGCCAAAGTGATTGCTCCCTACAACCTCTCTTTGGTTACCTATGCTGACGACACTCAATTAGTGGTGTCCCTCTCTAGCCTTGGAGATTCATCCGCTGCTAATCTCTCTTGTTGCATGAAGGACATTGGCGATTGGATGATTAAATCTAAACTAAAATTCAATGATGGGAAGTCGGAAGTCATGGTCCTGGGCAATGGCCCCCTTGCTTCTCCCCTTTCATCATTTTCAGAAGCATTTAACAATCTCCCTTCTCCCAAAACACATGTAAAAAGTCTTGGCTTGTGGCTGGATCCTCGACTTACTATGGATTTCCAAGTAAACAAAATCTCTTCCACTTGCTTTGGTCTTCTAAGGGCTCTCAGGAAGATCCTTAATATTCTACCTTTTACGGCCAGAAGAATTCTTATTCAAACTTCTCAGAATAATAAACCCACACTGATGCCAGTGTTGGATTTGTTAAAAGATACACACAAAGGGCATCTTAGAGACGCCCCCTGTATTTTACCCAATTGTCCAGTGCAGGACTGACTGGTCTGTGCCAGCCTGCTGCTGAGAGATGAGTTTCTGACCCCATGTGGTGAGGGCCTTTGTGCTCTCTGAGGCCAGAAACAAAGCCTGCACTGGGTGGAGATGCTTAACACCTCCCCCCTGCAGGAACTGTAACACCTAGCAGTGAGCCTCAAAGGCTCAAGCTTCGTGTTACAATGCCCCAGGGCACTCCAGCTAGTGGAGATGCCCGCCTCCTGGACACAGCCCCCACTTTTGGTGGCAAGTCCAGGGGAGATAATGAGAAAAACAAGGAGGGGTCACCCACCAGTCAGGACAGCCCCTAAGGTGTCCTGAGCTGAGGTGACCTCTGCCTTTAGAAATCCTCCATCTTGGTTTTGGAGGATTCCCCCAATAGGATTAGGGATGTGCCCCCCTCCCCACAGGGAGGAGGCACAAAGAGGGTGTAGCCACCCTCAAGGACAGTAGCCATTGGCTACTGCCCTCCCAGACCTAAACACACCCCTAAATTCAGTATTTAGGGGCGCCCCAGAACCTAGGAAATCAGATTCCTGGAACCTTAAAACCTCCCAGACCTAAACACACCCCTAAATTGAGTATTTAGGAGCTCCCAGAACCGAGGAAGATAGATTCCTGCAACCTAAAGAAGAAGAAGGACTGCTGACCTGAAGCCCTGCAGAGAAGACAGAGACGACAAGTGCCTTGGCCCCAGCCCTACCGGCGTGTCTCCCAACTTCGAAGAAAACTGCAACAGCGACGCATCCAACAGGGACCAGCGACCTCTGAAGCCTCAGAGGACTGCCCTGCACCCAAGGAACAAGAAACTCCCGTGAACAGCGGCTCTGTTCAACACCAGCTACTTCTTGGCAACAAAGAAGCAACTTCCAAAGACTTCACGTTTCCCGCCGGAAGCGTGAGACTTCACCCTCTGCACCCAACGCCCCTGGCTCGACCTGCAGAAAACCAACACCTCAGGGAGGACTCCCTGGCGGCTGCGAGCCCGTGAGTAACCAGAGACGACCCCCCTGAGTCCCCACAGCGACACCTGCAGAGAGAATCCAGAGGATCCCCCTGACCGCGACTGTCTGTAACAAGGGACCTGACGCCTGGAACCAACACTGCACCCGCAGCCCCCAGGACCTGAAGGAACCGAACTCCAGTGCAAGAGCGACACCCAGGCGACCCTCTGCTTAGCCCAGGTGGTGGCTGCCCCAAGGAGCCCCCCCTGTGCCTGCCTGCATCGTTGAAGTGACCCCTGGGTCTCTCCATTAGTTCCTATACAAAACCCAACGCCTGTTTGCAAACTGCACCCAGCCGCCCCTGTTCCGCTGAGGGTGTACTTTCTGTGCCTTCTTGTGCCCCCCCCGGTGCCCTACAAAACCCCCCTGGTCTGCCCCCCGAGGACGCAGGTACTTACCTGCTGGCAGACTGGAACCGGGGCACCCCTGTTCTCCGTAGAAGCCTATGTGTTTTGGGCACCTCTTTGACCTCTGCACCTGACCGGCCCTGAGCTGCTGGTGTTGTAACTTTGGGGTTGCCTTGAACCCCCAACGGTGGGCTATCTATGCCCCAACTCTGAGACTTGTAAGTGTTTTACTTACCTTCAAAACTAACCTTTCCTTACCTCCCCCAGGAACTGTTGATTTTTGCAGTGTCCACTTTTGAAATAGCTTATTGCCATTTTTACAAAGACTGTGCATGATAATGTGTTCATTCAAAGTTCCTAAAGTATCTAAGTGAAGTACCCTACTTTTAAAGTATTAACTGTAAATCTTGAACCTGTGGTTCTTAAAATAAACTAAGAAAATATATTTTTCAATATAAAAACCTGTTGGCCGGGAGTAAGTCTTTGAGTGTGTGTTCCTCATTTATTGCCTGTGTGTGTACAACAAATGCTTAACACTACCCTCTGATAAGCCTACTGCTCAACCACACTACCACAAAATAGAGCATTAGAATTATCTATTTTTGCCACTATCTTACCTCTAAGCGGAACCCTTGGACTCTGTGCACACTATTTCTTACTTTGAAATAGTATATACAGAGCCAACTTCCTACACCAACCACAAGTTCCTTAACAGCAATTATATATATATATATATATATATATATATATATATATATATATATATATATATATATATATATGTGTATATATATATATATATAAAGTCTTGCCCTGTGAGTCTTCTTAACCCAACACTTGCTGCAATAAGGATTGTGTCTCTTCAAGTGTGGTGCATGGATTGAATTTGCCCTTGAACAAAACTTTTAACTTTGATTACTGAACTATACAGGCCTGAGCAGCATCAGCTCTTAATTGACCAATTCACCCGAAAAAGTCTCTTCTTCAACAGGCTGGTGCGGCTGACATGTCCGAGAATACTCTGACTGACCCCCATCGGGCGCTGTAAAACTTTGCTTCTGGATTGCTTTGGTAAGAATGTGTTCCTTATTACGGTAGTCAGCAAAGTTCACAACCCGATGTCCCCGCATGATACTAAGGTCTTGAGGGGGCATCCTCGAGAATGTGCGACCTAATCAGAGTCCACAAAATGTGAAGTGCACTCATACTTCCCTGAATCTTCTGCGCCTTCAAGGGCCCCTACAAAACAAAAATTGGATCTCTGCGCATAGTTCTCCAACTCATCTACTTTTCCCTGTGAGATCATGAACTTCTTTTGCAAACTTTCTATCTCTTTATCCCAAATCAGCGAGTGGTCCTCCAGATCAGACACCCTTTGTTCCATTCCTTGCAGCCGCTCAGGGATTTGTGAAACGATCTCTTAAATTTTACACCGTCTTTGGTGGAGTATTGCGATTTCACTGCCTGAGAAGACTGAAGCACTTAAATCTCAGCTAGGATTGTTCCAAACAACAGCTGGAGCAAGCCTAAATAAACTGCAGAACTTGGCTGATTGACAAGGATAGAATTAGTAGTAGTGTCCATATCATGCAAATAGAGAGCACCCCCAATTGGCACGTGCAATTGATCTCAATGTTGCACTTCGTCCAGCAGCAATCAGGGCTAGCTGGTACTGGGATGAACCTCCCCCCATCAGGGATTGATTCTGAACAGTTTGAGGCAGGAATTGGCCAGACCTGGTCCCAACTATGTGTAACGATTCTCCCATCAGCATTGAGGCCCCCATGATAAGCCCTCGTGTAGGAGCACCAGCCACATCTGCCCCGGTTTTGGAATGTTTGGCAAATAATGTTAGTTCCTTGTACCTTTATCCAGCCGCTTAAACCCCCCCCCCGACAGCAGCGGAAGTGGTAGGTCAGTAGCATTGCTTATTACTGAGCTGTCTCCACTGCCCTCCTCTGCCTGCACAACTTTATCATGCTGCTTTGTGCCCCAGCTAGGAGAAACTGGTGGGATCTGCTGTTGATCCCGCACTGATTCCCACTGAGAATCACTGGTTGGTAGTATTGCAATCCTTCCAGGATAGTACCCCTGGAACTCAGTGAACTGCGAGCTTCAAGTTCTCCATTGATGCAACACTCTCAGCTATGGCACCCAATAAACTGTCTCTGGACATTGCTTCTTTTGTGTCAGCGAGCAGCAAGAGAATGTGCCTCTGCTGCTCGTCGCTTGGCCTTTTGTGGAGTGGGGTGCCGGTGGTAAGACACCCCCTTAGGTGTTGCTGCCGCATGATGCTAAAACCCCCTGCAATACAGTATCCTTGAGGCAGGAAGCATCCACTGCCAGGCCGCCAAGTAAGAAAGTGAAGTCGAAGATAAGCAAACTATGTCCGTACATGCTGCTGGGGATCCTTCATTAGAGGCCATGGGGACTGTGGGGCAAGGGAAGGAGAGTGCACTGCCAGGAACCCTCCACCCGAGCTGCTGCAGTTTCATCTGGCCCCTGTGGCTGCCAAACCACACATTGCTGCTGCTCCCTGTGTGCCAACCACCAGCCACCTCATGCTAATTGAGTCTCCTGCCACTTCAATCAGGCTGCCGCCAGGAGTCAAACAACAGCTATGTAGTCCCACTACCATTCACACACTTTCCAAACAGCCTCAACGAGCAACAGACACTGGAACCTGGAGATCACTGCGCCACTGCAGCAGAGGGGCAGACCGAAGCGCTCTAGCAGCTGCGCATGAGGGCTCTGCCGCCGCCGACCCTAAATCCGATTCAACCTGCCTTGTTCCCTAATGAAGCACAGAAACAGCCAGCCTCAAATAATGGACAATATCCTAAAAATGATCCATGAGGTTCTAGAGCCACTGGACCTGTCAGCACAATTCACACCATTAACCATAAGACTCTAATCATCATCATCATCTTCTCAAGAATGGAGACTGAGGGGCACGTGCTGGACTAGGTCTCTTACTCTCTTCTTTTGCAGATCCTAATTTGTAAAAACTGACTCATTCAGACCCCACCACTACCTATTATCTTTGGTATGCATCAAGCCTCGATCTTCGACCACTATTAGGAGCAACTAGACCTAATGCTTCAAAATAAAAGTGAATGCCATGTACTGCAGACGAAACAAAATTGTAACTCAAAATCTCAAATCTTGCATACATTTAAAGGCGTATGAATCTACATGAAAAAACTCTATATTTTGCATGGCCTTTTTCGCATTAAAACTAATCCCAACAAAATCAGAGATCCTTCTCTAGCACTCCGAAGACTTTTTATCATCTGTACAAATGATGTATTGAAATACTCACTTGACATCTCATCTTCCTTGGTCAATTACTGTGCATTTATCCAAAATGAACAAAAATAAGCATCCCTCCAGCTCCTTTGAGGAATCCAGATGAGCTGTAGAAATACTGCTTTTCCTCATCTAGACTGAGGTAAAGGAGAATCTCTTAGGGCCATATTTTATATAGCCACTTGATTTGTTAAAGGTGCTGGACACAGAACCACTTTAAGCCGATTTTGAAATAACCTCCACTGGTTTGCCTCAGAAGTAAGTCTACAATTTAGGGTTTCATGCATCATGTAATAAGCCCTCCACTTGGGCTTACCTAGCTACTTGAAGGACAAACTACACCTCAAAGGAGGTCAAAAAGAAACTAGAAGTAAATGTTACCTGGTCCTGGAAATTCCAAAAACAAAAGATCCAAGATGATGGACTAGTCCTTCTCTTCCTTTTATTCAAGGCATTAGAATAGTCTTTCAAATGATTGAAGACTCAATCCCGGCTTTCTATCCTCATGGAAAAACTTAAAAACACATCATTTCTGTCTGGACCTTAATTTCTAACTATTGTCTTTACTCTTTTTCTATTTCCCTTTCTGTCTACTTTCTGTCAGGACAGATTCCGGTTTTTTTTATAAAACCCCCCATTCCCTTGCACAGACTGTGATGTACAAATATTTCAATGAATACATTAATACTTCAAATTACTCACTATACCCACAAGCTAGCCAAGCCATCCAAAATTAAAAAAACAAATAATAAATAACTTACCTGTGTAGGCATGTTCAATTCAACTTTCAGCCCTGCAAGTGGGTCTAAGTAAACAACAAGGAGATTCTCCCCAACGTTCTCTAAAAAGCGATCCATGACCATGTCATGTTCTTCTGTCCACACTATATTCTTCATGCCACTTAATGACACACGTTGCTTAATGTTGGGTTTCTAAAAAGATATAAAGGAAGAAAAGCTCAGATAGCTCTGCAATCAAATCTTATAGCACAAGCTTTCAGATTCTGTGGTGTATCAACTTTTATTTACGGCCACATGCTACCGCGGTGGCCATGAAGACACCACTGCCCACAAGGCTACACAGAAGCTGCCTACTAGAAAAAAAGCCAGGTCTTGACAGTTCTGATGAAGTCATGGTAGCTCTGATGAATTGATGGTAGTTTATTTAGTTACTGTAACAGAATGATGGAGTATTACAGGGAAGCACCAAGAATAAAGGGGAAGCAGTGTTCTGATGTGGTGATGTGAAAAACATGGCTGTCCCAATAGGAAAGATTTTCCAGAGAAAAGGGTGTGTGAGTCAGTGTAGTGGGAGGTATTTCAACGGAGTAGTAGATAGTGTTGCTTGAAGAAGGTATAAAAAAATATGTAGAGAGTCTTGAATTTTATTGTCTTGAAAGCTGGAAGTAGGTGCAGTGTCTTGGCAGCTCCTACATTTTGTACCCATCTTTATCATAAACTCTTTGTTTGGTTCAATGGAACTAAAAATGGTAATGTCATAATAAAAGATGAATACATTAAGGCGATCATTAAATCATTAAAATACTTTAAAAAAAGACAACAATAAATGTTTGGTGTAAGAAATATTGTGTCATCATCTTCAATAGTTGTTTCGGAAGGTGCTCAACATAAAATTTAACACAGTGTGAACAACAACGTCACTGCCCAGATTACTCAAGTAAGAGGGAGCGTAATCACTATATCCAATTCCTGGAGCCAAAAGAATTGGGTGGAGGAACTGCCTCCTCAGCCCTACATACAAAGAGTAGAATTTTAAAAAAGTGCTTTGAAGAGTAAAGACATCACTGGGGCATGGAGGAACCACTCAAAACCATGAGCCCTGACCTAGAAATGCTACCAGAATGTGAACTGTCTTTAAACGAAACCTGGACAATAAAAATGTATGCAACTCACAAGAAATGATTTGCAGATACAGGGCAGGATGTTAGAAAACTTCTGTTGATCTGAAACCACACCAGTCCCCACACTTGGCGCGCATAACATGGGGATGCTGAAAAAAATAACTATTTTGTTCTTACTACTGCCAAAGAAAGTAGGGAGTCAGGGGCAGAAAAGTACTTTACAACACCCAGGGTAGAAAAACTGTTTCGGATATAATTTATCCAGGGTATATGCAGGGCTCGATCCAGAGCCAGGCAACCCACTAGCACTGCTCTGCAAAAATGGGCTTCAGGGTTCCTCCACACTTTAAGCCATAGCAGCAAGTGCTGCAATCTGATGTGATCATTTATGGGACAGAAAGAAGATGATGAAGTTGAATGCGGAAGAGCAAGCAGCCATTTTAAAAACATATTTTCCACTATCTGAATGAAGACTTTTACTGTTTGTATTACCCCAAACACCAGCACCAAAAAGAAGCAATAGATAAACATTCACTTTTAAAAATAGTAAGCAGTTCTCTCACTGGTTTATGACCCAATTTTTTTGAAAACTTAAAAACAGCATCAACAGATCTTTGAATTGTAAAGTGTGAATGCTCATTAGAAATTTCCAATTAAGGTCCACATCTAGAGGCAGACCCAAATATGTAAAGTGGGGAACTTTCAAAATCGCCAATCTGTCGAGCACAAATATTTTGCTATTGGTTAACTTTGGGCCACACTTCATGATGAAAGACTTAGATCTAATTGTCCTGGGGCCTAAATTACCCATAAGGATATTAAAGGCATCTGACAAGGATTGAAGGCCATTAGTTGTCCTTCCAATAAGGACAGCATCATCTGCATAGAGTAGCACAAGGACTGACTGTGAGTTGACACTCGGTAGATCTTTCCCTGTGCTACGCAGATGATTCTGCAGGCCACTGACATATAGAAAGCAGAGGAAGGGGGCTAACACACATCCTTGCCTTTCCCCCTTAATAGATGAACACTCTTCTGTCAGATCACCCTCTTGGCTATATTGGACTTGAGCAGAGGTATGGGCATGGAGTCTACAAAGAGTTATGATGCCAATGTCAATCCTCAGCTGTGAAATAACGGACCATAGCTTTGATCTATTCACTATGTCAAAGGCACATGATAGATCCATAAAGGCGAGATGGACACAACCTTTTTTTGCCTTTGTATATTTTTGTATAATGAGGGTTAAATTCAGAGTCTGTTCTACAGTGCCTAAATTCATTTTGTACCTATTGCAGTTGACCAAGATGAATGGGAAGGGACAGAAATAAGCTTTTGAAACTTTATAAACAGCTGGAAAAGATGGCAAGATTGTTCTGAGAGATTAGAGACATAGAATCTCGCCCTTCTCCACCATGTGAACATTTCCCAAGGGACTTATTTTTAATATAGGATAGATCATAAATCAAGGAAAAAACAGAAGCAACTGGAGGCTCGGCATGGTGAGTGGAAGAACGGAGGATGAAAGTATCTCAGCGAAAGGGGCACAGAACACTCCTGGCTGACGAGAGCCTGGGGCGTAGGAGCCTTCAACAGCCAGTTGTCGAGGTGGGGGGGGGGGGGGACTGAAATCCCTAACCTGCACAGATGAGCTGCTACCTCTTCCATCACTTTGGTGGAGACCCAGGGGGCACTGGTGAGACCGAAAGGAAGCACAGTAAACTGAAAGTGCTTGTGGCCCACCTTGAACCACAAGTAGCACCTGTGGGCAGGCAAGATGGGGATGTGAAAATACGCATTCTGCATGTCCAATGCTACCATCCAGTCTCCTTGGTCTAGGGCAGACAAGACCTGAGCAAGAGTAAGCATCTTGATTTTCTCCTTTTTGAGAAAGAGATCAATGTCCCTTAATTCCAAGATATGGCGAAGACCCTTGTTCTTTTTTGGACTCAGAAAGTAGCAGGAATAACAACTACAGTCTACTTCTGACATCAAGACCCTTTCTGTGGCTCCCTTGGCCAAGAGAGACATAACTTCCTCGCGGAGAAAGATTAAATGATCCTCCATCCGGAGTTCTTTTAATGGCGGCATAGAGGGAGGGAAACCGGCTCTGGCATCGGTTTTGCTGAACCGTGCCTGGAACGTCGACGTTCCCGCGACGCCTTGTTGGCCGACAGGTGTGGCAAAGTCAAATTCTGCTTGAACGTTTTCTTCTTCTTGTGCCTCTTCCCCAAGTGCCTGGAGGACCTTGAGTGCGAAGAAGAGGACTTGGGGCTCCTGAAGCAGTCACGCAACCTCCTCCTCGATGAGAACCGCAACCTCCTTGGAGTTGCGCCAACTGAAGTCGACTGCCTGGCCACCAAGAGCTTCAGAGACCACTCTTTCAAAGCCTTCAGGGACATGGCTCGGCAGTCGGAACACAACTTCGAGTCGTGGTCTCCGTCAAGGCACCAGGGACATACCTGATGGGGATCCGTCACCAACATGGCACGATGGCCGGCACCACACAGCTTGAACCCAGTCTTCCTCGATGTCATCCTGCACAGACTGCAAAAGACTCGACAAAAAGGTCAAAAAAGGCCTGCCAAAAAAGGCAGATGGTAGCTCAAATCCGGACATGCGCTTAACTGGCACGGAAGGAAAAGAACTGACGTATCCACGTCGGGGTGGTGTCTTTATAGGCAACAGTGAAATCACGGATGCTTCAACAAGGCTGATGACGCCATGCAGAGCTGAACGATGTACATGGACCCGAACGATGCACGCGGATCCGAACAACGCCATTAGACGGCCCGCAGGGTACTGTCCAGCAGAAAATTCTGTATTCCAAGCTGACGCCAGGAAATTCAACGGTAAGGAATCTGCCGCTAAAGGTCTCTATCAGATAATAAATACAGAGAGGAAACACGTGTTTTTCTGTAAAAATCAGTAGAAATGGAAAACTGGGTGCCTTAGTTATTACATACAACTATGAGAACAAATGACCTGATGACAACTAGACATCGTTGCACGTTGAAAGGGAGTGAACAGGTCTTCACATGTGACAGTAACAGAAGGGGTGGAAAAGGAGAGACCAAGATGGGCTGGGGGTAGTCAGTCAGGAAGAAGGGTATCCATTCTGCAGCTGGGCCTTGAACTAGGCAAGTATTTGGGGACTCTGCTTTCGGTTATCATGGTTGATGGTATTGATTGTGCCAGAAGGTTTTAAAGAATAGTTCGTTTTATTTATGAGAAATCCCCTACTCCAGATATATGTAGAGCTCACACATGGAAATCGGTCAATGCTTTTGCGAAGCATTAGATTTGGATTCTGATTGGTGGAAATATACATCAGGGAGTGTGCCCCAGTAGTCACTTTCTTTGCAAAGGAGTCAGTATGGTGGCCCTGATTGTGCTTTCTCAATTATGTTAGCTTGCTACACTAATCTACATCTTATGAATATCAGAGAGACTCTCACGGTGAAGTAGTGAAAGCTACTCACTTCTAATCCTGGTTCACCGTTTAGTTCTCTTTGACTTCTATCTTTATCTTCCCTCTACTTCAAAAGCAAACTGCCTAAATGACTGCCAGGTTGGTAGTGCAGCCTTCCAAAGTTCTGTAAGGGACAGGTGGTGTTTGCACTGTTTTGAAACGGTTTATACGAGGATACCATTTCCTGCTTGTATTTTCACTCTAAGTGTACTTTAGCAGTTGTATTTTTAGCCAATTGTATTTGTCATTTTGCAGTTTGTTTTAATAAACAATACATGCTACCTGATTGGGCATGTTTTTAGTTATTGTAAAAAACATGAATCTTCTATAAAAACTCTTATTCTGGAATCCCATTTGTGGCTTGAGATATTTTAAGTTTTATAAAAACAGAGACAATAACCATTGTGAAAAACTAGGATTACAATCAAATAACATTTTTTTCGGGGCCGATAGCTGCCTAGTTTGAGAACGTGTCTGACACAATATTAACATTTTTGTGACTAGCTCATTTTTTAAGAGAAGGGAAACTCCTTATGCAGAAGGATGGTAATGACACAAGTTTTCCTTGACACTGCATCCAGAAACTGCTTTAGGAAGAGCCATTGGATAATCTCTTCTGTTTTCTCTATGGAGGTGTGTTTCCTCCAATCACATTCCATCCACATTTTAATCAATTCATAATTTCTCCTATAACAGTGGTTCCCAACCTGTGGGCCGGGGACCCCTGGGGGTCCGCAAAGCCTCCTCAGGGGGTCCGCAACTGCTTAAAAGATTTAATAATATTAGGTCCCAGCTATCAGTAATGACTCAGTGGGGGTTCCTGGGTTCCAATAATGATTCAATGGCGGTCCCCGGGCTCCAGTATTGATAAAATGGGGGTCCACAGAAGTCAAAAGGTTGGGAACCACTGTCCTATAACATTTAAGGTAGACTCCAAGTTAAATATCTTTAGCTTATTAGGGCTTGTCTTGCATTTTATACCTGTTCTCTAGATTCTGCGGCTAAATTAGGTATTTGTTCATTAGCTGTCTTGGTAGAAAGTTTTAAATTCCCGTATCTTCAACGAACCCACTCATTATATTGAGGTCCTCTGTGGGTAAGCTTGATAGCAATGATTCATACGATGCTTTCGCGGGGGCGATCCCTGCCTGTTGTATGTTATCTTGTAGGGGATCTGTTGGATGATTGTACTTCCCGACTTTTGAATGATGGCTTATTCTGAAGTCTGTCTAGCGAGATCAGCTATTCCTCTCTAAAGTTTTTTATCTACACTTTTTAGTTATGGTTCCATGCCTCTCCTCTCTTGTGTTTTAAGCTATTTTAAGTGTTTAGTATTTGGTTGTTTCTTGGCATTTTTTTGTTTTGCATTGTGACAGTGTTCCTGTGCACCTTCACTCAGGCAGCATCTGCTTCTTCCTGCCTGCCTTCTATCTGGTTCTATCTGCTACTGTTATTGATAATTTAGCACTTATAGGGGCCAAGTTTGCCTTTATATGACTGCTTGTCTCAGGCCTCTTCTCCTGTTCTTGGAGGGGTTCGGCTGGATTCTTGTATGGTCGGGTGAGGAGATTATCTCAACTTTTTAACTTTCGCTTTATTCACAGTGGCTTATTTGCTTTCTACATCCAGGTAAACATTGAATTGAATAAACAGTCTTTTTTTTAGATCCCACAACAAGGTTCGGGTGAGGACCCCATCTATATGAAATCCTGGCTCTGCGACTCAAACATAATGTTGTTAACAAGAGGACAGGTGATCTCAACTAGAGCTCTAGACAGGACTTCCACATTTGTTGCAAAGTATGAGCAGGGAAGAGAAATTAAAAAAAGAATAGAAGAGTGGGTGAGGAGAGGGGGTGGGCATTAGTCTCTGTTTGAGTCTGAAATTACACGCTACTTACTTAAAACACCATCAAGGGTATCTTCATTAAAATTAAAAACACTATCTCAGTATATTGCAGGATCCTGAAACGGTCGCTTTACAATTAAAAAAAGTAATTCTTGTCAAAAAGGGAACACTTTCTCATTATTTTTAACAGAAATACAAATTTAAATGTACTTAACCAAATGAACAACTATAATTGGTCACAGAGCAAATGGAGCATCTTGCTGACTAAGGTCCTTAATTCAGAGTTTGGTGAATCGGATACTTTGTCACAAATGTGGCGGGACGTACCATCCGCCGTAATACAACTGCATGCTTAGTTGTAATTTGGCAGACAGAATACTAGTCATGTTGTGAGGGAGTATCCCACCCACAGAGCTCCAAATTAGGACCTAAATGTGCTTTATAATTCCCCCTTTACAACACAAAAATAAAATGAAAACTGTTCCAGTAGGTATGGAAACTCAGGCGAGGGCAGAAATGCACTTCTGCTTTGAGACTTCCAAGGAGGTTCAGAGTACAAACATGCACCACAGTGGGACTTGGCCTCTCAGTTAATTTTTACAATTTACTAAAGAGGGCAGAACCTAAAGCTAGAATTCTGTTTCCACATTTTTGGTTTTACTGGCAAGAAGGCTGGGTAGTTTGTACCTTTAATGACGTCTCACCTAAAGATTTAAATATACCCGATTGTTGATAGACATGGTTCTTATATATATTCAGGGCTATCTTTGTCTGACCTTTTCTATAGAAAAATGAAAACTTGCTTCACAACTATTCCTAATACATATTATGATGAGAAATCATTTATAAGTGTAGTGTGTCTTGTGCAACAACAATCTTATGGTATTTCTGCTCCGTATTTGTGCATCTTACCACTGATTAGGTTGCTTAGGTGGTTTTACGGTTGAGGTTGCAGCTGGTCTGGACCTAAAGACTGTTTTATGTTTGACTTAGAATGAGCATACGCATGAGGTGTCAGTGTGTTCAAATGCATGGTGCTGCAGTTCAGTGAGTGATATCGAAACCAAGCCATATAGGGCAGCAGCTGTGACTTCCTAATGGAAGGGTGAGGCTGGGTGAAACTGGTTTAACACTGGAGTGAAGAGGTCGACAGTCAGACTGACGTGGAGGTTAAGAGAGGTCAGAGGTTGAGTGAAACAATGGGCTGTCCTATCAGAAGATTTTTAGGTGGGGCGGAAGACTTCTATTAGGATCTGAGATAGTTCCTTTTATGATTAACATTGGAGGTGGGGGGTTTTTATGGTCATGCCTGAACTGGTAGAACCGCTACCTGGATTAGTGGAATGCCACTTGTGATAGGTAAACCCCGAAGAGTTGAGGCTTCAAAGTGAGTTGCCAGGTTCTTAACAGAAGCCAATTTCAAAATGAGGTCCTTTGAATTTTTGATTGGTAGCAGCCAGGATGGATGGACAAAAATAAGTGTCTGATGGTTGGCTACTCCCTGTCAATTGAAAGTGTACCATATTACCTGCAGTGGCATCAGGGAAGAGTGCTAATAAAAAGATTGACAATTAACTTAAGAAAAACACAGATAACACCACAACACATTTGACCTAACCAACACAGAGGTAAAAAATAACCATCCATCAACGCATACCTTAAATACGCTGTTACAAAAAAAATCTCTATATTATCAATGCAGCCAGTCCATCAGGATCACCATCAGACACGGCACCGCCATTAATCTTTAAAGTTATCCTTCGCTCAATCTGTGCAGAAGAGGTAGCCAGATGCCTACTCAAGCCCCTGGAACACCGTACATTCCCACTTGAGCTCAAAACATGCTACATCAGACCTCTCATCAAAAACAAAATCATCCACCCATTTGATCTGGCAAATTATAAGCCCATAGCAAATGGACCACTAGGAAAACTTTTTGCGAGTGCAGTGTCTACACAACCCCCTCATTTTACAGACCATTATGGCTTACTGTCAGATCAGCAGTTGGGTTCCAGACCAGGCAGAGGCACAGAGTGAACCATTATATTCATTTGGGAGAATCTAAAACTCACAGGTGACAAAAATAATGTAGTTGCCTTATTACTTCTGGATTCAATGGCTGCATATGACACTGTCCACTACCACACCCTACTGCAAAGACTTCACAATATTGGAATGTGTGGAAATGCCTTAAAATAGATTGCCTCTTATCTCAAACAGTGTAGTCTACCTTCCCTTTTTCACATCACCCCCTTACACCCAATACTGTGGCGTTCCTCCGGGGTCCACCATATCCTCTCTATTATTCACATCTACCTAACACTTTTACCAAATCTATTTAAATCTTACAACCTCACCTGTTGCAACTATGTAGATTGCACCCAAAACATTTTAAAAACAGGTAGCCCAGAAGACTTCTTCAATTCACAACTCAGTGCCTGCCTTTGATCTATAAACACATGTCAGATGAAGAATAATCTAAAGCTCAAAACTGCAAAGACAGATTATGTAAGGCGGACAATGGCAAAACTACCAGCCTACTGCCATTTGGCTTATAGAACTTGAGGCCCCTCAGACAACATCAAGAGACGTTAGAAACCTAGGAGTAACCATGGGTTCAGACTTCTTGATACCACATGCTAAGGATGTCACAAAGAGTGCCTTCTACACAATGAAAAGACTACGTGTGTTTTTTTTCATACCAACATAGACTGCAAGCCATTCTCACACTCTTAATCGCCAAGCTTGACTAATTCAACAGGCTATATATACCTTGGCGCACCTGCATTCATTATATGCAAAATACAATGGATCGAAAATGCTTCCCCTCCACTTTGACCCAAGAAAAGGCATGACCACCAGCCCTGCAATCGCTCCATTGGCTACCTGTGGCTAGAAGGGCAATGTTCAAAGCACTTTGCATTGTCCACAAAAATGACCACTATACCTGCAACTTAAATTCAAGCAATTCAAACCAAACAGAGGACTGCGCTCCAGGCTTGCACTGCTTATCATACCACCTTACAATATAAAATCCTTGGATGGCTCTGCTTTCTCCGTACAAGCTGACAATCCCTGGAACTCACTACCAGCCAGCAATAGGAGCACTTATACACTTCTGAAGACAGTTGAAAACGTGTCTATTTCCTAGATAAATGCAGTATATGCAGACAGGCAATAGAGCACGGAGAACGGCGCAATCTCCAACTTACAACTCACGAATTGCAAGCAACTCAATCAGCAAACTGCTTTCATTATGCAGGTAAGAAAAAAAAGGGTGACCAGTGGGACGCTGTGACATATAGTTATGTAGTTTCATATATAATTTGTATAGCACACAATATTACCAAAACCATTAAAGCGGTCAGCAACAAATTCTAACTTATACCTATTAAATTTACATAATAGACGTTTGCTACGAGGGTTGTCCACCCCCAGCACTGTATGACCAAAAACCAAACATCACCAAATGAAAAGGCATGGTATAACTGAAGAGGTCTGTCAGACACTACTTGACAGTTTTGTATGACTTTAATACAGTCACTGCAGGTCCTAAATATCGATACCATCTGACCACTTCTGTACAACTAACAGGCATTCGGATATGGGAGGATACTAAAAATGTCCATCCTTCCAGATTTGCCCACTTCTCTCTCTCCCTCCAACCATGTCAGCACAGGACCACAACTATACACAAAATATGAGATTGGGTAACCCAGTGAAGTAACCAGCTAAGTAGATATTATATGAAATACCATAACGCAATGATAATAAAAGTACGGTAAGACGCCGCAAGCAGCCCTCCTGACCTTACATGCAGCCCCCTTGTCAACAGCAGCACTGGGCTGCTGTTCCATCGACTCAGCACTAAGACTGAAGCAAGACATTAAATTACCAGGCCAGCCTTTATTTAAAGATTAATTGAAGTGAAAGAAAGGAGGTAACTAGATTATCCTGCACCACCTATCTTTACACACATCTTTATTTATAAAGACATCTTGCAGGAAAAGTGTAAATATATGATAAGGTATTTTAAAAGTTCAAAAAGTGTATATCGTTAACATGCAATACATTACATTATATCAATGCATTGAGAAATATTTTATTGAAGTAATGGTTGCAAACACTCATTCATTCATTCTTCCTCCACCCTGACAATAATGTCAATGGTAAACTGAAATGCAAGTCTGTTGTTAAGTGCAGTGGGCTGGTTTCCTATTATAAATCAAAAATATTATAGTTTATTAAATCAAAAGCAGGAGAAGATTTTTTTACAATGCATATCCGGAATCGTGTATTTCAACGTCATCTTATATATGATAATGAAGACAAAGGAGTGAAAATGAAACTGTACAATTGCCTAGGATGACAGAATTTAGTAAAGTGGAAAAGCCAGGATTAATCCCAAGGTTTCTTGTTTCACACTGTGCAATGAATGTATAGCACACCCACTTACACCCTGAGAAAATGTTTCTGAGTACCTATACCATAAAGGGACCTGCAGAGCTGTTAAACCTGCACATCTGTCTCTTACACTTGTCATCCAACACACTGCCACCCTATGCATCCCGTAACACAATAACCGCAACTCTGTGGTAATCACGCACAACATAGAAACATTACCCACATAGAATCAAAATAAAAACAACATTCTACCAACCACACATTCTACATGGTATAGCATGCTACTCGTGTAGGCCAAAACTTCAGCGTCCCATATAGAGGTAGCAAGCACTATATAAATTCTACAATACAATACAAATAGTCTTATTCTGAACCATATTGAGGAAGCAACTTGTATTTCCATACATGTGAAATGCAATTTAGGTAAGGACCGATCGAGCAAAATAGGTTTGTCCATTAAGTGTTGCAGGGATCTCTTGTTAGGAGTAATATTAGGGAAAGAAAGCTGGGGACCAAGGGGGTCCTCTGCTCCAATGAAGGATAACGGATGTATGGGGTTGCTGAAAACTCCAACATGGCTGAAGCATGATTGAGATTCCACAATTCACATCTTACAGGAAGGGACGAGAGAATAATTAGAACATGTGAATGAGTACTGTAGGTCACGAGGAAACTGTCAGTGGTAAAATCTGCACTGACAGAAAAAAATGCAAACTAATGAGAACTACTGGGACAAAAACGAAAGGTATTCTGGTTGGCACCAAGAGGAGGATGCATGTTTTAAAACAAATACTATCAGTTCAAGGTACCTTCTAACTTAGGGTTGCCTAGAAAGGAGAAAAAGTTTTTCAGTACCTGATGAAAGGCAGGCCTGCAGTCTAAATGTAAATACACGTTCAGTTTAATGAAAAATACAGAATATTGTACTATTTAAAGTACGAACTAACATTGCTTGTAACTAAACATGAACAGAGACACTGGGAATGACTGCCTATTTCAAGATCTCAATACTTAGGCAGAACAGAGGTACAGAAGAACGAGTTACTTACCTTCGGTAACGACTTTTCTGATACATTAGCTACCTGTGGATTCCTCACCTATTGAATACTCCCATTGCGCCAGCATCCGACGGAAATCTTCTTCCTAGCTTCTGCACGTCGACGAGGACGTCACAATTGCCCACGCGACGCCGTCTGACGTCATACAGGCAATAAGAGGTCCTCGGCGACGTGCCGACGTCAGTACCAACATTTTTTACGTGCCTGAGACTAATAGGCCATTGAGACAAACAATGAAATAACAATGTTTAATAAAATCGAAGATAAACATATCATTCCAAAAATTCAAGATCCTCTTTTTAAAAAAAAAAAAATATATATATATATATACACAGTATATGTACAAGCTCTCACATACCAAGAGGAGCACACCCAAGAACAACTTGGTTAGACCAGACAGGCAACAGGGAGGCGGGTGGGACCGTGAGGAATCCACAGGTAGTTAATGTATCCACCAGAAAAGTTGTTACCGAAGGTAAGTAACTCGTTCTTCTGATGGATTCAACTACCTGTGGATTCCTCACCTATTGAATAGAGTCCCAAAGCAGTACCGCACTCGGTGGAGGGTGCCTGAATGGTCAAACCAAGAAATCCTGCAGCACTGACCGTGCAAAATGGCTATCCCTCCTAACCTCAGAATCCAAGCAGTAATGCTTCGCAAAAGTGTGGATGGATGACCAAGTTGCGACCTTGCAGATGTCGACCACAGGAACACCCCTAGCCGAGGCCGATTTAGCTCTGGTGGAATGAGCTCTTATACCATCAGGGGGTTCCTTCTTTGCTAAAGAGTAACACATTTTAATGCAAAGAATGACCCACCTGGATAGTGTTCTCTTGTGGACTGCCCTTCCTCTCCTCTTTCCCATGTACCCGATGAAGAGCTGATTCTCCAACCTGAAATCCTTCGTTCTGTCCACATAGAAGCTTAGCGCTCTCCTCGGGTCTAAGCGGTGTAGTCTTTCTTCTTCTTTCGAAGGATGAGGCGGAGGATAAAACGAGGAAAGAGTAATCGTTTGGGCCATATGAAAGGGTGAAACAACCTTCGGTAGGAAAGCAGCCTTGGTCCTCAACACCACCTTGTCCCCATAAAAAGATGTGTAAGTGGGTCTAACAGAAAGAGCCTGCAGCTCACTCACTCTTCTTGCGGAAGTAATTGCAACAAGGAAAACAGTCTTTAGGACTAATAACCTTAAAGGGCAAGAATGCATAGGCTCAAACAGTGAACCCATAAGAAATGTTAAGACTAGATTTAAATCCCACTGAGGCATAATGAAAGGAGTGGGAGGAAATGTTAATGAGACCTTTTAAAAATCTAAGTACTATAGGGGATTTGCCACTCGTGATGGGTCGAGAAATGGCGACTGAGAGTATCCGCACGCACGTTCAAGACTCCAGCCAGATGATTTGCTACCAAACAAATCTGATGGTCCTTTTCCCAGGACCAAAGCCGCAGAGCTTCTCTGCAGAGAAGATACGACCCTACACCTCCCTGTTTGTTTATATACCACATCGCGGTAGTATTGTCCGTCAGGACCTGAACCGACTGACTGCGAAGGGATGGGAGGAAGGCCTTGAGTGCAAGACGTACAGCCCGCAACTCCAACAGATTTATATGAAACATCTGTTCTACTGGAGAACAAAGACCTTTGATCTCCAGGTCCCCCAGATGAGCTCCCCACCCTAGAGTGGAAGCATCCGTTATTACTGTGGTCACCGGCGGAGGTTGCGAGAACGGCCTTCCTTGGGAAAGATTGCCGTCCGCAATCCACCATTTTAAATCCATAGCAGCGTCCCCGGAGATCTTTACCAATCCTTTGAGATCCCCTTTGTGTTGAGACCACTGCTTCCGGAGGCACCACTGAGGAGCCCTCATGTGCCAGCGAGCGTGAGTGACCAACAGAATGCAAGAAGCGAACAGACCGAGCAGACGTAGGACCTTGAGGACTGGAACGACAGCTCCACTTCGAAACATTGGTACCAATGCCCGAATGTCCTGAATCAGCTGAGGCGGAGGAAAGGCCCGATTCAACGTTGTATCCAGTACTGCCCCTATGAACAGGAGGCGCTGAGAGGGCTCTAGGTGAGATTTGGGCATATTCACTAAAAAACCCAGGTCGAACAACAGCTGGGTTGTCGAACGTAGGTGACACAACACAAGCTTGGGAGACTTGGCTTTGATCAACCAGTCGTCTAGATAAGGAAATACTGCTATCCCCTTCCTTATGAGCTCTGCCGCAACCACCGACATCACCTTTGTGAAGACCCGAGGTGCTGAAGTAAGACCAAACGGGAGGACTGAAAACTGATAGTGCTGCGACCCCACCACAAACCGGAGATACTTCCTGTGCGACCTAAGTATCGGGATATGAAAGTAAGCATCCTGCAAGTCGACAGACACCATCCAATCTCCATCGTTCAGCGCCAAAAGCACCTGAGCTAGGGTCAGCATCTTGAACTTCTCCTGTTTGAGGAACCAATTCAAGATCCTCAGGTCCAGGATTGGCCTCAACCGACCATCCTTCTTGGGGATCAGAAAGTATCTTGAGTAACAACCCTGACCCCTCTCCTGCTCTGGAACCAACTCCACCGCACCCTTTAAAAGGAGGACTTGAACCTCCTGTTCTAGTAACTGGAGATGCTCTTCTGAACAGTAGGAAGGGCGGGCGGGATGGGGGGCGGAAACTCCCGAAAGGGAAGGGCATAGCCTTTCCCCACAATGCTGGTGACCCAGGAGTCTGATGTTATAACCTCCCACTTGTGGAGAAAGCTCAATAACCTCCCCCCTGCAGGAGTGGAGTGAGAAGGAATTGGTGGAAGTCTAAGGCTGCTTCCCATGCTGCACCCCTCCAGAGGAAGAGGCAGAGGCAGAGTGCTGCTGGGCGGCTCCTCTGGCCGGGCCCTACCCCTCCCTCTGTAAGATCTATAGGAGAGAGCAGAGGCGGGTTGATGCTGGAATCTCCCTCGAAAGGAGGAGGAGGAACCACGACCAAATCCTCGAAACCTCCTAAAAAGTCTGGAGGAAGCAG
This sequence comes from Pleurodeles waltl, assembly GCF_031143425.1. Lineage (NCBI taxonomy): Eukaryota > Metazoa > Chordata > Amphibia > Caudata > Salamandridae > Pleurodeles > Pleurodeles waltl. Next base: position 682,971,902 of record NC_090451.1, on the reverse strand, counting down.
AAGAAGAAGAGGCTTGCAAGCCTAAAGACTTCGCAGTGGCCCTACTCTCCTTGAACCTCTCTAGAGCGGAGTCAACCTTGGAGCCGAAAAGTTTATTGCCATCGAAAGGAAGGTCTAAGAGGGTCGACTGTACATCAGAAGAGAATCCAGAGCTACGAAGCCAGGCTTACCTCCTTGTAGCTACAGCAGTACCCATAGCCCTGGCAACAGAGTCAGTCGTATCTAACCCAGATTGAATAACTTGGGTTGCCGCTGCTTGAGCATCAGAAACCAGGCTCATTATTTCTTGGGGTACCTCAGTATGAGACGACTTTATTTTGTCCATCAGGGCGTAAATGTATCTCCCTAAAATACAGGTAGCATTAGTGGATTTCAAAGCCATGCTACATGACGAAAAAGCCTTCTTTGATGAAATGTCCATTTTCTTAGAGTCTCTATCTGAGGGCACAGCTGGAAATGATCCTGGGGCAGACCGGGCTGAGCATGAAGCCTGAACCACCAGGCTTTCAGGAGTTGGGTGCCTGGAGAGGAAGCCTGGGTCAGCAGGAGCCACTCGATATCTTCTAGCCACAGATCTATTCACCGCCGAAGATGACACCGGCTTCTTCCAAATCTCCATGATTGGATCCAACAAGGCCTCATTAAAAGGCAGAAGTGGCTCTGCAGATGTTGAGGCAGGATGCAACACTTCCGTTAAAATGTTCGGCTTAGGCTCCGACCCCGCAAAGGGAGGTCTAAAAAGTCAGCTGCTTTCCTGATGACTGAATGAAATGTTGCAGCCTCCTCCGTATACTCTCCAGGTGATGACAAGTCCCATTCAGGAGAGGTGTCCAGACCACTAGCCGTGTCTAAGCCATGGAGATCTTCTCGAGATTCCTCAATCTCGCCTTCTTCTAATGTCTGTCTCCGATATTCTTGTTCCTCAAGGAGGCGAAGAACAAGCCTCCTCGAATGTAGTCTTTTCCTCTATCCTCGGCGTCGACATGGCTTCAGCAGAAGTCGAAGCCTGACGCCGCACCTCGGATCCATCAGACGCCGGATCTAACGGCGCCATGGATTTCTTCGGCGCCGAACGAGGAGAAGGACGGACAGAAGACTGTTCCGGCGCCGGTACCACAGGTCTACTTGGCGTCACTGGCTGAGATGCTGATGCCATAGGCGCCGGCGCCGAGCCCACATTTCCCATGGGAAGAAAGGGCATAAAAGGTGCCTGTCGTAACGGAGCCGGAGCACCCATATTGAAGGCCAGAGGGCCCGAAGGACCAGCCGGTCCACCACCCGGAGCCATCTGCTGAAAGATGGAGAACATTGCATTCAAGAATGCAGAACTATCGGCTCCAGGGGCCGTGAAAGCCGGGTACTGAGGAGCCTGGGTTGGAGGCGACATCAACGCCGGTCCAGACGTCTGCAAAGCTGGAGAAAACTCTTGATGCCGAAGAACCTCGAACACAGAAGGAGGATTCACAGGCGACGTCGGGGATGTCAGAGATGCTAACGGCATCTGCGGTTGGGGAAAGATGGTGGGACTCACTTCCCAAGTCTTCCGATGTCGAGTCGAAGGTGACCTCGATCGCGATCTCTCCCTACTCGACCGGCGTCGAGATTCTCGCCAGCGCCGGGAGTCCCGATGACGCCGATGCGACTTCGGTGAAGACGACTTGCGATGATGTCTTTTCTCCTTTTTCTTCGACTTCGCCAAAAAGAGCTTTGCTTCTCACTCTTTTAAGGCCTTTGGATTCATCCGTTGACAAGAGTCACATTTGTCAACGTCGTGGTCGGAACTAAGACACCACAAACAGACTTTCTTTGCGACATTGTAAACTGCCTCAAAGCGAAAACAGTAGCTCCCTCGAAGAATAACCGTCGTTCGAATGGCAAGGAAAAAGGGAACTGACGTCGGCACGTCGGCGAGGACCTCTTATTGCCTGTATGACGTCAGACGGCATCGCGTGGGCAATTGTGACGTGCTCGTCGATGTGCAGAAGCTAGGAAGAAGATTTCCGTTGGATGCTGGCGCAATGGGAGTATTCAATAGGTGAGGAATCCACAGGTAGTTGTATCCATCAGAAAGAGACAAATTGTTGCAGAAATGTTAAAATGGGCTTTCATTGTAGTCCAAAATATAGAAAAATGAACACAACATGAATGGCCACACCATGGGTATTCGCCTTCACTAAAAGTAGGAGTTGCATTACATTTGTGAAGAACTCAAAGTGTTGTTGCTCGGGGATGGAAGAAAGTGGGACCCTCTCCTCCTACACCAGTGCCACTTACTACTCATATTGCATCTACAGACAGCAATTCGATCACCCAAGCTGTGAATAAAATCCGGTTTAACTTTAAAGTCTGTTGCTTAACTCGGCCTTTAGCAGATGGTTATGGTTCCACAGTGGTGCATGGTAAATTTACCTATTTGAAGGTTTTCATTACGAATGGCATGAACAATATCTGAATGATGAAAACATGTTATGCTGCCTAAAGAAAGATTACAATGGTAGTGGTGGATTTAATTAGCCACGCATCCCAGTTGTAAAGGTTGTAATGGATTCAACCATTTTTTTTGAACTATGGAAGTAGAAATAATTTAGTTAGGGAGTGCTACATCAGACAAGCACCATGCCACCATATCAATGTAATTCTGGTCAAAAGGAAAAAAACACAATGCAAAACATTTTGTATGTGGTCTGGAGCCAGACCAAATAGATACTGTCCAGAGAAAGGCCTTTGAGGTACCCCAGAGAGGCTTCATCAGTTGCTTACTGTAAGGAAATGCCTCCTTGGCATGGTTACCCCCTGACTTTTTGCCTTTGCTGATGCCAAGTTATGATTTGAAAGTGTGCTGGGACCCTGCTAACCCGGCCGCAGCACCAGTGCTCTTTCCCTAAACTGTACCTATGTCTCCACAATTGGCACAACCCTGGCACCCAGGTAAGTCCCTTGTAACTGGTACTCCTGGTACCAAGGGCCCTGATGCCAGGGAAGGTCTCTAAGGGCTGCAACATGTCTTATGCCACCCTGGGGACCCCTCACTCAGCACATGCACACTGCTTCACAGCTTGTGTGTGCTGGTGGGGAGAAAATGACTAAGTCGACATGGCACTCCCCTCAGGGTGCCATGCCAACCTCACACTGCCTATGGCATATATAAGTCACCCCTCTAGCAGGCCTTACAGCCCTAAGGCAGGGTGCACTATACCACAGGTGAGGGCATAGGTGCATGAGCACTATGCCCCCTACAGTGTCTAAGCAAAACCTTAGACATTGTAAGTGCAGGGTAGCCATAAGAGTATATGGTCTGGGAGTCTGTCATGCACGAACTCCACAGCACCATAATGTCTACACTGAAAACTGTGAAGTTTGGTATCAAACTTCTCAGCACAATAAATGCACACTGATGCCAGTGTGCACTTTCTTGTAAAAATACACCCAGAGGGCATCTTAGAGATGCCCCCTGAAAACATACCCGACTCCCATGTGGGCTGACTAGTTTTTACCAGCCTGCCACACACCAGACATGTTGCTCTTGCCACTTTTGGCAGCAAGGCTGGAGGAGATAATGAGAAAAACAAGGAGGAGTCACCCCCCAGTCAGGACAGCCCCTAATGTGTCCTGAGCTGAGGTGACTCTTACTTTTAGAAATCCTCCATCTTGCAGATGGAGGATTCCCCCAATAGGATTAGGGATGTGCCCCCCTCCCCACAGGGAGGAGGCACAAAGAAGGTGTAGCCATCCTCAGGGCCAGTAGCCATTGGCTACTGCCCTCCAAGACCTAAACACACCCCTAAATTGAGTATTTAGGAGCTCCCAGAACCGAGGAAGATAGATTTCTGCAACCTAAAGAAGAAGAAGGACTGCTGACCTGAAGCCCTGCAGTGAAGACGGAGACGACAACTGATTTGGCCCCAGCCCCACCGGCCTGTCTCCCTACTTCGAAGAAAACTGCAACAGCGACGCATCCAACAGGGTCCAGCGACCTCTGAAGCCTCAGAGGACTACCCTGCATCTAAAGGACCAAGAAACTCCCGAGAACAGCGGCCCTGTTCAACAAACTGCAACTATCTGCAACAAAGAAGCAACTTTTAAAGACCACACGTTTCCAGACGGAAGCTTGAGACTTTCCACTCTACACCCGACGCCCCCGGCTCGACCTGCGGAAAACTAACACTACAGGGAGGACTCCCCGGTGACTGTGAGCCCGTGAGTAGCCAGGGTTGACCCCCCTGAGCCCCCACAGTGACGCCTGCAGAGGGAATCCAGAGGCTCCTCCTGACTGCGACTGCCTGCTTCAAGGAACCCGACGCCTGGAAACCACACTGCACCCGCAGCCCCCAGGACCTGAAGGAACCGAACTCCAGTGCATGAGCGACCCCCAGGCGACCCTCTGCTTAGCCCAGGTGGTGGCTACCCCGAGGAGCCCCCCTGTGCCTGCCTGCATCGTTGAAGAGACCCCCAGGTCTCCCCATTGTTTCCTATTGAAAACCCGACGCCTGTTTGCACTCTGCACCCGGCCGCCCCTGTGCCGCTGAGGGTGTACTTTCTGTGCCTGCTTGTGTCCCCCCCCCCAGTGCCCTACAAACCCCCCTGGTCTGCCCTCCGAAGTCGCGGGTACTTACCTGCTGGCAGACTGGAACCTGGGCACCCCTATTTCCATTGAAGCCTATGTGTTTTGGGCACCACTTTGAACTCTGCACCTGACCGGCCCTGAGCTCCTGGTGTGGTAACTTTGGGGTTGCCTTGAACCCCCAACAGTGGGCTACCTTGGACCCAACTTTGAACCCTGTAAGTGTTTTACTTACCTGTGAACTTAACATTTACTTACCTCCCACAGGAACTGTTGATTTTTGCAGTGTCCACTTTTAAATTAGCTTATTGACATTTTTTTCAAAACTGTACATGCTATTGTGATTATTCAAAGTTCCTAGAATACCTGAGTGACATACCTTTAATTTAAAGTATTATTTGTAAATCTTGAACCTGTGGTTCTTAAAATAAACTAAGAAAATATATTTTTCTATATAAAAACCTATTGGCCTGGAATTGTCTTTGAGTGTGTGTTCCTCATTTATTGCCCCTGTGTGTGTACAACAAATGCTTAACACTATCCTCTGATAAGCCTACTGCTCGGCCACACTACCACAAAATAGAGCATTAGAATTATCTCTTTTTGCCACTATCTTACCTCTAAGGGGAACCCTTGGACTCTGTGCCACTATGTCTTACTTTGAAATAATATATACAGAGCCAACTTCCTACACTTACCAATTAGGAGCACATGGTGCCTCGTGACTAAAGAGTCCTGACAGAGTTTTCGGTGTGTGAGATGTAAGACACCAACAATATGGACTTGCAAGTTTGAGAACGTCTATATTCTTTCCTCCAGCTCAGGTTGAGTAGGAAACACATTGTGAAGATCTTGTGCAAGTGAATGGCAAAGTCAGTGGTACCACACCTATTATTGTGCTTCCCGCCACTCTACATGATGGGGGCATGGTCTAGATCCAAAACCAGATCCTAGAAGGTGTCTATACACTGCAAGCCGAAGGAAGGGACGTCGATGTCGATTCCCCGCTTGTGCCAGTGTTTTGTACCAGATTTCTATGGTAACAGTATTCTATGTTTCAAGCCTTGCCTGAGGACCGAAGGTAAAGTCAGGCCCTTTTCACTAGAATCAGAGACACAGTGGCAATCCTTTGAAAGAGAAAGCCAACTAATTGATTACGGACAGAAATCTAAGTAGTTTCTGTCAACTGTCTCTCTCCTGTAAACTTTCTAATCTGCCGAGCATGGTTTCTGCTCTCTCCTATATGCAGGTGAAGAACTTGTGTAGGAGGTTTGCGAAGTACTTGGAGTGGAAGACTGTGGCTGTGACAAGACAGTAAGCTGCTAGTTCCTGATAGGGGCACTGATACCTTGGCAGAGAACCTCCAAACAGGAAACAGAGGAAACAACTGAAATGGGAGTTCACGGGTAGCCACTTCTGAATGGTTTGGCCACAAACAATGCAAATACAAACCAGCATTGGCAGAGCCAATAGCTTTGTATCTACATTTAGGTTTGGCAGTGACAATTTTGCAGTTAAGACTTTTTTGTCCAGAGTTTTCCAGGAGCATGAATAGAGGTGACATATCCAATGTGCAATATTAACGAAGATTGTCTGTCGAAGAAGTGCTTGACTTATTCAAGACATTACAAGCAAATGAGGCTTTAATGACTTTTAAAAAACGGCTGCTAGGTCCTGCTTCAGGACTGTCTGAGGAGACACTTGCATACTCAAACCGCTTCCTGTTACTCTAAATATTGGAACTAGGACAGAAGGAGCTCGGTGGCGATTCCAGTTATCACCAGCGATGTTGACTTTTCAAGAAGGATGAACAGCAATGTCTTTGAGAACATTAAAGAATTGTGTATATCTAGTATGGTGTGTAAACAGTCCTAAAAAAAAGCCTAGGTCACTAGAACCGTCAAACGTAGAGTATGGCATGAAGATATCATTAAACAACTACCAAGACATCACACCGTAACCAACCTACTTGAACCCAAATCCAATAAAGCTACCTTCAATTACAGTGGTCTCCATGTCTCTTTCACCTACCAGATCCACGTACTCCTCCACCACCGGGACCGGATCTGCTTCTGGCTCCGACTCCAGCTTTGGCACCTTATGCTGCACAGCTTCAAATTCATCATCTTTGGGAAACAGTGAAAATGTATATCAGTCGGAGGAAAGTCCCACCATGTGTTATAATGCCATTCACTTAACTACGGCCTTTGACTGCTAGGCAAAGAGTTGTCGCCCTTCTCTGAGGCTTCCCAGGATCTGTGTGTTTTCTACCAGCTGGACGTCAAGATGAAAACTCACCAAGTCAATGTCATCGACTCCCAGCTTATCCAATAAAAGATTTAGTATGCAGATTTCATTCGTATTAAAAACGCATGCATCGTTTGCTATTTATGTCAAGCTAATAACAACTCATCTTTTAATCAACTCAATATGCAATTTTACAGATAAAACTGGCAAATCATGATGACGTTTTGCATTTATGTTTATAAAAAACTATCCTTGCTAAAAAAAATTCAAAAGTGAAAGTCGCCTTTGTTTCTTTTCTACATTGTTGATACACAGTTCCATAGTTTATTTTCAAAACAACGATACATTTAAATAGTTTTGCGTTTTTTGGAACTTTTTGTATACAGCACATTGTAAGAAATTGGATTGTTGGTTGACTAAGGTGTCAGGCCTAGTCAAGGAGTGACCACAATCCTTGTCACAATAAGACCAGTGGTTAATTTGTGCCGGTGGTTTCCAAGGCCGGCACTTATTTTTCTGCCTCAAGGATTTGCTGCGAGCAAAAGACACCTATGGAAAAGATGGAGGAAGAGAAAAACGAAAAAGAGTCACAAATGGAGAAAGCAGAAAGCTGCAGGAGTGAGTTGAAGGGGCAGGGAGTAGCTGCAAATAGACTAAAGAGGCCAGAGATGGCTTCAGGATTATCTGCCTCGGTATTCCGTGCTCGCATATTTAATTGCAGCAGCCGCGTGTTTCAGAGGAGAGATTTGGGCACCGGCACGTTTTTATTTACAAATTAAGCATTGAATAAGATGCAAGCAAACCCCGAATGAACGTGTGCTCCAGCCCTGGTAGCTTGGCACAGAGCAGCCATGCTTAACTTAGAAACAAAATGTAAAGAATTTGTGCAAGAATTCAAACTGTAAAACACTGAAAACACACCACAAAAAAAGCCTACAAATGAGTTAGAAAAGTAGAGTAGATTTTATTAAATAAAACAAGACCAAAACAACAAATAAAACAATTAGTACAACCGGAGATATTAAATTAAAAAGTTTTAAGTAAAAATAGCGCCTTGAAGCAAGAGGCGAAATTGAGGATTTGTGGTCGCGCCAGACCGGAACAAAGTCATAACTTCAAGCCGACCGCAATGGAGCACGGGCTGGTTACAGGCACTCAGTTAAGCCTGCTGAACAAAGTACCTTAAATCCTGGTTGCGGAGTGTTCTCTGGATCCATGTGAAAGATGTCTCATGCAGCTGAGGAGATGCATTTGTTCAGAGATGTGGTGATGCTGTGGTTAAAGGTCCAGTTTCGTCAACGTCAAGGACTGTTTTGATGTGGCTTGCAATGCAAAGGATGGTGTTGAGGATGTACTGCACATTCAAGGCGATGCATCAGTTCTGATGAGAGGTGGAGCTGTGATGCGGAGCTTCGGAACTGAGGCTGCTGTTGATGGGAAATGCGAGGAGCTTGCACCGGGAAAAGCATTGCACAGCGGTGGTTATAAAGACGATGCATCGAACTCAGGATGCTGAGGCGATACGAGTATTTTGTGATGGTTCAACCCAAGCAGCATCAGAATTGCGTTGCTTCTGCTTGGAGATGTGTCGCTCAGCAGAGAGGCTGCATCAGTTCTGCTGGCAGGCACCTCAAGCCCACTTTCAAGGGTCCAACACTGGGGTGGAACCACTTGGCAGGGCAGACTCACAGATGGCAGAGTCCAGGTGCAGAACCAGGGTGGCAGGACGTCTTTTAGATCCTTTAGACTCCAGATCAGGAGGCCAGCCAACTAGCCCTGAGAGTCATTTTGGGTTCAAGAAATGCAGGTCCAGTCCTTCTCACCTAGACAAAAGGGCTGCAGGCAGCAGGTTAGCACAGCAAAAGAGGAGTCCAGCAGAGGGCAGCCGGGCAGGATTGCAGTACCTTCAGCAGCACCGGAGTCCTTCTTCCAGGCAGAGTATCCACAGGTCCAGAAGTGTACTAAAGTGGGGGTGTCTGAGATTCAGTTCTTATACCCACCGGTGCCTTTGAAGTGGGAGACACTTCAAAGACAGGCCTCTGAAGTGCACAGATGCCCTGCCCTGGCTCCAGATTAACTACAGGGGACAGGGCACAGCCTATTCAGGTGTAAGTGAGGCTGTACCCAGCTCCTCCCTCCCATCCTGCCAGGATGGCCCATCAAGTCACACTTATGCTCTCATTGTGTGTAGCTGTCTAGGGAGAATGAACAAAGCCCACCTGTCAACTATATGCAGTATTGTGACTAGAGACAGGCTGCAGGCACTAAATGGATAAGGCAGGAAAATGCCAACATTCGAAAAGTGGCTTTGTCAAAATTGCAGTTTAAAATTCAACTTCACCATAAATTATGATTTTAAATTATGATTCCAAAGGCCCTAAACTTGAAGGAATTCTCTCTTCTCATTTGGAAATTATGCTTATACAATGTAATAAGGCAATTTCAATGTTCCCTATTGGAGAGGTAGGCCTTGCAGTAGGGAAAATTACTTTAAGAGTTCTTCTCCATCAGGACCTGTAAATCTTAAAAGTACATGTACTACTTTTTAAATATATTGCACCCTGCCCTTTGTGCTGTCTAGGGCCTGTTCTAGGGGCGACTTATAGGAAAGTTTTGGAACCTAGAAAAAGGTTTGTTGTGCCAGGTCGAAATGGCAGTTTAATCTGCACAAACAGGATGTGCAATGGTAGACCTTAGACATATTTAATTGGCTACTTAAGTAAGTGGCACAGTCAGTGCTGCAAGTCCACTAGTAACTTTTAATTTACAGGCCCTAGGCACATGTAGTGCACTTTACTAGGGACTTAGAAGTAAATTAAATAAGTCACTTTTGTATAAACCAATATTAACATGTTTTCGAGGGGAGAGCACAAGCTCTTCAACACTGGTTAGCAGTGGAAGGTGCGCAAAGTCCTAATACCAACAAAAACAAGGTCAGAAAAATAGAGACAAGGGGTGGGGGCCTAGAGTGGGGGGATGTTGTGGGGGAAAAACACCCTAATGCTGACAGGCTTAACACTCATTATAACGGTTTCTGTCAATTTCATGTGTTATAAAAACATTTTTTAGCATTATTCTTTTAATATGAAATTCTGAGCTGGCCCTGCCAGGACTCAAATGCTCGTCCCACAGGTCACACCAGATAGCAACATAGAGCACTTAAACTCAGAAAGTAAACTATGAAAAATGTAATAGTTATGAAATCTTTTCTGGCATACAAATGACTGTTCATAGCTTACAAAAATTGGGGAACAATGTTTATCATATTCGTCTATTTTTAATTATTTTTATAGTGCTGATCACATGTTAATGCTCTTTACTCTTACGTCAGTGTTTCATTTCTGTGCACAAAGATAGGTTATTTCTTTATAAAATTATTTTATTTGTTTTATTTTTAAGATCAAATGTCATGCATGCGTGCACCAGGGCATCATTATGCATGTATAATCAAGTTCTCAATGATTGGCAATATGTGAAGTTCAAATCTTATGGACTTGTTTGAAAGGCACATGTCCACACACAAGGGATTTCCCCCTGGAATGTGTCAGGGCAGCTGCGCATGGTGAAACACATGGCTTGGGCTGACCACCTTCTAGATGAGGTCCACCATTGCTAGCTTATGAAGCACAGCTGCTATCAAGTGGCGCATAGGTAATGGTAAATATGGATAAGTTACTTACCTGTAAATCCTAGTTCTCTTCCAGGGGTATCCTCATCAAAGTCATAAACATTGAATATTCCCGCCCTTGTGCGGGGACCCCGGAGCATATATATATAAAATACATACATATTATCATGTGTAAAACAGCAATGCAGGCTATAATCATAAATAGGCTAAAATGCTTTATTTCTATGCAAGTTTTTTTTTTTCATATTATAAAATCACAATAGATCATAAATATCTACCTAAGCCCCAAAAACTGGACTTAGGGAAGTAAACAGCAGTAAATAGCAGAGAAAAATAGAAAAAAAACACATTGAAGAACAATGAAGCATTCTTAGCCAATAGGCTGCATGCAGGTTAACACAGGAGAACCATAAAAACTTTGGCACCGTGCCTTTAAGACCCTGAGCACCTCCAGTATCCCACCATGCCTCAGGGGTGAAGGGAAGGCGACAGTTCGTTCACAGTTAGGTCAGTACTTTTTTACGGTGACAATCTGTGTAACTGATCAGAAAAATAATCTGTCCTGCACTTCTAGGAGACTTGAGTCCGGGGAGGAGGGTGGGTTGTTTATGACTTTGATGAGGATACCCCTGGAAGAGAACTAGGATTTACAGGTAAGTAACTTATCCTTCTCTTCCAGGGGATCCTCATCAATAGTCATAAACATTGAATAGATTAGCAAGCCCATCCCTAGACTCTGCGGACTGTCTGAAAGAAGTGCAGGAAAGAATACATATTCATGCAAATAGATTTCTATGAGAGGCCTGCCCCACCTGGGCATCCGCTCTTGCATCCGAGTCTAAACAGTAATGCTTAGTAAAGGTATGCACCGACTTCCATGTAGCAGCCTTACAAATCTCGGAAATTGGTACATTGTTAAGGAGGGCAGCAGTAGCCGCTTTTCCCCTTGTGGAATGCGCTTTTGGCCTAGCCAGTAATTGTTTATTAGCCAGCTGGTAAGTGTTAACAATACAAGACACAATCCATCTTGATATCGTTCGTTTAGACGCTGCCTCTCCTGTTCTTAAATGACCATAATTCAGAAACAAATGGTTAGAATATCTAATCGGTTTTGTTTTGTCCAAATAGAATTTCAGCACTCTTTTCAAGTCTAAATAATGCAATGCTTTCTCAGCCGGAGTCTCCGGATTGGGAAAGAAAGTCGGTAAAGATATAGGCCCTCATCCTGACCTTCCCGCCGTCAGGTTACCGTTCCGCGGTCGAAAGACCGCGGCGGTAATTCTGACATTCCCGCTGGGCTGGCGGGCGGCCGCCTTCAGGCCGCCCGCCAGCCCAGCGGGAAAGAGGCTTCCACGATGAAGCCGGCTCGGAATCGAGCCGGCGGAGTGGAAGCTGTGCGACGGGTGCAGTTGCACCCGTCGCGTATTTCACTGTCTGCGCAGCAGACAGTGAAATACATTTAGGGGCCCTCTTACGGGGGCCCCTGCAGTGCCCATGCCAGTGGCATGGGCACTGCAGGGGCCCCCAGGGGCCCCGCGACCCCCCCTACCGCCATCCGGTTCCCGGCGGGCGGACCGCCGGGAACTGGATGGCGGTAGGGGGGGTCGGAATCCCCTCGGCGGCGCAGCAAGCTGCGCCGCCTTGGAGGATTCCAAGGGGCAGCGGAAAACCGGCGGGAGACCGCCGGTTTTCCTGCACTGACCGCGGCCAAAGCGCCGCGGTCAGAATGCCCTGCGGGGCACCGCCGGTCTGTCGGCGGTGCTCCCGCCGACCGCCGGGGTTAGAATCACCCCCATAGTCTGATTGATATGGAATTCTGACACCACCTTCGGAAGGAAAGATGGGTGAGTTCGCAGAACCACTCTATTATCGTGAAAAAACGTGTACGGTTCTCTGCAAGACAGAGCCTGAATTTCGCTGACCCTCCTCGCTGAAGTAATGGCCACCAAAAAAGCCGTCTTCCACGTAAGGTGCTGTAAAGAGGCCTTGTGGATAGGTTCAAAGGGAGGGCCCATAAGTTTTGACAGGACTACATTCAGTTCCCATGGAGGAGAAGGTCTCCGAATGGGAGGAAAAACCTTTTTCAAGCCTTCTAAGAAATCCTTGACTACAGGTATCGTAAAGAAGGATTCTTGAGAAGGCGACTTACGATAAGCTGTAATTGCCGACAAATGTACCTTAATAGATGATACCTGCAGACCAGACTTCGCCAGATGAAGCAAATAGGACAGTATGACATCCTCCTGAGCTCGTATGGGGTTTATACCTTGTTGAGAGCACCAGATGTAAAATCTCTTCCACTTAAAAGCGTAAGAACGCCGCGTGGAAGGTCGTTTTGACTCTTTCAAGATGTTCATGCACTCCTGTGAGAGCCCTAGGTGCCCATACTGCAGGAATTCAGGAGCCATGCTGTCAAGCTCAGAGAGGGAAGGTTGGGATGTAGGATTCTGCCTTCCATTCTGCTCAGGAGATCCGGTCTGCACGGCAACCTCCTGTGAGGTTTTTCCGATAAGTTGAGTAGATCCGTGTACCAGAATTGGCGGGGCCATTGTGGCGCTATCAGAATCATTCTGGTTCTGGAGTTGTAAAGTTTGTTGATTACTGCCGGTATGAGGGGAATCGGTGGAAAGGCGTAGAGAAATATCCCTGACCAGTTAATCAACAGGGCATTCCCTTGAGATCCCGGACGGCAGAACCTGGATGCGAAGTCTGGGCATTTTTTGTTTACTTCGTCTGCAAAGAGATCCAACTGGGGTCGACCCCATTGACCGAAGATGTCCTCGGCGACTTCGTCGTGTAGGACCCAGTCGTGCGCGTCTTCTAGATGTCTGCTCAGGAAATCTGCCTCTACGTTTTGCTGACCTGGCAGGTGTACCGCTGTGATAGACATTCCCCTGGCCAGGAGCCAATGCCATATCGTTTGGGACTCTCGAGATAGAGGTAGTGATCTTGTTCCCCCCTGTTTGTTCAGATAATACATTGTGGTTGTATTGTCTGTCTGAATTAGGAGAGATTTCCCCTGAACCAATGGAGAGAAAGATTTGAGAGCCAGATGGACCGCTCTGAGCTCCAGTAGATTTATGTGATAGTTCTTTTCCTTGTCGGACCACAGACCCTGAGCTTGGAAGGAACCCAGATGAGCACCCCAACCCTGAAGAGACGCATCCGTTACCAGAGTGTCGGCTGGAATTGTCTGGTGAAAACGGAGAACCTATCGACAGGTGAGGTCTGTGCATCCACCATTGTAGTGATTGAAAAGCCGCTGCTGGTAGTCGTACTCTGTCGTCCCAGCGACCAGTCTTTTGGCTCCAGTTGTTCTCTAATGCCTCCTGAAGGGGCCTCATGTGTAGCCTGGCGTTCGGGACAATGAAGATGCATGAAGCCATGGAGCCCAGAAGCGATGTCACCTGACGAGCAGTAGGTGCATCGGCTTTTAATAGTTGTTGACACTTCCTGTGGATCGATAAAAGTCGTTCCTCCGAAGGATACACTCTTTGGAGCTCTGTGTTTAGTATAGCTCCCAGGTAGTGGAGGTTTTGTGTTGGAATCAAGGTTGACTTGTTGTGGTTGATTTGAAGACCTAGAGACTCGAAAGTTCTTAGTACAATGTCTCGATGTTTTCTCGCCTGATCCGGAGAGGAAGCCTTCAATAACCAGTCGTCCAGGTAGGGGTAGACGAATATTTTTTGTCTTCGAAGATGTGCCGCTACCACTGCTACACATTTTGAAAAGACTCGGGGTGCAGACTTCAGGCCGAATGGTAGGACTCTGAATTGGTAGTGCTGTGACGCTATTTGGAAACGTAAGAATTTCCGATGTTTGGATGCTATTGGGATGTGAAAATATGCATCCTGTAGGTCGATGGAGCACATCCAGTCTCCCTGATGCAGTTGCGGAACAATCTGGTGAAGGGCTAGCATCCTGAACTTCTGTTTTCTTATGTACTTGTTCAGGAGCCGTAAGTCCAGAATTGGCCTGAAGATGCCCTGTTGACCCTTTTTCGCCACCAGAAAGTAACGGGAGTACACCCCTTTTCCTCTTTGTGCCGGTGGAACCTTTTCTACAGCTTTCTTTTGTAGGAGTGCAAGAACTTCCTTGCGTAGCAGGCTGAGATGAGAAGGAAAACATCTTGCTGGTGGCAAGTGTGGAGGAGGTTTTTTGAAAAGAAGAGAATAGCCATGTTCGACAATATTGAGCACCCATTTGTCTTTTGTGATGGAGTGCCACTCGTGAAGATGATGCGTAATACTTCCGCCCACCGGAGTGGTGCACAGTGCTGAGGGAAGCAATGCTTCATTGCTTTGTTGGTGTCTTTGCTGTAGACTGTTGAGGTCTACTTGCCCCTCGGTCTCTTGTGGGTCTACGCGCCTGAAACAGGGGACGCCCCTGTCGTTGCTGTGGCCTCTGAGACCAGTGAGGGGTTTGAACCCTCTGCTGGAATGGGCGTCTGTCGTACGGCCTGTACCTCCGCCTGAAGTCTTTCTTACGTTCCAGGCCCACTGCCCTCATAGTGTCCACCTCTGTTTTCATTCGGGCCATCTCTTCATCCGCATGGGTACAGAACAACGAATTCCCGCTGAATGGGAGGTTTAAAATACGTTGTTGTGCTTCCTGTTTCAGACCAGTG
Source organism: Pleurodeles waltl (assembly GCF_031143425.1). Classification (NCBI taxonomy): domain Eukaryota; kingdom Metazoa; phylum Chordata; class Amphibia; order Caudata; family Salamandridae; genus Pleurodeles; species Pleurodeles waltl. Next base: position 682,956,839 of record NC_090451.1, on the reverse strand, counting down.
AGCCGTAGCCAGGAAGACCTCCTAGCGCAGATTCCGTGCGCATACCCATGCGCAGCCAAATCCGCCCCATCCACCGCCGCGCTGATGACCTGGTTAGATACTAGGCCCCCTTCCTGCAAGATTTCCTGGAAGTCCTGTCTATCTTCCCTGGGCAACTTCTCTGTAAATCTGTGGAGTGAGTCCCACAGAGAGCGGTCATATCTGCCCAGAAGAACGAGTTACTTACCTTCGGTAACGACTTTTCTGGTGGATACATTAGCTACCTGTGGATTCCTCACCTGATGAATACTCCCATGGCGCCAGCATTTGACGGAAATCTTCTTACTAGTCTCTGCACGTCGACGAGGACGTCACTCTAGCCCACGCGACGCCGTCTGACGTCATACAGGCAATAAGAGGTCCTCGCCGACGTGCCGATGACAGTACCAACATTTTTTACGTGCATGAGAAATAATAACCCAATGTAATGAAAGAGCAAAGCAACATCTCTTAATATTGTAAATCACACAACATTGCAATAAAATAGCTGTAGATTTAATATAACCTTCTTTTTTTTTTTTTTTTTAAACAAATAAATATATTTATACATACGAATCATGTATATACACAATATATATAGATTTATATATAAATATACACATATATACAAATATCATATATGCAAAATGTATTGCAACTTTGAAGACCAAAAGGAGCACACTCAAGGATTGCTTGGAGAGACCAAAAAGGCAACGGGGAGGCGGGTGGGACCGTGAGGAATCCACAGGTAGCTAATGTATCCACCAGAAAAGTCGTTACCGAAGGTAAGTAACTCGTTCTTCTGATGGATACAACTACCTGTGGATTCCTCACCTGATGAATAGAGTCCCAAAGCAGTACCACGCCCGGCGGTGGGTGCCTAAATGGTCAAACCAAGAAATCCTGCAGCACTGACCGTGCAAAATGACCGTCCCTTCTGACCTCAGAGTCCAAACAGTAATGTTTCACAAAAGTGTGAAGGGACGACCAAGTTGCGGCCTTGCAGATGTCGACCACAGGAACACCCCTGGCCAAGGCCGAAGAGGCCGACTTAGCTCTGGTGGAGTGAGCTCTAATGCCCTCAGGCGGATCCTTCTTTGCCAAAGAGTAACAGATTTTAATGCAAAGAACAACCCACCTGGAGAGTGTTCTCTTGTGGACTGCCTTTCCTCTCCTCTTGCCCACGTATCCGACAAACAGCTGATCCTCCAGCCTGATATCCTTCATTCTGTCGATATAGAAGCTCAACGCCCTTTTTGGGTCCAGGCGATGTAGTCTTTCTTCCTCCTTTGAAGGATGAGGCGGAGGATAAAACGTGGACAAAGTGATTGTCTGAGCCAAATGGAAGGGTGAAACAACCTTCGGAAGGAAAGCAGCCTTGGTCCTCAACACCACCTTATCCCCATAAAACGTTATATAAGGGGGTTTAACCGATAAGGCCTGCAACTCACTCACTCTCCTTGCAGATGTTATAGCTACCAGGAATACTGTTTTAATAACCAAATACCTTAAGGGGCAAGAATGCATAGGCTCAAAAGGGGACCCCATAAGGAAAGTCAGGACCAAGGACAAATCCCATTGAGGCATAACGAATGGTTTTGGAGGATATTGATTCAGAAGACCTTTCAAGAATCTGAGAACAATAGGGGATTTAAATAACGATGGTTGGTCTGGAAGACAAATGAGGCTGACAAGGCCGACAAATAACCCTTAATGGTAGCCACTGCACAACCTTTCTGCGCTAGAGACAGTGCAAAAGACAAAACATGTGACAGATGAGCATGTAAGGGATCAATCTGTCTCTCTCCACACCACATAACAAATTTAGACCACCTATTAGCGTAGATAGATTTAGTGGAGTGTCGCCTGGCTGCTAAGATAACATCCACTACATTAGGCGGGAGAGAGAAGGAACTCAGGTTGCCCCGTTCAATCTCCAAGCATGTAGGTGCAGACTCTGGAGGTTGGGGTGTAAAACCTGCCCCTGCGACTGCGAGAGGAGGTCTGCCCTGAGAGGGAGACGGAGCGGAGGGCACAGTGAGAGTTGGAGAAGGTCGGAGTACCATACCCTCCTTGGCCAATCCGGAGCTATTAAGATGACTTGGGCCCGGTCTTGGCGAATTTTCCTCAACACTCGAGGAATCAAGGGTATGGGGGGAAACGCGTAAAGCAACTGGTCGCACCAGGTTATCTGAAACGCGTCCCCCAACGCTCCCTGCATCGGATACTGGAGGCTGCAGAATAACGGGCAATGCGCGTTCTCCCGAGTGGCAAACAGATCTATCCGAGGAAACCCCCACATCTGGAAGATTAAACAGACTTGATCTGGATGGAGACGCCACTCGTGGTCTGCCGAGAATTGGCGACTGAGACTGTCCGCACGTACATTCAAGACCCCGGCCAGATGATTTGCCACCAAGCAAATCTGATGGTCCTTTGCCCAGGACCATAGCCGAAGAGCTTCTCTGCAGAGAAGGTACGACCCTACTCCTCCCTGTTTGTTTATGTACCACATCGTGGTAGTATTGTCCGTCAGGACCTGTACCGACTGACCACGAAGGGATGGGAGGAAGGCCTTGAGAGCCAGACGTACAGCCCGTAACTCCAACAGATTGATATGAAACACCTGTTCCTCTGGAGACCAAAGCCCTTTGATCTCCAGATCCCCCAGATGAGCTCCCCATCCTAGGGTGGAAGCATCCGTTATGACCGTGGCCACTGGTGGCGACTGCGCGAACGGCTTTCCCTGTGAAAGATTGTTGACCGCAATCCACCACTTCAATTCCACAGCAGCATCTCTGGAGATCTTGACAGTACCTTCTAAATCTCCCTTGTGTTGAGACCACTGCCTTCGGAGGCACCACTGAAGAGCCCTCATGTGCCAGCGAGCATGCGTGACCAACAGAATGCAGGAGGCGAACAGACCGAGCAGACGAAGGACCTTGAGGACTGGAACTACCGCTCCACTTCGAAACATTGGAACCAATTCCTGAATATCTTGAATCCGCTGAGGCGGAGGAAAGGCTCGACTCAATGTTGTATCCAGTACTGCCCCTATGAACAGGAGGCGCTGAGAGGGCTCCAGGTGAGATTTGGGCACGTTCACCGAAAAGCCCAGGTCGAACAACAACTGGGTTGTTGACTGCAGATGATGCGACACAAGCTCCGGGGACTTGGCTTTGATCAACCAGTCGTCCAAGTAAGGGAATACTGCTATCCCCTTCCTTCTGAGCTCCGCCGCAACCACTGACATCACCTTTGTGAAGACTCGAGGTGCTGAAGTAAGACCAAACGGGAGGACCGCAAACTGATAGTGCTGCGACCCTACCACAAACCGGAGAGACTTCCTGTGCGACTTGAGTATCGGGATATGAAAATAAGCATCCTGCAAGTCGACAGACACCATCCAATCTTCCTTGTTCAACGCCAAAAGCACCTGTGCTAGGGTCAGCATCTTGAACTTTTCCTGTTTGAGTAACCAATTCAAGATCCTCAGATCCAGGATTGGTCTCAACTGACCATCCTTTTTGGGAATCAGGAAGTATCTTGAGTAACAACCTCGACCCTTTTCCTGCTCTGGGACCAACTCTACCGCGCCCTTTGAAAGGAGGACTTGAACCTCCTGTTCTAGCAACAGGAGGTGTTCTTCTGAACAATAAGATGGGCGGGGCGGGATGAGGGGCGGGAACTCACGAAAGGGAAGGGCGTAGCCTTTCCCCACAATGCCGAGAACCCAAGTGTCCGTGGTGATAGACTTCCACTTGTGGAGAAAATGCTGCAATCTTCCCCCTACAGGAGAGGAGTGAGTGGGAAACGGTGGAAGCCTAAGGCTGCTTCCCCTGCTGCACCCCTCCAGAGGACGAGGAAGAGGCAGAGTGCTGTTGAGAGGCTCCTCTGGTACGGGCCCCACCCCTCCCCCTCCCTCTAAATGACCTATAGGGGAGGGAAGAGGCGGGTTGCTGGAACCTCCCCCAAAAGGAAGAGGAAGAAGAGCCACGCCCAAATCCCCGAAACCTCCTGAAAAATCTAGAAGAGGCAGAGGAAGAAGGAGCTTGCAGTCCTAACGATTTGGCTGTGGCTCTGCTCTCCTTAAATCGTTCCAAGGCCGAATCTGCCTTGGCTCCAAACAGTCTGTCCCCATCAAACGGGAGGTCCAGCAGGGTCGACTGCACATCCGCCGAAAACCCTGAGTTTCGGAGCCAGGCCTGTCTTCTTGCCACCACAGCCGTGCCCATCGCCCTGGCCACCGAGTCGGTCGTGTCCAGCCCAGACTGGATAATCTGGGTCGCGGCAGCCTGGGCGTCCGAGACCACATCCAAGAGACCCTGGGGGAGCTCCGTAAATGAAGACGAAATATCATCCATCAGAGCATGGATGTACCTCCCCAGAATGCACGTTGCGTTGGTGGCCTTCAACGCCAAACTGCATGACGAAAATATTTTCTTGGACTGCGCATCCAGTTTCTTGGAGTCTCTGTCTCCAGGCACCGTCGGGAAGGAACCAGGCGCTGACTTTGAGGAACAGGAGGCTTGCACCACCAAGCTCTCCGGCGTAGGGTGTCTAGAGAGAAAGCCAGGGTCAGATGGTGCAGCTCGATACCTCCTGGCCACAGCCCTATGAACGGCCGAGGAAGACACCAGCTTCTTCCACACCTCCAACACCGGATCCAGCAAAGCCTCATTAAATGGCAAGAGAGGCTCAGCTGCAGCAGAGGCCGGATGCAATACCTCTGTCAGCAAATTCTGCTTCGCCTCTGCCACCGGCAAAGGCAGGTCCAAAAAGCTCGCTGCCTTCCTCACCACAGCATGAAAGGAAGCAGCCTCCTCCGTATATTCCCCTGGAGATGAAAGGTCCCACTCAGGGGAAGTGTCCAGCCCACTGGCTGTATCCAGACCATGTAGTCCGTCTCCAGAGTCCTCAATCTCTCCCTCCTCTAAGACTCGCTGGTACTCCTGCTCTTCTAAAAGACGGAGAGCACGCCTCCTCGAATGAAGTCTCTCCTCGATACGCGGAGTCGACATGGCCTCCGCCGACGTCGAAGAACGGCGCCGATCTCCAGAAGCATCTGACGCCGCGTCCGGCGCCACAGGCAGCTTCGGCGCCGAGGTAGGAGCCGGAGGACGAGGTCTTGGAGCCGATGGACCAACCAGAGTCACAGGGCAAAATCCTGACTTCGACGGAAGGGCAACCTCCGGGGCCGAAACATCCGAAGCCACCGGAGCGGCCACCGACGCCGGCACCGGCGCCGAGCCCACATTCCCAAAAGGGAGAAAGGGCATAAAGGGTGCCGGCCGAAGAGGCGCAGGATCACCCAACGAAAAGGCCAAGGGCCCCGAAGGACCAGCCGGAGCAGCTCCTGGAGCCATCTGTTGAAAGATGGTATACATCGCATTAAGAAACGCGGTACTATCGGCTCCAGGAGTGGGAAAAGCCGGATACTGGGGTGCCTGGATCGAGGGCGACCCCGACGCCGGCCTCGACGTCTGCGACGCCGGAGAAAACACAAGAGGCTGCACCACCTCAATCACTGACGCCTGACCAGGCGAAGTCGGTGACGCCGGAGAGGGCAACGGCGTCGATGGATGCGGCGTGACCGTGGGGCTGACCTCCCAAGTCCTCCGACGCCGAGCCGAAGGTGACCTCGAACGAGACTCCTTGCTGGAATGACGTCGTGAGTCTCTACGGTGCCGGGAGTCTCGATGACGCCGGTGAGACCTTGGCGAAGAAGACTTCTTATGATGTTTCTCCTTCTTCTTTGACTTTGCCATGAATAACTTGGCCTCACGCTCTTTGAGGGCCTTCGGATTCATGTGTTGACATGAATCGCAAGTCGAGACGTCGTGGTCGGAGCTCAAACACCATAGACAGTCGGAGTGAGGATCTGTAACTGACATCTTGCCCCCACACTCTCGACAGGGCTTGAAACCCGACTTCCTCTGAGACATTATTACCGCAGAGAAGACTACGCAGCAGACAATACACTGTAACCACGAAGGTAACAGTAGCTCCCTCGAAGATAACCGTTTCGAATGCACGGAAAAAAGGGAACTGTCATCGGCACGTCGGCGAGGACCTCTTATTGCCTGTATGACGTCAGACGGCGTCGCGTGGGCTAGAGTGACGTCCTCGTCGACGTGCAGAGACTAGTAAGAAGATTTCCGTCAAATGCTGGCGCCATGGGAGTATTCATCAGGTGAGGAATCCACAGGTAGTTGTATCCATCAGAAGTGCTGAGGCGCTGGAGACCTTCATAGCAGATGCCGCCGTACCGCACATCTTTCTCCCCAGGGAGTCTAGGTGTCTGCTCTCCTTATCCGGGGGGACTGTGGAAGATGATGCCACAGAGTGTGTTTTTCTGGCTGCGGCTAAGATAACAGAGTCCGGTGGTGGATCCTTCCGCAGGAATAAAGGATCTTGCTCCGGAGCTTTGTACTTCTTTTGAATCCTAGCCAGGGCAGACTTGAGAGTGGCTGGAGTCAGAAAGGTGTCCATAGTAGGTTGCAGCAAACCCGGTACTAGTGGCAGCAGTTTTCTCGAGACTGATCTGTGTTGTAGAGTCTCAAAGATAACTGAGGATGAGGTGGCCGGCTCCGGTACATCAATATTTAGTTTCTGCGCTCCCCTTAAAAGAACCTCATTAAAAGTGGTGATATCATCCACCGGTGAGATCCTAGCAGGTGGAGAATCTGTCAGTGTGGGGGAGTAGCGCCCAACAGACGATCCTGAAGAAGACCAAGAGGGTGATCTTCTGTGTGGTGTTCGCGACCTGGTTCTCCTTCGGGAACGAGACCTGCTACGAGAAGCTGTAGCAGAGTGTGCAGGTCTTGTGGTCGGCTGACGAGGAGCAGAACGAGCCCGTCCTGCTCTAGCTGTAGGCGATGGCGTTCTAGGTAATGAGGCAGTAGGAGAATACATCCTAGAGTATTGGGAATCCGGGGATGCTGCCGGTCTATTCAGGCTCTCTAACCATCTAGGTGATAGAGTGATGGGAGAAACATGCCCCGATGAGCCCACTCTGGAATGGGATGATGCACTCCGTATAGAGACCACCGGTGAGGGAGCTTTATCTGCTGGCTCTACTGCCTGTGACACAGCTGAAGGTTGTGTCGACGTCGATTGCATCCTCGACGTCGAAAGATGCGATGGCTCGGCTGTTCTCGACGTCGAAGGTCTTGATGTCGAAAGCCTTGACGTTGAATGTCTCGACGCAGAGCGTCGATCGCGGGATCTGGACCTACTCGCCGTCGTGTGTCTCGACGTTGAGTGGCGAGTGGTCGACGGCGGATGTTCATGCCGTCGTGGCGATTTTGACGTCTTGTCCTTCGACGCCAAGGGGCGAGACGTTCTCGACGGCGAACGGGAGCACCGGAGATGGCTCGACGCCGAACGGCGGCCTGCCGTCGACGGAGATGTACCCCTGTGCTGTCCATGCTTCGACGCTTTGTCCCTCGACGTCGGTCTGGTCACCGTCGACGGCGATCTATGCCGGTGAGACGGTGGCAACGATGACGTCGATGGAGAACAAACAGGCACAATCCTACCTGTCGACGTCGATCTGGCCATTCCTTCTGTTGGAGGCCTGGGAAGTGAAGAGGATGTTGACTTTTTCCTCTCCTGAAGCACATGCAGCCTGATTTTCTCTCTGTCTTTGAGAGTCCTCCTTGACATCTTCTTACAATACTTGCAGGTGTCAGGACAGTGACTCTGTGGCAGGCAGACAATACACAGAGAGTGTGGGTCTGACTGGGCTTTCTTCTTCCCACAAGAAGGACATTTTACAAAAAGAGATGGCATTTTCTGTCAGAAAAGACTGCCAAACTCAGACAAAAGATGTTATCTGTCGAGTAAACAGGAAAAACACTATTTTTAGGGATTTTTCTGAAGAAAAACTCAGAAAAACTGAGAGCTCAATGCTCCAGGATCCTCTCAGAAGAAGCCGGAAAAAAGAACTGACCTAACTGTGAACCAACTGTCACCTTCCCTTCACCCCTGAGGCATGGTGGGATACTGGAGGTGCTCAGGGTCTTAAAGGCACGGTGCCAAAGTTTTTATGGTTCTCCTGTGTTAACCTGCATGCAGCCTATTGGCTAAGAATGCTTCATTGTTTTTCAATGTGGTTTTTTTCTATTTTTCTCTGCTATTTACTGCTGTTTACTTCCCTAAGTCCAGTTTTTGGGGCTTAGGTAGATATTTATGATCTATTGTGATTTTATAATATGAAAAAAAAAAAAAAAAAAAAAACTTTCATAGAAATAAAGCATTTTAGCCTATTTATGATTATAGCCTGCATTGCTGTTTTACACATGATAATATGTATGTATTTTATATATATATGCTCCGGGGTCCCCGCACAAGGGCGGGAATATTCAATGTTTATGACTATTGATGAGGATCCCCTGGAAGAGAACTGTATCTAAATTGTGGCGATAGGAGGAGGAGACATGCCTTGTAGTGTGTCACACCTGCAAACAGCAACATGAACTTGGACTGTAGTGTCTGCACAGGATCTTGGAGCACTATGTAGAGTGTGCAGAGTAGTTGCAGTTGTACTGCTGTAAGAAAACAAATGAGTATGTTGGACCCCCATTCCGCAATGAATACAGATACTACCATCGGGATGTCATCATGGGAGTACCACGACCACAGACTGACAGGGGTGAGGTCTGACATAAACATATCCATATGTGTGGGATACAGCAAATAATAGGACAGGACTTCTTTGAGAGAATAATTATGAAGGCCATCAATTCACTAACGATCATCTATCTATGATGGATGAGAATGGGACATAGGTGAAGGTAAGAAGGCATTGTGGTTATGGAACTTTTGTGCGTGACATGTTGAGGGTGGTTTTGATACCAAGTCTGAGGTGCCACTTCACTTCAGTAATTTTTAAACATGTACTTGGCATAACGGTTTTGGTGGTACCAGCATGAGTGTGTCGAAGAGCATTTTGTACTTAGAGTAAAGCTGACCTGGGTGTGGGGAAAATTTGAGAGTAATCTTTAAGGATCGAGTCCTTAAAATAACTGCAAAGCTTGCTGCAAGATCTTCATTATAGGGTCTTGTTTGGTATTAACTATCACTGGGTAGGAGCACACAATATACTTGTAGGATTGTTTGGAGTGTGTTTCTTGTGTGGAAAGCCAGAGCACAGCATTTTTCTGTTGTGAAATATAGACAAGCAGTCATGGAGGCGGGGACTCTGAACCAATATGTTTGCTGCACGAGGACACATAGTTCAATGAAGACTCTAAAAGGGATATGTGTCAGGTAAGCTTCGATGGGCAAAAGTTTGGTTTTAAGACATAGTGGCTGCAAATGACAGCCAAAGATTATCAGGGCTCACATCATTGCATCCTTATTTTGAAATGGTTAAGAGGATACCAGTTACCAGAGTATAATGTGGATTGTCGTCCATGGAATGGTGGTGCCTTGTATAGTCTAGTGCAGTCGGACTGCTTTTAATCAAAGTTGGCAGTGGGCTTAATATAACTGAACACTTCAGAGAAGATTGTGCAAGTGAAGACATCCTTTATCCATCCTAGCAAGAAAGCAAGAGGACTTCTAAGCTGGCTGTATGCAGGAGAAAGTGGCTGTCATCCACAACAAAATAATTCTCTGGCCGGTCAAGCCAGATAAGCCAAGTGCGGTGGGCCTGAAGTGAATTAGAAATGGCTGTAAGATGTTCCATCCTAAGTGAGTGTTGCGGCTAGGTAATGAGAGGTTGGCAAATGGTGTACCCGTGGGCTTATCCTCTGGCAGGAGTGCACAGTATCTGTATTGCTTGTGACAACCAAGAGAAAAATATTATCTGTTGTCTGTGGGGGGGCTTTATTCTCTCCACTTCATTCTTATGTTTTGGTGGTTGCCTGCACAGGTGGGGAGTCACTTGATTATGGGTGTGTTTTTGTGTTTGCTGTGTAAATACGAATTTGAGAATTCAGGTCAGAACTACTGTATCAGGTGAGCCATGGTAGTGCTACAAAACTGCGGCATTCTGGCAAAAGGGCGAGCAAAGCTGTGTGGTCAGGCACAATAATTTACTCAGGGAGAAGCAAGTTGACTGCTGTTTGCCAACACAGGAGATTGCCTGGAAATTTAGCCAGAATTAGCTTTGTGCCCAGCCATTAGATAACGACTAGTGGGCCGATTTATACCCATAGTGCTGCTCGTCCAGTAACAGAGCTGAAAGCTGGGAGCCCCAGCAAATGGAGAAAATTTGGAGGCACAAAGGGAGAAAGACCGTCAATGATGCAAGCTCTGTTCCATGAGGTGACTCATACAGCTGGGATAGCGCAAGGTCTCCCAAGCAGGTTCATCATTACACGCAAAGCTCTTGCTGTGGTCTGGAGTGAGAGACTAATGCCAATTTTGGTGTCTGGGATGCAGGACCTGCAACTTAAGTGAAGATGCCATGATTATAGGGACCGGAAAGGAGGTCAGTGTGTAAGGTGATGTAAACGGTGGGGACTGCATGATTGGTGGCTACGAAATGCACCTTAGCTTTTGAATTTTGGACTGAGCAGCAATATCAGTTTTAGAGTCAGTAGAGCTCTGCCAGTGTCCTGGTCGTCATTGCAGTGCAGGAAAAGCACTGAAGACACTGCCATGGAAGACGTAGTCTCATGAACTGCCCTACCAACATACTGAGGGGTGCCACAATGGCCAGTGTTATCTCAGCAAACAAAGAACCTTTTTGTGGACAGAGCCAGTCGAGGGTGGAAAGCATGAAGGCGCTAGCTCTTTTTTTTTTTATGTAGTGTGCCCTGGGACCACGATGGTTCACAAGATGGATGACACACTTAGGTCAGCTTAAGAAGTACCAGTATGAGGGGCTGGCTTCCCTTTCATTTTCTGGTTGTGCATATGCATGGTCTGAATTGTGCATCCATCCATGCATGCATGCCCCGCTGCATTCCTCTGGTGCTACACCACTGCAGTAGTGAGCGTCACATGTGCTAGCAATCATGTGAGAGGTCTGTTGACAAATGTTATATCACTCCTGACTGTGCAGGTGACTCGTTGACACCTGGAGGCCCTGCCTACAGCACCCAAACAACCCATGTTACTCCCAGGTGACATGTGCAGTTGCAGTCTTGCATGAGGTACCACGCAGGAAAGCAAACTATACCTATGTTTGCCAGGCTGTGTTTGTGTGAGTCGCTAATATTACATAAAGCCAGGTGTTCGTGCTGGTTGTGCTGGGCAGAAGATGCTCTTGGGTTCTATGCAACAAACTAAAAATTCCCCTCAAATTAAACAATTGAGAAAATGTTATTCAGGCTTTAAAATGTAAGTTATCCTCTTCTCTTGACGGCTTTAGCTACTGCATTTACGCAGTACACCAGTTTTAAACAGCAACATACAGAAGGCAGCCATTTCATGACTCATTAATCCCAACACTAACGTCTCTACAAAATGGCCCCTAGTGACTACTGGTTTCTGTCGGGGCGCTTCCGCCGTTGAGAGGGGAGGTAGGATACAGGACCTCCATAAAAGATCCTCGGCCGGGTCACGGCCAGAAGTAGAGGTACTCAGGGTGTGATAGCAACCCCTTCCTCATAACGGTAGAAGGACATTAGTCCTTCATTTTGCTGCTTAAAGAATAAGTTACTTACCTTCGGTAAAGCTTTTTCTGGTGGATACAGTTACTACCTGTGGATTCCTCACCAAAAGAATTCTCCCCTCGCGCCAGCCTTCGATGGAAATTTCTTCTAGCTCTGCACGTCGACGATGACTTCACAATCGCCTGACTCCACATGATGTCATCTAGGCAATAAGAAGCCGTCGTCGACGTGCAGACGTCAGTTATCACAATTTTTTACGTGCCATAGAGGCGAACAGGTTAAACCTAAAGAGCACACACTAATCCAGAATAGACGAAAATAAAACATTTAATATAATAAAATATAAATCACAGTTATGAATGCTCAATTCGAGATAGAAATAAATAAATATATATGTACAATTCCAGTCCAAAATGTCCTTTTCACTATCTTAGATTGCAAAGGAAAAGTATATACAATGAATACAAGCATATGCATGTGAAGGCTATATACAAATATATATACAAGTCCAAGGATGCGCACTCAAAGAGATCCTGGTTTGACCAGTCAGGCAACGGGGAGGTGGGTGGGACCGTGAGGAATCCACAGGTAGTTACTGTATCCACCAGAAAAAGCGTTACCGAAGGTAAGTAACTTATTCTTCTGATGGATACACCTACCTGTGGATTCCTCACCAAAAGAATAGAGTCCCCAAGCAGTATAACCTCCGGTGGTGGGTGCCCGAATGGTCAAACCAAGAAATCTTGTAGCACCGAGCGAGCAAAATGGCCATCCATCCTGACCTCAGAGTCCAAACAGTAATGCTTGGCAAAAGTATGGAGGGATGCCCAGGTCGCTGCCCTGCAGATGTCAGCCACAGGAACACCTCTAGCCAAAGTTGATGAAGCTGCTTTGGCCCTGGTGGAATGGGCACGAAGCCCCACAGGTGGAGCTCTCTTCGCCAAAGAATAGCAGATCTTAATACATAGAATGACCCACCTGGATAGCGTTCTCTTGTGGACCGCTCTACCTTTCCTCTTCCCCACGTATCCAACGAAGAGCTGTTCATCCTGTCTGAACTCTTTCGTCCTGGCGACGTAGAAGCTCAGTGCTCTTCGCGGATCCAGACGGTGGACCCTCTCTTCCTCCTTGGATGGGTGAGGTGGAGGGTAAAAGGAAGAGAGAGTAATTGACTGCCCCAGGTGAAAGGGTGTAACAACCTTCGGTAGGAAAGCCGCCTTGGTCTTCAACACCACTTTGTCCTTGAAGAAGGAAAGGAATGGGGTTTCTACAGTTAGAGCCTGAAGCTCAATAACCCTTCTGGCAGTTGTTATTGCCACCAGGAAAACAGTTTTAAATACTAGGAACCGTAAAGAACAAGAGTGCATGGGTTCAAACGGGGCCCCCATAAGAAAAGTTAAAACCAAGTTAAGGTCCCACTGAGGCATAATGAATGGCGTGGGCGGATACTTATTAGTGAGTCCCTTTAGAAACTTTAAAACAATTGGTGATTTAAAGAAGGGTGGTTGATCAGGAAGGCACAGAAAAGCAGATAGTGCAGACAGATAACCCTTAACAGTGGCAACTGAAAAACCTTTCTGTACCAAATAGAGCGCAAATGACAAAATGTCAGATAAACCAGCTCTTAAAGGATCTAAACTATTCTCTCCACACCAGATTGTAAACTTAGCCCAACGATTTGCATAGATTGACTTGGTGGAGTGTCGCCTGGCCGATAGAATAACTTCCACCACATCTGGATGGAGAGAAAAGGAACTCAGATTGCCCCGTTCAATCTCCAGGCATGAAGATGCAGGCTCTGGAGGTGGGGGTGTAGAATCTGCCCCTGCGACTGTGAGAGGAGGTTCACCCTGCAAGGGAGACGGAGCGGAGGGCACTGAGAGAGTTGGAGTAGGTCCGAATACCACACCCTTCTCGGCCAATCCGGAGCTATTAAGATGACTTGAGCTCGGTCCTGGCGGATTTTCCTGAGAACTCGAGGAATCAAGGGTATGGGGGGAAACGCATAAAGCAACTGACCCTTCCAGGACATCTGAAACGCGTCCCCCAGAGCTCCTTGCACCGGATACTGGAGGCTGCAAAACAGTGGGCAATGCGCATTCTCTTGAGTTGCAAACAGATCTATTTGTGGATATCCCCACATCTGGAAGATATCCAGAACTAGATCTGGATGAAGACGCCACTCGTGGTCGAACGAGATGCGTCGACTGAGAATGTCTGCACGCACATTCAGGACTCCGGCCAAATGATGTGCAATCAAGCAGATCTTGTGGTCCTGAAGCCAGGACCAGAGTCGAAGAGCTTCTCTGCAGAGAAGATACGACCCCACTCCTCCCTGTTTGTTTATATACCACATTGCGGTCGTGTTGTCCGTTAGAACCTGGACTGACTGACCGCGAATGGAAGGGAGGAAGGCCTTGAGTGCCAGCCGTACTGCCTGCAATTTTAACAGATTGATGTGTAATTTCTGTTCTACTGGAGACCAAAGGCCTTTGATCTCCAGGTCCTCCAGATGAGCTCCCCACCCTAGAGTGGAAGCATCCGTTACCACTGAGGCCACTGGTGGGGGTAGCGAGAACGGCCTTCCTTGAGACAGGTTGTCGACCGCTGCCCACCATTGAAGATCCACTGCAGTGTCTCTGGAGATCTTTATCGAGTCCTCGAGATCCCCTTTGTGCTGAAACCACTGCCTGCAGACGCACCACTGGAGAGCCCTCATGTGCCAGCGTGCATGAGTGACCAACAGTATGCAACAAGCAAACAGACCGAGCAGACAAAGGACTTTGAGGATTGGAACTACCGCTCCATTTCGAAACATTGGAACCAAAGCCTGTATGTCCTGAACCCACTGTGGCGGAGGAAAGGCCCGATTCAATGTCGTGTCCAATACTGCCCCTATGAACAGGAGGCGTTGAGGGCTCCAGGTGAGACTTGGGTACATTGACTGAAAACCCCAGGTCATACAACAATTGAGTCGTCGACTGGAGATGGCACCGCACGAGCTCTGGAGTACTGGCTTTGATCAACCAATCGTCCAGATAGGGAAACACAGCGATCCCTTTTCTTCTGAGCTCTGCCGCTACCACCGCCATCACCTTCCTGAAGAATCGAGGTGCTGAAGTAAGACCCAACGGGAGGACCGCAAACTGATAATGTTGTGATCCCACCACAAAACGGAGATACTTCCTGTGCGATCTGAGGATCGGAATATGAAAATACGCATCCTGCAAATCGACCGACACCATCCAGTCTCCTTCGTTCAACGCCAAAAGAACCTGTGAGAGGGTCAGCATTTTGAACTTTTCCTGTTTGAGGAACCAATTCAAAATCCTCAAGTCCAAAATCGGTCTCAGCCGACCATCCTTCTTGGGAATCAGAAAGTATCTTGAATAGCACCCCTGACCCCTCTCTTGCTCTGGAACCAACTCTATTGCACCTTTTTGTAATAGGGATAATACCTCCTGCTGTAACAGGAGAAAATGGTCTTCCGAACAGAAGGATGGGCGGGGAGGGAGGGTGGGAGGAAATTCCCGAAAGGGAAGAGCGTACCCCCTCTTCACAATGTCGATGACCCAGGAGTCTGATGTTATGACCTCCCACATTGGAAGAAAAAGGGTAAGTCTCCCCCCTACTGGAGACGAATGGACAGGGAATGGTGGAGGACTACGGCTGCTTTCCTTATTGCACCCCTCCCGAGGAAGAGGAAGAGGCAGAGTGCTGCAAGGTGGCTCCTCTCGTACGGACTCTGCCCCTGCCCCTGAAGGATCTGTAAGGGAGGGTAGAAGCAGTTTGTTGTGGTCCTTGCAGTCTTCCTCGAAAGGAACCACAACCAAATCCTTTAAATCTCCAAAAGCCTCTAAAGGTGGATGAGGCAGACGACTGGAGTCCCAAGGATCTAGCTGTCGCTCTGCTATCTTTAAAACATTCTAAGGCTGAGTCAGCCTTAGAACCGAAGAGCTTTTCCCCATCAAACAGAAGATCAAGGAGCGTAGCCTGCACGTCCGTCGAGAAGCCCGATGATCTAAGCCAAGACTGCATCCTAGAGACTATGGTCGTGCCCATAGCCCTAGCCACCGAGTCCGAAGTGTCCAAACCAGACTGGATTACTTGCGTTGCAGCCGCTTGAGCATCCGAAAAGAGTTGCAGCATCTCCTGTGACACATTAGGATGGCCCTTTGCCTCTTCCATAAGGGCATGTATGTAAGGTCCCAGTATGCATGTGGCATTGGAAGATTTCAGGGCCATACTGCACGATGAAAATGTCTTTTTAGCAGTATGGTCCATCTTTTTCGACTCTCTATCAGCAGGAACCCCAGGAAACGAGCCAGGCGAGGATCTGGAGGAACATGAAGCTTGGACCACAATGCTCTCCGGAGTTGGTTGCCTGGAAAGAAACACCGGATCCCCAGGCGCCGTCCGGTAACGCCGAGCCACCGCTCTGTTGACCGCAGCGGTGGATACAGGTTTCATCCAAATATCCTTAATAGGGTCCAGCAGAGCCTCATTGAATGGAAGAAGAGGCTCAGCAGAAGCAGATGTCGGATGGAGGACCTCTGTCAATAAATTTCTCTTAACCTCCGCGGTAGGAAGAGTAATATCCAAAAAGTCTGCAGCCTTACAAATGACCTTATGGAAAGAAGCTGCTTCCTCTGTGTTCCCTCCAGGAGAAGCTAGATCCCATTCCGGGGTAGTGTCAAGGCCACTAGCCGAGTCCAGACCCTGGAAGTCACCTGAGGGCTCTACAACTTCTCCTTCCTCCAGGTGTTGCCTCGCGTACTCCTCCTCTTCCAAGAGACGAAGGGCCAGGCGCCTTGATCTAAGTCTGGACTCCAAGCCTGGAGTCGACAAGGTGTCAGCCGACGCCGAAGATCTCCGTCGGCGCCGAACCTCGGATTCGTCCGAAGCCGGAGGCTCCGGCTCCACAGCGTTCTTGGACGTCGATGGGATCCGAGGCGAATCCGACAGCGCCGTAACAGGTGTAGCCATCCTGATCGACATCGTAGGCATCGGCGCCGCTTCAGACGCAGCAGACATAAACGGGGTGAACGGCGCCGACTTGAAAGACGCCGAAACACCCAAGTCGTAGGCCAAAGGACCAGACGGACCTGCATGACTTCCACCCGGCACCATGGAAGCAAAGATGTTAAACATAGCGTTCAAAAACGCTGCAGGATCCGATCCCGGAGTCGGGAAAGCCGGGCACTGTTGCTGCTGCACCGGCGCCGGCAAAGCTGCCGAAGAGGGTCCAGGTAACTCCTGGCCAGGAGAACCTTCCAGCCTCTGGGGAGGCTCGACCTCAAAGACCGACCTAGGTGACGTCGGGGTCGCCGGAGGTGGAGGGGTGACTGTCGGGCTTATCTCCCACGTTGGACGACGCCGAGTCGACAGAGAAGCCGATCTAGACCTGGACCGTCCTTTGCTCGATCGGCGCCGAGATCCATGATGGCGCCGAGAGCCACTATGGTGATGACGAGACCTAGAGGATCTCGACAAAGACTCCCTCCTACGATGCCTCTCTTTCTTCTTCTGGGACCAGGCCAAGAATAACTTTCCCTCTCTTTCTTTGAGTGCCTTAGGGTTCATGCGCTGGCACGAACCGCATGCCTCGACCTCATGATCGGAACTAAGGCACCAGAGGCAGTTTTCGTGGGGGTCGGTAACCGACATCCGACCCCCGCATTGGTTACAAGGTTTAAAGCCGGATTTTCTAGGCTGCGACATCGTAACCGTCCGTTGGTAACAGTAGCTCCCTGTGAGCCTCGAAGAAACAACCGTTATTCTGGCACGGAAAAAAGGGAACTGACGTCTGCACGTCGACGACGGCTTCTTATTGCCTAGATGACGTCATGTGGCGTCGCGTGGAGTCGGGCGATTGTGACGTCATCGTCGACGTGCAGAGCTAGAAGAAATTTCCGTCGAAGGTTGGCGCGAGGGGAGAATTCTTTTGGTGAGGAATCCACAGGTAGGTGTATCCATCAGAAATCATGATTAAAGGAGCTTCAACATTGAAAATGTTAGTTAAGTATAACTACGTCCATGTGACGTACATAACCCCACCAAAACTGAGTGCTATTTATCCGGGCATACAATATGTAGTGGGGGTATGGGGCTCGCCTATCGGACTAAAGTGGGGTTATTGTAAGTTGCGCTATTATTATTATTTTATTGTTGCTTAACTTGAAACGGCGCCTTCCAGAGCCTTGTGAATTTACTGAAATTGTGCTGGAGTGCGATGCTTATACAATTGGTAAAAAAAAAAATCTAATGAAAACAGACAATGGCTCTGGCCATAACATGGTTGAATCAATTCATAAAGTACATACTAGAGGTGGGCGAGCTAACACGTTAACGGGGAAGCGAGCCAGAGCCAAGCCAAGGGTGCTGTCTCCGATGTTAGAGCTTGTGCACCAGCCCTGAAAATGTCTCCTATGTAACTCATAGACCCAAACATTACGCAAAATAGGATAGTCTCTTCGACATTTAAAAACATTGATTTCTTTAGCATGTGGAAGTTTTGACAATAAAACGACACACTACAGCACTGTCCTGAGAAGTACTTTGTTAAAAGTGAAACATTTTACAACATGCATGAACAGCGAACTAAGTGGCACCACTCTGGTCATATAAAGGCTGTACGTCTCAGATTGTTATAGACCAACATTCCCTACGTTACAGATCTCTCCTTACCTCTTTCTGCACCTTTCAGTCGGTTTTATATAACGCGAACTTGAACGCAGGTATTAGAAGGCTTTACGTAGTAAACCATTGGAATGCTTTACACAGAAACCGGTTATATTACAGAAGGTCACAATCCAGTGTGTATAGGGACGGGGAGATGAAGTTCTCTGGGTCCAAAATTGACAACTCTAACCACATCCAGAGTACGGGGAGGGAGGCTGGCAGAAGCCACATGAAAGCTCGGCTCCAGGTTCCAGCAGGACTTCGAGCTGAGCCCGAGCCAGGCTTCAGACGTCAGCTTTCAGTGACCTGCCCACATCTAGTAGTTACAAAACATGGACACATGCCTTTGCAGGTAATACATTGACTGCACCATTAAAGGGTTAACGAGGGGCATCTAATGTGGGGTTTTCTGTCTTTGGGCCTTTCTCTACTATGCAGGCATGCGGAAGGGATGAGAAACACACAGGACACAATTTTAGGTACTATATATGATTGCTTATTCTCTAGAATGCTAGTTACAAAGTTAGCGAGTCAAAAGAAAACACCATGCTTATGAAATAAGGATTATAGTTCAGCGATTCAGCTATTTTCTACACCTAACAAAATTGAAACATATTTCGTGACAGATAAGATGGCATTTAAATCTGATTCTGTATCTTATACTAGTTACAGGATGTTTTTCCAAGATCTACTCGATCATGCAGGAAGCAAGAGTAGGATACAGCTGTACTCGTTGCCGCCAAATAGCGCAACCGCAGCAGTCCTGGTAGTAACCCTTCCTAATACTTCAAGCGGGGTGTCTCAAATCACTCATCCACCTGCAAAGCATGGAATGTGCATGGAGATGGTCTCGCTGTAAAGCTTGATAGTGCTCAGCTCACCATTCAAACACCACAGTAAAAGTACAAACACGTTTAGCGTGTCCTCCACTGGACACTCCCATTCCATCCCTCGACTGTTGCTTGCTGATCACCCAGCACAAAGCCATCAGTGTCTTTCGTTGCATCACAGATGGATTCTGTTTCGAAAATGTATATGTAGCCGTTACTGTAACTTCAATAGCCCCCCAAACCAAACGTGCAACGTATAGGTAGTGATCCAGGTGGGGAAACCCTGGCTTTGCATCAAGGCATGACGAGGGACGCCCCCATCAGGTGGGGGGGTGCTCCTCGATTAATAAAATTTGGCATCAGAGGCCCATCCTGGCAAAGCACACTGCAGCTGAAAATCCAATTTAACGTGGCTGCCTCCGGGGACCCTTTTCTACTGCGCGCACCAGACGCAGTCATCACTTAAATTACAAGGAAATATTCCAGGCAAGGGACCTGGAGACACGAGGACTAATGAGAAAGGAGCTCCAACACCATGCTACCCCGTTCCAGTCTTCCATCATTTGAACCCAACGTTTAAAAAACAATGAGGCACTTAGCTTAAATGTTTCATTCTCCGAACTGATTAAGTTTGTTGGCAGGCTCCGCGCCAGCGGCTCTACCACTGTGAAAATGACACGGATTTTTTTTTTGCGGTTTTATATAGCGCGAAAACTCGTTTTTGGTAGGCAGTGGGAGATTAAGTAGTTTGTCCAGAATCACAGGATGTTAGGGGGAAGCCGAGGATCGAGCCTGGTTACCCAGCTCTAAGGTGGGCAGCTGTGGCTCTCCCTACGGGTACCTGGCCTGTACTGCCTCGATGCACCCAGAGGACTGCCTCAGAAATAATCAAGGAAGAGGCATCCTCTGAAACGCACAAAACCACAGACTCCAGCTGAGAATAGGACTCCTCCTCTTTCTCCCATTTTATCTGCCCCCTGTTTTACCCCCTCTCCTATGCATTCTAACAGGGACCTCCCTCGCTCAGCCCCTGAAAACGGTATGGAATGCTTACCACGCGGTCTTTACCACAAAGGCAAGTACCACAAAGGCCCATTTCAGACACTTTACAATGGCAGACTTTACCAGAGATACTGTTTTGAAAAAAAATCATATTATGTCACTTAAAAAGGGAAGGGTATGTTTTTTTTAGGTGTCGGGAGTGAGTATGGTAAGGGTTTTTTTCCGAGGTTGGAAAGGACAGTGGTAAAGGGATATAAGGGGATTTGAGGGTCAAGGGGTGAGTAGTGGTAAATGGAGGTAATATATTTTTAGGGTTCAAGGCCAGGCAGTGGTAAAGGGAGGTAAGGGAGTTTGAAACAGAAAAGGGGGTTACCATCCAAAAAGAAAAAAATATATAGTTAAAATAACAAAATGGTGTTTGGAAAGTAACCTGCACCCCCCAAAAGCAATGTAAAAATATAAAACATATATAAGATTTAAATATATATAAACACAGTTATATATCACAAGAATATCAGTCATTCCCACGGCATATGCATGATAAAGTACTACAGTAGAATACAACATATTGTAAAGGTTAACGCATCGCGTTGTACACCATACGCACTAAAGCACGCACAGTAGCAACTGATAGCACCTGTAAGCTACACAAGGCTTTATTACCCGAGAGGTCCAATGGTTTTGATAAATTGTCTCCCTGTAGGCTTTGCTAATTTTTTTTTATAGTTTTGCAGTGCTGCTTAGTGTACTTCCTATTAAAAGCTATTTTAATTTGTAAGGGCAATACTCAGACGAGGCAGGCTTTTCCCCTTCATAGTTGCCATAGTTGACCTGAACCTGCTGTTAGAAGTGAATGTTGCTGAGGAGGATTACTGTGTATTGTCATTATGGCCTTATTCAGCACTGGAACCATGCTTGAAGTACTGATATTGGCAACTAACTACTGGTGCATGCCTCCATTATGAGTGCAATCTGAGTGTGAAACAAGAGCATGGAGCAGTCAGGGACAGCTGATATGCTGGCCTGTGTTAGGTGAGATTTGGAATGAGTGGGTGATAATAACCTTTCTGCCCACCTGTTAGCAGGCATGAACAGATGTTAATTGCCCTCGTTTTTGTCCTGTGTCTTCAGATTTATAATTGTAGGTGGGCATTTAACAGAAGTGAACACTTTCTGCAGAGGGCGTTAGCCACCTGGCTATAAACAAAGTGTAATAACATTTAAGTAGTACCTTGACATATGGAACCTCTAAAGAGACTACCCACGTCCCAGGGAAGCCACAAGTGAAACTGAAGAAAAACAGTTTTTCGTCATAAAACTCAATAGTCATGAGGGTGGCCATGCTTTCTGAGTCCATGATTGCCTAACAGCACAAGTAGACTTGGGGTTGACCTTACACCGCCTTCTCCACCTCAAATCAAGTATGCTGGTGCTGTTGTGAGAGCCTAAACAAAGCACCTCGAAAGTGGGGAAGGATGGATACTTTCCCAAACTGCTATTAATGCACAGGTAGAATACGACAACCGTCCCCACCACAAGTTCCAGAAAAAGCTAACTCAAGACGGCCAAAGGTAGTCCAATAGCCCAGTCAGACTAAGTACATGATCTCTCGCTTTGGATCTTTGCAATTTATCTAAAACACAGCATCTCGACATATTTGTTCACCAAAAAGAACTCACCACAAAAAAGAGAGAAGATCAGGTGTTGACTATAAAGGTCATTGCTGCATTATCCTCCTTTTTGAAAAAAAAAAAAACATTTGCCCATTGAACTCCCAGAATGACATCCATTTCTGGGCCTTTAAATGTCAAGACTCAGAAAAAAGGTCCTTGAAGTCTATGCCATGAAATATTCATTTCCCTGCAGGAAACCGCTTACCTGTGGAACTACCTGTTTTGCTTAAGGTACTGTGGTCTGTGTCAAGTCCAACCCCCTTAGTGCCTCAAGAATAAATCCTAAAATGTCCTACCAGGCTGTGCGTCAAGAATAATGGACGTATGGCGCGAGTCGTGGGAGGTGGTCCTTTCGACTGAGAGTGTGGATTTGGCAGAAATTAGGTCTTCGCTGACCTCCTCGGAGATAGCCTCAACTAACGGTGTCTTTGGGTGGACCTCAGACCTAGACATGGTCCTTTATTCTGGAAAAGGAAACAAAAGAAGTGCAGTACATTAAGAAATGGGTACAGGACGTGCAGCCTTAGCAGATCAAAGCCAGAGCAAAATACTACATAAGGAGAACCAAAAAAGGCAGAGAGAGAGAGAGAGAGAAATATTTTATCTGGCCTAAAGAAATAGTACGCCAGGAAAACCTTGTAGAAACTATGAAGGATTCAATCAAGCACACTGATATGTAATTATAGTGTTACATTTGATGTTCACAGTGGTATGTACACAAGGCCTTCATACATTAGGCACACAAATTATATCTGTGATTAGAAACGTTTGCGTACCCACAAGAGTATCAGAGGTCAAGAAAAGCGGATGCAAATTTATTTATCATTCAGAAAGTACTGCAGTGACTTTTGAGAATTTACAAACAAATAGGAAACAAACTCCCCGCACTCTTCTTAACATCTAACTTACACCCAACTACATCAGGGGTAAATAGTGCGGGAAAGTCGTAGGACACCAGTCACTTCAGTTTTTACAGGATAACTTACACGTGGAATCACCACAGCTGGTGAGTCCCACACACACACATATATATAGATATGTTAAACATAAGTTATAAGGGAAAATATATCATTAGCAAAAAGGACATATACAAGAATCTTCATATTGAGATCACTGTAAGTGAAAAAATGTGTGGTACATCCACGATATGCCATATTTCCATTCAGTTACTAAAATTGTGTTTTTAAGTGGGATTACATCACGTATGCGGTAATACCACTTCACTACACAGGAAATTAATGCCAGGTATCACCAGCAGAAAGAAGATGACATCTTTGCATCTTTAAATGCGGAAAATGTGTAACTACTGCTTTCTGCCTGTTAGTCTCAATTTTATACTTAATTCTTCCAGTATCACAAAAACTGGTGTCAATTATGCACCTTAGCATTTAGGGAAGGTCCCATCATTCGCTAAATGATGGTATAAGGTTTAGCTTACAACAGTTTCACTGCTATAGCTACAATTTATAACTCAATCTGAAAACTTTCAGGTCTTTGATTAGGGCCATGTTTTAAGTGCACCTGCGGTCCCTATTTGGGCACAAAATGAGAGTCCGCACCTGCTTCTAGATTACATGTACTGTGAAAATACCATAGTTTTTCAACATACAAATTTCAACTGGTAAATTTTGGTGGAAATTATGCAGTTAAATAAAGCAACATTTTAATGTGCCAAATCAGAAACTGCACTTTTTAATACCTGAAGTCGTACAACAGTAGTACTATTCATGAACTACAAAATGCAGTTTACTAACAGAAGGGAAGTGCAGAGACGTTTTGCCTCCATCGCTCTTTTTGTCTGTACAGACAACTCTATTAAAGAGGCGGGGATTTCTGCACTTTTAAGTCCATGCTTTAGTTGTAAATGTGGGAGGGACGGGGAAAAGGGAATGGGGAATATTTACAACAAAAATGGGAGGGGTTTAGGGAAAAGTAAGGAGGGCTTTAGGAAGAGACAGGCTACAAAACAGTAGGCCTATTAATATTCACAAACAACACTTCTGAAGTTACTGCAGTCCTAATAGTGACAAAACAGAAG
Organism: Pleurodeles waltl; assembly: GCF_031143425.1. Lineage (NCBI taxonomy): Eukaryota > Metazoa > Chordata > Amphibia > Caudata > Salamandridae > Pleurodeles > Pleurodeles waltl. The sequence continues at coordinate 682,933,027 of NC_090451.1, read as the reverse complement.
TAAGTATGCTCCAGCCCAGCCCTGGTGTAAGTCAAGCACCAAGTATGGCCTCTCACAGGCACCACAACACAGAGCCATAGAAAATAACAGAGGTAGGGACTAATAAAAAAAAAAAACACAGCATAAGAAATATTGGTATACAAAAGAATTTTGACTTTCAGAAAAAAATGTGTTTCACGTTAAAATTATACAGAATTAAGTATCTATTTTATGTTAAAGTTTAATAATAGCATAAAAATAAAATAATAAACAATTAAACATATATTTAAATTACTTCTATGCAATCTTAAACAGAATCAATACAACCTATATAACAATGTCCGCATGGGTGGGAATTATTTTTACTACTCTTTATAAAATGTTATTTAAATATTTTTGTATTGATTAATACCCATTTAATTTAATGGGTTAATGTAATGTATCATTTTACTTTAATAGTTTTAAGTTTGTAATAAATATTTAAATGATTTTACATTACTATTGCAAATAAAATAATTGCAATATTTTTGTAAAGAATAATAAACTTAAATATTTTTCCCTTTACTTTACCATAGGGCGGTCTCCACTATGTTGGTAGAGGTCTCCACCTAGATGTAAAAATGTACAAACTCATAAATCTTGTTGTAGATATCTCCACCGGGGCGTGGAGACATGCAAGTAAACCCTTGCATTTATTTCTACGTCAAAAAATGAACAGCAAAAAAGTGTACATTTACACCTAGGGTGCAGTAGCAGATTTACACGAATCAATCTGCAAATGAATTTACTTCTGTGACTCAGGCCCTAAGTTTCAAAGTTTGACGGGGAGAGGAGGAAAGGAGGGCATGTTTTACTATATTATTGACCATTCACAGCTCAGTAAATTGTGAAGGAAAGGAACCTGAAAAGCTAGAGTAACAGACCATAGATGTAAGTACGGCCAATGCAAGGTGACGGTGTCAGTAGACTCAGACCAAACTTTTTGGCTGAAGGTTTTGAATTGGTACACGTTAAGCACCTTAAAAAAGCACCTACAGATTGGAGGGGGTCTGATATTTTAACTTAAGTATACAGAATGATACTTTCAGGAAAAGGTATATGCTGTTTGTAAGATGCTCACAATTCCCCAGACCTCAGGTCAAAATGCCTTTACACCATTTCAGTCTTTCATTTTTCCAAGTAGCACAACGCTAGAGGGGACGTCGGGGGCGCCTTGCACCAACGCTCCTATTGTACGTATGAGAACACTGCATGCATGGAAATTATAGCATGCAGGAGGTGCCTCACTTCACAACGCTATCGAGAACCATGCATTACTGGAAGCTCCAGCATGCACAAACAAGCATGCCCCTGAGTACCTGACAATGCAAAGCTACCAACAACCAGGCATGGATAGAAGCATCAGCATGCACATAGTTACCCGACAATGCAGAGCTCCCGAACAACAGATATGGATAGAAGCATCACCATGCACAAGGGTAACTTACAATGCAGAGCTGCCCACAACCAGGCATGGATGGTGGCATCAGCATGCACACTGCTACTTCCCCACAACCAGGCATTGATGGTGGCATCAGCATGCACACTGCTACTTCCCCACAACCTGGCATGGATGGAGGCATTAGCATGCACATGGGTACCAAACAATGCAGAGCTCCCCAATAGCAGACATGAATGGAAATATCGGCATGCAACAGTTACCCAACAATGCAGGGGTCCCTACAACCAGGCATAGATGGAAGCATCAGCATGTACCAGGGGACTTAACAATGCAAATCTCCAGGCATAGATTGAAGCATCAGTAAGCAGATGGGTACCTAACAATGCGGAGCTCCCCACAACCAGGCATAGATGGAAGCACCAGCAAGCACATGGGTTACGAACAATGCAAAGCTCTCCATAACCAGATGTGGATGGAAGTCTCAGCGTGTACCTGGGTGCCTAACAATGCAGAGCTCTTCACAACCAGGCATAAATGGAAGCATCAACATGAACACGAGTACCTAACAATGCAGGGCTCCCTACAACCAGGTATGGATAGAGGAATCAGCATGCACACGAGTTCCTAACAATGCATAGCCCCCAACAACCAGACATGGATGGAAGCATCAGCATGCACGGGGGGGGGTAACAGTGCAGAACTTCCCACATCAAGGCATAAATGGAAGCACCAGCATGCACCAGCATGCACCCGGGTACCTAACAATGCAGAGCTTCCACCAACCTGGAATGGCTAGAGGTATCAGCATAAACAACGGTATCAAACAATGCAAAAACTCTCTACAACCAGGAATGGATGGAAGCATCAGCATGTACCTGGGAACTTAAAAATGCAGAGCTCCCAACAACACATGGATGGTAGCACCAGCATGCACATGGGTACCTAACAATGCAGAGCTCTCCATACCCAGGCATGGGTGGAAGCGCTGGCATGTGCACAGGTACCTAACATTGCAGAGCTCCCCATAACCAAGCATAAATGGAAGCCCCAGCATGCACCTGGGTACCTAACATTGCACAGATCCCCACAACCAGACATGATTGTGGTTCCAGCCTTCAAAGGTGTGCCCAATCTGACAGTATGCAACCAGCTGGGTAAGAAAGGGGCCCGCTTACATTTCCATAGGAAAAAAGCTTCTATCAGGAGCAGACAACTGTGGCAGTAGTATATTAATTTGATAACTCCATATGTTCTGTTAAGATTTCGTGAAAACTCTCAAGCAAAAAGTTTACTGTTTAAAGAATAGGTACAAAGTGGACCGCCTACTTGGTACTACTTGACTGTTTTTTTTTTTTAAGTGTTTTTACTCTGTGTCTAGCACCTAAGCCTTTAGCAGAGGATGGAGACGAATGGTGGCCTTGTGTAACAGTTCCCATAGGTACATATTAGTCTTCTATGGCAGCTATTGCCCACACCTGTGAGTTTGAAATGAGTTCCTCTCTTTGTATTTAGGTCTGATGTGTGTGTGGTGTATGGAGGCTTCTGTTTGTTATGCGTTGTAATGGACAGGGAGCGGCGTCTGCCAGTCGTCACCTTCTCCTCATTCCCTGAGCTGGGGTAGTTTGTCTCAGTTATGCCACTGTATTCAGGTAGCCTTCATCTTCTAGATCAGGTGGCCTGCTTGTAGTAAGGGTGGATCGAAATGGGACCCTGCCACAGGATGATGTGGCTGCATTTTTCCCTATTATTTCATAATGGGAACTCCACCTGTGTGATACCTTGCAGGATAATGCGTTGCACCAATCCCAATTCACAGTTTGCCTAATGAACAGCACAACGATTCAATGGAATATACTGGAAGGTTTTTTCATTGTAGGATTGCAACTGTACCAATCAGCCTCAATGGGCCTCAGAATATTTTGAGGCCCCTATTACAGTGATCTGCACGGAGGAAGAACAACTGTTTTTGTCAGTTATAGTTGCTCATATCATCTCTTTACAGCCAAGGACCATTGTTTGTCTAAAGCCACGACACAACAACCAGCTCAATATGCTGGTTTTCGTGGGATGAGTTAGTGTGGAGTGGAAAACCTTTACCTTGCAAGAATAGTTTGGCCATGCGGTGAGACTACATGTCCTGAGGCCAAGTGTTGGCTTGATACAAGTGTTATACTGGAATCTATGGAAAACCATCTTATCGCTATATCTGGCGTACTAAAGATTAAACTTACTGTGAGATGTGAATGGTTAAATTGACTGCTCAAAACATACACACGTTTAGACCTTTTTGACCCATTCACACAATTTAAATCAACTGGCGGTCAGTCCCACATAAAATGCAGAACATCTTTTGGAAGAAATATTAATAAAATTAGAGGCTCTGATAGTGTTAGCCCTAATCTTGTTAATTAGAATTAACTTTGAGCAGATCCTTTAAGCCTGATCCACTAGGCTGCTGCCACGTCAATTAAATAAGCCAACCTCCGATTCAAATGAGTGAGCCTCTACTTGTCCACCCCCAGCAGATGCAATGACACAGACGGAGATGCCAAATATGTGTCACATGCTCTTACTTAGAAGCTGGATTTATAGTAAAGGAGCTGTCCTATTCAGGGCAACACTTTATCTATCTCCAGCAGTGCAATTTCACACTGAATCCACCAAGTAGTACACTTCAGGTCTCACAAAGGATTAATCCTTACAAATGATTTGAAGGCCACACTCAACCGGTAGTAAGTTTCTGTAAATGAAACAATTCAACAATTCGAATAATGCAGTAACGCCCTCCTGAGAGTTAGTTCAGTCATTCCCGAAGCATTTTTGGACAAAACTGAGACTTTCAACATAGGTAACTGGAAGGAGGAGGCCTCATCCAAGAAGGAAGAGATCCGTGTCCTCGGTTTACAGTTGCCCCGAAATCTGAACTGATGTGGTTCCCAGTTAATTTTCTCTGAATAGCGAATCAGGAATAGTTCCACGGCCAGGTGTGGCGAAGATAATAAAACTGCGTCCTTGTATGACCCGGTGCCCGACACACAGTAAAAACAGTTTGTGAGCTCACATGTGGAGAATTAGCCAATGAGATAAACTGTTACCAGCCCCCTGAGAGTATGTCCTGAACCAGCAAACTTCAAGCCTCACTGTCCTTTTTTGTTAGGCCTCTCTTGGCTAGGGTGATGAAGGCAATTATAGGCCAAAGGTAAAAAAAAAAAAAAAAAGCACAGCCAAAGGTATTGAGTCACTAGTAACCGAGGACTACATAGAGATAAGGCAGCGGAAATTAGCAATGGCCTGGGGGTAAGCTCAAGGGTTTGGGCATGAGTAGATGTGCCAAGATGGAGCTACAGACAGAGGTACAAGGGTACAGCTAGGGGACGAGGTACTGGGTAAAGGCACGTGTAGACAGCCAAGGGTATGGGCATGAGTAGAGGTGCAAGAGTATAGGTACACGCAGAGGTACTGAGGTTCACTAGGGGCTGAGATAGTAGGTAATGGCATGGGTAGATGCTCTATGGCATAGGCATGAGTAGAGGTGCTAGGGTACATGTTCAGGGACTAAGGAATAAGTATGAGTAGTGGTATTAGGGTAAAGCTGAGGCTGAGAGTACTGAGGTATAGGTATGAACAGAGGCAAATAATTGAACGTAGAGACAAAAGTACTGGAACAAAAGTGAGTAGTGCTTCTAGGGTATAAGGAGGTGTAGAGGGTGACAGAAAGAAAAAGAAAGTTGAGGAATAAGGGGAGAAACAAACTGAGTATAAGAAAAGGGATGACGAGAGAGCCGGAGTAAAGATGGGGTTTTGGGAGTCATTTGGCACACAAAGAGAGGCTGGACAGGGAGTAGGTAGATGCGGTGTGTGAGTTGTGCCTGCCCCTACCCCTCCACCTCCTCCTGTAAAAGTGAAAGGAGGAACACGTGATTCTGTGTATACAATGACTGCATGATCTTTTTTGTTATGAAGAGCCTTCTCTGTGATGACTTCCTTTAAATCCCATTCATTTGGAAATATATGAGGGCACACGTGTGAAGAAAGTATCTCAAGCACAGTTCGCTTATTCTCCAGAATCCCTTGGGTTGATGCAACATTATTTGGAAGCTTAAATAAAAATGCATTTACCCGCACGCTGCTCAAGATGCTGCAAAAAAGCTCATCAAAAAGCAGCGTTTTCCCCGAGCACTGGTTATGTCACTTTAGGAAAGGCAAGGCTTGGATTTCTTGGCACGCCGCAATCCACGAATAAACTTATTTTGTTGAGACGCGGGCAGGGCTCCCAGCCGCCACTCGATAATGGGAACCCGTCTTGGGCTCCAGACTCTGACAGCTGGGGAACGGGCCTGAAGCGCGCCTCTCATTTCCAGACTGCGACATACTCCCGACTGCTTCGGCTTCTCCCCGCCGCGCCACTCTGGCTAAAGCCGGGCTTCCAGCCGCGGAGCAGCTGAGCAAGTGAGAATTGAAGGCAACAAAACATGCCCCCATCACTGGGGGAAACAAGGGCCGGGTAATTGGGGGAAACTGGAAACAGCGCTTGCCATGGCAACGGCGCCCAAGCGTCTCCAAAATACATCCCTGTACTGTCTTCAGAGCACAACCGCGACCCGCCCAGCTCAGCAGTGGGCAAGCCCGGCCCAGGCCACTCCTGCATGTGAAGGTCCTTGGAACATCGGCCTGCACCCCAAAGCGGAGAGCCCGTCACCCTTTAACCCGACAGGCAGGAGTATTCGGGCGAGCCCGTGGACGCTGGTTCTAAATAACTGCATCTCATACTGGGAGGGCGAACGAAAACCAGTTTTCTCTAACCTTTTCGGTTATAAGGGCTACTTATCTTCACAGAAAATCATCCGCAGTGTCTGATATTATTAGTGTTGTTACAGTGATCACCGAAGAGTACAGTGCTTGAAATGGAAAAATATAAGTTCAAGAACTTTGTACCAGAGTATCTGCTTGTTTCTGAGAAGTGCCGGAACTCTCCAATTGAAAGCATTACGTTTTTCTGGAAAAGTGCAGGTACTTTCCCCCTCAAAATAAAAAAGTGCCGGTACTCAGTATCGGCCCATTTAAAGCACTGGACTGGTCCCAATAAACTAGATTACTTACAGTGATTGCCTCCCGTGCTTTAAGGCAGCCTTCCCAGCGGTAATGTGAAAAAGAGCTTTGTCAATCGGAAATGTCTCTGCATGGGTTATACATAACAGCCATCCCTGCAACAGAGGCGTATTAGTAATAAGTCTCCCCAGTGCCATATGATTTATCAGTGAATTAACAGTTTCAAATATATCTAAGACATTCGTCCATTGCCTTCCAAACATCAGCTGATGAATTCTGAAAGTGCGCACATTTCTGTCAATTTTGGCAACCACAAACTTCTAATTTAGCAGGCTGGGCCACACAGGAATGCTACTCTACTTACAAGCAGCTCACAAACTACTCGTTGGAGAAGCCTGATGTAAACTCTGTGCCAATGCTGCCCCCACTAGGTGGCAGCATAGCGCATGGCATAGTGGTGATGGGCTCACTGACAGGTGTAGTGTCTTCCCCAACTCGCGAGGATGCAAGCGAGTACACCAAACACAGTGCTCGGTAACAGATGTCTCTACTCCTCAACATACTTTTGCGCTCTCCACGCACTGTGCTATAACTTTCATAACCATACCAAAACACCTCCCATCAGATTAGGTAATTCCGGTCTAGAGTCCACCCATGACCGCGAGGATCCCAGTACGCACAATATAAAAGACACTACATCTCCCTTTTGTTAAATAAATACTACAAACAACACTGGCATAATATTTTCTCAATGAGGCTCTGAGGCGCTTGCACTCGTCTGCCAGATCAGGTTGTATGAGGTAGTTGAGAGGCACTGTTATTATGCATCAGTGACATAGGCTCAGATGTGTGACCAGTATGTTCAGGTGGGGTTACCCTGCTTGTGATCTTAGGAGCTGACAAATATTGAGATAAGTGTTTAAAGTGTGATGAGTACCATGTGATGGATTTTCCGGAACAATGCACTGTCGCCATGTGTCCTTTGCATGAAACAACCATCAAAAAGGGTCGACAGCAAACAACACAGGAGTGTCTGTTTTCCGCTTTAGTTTGTGTTGTAGCAGTACCCAGTCCCATTTCTCAAAGACTGTTTCCTGGGTGTGTCAGGGCTAGTGAGCATACATTTTCATTTTGCCCTTCTGAGAAGTATTTGTGACACAAACCATATCAGCGTTCATCGATTGGTCCGATGTCCATTGTGGTAGCTTGGTTCCGATGAATCTCTCATATAGAAAGGTTGCAGTGCTCTCACCAGTTGTGGAGTAATGAGTTGATCGATAGGCATGAATAGCTGGGCACAGGGTTTGATTTATATTGATTCCCTCCTTTGATGCTGGCTGAATTACCTCTTGAGGCTGTCAATAAATCGTTCAATAACACCATTGGCCTGGGGCTAGAGAGGTGTACTCTTTAGATGCTTAACACTGAGTCAACCAAGAATTTTTTTGAATTCTTTGCTATTGAAAGGCAGGCCATTATCAGTTTTGGAGAAGGGCAGGAATGCCCTACACTGCAAAGATGTTGTCAAGCCGCTCAATAACTTTATCATGGGTTATTGATGCTAAGTCTTCCACCAAAGGAAAACACAAGTGTTCATCAATGACTACCATGAGATGATGTCGATTTTCTAGCGGCCCACACAAATAAAATTCAACTCTCTCCCAGGCACTGGCAGGAAGGTCAGACATCGTCAATGGATGCTATGTCACCTTGGGGGAAAACATTTACTAATATGGCCTGCTTTTAGCTCTCCCTCAACTCGTTCATCTAGGTAAGGGAACCACATTTGGTCTCTTAGGGATCTTTTGGTGGCTATAATGCGATAAAGTCCTCTCAATGGCTTGCTGTCTCAGACTCTCAGCTATGACAATTCTCAAGGCTCTCAATAGGATACCCTCTCAGGTGATGGACAGCTCATCATGTACGTTTTTCAATTTTTGGAAGTCAACATAATCAGCAAAATGCTGTCTACTCATCTTCCAAAATTACATTGTAATGAGGTCTTTGAGAATAAGCATGTAATTATTTGCTTGAGCAGCAGCAATAATCTGTTCAATAGATACTGCTGCTGGCATGCTGGACTTCACAATGAAGTTGAGATTCTTTTAAGCTACTTTGAATGTCAAACTGTGGTGATGAAGAGGCACTTGTGAAAAGTAATCTGCTGTGTTTTTGTAATTCCCCGGTTTGCATATGATCACATAGTCATACTCTTGCAGTAGCAACCCACATCTCTCAATGCAAGGGGGCATTTTAGCTTTTGCATTTCCAAAGATAGTGAGCAACGCCTGGTGGCCCGTGATGATAGTGGTATGCTTCCCATATAAAAATACATGAAAGTGTTTTCAGGCCACATTACCCCAGATTCTCCTCTGGCTCAGAGTAGGCGTATTCTGTTTCAGACAGGCTTCTACTGGCATAGGCCACAATGTGTCTCTGGGCATTCGGATGGCCATGGTGTTGAGCAAAGATTGTCCCCAGCTCCACCGGGCTCAAATCTACTGTAATCTTAGTATTTAACTTGGGGTCAAAATAGACCATTTTAGTTGCATTCTCAATTGCATGTTTTAATTCTTTGAAGCTGTAACAACATTTGGGCGATCACTGGAATGGGACATTCCTCTTTGTTAATTCTCTTACTGGGGCATTCACTGTAGCAAAGTCACAAATGTACCTTGAGCAGTCACTGGCCATGCCGAAGTAGAATCGTAGCATTGTTCAATCTTAAGGTGGGCAGGTAGATAAAAGTGCTAGCACATTATCCGGGTCCGGAGTCATTCCGCCATAGAATTTAAGTTTGGTTTTGTGAAACTCACCCTTTGCTGCATTCAGAGTCCTTTAATGTTGCCCCAAATACCAGTATGTCATCACTGAAAATGGAAGTATGCAAAACAGGTTGAAAAATTTGGCAAATAACATTGTGAAATATCTCCGCAGTTGAAGGTAATCCAAAACTCAGTCTTTCGCATGGGAACAAACCAACATGAGTCGAAAAAGTAGTACAACAGTTCTCTTCCAGCTCGAGTTGATATTATTTGTTCAGGTCGAGATGGAAGAAGATTTTAGCTCCATTCAACTGCATGATCATGTCCACTATGTGGGGACTAGGATGTCTTTTGCTCTCAATTGCTTCATTGGCCTGGCGCATGTGAAGGACAAATGTGCACTTCATCTCTACTGTCCTTTTTAGGCACCACAACGATGGGTGAAACCCACGCGTGGGACCAGTGAAGCGTTCAATGAGGTCATGCTACAAGAGTATTTCTAATTCTTTCTCAATGGCTGCTTGTAAGGGAGAAGCGACTCTGCTGTGCCCTTGGGCGAATGTCCCCATTAGGATGAAGTTGCACTGTCATCTTTTTGAGTCTTCCGAAGCCAAGAAACAACAACAGGAACTGACTCACAATTTCAGCCTGAGCACGAATGAAGTAGTTGAGGGATATTAGTTCCATATCACAGCAGTGGAAAATCTAAGTAACCATGCACGAGATGAAGTTACTTGAAGGATATGATTCGGCCTGTGCACTGACATAATTTTCTGTTGCTGTAAATGAACCTTGACTCTAACGTTTGCGAAGCAGCCCATGTGAATATCTTTGTGTTAGACTGAGGAAGGCGTGGCACAGGAGATGGGCAGTTGAACTTTTCTACTGGGATGATGTTAATCAACACACCACTGTCTATAATGAAGGTTATGGGGCAACTGTTCACCTTTAATGTGATTTTAGAACAATGTCCAAATGTAGTTTGTTCTTTTGTTTGGTGATTTCTTTTTTACTTTTGATCTTTGCAAGCAGATAATCCTACATATGAATGTCGTTCCTTAGTCAATATCATCACAGCACATTCGTCTTCTTCGCTAGAGCTTGATAATGACATTGGAAAGCCTCTATATAATAAATTTGACGATGATCGACTGGGCTTGGTTTCTACTTGTCATAAGAGATGTTGCCTTTTGGCCTTGTAGTCGTGGCGAGAACCTTCTGGAGTCCATTTTATTCCTGCAACACATTTGGTTTCTCTTACACTTTGCAGACCATTATGAAGTGGTTTTATTTCCTGCATTCTTTGCATGTCTGTCCTATGGCTGGACCTTTACCTTCAAGCGGGATATAAAAATCCACATTGGAAGCATAACTTTTTCTTCTTCGGAGACGTCGACTTGTGTGCATCTATTTTGAGCTTTTGCTTACTTTTCATGATCAACGCTGATTCATTATGCACTGTTCTGGCTTCCATATCAGCAGCACGTTGATCTGCTCCTTCTCCTTCCCTTGCAGCCATTAGCATTTTCTCTAAACTGAGTGGCTCTCTCAATATGCGTCTTGTGAAGGGATCTGAAAGGCAGCCATCAATGACTTGGAGGCGAATGGCTTCTTCATCATTAAAGTCACAGTACTTACATTTTTTGAGAAGTGCATCAAGTCTCTCAACAAATACATCTTCCATTTCATCAGCTTGTTGTAGTGCTTGGTTGAAGATGTACCTTTCATAGTCGACATTCGGCTTCAGATTAAACTTAGCATCCAACGCTTCTTTTATGTTTTGATATGATTTTGCTTCAGCTTGTGAGACTTTCTTTAGCGCTTCTTTCATTCCATCACTGGCAAGGTTTTTAAATATTTAATGATTTTTTTATTGTGTACTTCTCTGAAAGCATCTTTGAAGTCATCAAACGTTTTGATCCATTCATCCCACCTGGCACCGATGTTCTGTTCTTTCATTGTATCAAACAAAAGTGGTGGCTTGAGGAATGTAGCTGTGTCGTACTTTGCTCTCCCTTCTACCGCCACTGAGAGCAAGTGCCGCCATGCAGCATTCTTCTTGCAAACCAGGTCTGGCAACCTCTTCAAGCAACACCCCAATGCTTGAGCCTGGTTGTCTTGCCTGATTATCAAGGTTGTATAACACTTCACTCAATTGTGCCAGTAAGTAGGTTTCTGTTTTCTTACTTGGTCATCACTGCCTTTTCGCGTGTGCTTCGTATTGATGGTGGCTCTGTGTTGTGGTGCGGCGCAGTATATATTCTTTCACCCTTACCAGCAGATTTTGGCAGGCTTTGTGAATGCTCCTCTGCAGGGCCTTTGACTTCTTCAATGGCTGTGTATGGGCTCGAGTAGGGATTTGACTCCACATACACAAATCGCAGACAACTTTGCAGTTTGCTGTACCTTTGCAAACTGTGAGAGAGCAGCTTTGTTTCTTCTGGGCACATATCCCCATATTTGTTGCCAGTTGTAGCATCTTCCCCAACCCCAGAGCATGCAAATTAATGTCACAAATAGAGCTCAATATTATTCCCCAACATACTTTCGACCTCTCCACACGTTGTGTCATAACTTTCATAACCACACCTTAAAACCTCCCATTAGTTTACGTAATTCCTGTAGAGTCCACCCAGGACCACAAGGGTCCTAGCATACATGATATCAAAGACACTAAAGAAGGTATCCCCTAAGGAAGTCTTGTGGGCAGTGTAGCACAATATTACCAGCAATGTTCTCATTGAGAGAATGACCCTTCAAAGGGTCTGGCTGTAGTCCACTGAACCCATAGTAATCTGTGCGAGTCTGAGGGCATGTGAGTGAAGGACCAGGTGTATACATATAAATCCAGTGCACTATAAAAACAAAACAAGATCACTGCCTCGCCTAATACAGAAACTAAAGTAAGGATAGACACCACCAAGGATGGGCAGGACGTGTGGAGGATTCCAACAGATAGATTCGGATATGAGGCCAGCCGGAGTCACTGGCAGTTGTTTCCTTTCTGTACCCTGAACCCCTTCACCACTTGATATAGAGTAGCCCAGACCTGTGTGGTAGCATGGCAACCAAGGCCTGGGAAGAGAACCACAAGTGGGCAAGACATGCAGGTTACCATTAGGATCAGAACGGTGGGTCGGGCACCCAGTAAACCTTTTATCCTTTGTTGGAGGTGGGTGCTATCATCCTTGCTAAGGGTAGGCCAGGCCCCAGCCTAGACAGCACATAGGTAGGAACTGTCTGTAGCCCATTCCCTAAGCTACTGTAAAGGAAATTAGAAACAGTGTTTGATCTTCATGAGCCACCTACGCGCATCAGCTTTTCCATTAAAACAGCTCCTTAAGTCTGTAGTTGGTGGATGTGCCCAGTGTTAGGGATGCAGCAGGAGTTAGGCAGCAGGGTAGCCTAGGATGACTGGTAAAAGGTAAATTCAGGGATTTTAAATGAAATCCTAACGCTACTATCATGTACGTGATAGTGCAATGATGGGGCTGTGTGTGAGTAATGTGCCCAGGAGTGTCTGTATGACCCTAGAAGGAGAGGCGTTTTAATGCATGGGCAAAGTGGGCAATTTCCCAGGGCCCCCACCTTCCAAGGGGTGTCTGGGAGAGTGAACTTTCTCTCCAGCTCAGTTCTGTGTACGTCTGGTTCTCACCCATTAACGTAAAATTCAATATTGGTTGGCATCACATGAGTTGCATTAGCAAAAAATGGACACTAAAACTAAAACTCTAAGTTGTTCCATACAGGGGACCCCAAAATATTTTTTGCCTGGAGCACCCAAACTCTGTAAGATGATATTGCCTGGAAGTGCTGAATACTTCTCAGATGGATTCCCTAGGTGTCTCCCCCACGAAGAAGGGCAGCCCACAAACACATGCATGCAACCCTCTAACAAAGTAGAATTGGCGCATGCCTTGTGAGGCTGTGCTCCTTTGGGGGTGTTGCAAGATCTTTTCAGTCTGAGAACTGCCTAAACACCAAATAGGTGGACTCTGAGTTGTGTAGGGCACCCAGTCCATGCCACCCACATTGTTAACCTGCCTTAATATAGTCAGTCTACTACTGTTCACAAACACTTTGTAGTGCCACTCCAGGACCTAATATAGATGGGATGGAGAACTACACCCTGCCGTGTGGTCCTCATATTCTGCAGAGTGGCGTCAGGAGCTACCTTCAGTGCTCTCCCTCCTCGCTTTTATGATGCATTGATAATGAAGGTGAAGCAGGTTAGGCTCATGCAATCCTGATAGCCTTGTAGGCACCCCTTCGGTCACAAGACCTCGCAGGGCTCTCAAGCCACAACAAGTCAAGGGCTAAACTGAAACACAACAGGTTCAACACTGGAATGTGGGACGAGTTCCCCCTGTGACAGGAACTGGCCCCCATCATGGGACCCTGCAGAAATCTCAGTTCATGAGAAACCAGAGGACAAATTAAAGCCAATAGCTTCAACTGTAAAATTATAATTTTCTCCTCTGGCAGCAGCCTATGGAACACGTTACCCCTAGCTAGATCTTCTCTTAATGGCAACCATCTCTGGTTCAGATAAAAACAAAAAATATACATGCTTTTTCAGAGGATAGTGTATTTTCTGTAAATGATCATACATCTCAGTCTAGCTCTCACAGTTGAAAGGATAGGGAGCTTTCTAACGCTGTGATATCCCCTTGGGGCATGACTGTTGCTCTCTATAAATCCAGTAAATAAATAAATAAATGTAGCAGTTGCCCCCTTTTACAAAAACCAGCCCTCATATCACACGACCCCACAAGAATTTCAAACCACGAAAAACCAGGGGCCAAACTGAAGCCAAAGACCTTCAACAATGCAATGCAGTACACATCCCTTGTGACAGGAACCAGCCCCCTGTCACAAGACCTCTCAGGGATCTCAAACCATTAAAAATTAGGGGCCAAACTGAAACCCAAGAACTTTAACATTGAAATATAGCACTCGCTCCCTGTGACAGTAACCAGCACATTCCCATTTCACAGGACCCCGTAGGGATGTCAGTTCACGAGAAACCAAGGGCTAAACTAAAACCCAAGAGCTTCAACAATCTCAAACATGAGAAACTAGGGGACAAACTGAAACCCAGCTTCAACAGTGAAATGTAATCTGTGACAGGAACCAGCACTTCTGTCTCAAGTCCCAGCAGGAATATCAGTTCACGAGAAATCAGAGGCCAATCTGAAATCCAAGACCTTCAACATCGAAATGGAACACTTGTCCCCATGTGACAGGAACAGGCCCTTGTCACAGGACTCTTCAGGGATCTTAATTCCCAGGAGACCAGGAGCCAAACTGAAATCCAAGAATTTCAACACTGAAATGTGTCACTCTTCATCCTGCACCAGGTGCTCTTTCAAAAAAGTGTGCCGTTATACTGGTGGTTGTCTTCTTCTGATGCCACATTAAATTAATTTGTGCTTTGATTTCACTGCTGAATGCCACAACAGCTTAACGATTACAACATGTTTCTGACATGCATGGAGCAGTACTGCTCCCACAAAACATGCGATTAATTAAGCCACTCAGCCAAAAGCGCTCTTTTAATCATACGGTTACATCACAAACAGAAGGAAAAAGAGAACTTTCTACACACAAATCCCTTGAAGTCAGTAGTACAAATGCAAGCCAAACTTTAAACGGTATAAACAGCAAATTAATAATTTACTCACACACCCGTCTACCAATATATCAACACAGATCCATGCTTTCATTGATATGTTCACTCTCATCTGCACCAGCAGCCACATCAAAAGTAAGAGCGTTCATATCCACCCATGCCTGGGTGAATGACGGATGAGAGCAGAGCTTCAAAATAAAGCCCTCCCTTAAACCTCCTTGGCAGGAGTATCAATGAAGAAAGATCACTGTTAGTACAAGCTACCATTCTTATCACTGTATCCTCTGGGAGCAGACCCACATTCAGCAATGCCATGCCAGAAATTACCAAGGAAAGGGAGCAAACATTGGATCAAAAGCCAAAACAATCACTGCTACTTCAATAATGTACTCTAAGGCCTCTGAAAACTCAACTGTATCAATTCACCTGCCCATCATTATGACACCACTCTTTAGAATTTAGAGAGAACCTTTTACTAAGGCAGAGAATAGGGTTCAGACAAACCAAAACAAAAATTATTCTCCTGGACTTGTTGCTAAAATGTAATCTTTCACTATGTGGATGCTTAATTATCAACCTAAGAACAAAAGATATACTTTTGATGTCAAAAGTAACCACTTATGCTACAACCACAATGTTTACAATTGCATAAATATTTAATAAAATATACATAAAATACTATTAACATTTGTTAACCTAAGTCATCATCCATTGGACTAGATACATCATCCAAAATGTTTAGCCAAAAAAATAACAGAAAAAACAACTACATACAATCAAAATACTAAAAAAGTTTCGTTAATCAACGCAGCTTTCTCCCACCTTCTTCAGGACCAATAACTGAATTTGAACCATTAATACTTTCCAGGATTTTATATCATGTATATTGAATGTGCTGTGCTTTTATTGTCCTTCGCTCATAACAATAATAATATGAAGTCTGTTTCTTTCCCAAAGAGACAAAAAAACGAGTATTTAAGACTTTGTTATTTCAAAACACGCAGCTCAAAATTCACATGGGTAAATCAACTTTAACAAGTTTACTGTTCTTTTCCTGCCTCGAGCAAAATGATCATGCAGATCTCAGGAGACAATAAATTGCTCCTTAAAGCAACATTTTCAATTACTGTCTAATCGGCTCGGTTCACACAGCTTATCATATCTGCTGGTTTATGAACCAACAAAGATCTTAAAAAAAATAAAAAAAACAACAAAAAAAAAGGAACAACGGTGTGGGTTCCTGTTGTGCCCTGACTTCAGTGAGACACACGATGCAATATATAGGCGGTCTGCGAGACGTTTATAAGTTAGTAAATTAACAGTTTAGCAAAGGAACAGTAAAGTTGGCTTACCCGTGTGAATTTTGAGCTGCGCGTTTCTACTCTATGCTATTATACTCTACGACACTCTACACCACTCCACTCTACTCCACTATGTCACTCCACACCAACCACTTTACTCTATACCACTCCAGTCTATGCAACTCTGCTATACACCACTTTACTCTACACCACTCCACCCTATGCCAATCCACTCTCCTATATGCTACTCTCCTCTACGCCAATCTGCTCTACACTACTACAATTACTTTTTGCCATGCCGATGAACAGAAGCCACGTTGCTGTACAACATGACTAAAAGCCATTGGCAAAGCCAATAGCTCTTACATAGGCGAGGCCCATTAGCTGTGCCAATGCTTGTTGTAACCTGCCTCCACATCTCTTGTAGTAAGATAATATGCTTTTTTGGGGCAATATGGCTGTTCCATCCTCATAAGGATCCAGCTCTTTAGTGAAGAAACCCTCCATTTACTCCAAAACTGTGAACTCACCTGTGTTTTACCGCCCAACCACATTTTTTGCTTTATCCACCATTGTATAGCTATTTTAGCCATGTTTTTATACACGTTATTTTAGCGACTAGGCCTGTCGTGTGTGCACTTTAGCCCAGTTACATTTTATTCAGCTTCATTTTACTATTTTAGCATAGGCCACATTTGCGGTGCGGTTTCATTTTCTTTACCTAGTTGTTATTTTGCCTAGGAAACCATTGCGTTTTTAGCAAGACATTCTTTTCACTTTGTGCTTTCCTCAAGGCTGTAACCAGATACAGTTTCCGGCACACTGGTATGCTGTGTCTCCAACATTCACGGAAACATACATACTTACGTGGGGACATTTTCTCAGAACATCAGCTGTTTTATTATAAAAACCCTTCTCTATCTCATACACGTTAGAGGGAGATTCCAACCAGATGACCACGACAGCATGTTGCTTGCTGATTGTATTTGCTATAGCTGCATGCTTAGACTACTGGATCCCGGGCCTACAAGGGGATGGTGTCTTTCTAGACAACAGGCTTCCTTGCTCAGGTATGCAGGATGATGTCTTCCCAGGGAGGAAACCTGAAGGGCGGATTAGGGCTTATCATGCTGTGCTCTAACATATCTTAGGTAGGAACCACATATATTACTCCTAGTGACAGTATGGTGGGACTTTTTCTGTGTTTCACTCTTTTTGTCATCCTTTTGCTTCTAGCATGTTTTATCATCCTAGTTATTGTAATTCATGCCATTTTATCTAAGATGCAGTTAATTCAATAAACCTTATTGAACTATTCTCTGCCTCCGTTTGTCTTTGAACATGTGAGAATAATGTAACTGAGAGAAAAGGATGAAAACTGATCGACCATGACTTTCCTGACGAGTCATCTCTGTCATGCGCCCGGTTGCCACAATCATTCCTGCTCTTGGGCAGAGGTGAGGCACTGTTAGTTGGCCAGAAACCCGGATTAAGCCGACAGTTGTAACATGGTGTGGAACTGGACTCAGTGCTCCACAATTCAGGTGATTCTGCTGCTCGAATCCAGTAGCCTCATTAAGATAACGAGAGCCTACGCAACACCACATTCTCCAATTTATTTAGCAACTTCTGAAATACTGACATGATGGCACATTCCTAATAATCAGGACTAAATTAGTTTACCAAACACAAACACAATAAACTCCTCCATTGCCACAATTTCTGTTTCCACTTCAGTATTGAGTATTTCAATCATAACTATTCTTGCTGCCTTTTTTAAAGCCTTTCATCTAGAGTTATTTCACACAGACTATTTTTTCATGCAAGCACACAAGGCCCCCTGGTGTAAGTCTGTTTGAGGAAACATAGTCCCCCCTTGCCATCACCATTACCCTCATGTGCAGTGCTTCAAAGTCTAGGCTGGGATTTGAAACCACTCTCAAAATCCCTAGTGGTGTGTATTTATTGCACTTGGAGTATTTTTGGCACTTGTCGTTTATCTCTGAAATGTGCTCATTGTGCCGCTAGGGCCTCTGCTTGTGAGTGTACTAGAAACCTAATCATGTACATCTCCAATTAAATATGAAGTCAGTTGGTATCCTTCTCCATCCATCTTCCAAATGTGGGCATTACCCGCATCCCAGTTTGGAGCACAAAGGGAGTTCACACCCTCTTGGTGGTGACGAGATCAGAAGAAGGGGACAACTCCGTCCCCTCCCCTGTTTTAGATCTGCCCAGGATAAGCCTAGGCATGCTCTAGTTTTTTCTGCCTATTTTAATGATTGTATCACCGCAACCAAATCAATAATGACTCTCTTCTTCCCTTTTTTTATGATTATGGAGTGCACCTTCGTATACTGCCTATACTCCTATGATGGCAACTTTCATTTTCAGAAAGATTTTTTACTCCCTACCATTTATTATTCTTCTACATAGTCTTTTACTATTCTGGTGGTATAGCCAATGGCTGCCACCTTGGGACTGACCTCTGGTCTCCTCTCTGTATTGTCAGTAGTTCCATTACAATATGGCCGCCATTCTTTTGCTGCCAAAACATCTTTACAATATGGCCGCCATTATTCTCTATCTTTAGCTCCATTACAAAATGGCCGCCATTCTTTTGTTGTTACAACATCTTTACAATATGGTCGCCACTATTTTTTATCCTTAGTCCTCTTTCGAGTACTATGCCCAACCACCATTTATTTGCCCCTCTCCTGTCCCGTTATATTCATTCCGGAATGCGGAGCAGGGGTAGGTGATTATCCACCCGGTGGTCCTACGAGCGGGGTAAGTTTCATGTTACTCTAATTCCAAAGAGCAGATCGCCCGACTCTGGGCGATCTGCTTTCTTCGTTTCAGCTTGCGTATTGCTTGACGCGATTATACAGGATTATACCGGTTTGTTTAAAAATGCTTGGTGGGAGCTGTCATCTTTTTGGGGGGCCCTTGTTAAATTATACTCTACGTTATTAGGGGCACACCTTTACTTATATCGGTACTTGGTGGGAGCTATCATTTTCCAAACGAAAACACCTTCAAAAAGGTATTTACCTTTTTCTTTCGTGTATTATTTGAATCGAGGCGTGCCAATCTTCTTGGAAACTGCTTGGTGGGGGCTGTCAATTTTTTAGGGCCACTGATTAAACTTCTATCTAAGAGATATTATGGACATTTCGAAGCAACATACCATCAACTTTCCTCCATATCGACCCTTGGTGGGAGCTGTCATTAAATGCAAGAATCATCGATACACTGGACACTATTATGATCCTGTGTTCTTATTACTAAGATTAATTAATTGAGTACATAACATTATTGTGTTGGTTACTGTCTGTGTCCTCATACTATGCACATTTTTGTTATTGGACATGTTTGACCCATACTTTGAGTTTGTTCTGACAGTTTGAATTTATTTACAATTTTTCATATATACAACTGGTATGTATGACATGCCATTTGCATCTATACTTAGTTGACTATACCAGACTGGACTACTGATGCTTACCGTTATCCCGATGGGGCCCATCCTTTAATACAAGGAGGGTAAGGATTCATCCTCTGAATTGAGAGGAGTTTGTTTGATTGATATTTCGCCGTGTGATACACTGCACATTAGGGTTTTTTACCTGATTGAGCTCACTGTGCACATGATTTTATTTGCATTATTAGTCTGTATTCTCTGCTCTTTCTAGGTTCTTGTGGTATGAAGAAATCCCCTATTGGGTTATAACATGTGGATTAGGTAAGTTTTTTGGTCCTGATGAATCGCACCGATCTTAAAAGACATTTTTTTGCGAGAAACATGTAGACCTCTATAATAGGAGTATAGTTATTCCTGTACTATAGTTTTCCACATTCACCCAATTCAGGGATTGTTATTTTTTTGTCTTGGTGGGTGGACTAGACATTACTTCTAATCCTTACCCATACTCTGTTTTTAATCATGACAGGGGTCTGGGTTGATTAAATAGGATGTTTCCAGACCTCTAGCCAGTTTTATCCTCACACATTCATATACCAATCCCACATACTTGCACTCAGCTACCGGCATTTTCTACACTAAAAAAGATCTCCGGCAAAGAGCCCCTACGAGGGGCCCGTCAGGCATTGCAGTGCCGGCCTGATGAGGAGCAAAAGCCCGACGATGAAGCATGTCACCAATTGGTGAGTGAGCGATCTTGTTCTGAAAAGAGCAGACTCAGACTCTATTGCTCACTGTATACATTTGTACAGATTCTATTGTCTGGAACTATGTTCTTTTGTTTTTTTGTATTATGATGGGAGTACCGTACACAGGACCAACTTTTCTTTAAACACTCCTGATATATTAGCCCTTCTTTGTTTGTTTATGATATTTTAAAAGTTTGCCATGTGCAAGGCTCTTTAAACTTTCCCTGCAGCGAGTCTCCATCCACCGCAAAGTCAGCTGTCACATCCTATGTTCACTTCAGGAGGAGGGTCAGGGGTGTAGCAGTTTTTGCCATCAAGGGTTAAATTCTTCAATCTCTACATTCACCATCACAGACATCTATTTTGATGCTGCGTTTGAAACCCCCCCACCCCCCAATTCACACTCTACCTGTTGAGAGCCTGAAAAGTCATCATGAGCAGTGCCAAGGTCAGTCAAGTGAACCCGCTTCAGGAGCTTGTATAGTCGTGTCCATCATAATTTAAAAGCTGATCCACACTCCTCTGTGGAAATTGATTCTAAAGGTTAAAGGCAGTGAAGATCTGGTTTTGACTGCTGAATCTTGACACATTATTCGGTGTGTAATCTTTAATGTTATTTTTTGCAGGCCTGATGGTTCCAATGCCAAAGCTTTGTGTGCTCTGCAGAGGCTCTTGAGAAGTCTCTAGGTGCTAAGTTAGAGTTCTGAGTATTTGTTTGGCCTGGACCCTCATTCTTTGGTTGGGTTCATGACTGCTGTTAATTCATGCCAAATTTCTTTAGAAATATGGAAATAAAGGCCTCAGGCTTGATATTGGAACTGGCAGCTTTGTGGTCAGCTGCAGCAGGGAAAATGTAAAGTGCCACGCTTAAAGAGTTGACTTTAGACCATGCATCTTGCTGGTGCAACGTCTGCTCTTTTCATAGCTTGCGCTGGTAGACAGAAATAATTTCCTCACAGAAATTAATGTAGCCAGAAATTCGCTGTAACAAAGTGTGTCGTTCAGTTAGCATTGTCGATGCACTGTTTTAAGGAGGTTTAGCAGTATTTTTTTCTTAACAACCTATCAATGCAGCTTATTGATGAGATTGTTAAAATCTTCAGTGACATTTCAGAATACATTCATAACATGTTGGATGTTTCCTTCAAAATGATAACAAGAAACACATTTTGAATGGAGTACACAGAATTAGGCGAACATTAGATAAAACAAATTTGTTCAGTGTAAAAGTTTAAAACTGGTACAGTTAATCCATGTAGACTGTAGTGTGCAACTAAGCTTGCCGGATCCCTCCATATGTGCAAATGGTCAAGGCACAAATGTTAAATTACCAAAACAGCTCACTCTGGGAATTGTAGCCTTTGCTTTATTTAACCCAATGTATACAATGTACTTGATAAAAAATGAACAAGATAAGGAAAGCTGAATATTTACTAAATGTTGTTCAGTGTACATGGAACGATCTAGCAACTCTAAATATGGCATGTGCTAGTTAGTCCTAAAGAAATGTATTTACTAAACTGCAGTACTTCAAATGTAAATTAATATTAAATTAAATCAATATAAAGAGTGCACTGCACGGTTACCTACAAGTGATCATTCTTAAGATGACAAGGATCGATGAGCACAAGAGACAGTAGAACTTCCCATTACCTAGTAGAAGAGAGTTTTTTTTTTTTTTAAAGAAAGGGGGATTCCAAGATTTGATTGGACATTTGGTGCTTGTAAGAAAATGGATTATTATTTGGGCTAGGTGTCTACCCACCTTAAGGAATAATCACAACTCGTCAGAGTGAACCCTCTAAGTCACTAAATTAAATTGAGCTCAACCCCCTGGTAGCTATGTACAGTGCTGACAAGATTATCCTCGGGCAATGTGTAAAGATTTATGCTGTACCTAAACTGTAATAAAATCAAAATGCAAAACAATAAAGATTCCACACCAAACTAGAAAAATAGAGTAACACTTAATGAACAAAATAACAAAAAAATTAAAAATCCAATAAGAGGGCCTGGAGATATTAATCTTTAAGTTTTAACAGAAATAGCGCCAAAAGGACAAAGCCACAAAGGTAGCCAATGGTCACGGTAGACCAGGACCTAGGCGTAATTTTATGATGACTACAATGGAGCACATGTCAGATACACCAATGAGGTCTGTCCTGGTCAAAAATGTTACCTTCCGACTTAAAAGACTAAGGCCCTCATTAAGAGTCTGGCAGTCTTAGGACCGCCAGACTCGCGGTAGCGGTTGGACCACCGCCAATGTGGCAGTCTGGCTACCACATTATGACCGTGGTGATCGCGCCACTGTGGGACCGCCGGCACTGCCACTTTTCACCGGCTGACCGCCTGGCGGTGCCAGCAGTCTTAATCCGCCAGGGCAGCGCTGCCCTAGGGATTACGAGTCCCCTCTCCTCCGACTTTTATATGGTGGTTACACCGCCATGTAAAAGCTGGCAGAGATGGGCTGCCGGGGGGGCCCATGCACCTTGGCATGGGCACTGCAGGGGCCCCCACAGACAGTCCAGCGCACTTTTCACTGGCTGTTTAGCACATGAGGCACCTCAACATTGCCGCTGGCTCGATTACGAGCCAGCATCAATGTTGTGGGCTGTTACCTGCTGGGCTAGCAGGCAGAAAACTCATAAAAGAGGCTGTGGGAGGGCTGCCGCACAGGCAGTAACTCAACCGCTGGAGTTTGGCGGGTGGGGTTTGCCGCCCGCCGAACTCATAATCAGGGCCTAAGTCCCAATCCACCAAAGGAGTACACCTCTAAGACACCCATGACCACAGGGGAGGCACTTAGAGAGACTCAGAGGGTGTCAGGCAGAGGCCAACAACAGGATCCAGTTGCCAGTGGTCAGCCGGGTACATCCTGTAAAAGGCCTCCTGCAGCTTGTTGTCTCGCTGTAACCACAAAAGAGATCGGTCAAATGACCCTTGAAATCCACATATATGTCGAGAGTACAAGAGAGAGCAGGTCCAGTCCTTGAGGGATTCTCTTAAGTCACAGAGAAGATCCAATCCTCTTCTGATCTTCCACAGGTCCAGAAAGTATTCTGAAGCAGGTGCCTGTACGTGCCACATCTACGCCTTGAACCAACTGGGGGTCCTGGGCATGTCCTAACAAATAAAGTAAAAGTTATCGGGCCAACCCTACCCACTTTTTCAGTACTTCCTGTGTGTCTTACGGCAAACACAATCAGAAATGCCATGTGTCAGGGTATTTACAAGATGACAACATTTTTTGCCCACACCAAATCTGGGTTCTGGGTGTGTGCGTGGGAATACTATGGTAACCCTAGTGTTCTTGCACATCTAACACTAAAATCCAGTTTGAGGCAGGCACCGTATCCACAACAAAGTCAGAAACAGAAGTCTGATTTAAAAAAGCAGGGTTCTCCAGCAGCCAGACAGTGGAGAATTGTTTTGCCACCCCGTTCTCTGCTTTTCAGGTATCCCCAAGTGTTACATGTGGCTCAACAGACCTGTCAAGCATAGTTTGACACTGTGCTTTCAAAAAGGAGTCACACTGCTGCTACCCTGAATATTCTGTGGAGTTCAAAGGAGTCATTCATACCTATTCAGGTTAGCCCATTGCTTGCTCCTGTGAGGCATTTCAAACCTTTTTCACATATGTTCAAGGCTATGCACAAGCTTAGAGCTGGCAGGTACTAATTAGCCAGTTGATAGCTCAGGCAGGTAAAGAGTAACTTTCTAAAAGTTACTTTTCCTTAATGTTTATTTTAGAAACACCGACTTCACCACTGAATTGGATTTTTAATAACTATTAAAAATAGTTGTTGAATTATTTTTCTAGGTGTCCCATTTCCGAGGTACAGCATTAGTATTTAATTCTGTGCTATGGGTTTCTATATAGGACAGCTGGGCCTCCCACAGTAAAAACAGTTTTGAAGGCCTTGTCAATGTAGAGACATGGTAATATTAATTTTCTACATATTCAACTTTTCTTTAACTGTTTTTAATATTTACTTCATCACAAGGGCATAGTTTGTCACACAAAGTATCAATGGCACACAAATCAAGCACACTCAGGTGCTCATTCCGACTTCGGTGGTAACTGAACCACCACGCCGGTGGCAGTCTTTTGACCACCGCAGGGTGGCGGTGCAGACCGCCAAATAACAAGTGTGGCAGTTTGGCCTGTGCCAAACCGCCATTTCCCCATTGCTACCGCCAGGGCAATTGGACCCGCCGGGCCGGTGACGAGCATCTCCGACCTGGCGGGCCACCCAATACCGCAGGCGGTATTCTGAGTCCCCGTTCCGCAAGGGATTCCGTGGCAGGAGTACTGCCGCAAAATCCCTGGCGGAAAGGCTACTGGCAACGGAAATTTCCATTCCTGTTGCCAATAGATGACCCCCCCCACTCCGAGTAGTGGCCTCCCTACCTCCACACTAGACCTCTCCTCACCCCTTACCCCACCCAATAGAGACCCCCCCACTCCTGATCCCAATACTGAACCCCACCCCCAAATACACACATGCACACCCTGACATACACACAACACCCTTACACGCATGTGCACACACACACACACATCACCACAATTAAACACAGACAAACACACACACAAACACTCCCCTCCCACCCCCATGTATTACACGCATACACACACTCACACACACCCATTCACAAACCCCACCCCTTCCCCTTGCGGAGGACACTTACCTCGTCTGACGAGGTGTCATCCCGGAGGGGACGGGACCCGGCTCTCCAACCGCCGGCCACGCACCGCCATCAGGACACCACCAGGTCGTATTACAGGTCGTAATACAGCGGGCGGAGCACTTTTGGCGGGGTGGGGCGGGCGGTGGGACCGCCCCTGCACCGCCGACCACCAGCACGAATACTGGAGGATTTCCATTCAAACTGAGGCGGACGTCCTTCAGTACTTGGAATATGGCGGTCAGAGGACCACCAGCACTGGCAGTCCTCTGGCGTCCATGACTTCGGCGGTCTCACCAGAAGACCGCCGAAGTTGGAATGAGCACCTCAGTATTGTAGACAGTACTTTCCACTCATGTTGAAAATGGAACATCCCGCCAGGCCTCCCCAACTTTCATGTCAGTGTCCATCGATCAACCCGATTAAATCATGTGGGCCTACTCAGAGACTGTGAGGAATCATTCACTTGAGCAATCTTTGTCTTGCAATTTATACCATTATAGGACCTCAAGCCTCTCCATAGCTTTTTAAGATTGTTTGTGGCAACCGCTCCCCTCAGACCAACACCTGTTTTATAGGCAGGTGAATGTTGCATGGAAACCTCAAGATCATGAACTGATGATTACTTGTACTGAGAAATCTCAGACCGCTTGCAATTCGGCTGAATTCTTAATCCAGTCATTTTGGTTCATGGGGCATGCCCAGATTGTATGAAAGATTAATCACTTGTGGAATTGCATCACATGCATAATGGAGATTGTACCCTTTCCATTTTGTACAATCTGGTTCAATTATGGATTCTATAAAGTATTTTCAGTTGCAATACTTGAAGTTGAGCCTTAAGAACAACTTCCCATGGGTGCATCGATACTGCTGCCTGATCGATGTCCTCTTATGGGCCTGGGCTTCTCCCATGGTACCCTAAATTTCTGTTAATTGTCTGGTTTGTTGTTGATAAGAATTTGATACATGGAGAAAAAGGATTTGCCCATAATTCATTCCTTTAGTATCCTGCTTTCCAGCAAGGTACAGTCAGGTAGGTCTTTCCAATTCTGCCTCTCTGCCCTTTGATTGTGCCAAAGCTGCAGGTATCTCTGATTGGGTCTTCAAAAGGCCTTATGGTATAGTTGTGATTTATGACTCCCAGTTTTTAAATAATCACAAGGTCCCACTTTTTGAACCTTGTTAATCTCCCTATTTCCTGTAGTCTGTTCCATTGCTAGGGGTTTCCCCTATGAACGTATCTTGACCTCCCATGCATGTCAGCGCCTTATCACAAGTTGTCAAGTGTCACTTCCCAAATATCTGAAATCTGCTGTGGACATGTGAAGACCGTGGGGGACACCCCTCACAGCTGACCAATCCCCTGGTTGGTACAAAGTCTTTATCTCCCAAATTAATCTGTATTCTGCATCAATCAATCAGTAGTTGTGTAGAACACTAATTGTCACCGGGGAGGGTATACAAGGAGCTGGCATGGTCCAGCTGATTAGCCTAACAGACAGGTCTTCAAAGACTTTCAGAACGCAGAAAGATATCTCTTGAAGTTTAAGAAGACCCACACAAAGTTGATTCGGGGTCAGGGAGGTACAGTAAAATATCATTTGCATAAGCAAAATTTTCTTAGGTTTCCCCATGGCCTCAGGTAATCCCACATCACCTCTTACTTTTATCTAGCATGCCAAAGGCTCAATGTAGAGAGCAAATATTGGGGGTAGAGGGGCCATCCCTGCTGGGTGCTGCATGAAAGCCGAAAAGTTTCAGAAGGTACTCAGTTTACTCTTACCACTGTAAAGCAGGCCATCAACTGTTGAAGGTTTGGGCCAAATCCAAAGGTTTCAAGGAGCTGAAAAAGGTAGGTCCATTTGAGCGAATCAAAGCCTTTTCTGCATGAAGCTTTGTAATAACCAGCAGTATCTGTGTATCTTTTATGTTGTTTAACCAGATATTCGGTCTTCTCAGATTAAGTCGAGTGGAGACCTCCGAGGCATGAATCCTGTCTGGTCACCATGGACCAATGGGGTGATGACCTTCACAGTGTACAAGTCCATAATTTTTGCTTGGAGGATGTTGGTGTTTAGAAGGGAAATTGGTCTGTAAGAAGTGCAGGCATTTTAGGTTTCTCTTTCTCTGGCATTACTGTGAAGGTTGCATGCTAGAGATTGGGTGCTAGGTCCCCAGTCTCTCTGGCCCTCTAGAGCACAGTAAGCAGGTGGAGATCCTGCATTGATGCGTGCCTTTTATGGAATGCCACCAAGATTGCTTTAGGCCCGAGGTCTTCCGGATCTTCATTTGAGTTATCAACTCCAAGAGTTCTATTAATGTAACTTCTTGTTCAAGAAACTGTCTGTTATCCACGTCATTTATGGACATCTTCAATACTCCCAGAAAGGTCCTAATGTTCTCTGTGGTGCTTGTCGCCTTGATACGTATAATTAACTATAGTACTGTGCAAACGTAAGTGCTATGGCTTGATCTTCACAAACTACTACCCCATCATTGTGAGTGAGTTCCCCTACCCTTCGGCCACCTTCTTCTCTTTTGCTCAGCCAGGCTAAGAGGCAGCTTGCCCTGTCTCACTTCATATAGTCTGTGCTACATAGCGTGAAAGTGTTGTTTAGCCACCTCATCTGTCAATGCATGGTAGTACCCCTCAAAACCTCTGGAAGCCGAAGATTGGCCTGTGATCTAGAATCAATATAAGTATTTTCCTGTATCAACATCCCTCTTTTTATGTTTATTATATGATGAGTCTTCTTTTTAAGTTTTTGGTCACATGTTTTCCCCGTCTTTTAGGACAGCTTTGTATACCTCCAAGAGTTTTCAGTGAATCCACCAATTTTATGTTTTCTAAAAGTTATACTTTGGTGACTGGCTGAAGTGCCTTCACAACCTCTCTATCCTGGAGCTCCCAGTTGAGCAGCCCACAGTTACACCAACAGGAACTGTTCCATTCCCCCAGTGATCTGTAAAGGACAATGAGCTGAGATCCCCATTGATAGATAATCCAGCCTTAGGAGATTGGGGTTCTCACGTATCGGGACTAACACATAATTGAGTTGTGAAAAAGTCTTCTGTACCTCCCAAAAAAAGGAGTACTGCCTACTTGTTGGATACTTTGTACTTAATGCATTTGCCAGACAAAAGGATGAGCACATGGCCCAACCTGATAGGTCCACCAAAGGGCCCTGAGGCAAGGGTCGACTTGTCTAGGGCTCTGTCCATCATGTCAGGGCCCTTTAGAATCTGGCATAATTTATCAAGGACCATATGCTGCAGTGTGGAGGTGCATACACATGTAACACAAAGATGGATCTCCTACCCCACGTACACCATATCTCCACATTTCTGCCACTTGGGTTGAGCAATGTCTGGTCAATTAGTAATCACTAGGTTTTCTGTGCTAGCCCTAGCTACTCCTCTGGGCCCACTTATGAGACCGGATTGTGCCAAGATTACATACTGCCGTCTTTTGAGACATTTGCAGTAGTTGCCCCCTAAGTCAGTTTCATGCCAGAGGACTACACCTGGCCCTTGTCTACATAGATTTTGGGACACCACTCTCCTTTTGAGATTATTAAGTAGTCCATTGACATTCCGACCAAAGATTTTAAGTTCCTGCATAAGTTGGGGAGAAACTAGGTTGTGGTGTTGAATGGATGCAATCTGAACTGAGCTTGACATGTGCCCTTCTGTCCCTGCCCCGCTTTAATGTGTAACATCCATGTGACATTGTGAAGATAATCATCAATATTTTAATAGTTTTCCTAACCCCTCCTTAACCCTCCTTTCCCATTCTTCCATTTTGCAGGTCTAAAATACATGTGCACCCAATTGTGGAAAAATCTGTTGATCCTTCACCCCCTCAATATTCAAACTCATTATCCCTAATAAAGCCCCCCTCTCCCAATCCGTCAGTGTATAAAGGGTA
The DNA here is from genome assembly GCF_031143425.1 of Pleurodeles waltl. Classification (NCBI taxonomy): domain Eukaryota; kingdom Metazoa; phylum Chordata; class Amphibia; order Caudata; family Salamandridae; genus Pleurodeles; species Pleurodeles waltl. The sequence goes on along the minus strand of NC_090451.1, from coordinate 682,904,064 downwards.
ATGTTTTTAAGTAGTGCTCAGAGTCAGCAAATCCACAGATTAACGTCCTAATGAACTTGTATTTGTCCTAGAGTGATGCATACTTCAGCTGGATGGCTGTTTGCAGAATCCATGCACTGAAGTATCTCTGTGGATCAGGATTTCATGCTCATAGACCATCACCTCCAGGCTGATGCCTTTACAGGTTGAGGAGGGACACAAAAGGTTGAAGAAGCATTACTTCCCCATCCCCTCCTGGGTCCCCAGCGTCCTTGTCTCCATTTGAGGGGAGTGAACACTTCCCCCGTCCTCTGCCTTGCTGCTGTGCGAATAGTCTCAACAGGTGTCATGTGAGGCTGGCTGTACATATTGAGTAGCCACGTGGGGGATCCTATCCTCCAGCCAATCCCACCCTACTCCTGTGATGTCAAAGAAGGAGGAATTATTTTCGAAGGAGACATGCAGATTAGCCTGCGAAAATGAATACATAGTCAAGTTGCATGGTGCAGATTTTTGCTTGACTGCCAAGAATGAACGCGCTATTTCTACTCCAGATTAGTGTAGCCTGGGAACAAATTTATTTTCCAATTTACCAACACTGTGCCTCTGGTTCGTGCTTCCTTTTAAAACATATCTCAGTCTAAATAGCTCAAAGAATGTGAGATGGTTCTTAGAGGAGCCCCGAGGCGGGGCTTAGCCACCAGGGCTTGCTGTGCACATTCTATGATGATGCACTGGGAAGATTTGTCTGCCACAATCCATGTTTTTAGTCAAGTCAGAAAGAAATGTACCACCAACGCGCTCTCTGCTCCTTCATGCACCCCAACTAAGTGCACATTATTTCTGCTAGTCTTCTCTTCTGTGTCATACAATTTTGTCTTCAACGTGTTTAGTGATTTCTGCAAGGGAGCACAGTTCTGTTTGCAAGGTTTTTGATTTATTTTCTATGCCTGAAGAACAAGTTACTTACCTTCGGTAAAGCCTTTTCTGGTGGATACACTAGCTACCTGTGGATTCCTCACTCATTTAATTTTCCCCCAATGCTCCAGCATCCGACGGAAATGTTCTCCTAGCTTCAGCACATTGACGAGGATGTCACAATTGCCCGACTCCCACGCGACGCCGTCTGATGTCATACAGGCAATAAGAGGTCCTCGCCGGCGTGCTGACGTCAGTTATCAACATTTTTACGTGCATTTGAGGCGAACAGGTAAATATCAACAAAACATATCTGATACGAACACATCAAATAAATCTTATACCATAATATTTCATTAAATCAAATAGAAAAACATTCATATAAATATGTATATACATAAATATATACATATAAAACAATATGCAAATATCCAATAATAAATATATACACATATATAGATATATATATATATAAAAACTCATGCATGTACAACATCTGCATCAGTATAAACATATCAACAATACACAGGTGCTCACCCAAGGAAATCTTGGTAAGACCAGACAGGCAACGGGGAGGCGGGTGGGACCGTGAGGAATCCACAGGTAGCTAGTGTATCCACCAGAAAAGGCGTTACCGAAGGTAAGTAACTTGTTCTTCTGATGGATACAACTACCTGTGAATTCCTCACTCATTGAATAGAGTCCCACAGCAGTACCGCACTCGGTGGAGGGTGCCTGAATGGTCAGACCAAGAAATTCTGCAGCAGCAGCACCGACCGTGCAAAATGGCCATCCCTCCTCACCTCCGAATCCAAGCAATAGTGCTTCGCAAAAGTGTGGAGGGATGCCCAAGTTGCGGCCTTGCAGATGGCAACCTCAGGAACACCTCTAGCCAGGGCCGAAGAGGCCGACTTAGCTCTGGTGGAATGAGCTCTTATTCCAACAGGGGGTTCCTTCTTTGCCAAAGAGTAACACAGCTTAATGCAAAGAATGACCCACCTGGAGAGTGTTCTCTTGTGGACTGCCTTTCCTTTCCTCTTTCCCACGTACCCGATGAAAAGCTGATCTTCCGATCTGAACTCCCTCGTCCTGTCTACGAAGAAGCTCAGTGCTCTTCTCGGGTCCAGACGATGCAGTCTTTCTTCCTCTTTCGAAGGGTGAGGATAAAAAGAGGAGAGTGTAATAGACGGACCCATATGGAAGGGTGAAACAACCTTCGGCAAGAAAGCAGCCTTGGTCCTCAACACCACCTTATCCCCATAAAAGGATGGGTGTATGGAGGCTTACCAGAAAGAGCCTGTAGCTCACTCACCCTTCTAGATGAAGTAATGGCAACAAGGAAAACAGTTTTTAGAACCAACAGCCTTAAGGGGCAAGAATGCATCATCTCAAACGGTGAGCCCATAAGAAATGTTAAAACTAGGTTCAAATCCCACTGAGGCATAATGAAAGGAGTGGGAGGATATCTATTAGTCAGGCCCTTTATGAACCTCAAAACTATTGGGGATTTAAATAAAGAGGGTTGGTCGGGCAGACACAGAAAGGCTGACAGAGCCGACAAGTAGCCCTTAACTGTCGCAACTGCACAACCCCTCTGTGCCAAGGATAACGCAAAAGACAAAATGTCCGATAAGTGGGCACGTAAAGGATCACTTTGCTTCTCTCCACACCAATTCACAAATTTAGCCCACCTGCTAGCGTAGATAGATTTGGTGGAGTGTCGCCTGGCCCATAAAATAACATCCACCACCTCGGGTGGGAAAGAAAAGGAACTCAAGTTGCCTCGTTCAATCTCCAGGCATGAAGGTGCAGGCTCTGGAGGTGGGGGGTGTAAAACCTGCCCCTGCGATTGTGAGAGGAGGTCTGCCCTGTGAGGGAGACGGAGCGGGGGCACAGTGAGAGTTGGAGAAGATCTGAATACCACACCCTTCTTGGCCAATCCGGAGCTATTAAGATGACTTGGGCCTGGTCTTGGCGAATTTTCCTCAGAACCCGAGGAATCAAGGGTATGGGGGGGGAAATGCATAAAGCAACTGGCCGTACCAGGACACCTGAAACGCGTCCCCCAACGTTCCTTGCACCGGATACTGGAGGCTGCAGAACAACGGACAGTGCGCGTTCTCCTGAGTTGCAAACAGATCTACCCAAGGGAATCCCCACATCTGGAAGATGTACAGGGTTAGATCTGGATGAAGACGCCACTCGTGATCGGTCGAGATGTGCCGACTGAGACTATCTGCACGCACGCTCAAGACTCCGGCCAGATGGTTTGCTCCCAAGCAAATGCGATGGTCCCTTGCCCAGGACCATAGCCGAAGAGCTTCTCTGCAGAGAAGGTACGACCCTACTCTTCCCTGCTTGTTGATGTACCACATCCCTGTAGTGTTGTCCGTCAGGACTTGGACTGACGGACCGCGAAGGGAAGGGAGGAATGCTTTGAGAGCCAGGCGTATCGCCCGCAATTCCAACAGATTTATGTGAAACATCTGTTCCACTGGAGACCAATGACCTTTGACCTTTGACCTCCAGGTCCCCCAGATGAGCTCCCCACCCTAGAGTGGAAGCATCCGTTATCACTGTGGCCACTGGAGGAGGCAGCGAGAACGGCCTTCCTTGGGAAAGGTTGCCGTCCGCAGCCCACCATCGAAGATCCGCTGCAGCGTCTCTGGAAATCTTTACCGATTCCTCGAGATCCCCTTTGTGTTCAAACCACTGCCTTCGGAGACACCACTGAAGAGCCCTCATGTGCCAGCGTGCATGAGTGACCAACAGAATGCAAGAAGCAAACAGACCGAGCAGACGAAGGACCTTGAGGACTGGAATGACCGCTCCACTTTGAAACATTGGAACCAACGCCTGAATGTCCTGAATCCGCTGGGGCAGAAGAAAGGCACGATTCAATGTAGTGTCCAGTACTGCCCCTATGAACAGGAGACGTTGAGAGGGCTCCAGGTGAGATTTGGGCACGTTCACCGAAAAGCCCAGATCGAACAACAACTGGGTTGTCGACTGCAGGTGACGCAGCACGAGCTCCGGAGACTTGGCCTTGATCAACCAATCGTCTAGGTAAGGGAATATTGCTATCCCCTTCCTCCTGAGCTCTGCCGCAACCACCGCCATCACCTTCGTGAAGATTCGAGGTGCTGAAGTAAGACCAAACAGAAGGACCGCAAACTGATAGTGTTACGATCCCACCACAAACCAGAGATACTTCCTGTGCGACTTGAGTATCGGGATATGAAAGTATGTATCCTGCAAGTCGACAGACACCATCCAATCTCCTTCGTTCAACGCCAAAAGCACCTGTGCTAGGGTCAGCATCTTGAACTTTTCCTGTTTGAGGAACCAATTCAAAATCCTCAGGTCCAGGATTGGTCTCAACTGACCATCCTTCTTGGGGATCAGGAAATATCTTGAATAACAACCCTGACCCCTCTCCTGCTATGGAACCAACTCTACTGCACCTTTTGAAAGGAGGACTAGAACCTCCTGTTCTAACAACAGGAGATGTTCTTCCGAACAGAAGGATGGACGGGGCGGGATGGGGGGTGGAAACTCCCGAATGGGAAGGGAATAGCCTTTCCCCACAATACTGGTGACCCAGGAGTCCGATGTTATTGCCTTCCACATGTGGAGAAAGTACATTAACCTCCCCCCTACAGAGTAGTATGCAAGGGAATTAGTGGATGACTAAGGATGCTTTCCCTGCTGCACCCCTCCAGAGGAAGAGGCAAAGTGCTGCTGGGTGGCCCCTCTGGTTCAAACCCTCCCCCTCCCCCTATACGATCTGTAGGGGAGGGCAGCGGTGGCTTGCTGTTGAAACCTGCCCCGAAAGGAGGAGCCACGACCAAACCCCCTAAACCTTCTGAATGATCATGAAGAAACAGAGGAGGAGGCCTGCAAGCCCAAAGATTTTGCTGTGGCTCTACTTTCTTTAAACCTTTCAAGGGCAGAGTCCGCAGTTTATCCCCATCAAAGGGTAGATCAAGCAGGGACGACTGAACATCTGGAGAGAAACCTGAAGAACAAAGCCAGGCCTGTCTTCTCGTAGCAACAGTGGTGCCCATAGCCCTGGCCACAGAATCAGTTGTGTCCAGCCCTGACTGGATTACTTGGGTCGCCGCAGCCTGAGCATCCGACAAAAGGCCCAACACCTCCTGAGGTAATCCAGGATGAGATGTCTTGACCTCCTCCATAAGAGCGTAGATGTATCTGCCCAAGATACATGTGGCATTTGTGGACTTAAGGGCCATACTACAAGAAGAGAAAGTATTTTTTGAAGACTGGTTCATCTTTTTAGAATCTCTGTCCGAAGGAACACCCGGAAAGGAACCTGGAGCACACCGTAAGGAACATGAAGCTTGCACAACCAAGCTTTCTGGAGTCGGGTGCTTTGACAAAAAGCCTGGATCCGCAGGAGCCACACGATATCTACGGGCTACTGTCCTGTTAACAGCCGTAGATGTGACTGGCTTTTTCCAAATCTCCATAATTGGATCAAGGAGAGCCTCATTAAAAGGCAAAAGAGGTTCTGCAATAGCCGAGGCCGGATGTAGCACTTCTGTCAAAATGTTGGGTTTCGCCTCAGCCACTGGGAGGGGAAGGCCTAAAAAGTCAGCTGCTCCTCCTCTGTATATTCCCCAGGAGATGTCAAGTCCCACTCTGGGGAAGTGTCCAAGCCACTAGCAGTGTCCAAACCATGAAGATTTGCCAGAGGCTCCTCAATCGCACCCTCCTCCAAGGCCTGCCTGTTATATTCCTGTTCCTCAAGGAGGCGAAGAGCTAGCCTCCTAGAATGAAGCCTGGCCTCGATCCTTGGCATCGACAAGGTGTCCGCCGACGTCGATGACCTCACCTGACGCCGATCCTCTGATCCATCCGACGCCGGATCCATCGGCGCTGTGGGCTTTTTCGGCGCCGACTGAGGCAGAGGACGAGAGGGTGAAGAACCCTCCCGCACCGGGACAGCAGTCCTCAGAGTCGCACATCTTGTAGACGACGCCAAAGGAACCGGCGCTGAGCCAGCACCTCCCATTGGAAGGAAGGGCATGAAAGGTGTCAGTCATAAAGGAGCCGGAGCACCCATATCAAAAGCCAATGGCCCCAAAGGACCAGTTGGACCACCACCCGGAGCCATCTGTTGAAATATTGCAAACATCGCATTAAGAAATGCGGAACTATCAGCACCTGGCGCCGGGAACAATGGATATTGCGGAGCCTGCGCCCGAGATGATAACGGTGCCGGCCCAGGCATCTCAGATTGCGCAGGTGAAAACTCAGGATCCTGTTGAGGTACGACCTCGAAGACAGACGGCGGAGACGTCAGAGAAGTCGGAGAAGTGGGAGGCGTCTGTGGCTGAGGAGTGATGGTTGGACTAACCTCCCATGTCTTGCGGCGCCGAACCGAAGGCGACCTCGAGCGTGAACGCTCTCTACTCGAATGGCGTCGAGAATCACGACGGCGCAGGGAGGCACGGTGACGTCGATGAGATTTCGGTGATGAAGATCTGCGCCGGTGCCGCTTTTCCTTCTTTATGGACTTCGCCAAAAACAGCTTAGCCTCTCGTTCCTTCAATGCTATAGGATTCATGCGTTGACAGGATCCACATTTTTCCACTTCATGGTCGGAGCTCAGACACCACAAGCAATCCACATGTGGGTCTGTCACCGACATCTTGCCCCAGCACTCTCTACAAGGCTTAAAGCCCGACTTTCGTTGTGACATTTCGATAGATACAGTAACTGTAACTACACAGCAGAAACGGTTGCTCTCTCGAAGAATAACCGTTGCTCAAAGGCACGGAAAAAAAGGGAACTGACGTCAGAACGGCGGCGAGGACCTCTTATTGCCTGTATGACATATGACGGCGTCGCGTGGGAGTCGGGCAATTGTGACATCCTCGTCGACGTGCTGAAGCTAGGAGAAAATTTCCGTCGGATGCTGAATGGGGGAAAATTCAATGAGTGAGGAATCCACAGGTAGTTGTATCCATCAGAAAATAAGTATATCAGCCTCCATAATTCTCTCTGTTGTTTCTGCATATCTTGTCTTGTCAGAGAAACTTCTATTTTGATCCTGTCCATTTTACTCTCTAGCACTGACCTGGAATCCTTGGCTTGTAGGATCAGCCAGTGGACGGTGATTGGTCTTTGGCATCATAGTCCATGGGCATTTTCCCAGACTCTGCACTTTTGCTCTGCTGGGCACACCCTTGGGATCACTTGGTGGAGCTGAGCGGCAAGCATCCATACACCAATGTCTCCACGACCCCAGGAGAGTCCAGCATTGTGTGATTTGCTAATCGTTCCCTACTCTGTGCCCAGTTCATCTCTGCCATCCCCCATCTTGACTGGGGCTCAGCAGAAAGAGGAAGCTCTGGGCCCAGCCGCCATCAATTCTGTCTCTCCTACAATGAAAAGAAACTTCTCTCTTGCCAGTCGGTTGACAGAAAGGATTATCTCACCATCCCAGTATCAGATGGTAGGGGAACCAGGCGGAGCTATGCAGCAAGCAGTCCAGCGTTTTGGCGTCTAGGCCCCTGTGAGAAGGTAGCCTCTTTCTAGCCTTGTTACCCCCACTTTTGGCCTGTTTGTGAGTGTATGTCAGGGTGTTTGTCACTGTTTTCACTGTCTCACTGGGATCCTGATAGCCAGGCCTCAGTGCTCATAGTGAAAACACTATGTTTTCAGTATGTTTGTTATGTGTCACTGGGATCCTGCTGGTCAGGACCCCAGTGCTCATAGGTTTGTGGCCTATATGTATGTGTCACTGGGACCCTGTCACACAGGGCCCCAGTGCTCATAGGTGTGCATGTATATGTTCCCTGTGTGGTGCCTAACTGTCTCACTGAGGCTCTGCTAACAAGAACCTCAGTGGTTATGCTCTCTCATTACTTTTAAATTGTCACTAACAGGCTAGTGACCAATTTTACCAATTCACATTGGCTTACTGGAACACCCTTATAATTCCCTAGTATTTGGTACTGAGGTACCCAGGGTATTGGGGTTCCAGGAGATCCCTATGGGCTGCAGCATTTCTTTTGCCACCCATAGGGAGCTCTGACAATTCTTACACAGGCCTGCCACTGCAGCCTGAGTGAAATAACGTCCACGTTATTTCACAGCCATTTTACACTGCACTTAAGTAACTTATAAGTCACCTATATGTCTAACCTTTACCTGGTAAAGGTTAGGTGCAAAGTTACTTAGTGTGAGGGCACCCTGGCACTAGCCAAGGTGCCCCCACATTGTTCAGAGCCAATTCCCTGAACTTTGTGAGTGCGGGGACACCATTACACGCGTGCACTACATATAGGTCACTACCTATATGTAGCTTCACAATGGTAACTCCGAATATGGCCATGTAACATGTCTAAGATCATGGAATTGCCCCCTCTATGCCATCCTGGCATTGTTGGTACAATTCCATGATCCCAGTGGTCTGTAGCACAGACCCTGGTACTGCCAAACTGCCCTTCCTGGGGTTTCACTGCAGCTGCTGCTGCTGCCAACCCCTCAGACAGGCATCTGCCCTCCTGGGGTCCAGCCAGGCCTGGCACAGGATGGCAGAACAAAGAACTTCCTCTGAGAGAGGGTGTGACACCCTCTCCCTTTGGAAAATGGTGTGAAGGCAGGGGAGGAGTAGCCTCCCCCAGCCTCTGGAAATGCTTTGTTGGGCACAGAGGTGCCCAATTCTGCATAAGCCAGTCTACACCGGTTCAGGGACCCCTTAGCCCCTGCTCTGGCGCGAAACTGGACAAAGGAAAGGGGAGTGACCACTCCCCTGACCTGCACCTCCCCTGGGAGGTGTCCAGAGCTCCTCCAGTGTGCTCCAGACCTCTGCCATCTTGGAAACAGAGGTGCTGCTGGCACACTGGACTGCTCTGAGTGGCCAGTGCCACCAGGTGACGTCAGAGACTCCTTGTGATAGGCTCCTTCAGGTGTTGCTAGCCTATCCTCTCTCCTAGGTAGCCAAACCCTCTTTTCTGGCTATTTAGGGTCTCTGTCTCTGGGGAAACTTCAGATAACGAATGCAAGAGCTCATCCGAGTTCCTCTGCATCTCCCTCTTCACCTTCTGATAAGGAATCGACTGCTGACTGCGCTGGAAGCCTGCAAACCTGCAACATAGTAGCAAAGACGACTACTGCAACTCTGTAACGCTGATCCTGCCGCCTTCTCGACTGTTTTCCTGCTTGTGCATGCTGTGGGGGTAGCCTGCCTCCTCTCTGCACCAGAAGCTCCGAAGAAATCTCCCGTGGGTCGACGGAATCTTCCCCCTGCAACCGCAGGCACCAAAAAGCTGCATTACCGGTCCCTTGGGTCTCCTCTCAGCACGACGAGCGAGGTCCCTCGAATCCAGCGACTCTGTCCAAGTGACCCCCACAGTCCAGTGACTCTTCAGCCCAAGTTTGGTGGAGGTAAGTCCTTGCCTCACCTCGCTGGGCTGCATTGCTGGGAACCGCGACTTTGCAGCTACTCCGGCCCCTGTGCACTTCCGGCGGAAATCCTTTGTGCACAGCCAAGCCTGGGTCCACGGCACTCTAACCTGCATTGCACGACTTTCTAAGTTGGTCTCCGGCGACGTGGGACCCCTTTGTGCAACTTTGGCGAGCACCGTTTCACGCATCCTCGTAGTGCCTGTTTCTGGCACTTCTCCGGGTGCTACCTGCTTCAGTGAGGGCTCCTTGTCTTGCTCGACGTCCCCTCTCTCTTCAGGTCCAATTTGCGACCTCCTGGTCCCTCCTGGGCCCCAGCAGCGTCCAAAAACGCCAAACGCACGATTTGCGACTAGCAAGGCTTGTTGGCGTCCTTCCGGCGGGAAAACACTTCTGCACGACTCTCCAAGGCGAGAGGGATCCGTCCACCAAAGGGGAAGTCTCTAGCCCTTTTCGTTCCTGCAGAAACCTCAGCTTCTTCTGTCCAGTAGAAGCTTCTTTGCACCCGCAGCTGGCATTTCCTGGGCATCTGCCCATCTCCGACTTGCTTGTGACTTTTGGACTTGGTCCCCTTGTTCCACAGGTACCCTAGATTGGAAATCCACAGTTGTTGCATTGCTGGTTTGTGTCTTTCCTGCATTATTCCTCTAACACGACTTCTTTGTCCTTAGGGGAACTTTGGTGCACTTTGCACTCACTTTTCAGGGTCTTGGGGAGGGTTATTTTTCTAACTCTCACTATTTTCTAATAGTCCCAGCGACCCTCTACAAGGTCACATAGGTTTGGGGTCCATTAGTGGTTCGCATTCCACTTTTGGAGTATATGGTTTGTGTTTCCCCATTGCATCCTATTGTAACTATACATTGTTTGCACTGTTTTCTAAGACTATACTGCATATTTTTGCTATTGTGTATATATATCTTGTGTATATTTCCAATCCTCTCACTGAGGGTACACTCTAAGATACTTTGGCATATTGTCATAAAAATAAAGTACCTTTATTTTTAGTATAACTGTGTATTGTGTTTTCTTATGATATTGTGCATATGACACTAAGTGGTACTGTAGTAGCTTCACACGTCTCCTAGTTCAGCCTAAGCTGCTCTGCTAAGCTACCATTATCTATCAGCCTAAGCTGCTAGACACCCTATACACTAATAAGGGATAACTGGGCCTGGTGCAAGGTGCAAGTACCCCTTGGTACTCACTACAAGCCAGTCCAGCCTCCTACAGCCCCACCCTCTTACATGTCCCACTTTTAAATACCATGCAGCATACCTTGTGCGCTACAAGGCTCAAGTAAGGGTGAATTACTAGTATTCTATCAAAAGGGTTTATTTTGACAGGTCAAAGTGCATATTTATACCACAACAGTAAGGCTACACATTTTAGGTCTGAATTAATGTTTGCACTGTCATTATAGTGGATGTCACAATAGATCCTGCAGTCCACTAGTGGCATTTTAACTTTGAGACTACAGGTGTACTTTTTAAACCATATACTAGGGACTTACAGGCAAGTTAAATGTGCCAACCAGCAATTAGCCAATGTAACGATAGTTAAAGGGGGAGCACAGGCACTTTACTAATGGTTAGTATGGTTAAAGTGCACAGAGTTTTAAAGTCAGCAAAAATATAAGGCCCATCAACAGCAAAAAATCTGGGGTAAACAGGCAGAAAAGCAGGATTTCCTACAGTTCTCTACTCTTAGCACTCTTCAGCATTTAAAATCATCAATAGAGATGGTTGATATTAGGAGGAATGAGGCCCATTACATCCTTGTGCATACCCACATGCATGTGTTTCTGGTGTGTGCAGTGTGATATATATGTATTCTGTGGAATTGTACAAGCGTTAGTATGTGCGGGTCTGTATATGCATCAGTCACTACATAGGTAGCAGTCTGTGTTGCTGTGAGAACATGTCCGGTGGTCTCAGCAGAGACAACTGTCAGTATGTATACTTAGTTACAATTATGTCATTGTATCAGTAAGTGTGCTGGTCTGTTTCTTCATGGATGTATGCAGGTGAGTAGCTCTATCCGCACACATGGAATATATGGATGAAAGTTAAGGGGCTTATTTGCAAGCCCCTGTGCGCCGCTGGAGCTTCCCTTTTATGACGATTCATCGGTCAACACTGCAGATCCGTATCTACAAGGCCACGTAAAGCCACCCTGTGTGACTTTTCATGGTCATGTAAATATGGAGCCAGACAACGCAACACAAGTCGCTCTGTGCCTTACTCTGCGATAGGGGGGTGTTCCATGGGCATTACGGTGGCTGTTCCCAAGTAACATCCAAGGGGATCTGACACAATCCCAGATTTACAAAAAGTTTGTAAACCAAACAATACATCAAAACCCTACGCCTTCCCAGGGAAGGTCTAACGGGGAGGAATATCTTTTTTTGCCTTTGTTTTTTCCTCTATGTGTGCTGCATTCTGAAGCACAAACAGAAAGAGGAAATCACCTACATTGATTGTTTTTGTGCAGGAGGTGGCCCGTTCCTGCACAAAAACAATCATTCCTAAAACGCAGACATCCTTGCACCATGGTGCAAGGGTGCCTGTGTTGGTGCATGGCAGCCCGTTGTGTGCCAGAGCAGGGGGAAAAGGACAGGAATGAGCCCTATATTTAAGATACAGTGCATTCCTGCCCTTTTCTTTTGACGCAGAACAATGCAGCAAAAAGGCTCGCTTCCTGTGCCAAACGTTTTTAAATGAGCCTCAAATGTCTGTGTGCAGGTACCATACAAAAACCAAACATACTTGGGCCCATATTAAAAAGAAAATGACGGAGCGCGACACTGCGCCAAAATTGGCAGTACCACGCTCCGTCATTTTCACAACGCAGGGATGCGCTGTATTTAATTGAATACAGCGAACCCCTGTGTTGTCCCCTGCGCTGGCGCTAAATTAAGCTGCCTGCGCCAACGCAGACATCCTTGCACCATTGTGCAAAGATGTCTGCGTTGAGGGGTTTGATTGTTTATGTGTGGGAAGGTGTCCCTTCCTGCACATAAACAATCACTAATGACGATGTGCCACTTCTGTGTGTGCTGCATTCTGCACAGACACAGAAGGGCCAATGCGTCCTTTTGCGATGATTATTTATGTACAGGAAGAGCTATCTTCCTGCACATAAACAGTCATGTCTGGCATTTTGCTCTGTCTATGCATGCTGCAGAATGCAGCACGCATAGAAAAAGTAAAAAATTTGGAGGAATAAAAGTATTCCTGCTCGTTGTGCCTCGGCGTTAGATTTTGGCGCTGCCTTAGGTTTATAAAATCTCGTAAATCTGAGGCAGAGTCAGAATGTAATGGGTGTTGCTGTGGCACACTCACAGCACCACCCATTGCACGCCCCTTCCACGCAAAGAGCTGGATGTGAACGGGCTGTATTTACAAGGTGGGGTTAAGCCGCTAAAAGTGGAGCAGGGTATAGTGTCACCGGAGCGTCATTGAAAGTGCTGCTAGGGGCTCTTAAATATGCCCCTTGGTTTGCTAGTGTTTGTAATACGCATTTTTTTGTTTCGTTGATCCATTTAGTACTAGTTGAAGCTGTTATACAATATGCAGACTAATACGCTATTCTTATTGTCTCCTGATCAATGCACGGATTAGGTTTGCTTTTTGGGGTGCTGTGGGAAGAGGTAGAATTTTGTGAAGGAGTAAGGGTTAGTTACGCGGTCTCTTGGTAACGGTTATGGATGGGATGAAAGGCGTATATCGATTGCTCCTACCCTGTTTGGCATTAAAAAGTTTGAAAACCACTGACTCGTAGTCTGAGCTCAGAAGTTGGGGATTAGAGAATGAAACTATAACTGCGCCCTGTCATAGTCTTCCCACTTCCACTGTGTATCCGCGCATGCAAAGTGTCTCCACAGGTTGAAAGTGTCCTGCGAACTAATATGGAAATTTGGCCACTCTAATTTAATCCTTTTTCTGTTCCTGCACCTTCTGACGTAACACAAAATGATACGAGGGGGTTGGTTTTTCGTGGGGTGTGTAATGAGGAACTCTGACACCCCCAATCTCACATATATTCAACCACAACCCGACAGCAAGGGACACCGACAACCCCAATACCACATATGTTCATAGCCCCCTCCCCAGCAGGGACGTCAGGGGACCGTGTTACGCCCCTGTCCAGGCTGCCCCTACACATTACCCTGTCGGACTCTATACCCCACAAGCACCGTACGTAACACTTGAGCACGGTACCTGTGTGGCCTCAAAGTCTTTCGTCGTCTTACTTTTATACCCAGTACCACTTCCATTCACAATTAGCAAAAGCAACTTGCTTAACACCTTCACCCCAACCCAGGAACACCCCGCCTCACCTCTAGGCCGGGGGTCTCGCCCCTGCCTCTTCCTGTCACAGTTTGGCCCCTCACTGGTCTCCTCACTCGCTCTGTCCCACGCACCTGACAAACAAGCTGCAGGACGCGGCCCGCCGTCTCCAAGGCAACGGGGTGCGCGCACGGCCCGACGTCACAGAGCTCGCGCCGCCGCGACTCCTAGCCTCAAACGAGGGAGCGCAGCGCGCGCGAAAGTTGCGGCTCCTAACGGCCTACGCAGCCCAGCACCTGTAGGCAACATTCCCTGGTTCTAAAGTTGCCGGCGCGTGGGATGATGAGCGCGTGCTAGGGTGACCGCCTGCGGCTCTGGCAATGCGAGGTTTGGAAGTCAGGTTGGCGCGCGCGTTCGTTTAAACTCACCCGTCGCTCTGTGGAGGCACTGGTGCCATGATCGGTGGGCAGAAACCCGAAGGGGAAGAGCTGGCGACAAACGAGGTCGTTTGGCTCGAGAAGGGTCTGCTTGTTTCTGTGAGCTTCGGCGAGGATGTGGCGGCGCTGCCAGGGTTGTCGACTTTTCAACGAGATTTATTTATGTATATTTTTATATAGCGCGGGCATTACGCAGAGGTGCCAGAGTTCTTTACAATAAGCGTAGAGCGTTACATGAGAAATTCAGAGTAACCTGGTAGTAGGTGGCAGTACGTATGCCTACTACGGTTACTTACGGCGACAGTTACCTATATACAAATTACAGATTACATATTTAGAAAAGTAAAAGCGATCAAAATTACACAAATACAGATTATGTATTTGCAGAATTAAAACAGAAAGGTCGTTATGGCTCTTGAGAGTAACATGTAAATCAGGTTCACGACATTAAGCGTGAGGGTGCAGGCCTGATGGGGAGCTTGACACCGACTGTGACTGAGAAAAATGTCTTTGGAGGATAAGAGTTTTAAGGTATGTTTTGAAGATCCCGAAAAAGGTGGTGGTGCGATAGTTTGGAGGTAGCGAGTTCCAAATTCTAGTTGCATTACCTTCAGGGGCGACTCCTTTGCAATGGCGAAGGAGTGTCGCCCTACTGGCTGAGCCAGCAGCTGAAAAATAAAACTATATTTTACTGTCGTTTCAATTTTCAGCTGCTGGCTCAGCCACCATGCGCAGGGAGGGGTGGAGCTGGGCCCTGGGTGGGTGGGTGGGGGGGTGGGGGGGGGGGCGGAAGGAGGAGTGAAGTGAGCGCACTAAGTGCGCATGTCAGTTTGGCTGTCCGTCTTAGGCCAGCCAAACTCACATGCGCACTTAGGTTTCCTCAAACTGGCTGTGTTGCCTAGCCAGGATAGAGAAACAGCGGACTCCAGTCCACTGTTTGAGCAGCAGATCAATAAGCTTAGATCAATCCTGATGCTGCTCTCATACTATGCATAGCATGAGAGTAACACCAGGATCCATGGGGGAGCCTTTGCTGATATCCCAGGGACTGCTGGGACACCAACACCATCGGAAGAGGAATGAGGTAGGCGGTGGTGGCATTAACAGGTATGTTTTTTTTTTTTTTTTTTTAAATAGTATTTTTAAAATTATTTTATCCCCCACCCACTCCTCCCCTTCAGAGTTGTGGCAGCTGTCACTGACTTCCTTAGAAAGATTGTGTCATAAGTCTTTCCCTTTTGGAAGTTGAAGGTTCGAGCAGCAGATTTTCAGCATTTTGTGAAGGTCTAGAGCCATTTGTGGCGGCTGGTGGATTATTATAGTGATGGGGCCCAAAACCACTTTCCAGCACTCTGCCTCGGGCCTAGATTCCTCCCCCCACCAACCCCTGCTCCCCCTCCAGAGACGGACGTTTACCTCACACACAAGCAGACATGCATATATCCAAACACAATTGCAGGTACACACACAAAGGAATTTACACATACATACACATGCACTTCTTCGCATACAAACACATACTTGCACTCTTAAACAAGACAACTTACCCGGACAGCCCCCAATTTCCGACTCCCATCTGTGTACCACAGCCAAAGGCATACCCATAAGCTTCCACCCAATCAGAAGCTGGAATAAGGTTAAAAGTGCAGCTGTAGACCTTTTTCTCTATTCCAGCTTCTGTTTGGACAAGAGGGTGTGTGATAAACATGCCCTGAAGCTCCATTATCTGACTTGCTGCACTGCATGATGCTAGTACAGCGTGTCAGATATGTATTGTGTATGTGTGAGGCCTTGGTTGTAACAGCTCCTGCCTGACATGTGCAGTACATCTTGTGGAGCCCTCTTCTGCTGAGAAGGTAATACTGCAGCTTTTACATGCAGACAAACGATCAGCAAGATTGTTTGCTTTCATATAAAATCTGTAATATGCCAAGCAGTGGTGCAGAGGGAGGCAGTGGGTCTGCGCCCTCTAGGGGCATCTGCTGCTGACAGCCCCGTGATATCTTGAGTTTTTTGCTAGCTAGCGATGGGTGGAAGTGTGTATGGCTTTGTGGGTGATAGAAGAAGTATTGTATACATGGTCCTAGCTTCAATAGGAAGCCAACAGAGAGTTATCAGGATAAGTGTGAGATGGTCATTTCTTTTGGCCTCATAGAAGAAACACACAGTTGAGAGGAGATGGATTTTAAAGGAGATGGGTGGGTCTTGGGAAGGCCCACACTAGGGAATTCCAGTAGTCCAGTCTGGAGAGTACCAAAGATTGGACAAAGTTTGAGAGCGTCAGCTCAACATCCTGTGATTTTGGGCAAATCACTTAATTTCCCTGTGCCTAAATAAAAATGAATGTTACCTTGTATACTGCAACTAGTGCTCATGTAAAGCGCTCCAATAGCTTAGAGTCACATTTGCACTATGTAAAAGTTAAAAAATAAACAATACTCAAAGCACAGGTAGAGAAAAGAGGCAGGTGCCAAGGCTTAACAATGGGTCCAGCCAGCTGTCTGTAGAACAGAAATTCGTATTTTAATTGATTTACTGGAACCCATGCATCTGTTTTTGACTACATATTGCCATATAAATAATCAGACACCACCATGTACATTTGTGTAAAGTTTTAAATCAGGTTTGCTTTGTCTCCTGAGCTAAAACTGTGTTCCTGGGTGTAGCCCCATTTTAGACTGAAAATCTATTTCACGCTTGCCATCATTTTCAAAGTGTGAAAGTTTGAAAAAAAATCAGGGAAATGTATTTCCCCAATAACACATAATGAAGCAGAGGCAATTTCAGGTGGGAGATACCCAAAATAAAGCCATTTATGGTTTAAAAAAAAAAAAACACAAGTCTTGCGCCTTGATTGGGTCTTTTGGCATGTATTTCATGCTTTCATATCCATTTCATATTAAAATAGTTCAGATTTTGAAATTCTGGAATGACTGTGAGCTAGTTCTTGAATAAGGTATTGTGTAGAAGTCTGCATATTCCTTTTACATGGCAATTCTGCTTGTGTTTGCTTTGATGAACGTGTTGGTTTAGGCAATTCTAAAACACTAGTTCATTCTTCTATTTGGTGTTTTAAGTTTATAATTCAAATGTGAAAATGCCACTTTCCCTGAGTATTTAGTAATATGTGTGATATTGAAATACTACCCTTCTTAGTTGGTGGTAACCATGTATGTGTCTGATGCTCCTCACATAGTCTACCCATGTCCCTCACACTGTACATTTGTATAGACAGGTCACAGCTCTCAATTCAGACAGGAGGCCTTAAAGCACGGGACTGCGCAGCAGAAAAGGGCACAACATACTAGGCACTACAGGGATTAAGCTTGTATGTGCCACCTTCCTCTTTTATTGTCTTGGGATATATGGGTCACTGGTAGCACACCAGACTCTTGATTTTTAAGACAGAAATAGCCTAATTTTAGCCTTTTCTGCCGTAAAACACCCTTCACTTACACATGCACCAAGCACCTCAGAATGTCAGCACATTGGCTAAAGCTCTAGTAACAGTGTCTATCGGGCCGGAGATCCTCGCTTAAGCTGTCTTTCACAAGCTCCTCACGTAGCCCTCCATGTCCACTAAGCCACCTCACTGCTGATTAACCCAGAGCGCCGCACACAACTGGTCCATGTGCCTCAAGCTCCTTACAATGCTTGCATCAGGGACTGTGCAGGCAATTTACAGCTTTAAAGTTTAGGCCCTTTGTGAATCAGCAGATTAATATCAGAAGGGATCATAATGTGTGGCCTGTGCAAGGTTACATGAAATAGCAACAGAGCAGGTCCTGGAGGGGCCCTGCACTGTGAGTATTGGAAGTGTAGGTACTCACTATTCTGGATAATCTGCTGCTAATGAGAAGTGTTAGTACTTTACAAATGGTAGTATTCCATTTCTGCTGAGAAGTTCTAGTACTTTCCTTACAAAAGTAAAATAAGCTCAGGTACTCAAAACCTGATAGTAACTACTGAATAAAGCACTGATAGGAACAGTCCTCTTATGTTACATGTAAGATCAAGACTGGGTCCTGTATTGTTAACACACTGAGGCAGCGGAGAGGGAGAGTTCCTTAAGTCCATGCATTCTGGAGAGACTCAGGCTTGTCTATTGTTCTCTGGACTAGATCAGAGATCTACTTTACCATTGTTTCTGAGAAGGATCTTCCTCCTATTGTACTTTTCTGGATCTTGGGGATGGCTACAAGGGCAAGCTGGGAGGAACAGAGACATCTGCTGGGTATGTAGAAGGTGGGACGGTGGTTGAGGTATGCCAGTCCTATGTTGTGCAGTGCCTTGTAGGTGTGGTTCAGGAGTTTGTATGTGATGCCCTTGTTGACTGGGAGCCAGTGTAGGTCTCTGAGTTGGGAGGAGATGCAGATGTGTCGGGAGGTAACAAATATGAACCAATAGACTTCGTTTGTGTGCTTCAGGACTTACAGTATGAGGTTTGCTACCATTTGCAGGGATATACCAGAAGTTATGAGCCTCTCTTGATCTTACTGCCCTCAGTAGATCCTGCCACCTGCTGTATTCCTTCTCGAGCTTCCTCTTTCTCAGAAATGTTTTGTAATATTTCCTGTTTTCTATTATGTCCCCTCCAATGTTATTGTTTTTTGGCTGCCAGCAGTAATGCTTTAGCCAGCTTGCATTCTCTCTGTCTTACTATTGTTGTGGGTCTTATTCAGTAACTTTTCTGGATGAGTTTGGTTTAGTTAGAAGAGGGAGTAGGTACAGAAATGTTGCCACTTAGTGTCATACATTCTAGTGCTGCAGTACCTGCAAATCTAGTGTAGTTGTGATGAAGCTTGTTATTAAGGGTAAACTGTTTTCTAGCTCTACCTTGTCGTATCCTAGTCTCCTAAGAGTGCTCGATGCACACACATTGATTCAGCCTTTGGGACAGGTGGTTGGGGCATAAACACAGAACCTGATAAATAGAGAACTACTGGATTATAGTCGCATTCAGGGTGTGCCTTGATTATCATACCATTGCAGATTGGCTGACCTAGCCTGTTGTAATCAATTATGGTTCTATACTATTCCTTATTAAAAGTATAACACGCGGGGAAGTATGTTTTGATGTGCAGTTTGGAGGCCTGTAGTCCTTGCATTAAAGTTAGCATTGCTAACCGGCATCCAATAGAGGAATGCCTTTTACTATCCCTGTTAGTTAACATGGGTATAACACAGGCCCTGTCTTCTTTAGTAATGGCTGTGCAGCCACCGGTAGGTAAAAATATTACAATTGTCAGCTCCTACTACTGCAGGCCTATTTTTTATCTCATCTTTCATTCGGAAACGGGTGAAGCCTGGTGTCAAAGTCTAGTAGAGGTGATCTACACCCCTGTTCTAAACATTAAAATCATTAATTGCCTGCCTTATTGAAATGTAATAACTAGCTGTTGAATATCTTGATGGGCACAATAAATTTATCTCACCCTACTGTTCAAATGAATATGCATCCTACTTGGTAGCCCACCTGAGACTCTGCCGTTTAATCCATATTTTGCTGGGATACTAAAAGCTTTGTATCCCTCTCTGTAGAATGGATTTATGGTCCACATTTCTTGGAAAAAACAGTGTTTATCCACAGGTTTGCACTGTTCAAGAGTATCTAGCTGATGCAATATACCAGCGACATTCCAGCTTAAGAAAGTTTTAGTTCTTGGATCCCTACAGCCTCCCCACTTCAAACCCATTTCTTCACTCAGTGCTTGTAATCTGATCTTTGACGTTTATCTTGTGGAAAGCCCACGTGCCTTACTTTGGCACTGAAATGTGGGAGGCCCCTGTGGTCCGTTGGTTCTTCAGACCCCCTATTTTGATAGGAGATATGCGTTGCTCTGCAAAGCATCAATTGCACCAACCACTTTCCTTCCATATATGTATTTAGAGTGTTTTATAAAGCACAAACAAGTCACAAGGGAATCAGGGGGCTGTACAGAGAGAAACCCTCATCCTGTTACATCACAGATAACTCTAATATATAATCAAAGGAAAACAAACTGTGCAATGTCTCATAGGAGAGGACGACTTGCATAGCTATAGTGGTATGTATACAGGTTGAGGGTTTCCTCTAGCTGAACCTTCTATAGTCTGTGGTGTCTGAACGACCAGGCTTGATCCTGAAATGAAGATCTGACTGAAGGAATTTGTTAAATAAGGTAATTTTGTGTTCTTTCTTGAAGGCAGAGGTTGAGGTGTTTGCACATGTTTCAGGAGGAAGAGAGATCCAAATTCTAAGGACCGACCCTGAGAAGTTGCGGTCATAGGTCTTCCATTTCTGGATCTTGGAGGTTATACCACAAGTTAGTTTCTATGTTTGGTCACAAGTCTGTTTTCACTGTGCCAGTCGTAGTTTACTTTTATGTTCAGCCTGTTAGCCACATTGTTGGACTCAGGTCCCTTTGCATTGACCAACCTCCTACATAATAATGTTCGTTCTCTCTCAGCTGGGGGTAGTCTGTTTTTGGAGGGGCCTTTGGTTATAAAGGATTCTTCCTAATGGTACCTTTGCTATCTTTGCTACAATAATGCCTTGGTTCTCATACTCTTCCTATTACCCAGATGCCTCTATAATGCTTTGTGGCTTACCAACAGATAATTATTGTTTTTATTACACATTCTGGTGTATTTAAGACATTCTACAAAAGATGCATCACTTGACATTAATGACAAAAGTCCCTCAAGGTAGTTCATTAAGTTTAACTGTTTACCCACCAACAATGGGAAAGCAGCAATAGGGAAATTATATATCTATATTATGTTTATATCTGACCCTCTATGTCAGCATGCCAAGCTTGCCTTCTAGTTCTTATCGATTCTCGAGTCTTTTCGATAATCAGCATCATAGATGGAACCATTGATGGAGCTGGCCGTAAAACTATAATTATTACAACTTTCCTCACACTCGTAAACGGAGGCTGCGCTGTTGTCAAGCTCAGAAAAAGACCGATTTTTCAGCAGGACACTAGGGGGTCTTAGCAGGGGTCCTAGATAGAAGGTCTGCTGTGTAGAAACGGTGCCTGATGAAAAGTCGAGTACCTAGTCTACTGGAGAGATGGGACTTAAAGCTGCTCAACGCTCGGCTTAAAGAAGGACCCCCATGGTTCTCTGGAATCTGGGATTCTGTGCAAATCCATCTTGCATATGCCTTGAAAGTACTCTGTGACAAGTCTTGTATCACCTCCCTCATAATTGTTAGTTAGCAGACGTCCAAATCTGTGTCCTTTAACAACATACCTCCCAGAAACGTGCAAGGGGCTTTTTATACCCCTCTCCACTGAAACATACATGGAACAGGTTTACTAATGCACTTGGGATCTGAAAACGATGTATTTGTTAGAAATATTATGAAGCAGGGATGCAACAGCCTCTGGTACTTTCGAATTCCACTGGCATGGATGTGTCCAAGGGCAAGCTGCAGCCGGCAAACATTCAGCAAAGAATGGATACTCTGAGCTTGTTAATTCCGAATTCTGAATTTTAGGTCTATCACACACTAAGTAACTCAATCACTATCTTTCCAGGTTTGCAAATTCCTTATAGTATTGCTGTGTGCCAAGGTCCCTACCCTTTGTTTGGTGGTTCATATGCTTCCTGCTATGTTCCTCATGTTATTCATGTCTTAGGTTCCCCAACACTGTGTGTTTGAAGGTTCTTACACTTTCTCCCTGTGTACCTCAAGCTCATCACACTCGGGTCTCTTCTCAGAGAAAATTAAGAAATATACATATGGAGATTTGCAAACCCTCATGCGTGTATATTTACTAATTTTCAGAATTCACAGAGGTTTGCCAGGAGACATGCAACAGTCGCAGGTTTTCAGACATACTCCGGGAAATGTTTTGTGAAGTCCATCAGTTTTGCACTCAAACGTACACACAATAAGATAACCAAGTGAACATGTTAACTTTTCCAGCATGTTGACAATACTTTTCCATAGCGAGAACACTACACATTATTTCATAAATCAGGCCCATTATTTATATGTCAAAGCTTCTCATACCATCTGCCTCAATAGTTTCTCTCGGTTTATGTGCTTCGAGCTTGCTTAGTTTGTGGAAAAGATGTTCTTGATTAGGCACTCAAGCACTGTCCAACACTCTCTAACCTGGAGCGAGTAGAGAAAACCATCCTGGTGTCTGCCGAACACGAGAGAGAGGAGCAGAAGACATGTTGTCTGCTAACCCTGACTGAACAGTTGAAGCCAACCTGTTGTCTGTTGAACAGAACAGAAGAGCGGACGTCATTTATTGTGTGTGGACCAGGAGAGAGGAACGTAAGCAGTGTTGTTATCTGCTGACCAGTAAAGAGGAGCCATCTGTTAACCACTGGCCAGGACAGAGGAGCAGAAGTCATTTACTGTTTGTGGGCCAGGAGAGAGAATCGGAAGCCATGTTGCCTGCCCACCAGGAAAGAGGAGCCATCTATTACCCACTGACCAGGACAGCTCAGCAGAAGTAATGACTGTTTTTGGGCCTGGAGAAAGGAGCGGGGGGCATATTGCTTTCTGCTGACCAGGATTGAGAAATGGACGCTAGACCTAGCATGGTCCTGGAGGTATTCCACGAATGCAAAACCGACATTTGCCCCCCTCCTTACTTTCTGGCGATGGATGAAGAGAAACTTAAGTGCTAAGCATTCAAATCCAAAAAGCCACCGTCACTGCTCCCTAGGGCCTTTCGTTCCCTCATTTTGGCAGAGAAAGGACCAGAGCCCAGAGTTTATTCCACATCAATTAAAACGCTTTGTCAAGACAATGAAGAAAGAGAATGTTGTAATCCATAATGCCTCATTAGGCCCATTACACGGTTATTGCACTCCCTGGCACAGGTTTTCATGTCTTGCCATGATAACGATATGATGCCGCAGGCGGCTGTCGTGCGGGGGAGTTGGGACTGTGACAAGTGGCGATATTAATTCAGGTTTCCACGCACACGTTTCCAAGGAAATACGTTTCCTGGGCGTTTTTACACAGGTTTCCAAGGAAATATGTTTCATGGACATTTTTACACTCCGAGTGCATCACGCCAACTGGACTGCCAGTCTGGGCCTGTAGATTCCTGCAGCATTAGGGTTAGCTGTCATCAGAGGACTGCCCTGAGGGGGAAACATAACTTTATTTAAAACTGTGTGTTTTTAAAACTATTTTTTTTCCATTTAGCAAATTCACAATTCAGTTGAGTTTCAGTGACACTCGCTAGAGCACATTTTCCTGTTTCATGGCACTGAAGGCAAGAAGCCTTCATGTTATTAAACAATTTGCAACACAGTGATACTACTTTTAGCAACCTAAGTAGGATGCAAGAGTGCAAAGCTGGATTCAAACCTGTCAAACGTCTGCGTAGATCCTTACTGAAGGTACATCACCAGCTCACATACCAACACACATACACATACCAGCCCACATCTTCATAAAGCAACAAATTGTTGTATTGCAGCATTTATGTAGAGCTTACTACCTCTATGTAGGGCGGTGAAGCACTTGCCTACATGGGTAGCATGCTACACCATTTAGGGTGTGTGTTTTAAAGTGTTTTGTCTTTGTTTTGATCCTATATGGGAAGTGTTTCCTTGTTGTGTGTGATGACCACTGGGGTGCAGTTATGTTATGGGACGCAGCGCTTAGCAGGTGGTGGATGAAGAAGTGTGGGGGAGAGGTGGCAGCTTTGAGTAGCTATGCAGGTCTCTTAATGGTATCAGGAAGCAGCATTTCCTTTCTTTAGTCCACATTGTATTTAGTTTCCATTTAGCGCCACGTATTATGAAGGGCATTACAGCAATAAGAAACAAGACAGCCCACCTTACGGTATAGGTGTTAATTTCATGCAAATGCATAGTTATTCTTTCTTTTGTGATGGGAGTTTGGAATATTAGTTTGTGTTAGTGTAGCTGCCCTATGTTTTTGTGTTGAAAGGGGACGGATGTCCGACTTTCAGCTTGCAGCCCTTCTTACCTGGCTTCATACCTTTCACTAGACAGAACTAGTCCCCCAAGTCTTTGGATGAGACTACATCCTCTGATGCAGAGTACAAGAAACCTATTCGGTGGTGGCAGTGTGCATCAGAATGTGCCAGGTTCCAGGATTCTGTCTCTGGGAGAGCCTTGAAGAAACATATATGGGCCACATGATGAATGGAGGAGAGGGCAAAAGTCCACAAAAGCTTTTGGAGATCTGCTGTTTTAGATATTGACAAAGTTGCCATGTCTAGGAAGCTCCATGGTCTTATCTAACAAATAAGACTAATTACCTTGCCCTCTACCCGTGAGTAATGTGTACTGCAAGCAAGGGTCTATGACAGAGTGCATGGAGGCAAACCAAGCCTAGTGCCCACTGGACTCAGCTGCAGGATCTACACAATGGATACTGGGAGCAAGGTACTAGGAATATGTCATGAAGACAGGCTATGCCCTGTGCCCCTTGCCCACTAAGCATAGGCCTGTCCAGAGATTACCGCAGGCACTGGTATTTTGGCTGCAGGCCATATCTGAATTGCATCATTTGTATTGTATTGCAGCACTTATATAGCACTTACTACCCCTACATGGGGCACTGAAGCACTTAGGGTAGTGTGTGTGGTTGGAAAGGCACTGTCTTTGTCATCTTATGTTGGAAGTGTTTTCATGTCATGTCTTGAGTGAGGATCACGGAGGAGCGTTATGTTATGAGATGCAGTGCACAGCAGTGTGTTATATGATGAAGTATGAAAAACAGACATGCAGTTTCACAATCTTCAGTATGCTGGCAGCTTTGAACAGCTCTACAGGTCCCTTTATGGTATTTCTAATGATTATAGTCTGCTTAGCTGGTTACCGCACAGGGTTGTCCAATCTTGAGCTGGCAAGTTTGTGGGGAGAAAGAGGGGGAGAGATTTGGTGGTTTGGGCATTTCTGATGGATACAACTACCTGTGGATTCCTCACCTAATTAATTCTCCCAATGCGCCAGCATTCAACGGAAATTTTCTTCCCAGCTCTGCACGTCGACGAGGACGTCACCATTGCCCGACTCCCACGCAACTTCGTCTGACGTCATCGTGGCAATAAGAGGACCTCGCCGGCGTACTATCAGTTCCCTTTTTTCCGTGCCTTCGAAGCATAACAGTTTTTCTCCTGGCTCTTGGGAGGCTACTGTTTCTCGAAGGTGTTACTTTGTTAAAATGTCTCTACCTCGTAAATCGGGATTCAAACCTTGTAGAGAGTGCCGGGGTCGTATGTCGGTGACGGACCCGCATAATGACTGCTTGTGGTGTTTGAGTTCCGAGCACGACGTGGAGGAGTGTGGTTCGTGCCAACAAATGAACCCAAAGGCACTCAAGGAGCGAGAGGCCAAGCTGTTTTTGGCCAAGACTAAAAGGAAAGAGAAGCATGGACATCGGAGGTCATCTTCAGGGAAGTCCTCGAGGTCGTATAAGAGACGGCGTCAACATGATTCCCGGCGTCGACATGAATTCTGGCGCTGTTCGGAGAGGGACCGATCCCGGTCGAGGTCACCATCTATTCGGCGGCGTCGGACGGTGACTCCTCAGCCTGAGAGGCCTCAGGCGTCTCCGACGCCGTCGGTGTTTGAGGTGGTCGAGCCTCCCCAGAGTCCTGGCTTCTCGCCTGTGGCGCAGTCGGAGGTGCCTGATCCAGCGCCGACGCCGCATGTGTATCCAGCATTCCCGGCTCCAGGAGTGGGTCCAGCGGCATTCTTGAATGCTACGTTTCTTATCTTTTAACTCCATGGCCCCTGGCGGTGCACCAGCTGGTCCCTCAGATCCCTTGGCTTTTGGATTGGGCGTTCCGGCTTCATACAAGTAGACTCCATTTATGCCCTTCTGTCCAGCAGAGGGTGCTGGTCCGGCGCCGTTGGCGTCGCCGAGAAGACCTTCAACGCCAGTGGCTTCTGTGGATCCGATGGCACCGATGACTTCGCCACAAAACCAGTCGACGCCGGGGAAGAGAGCCCGTTTATCCATGGCACTGATGAATCCGGCATCGGACGAATCCGAGACCGGGGTGTGTCTCCTGGGCCGCATCAGCCAAGGTCGTCGGCCAATTCTATGTCGACGCCAAGGATAGAGGCCAGGCTGCGCTCAAGAAGAAGGGCTCTGAGGAAGGCTTTTGGAGGAGCAAGGGTATAGAAGGCAGCTCATGGAGGAAGGAGAATTCGCTGAGCTTCTGGGAGACTTTCAGGGTTTGGACTCCACGAGTGGTCTCAATACTTCCCCTGAGTGTGATCTAGCCTCTTCTGGGGAATTTACTGAGGAGGCTGCCTCGTTCCATACGGTGATAAGGAAGGCGGCAGACTTTCTGGACCTTCCGGTACCGGCAGCTGAGGTAAAGACGAACATTCTGATGGAAGTCTTTCATCCTGCTTCGGCTGCTGCGGAACCACTCCTTTAGTTCAATAAGGCTTTTACAGAACCAATCCTGGAAGTATGGAGGAAGCCTGTATCTTCGACTGCTGTAAGCAGATCAGTGGCGAGAAGATATAGAGTGGCTCCTGGGGACCCAGGATTCCTCTCTCGCCATCTGACTCTGAGAGTCTGTCTGGTGGTTCAGTCCTCGTGCTCCTCACATTTGGCTCCTGGTTCCTTCCCTGGGGCTCCATCGGACAGGGAGTCAAAAAGGATGGAGCAATCTGCCAAGGAGATTTTTTCTTCGTGTAGTATGGCCCCTAAGTCTGCAAATGGCACTTGTATTTTGGGCAGGTATATCCATGCCCTGATGGACGCGGCCAAGGCTGTGCTACCGGATTTGCCTCAGGATATGCGGGGTCTCCTGTCTGATGCGCAAGTGGCAGCGACTCAGGTTATTCAGTCGGGGCTGGATACCTCGGACTCAGTGGCCAGGGCGATGGGCACATCTATGGTCACCAGGAGACATGCATGGTTAAGGTCTTCTGGATTTTCAACAGATGTACAGACGACCCTGTTGGACCTGCCGTTTGATGGGGACAAGTTGTTTGGTTCCAAAGCTGACTCAGCCTTAGAGCGCTTTAAGGAGAGCAGGGCTACTGCCAAGTCCCTAGGCCTGCAGGCTTCTATGGCTATCCTGTTCAGGTCTTTTAGAAGATTCAGGTCTTTTAGAAGATTCAGGGGGTTTGGAAGAGGAACTTCCTTTCGGGGGAGACCCCTACCAGCAGGCCAACAACAGTCTAGCCTTCCCTATAGGTCCTATAGAGGGCGGGGTAGGGTTAGAAAGAGAGGAGCCACCCAGCAGTACCCTGCCTCTTCCTCCGGGGGGGTGGGGGGTGCAACAGGGAAAGCAGCCTTAGTCCTCCATCCATTGCATCCCATGCTTCTCCTGTAGGGGGAAGGTGGTTTTATTTTCTCCGCATGTGGGAGTTGATCACATCGGACTCCTGGGTCCTCAATATTGTGGGAAAGGTTATGCCCTTCCTTTTCGGGAGTCTCCCCCTCCCTTCCCTCCCCGTCCATCCTTTTACACAGAAGACCATCGCCTGTTGTTGCAGCAGGAAGTTCTAGTCCTTTTATCGAAAGGTGCAGTGGAGTTGGTTCCAGAGCGGGAAAGGGGTCAGGGTTGTTGTTCAAGATATTTCCTGATCCCAGACCTGAGGGTTTTGAATTGGTTCCTCAAACAGGATAAATTCAAAATGCTGACTCTAGCGCAGGTGCTTCTGGCGTTGAACAAAGAAATTTGGATGGTGTCTGTCGACTTAAAGGATGCTTACTTTCATATCCCTATTCACCCAGCAGCACTTTGCCTCTTCCTCTGGAGGGGTGCAGCAGGGAAAGCATCCTTAGTCATCCACTAATTCCCTTGCATACTACTCCTGTAGGGGGGAGGTTAATGTGCTTTCTCCACATGTGGGAGGCAATAACATCGGACTCCCGGGTCACCAGTATTGTGGGGAAAGGCTATTCCCTTCCCTTTCGGGAGTTTCCACCCCCCATCCCGCCCCGTCCATCCTTCTGTTCGGAAGAACATCTCCTGTTGTTAGAACAGGAGGTTCTGATGGATACAACTATCTGTGGATTCATCACCTAATGAATACTCCCATGGCGCCAGACTTCGACGGAAATCTTCTTCCTAGCTTCTGCACGTCAACGTCACTCTAGCCCGCGCGACGCCGTCTGACGTCATACAGGCAATAAGAGGTCCTCGCCGACGTCAGTTCCCTTTTTTCTGTGCATTCGAAACGGTTATCTTCGAGGGAGCTACTGTTACTTTCGTAGCTACAGTGTATTTTCTGCTGCGAAGTTCTTCTCAGCGGTAATAATGTCTCAGAGGAAGTCGGGTTTCAAGCCCTGTCGAGAGTGTGGGGGCAAGATGTCCGTTACAGATCCTCACTCCGATTGTCTATGGTGTTTGAGCTCCGACCACGACGTCGTGACTTGCGATTCATATCAGCACATGAACCCGAAGGCCCTCAAAGAACGTGAGGCTAAACTATTCATGGCGAAGTCGAAGAAAAAGGAAAAACATCATAAAAAGTCTTCTTCGCCAAGGTCTCATCGGCGTCATCGAGACTCCCGGCGCCGTAGAGATTCACGGTGTCATTCCAGCAAGGAGACTCGTTGGAGGTCGCCTTCGGCTCGGCGTCGGAGAACTTGGGAGGTCAGTCCCACGGTCACGCCGCATCCATCGACGCCGTTGCCCTCTCCGGCGTCACCGACTTCGCTTGGACAGGCGTCTGTGATTGAGGTGATGCAGCCTCTGTTGTTGTCTCCGGCGTTGCAGACGTCGAGGCCGGCGTCGGGGTCGCCTTCGATCCAGGCACCCCAGTATACGGCTTTTCCCACCCCTGGAGCCGATAGTACCGCATTCCTGAATGCGATGTATACCATCTTTCAACAGATGGCTCCAGGGGGTGCTCTGGCTGGTCCTTCGGGGCCTTTGGCCTTTTCATTGGGTGATCCTGCGCCTCTACGGCTGGCACCCTTTATGCCCTTTCTCCCTTTTGGGAATGTGGGCTCGGCGCCGGTGGCCGCTCCGGTGGCTTCAGAGGGATTGGCCCCGGAGGTTTCCATCCCGTCGACGTCAAGATTTCGTCCTGTGACTCCGGTGGGTCCATCGGCTCCAAGATCTCTTCGTCCTGCTCCTTCAACAGCGCCGAAGCTGCCTGTGGCGCCGGACGCGGCGTCGGATACTGATGGAGATCGGCGCCGATCTTCGGCGGCGGCCATGTCGACTCCGCGTATCGAGCAGAGACTACATTCGAGGAGGCGTGCTCTCCATCTTTTGGAAGAGCAGGAGTACCAACGAGTCCTGGAGGAAGGAGAGGTTGAGGACTCTGGAGATGAATTGCATGGTCTGGATACGGCCAGTGGGCTGGATAATTCCCCTGAGTGGGACCTTTAATCTCCAGGGGAGTATACGGAGGAGGCTGCTACCTTTCACGCTGTGGTAAGGAAGGCAGCTAACTTTCTGGACCTGCCTTTGCCGGTGGCAGAGGCGAAGCAGAATTTATTGACGGAGGTATTGCATCCGGCCTCTGCTGCAGCGGAGCCTCTCTTGCCGTTTAGTGAGGCTTTGCTTGATCCGGTGTTAGAGGTGTGGAAGAAGCCAGTATCTTCCTCGGCTGTTCATAGGGCTGTGGCCAGGAGATATCGAGCTGCACCATCTGACCCTGGCTTTTTTTCTAGACACCCTACGCCGGAGAGCTTGGTGGTGAAAGCCTCCTGTTCATCGAAGTCAGCGCCTGGATCTTTCCCGACGGTACCTGGAGACAGCTGGATGCACAATCCAAGAAAATATTTTCATCTTGCAGTTTGGCGTTGAAGGCCACCAACGCAACTTGCATTCTGGGGAGATATATCCATGCTCTTATGGATGATATTTCATCTTCATTTACGGAGCTTCCCCAGGGACTCTTGGATGTTGTCTCGGACGCCCAGGCTGCCGCAACCCAGATTATCCAGTCTAGGCTGGACACGACTGACTCGGTGGCTAGGGCGATGGGCACGGCTGTGGTGGCAAGGAGACAGGCCTGGCTCCGTAATTCAGGGTTTTCTGCGGACGTGCAGTCGACCCTATTGGACCTCCCGTTTGATGGGGACAAACTGTTTGGAGCCAAGGCAGATTCGGCCTTGGAGCGATTTAAAGAGAGCAGGGCCACAGCCAAATCGTTAGGGTTGCAAGCTCCTTCTTCCTCTGCCTCTTCCAGGTTTTTCCGGAGGTTTCGTGGATTTGGGCGTGGCTCTTCCTCCTCTTCCTTTCGGGGGAGATTCCAGCAACCCGCCTCTTCCCACCCTTATAGATCATTTAGAGGGAGAGGTAGGGCCCGCACCAGAGGAGCCTCTCAACAGCACTCTGCCTCTTCCTCGTCCTCTGGAGGGGTGCAGCAGGGAAAGCAGCCTTAGGCTTCCACCATTTCCCACTCACTCCTCTCCTGTAGGGGGAAGGTTACGGCATTTTCTCCACAAGTGGGAGACTATTACAACGGACACTTGGGTTATCAGTGTTGTGGGAAAAGGCTACACCCTTCCCTTTCAGGAGTTTCCGCCCCCCATCCCGCCCCGCCCATCTTATTGTTCAGAAGAACATCTCCTGTTGCTAGAACAGGAGGTTCAAGTCCTCCTTTCAAAGGGCGCAGTGGAGTTGGTCCCAGAGCAGGAAAGGGGTCGAGGTTGTTACTCAAGGTACTTCCTGATTCCCAAGAAGGATGGTCGGTTGAGACCGATCCTGGATCTGAGGATCTTGAATTGGTTCCTCAAACAGGAAAAGTTCAAGATGCTGACCCTAGCACAGGTGCTTTTGGCGTTGATCAAAGAAGATTGGATGGTGTCTGTCGACTTGCAGGACGCTTATTTTCATATCCCGATACTCAAGTCGCACAGGAAGTACCTCCGGTTTGTGGTAGGGTCGCAGCACTATCAGTTTGCGGTCCTCCCGTTTGGTCTTACTTCAGCACCTCGAGTTTTCACGAAGGTGATGTCGGTGGTTGCGGCAGAGCTCAGAAGGAAGGGGATAGCAGTATTCCCTTACTTGGACGACTGGTTGATCAAAGCCAAGTCTCCGGAGCTTGTGTTGCATCATCTGCAGTCAACAACCCAGTTGTTGTTCGACCTGGGCTTTTCGGTGAACGTGCCCAAATCTCACCTGGAGCCCTCTCAGCGCCTCCTGTTCATAGGGGCAGTACTGGATACAACATTGAATCGAGCCTTTCCTCCGCCTCAGCGGATTCAAGACATTCAGGCGTTGGTTCCAATGTTTCAAGGTGGAGTGGTCGTTCCAGTCCTCAAGGTCCTTCGTCTGCTCGGTCTGTTTGCCTCCTGCATACTGTTGGTCACGCATGCTTGCTGGCACATGAGGGCTCTTCAGTGGTGCTTCCGAAGGCAGTGGTCTCAACACAAAGGAAATCTAGAAGGTGCGGTCAAGATCTCCAGAGATGCTGCTGTGGACTTGAAGTGGTGGATTGCGAGCAACAATCTTTCACAAGGAAAGCCATTCGCGCAGTCGCCACCAGTGGCCACGGTCATAACGGATGCTTCCACTCTAGGGTGGGGAGCTCATCTGGGGGATCTGGAGATCAAAGGACTTTGGTCTCCAGAGGAACAGATGTTTCATATCAATCTGTTAGAGTTACGGGCTGTACGTCTGGCTCTCAAGGCCTTCCTCCCTTCCCTTCGTGGTCCGTCGGTACAGGTCCTGACCGACAATACTACCACGATGTGGTACATAAACAAACCGGGAGGAGTAGGGTCGTACCTTCTCTGCAGAGAAGCTCTTCGACTATGGTCCTGGGCAAAGGACCATCAGATTTGCTTGGTAGCAAATCATCTGGCCGGGGTCTTGAATGTACATGCGGACAGTCTCAGTCGCCAATTCTCGGCCGACCACGAGTGGCGTCTCCATCCAGATCAAGTCCGTTTAATCTTCCAGATGTGGGGGTTTCCTCAGATAGATCTGTTTGCCACTCTGGAGAACGCGCATTGTCCGTAATTCTGCAGCCTCCAGTATCCGGTGCAGGGAGCTTTGGGGGATGCGTTTCTGATAACCTGGTGCGACCAGTTGCTTTACGCGTTTCCCCCCCATACCCTTGATTCCTCAAGTGTTGAGGAAGCTTCGACAAGACCGGGCCCAAGTCATCTTAATAGCTCCGGATTGGCCAAGGAGGGTGTGGTACTCCGACCTTCTCCAACTCTCGCTGTGCCCTCCGCTCCGTCTCCCTCTCAGGGCAGACCTCCTCTCGCAGTCGCAGGGGCAGGTTTTACACCCCAACCTCCAGAGTCTACACCTACATGCCTGGAGATTGAACGGGGCAACCTGAGTTCCTTCTCTCTCCCGCCTGATGTAGTGGATGTTATATTAGCGGCCAGGCGACACTCCACTAAATCTATCTACGCTAATAGGTGGTCTAAATTTTTTATGTGGTGTGGAGAGAGACAGATTGATCCCTTACATGCTCCTCTGTCGGACGTTTTGTCTTTTGCTCTGTCTCTAGCGCGGAAAGGTTGTGCAGTGGCTACCATTAAGGGTTATTTGTCGGCTTTGTCAGCCTTCATTTGTCTTCCTGACCAACCATCGTTATTTAAATCCCCTATTGTTCTCAGATTCTTGAAAGGTCTTCTAAATAAATATCCTCCAAAACCATTTGTTATGCCTCAATGGGATTTGTCCTTGGTCCTTACTTTCCTTATGGGGTCCCCTTTTGAGCCTATGCATTCTTGCCCCTTAAGGTATTTAGTTATTAAAACAGTCTTCCTGGTGGCTATAACATCTGCAAGGAGAGTGAGTGAGTTGCAAGCCTTATCGGTAAAACCCCCTTATACAACTTTTTATGGGGATAAGGTGGTGTTGAGGACCAAGGCTGCTTTCCTCCCGAAGGTTGTTTCACCTTTCCATTTGGCCCAGACAATTACTTTGTCCACGTTCTATCCTCCGCCTCATCCTTCTAAGGAGGAAGAGAGACTTCATCGCTTGGACCCAAAGAGGGCGTTAAGCTTCTTCATTGATGGAACAAAGGATTTCAGGCTGGAGGATCAGCTGTTCATCGGATACGTGGGCAAGAGGAGAGGAAAGGCAGTCCACAAGAGAACACTCTCCAGGTGGGTTGTTCTTTGCATTAAAATCTGTTACTCTTTAGCAAAGAAGGATCCTCCTGATGGCATTAGAGCTAATTCCACCAGAGCTAAGTCGGCCACTTCGGCCTTGGCCAGGGGTGTTCCTGTGGTCGACATCTGCAAGGCCGCAACTTGGTCGTCCCTTCACACTTTTGCAAAACATTACTGTCTGGACTCTGAGGTCAGAAGGGACGGCCATTTTGCCCGGTCAGTGCTGCAGGATTTCTTGGTTTGACCATTTCGGCACCCACCACCGGGCGTGGTACTGCTTTGGGACTCTATTCATTAGGTGAGGAATCCACAGGTAGTTGTATCCATCAGAAGAACGACTTTTCTGGTGGATACATTAGCTACCTGTGGATTCCTCACGGTCCCACCCGCCTCCCCGTTGCCTTTCTGGTCTTACCAAGTAATCCTTGAGTGCGCTCCTCTTGGTCTTCAAGGTTGCAATAGATGTTGTATATATGGATACTTGTGTATATTTATCTGTATATATATATATGTATATATCTTTGTTTATATACATGATTTGCATATATTTGTTTGATTTAAAAAAAAAAAAAAAGTTATATTAAATCTACAGCCATTTTATTGCAATGTTGTGTGATTTACAATGTTATGGGATGTTGCCTTGCTATTTCATTGCATTGGGTTATTATTCTCATGCACGTAAAAAAATGTTGGTACTGACGTCGGCGAGGACCTCTTATTGCCTGTATGACGTCAGACGGCGTCGCGCGGGCTAGAGTGACGTCCTCGTCGACGTGCAGAAGCTAGGAAGAAGATTTCCGTTGAAGGCTGGCGCCATGGGAGTATTCATTAGGTGAGGAATCCACAGGTAGCTAATGTATCCACCAGAAAAGTCGTTACCGAAGGTAAGTAACTCGTTCTTCTAGTCCTCCTTTCAAAAGGTGCAGTGGAGTTGGTTCCATAGCAGGAGAGGGGTCAGGGTTGTTATTCAAGATATTTCCTGATCCCCCAAGAAGGATGGTCAGTTGAGACCAATCCTGGACCTGAGGATTTTGAATTGGTTCCTCAAACAGGAAAAGTTCAAGATGCTGACCCTAGCACAGGTGCTTTTGGCGTTGAACGAAGGAGATTGGATGGTGTCTGTCGACTTGCAGGATGCATACTTTCATATCCCGATACTCAAGTCACACAAGAAGTATCTCTGATTTGTGGTAGGGTATCCACACTACCAGTTTGCGGTCCTTCCTTTTGGTCTTACTTCAGCACCTCGAGTCTTCGTGAAGGTGATGGCAGTGGTTGCAGCAAATCTCAGGAGGAAGGGAATATCGGTATTTCCTTACCTGGATGATTGGTTGATCAAAACCAAGTCTCCGGAGCTCATGCTGCATCACCTTCAAATGACAACCCAGTTGTTGTTCGATCTGGGGTTTTCGGTAAACGTGCCCAAATCTCACCTGGAGCCCTCTCAACGCCTCCTGTTTATAGGGGCAGTACTGGACACAACATTGAATCGGGCCTATCCCCCGCATCAGCGGATTCAGGACTTTCAGGTGTTGATTCCAGTGTTTCAAAGTGGAGCGGTTGTTCCAGTCCTCAAGGTCCTTCGTCTGCTTGGTCTTTTCGCTTCTTGCATTATGTTGGTCACTCATGCACGCTGGCACATGAGGGGTCTTCAGTGGTGTCTCCGCAGGCAGTGGTTTCAGCACAGAGGGGATCTCAAAGAGTCGATAAAGATCTCCAAAGACACTGCAGCGGATCTACGATGGTGGGCTGCGGACGGCAACCTTTACCAAGGAAGGCCATTTTCGCTACCACCACCACCAGTGGCCACAGTTATAACGGATGCCTCCACTCTAGGGTTGGGAGCTCATCTGGGGGACCTGGAGGTCAAGGGTCATTGGTCTTCAGTGGAACAGATGTTTCATATCAATCTATTAGAATTGTAGGTGATACGTTTGGCTCTCAAGGCCTTCCTCCCTTCCCTTTGCGGTGAGTCGGTTCAGGTCCTGACGGACAACACTACCGCGATGTGGTACATCAACAAGCAGGGAGGAGTAGGGTCATACCTTCTTTGCAGACAGGCTCTGCGGCTCTGGTCCTGGGCACAGGACCATCAGATTTGCGTAGTAGCAAACCATCTGGCCAGAGTTCTGAACGAACGTGCGGACAGTCTCAGTCGACACTTCTCGGTCGATCACGAGTGGCGTCTCCATCCAGACCTGGTCCTTCACATCTTCCGGATGTGGGGGATTCCGTCAGGTAGACCTCTTTGCCACTCGGGAGAATGTGCACTGCCAGTCGTTCTGCAGCCTCCAGTATCCGGTGCAAGGAGCGTTGGGGGACGCGTTTGAGATGTCCTGGAAGGGCCAGTTGCTTTACGCGTTTCCCTCCATACCCTTGATCCTCGGGTTCTGAGGAAGATTCGCCAGGACCGGGCCCAAGTCCTCTTAATAGCTCCGGATTGGCCAAGAAGGGTGTGGTACTCAGACCTTCTCCAACTCTCACTGTGCCCTCTGCTCCATCTCCCTCACAGGGCTGATCTCCTCTCTCAGTCGCAGGGGCAGGTTCTACACCCCCACCTCCAGAGCCTGCACCTTCATGCCTGGAGATTGAACGGGGCAATCTGAGTTCCTTTTCTCTCTCGCCAGAAGTGGTGGATGTTATTTTATCAGCCAGGCGACACTCCACCAAATCTATCTATGCTGGCAGATTGGCAAAATTTGTTGCTTGATGTGGAGAGAAGCAAATTGATCCTTTACGAGCCCATTTGTTGGACATTTTATTATTTGCGTTGTCCTTGGCGTAGAGGGTTTGTGCAGTTGCGACTGTTAAGGGCTATATGTCGGCACTGTCGGCCTTTCTGATGGATACAACTACCTGTGGATTCCTCACCTCATGAATACTCCCATGGCGCCAGCATTCTACGGAAATCTTCTTACTAGTCTCTGCACGTCGACGAGGACGTCACTGTCTCGCACGCGACGCCGTCTGACGTCATACAGGCAATAAGAGGTCCTCGACGACGTGCGGACGTCAGTTCCCTTTTTTCCGTGCATTCGAAACGGTTATCTTCGAGGGAGCAACTGTTACTCTTGCGGTTACAGTGTGTATCTTGCTGCGTACTCTTTCTCCGTGGAAATAATGTCGCAGAGAAAGTCTGGATTTAAGCCTTGTCGTGAGTGTGGAGGCAAGATGTCGGTGACGGATCCTCATTCCGATTGCCTTTGGTGTTTGAGCTCCGACCACGACGTCTCGACTTGTGATTCATGTCAGCACATGAATCCGAAGGCCCTTAAAGAACGTGAGGCGAAGCTGTTTATGGCCAAGTCAAAGGAGAAGCATCACAAGAAGTCTTCTCCAAAACATCGGCGTCATCGAGACTCCCGGCGCCGTAGAGAATCTCGGCGTCATTCAAGGGAGGCTCGTTCCAGGTCTCCGGATCGGCGCCGAAAGACATGGGAGGTCAGCCCCACGGTGACGCCGCATCCTTCGACGCCGTTGCCCTCTCCGGCGTCACCAACTTCGCCTGGACAGGCGTCGGTGATTGAGGTATTGGAGCCTCAAGTGTTTTCTCCGGCGCAGACGCCGAGGCCGGAGTCGGGGTCGCCTCCGAGACAGGCACCCCAGTATCCGGCTTTTCCCACCCCTGGAGCCGATAGTTCCGCATTCTTGAATGCGATGTATGCCATCTTCCAACAGATGGCTCCAGGGGGTGCTCCGGCTGGGCCTTTGGCCTTTTCTTTGGGTGATCCTGCGCCTCTTCGGCCGGCACCCTTTATGCCCTTTCTCCCGTTTGGGAACGTGGGCTCGGCGCCAGTGTCGGCGCCGGTGGCCGCTCCGGTGGCTTCAGAAGGATTGGCCCCGGGGATTTCCATCCCGTCGACGTCGGGATTTCGGCCTGTGACTCCGGTGGGTCCATCTGCTTCAGCTGCTCTTTCGTCGGCGCCGAAGTTACATGTGGCGCCGGACGCGGCGTCGGTGGCTTCTGAAGATCGGCGCCGATCTTCGACTTCGGCGGAGGCATTGTCGACTCCGCGTATTGAACAACGACTTCATTCGAGGAGACGTGCTCTCCGGGTACTAGAAGAGCAGGAGTACCAACGAGCCCTAGAGGAAGGAGAGCTAGAGGACTCGGGTGATGGGCTGCGTGGACTGGAGTCGGCCAGTGGGCTGGACACTTCCCCTGAGTGGGACCTTTCGTCCCCGGGGGAATATACTGAGGAAGCTGCTTCCTTTCATACAGTGGTACGGAAGGCAGCTAGTTTTTTGGACCTGCCTTTGCCGGTGGTGGAGGCAAAACAAAACCTTTTGACGGAGGTGTTGCATCCGGCCTCAGCCGCGGCGGAGCCTCTGTTACCTTTTAATGACGCTCTGCTGGATCCGGTTTTAGAGGTGTGGAAGAGGCCGGCATCTTCCCCAGCAGTTCACAGAGCCGTGGCCAGGAGGTATCGGACGGCTCCAACTGATCCTGGTTTCCTATCTAGGCACCCTACGCCGGAGAGCTTGGTAGTGCAGGCCTCCTGTTCGTCCAAGTCAGCGCCTGGTTCTTTCCCGACGGTGCCTGGGGACAGAGACTCAAAAAAGCTAGAGGCGCAGTCGAAGAAGATTTTTTCGTCCTGCAGTCTGGCGTTAAAGGCCACTAATGCGACCTGTATCCTGGGGAGGTATATTCATGCTCTGATGGATGACATCTCCTCTTCGTTTACAGAGCTTCCCCAGGGTCTTTTGGATCTTGTCTCTGATGCCCAGGCTGCTGCGACCCAAATTATCCAGACGGGACTGGATACCACCGACTCGGTAGCCAGAGCAATGGGCACAACTGTGGTGGAAAGGAGACAGGCCTGGCTCCGTAACTCGGGCTTTTCGGCAGATGTACAGTCCACATTGTTGGATCTCCCGTTTGATGGGGACAAACTGTTTGGGGCTAAGGCTGATTCGGCCTTGGAACGTTTTAAGGAGAGCAGGGCCACGGCTAAGTCGTTGGGACTCCAAGCTCCTTCTTCCACGGCCTCTTCTAGATTCTTCAGGAGGTTTCGTGGATTTGGGCGTGGCTCTTCCTCCTCTTCCTTTCGGGGAAGATATCAGCAACCTGCCTCTTCCCACCCCTATAGATCTTTTAGGGGGAGGGGTAGGGTCCGCACCAGGGGAGCCTCTCAGCAGCACTCTGCCTCTTCCTCATCCTCTGGCGGGGTGCAGCAGGGGAAGCAGCCTTAGGCTTCCACCATTTCCCTCTCACTCCTCTCCTGT
Source organism: Pleurodeles waltl (assembly GCF_031143425.1). NCBI lineage: Eukaryota > Metazoa > Chordata > Amphibia > Caudata > Salamandridae > Pleurodeles > Pleurodeles waltl. The sequence goes on along the minus strand of NC_090451.1, from coordinate 682,865,773 downwards.
AGGGGGAAGATTACAGCATTTTCTCACCAAATGGGAGACTGTTACGTCGGACACTTGGGTTCTCAGTGTTGTGGGAAAAGGCTACACCCTTCCCTTTCGGGAGTTTCCGCCCCTCATCCCGCCCCGCCCTTCGTATTGTTCACAAGAACACCTCCTGTTGCTAGAACAGGAGGTAGAAGTCCTCCTTTTAAAGGGCGCGGTGGAGTTGGTTCCGGAGCAGGAAAGGGGTCAAGGAGTTTACTCAAGGTATTTCCTGATTCCCAAGAAGGATGGTCGTTTGAGACCAATTCTGGACCTGAGGATCTTGAATTGGTTCCTCAAGCAGGAAAAGTTCAAGATGCTGACCCTAGCACAGGTGCTTTTGGCGTTGAACATGGAAGACTGGATGGTGTCTGTCGACTTGCAGGATGCTTACTTTCATATCCCGATACTCAAGTCACACAGGAAGTATCTCCGGTTTGTGGTGGGATCGCAACACTACCAGTTTGCGGTCCTTCCGTTTGGTCTTACTTCAGCACCTCGAGTCTTCACGAAGGTGATGTCGGTGGTTGCGGCAGAGCTCAGAAGGAAGGGGATAGCAGTATTCCCTTACTTGGACGATTGGTTGATCAAAGCCAAGTCCCCGGAGCTTGTGTTGCGTCATCTGCAGTCAACAACCCAGTTGTTGTTCGACCTGGGCTTTTCGGTGAACGAGCCCAAATCTCACCTGGAGCCCTCTCAGCGCCTCCTGTTCATAGGGGCAGTACTGGATACAACATTGGGTCGGGCCTTTCCTCCGCCTCAGCGGATTCAAGATATTCAGGATTTGGTTCCAATGTTTCGAAATGGAGCGGTAGTTCCAGTCCTCAAGGTCCTTCGTCTGCTCGGTCTTTTTGCCTCCTGCATTCTGTTGGTCATGCATGCTCGCTGGCACATGAGGGCTCTTCAGTGGTGCCTCCGAAGGCAGTGGTCTCAACACAGAGGGGATCTAGAGGGTACTGTCAAGATCTCCAGAGATGCTGCTGTGGATTTGAAGTGGTGGATTGCAAGCAACAATCTTTCACAAGGAAAGCCGTTCCAGCAGTCGCCACCAGTGGCCACAGTCATAACGGATGCTTCCACTCTAGGGTGGGGAGCTCATCTGGGGGATCTGGAGATCAAAGGTCTTTGGTCTCCAGAGGAACAGATTTTTCACATCAATCTGTTAGAGTTACGGGCTGTACGTCTGGCTCTCAAGGCCTTCCTCCCTTCCCTTCGTGGTCAGTCGGTACAGGTCCTAACGGACAATACTACCACGATGTGGTACATAAACAAGCAGGGAGGAGTGGGGTCGTACCTTCTCTGCAGAGAAGCTCTTCGACTATGGTCCTGGGCAAAGGACCATCGGATTTGCTTGATAGCAAACCATCTGGCCGGAGTCTTGAACGTGCGTGCGGACAGTCTCAGTCGCCACTTCTCGGCAGACCACGAGTGGCGTCTCCATCCAGATCAAGTCCGTTTAATCTTCCACAAGTGGGGGTTTCCTCGGGTAGATCTGTTCGCCACTCGAGAGAACGCGCATTGTCCGTTGTTCTGCAGCCTTCAGTATCCGATGCAGGAAGCGTTGGGGGACGCGTTTCAAATGACCTGGTGCGGCCAGTTGCTTTACGCGTTTCCTCCCATACCCTTGATTCCTCGAGTATTGAGGAAGATTCGCCAAGACCGGGCTCTAGTAATCTTAATAGCTCCGGATTGGCCAAGGAGGGTGTGGTACTCCGACCTTCTCCAACTCTCAACGTGCCCGCCGCTCCGTCTCCCTTTCAGGGCAGACCTCCTCTCACAGTCGCAGGGGCAGGTTCTACACCCCAACCTCCAGAGTCTGCACCTACATGCCTGGAGATTGAACGGGGCAACCTGAGTTCCTTCTCTCTCCCGCCTGAGGTAGTGGATGTTATATTAGCGGCCAGGCGACACTCCACTAAATCTATCTACGCTAATAGGTGGTCTAAATTTGTTGCGTGGTGTGGAGAGAGGCAGATTGATCCTTTACATGCTCATCTATCGGACGTTTTGTCTTTTGCTCTATCTCTGGCGCAGAAAGGCTGTGCAGTGGCTACCATTAAAGGTTATTTATCGGCCTTGTCAGCCTTCATATGTCTTCCAGACCAACCATCTTTATTTAAATCCCCTATTGTTATCAGATTCTTGAAAGGTCTTCTAAATCAATATCCTCCAAAGCCATTCGTTATGCCGCAATGGGATTTGTCCTTAGTCCTGACTTTCCTTATGGGGTCCCCTTTTGAACCTATGCATTCTTGCCCCTTGAGGTATTTGGTTTTAAAAACAGTCTTCCTGATAGCTATAACATCAGCAAGGAGAGTGAGTGAGTTGCAGGCCTTATCAGTAAAACCCCCTTATACAACTTTTTATGGGGATAAGGTGGTGTTGAGGACCAAGGCTGCTTTCCTCCCGAAGGTTGTTTCACCCTTCCATTTGGCTCAGGCAATTACTTTGTCCACGTTCTATCCTCCGCCTCATCCTTCCAAAGAGGAAGAAAGACTGCACCGTCTGGACCCAAAGAGAGCGTTGAGCTTCTTTATCGATAGAACAAAGGATTTCAGGCTGGAGGATCAGCTGTTTATTGGATACGTGGGCAAGAGGAGAGGAAAGGCAGTCCACAAGAGAACACTATCCAGGTGGGTTGTTCTTTGCATTAAAATATGTTACTCTTTGGCAAAGAAGGATCCTCCTGAGGGCATTAGAGCTCATTCCACCAGAGCTAAGTCGGCCACTTCGGCCTTAGCCAGAGGTGTTCCTGTGGTCGACATCTGCAAGGCCGCAACTTGGTCGTCCCTTCACACTTTTGCAAAACATTACTGTTTAGATTCTGAGGTTAGAAGGGACGGCCATTTTGCACGGTCAGTGCTGCAGGATTTCTTGGTTTGACCATTTAGGCACCCACCGCCGGGCGTGGTACTGCTTTGGGACTCTATTCATGAGGTGAGGAATCCACAGGTAGTTGTATCCATCAGAAGAACGAGTTACTTACCTTCGGTAACGACTTTTCTGGTGGATACATTAGCTACCTGTGGATTCCTCACGGTCCCACCCGCCTCCCCGTTGCCTTTATGGTCTTGCCAAGTAATCCTTGAGTGTGCTCCTCTTGGTCTTTGAGGGTGCAATAGATGTATATATATAATATATTTATATATATGTAGGTATATGTCTATATATCTTTATGTATATACTTGGTGTGTGTATATATTTTAAAAGAGAGAGTTTTATATATATATATATATATATATGTACATAAAAAGATTTACAGTTATTCATACAATGTGGTGTATTTTTACATTATAATGGATGTTGCTTTGTTCTTTCATTGCATTGCCTGGTTGTTCTCATGCACGTAAAAAATGATTGGTACTGACGTCCGCACGTCGTCGAGGACCTCTTATTGCCTGTATGACGTCAGACGGCGTCGCGTGCGAGACAGTGACGTCCTCGTCGACGTGCAGAGACTAGTAAGAAGATTTCCGTAGAATGCTGGCGCCATGGGAGTATTCATGAGGTGAGGAATCCACAGGTAGCTAATGTATCCACCAGAAAAGTCGTTACCGAAGGTAAGTAACTCGTTCTTCTGTGCCTTCCCTATCAATCCTCTTTATTTAAGTCCCCTATAGTTATAAGGTTCTTAAAGGGTCTCACTAATTGGTTTCCTCCCACTCCATTTATTATGCCTCAGTGGGATTTGAATTTAGTTCTTACATTCCTGATGGGTTTGCCATTTGAACCTTTACATTCATGTCCGTTAAGGTTGTTGGTATTAAAGACTGTTTTTCTCATAGCTATCACGCCGGCTAGGCGAGTGAGTGAACTTCAATCGCTTAGCGTTAAACCCCCTTTTACTTCTTTTCATGCGGACAAGGTGGTACTGAGGACCAGGGCGGCTTTCCTACCAAAGGTTGTTACACCCTTCCATTTGGGGCAATCTATAACGCTCTCGTTTTTTTGTACCCTCCTCCCCATCCATCAAAAGAGAAGGAGAGATTGCATCGGCTTGACCCGAGGAGAGCTTTACGTTTCTACATCGAGAGAACGAGAGAGTTCCGGGTGGACGATCAGCTCTTCATTGGCTACGTGGGGAAGAGGAAAGGCAAGGCTGTCCACAAAAGAACACTGTCCAGGTGGGTCATTCTTTGCATAAAAGTATGTTATTCCTTAGCAAAGAAGGTTCCTCCTGTTGGAATTAGAGCCCATTCCACCAGGGCTAATTCGGCCTTTTCGGCCTTGGCTGGAGGTGTTCCTGTGGATGAAATTTGTAAGGCCGCGACTTGGGCTTCCCTCCATACTTTTGCGAAGCATTATTGCTTGGACTCGGAGGTTAGGAGGGATGGCCATTTTGCACGGTCCGTGCTGCAGGATTTCTTAGTGTGACCATTCAGGCACCCGCCACCGAGGACGGTACTGCTTTGGGACTCTATTCATTAGGTGAGGAATCCACAGGTAGTTGTATACATCAAAAGAACAAGTTAATTACCTTTGGTAACGCCTTTTCTGGTGGATACACTAGCTACCTGTGGATTCCTCACAGTCCCAACTGCCTCCCTGTTGCCTGGTTGGTCATACCATGATTTCCTATATTTGATGGTATATATGTGTGTGTGTGTGTGTGTGTGTATATATATATATATATATATATATATATATATATATATATATATATATATATATATATGTACATATATGTGTGATATGTAGATGTTTATATTTGTATATTTTGCTGTTTTTATTTGATTAAATATTACGTATTATATTTGATTGATGTAGTCATGTCAAGTATGTGATGTCAGGTGATAACCAGTTCGCCTCAAAGGCATGTAAAAAAATGGTGAAAACTAACGCCAGCACCCCGGCGAGGTCCTCTTATTGCCACGATGACGTCAGACGGAGTCGCGTGGGAGTCTGGCAATGGTGACGTCCTCGTCGACGTGTAGAGCTGGGAAGAAAATTTCTTTTGAATGCTGCCGCATTGGGAGAATTCATTAGGGGAGGAATCCACAGGTAGCTAGTGTATCCACCAGAAAAGGCATTACCGAAGGTAAGTAACTTGTTCTTTACTCCCATCCCACATCTGAGTGTCATTGTGAGATGTAAAGTAGAGCTCTGAATGTATAGATATTTGGGACCTGCAGTGATGGACTATATTAGAGTCCTCTGAATTGCCCAGCAGTGTGTCACAGGTCTCTCTTTACTTATTCCATGCCTGTTCATTTGGTGATGTCTATTTTTTTGACTGTGCAGTACTGGTACTGGTGATGGACAGCCCTCATAAGAGATTAATCGTAGGTGAATGTAAGAGGTGTAAATTACAATGTACTGTTGTATATTGTGGTCTGATGTCAAGTATGTTCTGGTTGTCTTGTTTCCCCTCGTTTGGCTGTGCTGACAACTTTAGATAAAGGAATCTGCTGGGGAGTTCTAGGCTCAGACTCATTGTTCTTGCCTTCGTACATCTATCTTTACCTCAAGTTTGGGGGCTTGGGTAGATTGTCTTTTTATTGTCCCTGCCTTGTCCTGGATAAACTGCCCTGCTTGTATGAGTTTGACTATAAGGGAATCTTCTCTCCATACTTCTCTCATTAATTGGGCTGAGTTGTCCAGCTTATCTTTAGAAGGGCTGGCTGCATTTTCCTCATGTGCAGTTGGCACTGTTGTTTAAGGTAGTTTGGTTGTGGTTAACACTTTTAATGCGTCCTGTGCTCTACGGGGCTATGGTCGTTTTAGTCACTTTGAGTTTGGGGTTTGGTCCGTTAACATATTCTTTAACTCGTCGTTTTACAGTAAAGCCTAGCAAGCTCCTCTATGGGCTTCTTGCTTCTTAGGCAGACACTCAGAATACTTATGTCAATAAGATGGTGATATGTTTTTGCAGGTTATCGAACAGAAATGGCCCAATTTTAGACATCCAAAACCTGGTGGCTAGTGCATGCTCAGGCCAACTTACCAACTCGAACCAGGAAGTCAGGTTGACTGTTTTCCACGTACATCTCACAACCTACATAGTGATTATGCAGCAAGGGTAACAATCAGTCCTGTGAGAGTACAGGATAATTTATTAGTTATTGGTGAGATCTAGTGCACCCTTTTCCCATGCCGGAACACACACATGGTATCCACACTGTGTATTCAAAAAAATCTTTATTGGTAATTAATACCCTAACCTAGTGCAGATGATTTAAACAGATGCCATAACAAAACAAACGCAATAGTTTTAATTAAATAGGCACTTCGAAAATATGTTAAAAAGAACCGTAACATTAGATTGTGTGTAGATGGGTTCCTTAAAACAAAGCATTCCATGTTGAAACCAGTTTGTAGTAAAAAGCCCTTTGTTTCTAACATGTAGCTAATTCTTCCTTAGCACTAAGGCGTCCATAGGAGTTTCCTAGACAGCCGTTAACAAATATACCTTTGGTGCATAACAGTGTTGTGTTAGATCAGCTGCTGAAGGTTGTGGCTTGGTGCTGTGAAAACCACAGGTAAGGCCAGCTGTGCCTGCCCTTGGCCTTCAGCTAGCATGTCTGTAGTATGCAGCTTAACGGAAGCACCCAGGAAAATCTGAATGTGTCAACGACACCTCTGCATCTGACTTAAGTACCCTTTTCTTGTTATTATGAAAAGGCCAAACTTTGCGACTAGTGATGGTAAAGTGCAAAATTTAGCATACGATTTCTGTCGCACATTTACTAAAATCGATCATATATAATTCACACCGATATCTAGTATCTAAGCAACTGGTGCACCGCCAACTTCTAAAAAAAAAAAAACGTATGACAAATATACAATTAATATCAAATTAAAACTCGTTTATAAATCATGAATGTGCCTCCAAATACATGATTATATGAAATGCAATTCAACGAATAGCACATATGCAGGAAAAAGGCAAAGCTACAGGGGGTTCAAACATATTTGCCATGTTTTGTCGACTCCATTTCCAGGGATGCAAGCAGTGTACTGAGTGAGTTTGTGCTGGGAATATTCTACAGCTTGTGTTTTTAAAGGGCTGGTATACAGTATTCTGAAGCTGCAGGCGGACAGAACAGGTTCTTTGTGCAGAATTTTTCTTGACTTTGGTCGTGGTCAAACTGTTTCCGCAACTATTTCAGTGTTTCTCTTGCTATGACGACAGCAATGAGGAAGTTGACGAGGAGGTAATGTCTAAATTACTTACCTGTAATTCCAATACTCCCAGTCCATTCTTTCTTGTTAGTCATTGCGTCTCATCCGCTTGCTGAGTCTGGCCAGCTGCAGCTTTAGGCCATTACAGGAGGTATTCTGGGCAGGTGAGCTTTAAATTAAAGGTTTTGTAGGGAGTGGACGCAGAACCTATTTTGTTGGGCAAAGATTTAGGGCAGAAGTGTGTGTGTGTGTGTGCGTTAGGTGAGGCTGACTCACCTCATGCTGTAATTACTGTAATAAAAAATGAACTTAGAGCAATGTAATTACTCAACAGTAATTTACACCTTATCCACAACAGGCAACACGCATTACCTAATAACGGGGATTCAAAAGGGGAGATTGTTGATCCTTTGACAGACCTAGCAGTCCCCATCTCTCCCTGGAGGTACTCAGCAATGATATACCTCACAGGAGAAGGAAGAAGAAAGCGGGAAAATGAAAGAGAAAACACAGGAGCGCTTGCAGTCACAGGTTGGTGTCAGCAAAACCCAGGGTGGGGTAGCTTATGCTTGCACATAGGTCCAGCTAATCGTTCTTAGATAATACACTGAGTGAGCTGAATTCAAAAAAAGACATAGAGGTCAGTAAACAGGCCTCTCAGGTATAGGTTCACAGAAGATGTTAGCAAATTTATCCAAACGTCAGGTGGATGATGTGGTCCAAACAGCAAGTGTGGACACTAGTGCTGCTCCCCAGTATGCCCAGCCGCTGGGGACCACAGTTCAGAAGCGTTTGGACAATCTCAGAACACAAGATTATACAAACTAACAGGGAGGACCCCAGAGGGTAAAATGGCAAGGAATACATGAGAGGTCCGATGAAAAGTAGAGGTAACAAAGGTCAAGGATGCAGAATCTTGGGGGGGGGGGAGGGGGGCTGCATGAAGCAGAAAGCCAATACAACTAGGAATCATTGCCAGGCAACTATTTAAAAGATTATCTATCCGTTCTAATACTGAACTCTTGATAGGGTCGCAAGGAGGCTTATTCACCAACTGCAATCACTAAAACAAAGGCATTCTTGGATTTGCGCAGTTGTTACAGAGTTTTAATTAATACCTAAAGTCTATGCAATATTAGATTCAAAGCATTATTATAATACATAATGATTAATCTGCAAAGATGCTCTATAATAATTTATTTAATGTTCTTCAGTGTTTGCGAGACTTCCAAACTCTTTATCATGTACAAATGAAAAAGAGGAACTGAAAGCGTGGGGTAGACAACCAACACGTGTTTCGCTCCTCAGTGGTGCGCAAGGTTGGGCCGTTTTCAGTGCTTTAAACTGTATTTAAAACCAACTATTAAAACTGGTTTGTTAATGTACATAGTGGAGAGTAAACTGAAAAACTTCTTCACGGTGATGATCACACTAAAGAATCGCTGCACCTGTGGCACGAAAAATATAATATTACATCGGTGAAGCACTTGTGACTTGGTGATAACTCATTGGCTTTCCAGAGTCTAAGGCAGCACAAGTTATGTAGATATACTCTTTCCTCTGTTTTCTCTACAAAGTAGATTTGCTTGGATGTTGATATTTTCACTTGTGTGCTTAAGAGCAAGAGCTTGCCTTTATCTTTATATACCATGACACAGTTATCCTAAAAAACATCTGTTAAAAGAAGCAGTTTGAGCTTGGTGTGCCGGGAACATTTTTCTGGATTTCATCAAGGATGTCATTATATATGTATTAAAAAGAAAGAGAGGCAGCAAATAACCTTGTTTTAGTCCTGCTTTTATGATAGTCCATCTAAAGGCTACCAGTTCCTCAGCCCACAAATTTAGTTACACAGCTGTCCAAGCTTCTTACAAGCATTTAGTTGCCAGTCCTGTGGGTATTCTGTAACCTAGGTTTGCAGTTGGATATAGCTTGGCACAGTAAAGAATGCCAGGACAATGTGAGTGTGGGAACATTGTCCTGACATTTTTTACTGTTTGGCTTATCATGGCCCCCGCATACTTACTTTTAGGCACCAGAAGTTGGTCTAGAACTATTACTTTGATACTGCTTGTATACCACACATATGGATTGTTGACTGTTTATTCTGTTGCACTTACATGCAATTCCATGTACTGGATCTACGTGCAGTTCCAAGCTATATGATATACTGTTTCCAGTGTTACTGTACAGCCTTGAAAAAGTCCTTATGACAAGAACACGTGTCGGCTGCCTATTCTCATTGGAGTGTGACCTGTGAAATATGACATGTGAAGAATAAAATACAACTACTCAAAACTATGGACTTGCAGCAGTTCTTTACATGCAGATTTACTACCTTTGTGTGCCCTGTTTTTTTATCCACTGATGTACAAGAGTACACCGAGCTCTTTCCGCTGACGTGTTCACCCTAGGGAGCAGGATGTCCTGCCAGGGTAAGCACAAGTCTTATTGCAGACTTCATCTCACCATTACATTTGCCTCACTGATTGGCAACAGTTTGGATGTGCAGTCACCGTGGCATTGCTGCCTTTCTTCTTTATTGAGAATTACAGGGTTTATTTTTTTTAATGCAACTTTGAGGATGGAAGTTGCAACTTTGGTTCCATTCTTCCCCTGCCATGAATAACTTGGCTACATCTTGATGTTGTGTGGTGTTAAGAGAACAGGTGAGTTTTAAAGCCTGTCTAAAAGTTGTCAGGGGAGGGTGGTGGGGACCCGGCGTGTATGGGAACATTTGGAGAGTAGTGAATACAAATTAAGGGAGTTGGTGGAGCTGAGGTATCTAGAGACCATGCTATCTAGAGACGAGTAGACTGCACAGACATTGGGGTCCGGGGATTTCCATTGAGAAAATGGAACCAGTGCAAGTTATTAAAGCTGTGTACAAGATGCTTACTTTTTCTCCTCCAACCTTTTAGAGCTGGTCAAACCAGTCTTCAGGAAATATTTTATAAAAGAAATTGACATAGTTTGTTTTTCCATTGATGAGGGGGGCTTGAATCCTCCTTCAGGGTGTTTAGAGAGCGATTAACGAGCGAAGGAGAATCGGCTGGGGGCTCGTGTTGAAGTGAACGCGTACATTTGTGTCGACCACGCTCAGGGGGCTGAAAAATATTAATGTGATGAGTCAAGATGTCTTTTTAGCAGGTGCTGGGACGCAGGAAGCAAAAGAACTTAGTTTTTGGCCACGTGACATCATTCTGCTCTCACCAATTACGTGCCAGCCGCCGTACCAGTCACCGTTCATGCGTACGGACGCCTTTATGACGTCACCTAGTTCGGAGGTGACAGTTGGAGGCCCGGAAACATCTGGAGCGGCAGGGCCGGGCACAGACGAGGTGAGAGAGGGCCGCGGTGCCAGGGGCCTCAGTCCAACCCAGGCCACCGAGGGCGGCCAGAGGGGCTGGGGTAGCAAGAGAGAGCCAGGACGCACGCCGAAGGGCCCATCATGTTAAAATGAAGCGAGGGGCCCGTGAGATGCCGCTGTGTTACGGATGAGGGGGGGGGGGGGGGCTCACATAACGGTCAGGCGCCCATGTTAGGCCCTTTTAACGAAGGTAGAAAGCAGGGGGTGTAGTTCTCAGGTGCTGGGCCAGGTGAGCACCCCGTTGTTTCACTCGCATGGAAGCAGATTTGCCTAGAGGTAAACTGAGACTGATGTCTCTGAAAGGCCAGTGGGCCTGGAGAAAAGTGTCACAGCCATACTGGCCCTGGAGACCCAGGCATCGGACTGCCCTTATATCCGCCATCCTCCACCAGGGCATTGAGGGCATGTTCCCTCCTGTGTAAATCTTCTTGATTGCCTTGGATTGGCAGATGGTACAGAGTACCTATATATGTTTGCTGGTGTCCTCTTCTCAAGCCGCCCGCCGGCTGAAGCTCCTTTATGCTATCCACCCATGCAGGCGTCCGACATTTCATACCACTGCCAGCTTCTTACAACGCCCACCAGTACCAACAACTCACACTGCCCAGCTCTACACATTTCTTGCACTTCCCACCAACCCCCTCCTCTTACACTACCGGTAAGTGCCTGCTTCTTACAGAGTTCATAAGTACCTATTTCTGACAGCCCACCAATGCATTCTTGTCACATTATCAGCCAGTGCCTACTTGTTACATAGCACCCCAGTATCCACATCTCACGGTACACCCAGTGCTTGCTTATCATACTTCACACCAGTACCAGCTTCTTACACTACCCACTAGTACCAGCTTCTTACATTGACCAAAAGTGCCTGCTTCTCACACTGCTCCCAGTGCCTGCTTCTATCTGCTCACAAGTACCAACTTTTCACTTTCCACCAGTTTCTGTTTACTTCGCTGCCTACCAATACCAGCTTGTTACATTGCTCATCAGTACCATTTTGTCAGTCTGCCCACCAGTGCCAGCTTCTCTCACTTCCCACTAGTTTGTTTTTTAGACTGCCCACAAGCGCTGGCATCGTACACCGCTCATTACTACCAGATTCTTACACTGTATGCCAGTCTCTGCTCCCCACACTAATTACCAGTGCCTACTTCTCACTATGTCCATTTGTACTCATCCCTTACCCTGACCCCAGTTCAGTTTTCTCGCACAGGCCGCTTGTTTACCAGGATCAGCTTCTCACACTGTCCACCTATGTGTGCATTTTTATACTGCCCTCAAGTATCCGCACCTTACACAGGCCAGCAGTGTCTTCTTCGCACAGGTACCAGCGCCAGCTTACTACGCAACCCAGCAGTGACCACTTCTTACACCGTCCTTCAGTGTCTGTGGGCACTGCGTACTAATACCAGCTTCTCACGCTACCAGCCATTGCTTGATTTGTACTCTGTCGACCTGCGTCAACTTCTCATACTGTACCCCAGTCCGTGTTTCTCCCACTGCCAGCAGCACTAATTTCTCACAATTCTAAATAGCGTCTGTTTAGCTCACTCTGCACATCCGTTGCAGCTGCTAACATGAACTGTTTCTTAAACACTTCAACAGTGCCTGCTACTCAGCCTTGCCCAATAGCATCTGGTTTTTGCCCTGCCCAACAGTGCTTGTTACTTTCACTATCCATGTACGCCAGCAGCAGCACCAGCTTAGCACAGTGCCCAGTGTTCACACTGCCCAACACATCCTCAAACTGCTCATGCGTCCTACCATGTCGATCCATGCTTCTTTCACACTTTCCACCAATGTCTGCTACTTAAAACGTGCATCACTGTATGATTCCCATACTGTCCATCAGTTATTCATAACTCATACATCAGCCATGCGGCTCATATTCATGCACCAAGTGCAGTGCGCATTACCTCACAATATTTGTACCAATAACTAACAGTGCCTAAAGCACAATGTAATTACATTAAAACATATACTCAAACCACTAAATTATGTTACATACATTGTAATCTCTTTCAGATTTTTAAGGGTACTGTGATATGTAATCTGTAAGATTACTTGAAATATTTGTAATTTCACCTGTCACATCGAAGGTGAGGTGATGAGCATTGCACATGGGGTGTGAATTATAGTTTTCATGGCAGGTGTGTGAGTAATGGATTACAAAACGTATATATTAACTGAATAAAACAAAGGTTAAGGTGACGTTATAATTCGATGTTGGAATGAGAAATGAGCTAATGTTTAAAAAAAAAAAAAAAAACACTGAAATACATCAGTTATAGTTTAGTAAAAAAATAAACTATAATTTATGCCCCCATCATGCACTGACTTTCTGCCAGGTTGTGCACCTATCCCTGCACAAACGCCCAGCCCACATTCTCCTCCATTTTGGTTAAAAACTTAACATGTTATTAGTGATCTAATATGTGAGATCATAAGCAGTGCATGATTGGGCACAAATTATAATTTTTGACTAAATTACAACTGGTGTAATAATGGGTTTTCCAAGGTTAGCTCATGCCTCATTCCAACAGATAACTTGGTACAGAAGAAGCAGCCATGTAGGAGATGGCGCTCTGCAAATGAGCGGCAAGCAATTGACCTGTTGGCACTACCTGGAGAGCTGTAATATCGTTTTAAGTTATAAAATAAAAAGAGAAGCAACCAACACCTAAACCCTACTATGGTAATGAAAGAGGAACTATAAAAGGAGAACATTGAAAACTAAAGGACTAGCCAACTAGCCCTGACACTGAAGTAAACTAATTTTCATGTGGATGTACAGAAGTGATGTTGTCATTCACAGTGTACGACAGCCAATGACTGATGGGGACTGAACCATTACCCAAAGCAGTACGCTATCATGGATGGAACAGAATGCGAATGACACTCAGACCAATGCCAGAACAGAGTTGACCCAAAGGTCCTCTACGTACTTGTATGGATTAATATTTATACATATGGGTGTTTGTATTATTTAATTAATTTTCTTTGCTAGAGGATCCTGGGAAACAGCGAAGAAGAGTTTCTAGCAAGAATTATTACAGTACTAATCTTCTCCCCCCTGGGGTTTGCAGATTTGGTAACCAGTACCAAAACCCTTCCCTACAAAGGGATTTGTGACATTTCACTTAACAAAATACCTGTCTGTAGGCTTCAATAAAGAGAAATAACAGTCCTCCCTCCAATACCTATTGACTTCAACATATGCGTTTCAAAATTAATATGACGGCCTACTGTGTCTATCATAACTCTTCATAATAAATAAATTAGATCTGTGGTACTGTAACTCATTTTTCCTAGTGAACCAGTCAGGCCTCTAGCTGTTATAATTGCCTTGTCACCATAACCAACTCAGGCATACTACGTTGGTTATAAGCCCTCCCACAGGTTATCAGGTATACCATAATAAAATTACAAATATGTGCAAAATGCTGTTGTCAAACAATGTAAAATCTTTAATTACAGACTCTAAACAGAATTACCGTAGTGCAAATCATCTAGCCCTGTGATTTGTTCAGGTGTGCCACCAACAGAAACACCTTTGTCTACTAAGGTAATCTGCAAGATTCCATGTAACAAAATACCTATCTGCAGGCTTTAGCACAGTGTAATAACAATTCACCCATAACAGCCTATCGCCTTAAACACATGCCTTTCGCAATACATAAGTAAGGCCAACTTGCTTTGTCATAAGTTTTCCTTAAAGATAGATCACATTTAAGGAATCGGACATAACTTTTCCACGTGAACCGATAAGACCTGTAGATTTTATCAATGGCTTGATACTGTGTACAGCACAGGTCTAGCGAAGTGTGCATAACCTGGCAACAGTTATGCATACGGTTGTCAAAATACAAAGATGTATAGAATTACAGTTAGCAAAATAATATACAGCCCATTTTAATAGGGCTTAATAAGAATAAGCACAGTGGAATTCTGCTCCATAGGTTTGTCAGAGTGGGTGAGCAATGCCGAAACCCTTGCCTGTATGTGAAATTACACATAACCAAATATCTTTCTATGGCTTGTAACATAATGTGATAATCTACTGTTAGAGGCCTACTGGATTTACTATTTGCTTTAAAAAAAAAAGCCAGGCTCCTGCCTCTGTAACAATTTTTCATACTACACATGCCAGATGTATGTCATCTGGCAACACATTTCCCTACACACCAATAAAAGGCAGCTATCACATATACAGTCATAAAGTTGCAAATGTTTAACAAATGACTGTTGCCAAAGCAAAATACTATCTCTCCTTGCTGGGCTAAACAGTGGTTCTCACAGAGCACTGCTGGGCTAAACAGTGGTTCTCACAGAGCACACTTGCAATTACCAAGGTTTGTCAGAGGGAAAAACCAACAGCCAAACCTGTGCCTCCAAATTTATCTGTGAGATTCCATGTAACATAAGAAAATTAGTTACTTACCTGTAACTGCAGTTCTCCAGTATTGGTATCTTTCATAGATTCACATGCTTGAATCATCCCCGTCGTCGAGGTGGGAGCCTCACGGTAAGTTTAAATAGATAAAGCAGTAAGTCAGTAAAGATAAAACTAGTAGGCCTCATAAGGTATTTTACAGTCTATCCACTTTGTTTTGTGAAAAGACCCAAACTTCAGTCTCAACCAATCAGGATTCAGCCCCTCCCAAACAGTCCCAACAGAGGCTGAATTCCCTCAGATTTTCTAGTAGGAGTGTGAAGTTTAATATCTGTATAATAGGGGAGGAGGGTGGGTCGCATGTGAATCTATGAAAGATACCAATACTGGAGAACTGCAGTTACAGGTAAGTAACTAATTTTCTTCTCCAGTATTGGATCTTTCATAGATTCACATGCTTGAATCAGAATAACGAGCAGTAATGCTTTCTTAATTAGTGAATTACATTGACTGTAATTCTATTTGTAATTTTACAAATGATGTGAATCCCATCAGTTCAGCTTCAAAAACCACATACCTATTAATATATGTACATCAATAGACATTCGAATAGAAGAGCAATAACAGGTGTGTGGCAGAAAAAAACCTGTACTCTTTTCATGATGATGAAGAGTACGACAAGCTAAGACATTATAAAGAAGTGAACAATCTGAAGCAGAAATGTAGAGTAAAACACACTGTAGCTATTAAGAAGACTAAGAACCAATAATGAACATACCTTGAGTGTGGTGGTGGGATGTGTTAGAGGCTCACCTTATCAGAATAAATGCCTCAGCACTGCCTGCCCCACTGCTGTATCGATGTTGTTCGTTTCTTCGAGACAGTAATGCCTCGTAAATGTGTGTTGGCTGGACCATGTTGCTGCTCTACAGATGCTATGTAGTGGTACCCCTGCAAATA
This sequence comes from Pleurodeles waltl, assembly GCF_031143425.1. Classification (NCBI taxonomy): domain Eukaryota; kingdom Metazoa; phylum Chordata; class Amphibia; order Caudata; family Salamandridae; genus Pleurodeles; species Pleurodeles waltl. Next base: position 682,849,904 of record NC_090451.1, on the reverse strand, counting down.
ATGCAGCAGAAGTGGCTACCGATCTTGTAGAGTGGGCTCTCACCTTGGTGTGGAGCGGTTTTCCTGCTTTTGAATGGCAGAATTGAATTGCCAGACCAATCCATCTTGCTATAGTCTGTTTGGACACCGCGTGTCCCTTTCTTGTTCCTCCGAAAGCTACAAACAATTGATCCGACTGACGGAGAGCTTGAGTTTCTGATGGATACAACTACCTGTGGATTCCTCACCTCATGAATACTCCCATGGCGCCAGCATTCGACGGAAATCTTCTTACTAGTCTCTGCACGTCGACGTCACTGTCTCGCACGCGACGCCGTCTGACGTCATACAGGCAATAAGAGGTCCTCGACGACGTGCGGACGTCAGTTCCCTTTTTTCCGTGCATTCGAAACGGTTATCTTCGAGGGAGCAACTGTTACTCTTGCGGTTACAGTGTATATCTTGCTGCGTACTCTTTCTCTGTGGAAATAATGTCGCAGAGAAAGTCTGGATTTAAGCCTTGTCGTGAGTGTGGAGGCAAGATGTCGGTGACGGATCCTCATTCCGATTGCCTTTGGTGTTTGAGCTCCGACCACGACGTCTCGACTTGTGATTCGTGTCAGCACATGAATCCGAAGGCCATTAAAGAACGCGAGGCGAAGCTGTTTATGGCCAAGTCAAAGGAGAAGCATCACAAGAAAAAGTCTTCTCCAAGACATCGGCGTCATCGAGACTCCCGGCGCCGTAGAGAATCTCGGCGTCATTCAAGGGAGGCTCGTTCCAGGTCTCCGGATCGGCGCCGGAGGACATGGGAGGTCAGCCCCACGGTGACGCCGCATCCTTCGACGCCGTTGCTCTCTCCGACGTCTCCAACTTCGCCTGGACAGGCGTCGGTGATTGAGGTATTGGAGCCTCAGGTGTTTTCTCCGGCGCAGACGCCGAGGCCGGCGTCGGGGTCGCCTCCGAGTCAGGCACCCCAGTATCCGGCTTTTCCCACCCCTGGAGCCGATAGTTCCGCATTCTTGAATGCGATGTATGCCATCTTCCAACAGATGGCTCCAGGGGGTGCTCCGGCTGGGCCTTTGGCCTTTTCTTTGGGTGATCCTGCGCCTCTTCGGCCGGCACCCTTTATGCCCTTTCTCCCGTTTGGGAACGTGGGCTCGGCGCCAGTGTCGGCGCCGGTGGCCGCTCCGATGGCTTCGGAGGGATTGGCCCCAGGGATTTCCATCCCGTCGACGTCGAGATTTCGGCCTGTGACTCCGGTGGGTCCATCCGTTTCATCTGCTCTTCAGTCGGCGCCGGATGCGGCGTCGGTGGCTTCGGAAGATCGGCGCCGATCTCCGACTTCGGCGGAGGTGTTGTCGACTCCGCGGATTGAGCAACGACTGCATTCAAGGAGGCGTGCTCTCCGGGTACTAGAGGAGCAGGAGTACCAACGAGCCCTAGAGGAAGGAGAGCTAGAGGACTCGGGTGATGGGCTGCGTGGACTGGAGTCGGCCAGTGGGCTGGACACTTCCCCTGAGTGGGACCTTTCGTCCCCGGGGGAATATACCGAGGAAGCTGCTTCCTTTCATACAGTGGTACGGAAGGCAGCTAGTTTTTTGGACCTGCCTTTGCCGGTGGTGGAGGCGAAACAAAACCTTTTGACAGAGGTGTTGCATCCGGCCTCAGCCGCGGCGGAGCCTCTATTACCTTTTAATGACGCTCTGCTGGATCCGGTTTTAGAGGTGTGGAAGAAGCCGGCATCTTCCCCAGCAGTTCACAGAGCCGTGGCCAGGAGGTATCGGACGGCTCCAACTGATCCTGGTTTCCTATCTAGGCACCCTACGCCGGAGAGCTTGGTTGTGCAGGCCTCCTGTTCGTCCAAGTCAGCGCCTGGTTCTTTCCCGACGGTGCCTGGGGACAGAGACTCAAAAAAGCTAGAGGCGCAGTCGAAGAAGATTTTTTCGTCCTGCAGTCTGGCGTTAAAAGCCACTAATGCGACCTGTATCCTGGGGAGGTATATTCATGCTCTGATGGATGACATCTCCTCTTCGTTTACAGAGCTTCCCCAGGGTCTTTTGGATCTTGTCTCTGATGCCCAGGCTGCTGCGACCCAAATTATCCAGACGGGACTGGATACCACCGACTCGGTAGCCAGAGCAATGGGCACAACTGTGGTGGAAAGGAGACAGGCCTGGCTCCGTAACTCGGGCTTTTCGGCAGATGTACAGTCCACATTGTTGGATCTCCCGTTTGATGGGGACAAACTGTTTGGGGCTAAGGCTGATTCGGCCTTGGAACGTTTTAAGGAGAGCAGGGCCACGGCTAAGTCGTTGGGACTCCAAGCTCCTTCTTCCACGGCCTCTTCCAGATTCTTCAGGAGGTTTCGTGGATTTGGGCGTGGCTCTTCCTCCTCTTCCTTTCGGGGAAGATATCAGCAACCTGCCTCTTCCCATCCCTATAGATCTTTTAGGGGGAGGGGTAGGGTCCGCACCAGGGGAGCCTCTCAGCAGCACTCTGCCTCTTCCTCATCCTCTGGCGGGGTGCAGCAGGGGAAACAGCCTTAGGCTTCCACCATTCCCCACTCACTCCTCTCCTGTAGGGGGAAGATTACAGCATTTTCTCACCAAATGGGAGACTGTTACGTCGGACACTTGGGTTCTCAGTGTTGTGGGAAAAGGCTACACCCTTCCCTTTCGGGAGTTTCCGCCCCTCATCCCGCCCCGCCCTTCGTATTGTTCACAAGAACACCTCCTGTTGCTAGAACAGGAGGTAGAAGTCCTCCTTTTAAAGGGCGCGGTGGAGTTGGTCCCGGAGCAGGAAAGGGGTCAAGGAGTTTACTCAAGGTATTTCCTGATTCCCAAGAAGGATGGTCGTTTGAGACCAATTCTGGACCTGAGGATCTTGAATTGGTTCCTCAAGCAGGAAAAGTTCAAGATGCTGACCCTAGCACAGGTGCTTTTGGCGTTGAACATGGAAGACTGGATGGTGTCTGTCGACTTGCAGGATGCTTACTTTCATATCCCGATACTCAAGTCACACAGGAAGTATCTCCGGTTTGTGGTGGGATCGCAACACTACCAGTTTGCGGTCCTTCCGTTTGGTCTTACTTCAGCACCTCGAGTCTTCACGAAGGTGATGTCGGTGGTTGCGGCAGAGCTCAGAAGGAAGGGGATAGCAGTATTCCCTTACTTGGACGATTGGTTGATCAAAGCCAAGTCCCCGGAGCTTGTGTTGCGTCATCTGCAGTCAACAACCCAGTTGTTGTTCGACCTGGGCTTTTCGGTGAACGAGCCCAAATCTCACCTGGAGCCCTCTCAGCGCCTCCTGTTCATAGGGGCAGTACTGGATACGACATTGGGTCGGGCCTTTCCTCCGCCTCAGCGGATTCAAGATATTCAGGATTTGGTTCCAATGTTTCGAAATGGAGCGGTAGTTCCAGTCCTCAAGGTCCTTCGTCTGCTCGGTCTTTTTGCCTCCTGCATTCTGTTGGTCACGCATGCTCGCTGGCACATGAGGGCTCTTCAGTGGTGCCTCCGAAGGCAGTGGTCTCAACACAGAGGGGATCTAGAGGGTACTGTCAAGATCTCCAGAGATGCTGCTGTGGATTTGATGTGGTGGATTGCAAACAACAATCTTTCACAAGGAAAACCGTTCCAGCAGTCGCCACCAGTGGCCACAGTCATAACGGATGCTTCCACTCTAGGGTGGGGAGCTCATCTGGGGGATCTGGAGATCAAAGGTCTTTGGTCTCCAGAGGAACAGATTTTTCACATCAATCTGTTAGAGTTACGGGCTGTATGTCTGGCTCTCAAGGCCTTCCTCCCTTCCCTTCGTGGTCAGTCGGTACAGGTCCTAACGGACAATACTACCACGATGTGGTACATAAACAAGCAGGGAGGAGTGGGGTCGTACCTTCTCTGCAGAGAAGCTCTTCGACTATGGTCCTGGGCAAAGGACCATCGGATTTGCTTGATAGCAAACCATCTGGCCGGAGTCTTGAACGTGCGTGCGGACAGTCTCAGTCGCCACTTCTCGGCAGACCACGAGTGGCGTCTCCATCCAGATCAAGTCCGTTTAATCTTCCAGAAGTGGGGGTTTCCTCGGGTAGATCTGTTCGCCACTCGAGAGAACGCGCATTGTCCGTTGTTCTGCAGCCTTCAGTATCCGATGCAGGAAGCGTTGGGGGACGCGTTTCAAATGACCTGGTGCGGCCAGTTGCTTTACGTGTTTCCTCCCGTACCCTTGATTCCTCGAGTATTGAGGAAGATTCGCCAAGACCGGGCTCTAGTAATCTTAATAGCTCCGGATTGGCCAAGGAGGGTGTGGTACTCCGACCTTCTCCAACTCTCAACGTGCCCGCCGCTCCGTCTCCCTTTCAGGGCAGACCTCCTCTCGCAGTCGCAGGGGCAGGTTCTACACCCCAACCTCCAGAGTCTGCACCTACATGCCTGGAGATTGAACGGGGCAACCTGAGTTCCTTCTCTCTCCCGCCTGAGGTAGTGGATGTTATATTAGCGGCCAGGCGACACTCCACTAAATCTATCTACGCTAATAGGTGGTCTAAATTTGTTGCGTGGTGTGGAGAGAGGCAGATTGATCCTTTACAAGCTCATCTATCGGACGTTTTGTCTTTTGCTCTATCTCTGGCGCAGAAAGGTTGTGCAGTGGCTACCATTAAAGGTTATTTATCGGCCTTGTCAGCCTTCATATGTCTTCCAGACCAACCATCTTTATTTAAATCCCCTATTGTTATCAGATTCTTGAAAGGTCTTCTAAATCAATATCCTCCAAAGCCATTTGTTATGCCGCAATGGGATTTGTCCTTAGTCCTGACTTTCCTTATGGGGTCCCCTTTTGAACCTATGCATTCTTGCCCCTTGAGGTATTTGGTTTTAAAAACAGTCTTCCTGATAGCTATAACATCAGCAAGGAGAGTGAGTGAGTTGCAGGCCTTATCAGTAAAACCCCCTTATACAACTTTTTATGGGGATAAGGTGGTGTTGAGGACCAAGGCTGCTTTCCTCCCGAAGGTTGTTTCACCCTTCCATTTGGCTCAGGCAATTACTTTGTCCACGTTCTATCCTCCGCCTCATCCTTCCAAAGAGGAAGAAAGACTGCACCGTTTGGACCCAAAGAGAGCGTTGAGCTTCTTTATCGATAGAACAAAGGATTTCAGGCTGGAGGATCAGCTGTTTATTGGATACGTGGGCAAGAGGAGAGGAAAGGCAGTCCACAAGAGAACACTATCCAGGTGGGTTGTTCTTTGCATTAAAATATGTTACTCTTTGGCAAAGAAGGATCCTCCTGAGGGCATTAGAGCTCATTCCACCAGAGCTAAGTCGGCCACTTCGGCCTTAGCCAGAGGTGTTCCTGTGGTCGACATCTGCAAGGCCGCAACTTGGTCGTCCCTTCACACTTTTGCAAAACATTACTGTTTAGATTCTGAGGTTAGAAGGGACGGCCATTTTGCACGGTCAGTGCTGCAGGATTTCTTGGTTTGACCATTTAGGCACCCACCGCCGGGCGTGGTACTGCTTTGGGACTCTATTCATGAGGTGAGGAATCCACAGGTAGTTGTATCCATCAGAAGAACGAGTTACTTACCTTCGGTAGCGACTTTTCTGGTGGATACATTAGCTACCTGTGGATTCCTCACGGTCCCACCCGCCTCCCCGTTGCCTTTATGGTCTTGCCAAGTAATCCTTGAGTGCGCTCCTCTTGATCTTTGAGGGTGCAATAGATGTATATATATAATATATTTATATATATATAGGTATATGTGTATATATCTTTATGTATATACTTGGTGTGTGTATATATTTTAAAAGAGAGAGTTTTTTATATATATATATATATATATATGTACATAAAAAGATTTACAGTTATTCATACAATGTGGTGTATTTTTACAAAATAATGGATGTTGCTTTGTTCTTTCATTGCATTGCCTGGTTGTTCTCATGCACGTAAAAAATGATTGGTACTGACGTCCGCACGTCGTCGAGGACCTCTTATTGCCTGTATGACGTCAGACGGCGTCGCGTGCGAGACAGTGACGTCCTCGTCGACGTGCAGAGACTAGTAAGAAGATTTCCGTCGAATGCTGGCGCCATGGGAGTATTCATGAGGTGAGGAATCCACAGGTAGCTAATGTATCCACCAGAAAAGTCGCTACCGAAGGTAAGTAACTCGTTCTTTCTGTACATAAAACTTTAAACATCTTTTAATATCAAGGGAATGTAATGTTTTTTCCGCTACTGTTTGCGGATTTGGAAAAAAGGTTTTTAAGATAACTGGTTCATTTAGGTGAAACGTTGAAGGAACTTTCGGGATGTATTTTGGATTTGTGCGCAAGATGACACCTGAGTTTGTGAATTGGAGAAAAGGCTGATTGATAGTGAAAGCCTGAATGTCACTGACTCTCTTTGCTGAAGTAAGAGCTAGCAATAACGCTGTTTTCCATGAAATGAATTTTTGGTCAGCTTTGTGGATCGGTTCAAAGGGGGCTTTCATAAGCTGCATCAATACCACATTCAATGACCATAATGGTGGAGGCTTTCTAACTGGCGGGAAAACCCGAAAAAGGCCCTTCATAAATTGACGATTCTAGTGGAACACAAAGAAACTCTTTCTGGAGATCTGCGGTATCTGGAGATTGCTGCCAGATGTACCCGAATAGAAGAATATGCAAGCCCTGATTTTGCAAGGAGCAGGAGATATGGAAGTATCGGTTCCGGAGTAGAGGACAAAGGATGTATATCTTGTGTTGCGCACCATATACAAAAACGTTTCCATTTAAGTTTATAGGTTTTGTTGGTAGTGTCCGCTCTAGCTTTCGCCAATATGTCTCTACACTCTGGGGAAATGTTGAGATTCAAGTATTCATTGTATTCAGGAGCCAAGCTGACAAATGAAGAGATGACGGATCTGGGTGTCTGACTTGTCCCTGGTGCATCGTTAAGAGAGTCTGGCTCTGTCTGAGTCGTAGATGTGGTCGTTCGGAGAGCATGAGGAGCTCCGTATACCAGACTTGTCTGGGCCATTTGGGAGCTATGAGCAGAAGGCGACACCCCTCCGCCTTCAGTTTGTTGATGACACTCGGAATGAGCGGGATCGGAGGAAAAGCGTAGGCATAAACTCCGGACCATCTCATCGAAAACGCATTCCCCCACGAATCTTTTTGGGGAAGCCAACTTGCGTAGAACTGGCATTTCTTGTTCTCGAGAGTGGCAAATAGATCTAAGTTCGGTTTGCCCCATAATAGAAAAAGGCTGTTGAGAGTTTTCTGGTCTAGTTCCCACTCGTGATAAGGAATCACTGTCCTGCTCAGGGTGTCTGCTAGAATATTGGTTTGTCCTGGCACATGCTCCGCCTTGAGTGAAATATTGTGCTTTATGGCCCATGTCCAAATTTGTTGGGCTAGCTGCGAAAGTTGTAGGGATCTTGTGCCTCCTTGCTTGTTTAGATAAAACATGCTGGTTGTATTGTCTGTCCTGATTAAGACGCTTGAACTCTGTATCTTTGGTAAGAAAGCTTTCAGAGCTAAGTGTATTGCCTTGAGTTCCAGATAATTGATGTGAAGCTGATGTTCTTTCTGATTCCAGATTCCGCTGATTTGCAGGTCCTGGCAATGTGCCCCCCATCCTGCAAGAGAGGCATCCGTTGTTACTATGTAACTTGGTGTTTGGAGAAGAAAAGACAGTCCGTTTGACAAATTGGTTAGATTCGCCCACCACCTCATGATGTTCTTCATTGGAGGCGTTATGCGAATCTTGTCTTCGAAGGAACCGTTGACCTGGGTCCATTGTATATCTAATTGTTCTTGTAGGGGTCGCATATGGAGCCTGCAATCTGGGACTAGCGGAATGCATGAAGATATCATTCCGAGCAATGATTTGTAGATGCGGACTGAAACGAACCTTCTTCTGGAGAGCCTTTGTGCCAAGGAGGTTAACTTTTGTTTCCGCTCGTGAGATGCGTAGGCTTTGTTGCGGACTGTGTCCAGAATTGCCCCCAAGAAATTCAATTCCTGTTTGGGGTAGAGTTGAGATTTCTGATATTTGACTACGAACCCTAGGTTGTGTAGCAATTGAAGGCAATGGAAAATATGATTTTTCACTTGCGATTTTGAGGGTGCCTTTATAAGCCAGTCGTCCAGGTAAGGGAAGACCTGGATCTCTGACTGGCGGAGATGTGCTGCTACCGGAGCTAACATTTTTGTGAAGATTCTGGGGGCTGATTTGAGGCCGAATGGCAGAACTCTGAATTGAAGGTGCATACTTCCCACTCTGAACCTTAGGAATTTGCGATGGTTGCGATATATGGGGATATGAAAATAGGCATCCTGGAGGTCTAGGGATGCCATGCGATCTCCGGGATTTAACAGACGCAGGACATCCTGTAGAGTTACCATCCTGAACGATTGCTTCTTCAGAAACTTGTTCAGGGCTCTCAAGTCCAGAATGGGGCGCCAGTCTCCTGAGGGTTTCTTTACAAGGAAAAAACGGGAGTAGAATCCTCTGTTCTTTTGAAATAAAGTGACTGGTTCCACTGCTCCTTTTCTCAACATTATTCTTACTTCCCTGAGGAGTTGGTTCAACCTCGGAGGCGGTGGGCCCGATGGAGGAACAGTTGGTGGTGTTTGAGTGAATTCCAGAGTATGACCTCTGGCCACTACATCGAGTACCCATCTGTCCGATGTTATCGCCTTCCAGTTGGGGAAATAGGAAGTGATGCGACCTCCGACTCTTGATGTTGGTTGGTGGGGAAGCGTTGAGATGATCATCGGGTCATTGTTTCCTGCCTCTATCTCTTCCCCGGGCAGCTCCTCGTCCTCTAGCTGGATGTTTGTAAGCTGCGGCCGGAGGCAATCGATAATGCTGCTGTTGCTGATGGTATTGCTGTCGTGATCCTGTGGAGGAAGATGGATATTGTGACCTGTATTGCTGGTATCCACCTCGAAAGGAGTAATTACCTCTACCCCTTGCTCCACGAAAAGGTTGTTTTTTATATTGCAGGGTACCTAGGGATTTTGCCGTATCGGTATCCGTCTTGATAGCCTGCAACATGTCGTCTACGTGTTTGCCAAACAAACTCTCTCCATCGAAAGGCATGTCAAGAACACGAGTCTGGACTTCTGGTCTGAAAGAAGTCGCCTTTAGCCATCCTTGTCTGCGCAGGACTGCTGCACCAGCTAATTGTCTAAAGCCAGTGAGAGAAATGTCTTTTGCGCTGTCTATTATTTCTGCAGAGACCCTTTCTCCCTCCTGCAAGACCTTTTTTGCTTCCACCTTGACGTCTTCTGGCAGTAAATCTAAAAAAGCAGACATGTCTGCCCACATCTGGCGATCGTATCTTCCCAAGATGGCGAGGGAATTAGCCGCCTTAACGGTGACTGCGGCCACAGAGGAGAATTTCTTGCCAATATTGTCTAATCTCCTTCCTTCTTTATCCTGGGGAGACGCAATAGGTGTGGAGGGGTTTTTGGAACGTCGCTGAGCCGCCTGTGATATCAGAGTCAGGTTTCGGCTGTGAGACTAGACAGGCCGGAGAATCATCTGGGGCCTTATATTTTTTCTCTAGTCTTGGCATTTGTGAAGGCACTGTTGCTGGGTTTTTCATTGCCTTCAAACCCTCCTGCCATAAGAAATCGACAATGGGTATGGCTCGTACAGATCTTTTTGATGGCTCTTTAAAGTCATACAAAAACATTCGGTTTCATGAGAAACAATTGCAAGGCCAAAACGTTTCGCCGCTCGCTCTATCAGATTATGGAAACCTCCTATGTCCTCTGGAGGAGAATCTACTGGACCTGCTGGCGGTGGAGATGGTGTGGGGACGAGGTAATCATCCCATTCACTATTCGCCGAATCTCTTAGCTCACCCTCTTCCCTTTCGTCGTCCGATGAGGGGCAAGTTTCCTGGGTTTGGCTAATTACAGGTATAGTAGCCTGTGGCGTTACGGAAAGGCTAGTAGTATGAGCTTGCCGAGGTGTCTGGTAGCTCTCAGGTCTAGGTGGCGTGGACTGAGTTGACGGTGGAAACCTTTTATAGTAGTCCTTCAAAATAATTGAAGATCTGTTACTAATGTGCTAGGCATAGCGAGGGGCGATGGTTGTCGTGTCTGTGGATAAGATGTTGAGGCATAACTAGGCTGATACTGTTGATCCTCTTCTTCGTCAAACTCTTGACATTTTACATTGAATTGTGACGGGCTACTAGCTGCCCCAAACATTCCGTGCGAGTATGTGTCGTCGTCATCCTCTAAAAGATGTTGTGGTGGGTATGGCAACACTTTACTTGGTGAGGTATGCATTGGAAGAATATCAGACACCTTGTCCCCTATATTAATAATTGAAAGGGGTAAGAATCTGGAGGAGTCGTCCTGATGGTACGAGGAATGGTGAGGCGAAGTATCCAGGTAGGTGGATGGTTTGTATACTGTTAATGCTGTAGATGATATGATCGTCGACGGTTCACTCGTCGGCGGTTCCCTCGTCGACGGCTCTCTTTTGGCCCGTTCTGTCGTCGACGGTTCCTTTGTCGACGGTCTCTCGTCGACGGTACTCTCGTCGACGGCTCCGTCTGCGGCGGCGTCTTTACTAACGGGTCCTTTGTCAGCGAATGCTCCGTCGACGGTCTCTTTGTCGACAGGTACTTTATCGACGACGGTCGTGTAGGTGCCGTCGTCGGCAGTGCCTTCTTGAACCTCATTTAGAGGTGCTTCGTAGACGGGAGTGCCCTGGTTGATTGGAGAACCCAGGAGGCCTCCGCTGTCGACGATGTGGTTGCAGACGAAGCTTTCTTAAATTTTTTTTGCCGTAATTCTCGTCGTCGATGACAACGGCGACGACGTCATAATCATCGGTGAGGCTGGCGTTGTGAACGTCGACGATACCGTAGTCGCTGTTACCGTCGACACAGTCGTCGACGGGGTAGTCGTCGACTGATGTTTTTTCACCGAAAAGAGTTGTTCTGGCTCTTTTTGTGGTGACAGAGATGGCTTTTTTGAGGTACTTTTCTGGTGTAAAGGCGTAGTAGGTTCTGAATGAACCTTTTGTGGCCCATGTTTAAATGTCTCTGAATGAAAAACATCCTTTTTCGTCCCAATAGAGACTTGTCTTGTCTTCTTGAGCACCTTCCTTGGTGGTTCATCTGACCCTCTGCTTCTCTCACCTGTTCTTTTCTGAGGGCGAGAAGTTTGTGATGATGCCTCGCTGTCATCTGAGGAAGGATGCTCTAAGGCTTTCTGTTTTTGTAGCCATAAGAGAAGTCTACCCTCCCGGTCTTTGAGGGTTTTTTTTACTAAAGGTGCAACAGATTTTGCAGTCTCTCACCTTGTGGTCTGGATGAAGGCAATAAATACACTTCTTGTGGGGGTCATCAACATGCAGTCTCTTCTTCCCACAGGTGTCACAATCTCTGAACAGACCCTTTTTTGCCTTTTCAGACATAGTGGAGCTGTAGCAAGTTTCCTGAGAGAAAAAACTAATTTTTAGTCAGAAAATAGGAAAAAACTGAGCAGAGCTCAGGGAGACTCCCTTCACACGACGTGCGGTAGAAAATCTGAGGGAATTCAGCCTCTGTTGGGACTGTTTGGGAGGGGCTGAATCCTGATTGGTTGAGACTGAAGTTTGGGTCTTTTCACAAAACAAAGTGGATAGACTGTAAAATACCTTATGAGGCCTACTGGGGCCTACTAGTTTTATTTTTACTGACTTACTGCTTTATCTATTTAAACTTACCGTGAGGCTCCCACCTCGACGACGGGGATGATTCAAGCATGTGAATCTATGAAAGATCCAATACTGGAGAAAACTGTATGTAGGCTTTAATTCAGAGAAATAACAACCCACCCTTAAATGCCCATCAACTTTAACATATGCTTTTCACAATCAATATGCCAGGCCTACTGCCATCATTGAAAGTAATCATAAGAAACAATCAGGCTTCTAGTCTTTATCATTGGCATGTCATAACCAACCCAAGCTTACTGTACTGAGAGCAAACATTCTACAAGGCAACCACCCAGCATAAGTCCTAAATGTACAAATGTATGCAAAATTACATTTGGCAAAGCAAAATTCTATCTTTCCAGAGAGAGCCTAAAAAGGATTATTGTAGTGCAGATCTTCTATTCCCACTTTTGTTTCTGGTGACTCGCCAGCACCATTGTCCAGTACAGTTGTCTTTAACACATGCTTTTGCAATAAATAGTATATATATATATATAGGATGATGATTCTGTTGGGGAAAAATTCGATACAATGAATTATTGCTAGAAAAAGGCTAAAAGTAGGCCTCTTAATGTCCAGTTTAAGAGAAAAAAATGAAAGAAAGGCACACAATTTGGAAGTGGAAAACAATTTATTTTCATAAACTGAACATATTATATATGCGCAGCTGCAGCATGTCTCTGTCTGATCACACACGCTTGAGGCTCCAGAGCGAATGCAACTAGTACTTGGGAAAGCGGGCATCCCTGCCACCTGCCCCTGTATAAATGCACCGTTGCCGATTTGTAGCCATTAACTTGTACTTGCGCTACTAGGCTAATATAGAGCAGGCGTACCAATTGGAGGAAGTGTTGGGGAATCCTCATGTGGTGCACTACTGAGAACATGTAGATCCATTCTATGGAATCAAAGGCTTTAGTGGCATCTAGTAGGACAGCTGCTGCCTGCATAGAAGGGTCCAATTAGTGCAGTAGCACAAAGTGCGTAAATTATGTGCTGTTGACTGACTGGGTATGAATCCAGACTGATCTGGTAACACCATCTTCACAAGTAGCTGCTGGAGTCTAAGGTCCAGAACTTTGGCTGTTACTTTGCCATCTGTGTTAATTAAGGATAATGGTTGGTAAGACTCACATCTGAGAGCGGTATGTCTGGCTTAAGTAGAGAAATAATGAGGACTTGGCTGAGGGACGGGAAAAGTATTTGTTTTGTGTATGCCTCCTCATACGTAGCATGTAGATGGGGTACCAGTAGTTCATCAAACTCTTTATAATATTTGCCCTGGATGCTGTCTGTACCCGGTGCTTTACTGTTAGAGTGTGTACGGTGTTCTTCATGTCATCCACTGTGATGGGTTGTACCAAGTACTCTTGTTGCCCCTGAGAAAGTCACGCCAGAGCTATATCATCTAAGTAGTCAGCGTTCTCAGTTTCTGAGACCGAGGTGCGTAAGTCATAGAGGCGAGTTTTGTAGTCTGTAATGAGGCCAGGAGGGTCGGTCCTGGCTATTCGTGCCAACTGGATTTTTTTTTATGGTGGTGACGTGTGTGTGTGTGTGTTCTGGGACCATGCAGCTTGGCCGCTAAGCTGTGTCCAGGGTGGCCACCCTCCCCATAGGCACGCCACACGCCACATGTTGTTTGGAGAGATGGTGCACCTCCTTTGCCGCTTCTTCTTTGTACTCTGGTATCTGATCTCTGATGGCAGCTAGGGTGTGAGAGTCAAACACACTCTCATTGTCTACTTCTAGAGTGCAAAATGTTTGTTCTATCACCTGCAATTGTATGTGTAAGGCCTCAGGACTGCGGCCTGTGCGCCTATGCAGCTTCCTCGGATAGTGACCTTAAATGCCTCTCATAGGGTGCCCACCCCCTCCACAGAGCCTTTGTTGTGTTCCAAATACTCAAGTATAGCTATACATAAGTCTTCCTTGAATGCAGGATCTAGTAAAGCAGTGAGTTGAAATCACCAAGTGAACTGTGCAGGAATATGAATTGGCATCTCAACCAACAGTTTCCCTGGTGCATGATCCGATAGCATGAGGGGCATATGGGGCACCTCAAATGCCCAGCTGCTTACCTCCTGTGACACCAGCCAATAGTCCAACTGTGACCATGAACTGAGGGGGGGAAATGTACCATCCCGGTTAGTTGGGTGGTGCAGCCTCCATATATCCACCAACTCGGTGTCCTCCATCCCCTACCATATCTCTCGGGCAGATTTCTTCTCCTGCCAGTCCCCTGTGGCAGATCGTGTGTGTGTCTGGTCTAAGTATGTGTTTAGATCTCCACCCCAAAGAATAGCTGCAGGCTGCAACATGTGCAGCCAGTGCCATCATAGTGTATAGCATTCAGGATCATCAATGTTTGGCCATAGGTGGTCACCAGAATGACCAGTGTTGCAGAGGTTGCCCTGTATTACACCCAAGCATTCTTGATCATCTGTTTCTGAGTGAGTGAGCGTAAACAAGTCTCCCTTTCATACCAGTAATACAACCCCTCTAGAGGATGAGGAATAGGAAGAGTCAACTTGAGTGCTCGCCCAACGTGCCCCAACAACTCCCTCACTGTGTCTAGTAAGGTGTGTCTCACAATAAGGCAATTTGAACTTGATGACTTTCTAAGTATGCCAACACGCCTGGTTTTCCGCGGATTGTTTAACCCACACACATTCCATGTCAGTAATGTGATGCGCCCTTTGTTAGAGGCCACTACAGTTCAAGTTCGCCATGTACAGCGAGTCCCTCTCCTTGGGTGCCCAACAGTACATTATCTAAGAATTATGATTGGCAGTACAGTGGCAGTGAGAAATCAACATCAAACATAAACCCCCTCTGCCCTCCCACTTCAGCATCCCAAACATGCCAAAGACATCTGCATAGCTAAACACAACACTTAAATGCTCAACTATAGCACCTGCTTTCAACAATAATGCCTTTATCATAGCATTTTATAAATAGATCAGGTCTATAGCCATGATTATTGGCTTGCTACAATAACCAAATCAGTCCTGTATTGAGTATAAGCTTTACCACAAGCCAAAAAGTGCCATTCAAGCAATCCTTTTAGTGAAAACAAGCAATCATTTTAGTGAAAACACAAATTCGACCTAATAAAATCCTTTACAGAGGAATACCAATATGTGGATGAAGCAGGAAGCCCCTCTCGGATTAGCACGCTGAAAGTTGTTTTTGTTGATCACATAACTTCAGGTGGCTGTTGTACTGTCAAGCCAGACCTAAAAGCCCATGTAGATTAGTGTATCCTTGGATATAACATACTGCGATCAAATAAAATTCTGCAGCACAGAGTAACAGTTACCAAAACATGCTCACGCAGACTACATGGACTGAAGACGCTGGCTCACACGCCCTATAACTTCCTCTTTCCCGTTCAGGAGGTTGGAAGCCTTTTAGATCCTGGCAGCTGCTTCTGTTGGCAGCATGGCCTGGTTTGGGTGAGGTGAGGCTCAGTGAAACCTGACATAAGGCACAGCAGCACACTGCCTGCCTGCGTGGGCTTTGAATGTGGAGACAAATCTATGGTATTCATCTGAATCAGATGAATACAACCAGTGAACACATTCTGCTTGAAATATGAAAGTAATGGATTATTTACCAACAAACACTCCAAATATTTACAGGCGTGGACGGAAGCTTCACAAATTATATAAAAGGTGTAGACAGGAATTACACAAAGTACACCTTGGCTTCCGTACTGTACGGATAAGCTGCATGGATGCGTGGGTTGAAGCTTAAAATAACACAGTGGTCTTAATTAAGAGACATTAATTAGAGTAGGGGTTACCCACGTGACGCTTTTTTGCTTCTTGGAATGCTGACTTTAAAGCTGCTGTATTTATATAAACCAGTGGAAGTTGCACTTTTTTTTTTGCTGACTCCCCGATTGAGCAAAGACATACTGTTTGGGCCCCTTGAAGGACAGAACCGCCACGGTATGCAAAATGTCATACATTGCACTTCGTGCCATAGCCTCAACTTCTCTTCTGTACTGGCCTCTTGCTCATAAATAATCCTGTTACAGAGTAGAATGACAGGTGAGCTGACATACACAACAAAGGGGATAGAGAAGGAGAAAAGATGAAATAATTAAAATAGCGAAAACACAGAGAGGGAGCAGTGGCATGAGATGGAAGGGTAAGAAAAAAGTAAGGATGAAACAAGATGGGCAGATAGAAAAAGGAAGCAAAGAATTTAAGAAGAAAGGAAGAGCGGAAGGAGGAAACGTGAAAGGAAATGAGACACAAGTGAATGGCACGATGGAGGGATGAAAGGAAGGGAGAAAGCATGGACGGAAGGTGGAAAGATGGAAGAATGAGAGGAGTGATATGTTAAGAGGTGCATGAATGGAAGAGTGAAGTATGGGCCGATGGGGTAGAGAGAGACATGGAGTGATGGGTACATGGCTATATTGTTGGGTGGAAGGATGCATGTGTGTGTGTCAAAGGTGAAAGGATGGATGAAGAGTGGATGGAGATATGAAGGGGTGTACATATGAATAAACTAAAGGGTGAAAGGCTGGAGAGATGGATACATGGACTTATTGTTGGGTTCATCGGTGTAAACATTGATGTATATTTGGACGCATGAATGAATGGATGGATATGTAGGTGGAACTGTGAACAGATACACACATGAATAGGTAAGAAGTGTGAAAGCATGGATGAATACATGGATGGATGAAAGGGTGCAGGAAACACTCTTAAAAAGGGGCAGGTTTGCTCGCTTTGTGTGCTCGTGGTGATAAGAGTGGGGGTATTTTAGGTGTCGGCTTACTCCCTTTATTAGATAAAAGTTGTGAGTGGATTACTCAGACTCTTTCTAAGGCACAGGCTATATAGACGGTCTCATACAGCGTCCGCTTTTGGAGGTACCACCCAAACAATTGATCAGGGATGAAAAGGAGGTACCCAAGAGCTGGTCAAAAGGCTCCACAAGCATTGCAAATGCTAACAGGTCTGGCTTTAAATGAATGTTATTTGGTCATGTGAAGCATTACAACTAAATAGCATATGAAGGGATATGTATTTGTGTGGAAGCAAAGGACTTGAGAATAATATTGGTGTAGGTTCAAAGGTCAGGTAACAGTTGCACTGTCAAGCCAGACCCAGACATCCATGTAGTTTAATGATTGTCCTCCTCTGTAACTGCCAGAGAAAAACACAATCAATTATTTAGTTATGTAAGACACTTAAACAGCATGTCTGTGTTTTCCTGAAAGTTCAAGTGCAGGCAGCTGAGTAAATCTACAAACTAATCACAGCTGTGTGGAGGCGAGTTTTTTTTTTTATGGAAGCACACAACCTTTGCCCAATCAAAACATGTACTACTGCCCCCCCCCCCAATTTGCGGTCAGAGCCAAAGCTCCTCTCTAGTGACGTTCATATAATTGTCTGGCAACAGCTGCGCTTTCAATCCGGACCATCTAAACAGAGCCAAGAACAAACAATATGATTTTGCTACCTGTTAACATCATCTAGAGTTCACTAAAAGGAATGCAGCAGCAATGTTGAAGATACCACATTGATCTTGACTAGCATCGAACACTACTCTAAACGAGCATTGCCAATGTCCCATTCTGGTTTGTAAGTAGATTGACTGGCATTGCTGATGTTTGTTTTCTTTGTTTTTATTAGTGTCATGGCACCTTTGCCAGCAGTTGAAAGACGGCAGGAGTGCTCTGAGTAACTTGTCTGAAAATCGTTGTAAATAGCACTTAGAAACATAATGTCTGCCACAAAGGGAAAAACAGAATAAAGGTGACAGACTACTACCTCTTGGACTCCTTCCTATACACAAAGCCATGCACAGGTGTAAACATAATGACAAAACACTATGCTGCCTAAACCCCCCAAAATTGGCTGTTGGTGTGTCTCAGTCCATGTGTTGCAAGCCTCTGTGACTGACAGGTAAGTAAGCAATCCGCTTGGCTGCCTCCTTGGAAACACAGGAACTAGATACAAATGCGAGTTTGCTTAATTGCCTTTTGCCGCTACTTTAAAGTTTGCATTTCATGAGGTAGCAAATTCAAACTACCATAAAGAAATATTATCTTTGGATGTCATTACCATGCCTAATTACACGATGATATTCAGCTTGCCTTGGTTACCTGGTAACAAAGATTTGGCCGTTATGTTAATTAGGAGAGTCCCATCATTTACTGTCAGTTCATTTTGCCATGACCAATATCTTTCTTCTCAAAGATGAGAAACAAGGAGTAACTCAGTTAAGATTGTTGCTCATGATGTCTTAATCCCTACTCATGATCATGCCTGCCTCTTGGATGTGTCTACAATGCCAATAGTCCCTATAGGCATTATGAGTATGCCATACCTAAATATACTGTTTCCACTATTCTAAATGGACACATTTATTACTTATCAGACTTGAAGACTAAAACTTTAAATAATTATTTGCAAAAGAACGTAGAACCTGGGAAACGGAATAATGGATTGTAGTATTTAGACATGCACAAGTCTACCACTCTTTCCTATGATGTAGGTAATAAGGTGTGGGTGTCTTCGTGTTTTTCCCATCTCGATCCTTGTCCACTAGCCTTAAACTTCCCATTTTATGGTCCAGTCTGCATAATTCAATGTATCCACTTTGGAGCCTTCAGGCTGCTTCTGCCGTTGAGTTACAGCTTCATCCAAGATTTCATGCCTTTCAGTTATGACCTTTCAAGTCATAGTCAAACATACCTTTCTGAACCCAGGACCTATTTTAGTCTACAGTCAACCATAATAAGGAGTGTAAGAAATTTGTAATTCACAATTTTTCAAGGACATCTTACCTTTCTTATTGACTGGAAAGGATGTTCTCTCTGCGACCATTCTTGGGAAGACGCCTCCTCTGTCCTGTGTTCATCCTCCTATTCTAATGCGTTGCTTCTTTAGACAATTCCAGATAAAAGTGGTGCTTTGGGATGGGAGCTACTTTTGCACCTTGGGCATCCCAAACACATCATGACAGCATTTCAAGTCTACGGTCCCAGTCAGTTTGGCTACACTTCTGAATTTTATTTCTACTGAAACAGCAGCTCTTGGAGAATATTATGTGGCACCTGATAATCATCCACTGACTACTGGTGGTTTTCCCCTCCCTCCTTTTCCATGGCATTCTAAAGTGCCTACAATGACTTGTCCCAGGGTAACTGAGTTCTCATCTGAGCGGTCAGCTTTGGTGAAATTGCTGCAGATGAAATGTACTGAAATATATTTTTATTTGGAAATAGAACATGGGGAAGAATGCTGTATCGGTTAACTGCTTGTCTTCCTTGTTTCAACTGGAAGCCTCCAGAAAAGGAAGAACTATTGTATTTAATTTACCAGTTGAAGATGGAGTATGAGTTAGGAAACTTATAACTACTTCCCAATCCAAGATGGACTTCCCCCTTCCTCTGAGGTAATTTCCTGCTTTCCCAGTGAGTAAAGTGCTGAGTTCTGTGTTGTACACACTAGAATACAGGCTCAATTATTTTCCTTTACATTAATCGCCCCTTTATTCTACATATTTGTCCTATTGATTGTTTTAATTTTTAAGTGTGTTTGAAATGAAAAATCTCGAGCAAGTCTTTTGCAGATCTTCTCTCCTCTGATAAAGGTAGCTTAGTATCCTGAAACTCTCATTCTGAAACTCTTCTACGAACTGCCTTCCAGAGGATGGAAATCTCCTTTTCTGATGGATACAACTACCTGTGGATTCCTCACCTTATGAATTCGATCCTTGCGGCAGCATCCGACGGAAAGTCTTCTTCCTAGCTGTCGACGAGGACGTCATAATGGCACGGCTCCGCGTGACTCCGTCTGACGTCAACGTGCCAATAAGAGGTCACCGTCGGTGTACTAGCGTCAGTTTTTCCTTTTTCTGTGCATTCGACTCCAACGTTTTTTTCTTCCTGGCCCGTTGGTTACTGTAGCGATCTCTTGAAGTTACAATGTCGCCTCCGAAGAAGTCTGGGTTTAAGCCGTGTAGAGAATGCGGGGGTCGGATGTCAGTGACCGACCCCCATTCGGATTGTATTTGGTGTTTAAGCTCCGAGCATGATGTGGAAGGGTGTTCTTCGTGCCAGAGCATGAATCCGAAAGCTCTGAAGGAACGTGAAGCGAAGCTCTTCTTGGCCAAGGCAAAGAAGAAGGAACACAAGAAGGTTTCTTCCCATGCTTCTCCCAAAAAACATAAGAAGCGGCGTCATCATGACTCTCGGCGCCGTTCGGAGAGGAGCCGTTCGAGGTTGAGATCTCGTTCGTCACGGCACCAGAAGATGTCTGAGATGAGTCCTACGGTCACGCCTCAGTCGGAGAGTCCGGGGTTGTCACCGGCGCCTTCAGTTTATGAGGTCACTCAAGGTAGTCCTCGCTTCTCACCGGCACCGAGGGATCCTGATGTTCCCCAGACGTCTACACAGCAGTATCCGGCTTTCCCGACTCCAGGGACGGATCCGGCCGCATTTTTGAATGCGATGTATGCTGTTTTTCAATCCATGGCCCCTGCTGGTGCACCGGCGGGTCTCACGTGGCCATTGGCATTCAATTTGGGCTCGCCGGTGTCGTACAGGGCTGCTCCATTCATGCCCTTCTGCCCTACAGAGCCTGGTGGTTCGGCGCCGGGGGTTTCCCCTGGCAGAAGTCCTTTGCCTGGGACCGTGGATCCGTCGGCTTCTCGTCCGACTCCTTCTCCGCGCCATCCAGCGTCATTGGTGGCCTCATCCAGACCGGCACCATTTCCTTCTGTACTTTCGGCGTCAAGGAGTTCATCTGCCGACTTCGGGCTGGCGCCGGCTCCGGCGCCGGTTGAATCCGGGAGCCTTCCGGAACCGGTTCAAGGTCTGAGATCGTTGATGGAGTCTTTGTCGACGCCGGCTCTGGAGACGCATTTAAGATCTCGAAGGAAGGCGTTGAGGCTTCTGGAGGAAGAGGAATACAGAAGGCTTGAGGAAGGTGAGATACAGCCTTCTGATGATTTCCAGGGACTTGCCACTGCAAGTGGTTTGGATACTTCCCCAGAGTGGGACATTGCTTCTCCGGGGGAGTTTACTGAGGAGGCCTCCTCTTTCCATGCTGTGGTGAGGAAGGCAGCTGACTATCTGGATTTGCCTTTGTCCACGGCAGAAGTTAAGACTAACCTGCTCACAGAGGTTCTTCATCCTTCTTCCTCCAGTGCTGACCCTTTGTTGCCTTTTTAATGAGGCTTTGACTGAGCCTATTATGGACCTGTGGAAAAAGCCGGTGACATCTCCTGCGGTGAACAGGGCAGTGGCGAGAAGGCATAGGAGTGCCCCAGGAGATCCAGTTTTTCTATCTCGTCACCCGACTCCGGAGAGTTTGGTGGTTCAGGCGTCATGTTCTGCAAAATCTGCCCCGGGTACATTCCCTGGTGTTCCAACAGACCGAGAATCCAAGAGGATGGAGCAATCCTCGAAGAAAACTTTCTCCTCTTGCAGCATGGCCCTGAAAGCTACCAATTCCACTTATGTGCTAGGCAGATACATTCATGCCCTAATGGACTCTGCTAAGGAGATGGCAAAAGATCTGCCACAGGAAGTGCAAAAATCTTTTGGGGCCCTTTTCTTGGATGCGCAAGCTGCTGCACAGCAGATTATTCAATCTGGCCTGGATACTACGGATTCTATTGCCAGGGCCATGGGAACATCAGTGGCTACGAGAAGGCATGCCTGGCTAAGATCTTGGGGCTTCTCGTCGGATGTACAATCCACTTTAATGTACAATCCACTTTAATGGACCTTCCATTTGATGGGTAAAAGCTGTTTGGGGACAAGGCAGACTCTGCCCTTGAACGGTTTAAGGACTGTCGGGCTACAGCCAAGTCCCTGGGTTTGCAGACCCCTTCTGCTACATTGTACAGGCCTTTTCGTAGGTTTCGAGGGTTTGCTAGAGGTTCTGCCTTTCGTAGGTCTCAATCTTATGCCCAACAACCTGCCAACCCACCCTATCGTGCCTTCAGAGGGCGAGGTAGGGGTAGGGCTAAGGCTAGAGGTCCAGCCCAGCAGCTCTCTTCTTCTTCATCCTCCTCTGGTGGACAACAGCAGAAGCAGCCCTAGTTTTCCCCACTTTATCAGTCACACTTCTCCTGTAGGGGGAAGATTGAGTCTTTTTCTGCAGCAATGGAGCTCAATTACAACAGACTTGTGGGTGCTAGGAATTGTGGAAAAGGGCTATGCTCTCCCCTTTCAGGAGTTTCCTCCTCCCTTCCCTCCCCGTCCCTCCTTTTGTTCAGAAGAACATCTTCTGTTGTTGCAACAGGAGGTTGTAGTCATGTTGGCAAAGGGTGCTATAAAGTTGGTACCGTTGCAGGAAAGGGGTCAGGGGTGTTATTCAAGATATTTCCTGATTCCCAAAGAGGACGGTCGTCTAAGGCCGATCCTAGACTTGAGGATTTTGAATTTGTTCCTCAAGCAGGAAAAATTCAAAATGCTGACCCTAGTGCAGGTGCTGTTGGCGTTGAACGAAGGAGACTGGATGGTGTCTGTCGACTTGCAGGACGCGTACTTTCATGTTCCCATAATCAAGTCGCACAGGAAGTATCTCCGTTTTGTGGTCGGATCGCAACATTACCAGTTTGCGGTCCTCCCGTTTGGTCTTACTTCAGCACCCCGAGTCTTCACAAAGGTGATGGCAGTTGTTGCAGCACATCTCAGAAAGAGGGAGGTAGCGGTTTTTCCCTACCTGGACGATTGGTTGATCAAAGCCAAGTCTCCAGAGATTGTGTTGTCTCATCTGCGAATGACAACGCAGTTGTTGTTCGATCTGGGTTTTTCGGTGAACGTACCCAAATCTTGCCTGGAGCCCTCTCAACGCCTCCTGTTCATAGGGGCAGTATTGGACACGACAAGGTTTCGGGCCTACCCCCCGCCTCAGCGGGTACGGGACATTCAAGCGCTGGTTCCTTTGTTTCAAAGAGGAGCGGTAGTTCCAGTCCTCAAAGTCTTACGCCTGCTAGATCTGTTTGCTTCTTGCATTCTGTTGGTCACTCATGCTCGCTGGCATATGAGGGCTCTTCAGTGGTGTCTCCGCAGACAGTGGTTCCAGCACAAGGGGGATCTCAGGGATTCAATAAAGATCTCCAGGGACGCTGTAGCGGATCTTCATTGGTGGACAGTGGACGGCAACCTTTCCCAAGGAAAACCGTTTTCACTACCACCTCCGGTGGCCACAGTGATATCGGATGCTTCCACTCTAGGGTGGGGAGCTCATATGGGGGACCTGGAGATCAAGGGTCGTTGGTCTCCAGTGGAACAGATGTTGCATATCAATCTGTTGAAATTGCGGGCTGTACGTTTGGCGCTCAAGGCCTTCCTCCCTTCCCTTCGCGGTCAGTCAGTTCAGGTACTGACGGACAACACTACCGCGATGTGATATATAAACAAGCAGGGAGGAGTGGGGTCGTATCTTCTTTGCCGAGAAGCCCTACGACTCTGGTCCTGGGCTCAGGACCATCAGATTTGCTTGATGGCAAATCATTTGGCCAGAGTGTTGAATGTACGTGCGGACGTTCTCAGTCGTCACTTCTCATTAGATCACGAGTGGCGTCTCCATCCGGATCTAGTCCTCCACATCTTCGAGATGTGGGGTACTCCTCAGGTGGATTTATTTGCCACTCGGGAGAACGTGCATTGCCTGTTATTCGTCAGCCTCCAGAATCCGATGCAAGGGGCGTTGGGGGAAGCGTTTCAGATGTCCTGGAAAGGCCAGTTGCTTTACGCGTTTCCCCCCCATACCCTTGATTCCTTGGGTTTTGAGGAAGGTTTGTCCAGACCGGGCCCAAGTCATATTGGTAGCACCGGACTGGCCGAGAAGGGTATGGTATACAGACCTACTTCAACTCTCTCAGGGCCCTCCGCTCCGTCTCCCGCTCAGGGCAGATCTCCTCTCTCAATCGCAGGAGCAGGTTCTACACCCCCACCTCCAGAGCCTTCACCTTCATGCCTGGAGATTGAACGGGGCAACCTGAGTTCTTTTTCTCTCCCACCGGATGTAGTGGATGTTATACTATCGTCCAGGCGACACTCCACTAAGTCTGTTTATGCCGGAAGGTGGGCAAAATTTGTGTTGTGGTGTGGAGAGAACCAAAAAGATCCTTTAAAGGCCCATCTTTCAGATGTACTTTTGTTTGTTCTCAGTTTGGCGAAGAAAGGCTGTGCTATAGCTACAGTTAAGGGTTATTTGGCAGCTCTGTCTGCGTTTCTTTGCCTTCTGGATCAGCCGTCTTTATTTAAGTCTCCCATTGTACATAGGTTCCTTAAGGGTTTGGTGAATAGCTTTCCTCCTACTCCTTTTCACATGCCTCAGTGGGACTTAAATCTTGTTTTAACATTCTTAATGGGTTCGCCTTTCGAGCCCATGCATTCATGTCCATTGAGATATTTAGCCTTCAAGACTGTTTTCTTGATCGCAATTACTTCTGCTAGGAGGATTGGGGAGCTTCAGTCGCTCTCCGTTAAGCCTCCTTTCACTGTGTTTTTCCCTGATAAAGTGGTTCTAAAAACCAGGGCTGCTTTTCTGCCGAAAGTTGTCACCCCTTTTCATTTAGGGCAGAATATCACTCTTCCTGCTTTTTACCCTCCTCCCCATCCGTCTAAAGAAGAAGAGAGACTCCATAGGTTGGACCCTAAGAGAGCCCTGAGTTTTTATCTCGAAATAACTAAAGACTTTTGTTTGGATGAGCAGCTGTTTGTTGGATATGCTGGTCAACAAAAGGGTAGAGCTGTACAGAAAAGGACACTCTCCAGGTGGGTCATCTTGTGTATAAAGATCTGTTACTCTTTGGCAAAAAAGCTCCCTCCTGAAGGTATCAGGGCCCACTCTACTAGGGCTAAATCCGCATCCTCGGCTTTGGCGAGCGGAGTTCCATTGATGGATATATGTAAAGCGGCAACTTGGGCGTCCCTCCATACTTTGTGAAACATTACTGTTTAGACTCCGAGATGAGGAGAGACGGTCACTTTGCTCGCTCGGTATTGCAAGATTTCTTAGTGTAATCAGGTGGGCACCCACCACCGAGTGCGGTACTGCTTGGGACTCTATTCATAAGGTGAGGAATCCACAGGTAGTTGTATCCATCAGAAGAACAAGTTACTTACCTTCGGTAACGCTTTTTCTGGTGGATACACTGACTACCTGTGGATTCCTCACGGTCCCTCCCGCCTCCCCGTTGCCTGCCTGGTTACACTCTTATCCTGCAGTATTTAGATTAATATTTATTCTTATTTTTATATTTATATATATGAAAGCGCATATGTATATTTATGTATATAGTGATATTTCTCTATTTATTTTGTATATTTATGTATTCTAGTTCTCAATAAGAATGGATTGTTTAAATGATCAAGGTTTTTGTGTGTGTATATCTTTCTATATTATTTATAAATTTTCATGGTCGGTTTATTCCTATTTGCTTTAAAGGCACGAAAAAAGTGAGGTGAAACTGACGCTAGTACGCCGACGGGGACCTCTTATTGGCACGTTGACGTCAGACGGAGTCACGCGGAGCCGTGCCATTATGAGGTCCTCATCGACGTAGACAGCTAGGAAGAAGACTTTCCGTCGGATGCTGGCGCAAGGATCGAATTCATAAGGTGAGGAATCCACAGGTAGTCAGTGTATCCACCAGAAAAAGCGTTACCGAAGGTAAGTAACTTGTTCTTCAAGCCCATTTGTGTACCGCCTTGTCCAGGTTTATTGTTCATTTGGGCTTTTTCCTCTCCTGTGACTCTTCTTGGGGGCACTTGTTTATCACGTAAAATATTGCACTGCATAGCTAGCACTGCAGTTACTAAAAGGAATCACCCTAACATCTGGCAGTCCGGACAGCTGAGAAAGTGTGACTGCTATCCCTTGACCTTCATATCCTGGTCATGCTATTGGCCAGTTCGTTGTTCAGGTGTTGCTCTTGTCACTTTGGAATTAGTTTAGCCCATCCCAGTGAGTAATAAAGAATCCATCTTGACCCTTTCTCTTTGATGTAATTTTAAGACAGATGTCTGACCTTGGCTTTACAAATAATTTTATAGATAGGACAGAATCAGAGTTCAACACAGGGAGGCGCATGCAACCAGAAGAGGAGATAGCAACACTGATTGTTTCTTGTTGGGCAATGATCTACATACAATGAGGGTGAAGCACAGTCTATGGGTGCCCTATTGCTTCTGTGCCTACACACACACACTCACACTCACACTCACACTCTATATTCACAAAGAATGTGGGATCCAGTCATGGCATGCTACAAGGCTAGAGAGGGACAGCAGTCTCCTGTCTGGTGTGCTGTTGTAAAGACCCTTACTCCACTGTTGTAATGAGCCATGACCAAATCTTGGGAGTGTCACAGTGTGGAAATAGTACTGGTAGCGACCTATGGTTAAAGACTTCCTACTTCGGTGTGCATCCTAAAAGAATCTAGCACAATACAGAGAAGCAATATATACCAGAATCATATAACGCACTTGTCAGGAAACTCAGGACACTAGTCTACTACACAAAAATATTCAGGGTCCATCAGAATTACAAAATCAGAGGAATGGGATTCTTGACCCATCAGCCTGCTCGACTGACCTTTACAGAGTGGGTGGGCATGCATAGGAATTGTTGTGATCCCGAGAGTGTACTGATCGGAATGCCTGTTATTGGACTGATTCTCCCACCTTCGTTTCATCAAAACCTGAAGTCACATTGCCACTACCCCATGTCAGCAATGCTTCCTAGGTCCAGACTATGAAAAACAACCACTCCACCTTCATTGACAGCCATTTCACTTTCCTACAGGAGATCCCGTGCCATAAAAAATAAACAGTTTCAAAAATAATCTGAAAGATAGAAGTAGCTGTAGAGGAGGATGGACACTTATTGTCAGAAGTCATTGTCAGTATGAGTTACTGGGAGAGTTAGTCGGGAGTATCTAAAGTGGGCACTATTGTCTACTGATGTCACTTGACAAGCAGTACTATTGGGGTTAGCAAGTCAAGTACAGTAAATAGCAATAATATACCTGAGGTCCACTCATTAATATAACCATCAATAACAGCGTGACTTAATTAATAAGTAAGTAAAAACAGCAGTCAAAAAGATGATCTAAATAAAACACTAGAAAGTACTAACATCTGGGACCAAGATGTGACCTCGAAACCTATTTATACTATTTACATGCTAGGCACCGCAAAAATAAATGTCCCCATGCCCAATCCATTTATATCGGTAAATCTGCCAAATTAGTTTGAACCAATGTAAGTCTATGCCTCGAAGCTTGCAAGTCTCATTCAATGGATTTTACTACAATGTTGTAAATTGTTCTAGTAATTAGTGCAGAGGTACAGGTTAGGCAAACATACTGTATTTAGTTTGACTTGGTCTGCTTTCTCGCTTAACTAACCTCTGGTGCACTTTCGATTAATCAGTTGATTTGAGACCCTCTATCTGATGTTTTGGCCAAAATAGCATCGGAGTGCCCAGGCTAGTTAAAATAGCTTGGTGTGAAGTAGGACAAAGTTCAGTTTAAAATCACGTAAGAATCAAACTGATCACACAGTCTCTCAGCTATCAGCCTTTAGTCTGTATTACAAAAAAGGACGATCTTCATTAAGATTTTCATTGGGAGTGGGTGCCCATCGTACCAGAGTCACTCATGGATCTACAAGCTTGACTGAACCTAACTGGCAATCAAAGTTTGTGTTCAAACGCACCATCAGGAATCAACATGTATTGAAACAAAGGGGTTACAGAAATGGTTCAAGCGATTCTGGATCCAAGACAGTCTGCTGCAGTCAATGGGACTAAACCTAAAAGGCCGGGGCGGGGGGGGGGGTGGGGGGGGGGGGGAATGGAAAAAATGTGTCTGGGGCTGAATGGTTCAGATACGGCCACCTAGGGTACCTGGAGAATTTGGGTAGGTGCTCTAATGTTGCCATCAAACAATCCAAGCAGCTCCACGACCCCTAGGTGGTCATCTCCAGATACAAAAATCTTGTAGCTCCCCAGCGCTTCACTCTCTCAAGACAGTCTCCATGCAGAACATTCGTCAGATAAGCCTTGTGTAAATGTTCCTTGCAGTCAGTGGCTTTCTCTCCTGAATGGCCAGTTCAGTTTCTCTTCATCCAGTTTGGAACTAACATCAAGACGTTCTCCATAGTCCAGACTTCTCACTATAAGAAGTACCGCCACTGGGAAAGGCCCTGCCTCCAGTAAACTTCCTTTTTTCACACTTTTGAGCAGAGCCTCCTCAACCTCCAGATCAAATCTAGAGGGGTCAGTATTTATCCCATTTTGGGGTGTGGGTGGCAGGTAGCCTTAATTTGAAGTTGAAAACTTTCCTCGAATAAGGAAAAAGAGCATCCTTGGTCTTTGTCCTGATCTTGTTTGGCTTTTCAAATAGGTACCTTCAATAAGGCTGCTAAGAAATGCCCAAAATAATTTGCGGATTAGAGCCCAGCTGGTTAAGCACGGTGCTCTGGTTAACAGGTGATGATGGTCCGCACAGCATAGGAGGGAGGGAATTTCAGTGGAGAGAATGTACACTTGTTTTGTAGGAAAGGACTGATTCCCTTGCAGTTCACTGAAGCACTCCATTTCTGATGAGGGGCCTCACACCTAGGGACACAGTAAATGTAATACCCAACTAATGTGATTTTCAGAGGAAGAGAGTGATTTAAGCACCACCCTACATCCTCCCAGGTGTTGCTCATTAACAAAAACGTTTGCTATTCCTTGATGATGTCAGGTTTTGTACGGACCTGCCAGCTTCTGAATCTCTGACATTCTGATGGATACAACTACCTGTGGATTCCTCACCTCATGAATACTCCCATGGCGCCAGCATTCGACGGAAATCTTCTTACTAGTCTCTGCACGTCGACGAGGACGTCACTCTAGCCCACGCGACGCCGTCTGACGTCATACAGGCAATAAGAGGTCCTCGACGACGTGCGGACGTCAGTTCCCTTTTTTCCGTGCATTCGAAACGGTTATCTTCGAGGGAGCAACTGTTACTCTTGCGGTTACTGTGTATATCTTGCTGCGTAGTCTTTCGCTGTGGAAATAATGTCGCAGAGGAAGTCTGGATTTAAGCCTTGTCGTGAGTGTGGAGACAAGATGTCGGTTACGGATCCTCATTCCGATTACCTTTGGTGTTTGAGCTCCGACCACGACGTCTCGACTTGTGATTCATGTCAGCACATGAATCCGAAGGCCCTCAAGGAACGTGAGGCGAAGCTGTTTATGGCCAAGTCAAAGGGGAAACATCACAAGAAGTCTTCTTCCCCAAGACATCGGCGTCATCGAGACTCCCGGCGCCGTAGAGAATCTCGGCGTCATTCAAAGGAGACTCGTTCCAGGTCTCTGGATCGGCGCCGAAGGACATGGGAGGTCAGTCCCACGGTTACGCCGCATCCTTCGACGCCGTTGCCCTCTCCGGCGTCTCCAACTTCACCTGGACAGGCGTCGGTGATTGAGGTATTGGAGCCTCAAGTGTTTTCTCCGGCGCAGACGCCGAGGCTGGCGTCGGGGTCGCCTCCGAGACAGGCACCCCAGTATCCGGCTTTTCCCACCCCTGGAGCCGATAGTTCCGCATTCTTGAATGCGATGTATGCCATCTTCCAACAGATGGCTCCAGGGGGTGCTCCGGCTGGGCCTTTGGCCTTTTCTTTGGGTGATCCTGCGCCTCTTCTGCCGGCACCCTTTATGCCCTTTCTCCCGTTTGGGAACGTGGGCTCGGCGCCACTGTCGGCGCCGGTGGCCGCTCCGGTGGCTTCAGAAGAATTGGCCCCGGGGATTTCCATCCCGTCGACGTCGGGATTTCGGCCTGTGACTCCGGTGGGTCCATCTGCGGCAGTTGCTCTTCCGTCGGCGCCGAAGTTACCTGTGGCGCCGGATGCGGAGTCGGTGGCTCCTGAAGATCGGCGCCGATCTTCGACTTCGGCGGAGGCATTGTCGACTCCGCGTATTGAGCAACGACTTCATTCAAGGAGACGTGCT
The DNA here is from genome assembly GCF_031143425.1 of Pleurodeles waltl. NCBI lineage: Eukaryota > Metazoa > Chordata > Amphibia > Caudata > Salamandridae > Pleurodeles > Pleurodeles waltl. The sequence goes on along the minus strand of NC_090451.1, from coordinate 682,820,206 downwards.
CTCCGTGTATTGGAAGAGCAGGAGTACCAACGAGCCCTAGAGGAAGGAGAGCTAGAGGACTCGGGTGATGGGCTGCGTGGTCTGGAGTCGGCCAGTGGGCTGGACACTTCCCCTGAGTGGGACCTTTCGTCCCCGGGGGAATATACTGAGGAGGCTGCTTCCTTTCACGCAGTGGTACGGAAGGCAGCTAGTTTTTTGGACCTGCCTTTGCCGGTGGTGGAGGCAAAACAAAACCTTTTGACAGAGGTGTTACATCCGGCCTCAGCCGCGGCGGAGCCTCTGTTACCATTTAATGACGCTCTGCTGGATCCGGTGTTAGAGGTGTGGAAGAGGCCGGCATCTTCCCCAGCAGTTCACAGAGCCGTGGCCAGGAGGTATCGGACGGCTCCGACTGACCCTGGTTTCCTATCTAGGCACCCTACGCCGGAGAGCTTGGTGGTGCAGGCCTCCTGTTCGTCCAAGTCAGCGCCTGGTTCTTTTCCGACGGTGCCTGGGGACAGAGATTCAAAGAAGCTAGAGGCGCAGTCGAAGAAGATTTTTTCATCCTGCAGTCTGGCGTTAAAAGCCACCAATGCAACCTGTATCCTGGGGAGGTATATTCATGCTCTGATGGATGACATTTCCTCTTCGTTTACAGAGCTTCCCCAGGGTCTTTTGGATCTTGTCTCAAATGCCCAGGCTGCTGCGACCCAAATTATCCAGACGGGACTGGATACCACCGACTCGGTAGCCAGGGCAATGGGCACAACTGTGGTGGCAAGGAGACAGGCCTGGCTCCGTAACTCAGGCTTTTCGGCAGATGTACAGTCCACATTGTTGGATCTCCCGTTTGATGGGGACAAACTGTTTGGGACTAAGGCTGATTCGGCCTTGGAACGTTTTAAAGAAAGCAGGGCCACGGCTAAGTCGTTAGGGCTCCAAGCTCCTTCTTCCACGGCCTCTTCCAGATTCTTCAGGAGGTTTCGTGGATTTGGGCGTGGTTCTTCCTCCTCTTCCTTTCGGGGGAGATATCAGCAACCTGCTTCTTCCCATCCCTATAGATCTTTCAGGGGGAGAGGTAGGGTCCGCACCAGAGGAGCCTCTCAGCAGCACTCTGCCTCTTCCTCATCCTCTGGCGGGGTGCAGCAGGGGAAGCAGCCTTAGGCTTCCACCATTTCCCACTCACTCCTCTCCTGTAGGGGGAAGATTACAGCATTTTCTCACCAAATGGAAGACTGTTACATCGGACACTTGGGTTCTCAGTGTTGTGGGAAAAGGCTACACCCTTCCCTTTCGGGAGTTCCCGCCCCTCATCCCGCCCCGCCCTTCGTATTGTTCAGAAGAACACCTCCTGTTGCTAGAACAGGAGGTGCAAGTCCTCCTTTCAAAGGGCGCGGTGGAGTTGGTCCCGGAGCAGGAAAGGGGTCGAGGAGTTTACTCAAGGTATTTCCTGATTCCCAAGAAGGATGGTCGTTTGAGACCAATTCTGGACCTGAGGATCTTGAATTGGTTCCTCAAGCAGGAAAAGTTCAAGATGCTGACCCTAGCGCAGGTGCTTTTGGCGTTGAACATGGAAGACTGGATGGTGTCTGTCGACTTGCAGGATGCTTACTTTCATATCCCGATACTCAAGTCACACAGGAAGTATCTCCGGTTTGTGGTGGGATCGCAACACTATCAGTTTGCGGTCCTTCCGTTTGGTCTTACTTCAGCACCTCGAGTCTTCACGAAGGTGATGTCGGTGGTTGCGGCAGAACTCAGAAGGAAGGGGATAGCAGTATTCCCTTACTTGGACGACTGGTTGATCAAAGCCAAGTCCCCGGAGCTTGTGTCGCATCATCTGCAGTCAACAACCCAGTTGTTGTTCGACCTGGGTTTTTCGGTGAACGAGCCCAAATCTCACCTAGAGCCCTCTCAGCGCCTCCTGTTCATAGGGGCAGTACTGGATACAACATTGGGTCGGGCCTTTCCTCAGCGGATTCAAGATATTCAGGATTTGGTTCCAATGTTTCGAAATGGAGCGGTAGTTCCAGTCCTCAAGGTCCTTCGTCTGCTCGGTCTTTTTGCCTCCTGCATTCTGTTGGTCACGCATGCTCGCTGGCACATGAGGGCTCTTCAGTGGTGCCTCCGAAGGCAGTGGTCTCAACACAGAGGGGATCTAGAGGGTACTGTCAAGATCTCCAGAGATGCTGCTGTGGATTTGAAGTGGTGGATTGCAAGCAACAATCTTTCACAAGGAAAGCCGTTCCAGCAGTCGCCACCAGTGACCACAGTCATAACGGATGCTTCCACTCTAGGGTGGGGAGCTCATCTGGGGGATCTGGAGATCAAAGGTCTTTGGTCTCCAGAGGAACAGATGTTTCACATCAATCTGTTAGAGTTACGGGCTGTACGTCTGGCTCTCAAGGCCTTCCTCCCTTCCCTTCGTGGTCAGTCGGTACAGGTCCTAACGGACAATACTACCACGATGTGGTACATAAACAAGCAGGGAGGAGTGGGGTCGTACCTTCTCTGCAGAGAAGCTCTTCGACTATGGTCCTGGGCAAAGGACCATCGGATTTGCTTGATAGCAAACCATCTGGCCGGAGTTTTGAACGTGCGTGCGGACAGTCTCAGTCGCCACTTCTCGGCAGACCACGAGTGGCGTCTCCATCCAGATCAAGTCCGTTTAATCTTCCAGAGGTGGGGTTTTCCTCGGGTAGATCTGTTCGCCACTCGAGAGAACGCGCATTGTCCGTTGTTCTGCAGCCTTCAGTATCCGATGCAGGGAGCGTTGGGGGACACGTTTCAAATAACCTGGTGCGGCCAGTTGCTTTACGCGTTTCCTCCCATACCTTTGATTCCTCGAGTATTGAGGAAGATTCGCCAAGACCGGGCTCTAGTAATCTTAATAGCTCCGGATTGGCCAAGGAGGGTGTGGTACTCCGACCTTCTCCAACTCTCAATGTGCCCGCCGCTCCGTCTCCCTTTCAGGGCAGACCTCCTCTCGCAGTCGCAGGGGCAGGTTCTACACCCCAACCTCCAGAGTCTGCACCTACATGCCTGGAGATTGAACGGGGCAACCTGAGTTCCTTCTCTCTCCCGCCTGAGGTAGTGGATGTTATATTAGCGGCCAGGCGACACTCCACTAAATCTATCTACGCTAATAGGTGGTCTAAATTTGTTGCGTGGTGTGGAGAGAGGCAGATTGATCCTTTGCATGCTCATCTATCAGACGTTTTGTCTTTTGCTCTATCTCTGGCGCAGAAAGGTTGTGCAGTGGCTACCATTAAGGGTTATTTATCGGCCTTGTCAGCCTTCATATGTCTTCCAGACCAACCATCTTTATTTAAATCCCCTATTGTTATCAGATTCTTGAAAGGTCTTCTAAATCAATATCCTCCAAAGCCATTCGTTATGCCGCAATGGGATTTGTCCTTGGTCCTGACTTTCCTTATGGGGTCCCCTTTTGAACCTATGCATTCTTGCCCCTTGAGGTATTTGGTTTTAAAAACAGTCTTCCTGATAGCTATAACATCAGCAAGGAGAGTGAGTGAGTTGCAGGCCTTATCAGTAAAGCCCCCTTATACAACTTTTTATGGGGATAAGGTGGTGTTGCTTTCCTCCCGAAGGTTGTTTCACCCTTCCATTTGGCTCAGGCAATTACTTTGTCCACGTTCTATCCTCCGCCTCATCCTTCCAAAGAGGAAGAAAGACTGCACCGTCTGGATCCAAAGAGAGCGTTGATCTTCTTTATTGATAGAACAAAGGATTTCAGGCTGGAGGATCAGTTGTTTATTGGATACGTGGGCAAGAGGAGAGGAAAGGCAGTCCACAAGAGAACACTATCCAGGTGGGTTGTTCTTTGCATTAAAATATGTTACTCTTTGGCAAAGAAGGATCCTCCTGAGGGCATTAGAGCTCATTCCACCAGAGCTAAGTCGGCCACTTCGGCCTTGGCCAGGGGTGTTCCTGTGGTCGACATCTGCAAGGCCGCAACTTGGTCGTCCCTTCACACTTTTGCAAAACATTACTGTTTGGATTCTGAGGTTAGAAGGGACGGCCATTTTGCACGGTCAGTGCTGCAGGATTTCTTGGTTTGACCATTTAGGCACCCACCGCCGGGCGTGGTACTGCTTTGGGACTCTATTCATGAGGTGAGGAATCCACAGGTAGTTTTATCCATCAGAAGAACGAGTTACTTACCTTCGGTAACGACTTTTCTGGTGGATACATTAGCTACCTGTGGATTCCTCACGGTCCCACCCGCCTCCCCGTTGCCTTTCTGGTCTTGCCAAGTAATCCTTGAGTGCGCTCCTCTTGGTCTTTGAGGGTGCAATAGATGTGTATATAATATATATTTATATATATGTATATATGTATATATCTTTGTATATATACTTGGTGTGTGTATATATTTTAAAAGAGAAAGTTTTATATATATATTTATATAAAAAGATTTACAGTTATTCATACAATGTTGTGTGTTTTTGCAATATAATGGGATGTTGCCTTGCTCTTTCATTGCATTGCCTGGTTGTTCTCATGCACGTAAAAAATGATTGGTACTGACGTCCGCACGTCGTCGAGGACCTCTTATTGCCTGTATGACGTCAGACGGCGTCGCGTGGGCTAGAGTGACGTCCTCGTCGACGTGCAGAGACTAGTAAGAAGATTTCCGTCGAATGCTGGCGCCATGGGAGTATTCATGAGGTGAGGAATCCACAGGTAGCTAATGTATCCACCAGAAAAGTCGTTACCGAAGGTAAGTAACTCGTTCTTCTGGTACAAACCTCAGAGCCCTCAACTCGCGATGAAACTGTGTCACAAATTATGAAAGCGGGTGGTATAATATGTATATCCTTTTCTGATAGGTTCCTGCTTAGGAGTACATAGAACACATAGTGCCATTAATTGCTATCAAATAATTCAACATCCTGATAAATGTGCTTAACTACATATAGCAACCAGAAAGCGCAGAAACATACTGACTTCCCGTATTTGAAAGGCTATTAATGTGGATCCTTGTTATCTTTTAAATCATGTAGTTCGGGGGACAATCTTAAAGAGTTGTTTAGTAGACCTTAACCAACTTTAATAGAACTAGGATAGGGTAACATTGGAAGACACCATAAATACATCGTTACAGGTGCACCTAATGCTAGATAGGGGGCTCGAGGATGAAGCATGCCACTATAAGTGAGCGAGACCTTACATTCTTTGTTACAGATGCACAAGTTATGGGACCGACTCCAAATATACCAGGGAATTCCCTGCTCTGAAGATGTATACGTCTAATATGTGGGTTACATTCTTCAATGTTGATGACAGATATCAGTCGCATCGATCATGGTTGAGACATGTCAGCAAGGGCCCTTCTCCAGCCACACTGTCCCAGGCGAACAATGGGGTCAATACCAGGGTCCTAGTTCACACACAGCACATATATGAGGACAGACAAGGATCACAGTTATTTGGTTCTGCCCACCTCATATCCTGTTATGGGGGGGGGGGGCACCTTCAGTGGGGTTGAGGGTTCCTTTTGGGTGTATCTACTTCCATCATGCACGAGAAAGGATGCCTCCTAATAAAGGATGGAGCCACTCTGTGGGCTCATTAATTGTTGAATCTTGTTGTGAAAAAACACAAAGAAGATAACGGGCTGGGCACAACTTTTTTCAAGCTATTCTTTCGAGTCCATCTCAACACCTTTATATTGCTCTTCTCTTTTTTGTGCCACTCTGTCTTGCTCCCTGCCATCATTGTACGTGTCTTTCTCTTCCAGGGGATCCTCATCAAAGTCATAAACATTGAATATTCCCGCCCCCGTGCGGGGACCCCGGAGCATATATAAAATACACACATATAATACATGTGTAACAAACAGTCATGCAGGCTATCATGTTAAAAACAGGCTAAAATGCTTTATTTCTATGAAGTTTTTTTTTTTTTTTTTTTTTATATAATAAAGACTACAATAGAGCATAAATATCTACCCAAGCTCCTAAAACTAGGCTTAGGGAAGTAAGCAGCAGCAAACTCTAGAGAAAAAATAGAAAAAACTGCATTGAAAAACAATGAAGCATTCTTAGCCAATAGGCTGCATGCAGGTTAACACAGGAGAACCATAAAAACTTTGGCACCGTGCCTTTAAGACCCTGAGCACCTCCAGTATCCCACCATGCCTCAGGGGTGAAGGAAAGGTGACAGTTGGTTCACAGTTAGGTCAGTTCTTTTTTACAGTGACAATCTGTGTCACTTCCCAGACAACCAGAAGGCCATTCTCCGGAGAGAATGGCTCGGTCGACGTCAGCAGGTAGGAAAGTACCTGTTTGTTCACCGTCGACGTCGTCGCTACCACCGTCTCACCGGCATATATCGCTGTCGATGGCGACACACCCGACGTCGAAGGAAACGGCGTCGAGGGAACATCAGCGCAGGGGCAGGTCTCCGTCAACGGCAGCCCGCCGATCGACGTCGAGCCATCGCCGGCGTGCCCGGTCGCCGCCAAAGGCTGTGCGCCCCCGACGTCAGGACACACGACGTCAAAATCACCACGACGGCACAAGAGACATCCGCCGTCGACCTCCCACCGCTCCACGTCGAGGCACACGACTGCGAGCAGGTCGAGGTCCAAGGATCGCCGTTCGACGTCAAGGCACTCTGCGTCGAGGCACTCAACGTCGAGGCAAGAGCAACCGGCTGGGCGCCCTTCGACGTCGAAACAGCCATCGACGTCGACTCAGGTTTTACCTGTCTCACAGGGAGCAGAACATCGCCCCACGCCAGACAAGGCGCCATCTCCAATGGTCTCCATACCGAGCGACTCTTCTCGGTCAAGAGCGGCATCTTCTGGGAATGTCTCGCCCATCAATCTATCTCCGAGATGGCTGGAGAGCCTTAACAGACCAGCGGCCTCCCCAGATTTGCAATATTTGCGAATGTATTCACCTACTGCCTCCCTGCCAAGAACGCCATCACCGACAGCCAGGGCAGAACGGGCTCGTTCTGCTCCTCGCCAACCGACAGCGAGGCCTAGGCGCTCTGCTACAGCGTCTCGCAGCAGGTGTCGCTCTCAACGAAGATCCAGGTCTCGGTCAAGAAGAAGATCACCCTCTTGGTCTTCATCAGGTTCATCTGTCGGGCGTTACTCACCCACCCTAACAGATTCACCACCTGCTAGAGTCTCACCGGTGAATGACATTACCACGTTCAACGAGGTGCTGCTAAGAGGAGCGCAGAAAGTCAACATAGAGGTTCCAGAACCATCTACCTCCTCATCGGTCATCTTTGAGACTCTGCAACAGAGATCAGCGTCGAAAAAGTTGCTGCCTCTAGTGCCTGGTTTGTTGCAGCCAACCATGGACACTTTTCTGGCCCCAGCCTCGCTTAAGTCTGCCCTGGCTAGGATTCTCAAAAAATACAAGGCTCCCGAACAGGACCCTTTGTTCCTCAGGAAGGATCCGCCACCGGACTCGGTTATAATAGCTGCCGCCCGAAAGACCCACTCAGTGGCATCTTCATCCACGGTACCCCCGGATAAAGAGAGCAGGCATCTAGACTCTCTGGGGAGAAAGATATGCGGGACGGCGGCTTCGGCAATGAAAGTCTCCAGTGCGTCTGCGCTCCTGGGCAAGTATGATCGTTCTCTGTGGGACTCTCTCAGTAGATTCACAGAAAAATTGCCCAGAGAGGACAGACAAGATTTCCAGGAGATACTACAAGAAGGATGCCTGGTATCCAACCAGGTTATCAGCGCGGCAGCAGACGGGGCGGATTTGGCTGCTCCTGGGTACACACATGGAATCTGTGCAAGGAGATCTTCCTGGCTGAGGCTCACTGGTTTGAAACAGGAAGCACAACAACGCATCCTGAATCTCCCATTTGCCGGGAACTCTCTATTCGGTGCCCATGCAGACGAAGAGATGGCCCGCATGAAGACCGAGGTGGATACCATGAGGGCGGTGGGCCTGGAAAGAAAGAAAGAAAGATTTCAGGCGGAGGTACAGGCCGTATGACAGGCGCCCTTTCCAGCAGAGGGTTCAAACCCCTCATTGGTCGCAAAGGTCACAGCAACGACAGGGACGCCCTCTTTTTCAACGGAGAAACACAAGGGAGCGAGGGTCAAGTAGACGTCAACAGTCCACTCCGAAAGCACCCACCAAGCAATGAAATCTCGCTTCCCTCGGCACTGTACACCACTCCGGTGGGGGAAGTATTACAGCTTATCTTCACGAGTGGCACTCTATCACAAGAGACAAATGGGTGCTCAATATTGTCGAACATGGCTATTCTCTTCTTTTCAAACAGCCTCCACCACGCTTGCCACCAACCAAAGACAATCCATCTCATCTCAGCTTGCTACGCAAGGAGGCTCTCACCCTCCTAAAAAAGAATGCCATAGAAAAGGTTCCACCTGCACACAGAAGACAGGGGGTCTACTCCCGTTACTTTCTGGTGGCGAAGAAGGGTTGAGAGTGCGTTTTCAGGCCAATTCTGGACCTACGGCTGCTGAACAAATACATAAGGAAGCAGAAGTTCAGAATGCTAGCGCTTCACCAGATTTTCCCTCAACTGCATCAGGGAGACTGGATGTGCTCCATCGACCTGCAGGATGCGTACTTTCACATCCCAATAGCTCCCAAACATCGAAAATTCCTGCGCTTCCGAGTAGCGTTACAGCATTACCAGTTCAGAGTTCTACCCTTTGGCCTGAAATCTGCCCCAAGAGTTTTCTCGAAATGTATGGCAGTGGTGGCGGTGCATCTTCGAAGACAAAGGATATACATATATCCATACCTAGACGACTGGCTACTGAAGGCTTCTTCTCTGGAGCAGGCGAGAAGCCATCGGGACATTGTACTAGGAGTTTGCGAAGCTCTAGGTCTTCAGGTCAATTACCAGAAGTCAACCTTGATTCCAACACAGAATCTTCACTACCTAGGAGCTATCATAAACACAGAACTCCAAAAAGTGTATCCTTCGGAGGAACGACTATCCTCAATAGACAGGAAGTGTCAGGACCTGTTGAGAGCCAACGCACCTACGGCACGTCAGGTGACATCGCTGCTGGGCTCCATGGCATAATGCATTTTTATTGTCCCAAATGCCAGACTCCACATGAGACCCCTCCAAGAGGCATTGGAGACCAACTGGAGCCAGAGAACAGGTCGCTGGGAGGACACGGTGCAGCTACCGGCGGTAGCACTTCAGTCATTGAGATGGTGGATGCACAGACCTCACCTGTCAGTGGGTGCTCCGTTTCACCAGGTGCTTCCATCCGACACCCTAGTAACGGATGCGTCTCTTCAGGGATGGGGGGCTCATCTGGGTCCCTTTCAAGCGCAGGGTCTGTGGTCAGACAAGGAAAAGCAGTACCACATCAATCTGCTAGAACTCAGAGCGGTCCATCTGGCTCTCAAGTCTTTCATGCCACTAATTCAGGGGAAAACGCTCTTGATACAGACGGACAATACAACCACGATGTATTACTTGAACAAACAGGGAGGAACGAGGTCCCTACCCCTATCGCGAGAGTCCCAAGCGATATGGCATTGGCTCCTGGCCAGAGGAATGTCAATTACAGCGGTTCACCTGCCAGGTCAGCAAAACGTGGAAGCAGATTTTCTGAGCAGACACCTAGAGGACGCTCACGATTGGGTCCTACACGGCAAAGTCGCAGAATACATCTTCGCGCAATGGGGTCGGCCTCAACTGGATCTCTTCGCAGACGAAGTAAACAAGAAATGCCCAGACTTCGCATCCAGGTTCTACCGTCCGGGATCTCGAGGAAATGCCCTGTTGATCGACTGGTCAGGGATATTTCTCTACGCTTTTCCGCCGATTCCCCTCATTCCGGCAGTGATCAGCAAACTTTACGGATCCAGGACCAGAATGATTCTTATAGCACCACAATGGCCCGACAATTCTGGTACATGGATCTCCTCAACCTGTCGGAATAACCTCACAGGAGGCTGCCGTGCAGACCGGATCTTCTGAGCAGAATGGAGGGCAGGATTCTACATCCCAACCTACCCTCTCTGAGCTTAACAGCATGGCTCCTGAATTCCTGCAGTATGGGCACCTAGGGCTCTCGCAGGAGGGCATGAACATCTTGAAAGAGTCCAAACGGCCTTCCACGCGGCGTTCTTACGCTTTTAAGTGGAAGAGATTTTACATATGGTGCTGTCAGCAAGGTCATAATCCCATACGGGCGCAGGAGGATGTCATACTGTCCTATTTGCTTCATCTAGCGAAGTCCGGTCTGCAGGTATCCTCTATTAAGGTACATTTGTCTGCTATTACAGCCTATCGCAAGTCGCCTTCTCAGGAATCCTTCTTTACAAAACCTGTAGTCAAGGATTTCTTAGAAGGTTTGAAGAAAGTTTTTCCGCCCATTCGGAGACCTTCTCCTCCATGGGAACTGAACATAGTCTTGGCAAAACTTATGGGCCCTCCTTTTGAGCCTATACATAAGGCCTCCTTACAACACCTTACGTGGAAGACGGCTTTTCTAGTGGCCATTACTTCAGCGAGGAGGGTCAGTGAAATTCAGGCCTTGTCTTCAAAAGAACCGTACACGGTTTTTCATGACAATAGAGTGGTTCTACGAACTCATCTATCTTTCCTTCCGAAGGTGGTGTCAGAATTCCATATCAATCAGACCATATCTTTACCGACGTTCTTTCCCAATCCGGAGACTCCGGCAGAGAAAGCATTGCACTCATTAGACTTGAAAAGAGTGCTGAAATTTTATCTGGACAAGACAAAATCGATTAGACACTCTAACCGCTTGTTTGTAAACTATGGTCATTTGAGGACAGGAGAGGCAGCATCTAAGCGAACAATATCAAGATGGATAGTTTCTTGTATTGTTAATACTTACCAGCTAGCTAATAAACAATTACTAGCACGGCCTAGAGCGCATTCCACAAGGGGAAAAGCGGCTACTGCTGCCCTCCTTAACAATGTTCCGATATCTGAGATTTGTGAGGCTGCTACATGGAAGTCTGTCCATACGTTTACTAGACATTACTGTTTAGACTCCGATGCAAGAGCGATGCCCAAGTGGGGCAGGCCTCTCTAAGAAATCTATTTGCGTAAGACATATCTATTCCTGCACTTCTATCGGACAGTCCGCTGGATTTAGGGATGGGCTTGCTAATCTATTCAATGTTTATGACTATTGATGAGGATCCCCTGGAAGAGAAGGATAAGTTACTTACCTGTAAATCCTAGTTCTCTTCCAGGGGTATCCTCATCAAAGTCATAAACAACCCACCCTCCTCCCCGGACGCATGTCTCCTAGAAGTGCAGGAAAGACTGTATTTTGAATCAGTTATGCATATTGTCACCGTAAAAAGAACTGACCTAACTGTGAACCAACTGTCACCTTTCCTTCACCCCTGAGGCATGGTGGGATACTGGAGGTGCTCAGGGTCTTAAAGGCACGGTGCCAAAGTTTTTATGGTTCTCCTGTGTTAACCTGCATGCAGCCTATTGGCTAAGAATGCTTCATTGTTTTTCAATGCAGTTTTTTCTATTTTTTTCTCTAGAGTTTGCTGCTGCTTACTTCCCTAAGCCTAGTTTTAGGAGCTTGGGTAGATATTTATGCTCTATTGTAGTCTTTATTATATAAAAAAAAAAAACTTCATAGAAATAAAGCATTTTAGCCTGTTTTTAACATGATAGCCTGCATGACTGTTTGTTACACATGTATTATATGTGTGTATTTTATATATGCTCCGGGGTCCCCGCACAGGGGCGGGAATATTCAATGTTTATGACTTTGATGAGGATACCCCTGGAAGAGAACTAGGATTTACAGGTAAGTAACTTATCCTTCTCCCCCTTCTCTGTTTCTCTCTTGCATTCTCTGTACCCCTCTCTCTCTCTTCCACTATGACTCCAATTGCCTTTTATGCACCACTCCACTTATTTGTCTTCACTGTCAGTTCTTCAAGCACCTAAAACTCTGCCCCTCACTTCACTAGTTTTACTGCCCTTTTCACAAGTGTTGCCTCCTGTGAGTAGGTTTTAGATTAACCTCTTCCTATTGTCTGTTTTTCCTCCAAACAGTAGTCTACTTCTTTCCAGTTTAACATGTTAAGTTGATAACTTCTCATACCATTGTTTTTAGGTGCTCCTCCATGCTTCTTGTGTGCCACCCTAACCCTACCACTTACACCTCTAGCCAGACCTTATCCTAACTGTAACCTTAGCGTTAACTCTAACCCTACCCGCTGCTCTACTTCGTTTCCAATCCCTTCTGTAACCATCATCTTAACCTTAACGAGTAATTCTTCCTTTAATCATATCCCTAAGCCAATACCTGGCCACAAATGTACCCAAAACCTATCCCTTCCCCAAACTTATTTCCTAACCCTATCCTTTCCCCTACCCCTTCCGCTAACCCTAGCTCGGACTAAAACTCTTATTTTGATGGATATTTCTACCTGCAGATTACTCCCCATTCGAAACCTCACATGTACCAAACTGGACCTCAATAACTTGGAGCAACTCTTTTGCGGAGTAGATGGCACCATAAGCTTCAATCACAGCTCTGACCTTTCCCGAGCATAATGACAAGGAACCTCTTATAGGAGCCACGTCTGCACACTGAAATCAGCTCCTTTTTGTATGTAACCTTTGACGCGGACCCTGAGCTCCAGTCATATCAATTTAGTTTATTTATACAGCATTTTGCCATCCAAATTGTCCTGGCAGTATACGAAGTATGTCACCACTGAAGAACTACAGGCTTCAAATTGTTTTATGCATGTCAGAGCACATGTTGCCATGGTCTCACACAACGTCTGACTGTTGTATGGAGGCCAAACATCAAGCCCTATGACACATGCTTCCTGATGAACCTGTAGGCCATTGGGGACTGAGAGGCCAAACTGTAGAAGGCTCAACACAAGAAACTAGGCTTGTTAGTGTTGAGGTTGATCTCATCAGGTAAGTGAAAGTCAAAGAAAAGGCTTTCAGAAAAAAAGCAAAGGAAACACAAATGAGATTCCTCAGCTTCTGGATACTCCTGTTCAGGGGATAGGCCATGTAATCAGCATCTACAAGCTTGGGCCTTGGCTTTGTCGTCCTTTTTGGAGCCCATTGTAATTTTAGATCCGTTGTGCCTGGAGTTCCTTTGGTGATCGTTCATTCCACAGCAGGGGCCAGCCTTCACAGAGGCTATATTTCAAATATTCAGCATGTTCCAACTTCATTCCGATGAGCCTTATGGTACCACAAAGCCTTTAGGACATTCATTAGTTCTGCTGGTGGGTCCTTAACCGGCACTGGATGATTTTGCTTAGAGTCCCCCAAGTTCACCTTCAGTTCCAGGCCATGCTTCTACTGTAGCCTTCTCACCAGTACCAGCATTAGCTTCAGCAACATCGATACTGAACCCATGGGCCCCAAGATCGAAACCTTTATCAGAGAGTGTCCACTACATATAGCACTGTAGTATTACTAAAGTGGAGACCTGTTCAGAAGGTGAATTACCGCAGCTCCACTTTCTCAATGTCAGTGTTTTCCTAGAACAGAGGCACATTTCGGCACTGATTCTGAAGCAATTCAGATGTCTCAGTTTCACATGATAAGAATGATGAAGAAGAACCAGACAACCTACTTCCACCAAACTATATTGATGCTTGCCCGTCCTAAGAGTGCATCTTTTGCAGTAGTCCTTTGTAGAGATGTGGAGGTATTGGGAATTCCTGTCCCGTCCGAACAGATGAAAGCCAATTTTCTTAATGAATTCCTCCAGCCTGGCCCTTCTACCACTGAGTCTCTTTTACCTTTTAAGGAGGCACCATTGAATCCAACATGGCAGTTTGGTCTGAGCCCAACTTAGCCCCAGACGTTAGCCTGCCTATTGCCAGATATCACAGGCCAGCACCTGGAGACCCAATGTTTCTGACAAAGCATCCTACACCTGAAAGTCTATTGGTGTAAGGTTTTATTTGCAAGGTAAGTCCTAATTTTTTCCTTTCAACTGCTCAAGACAAGGAGTCGCAACAGATTAATGCAATGGACAAGAAAGCCTTTTTGTCAGGGAATTTGACACTGTGTTCCTCTTTGACAGAATCTCCTGTGCCATCTCCCAATGTTACTGTAAGACGTTCCTGTGTCCTCTGCACAAACAGTACAGGATGGGTAGACGCAGTTAAACAAATCTTGTGGCCTCGCCTGTGTGATGGGAACCTGTATTTATCACTTGCAAACAGGCCTGGACGTGCTTCATAGGAGTTTTTGGGAGACATCCAGGCTCCCTTGATGGATATTTCGATCATGAGACCCCCGCTCTTTGTTGAAGAAACTGATTCTGCCATCGAAAAATTGAAGAGTAGTGGTGCTACAGCATGTACTGTGGGTTGGCCTTCCCAGGACATCAGTTCCATAAGTAATATTGGAAATCTCACGGTTAATCCAGGAGCCTTATCTGCCATCAGCAATGACAGGCTATCCAGCAGCCAGCAAATAACCAGTTAGACCCATAATATGTCCTTAACTTCTCTGTTGATGTAACTAAGGAGTACTGCATTGATGATCAGCTCTTTGCTGGTTTTACCCATGCAAAGAAAGAAAAGGCAGTCCAGAAGAGAAGCTTATTTCATGGGATTGTCCTTTCCATCAAACTGTGTTCGGCGACCTGATAGTCTCAGGACTCATTCCATCGAAGTGATGTCTGAAACCATGGGTAATCCGGGGTGTTCCCATATTGGACATCTGCCAGCCAGTATGTGGTCTTTCATCCATACTTTCATCAGCCAGTATTCTATTGATTCTCAGGTCCGCATAGAGGGTCATTTTTTCTTTTTTGTCCAGCAGGCCTTCCTGGTGTAAGTCGATTCTGCAGATCCACTGGTTTAATGCTGATTAAGGAGGCTTTGAATATGTGGGTAGCAGGAGCCACCTGAAAATTAAGGTACTTATCTGGGCAATTGATTTTTTTCTGGTGGATACTCTAGCTAATCACATTACTCACAGTCCACCCCCTTTTTTCCTTGTTCTGTGATAGACTTTCAGGGATTAATAAGGTCCCAAGTTCAATTCGCTCACCACCATTTATTACATTAATCACGTCAATCATGTTTCTGCATCTGGAGGCATAGGAAAAACGAGAAAAACTGATGTCAGCAGCCAAAATTGGAGCCTCTACGTTGCTCTGTGTTGTGATGTCTGAGGCACAACGGAGCAGTGATGGAAGCCAATGACATCACCTACCGGTATGCAGGAGCTGTTGATACCGTCTGATGTCCAAGAGGATTATGAAGGTGAAGAAGAATCCTGGAGTAGAGTATCCACTTATGGTAAGTAACTTATTCCACTAACTCAAATCCAACCACTTCCGCTAAGCTTACTTTAATCCTTATACTAACTCTAACCTGAACTCCCACTCTAGCCCTAACCAAACCCTTCCCTTTTCCTGACCCCTGCTCTTCCCCTAACACACTTCCGCGAACCCTATCTTTAGTCTTCCTCACCATCAGACCAGCCATCATCAACCATAATTTTCTAACACCAACCCATATCCTAACTTACATTCTCCCTCGCTTAACATCTAGTTCTTTGCTCCATTCGATTTCTCATCGTAATCCCAAACCACTTCTAATGCGATTTTTATACTTTTTTCTCTTTTGAATATATTGGGTGCATGTATTTCTTATAGAACTGCATTTATCTTAAATGACAGATGATATTATGGTACGCTGTCTCTATAGCTGCTATGTCAGATTACTAGTTCCTAGTTTGAACATTTCAAAGTCATCATTTGTCTTCTTTTTTACTGTAGATCATGGCAGCACACGTTCCTATTGCCCCGGGACATTTGCAGATGCTGCGGCGAGGTACTAAGTACTTCACTGGGCTCGATGAGACACTCTTCAACAACATCACAGCTTGTAAAGCACTTGTGAGATGCCTACGCAGCTGCTACGGACCAAGGGGCAGCAACAAGCTAGTGGTAAATCACTTGGGGAAGGTTTTTCTCACATCTGACGCAGCAACCATACTGAAGGAGTTGGAGATTGAGAATCCAGCAGCCAGGCTGCTGCGAACAGCATCCGAATCACAAGAGCAAGAAGTGGGTGATGGTACTAACTTTGTCGTTCTTTTGGCTGGAAGCCTTCTGGAAAATGCAGAGGGGCTGCTAAGGCTTGGCTTGCCTGTATCTGATGTCATTACTGGGTATGAGATGGCCTCCAAGAAAGTTCTGAAAATCCTGAAGAACCTCTGCTGCTCATCTGTGGAGAACATCAGAGATGTGGCCCAAACTGCCCGGGGTCTTCAAACCGTGATTGGCAGCAAACTGACTGGTTATGAAGAATTTCTGGCTAAGCTGGTGGCAGAAAGCTGCATTTCTGTGCTGACCCCAGAGGGGCAGTTCAATGCAGACAATGTCAGGGTCTGTAAGATCATCGGAGCCAGCATCCTCCACTCTTCTCTGCTGGAAGGCATGGTCTTTAAAAGGAAGGCAGAGGGCTGTGTCACTAGTGTTATGGATGCCAAAGTTGCTATCTACTCTTGCGGTTTCGGCATGATGAACACCGAGACCGCAGGCACGGTACTACTGGAGAGTGCTGCCGACCTCATGAACTTTGGCAATTGTCAAGAAAACCTTATGGAAACCCGGGTGCTGTCTATCCTCAAGACTGGAGTTAATGTAGTTGTAGTAGCTGGCAAAGTGGAAGATCTGGCACTCTATTATGCTGACAGATATAAACTGATGGTGGTTAGGATGACATCCAGATATGACATGAGACACCTAGCAAAGGCAACTGGGGCCACCATACTCATGACTCTAGTCCCTCCGCTAATTGAAGACATTGGTCATTGTGATCAAGTTTACTTGGACGAAATTGGCGACACTCAAGTTGTAATCTTCAAGAAGCAGAAAAACTGTAGTTCTGTTACCACCATTATCCTCCGTGGATCTACAGAGGAGTTACTCAGTAATGTTGAACAAGGGGTGACCAATGCAGTTAAAGTTTACCAAGTCCTCACCATGAACGCAACTCTGGTTCCGGGAGCAGGAGCCACAGAAATAGAACTGTGCGTCAAGCTCCGCTTTCTTGGCGTAACTCACCCGGGTACAGAGCACTATGGTATACTGGAGTTTGCCCATGCCCTAGAGTCCCTTCCAAGGGCACTTGCTGAGAATGCTGGGCTCAATGTAAATGAGGCCATGGCTAGACTGAAGGCTGTACACCAGCTTCAGGCTCCGAATGTTGGCTTCAACCTTGTAGGAGATGGCCCTGACACAGTTGATGCAGCCAAAGCGGGCATCCTCGACTCTTTCCTAGTTAAGCATTGGGGCATCAAACTGGCCACCAACGTTGCAGTCACCCTTCTTGGCATCAGCCACATTGTGATGGCCAAGAAAAGTGGGGGGCCCAAGCCCAGAGGTGAAAATCCGAACTGGGATCTAGAGCCTGATATGATAGACTGATTCAAGATGGCACCCCTTGCAGTTGGGCTGTGTTTTAACAACAGAACAAATGCAAGGACACCCACACACAGATGGAAAATGTTGACTTAACAAATGGTGTCTATTAGTCACAGTTTTATTTTCTATATAATGTACTTTTTACTGCATTTATGTTGTTTTCTGGGGCGAAGTTGAGGTCGAACAGATTGAGAGTCGGGGATGACAGATAATGGCTTTATATGCCGTAGGATACACTGATTTACCTCGAAAGAACTGGACAATTTGATCTGCAACAACATTTTACCAATATATGACACTCAAAAGATTTGCTTTACTGGTTAATTGGGGACACAACATTTTAAAGCATTACATTTTAGCTACTTTTAGGCCTTCTACAAGTACCATCATGCAACTGGTTTAAAAAAAAAAAACTTGCCTAGAGAGTAACCACTGTTCTGAAGCAACATATTAAGCATAGGAGCACTAACAGAATATTATCTGCCATGCTGCCAGTACCTTTCTGTTCCTGCTGAATACATCACGTATAGGCAACCAAACAAAATTCCGGACCCCATCAATTCATCTCTTCACTGAACCCACTGAAAGCAAAAATTATAACAGACTAGAGATCCGTGAGAAGAATCATTTCACCCCAAGTCCAGAACCCCAATAACAGCTGCACCGACAGTGGCCGCTCAGCGTAAAACTCTGTATGCCTTTTGCCTCTTACACTTGTTTACGTTCTTGACTTTAAATTTAAATGTTATGTTGCGCTAGCAACATGCACATCACAGGTGTTATTTGGTTGCGCGCTGAAAAAGCAATGTTTTACCATTGAAAATAAGAGTATAATGAATAAAGTCATTCAGAAGCACTCCTCCATATCTGTTGTGTATTTTGTAATGGTGCAAATGATTTACAAAGGACTGGGGCATATATCAAGCCGCACCTGTCACTGTAGAAAAAATAAGTAATCACTAAAGGTGCATTGGAATAAGAGGTCAGTCTTTTTCACCCCTTAACCTCTTAGCTGCTGGGCCTTTCTCCCCCCGTGCTGAACCCTTTTTTGGCTATTTGGGGTAGTTCGCGCTTAGGCCTTCATAACTTTTTGTCCACATAAGCTATCCACGCCAAATTTGCGTCCTTTTTTTCCAACATCCTAGGGATTCTAATGGTAACCAGAGTTTGTGGTTTCCCCTGGAGGAGACCAAGAAATTAGTCAAACTACAGTGAAAATTTCGTTTTTTCCAAAAAAATGGGGGAAAAAGGGCTCCCGAAGAAGGCTTGTGGTTTTTTCCCTGAAAATGCCATCAACAAAGGGTTTCTGGTGCTGAAATCACCATCTTCCCACCTTTCAGGAACGGGCAGACTTGAATCAGAAAACCACATTTTTCAACACAAATTTGGCATTTTACTGGGACATACCCCATTTTTACTATTTTTGGTGCTTTCAGCCTCCTTCCAGTTAGTGACAGGAATGGGTGTGACACCAATGCTGGATCCCGGAAAGCTAAACATTTCTGAAAGCTAGACAAAATTCAGAATTCAGCAAGGGGTCATTTGTGTAGATCCTACAAGGTTTTCCTACAGAAAATAACAGCTGAAATAAAATAATATTGAAATTGAGCTGAAAACAACAGCCATTTTTCTTTATGTTTTACTCTGTAACTTTTTCCTGCGATGTCAGATTTCTGAAAGCAATATACCGTTTTGTCTGCTGGACTCTTCTGGTTGCGGGATATAAAGGGCTTGTAGGTTCATCAAGAACCCTAGGTACCCAGAGCCAATAAATGAGCTGCACTCTGCAGTTGGTTTTCATTCTATACTGGGTATACAGCAATTCATTTGCTGAAATATTAAGAGTGAAAAATAGGTATCAAGAAAACGTTTGCATTTCCAAAATGGGCTCAAGATAAGGTTTTGAGGAGCAGTGGTTATTTGCACATCTCTGAATTCTGTGGTGCCCATACTAGCATATGAATTGCAGGGCATTTCTCAAATAGACGTCTTTTTTACACACTCTCTTATATTTGGAAGGAAAAAATGTAGAGAAAGATAAGGGGCAATAACACTTGTTTTGCTATTCTATGTTCCCCCAAGTCTCCCGATAAAAATGATACCTCACTTGTGTGGGTAGGCCTGGCGCCCGCAACAGGAAATGCCCCAAAACACAACGTGGACACAATACATTTTTTTGACAGAAAACAGAGCTGTTTTTTGCAAAGCGCCTAGCTGTGTATTTTGGCCTCTAGCTCAGCCGGCACCTAGGGAAATCTACCAACCCTGTGCATTTTTGAAAACTAGAGACCTAGGGGAATCCAAGATGGGGTGACTTGTGGGGCTCTGACCAGGTTCTGTTACCCAGAATCCTTTGCAAACCTCAAAACCTGGCTAAAAAAACACGTTTGCCTCACATTTCACTGACACAAAGTTCTGAAATCTGAGAGGAGCCACAAATTTCCCTCCACCCAGCGTTCCCCCCAAGTCTCCCGATAAAAATGATACCTCACTTGTGTGGGTAGGCCTAGCGCCCGCGACAGGAAATGCCCCAAAACACAATGTGGACACATCACATTTTTTTACAGAAAACAGAGCTGTTTTTTGCAAAGTGCCTACCTGTAGATTTTGGCCTCTAGCTCAGCCAGCACATAGGGAAACCTACCAAACCTGTGCATTCTTGAAAACTAGAGACCTAGGGGAATCCAAGATGGGGTGACTTGTGGGGCTCTGACCAGGTTCTGTTACCCAGAATCCTTTGCAAACCTCAAAACGTGGCTAAAAAAACACGTTTTCCTCACATTTCAGGGACAGAAAGTTCTTGAATCTGAGAGCAGCCACACATTTCCTTCCACCCAGCGTTCCCCCAAGTCTCCCGATAAAAATGATACCTCACTTGTGTGGGGAGGCCTAGCGCCCGCGACAGGAAATACCCCAAAGTCTGAGTCCTTTATAGAGCCATTTGATTAGGTGTCTCCCATGTCCTATGATGTGCATTGTATAAATGAAATCATGGGTTGGGGGTTCTGTTCCATCTGGAGCCCAGCGGCCTTTGATGTAGTGTACTATGTTTGCATATAACAGAAATAGTGAGGTAGGCAAGTTGTGTTCATGAATGAAGTCCATATGTGTGAGTAATTGACGGTCTTTGAATAGCGCCCCAATAGTATCTACTCCCTCCTGTGTCCACACTTGTATCCGACTTTGTATTCCAAAATTCACGGTTATCCCCAGCACTGGAATATTTGAGGCATAGGGAACTGTGTCCGCGATCTGAGAGTAAGCCTCCAGTACTGCAGGGCCACTCGTAACAAGAGTGGTAGTCTCCCTGGGGGGCGGGATCCAGGACAGATCAGAGAATGGAGGCAGCCCCTATCGAACATTGATTGGGTGAACTCTATTTCATGTAAATTTCATACAGCCAACTAGTACGGGAGCCATTGAAGTTGACTTGTCACACAGTAGGCTTTAAAATCTGGCGCACCCATACCTCCCTGGTCTGCCGGCATCTGCAGTTTTACTAAGCTAATCCGGCATCTCCCCTTCTCCCAGATGAGGTCTATCAATCTAGAATGGAGTGTTATAAAGTAAGCATCAGGTACTCTCACCGGCATATTCATAAAGTAGTACAAGATACAGGGCAGCATTACCATTTTTGCCAGCGTTTTTTAATGAAAGTTCTTTATTTCCTGGATTGTATTTTCATCATAAAAAATTCCTTCAACAAGTAGCCAATGCGTTTCATCCTATTCAAGGACTTCTTCAGGGTTCCCATATGTGTATCTTCTCTCAATGTGTTTCTTCAGCTCGTACCCAAAGTAATTACATTCCACCCGTCTGCAATCATCAGGAGTGGAATACCCAAGGGAAGAGTGTAACCTGCAGTCTGCAAGCGTCCGTTCCCTCAATCTCACAGTTTTAATTTATGACTGTCATCCAAACTCTAAATCCGGTCCTACACTGATTTCAATTTGGGATCTGCTGTATAGCAAATAAGAACAGATCAGTGATAGTAAAACGTATTGGGAGTAATAATGATTTCTGATGGATATAACTACCTGTGGATTCCTCACCTAATGAATTCTCCCCATGCGCAGCATTCGACGGAAACTTCTCTCTCTAGCTCTGCACGTCGGCAAGGACGTCACAATTGCCCGACTCCACGCGGCTCCGCATTACGTCATCGTGTCAATAAGAGGTCCTCGCCGCCGTGCTGACGTCAGTTTCCTTTTTTCCGTGCCTTCGATAAGTTACTTTTCTGTTACCAGTACCGTTAGCTCTTCAGAAGGGATACTTTGTGTATTTCCAGGATGTCGGCTCTGAAAAAGTCAGGTTTCAAGCCCTGCAGGGAATGTGGAGGTCGCATGTCTGTGACTGATTCGCACAATGATTGTCTTTGGTGCCTCAGTTCCGACCACGACGTCCAAGAATGCGGATCCTGCCAAAAGATGAATCCGAAGGCATTGAAGGAACGCGAGGCGAAGCTTTTCTTGGCAAGGTTCAAGAAGGAGAGGAAGCAGCACTATCGGTCCTCTTCTGAAAAGTCATCCCATAAGAAGCGATGTCATCGTGACTCCAGAAGTCGGTCGGCGTCGAGGTCTCCATTGTCCCGGCGCTGCAAGTCTTGGGAAGTGAGTCAGACGATGTCCCCTCAACCTGCGATGCCGCAGACGTCCCCGGCGCCGTCAGTCTTTGAAGTTGTGGAGTCTCAAGGTCATCTGGCTTCGCCGGTGCATCCTGAACCTGAAGAGTCCAGCCCGGCACCGGCTCCACAGGCTTATCCTTCGTTCCCGGCTCCGGGTACGGATCCTGCGGCATTCCTTAATGCCATGTTCCAGATTTTTCAAAATATGGCTCTGGGAGGTGGTGGGCCAGCTGGCCCCACTTGTCCCCTGGCTTCCAGTCTCGGCGTTCCTGCTCCATATGAACCGACGCCGTTTATGCCATTTTGTTCGGCTGGAGATTCAAGTCAGGCCCCTCTGTCGACAGTGCAGACGTCGAGGGAGAGACCTTCGACGCCGGTGTCGAGGTGATGGAGCCAAGAGGTCGGATGTCGGCATCGGATGCGGGTGCCTTCTCCATGGTGCCGATGGATCCATCTGCGGCGTCTGGTGGATCCGGAGAACCTGTCATGACACCTTCCCGGCGCCATTCACTGACGTCGCTCCGCTCCATGTCGACGCCGGGACTAGAGGCCAAGTTGAGGTCACGTCGAAAAGCCCTTAGACTTTTAGAGGGGAGGGAATATCAGCAGCAGTTCCTCAAAGAAGGGGAGATCACTGATCCCCAGGGTGATTTCCCTGGGTTGGACACAGCAAGTGGTCTTGACACCTCTCCAGAGTATGACCTGGCCTCCCCGGGTGAATATACAGAGGAGGCAGCCTCTTACCACTCTGGGAGGCCACAGCATTTCTGGATCTTCCTTTACCGACGGCGCAGGTGAAGACCAACCTTTTGACTGAGGTTTTGCATCCTGCTACAGCCATGGCGGATCCTCTTCTACCATTTAATGAAGCCCTGATGGATCCGATCGAAGAGGTTTGGAAGAAGCCTGTTAACTCTTCGGCTGTTAGTAGGTCGTTGGCCAGGCGTTATAGATCTGCGCCTGGGGACCCAGAGTTTTTATCCAAATACCCTTAACCAAAGAGCTTGGTGGTGCAAGCATCCTGCTCTTTGAGGTCGGCCCCTGGTTAGTTTCCGGGAGTACCATCGGACCGGGAATCCAAGCGGATGGACCAATCGGCCAGGAAGGTGTTTTCTTCTTGCAGCATGGCTCTAAAATCTGCCAATGCAACATGTATTCTGGGCAGGTATATCCATGCCATAATGGATGCGACAAAGACTCTACTTCCGGACATGCCCCAGGACTTGCGTAGTCTTCTTTTGGACGCTCAGGTGGCAGCTACGCAGGTTATTCAGACAGGGCTGGATACCACAGACTCTATTGCAAGAGCCATGGGGAATTCCGTTGCCTCCAGACGGCATGCGTGGTTACGCACTTACGGATTTTCGACAGATGTCTACGTTGCTAGATCTGCCCTTTGATGGGGCAAAACTGTTTGGTTCAAAAGCGGACTCTGTGCTAGAGCTCTTTAAAGAATGTAGGGCCACGGCTAGATCTTTGGGTCTGCAGGCTGCTGCTACCCCATTTCGATCTTTTAGATGTCTGCGTGTTTTTGGAAGAGGTGCTTCCTTTCGTGGAAGATCACAGCAGCCGGGGCAGCAGTGCTCCAGCCTCCCTTATCGTTCATACAAGGGGCGGGGTACAGTCCGCACAAGAGGTGCCACCCAGCAGCAGCACCCTTCCTCTTCCTCTGGAGGGTTACCTCAAGGAAAGCAGCCCTAGTCCTCTCACCATTGTTTCTCATACCTCTCCGGTAGTGGGGAGGCTTTCACTTTTTCTCCCCATATGCGAGTCCATAAAAACAGACTCTTGGGTCATCAATTTGGTGAGGAAATGCCTCCTTGGCATGGTTACCCCCTGATGTTTTGCCTTTGCTGATGCCAAGTTATGATTTGAAAGTGTAATGAGGCCTGCTAATCAGGCCCCAGCACCAGTGTTCTTTCCCTAACCTGTACCTTTGTCTCCACAATTGGCACACCCTGGCATCCAGGTAAGTCCCTTGTAACTGGTACCCCTGGTACCAAGGGCCCTGATGCCAGGGAAGGTCTCGAAGAGCTGCAGCATGTCTTATGCCACCCTGGGGACCCCTCACTCAGCACAGACACACTGCTTGCCAGCTTGTGTGTGCTGGTGGGGAGAAACTGACTAAGTCTACATGGCACTGCCCTCAGGGTGCCATGCCAACCTTAAACTGCCTATGGCATAGATAAGTCACCCCTCTAGCAGGCCTTACAGCCCTAAGGCAGGGTGCACTATACCACAGGTGAGGGCATAGGTGCATGAGCACTATGCCCCTACAGTGTCTAAGCAAAACCTTAGACATTGTAAGTGCAGGGTAGCCATAAGAGTATATGTTCTGGGAGTCTGTCATACAGGAACTCCACAGCACCATAATGGCTACACTGAAAACTGGGAAGTTTGGTATCAAACTTCTCAGCACAATAAATGCACAATGATGCCAGTCTACATTTTATTGTAAAATACACCCAGAGGGCATCTTAGAGATGCAGGCAGGCAACGGGGGGGGCTCCTCAGGGTAGCCACCACCTGGACTAGGAAGAGCGAAACACCTTTCATTTAAAGTATTGTTTGTAAATCTTGAACCTGTGGTTCTTAAAATAAACGAAGAAAATATACCCGACTTCCAGTGTGGGCTTACTAGTTTTGCCAGCCTGACACACACTAGACATGTTGCTGGCCAGTTGCTGGCCACATGGGGAGAGTGGCTTTGTCACTCTGTGGCTAGTAACAAAGCCTGTACTGGGTGGAGGTGCTTCTCACCTCCCCCTGCAGGAACTGTAACACCTGCCTCAAAAGCACCCCCCCTTTGTTACAGCGCCACAGGGCATCCCAGCTAGTGGAGATGCCCGCCGCCTCCGGCCACGGCCCCACTTTTGGAGGCAAGGCTGGAGGAGATAATGAGAAAAACAAGGAGGAGTCACTGGCCAGTCAGGACAACCCCTAAGGTGTCCTGAGCTGAGGTGACTCTGACTTTTAGAAATCCTCCATTTTGCAGATGGAGGATTCCCCCAATAGGATTAGGGATGTGCCCCCCTCCCCTCAGGGAGGAGGAACAAAGAGGGTGTAGCCACCCTCAGGGCTAGTAGCCATTGGCTACTAACCTCCTAGACCTAAACACACCCCTAAATTGAGTATTTAGGGGCCCCCAGAACCTAGGAAGATAGATTCCTGCAACCTGAAGACAAAGAAGGACTGCTGACCTGAAGCCCTGCAGAGAAGACGGAGACACCAACTGCTTTGGCCCCAGCCCTACCGGCCTGTCTCCCCACTTCAAGAAAAACTGCAACAGCGACGCGTCCCACAGGGTCCAGCGACCTCTGAAGCCTCAGAGGACTACCCTGCATCTAAAAGGACCAAGAACTCCCAAGGACAGCGGCCCTGTTCCAAAGAAACTGCAACTTTGCAACAAAGAAGCAACTTTTAAAGACCACACGTTTCCCGCCGGAAGCGTGAGACTTTCCACTCTGCACCCGTCGCCCCCGGCTCGACCTGCGGAAAACCAACACTACAGAGAGGACTCACCGGCGACTGCGAGCCCGTGAGTAGCCAGAGTTGACCCCCCTGAGCCCCCACAGCGAAGCCTGCAGAGGGAATCCAGAGGCTCCCACTGACCGCGACTGCCTGCTTCAAAGAACCCGACGCCTGGGAAACACACTGCACCCGCAGCCCCCAGGACCTGAAGGATCTGAACTCCAGTGCAGGAGAGACCCCCCCAGGCGCGGCCCTCTTCCTAGCCCAGGTGGTGGCTACCCCGAGGAGCCCCCCCCCCCCCCCCCCCCCCCCATTGCCTGCCTGCATCGCTGAAGAGACCCCCGGGTCTCCCATTGAATCCTATTGCAAACCTGACGCCTGTTTGCACTCTGCACCCGGCCGCCCATGTGCCGCTGAGGGTGTACTTTTTGTGCCTACTTGTGTCCCCCCCGGTGCCCTACAAAACCCCCCTGGTCTGCCCTCCGAAGTTACGGGTACTTACCTGCTGGCAGACTGGAACCGGGGCACCCCTATTTCCATTGAAGCCTATGTGTTTTGGGCACCACTTTGATCTCTGCACCTGACCGGCCCTGAGCTGGTGTGGTAATTTTGGGGTTGCCTTGAACCCCCAACAGTGGGCTACCTTGGACCCAACTTTGAACCCTGTAAGTGCTTTACTTACCTGAAAAACTAACAAATACCTCCCCCAGGAACTGTTGAATTTTGCACTACGTGTCTTGTTTTAAAATAGCTTATTGCCATTTTTGCCAAAACTGTACACGCTATTGTCATGATTCAAAGTTCCTAAGATACCTGAGCGAAATACCTTTCATTTAAAGTATTGTTTGTAAATCTTGAACCTGTGGTTCTTAAAATAAACTAAGAAAATATATTTTTCTATATAAAAACCTATTGGCCTGGAATTGTCTTTGAGTGTGTGTTCCTCATTTATTGCCTGTGTGTGTACAACAAATGCTTAACACTACCCTCTGATAAACCTACTGCTCGACCACACTACCACAAAATAGAGCTTTAGAATTATCTCTTTTTGCCACTATCTTACCTCTAAGGGGAACCCTTGGACTCTGTGCACACTATTTCTTACTTTGAAATAGTATATACAGAGCCAACTTCCTACAGTTACGCCCTTCCCTTTCGGGAGATTCCGCCTCCCTTCCCTCCCCGTCCTTCCTTTTGTTCAGAAGATCATCTCCTGCTGTTACAACAGGAGGTTCTCTCCCTATTATTGAAGGGTGCAGTGGAGTTGGTTCCAGAGCACGAAAGGGGTCAGGGGTGTTTTTCCAGGTACTTCCTGATCCCCAAGAAGGATGGTCGTCTGAAGCCTATTTTGGACCTGAGGATTTTGAATTGGTTCCTCAAACAGGAGAAATTCAAAATGCTGACTCTATCACAGGTGCTTTTGGCGTTGGACAAGGAGGACTGGATGGTGTCGGTCGACTTGCAGGATGCGTACTTTCACATCCCTATACTCAAGTCGCATAGGAAGTATCTCCGGTTTGTGGTGGGGTCGCAACACTACCAGTTTGCGGTCCTTCCGTTTGGACTTACTTCAGCACCTCAAGTCTTCACAAAGGTGATGTTGGTGGTTGCAGCACATCTCAGGCGGAAAGGAATAGAGGTATTCCCTTACCTGGACGATTGGTTGATCAAAGCTAAGTCTCCAGAGTTGGTGCTGCATCACCTGCAGGTGACAACCCAGTTGCTGTTCGACCGGGGGTTTTCGGTAAACGTGCCCAATTCTCACCTGGAGCCCTCTCAATGCCTCCTGTTCATAGGAGCTGTACTGGATATAACATTGTATCGGGCCTACCCTCCGGCTCAGCGGATTTGGGACATTCAGGCGATGATTCCAATGTTTCTAAATGGAGCGGTTGTTCCGGTCCTCAAGGTCTTACGCCTGCTTGGTCTGTTTTCTTCTTGCATTCTGATGGTCACTCATGCGCGCTGGCATATGAGGGCTCTTCAGTGGTGCCTCTGCAGGCAGTGGTTTCAGCACAAAGGGGATCTCGAGGATTCAATAAGGATCTCCAGGGACACTGCAGCGGATCTCCAATGGTGGGCAGTGGACGGCCACCCTTCCCAAGGAAGGCTGTTCTCACTATCACCTCCAGTGGCCACAGTTGTAACGGATGCCTCCACTCTAGGGTGGGGTGCTCATTGGGGGGATCTGGAGATCAAGGGTCATGGGTCATCGGTGGAACAGATGTTTCATATCAATCTGTTGGAACTGCGGGCGATATGTCTGGCTCTCAAGGACTTCCTCCCTTCCCTTCACGGTCAGTCGGTTCAAGTCCTCCCAGACAACACTACCGTGATGTGGTACGTAAACAAGCAGGGAAGAGTAGGGTCATACCTTCTCTGCAGAGAGGCTCTGCAGCTCTGGTCCTGGGTTCAGGACCATCAGATTTGCTTGATAGCAAATCATTTGGCCGGGGTTCTGAACGTACGTACGTACGGACAGTCTCAGTCGGCGCTTCTTGGCCGATCACGAGTGGCGCCTCCATCCAGATCTAGTCCGGTACATCTTCGAGATGTGGGGGTCTCTGCAGGTAGATCTATTCGCCACATGGGAGAATGCACACTGCCTGTCATTCTGCAGTCTCCAGTATCCGTTGCAAGGAGCATTGGAGGACGCGTTTCAAATACCCTGGGGCGGCCAGTTGTTTTACGCGTTTTTCCCCCCCCATACCCTTGATTCCTCGGGTCCTGAGGAAGATTCGCCAAGATGGGGCCCAAGTCATCTTGGTGGCACCGGATTGGCCGAGAAGGGTGTGGTACACAGACCTTCTACAACTCTCAAAGTGCCCTCCGCTCCGTCTCCCTCTCAGGGCAGACCTCCTCTCGCAGTTGCAGGGGCAGGTTCTACACCCCCACCTCCAGAGCTTACACCTACATGCCTGGAGATTGAACGGGGCAACCGGAGTTCTTTTTCTCTCCCACCGGATGTAGTGGATGTTATTCTATCGTCCACTTGACACCCCACTAAATCCATTTATGCCAATAGGTGGGCTAAATTTGTTAGTTGGTGTGGAGAGAAGCAGAAAGATCCCTTGAAGGCCTACCTTTCCGATGTGTTGTTATTTGCCCTTACTTTGGCAAAGAGAGGCTGTTCAGTAGCTACAGTGAAAAGTTATTTGGCTGCTCTGTCGGCTTTTCTTTGTCTCCCCGATCAGCCCTCTTTATTCAAATCTCCGATTGTAAATAGGTTTATTAAGGGCTTACTTAATAAGTTTCCCCCCACGTCTTTTCACATGCCTCAGTGGGATTTACAGCTTGTGTTAACATTTCTGATGGGTTCACCGTTCGAACAATCTCCAGGTGGGTCATTCTTT
This sequence comes from Pleurodeles waltl, assembly GCF_031143425.1. NCBI lineage: Eukaryota > Metazoa > Chordata > Amphibia > Caudata > Salamandridae > Pleurodeles > Pleurodeles waltl. The sequence continues at coordinate 682,791,348 of NC_090451.1, read as the reverse complement.
GTATAAAGGTTTGCTACTCACTGGCAAAGAAAGTTCCTCCTGAGGGAATCAGTGCTCACTCCACCAGGGCTAAGTCAGCCACTTCGGCCCTGGCAAGGGGAGTCCTGGTGGCGGACATTTGTAAGGCGGCAACTTGGGCGTCCCTCCACACTTTCGCTAAGCATTACTGCTTGGATGGTGAGGTTCGGAGGGACGGCCATTTTGCGCGATCTGTTTTACAGGATTTCTTGGTGTAATCAGACGGGCACCCACCTCCAAGTGCGGTACTGCTTTGGGACTCTATCCATAAGATGAGGAATCCACAGGTAGTTTGTATCTATCAGAAGAACAAGTTACTTACCTTCGGTAACGCTTTTTCTGGTGGATACAATAGCTACCTGCGGATTCCTCACAGTCCCGCCCGCCTCCCCGTTGCCTGTCTGATTGCACTAGGATATGTGGTTGTATAGATATATGTATATATTGATATTTTTTCCTGTATATATATAAATGATGGTTTTTCATTATTTTGCATCATGAGGGTTTTATGTATATATGTGTTTATTGGAGTTATTGTGGAAGTAGGTTTGCCTCAAAGGCACGTTAAAAATGGGTGAAACTGACGTCAGCACGCCGACGAGGACCTCTTATTGGCACGGTGACATCAGACGGAGTCGCATGGAGCAGTGCAATTGTGATGTCCTCGTCGACGTGGAGAGCTAGGAAGAGAACTTTCCGTTGGATGCTGGCACAAGGATGACTTCATAAGGTGAGGAATCCACAGGTAGCTATTGTATCCACCAGAAAAAGCGTTACCGAAGGTAAGTAACTTGTTGGTTTGTTCACACATACCTCAGAGTGTACATTTTTTTAGGAGCGCCTTGGCAGTCAATGGGTTACTGGGTTCAGACTGTATCAATCAGAGCCTTTTACTGCTGGTATACTGGAGGGGGCGGGGGTAAACTTTCTGTTGAACCAATAACTGAGTAGTAGCTCCTGCACTTGACTCTTAGGATAGCGAAGTTGAGCAGTACAAGGCTTATTTGGGGTGGTGGAATGGGATTAGAGACTAAAAACTCCCAAAATAAATAGTACCACATAATTATTCAATGTCCAGCCAGCGTTTGTTCTTTTGAAGAAGTATTTTACTAACTTACACAAAACAAAACTCTGCACGTAATGTTCCAGAAACAACATAATATATTTGGTAAGAGTAATACCTTTCAGTAACTATAGGGAAATAGCCTATGCTGCTCCCATGGGGCTGCATCCGGGGGTACTCTATGCATTAGTTCAAGTTCCTTGGAGGGGCATGTTTTCTGGGAGTGCTGAGCAAGTTATGTCCTAGGTCAGAATATTTGTTCCCACATTGTTGGTGATCCTGTTCTCCCCTCCTGGTTTTCCTGGGTATGTTGCCTCAGTCTGTTGGCGATGTAGGGGGTGTCTTCGTTCTACTGATGGGTCCACACCAAGAACTCAGTTGGACACAGGTTTCTCAGCACCCTCGGTCCATGGAGGTACACAGTCCTGCTCACACCGTTGGGGTCACTTCATAATGTCTGGGCCTTGTCCTCACAACAGTGGACATCTTCAGTGCATCCCGCCTCTGCTCCTTCATTACCTCATGCAAGGATACCTCCAATACCCTTCCAGAGCAGTTGGTCAGCTCTTTCCTTTGAAGCAGGTTCTAGGCATCCCCTCTAACAATCTTGTCGAGGTTTCCCAGGTTCTGGTCCCAAACTTGGTAAGGGGAGATGGTGATGGATATCCCAAACCTGCAGCACAAAAGAATGGCTTGGTCACCATTGGTGTAAAGACTGTATAGTCTTGTGGAGACATTTTGCCACACAGGCTGGGGGTTTCTACCCCATCTTTATCCTAACATTACTACCAGACGTTGTGCATATCTGCTCTGTGACTGGTTCTTGGCAGTTCAACTCATTTGCTTATTCCATTCAGACTGGTCTTCGTTGCAAGGTGGTAGCTGGAGGGTGGGGTGAGCTAGAAATATCTAGGCAGGTGAAAAAAGATTAAACCAAAAACAAGGGTACGAAAACAAGAAAGGCTGTCCCACTTAAGATCTGGCTAGCATTACAGAGATCGAGGACAGGAAAAGGGAGAGGGGAAAACTAGCTTCAAAGTTTGCCTGTGTCCTCTCTCTTATACAGAGGATCCCTGTAATGGCCTGGAAGTGCACACCAAATCACATAGATACCACTTTTAGCAAATACAAAAGGGATTCCAGTGTCTGGTCAGAGGTCCAACATGGGGGGGCCAAATAACACTGTTGAAAGGGACTCGCAGGCAAATTTACAAAAAGATGGTAGAGGCCAATAGGCAACTATTCAGGACTTGAGCAGGCAAAAAAGAGTCCTGTCTTGCCTATGTAAACACGGTTGCTTCCACCACTGTCAGTCCTCTACAACCCAGTCACGCAGCAGCTGGGCTTCAGTGATGTATCCAAATCTGTGGTCAACATAAAACTCTGGAAATGTTCTGAAGATGTTGGAACTTTACTTCAGGTTTTCCACCACTGCCTACATTTCCAGCCAGACAGGAGTGTAGGGGAAGGAGGGATGGATGGAAGGGAGGGAGGGAGGGTGGGGCGGGCTTGGAAGTGGCGGGTTGCAGCTGATGCGTTCTGGATACTCACGCTGGAAGAAGTACGGATGCGTTGCACTGGCAGCTCAGCTGAGAATGGTGAGGTTGCCCAGCCAGAGTCGCCCATTCTCCCACTAGGGTCTTCCTTCTAGGCACTATGAACGAATGTGGTTAACTGTGTTTGGTCTCTGGGGAATGAACAAACCAGGGGAGACGAAGAGGAGAGATTTGTGTAAGAAGGACCGAGGCCTTAAATAGTCCACGTGGATTGCTTTCCAGAACGTTCACGAATGTTTACAGTAAATAGCAGATGTATGGACTTTATTTCCATATTTTTCACTTCACATTGAAAAACGTTAATATGCATTTATTCCTTTGCACCGCTGTTTACACAGATTCTTTCCTCCCTCGTTTCACCTCCTTAAAGCTGAAACTTCAAATTGTTTCCACGTATTAATGTATATCTCCGAAGGTTTGCTTTGCGTTTAGTCATAAGCAGAGGACGGAAAGAAAATCTTCTGCAGAATGCACAAGTGGACTCAAGAGGGCACTCCTGGACAACTCAGCAAGTGAGCTGCAAAACCTACCGTGAACGTGCCCAATCCTATTATCGTAGGTTATATCTGTGCTTCTGCCGCACGATGAACCCCATTGGAGCCCAAGACCACTGTCCAGCTCAAGGTGGGAATACTGCACAGACTATCCGCGTTACCACTGGATATTCTGCACACTGCTGGCAGTGATAGCAGTAAACACAGAGCCGGCAGTGTTTGCAGTGGGCGTGATGCACATGGCTGTCAGTGTTACCAGTTGATATACTGCTCGATTGCCAGTGTTATCAATGTATATACTGCAGATACCTGGCAGAGTTAGCAGTAGATATACTGAACATGTCTGGCAATGTTAACAAGGTGTTTGTATACTGGAGTTGAGTGGCAGTGGTACCAGTGAGTATACTGCAGATGGCTTGTAGTTTTAGCAGTAAATATATACAGCACATGGTTGCCAATGTCAACAATGTGTTTATTGCACACATCATGCCAGTGCCAACACTCCGTGTGCTGCAGATGCCTGGCAGTGTGAGCAGTGCACATACTGCACACGATTGCCTATGTTAACAATGTGTTTGTATTCTGGAGATTAGTGCCAGTGAGTATACTGCAGATGGCTTGTAGTGTTTGCAGTGGATATACTGCACGATTGTCATGTTAACAACACGTACACTGCAGATGACTGGCAGTGCTAACAGTGAGTGTACTGCATATGCTTGCCAGTGTGAGCTGTGGATCTACTGCACACGACTGGCAATGTTAACAATGCGGTTGTATACTGGAGATTAGTGGCAGTGGTAACAGTGAGTATTCTACAAATGCCTGCCAGTGTGAGCTGTGGATATACTGCACATGACTGTCATGTTAACAATGTGTATACTGCAGATAACTCGCAGTGCTAAAACTGAGTGTACTGCAGATACTTGGCAGTGTTAACAGTAGCTATACTGCACATGCTTGGCAATGCTAACCATGTGTTCAAATACTGGAGATGAGGGGCATTGGTAACAGTGAGTATACTGCTGGTGTCCGGTAGTGTTAGCAGTGGAAATACAGAGTACAATGAGGACATGGCCAGAGTGTGAGGACGGGGCAGCTAAAAGAACAAAATATTCTGTTAATATGTTGTTAGCTTTTGACTTTCAAGCAACTGCATATGAAATATAACCAGGATTACTGGAATTATGCGAGTCTGTGCCCAAAGGTTTTTTTTTATACATAATTATGGATTTGATGCATTTGCCACCTAAACAATAGTTTGCTGCATAATCTGCAGATTTGAACAAAAATGTTTCTAATTTAAATGGATCAAAAGTTACTAAAAACGTTGTGACATATGTTTGCGTGAGGGGGAAGACCATTTGAAAAGCTTAACTGGTCATCTTTCAGGTGCTTGTTTCTATATTTGTCTATTAAACTGGTATTAATTAGGTGAAATATTTATCCAGACAGTTTTACCATGTGTAACAATGGTAAAATAATGAAGTAATACTATCAAAAAATAAGTTGCACATTGCTGCATAATTTGGCTTATTTGCCACATAATTTATTCAACCCTGCCACATAACTTAGTGCTCCCCAACCCCATATTTCCAGTAGCCCTGAATATAATGCACACACCTCAAGAGGAAAATAAATGCAAATTAAACTTCTCTGTGGGAAATGCTTTTTTTTAGTACGGCAGTTTGGTTGCTTAATGCAATCACTTCAGATACCCAGATGTCACTGATTTTAAATCTGGTCAGTGCCCTGCAGAAATAGTGACATTTATTTATTACACTAAGAGGTCCAAAACTGTGACAGAAAGCACAGTGAGCGAAGTAGTTAGTCTAAAACATGTACTACACACAGTATAAGATGGGTTGCACACAGGCGGTCACAAAATGTGCACAATAATTGTGCTTACATGCATACAGTGCTTTCAAAAGTTATGTTTTTAGTAATGCTCTGATTTTAGCTAGTGCAAACTTTTTTTTATAGATTTCCTCTTATAAGGACCAACCAGATTCTACCAGTCAATTAAATCGCATACTGGCTGCCAGTGAACCAACTGCACACATTTCCTTTCCTTTCAGGCGCCCTACAGAAAAGGCGTGTTTCTTTTTTAGCTGCTTCTCCTTTCTCTCACTTCGCTGTAAAGGAGGCCCTTCTCCTATCAATCTGTAGCAACTCCACCACTCAGGAATGGTTGTTTTTTAAAACAAAAAGTATGGCAACTGTTTTGATCAAGTTGACGAAGCTGGGGAATCTCGTTCCCCTTTTCCCCTGCCCACTTCGACCTCTGAGAGCACATGGTTGGCAGTGTTAACGCCGTGTGTTTACTGCTGATGACTGGCAGTGCTAGCAGTGAGTGTACTGCAGAGGCCTGATAATATTAGCAGAAGATATACTGCACAGGATTGGAAATGTTACCAGTGTGTATACTGCAGATGATTTGCTGGTGTTATCAGTGGATATCCTGCACATGACTGGATTTGTGAACAATGTGAGATGGGCTGGGAGTATCATGACTGGGTTATCAGTTTAAGAAGTAGGCATACTGCTCTCAGTTGGCAGTGCTTGCGTTGAGTGCACTGATTAGAGCTGGTAAAGTGGCAGTGGGTATACTGCTCGGGCTGGCAGCATTAAAAGTGGATATACTGCTAAGAACAAGCGGAGGGGGGTAGTGCTCAGGGCTTGAACTGTTATCTTTGGGCATAGTGCACATTGGTATTAATAGCAAGAATACTATTCAAGGTTTGCAGTTTTAGCACTAGGTACACTCCTCAGGGTTGGCAGTGTTAACATTGGGTAGCTCTCTCAGCGCTGGCTGTGGTTGTGGTGGGTGCAATCTCCAGATAAGGCAGTTCTAGAAGTGAGTTTGCTGGCATTGCAGCGCTAGAAGTAGGTATACTGCCCAGCGCTGGCAAAAGTAGTAGAAGGTATCTTGTCCAGTGGCTGGCAGTGTAAGCAGTGCGGAGATTCGTCAGAGCTGGCAGTGGAAGTGAGGGGTATACTGACCAGACATGGTAATGGAAGAAACTTGTATGCTGCTTAGAAGTGGCAGTGCTAGCAGTGGGTATGTTGCCCAGTGCTGCCATTCTTAGCAGTGGGTATTAGGTCAACCTCTGGCAGCGTTAGTGGGTCTTTCGCTCAGGACTGGAGAGGTTTGCAGCGTGTGTACCACACAGAGCTGGCAGAGTTTGCTGAGGGTATCCCACCCGGGACTGTATCGCTTAGGTTGCCAGTGTTTACTTTTAATGTACTGCTCAGGGATTGGCACCGTAGCATTTCAGGGTGGGTGGTGTTAGTGAAATGAATATTGCGTATCCAGACAGTCTTAGCAGTGCTTGGGCCTTCAGGTATTGCATTACTACAAGCTGGAGCATCACTGGATTCTGCTTCCATGAGCTTTAGGTATACTGCTCAGTGCTAGCAGTAATTGCAGTGGGCAACCTGCTTGGATGTGCTTTCGGTATATTGCTCAGAGGTAGCAGTGTTTTCAGTGGGCAACCTGCTTGGATGAGCCTCAGACATCCTGCTCAGAGATAGTAGCAATTGCAGTGGCCATCCTGCTTCTATGAGCTTTGGGTATACTGCTCAGGGGTACCAGTATTTCCAGTGACTATGTTGATTTTATGTTATGGAGACTGCTTGTAATGCACTTTACGTAGCCCTGAGGTTGCCTCGAAGCGCTGGGAGTGGAGGGAAATGAAGGGGTGATCCAAAAGGTTCTGAGGGAGGAACCTTGTGAATAGAAACGCACTGTTGGAGAGATTGTACAAAACGGGAAGCCAACCTTAGGTGTCTCGCTGGATGGACAAGAAGATAAGAGATAAAGATGCAAGGTAGGATAGACTGGTGGTTAGAGGGAGAGAAAACAAAAGAGTGAAAGAGAGCGAGAGACTGAAAGAAAAAGATGGAACTCCTGGAGACATGTGTGGTGCCCCACAGGGTGCAATCTTGGACACATGCTGTGCAGCCTGTCTGCAAGCCATTGCAGGACCAGATGGAAGCGTCATAGTGTTCATCCACCAATATTCCGGCCACACACAACTTTATATGAAAATGTCTTCTTTCTGTGACGTCCTCGCTCTCAAAAACAGTTTAATAAAGATTTAAAAATGGATGCCACCAAGCTTTTCAACTGGATCCAGAAAAGTCAGAGAGCGCCTCCCAAAATTCAAAGAGACTGGATTGAAGAGTTGAAAATAGACAGGTTTTCATCAAAACTGGCCAAAGAAGTCAAACCACAAGGGGTTTTCAATCAAATCAAACCTCACTGTGAAAACACATTGTGTCTGATTACAAATAAAGGTGCTATTTATAGCACCTGGTAAATAACGATACCCTGGGGTTAATTAATTATTGGGTGCGATAAACAGCACCTATGACGAGTTATTAGGAATAACATGCGCATTTTGATGTTTAACAACAAAAATCTGCATTTCTGATGGATACACCTACCTGTGGATTCCTCACCTAAAGAATTTTCCCCCACGCACCAGCTTCAACTGAAATTTTCTTCTAGCTCTGCACGTCGACGATGACATCACAATTGCCCGACTCCATGCGACGCCGTATGACGTCATCCAGGCAATACGAAGCCCTCGTCGACGTGCAGACGTCAGTTCCCTTTTTTCCGTGCCTTCGAGTAACGGTTTTTCTTTGAGGCTAACAGGGAGCTACAGTTTCACTTCGGTGTTACTATGTCTCAGCCGAGAAAATCTGTTTTTAAACCTTGTAACCAGTGTGGGGGTTGGATGTCTGTCAAGGACCCCCATGAAAATTGTTTATGGCGCCTTAGTTCCGACCATGAGGTCGAGTCAGCGCGGATCATGTCAACGCATGAATCCTAAGGCCCTTAAAGAGCGAGAGGCAAAGTTATTTCTGTCCCGTTCCAAGAAAAGGAAGGAAAGGCGTCATCACAGAGAGTCTTCTTCGATATCTTCAAAGACTCATCGACGTCATGGGGACCCTCTGCGTCGTGACGAATCATGGCACCGATCGAGCAGGGGCTGTTCCAGATCTCCGTCAGCTCGGCGCCGGCCGACGTGGGAGGTTAGCCCGACTGTCACGCCTCTGCCTTCGACGACTCCGGCTTCTCCGACGTCTCCTTTGTCCGTGTTTGAAGTCGAGCCTCATCAGGAGCCGACGGCTTCTCTGGGGCAGGAGATGCCTGGTCCATCATCGGCCTCTCCTCCGGTGCCAGTTCCACAGACTTATCCGACATTCACGGCGCCAGGTACGGATCCCGCTGCATTTTTGAATGCAATGTTTAACATCTTTTCCAACATGGCGCCTGGTGGACGGCATGCGGGTCTGTCAGGTCCTTTGGCCTTTAACTTGGGTGCTCCTGCTCCTTACAAGCTGACACCCTTTATGCCCTTTCTTCCTTCTGGAGCCGCTTCGGCGCCGATGCCCTTGGCGTCGCCCAGAAGGCCTGTGACGCGGACGACATCTGCTGTTCCGGCGCCGATGGATTCACCACGGATCCAGCCTACAGTGAAGTTGCCTGTGGTGCCGGGGGTCCGGCGTCGGATGGATCAGAGGAGCGGAACCCCGGCGAAGATCTTTGGCGTCGGCCGACGCCTTATCGACACCAGGGCTCGAATACAGACTCCGATCCAGGAGATTGGCTTTACGGCTCCTGGAGGAAGAGGAGTAAAGCATACAACATTTGGAGGAAGGGGAGATCATGGAGCTTTTGGGAGATCTACAAGGCTTGGACACAGCAAGTGGCCTTGACATTTCCCCTGAATGGCATTTGGCTTCCCCAGGGGAGTATACAGAGCAGGCTGCGTCATTTCATGTGGTAGTAAGGAAGGCTGCAGACTTTTTAGACCTTCCTCTTCCTGCTGCAGAGGTGAAAACAAACCTTCTGACAGAAGTGCTGCATCCGGCGGTGGCGGAGCCTCTCTTGCCCTTCAATGAGGCTCTTTTAGACCCCATTAAAGATGTCTGGAAGAAGCCAGTGACTTCGGCAGCCGTCAACAGGGCGGTAGCGAGACGCTATTGTGTGGCTCCAGGTGATCCGGACTTTCTCTCCAAACATCCAACTCCTGAGAGTTTGGTTGTTCAGGCGTCGTGCTCCTCCCGGTCAGCTCCTGGTTCGTTCCCCGGGGCCCCTGCGGACAGGGAGTCTAAGAGAATGGACCAGGCAGCAAAAAAGGCCTTTTCTTCTTGCAGCATGGCCTTGAAGTCGACCAATGCGACTTGCATTTTAGGGTGTTATATTCATGCCCTTGTGGAGGAGGCTACGGGTCACCCTGGTTTGCCACAGGATGTATTGCACCTATTGTCGGACGCTCAGGCGACGGTGACCCAGGTGATTCAATCTGGGTTGGACACCTCGGATTCAGTGGCAAGAGCTATGGGCACATCCATAGTGACGAGGTGACAGGCTTGGCTGCGTTCATCAGGTTTCTCCCCGGATTTGCAGACCACTCTCCTGGACCTGCCTTTTGACAGAGAAAAACTCTTTGAAGTAAATGCCAATTCTGCTCTTGAATGCTTTAAAGAGAGCAGAGCCACGGCGAGGTCGTTGGGACTTCAAGCAGCCACTTCCTCTGCTTTTAGATCCTTTAGAAAATTTTGGTCGTGGCACCTCCTTTCGTGGCAGGCTCCGTGCAGCAGGGCAGCAACCTGCAGGAACCCTGCCTTACAGATCCTTCAGGGGCAGGGATAGAGTACGAACTAGAGGGGCCACCCAGCAGCACTCTTCCTCTTCCTCAGGAGGGGTGCAGCAGGGAAAGCAGCCTTAGTCCTCCACCACTCCAGTAGGGGGGAGACTTGCCCGATTTCTTCCTATGTGGGAGTTTATAACATCAGACTCCTGGGTCATCGACATCGTGAAGAAGGGGTATGCTCTTCCCTTTCGGGAATTCCCTCCTCCCTTCCCTCCCCGTCCCTCCTTCTGTTCGGACGGCCATCTTCTGTTATTACAACAGGAGGTGATATCCCTTTTGTCGAAAGGCGCAGTGGAGTTGGTTCCAGAGCAGGAGAGGGGTCAGGGCTGCTATTCAAGGTACTTCCTGATCCCCAAAAAGGATGGTCGGTTACGTCCAATCTTGGACCTGAGGATTTTGAATTGGTTCCTCAAGCAGGAAAAGTTCAAGATGCTGACCCTATCACAGGTTCTTTTGGTGTTGAACGAAGGAGATTGGAAGGTGTCTGTAGATTTGCAGGATTATATTCCGATCCTCAAGTCGCACAGGAAGTATCTCTGGTTTGTGGTGGGGTCGCAGCATTATCAGTTTGCGGTCCTCCCATTTGGTCTTACTTAGGCACCTCGAGTCTTCACAAAGGTGATGGCGATGGTTGCAGCAAAGCTCAGAAGAAAGGGGGTAGCGGTATTTCCCTATCTGGATGATTGGTTGATCAAAGCCAAGTCTCCGGAGCTCGTGCGGCGTCACCTGCAGTCGACAACTCAGTTGGTGTTCGACCTGGGTTTTTCAGTCAATGTGTCCAAATCTCACCTGGAGCTCTCTCAACGCCTCCTGTTTATAGGGGCAGTACTGGACACAACTTTGAATCGGGCCTTTCCTCCGCCCCAGCGGGTTCAGGACATTCAGGCGTTTAGTCCAATGTTTCGAAATGGAGCGGTAGTTCCAGTCCTCAAGGTCCTTCGTCTGCTCGGTCTGTTCGCTTCTTGCATACTGCTGGTCACTCATGCACGCTGGCACATGAGGACTCTTCAGTGGTGCGTCTGCAGGCAGTGGTTTTAACACAAGGGAGATCTCGAGGATTTGATCAGGATCTCCAGAGACACTGCTGCGGATCTTCAATGGTGGACTGCGGTCGGCAACCTGTTGCAAGGAAGGACGTTCTCCCTGCCTCCGCCAGTGGCCACAGCTGTGACAGATGCTTCCACTCTAGGGTGGGGAGCTCATCTGGGGGTTCTGGAGATCAAAGTTCTTTGGTCTCCAGTGGAACAGAGGTTTCACATCAATCTGTTGGAATTGCGGGCAATCCCTTCGCGGTCAGTCAGTTCAGGTCCTGACAGACAACACTACCGCAGTGTGGTATATAAACAAGTAGGGATGAGTGGGGTCGTATCTTCTCTGCAGAGAAGTTCTTCGACTCTGGTCCTGGCTTCAGGACCACGAGATTTGCTTGGTAGCAAATCATTTGGCTGGAGTTCTGAACGTACGTGCGGATGTTCTCAGTCGGCGCATCTCGATCGACCACGAGTGGCGTCTTCATCCGGATTTGGTTCTTTACATCTTCCAGATGTGGGGATGCCCGCAGATAGATCTGTTTGCTACTCAAGAGAACGCGCACTGCCCGTTGTTTTGCAGCCTCCAGTATCCGGTGTAAGGAGCTTTGGGGGACGCATTTCAGATGCCCTGGAAGGGTCAGTTGCTTTACGCGTTTCCTCCCATACCCTTGATTCCTCGAGTTCTGAGGAAGATCTGCCAGGACCGGGCCCAAGTCATCTTGATAGCCCTGGATTGGCCAAGAAGGGTGTGGTATTCAGACCTTCTCCAACTCTCTCTGTGCCCTCCGCTCTGTCTCCCTTACAGGGCAGACCTCCTCTCACAGTCGCAGGGGCAGATTCTACACCCCCACCTCCAGAGTCTGCACCTTCATGCCTGGAGATTGAACAGGGCAAACCTTTTCTCTCCCGCCGGAAGTGGTGGATGTTATTTTATCGGCCAGGCGACACTCCACCAAATCGATCTATGCAAGCAGGTGGGCCAGATTTGTGAGTTGATGTGGAGAGAACCAAATTAATCCCTTGAAGGCTTACTTGTCTGACATATTGTTATTGCTCTTTCCTTGGCACAGAAGGGTTGTGCAGTTGCCACAGTTAAGGGCTATTTATCAGCGCTGTCGGCTTTTCTGTGCCTCCCAGACAAACCCTCCTTGTTTAAGTCACCTCTTGTTTTGAGGTTCATTGAGGGTCTCTGTAACCGTATTGGCGCAGAGGAATCACTCAGGACTCGCAAGTTCTATGTACAAGGGATTCGACTGCCGTGGAAATGGTGCTTTTTACTCTTGTGGTTCGGTCTTCACTCTTCTCTTTCTGTCTCCTTGTCTCACAGGTTTCCCCGGGAAGCGCATGTGGAGAGAACAGAACAACAGCGGTAAGTGGTCAGGGTTTTTCACTCCTTACGGTTTACTTATTTTCTCTTCCTGTCTCTCTTTCCCTCTCAGGGACTCGTTATCTGGCCTTTTCTATTACTGTTTTCGTTCTAGGCGTTTTCCTCTTTCTATTTACTCTTGGCCTCGGTCTCTTGGTTCATGCATCTTTTATTCTCTTCTGTGCGCGGTGCCTTGGGTGCGGACTATACGGGATATTGTGCTTTGTGGTGGTCTGGTGATAGTGCTTTCCCAACCCTCTCCCCTTTCAGTACCCGTGCCTTTTACCCCCCCCCCCCTTTTCTCTCTCTCTCTCTCTCTCTCTCTCTCTCTCTCACTCTCTCTCAGGTACGTGGTCCCACGCACCTGGAACTGCCACGCTTCTCCAGAAGCGTGGCAGGGTGCAGCGTTCCATCCTCCCTGTTGCCAATGATCCCGTCAGACGTCTCCGGTCTTCTCCTCGTGAAGAACACTGGTTTAGCCGTCTCCGGGTTCTGTTCGGGCTCCGCTCTCTGTCTTCCTCGTCCGTCTGTCCTTCGCCGCCTTCCTCCTCCGTCTGTCCTTTTCCGCCTTCCTCCTGGACTCCAGTCTCCTTTTCCCATCCTCCGACAACCGCAGGTTCTGACACCGGCATACTTGACCTCCCAGCGTCCCGCCACCACCGACCATTCCACCAATCATGGGAAGGGAGGCCAGGAAGGTCTGGATCACAAGCGGTAGCGTCAGCACAAGTCAGGGCCATGTGCGTGCGATCGGAATCCAGCTCGTCACAGTCTCACTAATAGGTTTCCACACACTCCGTTTGTTATGCCACAGTGGGATCTTAATTTAGTATTGACATTTCTAATGGGATCGCCATTTGAGCCGATGCACTCTTGTTCTTTACGTTTGCTGGTCTTAAAGACTGTGTTTCTAGTGGCCATAACATCGGCCAGAAGAGTGAGTGAGCTCCAGGCTCTTAGTGTAGAGTCTCCATACCTTTCCTTTTTTAGAGACAAAGTGGTGTTAAGGACCAAGGCGGCTTTCCTCCCGAAGGTTGTTATACCCTTTCACTTGGGGCAGTCTATTACTCTCTCTTCCTTTTACCCTCCGCCTCATCCATTCAAGGAGGAAGAGAGGCTTCACCGATTGGATCCACGAAGAGCATTGAGTTTCTTTGTTGACAGGACAAGGGAGTTCAGGCAGCTCTTCGTTCAGATCAGCTCTTCGTTGGATACGTGGGGAAGAGGAGAGGCAGAGCATTCCACAAGAGAACGCTGTCCAGGTGGGTTATTCTCTGTATCAAACTTTGTTATTTCCTAGCAAAGAAAGAACCGCCTGTGGGGCTTCGAGCTCATTCCACCAGAGCTAAGGCTGCTTCATCGGCCTTGGCTAGGGGTGTTCCTGTGGTTGACATCTGCAAGGCGGCAACTTGGGCATCCCTCTATACTTTTGTCAAACATTATTGTTTGGACTCTGAGCTCAAGAAGGATGGCCATTTTGCACGCTCAGTGCTGCAGGATTTCTTGGTTTGACCATTCAGGCACCCACCTCCGGAGGTAGTACTGCTTTGGGACTCTATTCTTTAGGTGAGGAATCCACAGGTATGTGTATCCATCAGAAGAATAAGTTACTTACCTTCGGTAACGCCTTTTCTGGTGGATACATTAACTACCTGTGGATTCCTCACAATACCACCCGCCTCCCCGTTGCCTGGCTGGTTTTACCACAAAATCTGTGGGTGAGCACCGTTCTCTTGTAATATAATGATGGCATGTATATATGTATTTATTTCTCTATTTGATATATTTCAAGGAAACATGGTTGAACTTGACTATGTATATATGTTTCCATATGAAAGTGTTGTTGCCGTTAGTGTCTTTTTATTTTTATTGTAATAAATGTTGCGGTTTCACTTTACTTGATGCTGTTATATTCTCTTCAAGGTCAATATTCACCTGTTCGCCTCAAAGACACGTACAAAATGGTGATAACTGACGTCTGCACGTCAACGAGGGCTTCTTATTGTCTGGATGACGTCATACGGCGTTGAGTGGAGTCGGGCAATTGGGACGTCATCGTCGACGTGCAGAGCTAGAAAAAAAATACTGTTGAAGCTGGCGCGTGGGGGAAAATTCTTTAGGTGAGGAATCCACAGGTAGTTAATGAATCCACCATAAAAGGCGTTACCGAAGGTAAGTTACTTATTCGTTACGATAAATACCTCACAAGTTTCCCCTATTAAATTTCAGCAGGTTTGACCTTCCGAAATTCAACTTATGATTGGTTATTAACACATCTGATAGTTACTGGATGCATTAAATAAACCCAGGCTCCTAATTCTGTAAACAGGAGCTTATGCATGCGAAGGAATTAAACACCCAACTTGTATTTAGGACCATTGACGGCTCACCAAGAGCATCTATTCTTACACTATAAGGTCCCAACTCTGTGAAAAGTGACTTCTGTGCTGTAGTTCAAGTCACTGGGACCTCCAAAATCCTCTATGCAAACGCCTTTCTCATTGGAGCTCCCAAAAATGTTTTCTCCATAAAAGCTCTGCTACTGTAAGATGCAAGGCTGCTAGCCACTCTGCACCATTTGACCATATAGGGCCAGTAATGGGAGATCTTTACTGGCTACACCTGGAGGCAAAAATCACATTCAAACTTGCCTGTCTGACTTTCAAATCCCTCGGTCATCAACAACCATCCTATCTCACTAATCACCTTGGGGGGGGGCAAGAGACCCTGCAATCCAACTCACTGTCCTGTAAATCTGTTTCTGGGGTTCACCATCTTTGAGGAACCCTCTCCCCGAAAGCTTGAGGTGCCAGTAGAACAGTGGTCGCTAAAAATAAAGAATCAAAACCTCACTTTTGGGCAATCATCTGAATGCTTGACTACCTGCTCTCTTCCCTAAAGAGGTAGAGGTATCGGCGAATTTATACATCTTATACCCTCCGTTTATGTTTCTTTTCCTCGCTTTTGAGGTGTTCCTGCCCTCCTCTACTCACCCTCCACTTATGTCTCTTTTCCTCGCTTTTGAGTTTACTCTTTCTTCCACTGTCATCTTGTACTCTGTCTCCTCACTCTTCTTTCTTCTCTGGTTTTGATTCTTTAAAACGTTACTTGCAGACTTCTTGCTATTCTCTTGTTGACTCAATTTCTTGAGATGGCAGTCTCTCGGTTTGTTTAGTAAAGCGCACTGACACCCCCCCAGTAGAACTATATATAAACATATTTAGAAATACAAAGATAAATAAAAACCAGAGAGAGACAAGTAGAAATGGGTGTGTGCACGAGTCAGTGGGTCAGTCAGTGCATGTTTGAATAAGTGTTGGTCTGGTGACGGAATCTGGGCCCGTCAGGGAATAAAACATTAGAGGTAGTTTGTTGGGTAGGTCCTGGGAATCCTAGTGGAGTAGGGGACTGACAGGTCCTCCTGGTCTGGCAGTGTCTGCACTCACACCACAGCTGATGTTGGTCCAGCGAGAGGCGGTGAGTGGATCTGGAGCAGACAGGCCCACTGCCCTCGGCTTCCCTAGGTGCTTACTACTGGGAGGGCAGTGGTGTCAGGGTTCGAGAGGAGTGCGCCTCGGGCTGCTGAGGACCATGTCATGGCGCTAGCTAACTTGTACTGCGGTGCAGGACCCCACCCCACATTGTCCTTCATAGCTTCTCTGGCGAAGCAACTCTGCTCTTTGCCCGATGATTGCAGGTGCTCGTGTTCGCGGTGTGCAGAAGAAAACAGAGTTCAGGCCCCTGTCAATAGCTAGGATTTCAGAACCTTAAACTCCTAAAATAGAGTGAGTGAGACAGAGTGAGCGAGCGAGTGTGTGAGCAAGAGTGAGTGGGCAAGTATATATACATTTATATCCATTTTCAAGAATATTATCACCAAAAATTGATCATAGAATAAGACAATTAATGGACACTATGCCCCCCACCCAGTGGACAGCGTTAAATGAATTTTAACCAAAATATACGACAGGCATTGATTATCACTGGACATGCTACCAAAAGATGGCTGTGTAAAATTGTGTTTTGGGTTGTTTAGGTCATTTTGTAGTATTTGTATGCATCTCTTGCTATTTAACACTTCCAAGTGTTTGATGCTATATGTTGCATAATAACCAAAATATTCCAGTTGAATATTGGCAAACGTGTTGAAAATTTCTAAATTATTTAGAAATTAATTTAACCAACAAACCAACAATCACCAACAGGACTCCCCTCACCACCGAAAACACTCTGAAGACAATGAAGTCCATACACTCCGGGGCCCCCACGGACCCATGCCCCCACCACATCTTCAACAGAGCCGCTGACACCATAACTCCCAAGCTCTGCATCACCATCCACTGCTCCCTAGCTGATGCCTCTTTCCCCGACGACTGGAAACACGCCAAGATCAACCCCCTCCTCAAGAAACCCTCAGCAGACCCCACCGACCTCAAACCTTCAGGCCCATCTCCCTGCTCCCTTTTCCAGCGAAAGTTAGCGAGAAAGCCATCAACAGCTAACTCGCCATTTTCATTGAAGACCACAACATCCTCAACGCCTCCCAATCCAGATTCAGAAAAAAAACATAGCACCGAAACAGCCCTCCTGGCCGCTACCGACGACATCCGCTCCCTGCAGGACAATGGAGAGACGACGGCACTCATCCTGCTAGACCTATCGGCGGCCTTCGACACAGTCTCCCACCATACCCTGATACGCAGACGTCACGAGAGACAAGGCCCTTGTCTGAATCCAATCCTTCCTCTCCGGCAGGACCCAACCATTGAGACTCGCCCCCTTCCTCTCTGACCCCACACCTACCACCTGTGGAGTTCCCCAGTGATCCTCCCTCAGCCCTACTCTGTTCAATGTTTACATGACCCCGCTGGTCGCCGTCGTCAGAAGCTACGGAATTAACATCGTCTCCTACGCCAACCACATCCAAAACATCCTCTCCCTATCCAACAAACCCAATACAGCCAGACACAACTTCCAAGAATGCATGGGAGCAGTCGCCAACTGGATGAAAACCAGCTGCCTTCAATTCAACGCGAAGAAGACAGAAGTACTCATCATGGGCCCCCAACCCGACGTGTGAAACGACAGCTGGTGGCAACCCACCCTCGGAAGCCTGCCCACCCCCACGAACCAAGCCCGAAACCTCGGGATCATCCTGGACTCCAGACTCAACATGGACCGCCAAATCAGCTCAGTCACATCCTCCTGCTTCTGCACCCTCCGCCACCTATGCAAGACCTTCAAATGGATCCCCCTCGAACACAGAAAGACTGTCACACACACCCTCATCACCAGCAGCTGGACTACGGAAACGTGCTCTATACACTGGGATCAACAAGAAACTCACCCGCAAACTACAGAACATCCAGAACGCTGCCGCCAGACTGGTCCTCAACCTGCCTCGACACTGCCACATCTCCCAACACCTGCACACACTTCACTGGCTTCCAATAGAAAATAGAATCAACTTCAAGTTCCTCATCCACGCACAAAAAGCCCTCCAAGACACCAGGCCAGCCTACCTGAACAGGCGACTCAACTTCCACGTCCCCCGCAGGACCCTTCGATCAGCCCAGCTCTCTCTCGCCAAAGTACCCCACATCAGGAAAACAAGACCAGGGGGACGCTTCTTCTACCACATCGCAGCCACAGCCTGGAACGCCATCCCGCTCCACCTCCGACAGACTACCCCCTCCTCAACTTCACAGAGGAGCTGAAGACATGGCTCTTTGAAGAACCACCTCAGTGATGGATGCTACACGACCCCCCCCCAAGCGCCTTGCGACCCTCACAGGTGAGTAGCAGCGCTCAATAAACCCAAAACCCTGATTGATTGATTCAGTGAATATGCTTTTTAAATAAGATGCAGTAACGTGTTGAATAAAGTCCCCATGTTGCATCAAACTTAAGAATAATTGTGAATCCACGGCAAATTAGAGTGTTGCATACTGTTTAGGGCTGGTAGTGAAGGACTTAAAGTAATTATGGCCACAGGAATTATGCGGTTTTGCGGCTGTAATGTTTTCCACATAATTATGGATTTCCTGCATTTGAAACATAGTCCACACCTGTTGCATATTCTGCACATTTTAACCCACAAAAATGGCTTCTAGCTCAAAAGGATACAAAGTTACTAAAAATGTGTCGGCAACTGTTGCTGCACAGTGCAAGCCTCTTTGCGATGACTGATGGTCCCCTTTCTGCTGCTTATTGCTGAATTTGGCGGTAAACTGGTACTAACGAGGTGACATTTTCTCCCAGATAGTGGTAGCTTGTGTAAAAATGACAAACTAAAGAAGTACACCTCTCACACAATGTGTCTCATTACACTGCATAATTTGCCTTTGCTTGCCGCATAATTTAGTAAGCCCTGCTGCATAATTTGGTCCTACAAAGCCACCGAATTCCAGCGGCCCTGAAAATAATGCTCAGAGTTGGTAATGTTATCATTGGCCATACAACTCAAGGCTGGCAGTGTTTTTTCAGTAACTATGCTGCTCGGGGTCGGCAGTGGTAGAGGTGGATTTACTGTTCAAGTGTTAGCAGTGGATGTGCTGCTCGAGGTGCCAGTGTTCGCAGTGAGAATACTGCTCAGGGCTAGCAGTGTTTGTTGCTCAGGGTTGGCAGTGTTTGCAGTGAGTATGCCGCTCAGGGCTGGCAGTGTTTGCAGTGAGTATTCTGCTCACGGCTGGCAATGTTCCCAGTGAGTATAGTGCTCAAGGCTGGCAGAGTTCCCACTAAGTATAATCCTTATGGCTGGCAATGTTCCCAATCAGTATACTTCTCAGGGCTAGTAGTGTTTGCAGTGAGTATATTGCTCAAAGCTGGCAGTGTCCCCAGTGACTGTACTGCTCACAGCTGGCAGTGTCCCCAATGACTGAACTGCTCACAGCTGACAGTGTTCCTAGTGAGTATAGTGCTCAGGACTAGCAGTGTTTTCAATGAGTATACCCCTCACAGATGGCAGTGATCACAGTGAGTATAGTGCTCACAGATTGCAGTGTTCGCAGTGAGTATACCGCTCATGGCTGGCGGTGCTTCCAGTAAGCATAGTGCTTAGGGCTGGCAGTGTTTCCACTGAGTATACCACTCAGGGCTAGCAGTGTTTGCAGTGAGTATACTGCTCACGGCTGGTAATGTTCCCAGTGAGTATACTGCTCAAGCTGGCAGTGTACGCAGTGAGTATATCGCTCAGGGCTGGCAGTGTTTGTAGTGAGCATACCACTAAGGGCTGGCAGTGTTTGCAGTGAGCATAACACCCAGGGCTGGCAGTGTTTGCAGTGAGTATACTGCTCAGGGCTGGGTGTGTGCATACCGCTCACGCCTGGATATATCTCGAGTGTGTATACCTCCCAGGGCTGGCAGTGTTTGCAGTGTGTATACTGCGCAGAGCTGGCAGTGTTCCCTGTGAGGGTACCGCTTAGGGCTGGCAGTGTTCCCTGTGGGGGTACCACTCATGGCTAGTCGAAGTGTGTATACTGCTCAGGGCTGGCAGTGTTTGCAGTGTGTATACGTCTCAGGGCTGGCAGTGTTCGCAGTGTGTATACTGCTCACGGCTGGCATTTTTGCAGTGTGTATACTGCCCAGTGCTGATAGTGTTTGCAGTGTGTATAATGCCCATGGATGTCAGTGTTTGCAGTGTGTATACCTCTCAGGGCTGGCAGTGTTCGCAGTGTGTACACTGCCCAAGGCTGGCAGAGTTTACAATATGTATACCTCTCTGGGCTAGCAGTGTGTATACCGCTCAGGGCTGGCAGTGTTTGTGGTGTGTATAGTGCCCAGGGCTGGCAGTGTTTGCCGTGTGTATACCTCTCAGGGTTGGCAGTGTTTGCAGTGTGTATACCTCTCAGGGTTTTCGCATTGTTTGCAGTGTGTATACCTCTCAGGGGTGGCAGTGTTCCCTGTGGGGGTACCGCTCAGGGCTGTTCGCAGTGTTTGCAATGTTTATACCTCTCAGGGCTGGCAGTGTTCCCTGTGGGGGTACCGCTCAGGGCTGTTTGCAGTGTGTATACCTCTCTGGGCTGGCAGTGTTTGCAGTGTGTATACCTCTCAGGGGTGGCAGTGTTCCCTGTGGGGGTACCGCTCAGGGCTGTTCACAGTGTTTGCAATGTATATACCTCTCAGGGCTGGCAGTGTTCCCTGTGGGGGTACCGCTGAGGGCTGTTCGCAGTGTTTGCAGTGTGTATACCTCTCCGGGCTGGCAGTGTTTGCAGTGTGTATACATCTCAGGGGTGGCAGTGTTCCCTGTGGGGGTACCGCTCAGGGCTGTTCGCAGTGTTTGCAATGTGTATACCTCTCAGGGCTGGCAGTGTTCCCTGTGGGGGTACTGCTCAGGGCTGTTCGCAGTGTTTGCAGTGTGTATACCTCTCTGGGCTGGCAATGTTTGCAGTGTGTATACCTCTCAGGGCTGGCAGTGTTCCCTGTGGGGGTACCGCTCAGGGCTATTCGCAGTGTTTGCAATGTGTATACCTCTCCGGGCTGGCAGTGTTTGCAGTGTGTATACCTCTCAGGGGTGGCAGTGTTCCCTGTGGGGGTACCGCTCAGGGCTGTTCGCAGTGTTTGCAATGTGTATACCTCTCAGGGCTGGCAGTGTTCCCTGTGGGGGTACCGCTCAGGGCTATTCGCAGTGTTTGCAGTGTGTATACCTCTCCGGGCTGGCAGTGTTTGCAGTGTGTATACCTCTCAGGGCTGGCAGTGTTCCCTGTGAGGGTACCGCTCAGGGCTGGCAGTGATCTCTGTGAGGGTACCGCTCAGGACTGGCAGTGATCCCTGTGAGGGTACCGCTCAGGGCTGTTCGCAGTGTTTGCAATGTGTATACCTCTCAGGACTGGCAGTGAGGGTACCACTCAGGGCTGGCAGTGAGGGTACCGCTCAGGGCTGTTCGCAGTGTTTGCAGTTAGGGTACCTCTCCGAGCTGGCAGTGTTTGCAGTGTGTATACCTCTCAGGACTGGCAGTGATCCCTGTGAGGGTACCGTTCAGGGCTGTTCGCAGTGTGTGTACTGTTCAGGGCTGGCAGTGTTTGCAATGTGTATACCTCTCAGGGCTGGCAGTGTTTGCAATGTGTATACCTCTCAGGGGTGGCAGTGTTCCCTGTGGGGGTACCGCTCAGGGCTGTTCGCAGTGTTTGCAATGTGTATACCTCTCAGGACTGGCAGTGAGGGTACCGCTCAGGGCTGGCAGTGAGGGTACCGCTCAGGGCTGGCAGTGAGGGTACCGCTCAGGGCTGGCAGTGAGGGTACCGCTCAGGGCTGGCAGTGAGGGTACCGCTCAGGGCTGTTCGCAGTGTGTATATCGCTTGGGGCTGGCAGCGTTTGCAGTGAGTCTTACCCCTCCCGGCTGCAACGAGTGTACACCCCCACTGCCACGTCAGACTCTGTGGTAACGCCGACCCCTCCGTCTGCCCTCTGCTGCCTCTGAAATTTGTCATTTGTAATTCTTTCCTTCTGGATCGCCGGGGCTGGGGTGTCAGAGGGGGATCTGGGAGCAGAAACCTATCGATGCTCTAATTAGCTTGACGCTTGAGGTGCTCGTGATTGCATTTCCATTTAAAGAAACCTTAATGATATTTTCTTGGTGCAGGAATCACACCTTGTCTGCGCCGCGTAGCGCGAGACATTCTTTTTAATTGCAGACAGTCTGTGTGCGACTTCATTACTCACCTACTCGGCGGGGGTTGGTGCTTTTCTGGAACCACGGGGCACCCATCTTTAACAGGTACAAACCGAAATGATAAGTGCACCAACCCCAACCCCTTCACCCAGGGCAACGAAGCCGAGGTAAGCCCGAGAAGTCCGATGCTCACCTTCCACACAGATGGAGTTTTGCAAACTTTGTTAAGCGATTTGCCTCACAATTCCTCACTCCAGTCCTCACTGGAAAGACAAGTGGAATTCGCTTTTATCGTGCACATTAAGTATCCCCTTATTGCTAACTTCCTACTGTTCTCATAACATTGGCAGGGGCGATCTACTCACGTAAGAGAGTAGACCAATTCTAGGGTTAGCCCGTTTTGATCCCATGTTGCTCATCGGCTGCTAGACTTTCACACCGAAGAACCAATAAACTCTTTTTTAACAATGAAAGTGGGATGGATCAATTCTCCCGAACACGTTTCATTTCTGAAAGGGTTCAGAACTTCATATCTAGTACTTCTGGACAACACATGAATGGGAACTGAATTTCACTTCAAGGACGATGAGTTATTTACTTTACACAAACTTCATGTTAAGACGGGCCTGTAAACACCGCAAGAGGAATTTCCTTTCATGATGGTTCATCAATATCTCATCAGAAAATTAACATCAAGCAAATGGGTCAACATCGCAGCATTAAAGTAACATCAAAAGGGGTCTCTCAGAGGCTTCAGAGGAACCTCCACAGGCAGGTCAAGGACTCAAAATGGCTTCACATCGAGAGGGGTCAGACAACGCTTTAAGAGGAACTTCACTTCTTAAAAAGGATGGACCAACACCTCAAATATGACCTTCGCACATAGAGGACGAGTGAAATTCTTCTATAGGAGTTTTACATGAAGATGAGATGGATATTACTTCAGGAGAGACTCGAGTCCAAGAAGCAAAGATTAACACACCAGCTTGCACATTACCTCTGTATCTTGTCTCGTCGTCTTTACCAGACGTGTGCTCAGGTAAAAACTCCTCAGCCTGCTCTTCGCATCTGTGCGATGACTCATCGTATTCACAAGAACTGCACGGATTTAAAAACACCTCCACCTGCACTTTGCATCAGTAGGGTGAGTTATCATCTTCACAAGAAGTGCACTGAGGTAAAAACTCCCCAACCTGCACTTCGTATCTGTATCATGAATCATCATTTCTAGAAGAAGTGCACTTAGGTAAAAACTCATCAACCTGCACCTCGTTTCTGTAGCATGAATCATCATTTCTACAAGAAGTGCGCTTAGGTTAAAAACTCCCCAACCTGCACTTCGTATCTGTAGCATGAATCATCATTTCTACAAGAAGTGCACTTAGGTAAAAACTCCCCAACCTGCACTTCGTACCTGTAGCATGAATCATCATTTCTACAAGAAGTGCACTTAGGTTAAAAACTCCCCAACCTGCACTTAGATTCTGTAGCATGAATCATAATTTCTACAAGAAGTGCACGTAGGTTAAAAACTCCCCAACCTGCACTTCGTATCTGTAGCATGAATCATCATTTCTACAAGAAGTGCACTTAGGTTAAAAACTCCCCAACCTGCACTTAGATTCTGTAGCATGAATCATAATTTCTACAAGAAGTGCACGTAGGTTAAAAACTCCCCAACCTGCACTTCGTATCTGTAGCATGAATCATCATTTCTACAAGAAGTGCACTGAGGTCAAAACTCCCCAACCCGCATTTGGTATCTGTAGCATGAATCATCATTTCTACAAGAAGTGCACTGAGGTTAAAAACTCTCCAACCTGCATTTGGTATCTGTAGCATGAATCATCATTTCTACAAGAAGTGCACTGAGGTTAAAAACTCCCCAACCTGCACTTCGTATCTGTAGCATGAATCATCATTTCTACAAGAAGTGCACTTAGGTAAAAACTCCCCAACCTGCACTTCGTACCTGTAGCATGAATCATCATTTCTACAAGAAGTGCACTTAGGTTAAAAACTCCCCAACCTGCACTTAGATTCTGTAGCATGAATCATAATTTCTACAAGAAGTGCACGTAGGTTAAAAACTCCCCAACCTGCACTTCGTATCTGTAGCATGAATCATCATTTCTACAAGAAGTGCACTGAGGTCAAAACTCCCCAACCCGCATTTGGTATCTGTAGCATGAATCATCATTTCTACAAGAAGTGCACTGAGGTTAAAAACTCTCCAACCTGCATTTGGTATCTGTAGCATGAATCATCATTTCTACAAGAAGTGCACTGAGGTTAAAAACTCCCCAACCTGCACTTCGTATCTGTAGCATGAATCATCATTTCTACAAGAAGTGCAGTGAGGTTAAAAACTCCCCAACCTGCACTTCGTAATTTGTAGCATGAATCATCATTTCTCCAAGAAGTGCACTGAGGTAAAAACTCCCCCACCCTGCACCTCGCATCTGTAGGATGAGTCATTGTCTTCACAAGAAGTGCACTAAGGTAAAAACTCCTCAACCTGCACCTCTTTTTTTGAAGGATGCAGCATGTTTTCACAAGAAATGAGCTCAAGTAAAAACTCTGCAACCTGCACAGCACATCTTGAGGATGAGCCATCGTCTTCACAAGAAGTTCACTGAGGTGAAAACTTCTCAACCTGCTCCTCATATCTGTAGGATGTCATCATCTTCACAAGAAGTGTACTGAGGTAAAAACTCCTCAACCTGCACCTCACATTTGAAGGATGCGTCGTCTTTTTGCAAGAAATGCGCTCAGCTAAAAAACCCGCAACCTGCGCAGCACATCTTAAGGATGAGTTATCAGGAACTTCACATAGAGATGGTGGGTCAAGTTATCAAAAGAGATTCTACGATAAAGAGGAGGGTCAATTCACAAATAGACAATTCACTTACAAATGTTAGATCTAATCCTCAACAAGTGATTTCGATCAATCTAATGGATCCAGGCACAGGTCTATGGTAAGGAAACATTTGGTGGTCGCATAGAGTACCACAAGTAAAGGAATGATAGGCTATCCCTAAAAACATCACATATGATACACTTTGCACGAAAGCTAACAGCAAAATTACACTTCCCATAGAGTGGTGAAAAATTGAGCATTTCCCCAGTATTGATCGACTCTGCAACAAGTAATATCAGGTAAACACACAGACCTTCAACAGGGGTACTGGAAAAACATGGGGTGAATTTCTCAGCTCAGTTTCTCCTAAGTGCCCTTCAGCAGGTTCATGGATTTAACATCAACTCGTCTACAAGAAGTTGATTTTTAAAGGGGAGGACAAACTCTTACAATGGACCTCCAGTAAACAGAGGGGACTGGTCCACAGAAACTTTATATAACCTATCAAGATGGCTCACCGAGTACACTTATTGCTTCTAGCATCTGCTACGAGATAGAATTCCCAACAAGGTTAACTCCCAAGGTCGGTAAGAATGTGTTACATTAAACGAGTAAATACTAACACATCTATTATTTACAATGCTGTGAGAGGCAAAAACTACAGGGCAGAGTCCTACATAAAAGGTGCACTGCTATCTGTCTTTTAGAAAGAGAATTGGTCACTTAGTCAACAGGAAATTCATATAAAAGGAGGGGAACCTCTTCAAAAGAAGCCTTCTGCAGAGATGGATTGTCAATTTGTCAACAGGAGCTTCTCTCAAAAGTGGGTGATTTGCCTTACCAATAAGGACTTCATGTTAGGAGTGAGGATAAACTTCCAGGGGGTTCTAGAAAGATGGGAGAGTCGTCATGTCAAAAGATGCGTCACGTAAAGAGGTGGGTGATCACGTCAACATGACTTTCCTGTCAACAAAGAGGCTGTTATGTGAAATCCAACAGTAAGTGTACTTTATCTCCTACAGAATGATTTATGACAAGAGAGTACACTTACTTCTCAATAGGAGCTTCAAGTCAAAAAGACAAGGCCAACCTGACGCCAGGAGCTAAAGACATTGTGCACGGTAGAAAGCGCTGGCCACAAGGAGAGCTTCTCTTCAAAACAGGACCAATCGTCTTGCATTACCATGCACTTTTAAATAATTTAATCGGTGGCCTCGTGTAAATGGAGAATAAACTGTAGTTAAAGAAAATGGGGTGATTTAGAAAACCAACTGGGAATAGATCTAGCGACTGGGCAAATGCTGCCTAGAATCGACAATGTAAATTAGGTGGTCAGCCTGCCAATTCACTATAATTGTGGGGCACCACGTAATCCAGAGAACAAGGGTAATGTAACATACAAAACAAGTGTTCTGCCAGGAAAATCATCAAGTGGAAGTTATTTCACTGGCTATGAGATTCACTAAAATATACTTTAGTAAAACACCATCACAATGTTACTGAGTGTAAGGAAAAGACATCTATAGATGCTTAAATATAGTATGTATTTTTTATAATTCGTATTTTATGACGAGTTTGTATAAAGAGGCTGACCTGTCAAACAAAATGGTGTCCCACGTGGCAACGCAGTGAGTAGTGAAAACGAATGTGCCAAAACAAAACAAAGGTGAGAAAACAGAAATATATATATAATATATACAGAAAGAAGTAGGTAAATGCCCATATATGGAACCTCATGAGAGTAATTCAGAAAAGTCCATACATCATTCCAATGTCCAATATTTATTTGACAGGGATTGACCATATATGAGTCGACGTTTCAGCCCTTAATGGAGTAACTGGTCTGGGGTCTTCATCAGGACAACAGGAAGGCACAAAGATCCTCCAAAATCTCAATTTATATGTGATGTGTATTAATAACATAGTGGAGGGAAGGCCACTGTATGCTCGATATATCAGTATCAGCGGCCACTGCAACTTCAATCAGGGATCCACTAGCCCAAGGCACAGACCTCCCTCTTGACCAGGCCAATCACAGTTCTATCATTCTGCAAATAGTCACTGACATCAACATTGCTGACCTTCTGCCACATAGAGCTGGCACACTACACCTATGTGTCATAAACAAAACCTAAAATTAAGCAGAGAAGTGGGGTTAGTGACTGGAAAGTGACTTGGGCCATCTTAATTCTAGTGAAGGTAAACTAGAAATGGGTTTCTCTCAGAGGTGTGTCCACCAAAGATCTCTTGACAAGGCTAACATCCCCTGCCAAGAGAACTTTGGACTCGTATTCTCTTCGAGCGCTGTGCATGTGCCTCAAATATTAGGAAAATGCGCTCCTTACACAACTTCTTCACAGAAATGGTCTCATTCAATTTTCGTTCTCTAGTGGGATTTCCTAAGGAGTTGCACAACTTTATCTGCGTTTTATAAGATATAGGGGGTCATTACAACTTCGGCGGTCTTTTTGCAAGACTGCCGAGGTACCGCTGTGCTGAAGACCGCCAATGGTGGCGGTCTTCCGTGCCACGTATTATGACCGCTGGCAGCCCGGCGTCCTTTTTCGTACAGAAAGCCGCCAGCAGCCATACTGGCGGACGGCGGGAAAGTGGAGGTTACTCAACCTCCACCGCCACGTCAACAGAACACTGCCCACTGAATCACGTCCCATGATTCGGTGTGGCGGTGTTCTGGTGACGGTGTTCTGGTGGCCGAGCTGCCCCCATGGATCCCGTCCCCTCCCGGCGGTCAACGGACAAGGTAAGTTGATCGTCCGTTAGGGAAGGGGGTGGGGGGATGTTGTGTGCGTGCATGGGGGTGTGCGTGTGAGAGCATAGAGGGGGTGAGTGAGTGAGTGAGTGTAAGCGTGCGGGGGGTGTTTTGTGTATGGGAAATGTGTGCGGGTCGGACGGTGTGCATGTCTGTATGTGTGCGGGTATGTGTTGGGGTGTATGTGTGCGTGTAGGGGTGTGTATATGTGCATGTTGGGGGTGTGTGCGTGTAAGGGTGTGTATATGTGCATGTTGGGGGTGTGTGCGTGTAGGGGTGTGTATATGTGCATGTTCGGGGTCGGGGAAGGGGGTTGTGCCACCTTAGGGGGGTGGCGGGTGTGGGGGGAGGATTTGTGGAGGGTAGCGGGGGATGGGGGAGACCCCTATCAGTGCCAGGGAAGGAATTCCCTGGCACTGATAGTGCCTACCGCCATGGATCTCATGGCGGTTCCCAACCACCCGTGAGATCCATGGCGGTATGCAGGGTCCTGATACCGTTGGCGGTCTAGTGATGACCGCCGTGCTGGAGACCGCAATCTCCAGCCCAGCGGTCTTCACCGCCATGGCGGTCGGAATGGTGAAGTGGCGGATGACCGCGGCAGTAACCGTTGCGGTCATAATTCAATTTTTTTTCACGCCAGCCTGTTTGCGGTCTTACCGCTGCTTTACCACCGACCGCCAGGGTTGTAATGAGGGCCATAATGTCTTATGGTGATGGTCTGGCTCTTTGTGTTTGACATTCTGTATTTTCCTCTTTAGGTAATGAAAACCCCTCTTCTTCATTTCTCCCTCCTCTCCCGGCAACTCCTTAATTCCGTGGGTAAGGCATCATCCACTTCTATTCAATCCAAGGGTTCCAGTGAAAACTTCTGTCAAGATGTCCGATACTGCTCTCTCGTCTCCCCTCCACCCACCGCTCCCATACCCACAGCCTTCTTAGAGAGCCTGTGCCAAGGAGACAAAGATAAGAAACTTAAAAAGTAAGAACGTGTCCCTCTTCTCTTCTTAACTCTGTGATAAAAGGTCTCTACGCTGTTGGATGTTGCTCCCACTCATGAAAAAAAGCATGCAGACTCCTATCCATATGTATGAAGATATTTCACGACGCCAGGAAATCATAACTTCACGCATTATGCTAAACTGGTAATCAAAAGTTTCAATTTGCTAATTGCAGCTCAATTGGATTAGAGACAGCGTCTGCAATCAACGTCAGGAAACATCCTGGCGGAGGCAGACAGTGGGAATGACAGCAGCTCGGTGTTCAGGGCTGGGATGATGTTGCGTGCTTCACCTGCAATACACACAACTCTGTTGTGGTGGCATGTTAAGACAAACGCTGCAAAAACACATATTTTAACAAACACAGACTGCAAAACGAGGCTACAAAAATATGCAGCTTACATGAATAGCTCCCTAAAATTTTCGGAGCTGCGCCTAATTTCAGTACCGAGCACTTCACTCCCAAATATGCTGGGACTGTAATTAAAATAGTAAATTAAGCCAGCCCTGAAACACTATGGATGTAGGTGGATTTAGAAAATGAATGCAGGCCGAAATATTTGCAGGTAGATATTTCCATATGGTCGAGTCTATGTTTTGTAGCCTGTAATTTAGCAAAAAACATATTTAAATAGTCTTTGCTTTCACATGCTTTTCTTCGACTGTCTCTGCATCTGCAGTATTGCCTTTTAGTACCAAAAACCCATAGCAATTTCTGATATTTCGCAAGCTTTCCTAGCAGGCATCTCTATACTCGACAGACATCTGGGAAGTCTTCCTAACAGCTGGAAATGTCAGAGACTCCCATTTCATTCAGACTAAACCTCTCCAGGCCTGTCCACACAATACATGATGGAGCTGTTCAAGAGAAGCCTGGATACATATAGATGGCTTATGAAAGCTTCATAGATGAAGGCAAAAGGAGCGATTTAGAGACTCGGAGTCCTCCTACTGGGCCAGGAGGTGAGCCGGTCCATATAATGCTTATAGGTTATTACATGGATGGTTCACCGATGCTGAGCTCTTGTAAATGGACTCCCGGAAGAGTAGCATGAACTGGACCACGTTTGGGAGTCTGTAGCCCTCATTGTTTCTGCACCTTGGACAGGAAGAGAAGCCGAGGAGCCTACCATGTCCTACTGTCCCTCTGCGGTGTTGACAACCCATGCTGTGTGTGACAGAAAGTACCAGAAGTTGTGTGGGAGGAGTTTGCCCACAAGGTAGCCACAGTGCTATTTCAATACACCCGTGCACACAAGCATGCATAGACGGAAACATAAACCTAATGTAAAGCTATGTTGCCTCACACCGGGTGTTAACAAAGGGCAATTGCATGCATATCCAGAGAAAACAAAGGTTGACTTTGGATTGACATGAACCTTTTATGCAGCTACTGTTGCGATGCACAAACTGCAGACTTACTGTCAACAGGAACCTTCTGGGGACCCTTTACTGCCGGTCATCAGTTATGAAGCTAATGTCACCCATGTTCCGACTGCAGAAGTACTGTTGGGCAACTCTGGACTCACTACTGACATGAACCAACTGTGATCCTACTCTTACCTCAGCCAACTGCAGCCCAATGATTAATACAAGCCTTCTGCGCAAGTACTATCAACGTGAGACAGCTGTGGTCCTCTCGTGCACAAGAATCGAGTGTAACCCTAATACTGCATTGAACGATGGTCGACTCATTGTTAACATGCCCAAAATATTGCTAGTCTCATAAAAATGAATCAGTTTTGGACGTAGTGTTGACATTAAGCACTGTACACTTACACAACATGATCAACTGTAGATGTACTGTAAACCTACAACTGTGGGCCTACAGTCGGCATGGCCAAATGTGGACCTGAGGCCCACATGACCAATTGCAGATTAATTGTAAGCATGCACTAGTTGGCTGGACTACAATCAACATTATTAATCTGTAGACCCACTGTAAACACGAACCGGCTGCTTGACTTGACTCAACATACTCAACTGTTGTCGCCACAAACAACTGTAGACCCACTCAAAACAAGATATAATGGTAGGTTTGCAAGCAACAGGACCAAATGTAGGGCCACTGTGAACAAGATGCAACTATGAACCTACAATACACAGGACCAATTTTTGATCCACTGTGAACATGTTACCAAATAAGAACGTACTGTCAACACTAACAAATTGTGGTCCATAGCCAGCTGTGGATATGCATCGATAACCGTATTGTTAACACGAATCAATTCTAAATTTACTATTGACAAGAATCATTCTAAGCACATAAGGTTGTCATAAACCAATCTCCTACCTTATGTTGGCATAGAGGGATTTATCTGTGATCAAGGGATATGGCAAGGCTGCATCTATGTCAGTACGATTTAGATACAGTTCAAAAATGTGAATGATACTCTCTCCATGCTCGTTGACACAGCACACCAGCCCTTTAACCGCTTCTCAAGGGCTTTCACCTCAAGATTAAGGCATTATCGGATTTGTTATGCATGTCAGTGAGAGCGGCAGGCACTCTAGAATGTGGGCTTGAGTACTAAGCAGAACTTTCCCCAAAATGCAGGGCTTGTTGCATCCAACAAAGATAAGTATTGGATCACACTATGCGTTTCAAGAATATTTCCTTGTTTGAGACAACCATGTCCATTTCTAAAGCTTCCCAAAAAACACAAACTAGGATCTTATCTCCTCTCTGCACGCCCACTGCAATTTTCAAGGCTCGGAGACCCTCAAACTCACCCTTCCCAGATGCCCCGCTATTCTTTAATGGTGCTGAAACATTGCAAGAACAGACGGCAGCATCTCGAAAAACTCACACGGCCCAAGGTGCATGCAACAGTGTTGGTAGCTGTGGCAACGGCTCACCCCTCCTAGGCCTTCGCAATCGTGTTTAATATCGTTTTTATTAGTTCTGAAGTCCTCTGGGAAACTGAGGGATCGACGGGAGTGGTAGGTTTGTGGTGGGCCTAAAAGAACTCTTCCAGGAGCTAAGCAGGAATCCGCTTCTAACGCCTGGAATTATTCCTAGTCGTGTCGTTTCTTCTTTCTCTCACCGGTGTCGACGGTGTCAAATATTGACAAACCCATCTTTATTAAACCCACTTGTGAGAGGTTGGGGGGGGGGGGGAGGGGGGAAGGATAGAAAATTACACTTTTTTAATCAATTTGTGGGAAGGGGGCCAAATTGTACTCTTGAGACCACTGTGCAGAAGGAGGTAGAGGGACAGAAGCGGATGGAGGAGGTGGTGTAGGCCATCCCTGAGTTATCCCTCTCTGACAGCTGATTCTAAGACCTAGAAGTATCCCCTCTTGATGCTAATGTAGATCAGAGGGCTAACGCACCTGCTGCAGAGGTCCATTTAGGCCCTGCATGGATTGAGCACATGGCGGACAATGACGGCACCTTTGGGTTCGATAACAGTGGTTTCTGACGTCACAATCACAGAACTTGGAAACAGTAACACTAAATAACGTGATTATCTTTTTTTTTTAACATATTTTTTATTCTTATGCCCCCCCCAAAAAAGAGCCTTCAGCTCAATGTGAATCAACAAAGGATTACGAATCAGACCTGTCTCCCAGACGCAAAAACTCCACATTTTCAACTTTTCCGACGCTGGGGAGGGGTGTGGGTCAGGTGGGGGGCACGGAATTGGACAGAAATGCGGTCATCTCTTCCAGGGTACACAGGGTTCTGTGGACTTAGCTTTATGAGAGTGGGGCCGGAGCCAATTTCATTAATGTGTTTTTTTTTTCGCCTCCTTTCTGCTTTCTTGTTCTTTTTCACGTCAGGCGTTGTTTGAGCAAGAAAAAGTTTTAATTTCGGGGCTTCATTCGTCTTTCTTCTGGGACGCTGGGAGTTGTCTAGGCCTTCCCAAACCCAATGTGTGTCCTAATAACGAGCGCTCGTAAATCTTAAAATGGCTGCCAGGAGACCACATATGCCTCTCCCGGGGGACGGGGGCGAGGGGGCCTCTCCGGGGTGCAGTCTGCGGCCCCTCCACCCTCACAAATCACACACAGGTCACACCAGAATAATGTAGATACCTGCAGCGCACGCAGAGCAAGGGGTGCGGGGACTTCTCTGCTGGGGGTTCCCCTGTGAGATCAGCCTACATTTTTGGGGCTGCTCATTTCATTTTAATGCAAAGGGATCTGGGGCCCCGTGGACATATATATGAGGCACCCCATCATTTTGCGCCACTGTTGGACTGTCTCATAAATTAAGCGAAACACAATTCGAGCCCTCCCGAGTTCAAAAGTAATTAACAATTACTGGCGTTACAAATGGGGCTGAGGAACTTGTTAGAATGTGAGGGCTCATAAAAATGAACAAAATGTCCCAATCTGCTTCTACGTTACTACCAGAGCATACCATCCCGGGGTCTGTATCTCAGTCTGTGGGGGGTATGGGTACCGGCTGTCTAGCGTGACCAGCCAGTCGTAACTCTGGGGTCTGTGGCCTAGAATTATGCTGTCCAGCCCTAACCGGGGGCCAGCGGTTCCCAAACGTTTTAGAACCTCAACCCACTTTTCAGAACAACAAACATTTGTAACCCACCTACTTTTAATGGACATAAAGCAGGGCGATTTTTGAATGCAAGAATCGTATAGTAGTGCGTTGTTCTTTACATAACGCACATTTTCCATTGAAATGACCACTAAATTTGCACAAACGTACAGTTGTACTGATAAAAGTATATAACACACATATGGTAATGTGTGTAAATCAGATTTTTGTGAATATTTATCGATTGTGCACGACCAAGTATGTCTTTAGACTGCTTTGATCCTATTAATATCTGTATCTGATAGAGACTTCTAACCGCAGGTTTCCAACCTTTGAATTTCCCAGGCATCAGACTGGATCCGGAAGATTTTTCCTGAGCAGTACCCCTGTGAGCCGGTAGGTGGCATCAATCGGTTCAGCGCATCGGCGCCATCCACGCCGGAAGTGATGTCTGCGTAACCTAGAAAAGGTGACACCGGCGCGCTGATGTCAGTTCTTTTCTTTCTTCGCCAGTGAGCGCTGTTACGGAGAACAGTTACCCATCTGTCATTTTTTTACAGACTTTTTTGACGTTTTGTCAACTTAGTTTTTGAGGAATTTGCCTCCTAGAGTTTCAAAGATATCTTCGAGGAAGACGGGTTTTGTGGCGGCTGTCACCGTGCCGTATCGGATATGGACCCACACCTCGTGTGCCTCATGTGTCTGTGGTGCCTCAAGCATGGAGTGTGCACAAACTGTCCGCCCCTGAAGCTGCTGGCGTCCAGACAGGCATCGCGAGACTCCTCAAAGATCTCAATCCCAATTGAGAGGAAGGTCACAGGACCGCTCCAGACCCCCAAGTCCTTTTTGTCCCACTCAAAGTCCTTGGGACACTCGGGCAAGAGGCACAAATCGTTGAAGCGTGCTTCGACTTCTCGTCCGTCGGCCAGGTCTATGGAGCCACTGCCAGGGCCGACTCTGCACCTCCCCGCTTTTCCAGGAGCCAGAGCGACAAAACAAAAAGAATCTTACAAGGCCATGCATTGTGGTTTTTTTGCACGCCGACCCCTTTTGAGTGCCTTCGGGCCCAAAGGGTCTGAGGGGGTCCCATCTAGTTCTGCTCTGGTGGCTCTGGCTCCAATGGGCCCCTGTGGATTCGATCACAGATAGAGACTGGTGCCGGTCATGGCACTGTGCCCTTCCCAGATGCTGGCCCCAATGCCGATGCTTCAGGGCCAACCCAACTGAGTCCCCGAATCTGACAGAGAGTCATAACGAAGTAGACCGATGCCGATTCCAGTGCCGACAGGATCCATGTGTCCTAAGTTAGCTCCTGTGCCTTATACTGAAGGGCTTGACTTTGGGGAAGAATGGGAGGGGATCCCTGAAGCCTTAAGAGTACCAGTTAGAGAGCCAGGAAAGTATAGACTGCTCTGAGGAACTGGATCTCAAGTTGCCCTCAGTGGCAGTCAAGTCTAACATCTTGATGGAAGTGCTAGAGCCAGGAGTTTTCTCCTCCGAACCCCTGCTCACTTTCAATGAAGCACTAACAGATTTCCTACTGAGAATCTGATCCAAACCCAGCACAGGGGCTCCTGTGAATAGGACAATTGCCTGCTGCAATCGCCCCGCACATGGGGACCCAAACTTCCTCACCTAAAACCCCACACCCCTGAGAGCTTGGCAATCCAAGCCTCTACCTCCCATGGTGCATTCCCTGCCGCACCCCTGACAGGGAATCCAAGAGGCTGGATAGCTTCGGAAATAAGATTTTTCTTGCATTGCGGTCAGCGAACACCACATGCTTATTGGGCCGCTATTCCCACACTCTGGAACACAGTTGTGCAAGTGATCCACAATGGGCCATTCTCTTCCAAGCGGTCAAGGATGGGAGGGACGCAGAATTTGTTGTGGTTTAGACACAACCAACTTGCTAGGCAGAGCGGTTTTCACAACAGTGGCACTCGGAGGCCACACCTGTCTGAGAACATCTGGGTTTTCGGGAGATTTCCAGGCTTCCGTCATGGACCTCCCCTTTGATGGCAACCATCTCTTCGGAGACAAGGCAGGCTCGGTGCAGTAACGCTTTGAGGACTCATGGGAAACAGCCAAGTCCTTAGGCCTCTCAGCAGCCCCGCGTCAAACCAGTCTGCCGTTTGTGACTACGGAAGGGGAGTTCAACCATGCCAACCCCATTCCAGCCACCATACAATGCAGTGTTCCCAGCCTCAACGTGGGTGCAGTACATACCAATCCCATGGGTCAGGTATCCAGAGGTCTACTACAGCCATCATCGCGCTGGCAGCCACAGCCCCTAAGCCCTCCTAATTTTGCCCTACAAGATCATGGGCGTTCAGTTGGTGACAGAATCAGTAAATCATCTCCTTCGCTGGCAGTCCATAATATCGGACAAATGGGTCTTACAGATTATTCAGAGGGGTTACTTCCTCCCCTTGGAATCCTTCCCTCCCCCTACGCCTCCATCTCATGACTGGCTGACGGAGGATCATTTGTCCGTGCTCTGTGAGGAAGTACTGTCTCTCTTGGCCAACGGAGCCCTAGAGAGAGATGCAATGTTAGAAGTAAGCAGTAGTTGCTATTCCCACTACGTTCTGATACCTAAAAAGAACAAAGGTCTTTGTCCTATCCTAGATCTGCAAATCCTCAACCTCTTCCTCAAAAAGGAGAAGTTCAAGATGCTCACGTTCGCTCAGGTCTTTTCTGCCCTGGACTCAGGAGACTGGATGGTAGCGTTGGACTTGCAGGATGTCTACTTTCACATCCTCATCCTGCCTGCCCATCAGCGCTACCTGCGGTTTGCAGTAGGCCACAAGCACTTTCAGTTTACCGTGCTCCCCTTTGGCCTTACCAGCGCCCCTCAGTGGTTCACCAAGGTGATGGCCGGGGTCACAGATCATCTGCGGAGATCAGGGGTGCCAGTCTTTCCCTATCTTGATGATTGGCTGTTGAAGGAAGGCTTGCCCCAGGCTGTTGTCTCCCACTTTTATAATACAGGGAACATCCTGCATTCACCGGGGTTTACTATAAACACACCTGACTCCCTTTCAGATGCTCCCTTTCATTGGAGTTGTTCTGGACAGTTCAGGCTTATCCCCCCGAGCAGCAAGTCCAGGATAATTAGGCTATGATACCAATGTTTCAGCCTCTATCCTGGATTTCGGTGAGAATGATGCTGAGGCTGCTGGGCATCATGGCCTCCTACATCCTGGTGGTGACACATGCAGTGGGTCATGAAGTTCCAGTGGGTGCAGCATCAGGGGAATCTCTGAACTGGCCCAGATCTCAGAGAGACCTGCAGTGGTGGCTATTAAACCGCGACTGGGTCAGAGGCAGACCCCTCTCTGTTCCCCAACCAGACTTCACAGTACTGACAGATGCATCACTCCTGGGATGGGGTGGCCACCTGGGAGAGGTGGAGATAGGAGGACTCTGGTCTCTGGCGGAATCCGGACTCCACATGAACATGCTGAAGCTCTGTGCGATCGACTTGGATTGAAAGCCTTTCTACCCTCCATCAAGGGAAGGCTGGTGCAAGTGTTCATGGACAACACCACTTCCATGTGGTACTGCAACAAACAGGGTGGGGTTGTGGACCCTTTGTCAAGAGGCCCTACGTCTCTGGGCAAAGCTGGAACAGCAATGCATATTTCTGGTGGTTTAACACCTGGCAGGTTCTTTGATAGTCAGAGCGGACAAACTCAGCTGTTAGTTAGATCTGTTTGCCTCTGCCGAGAATGCGCAATGTCAGGTGTTTTGCGCGCTGGAGATCCCAGGGTGGCACTCGCTCAGAGATGCTTTTTGTCTCAAGTGGAGCTCAGCCCTCCGGCTGCCCACCATCAAGGCAGTCTTTCTAGTGGCAGTAACATCTGCCCAGAGAGTAAGTGAGCTGTAGGCTTTGTCATCCAAGCCTCCATTCTTTTGGTTTTTCCCAGTTAAACTGGTGCTTTGCACTAGGGCCTCTTTCCTCCCAAAAGTTGTAAAATCATTCAATGTGGGCCAAGCTATCAACTTGCCCACTTTTTAGGCTACTTCAGATCCCTCAAAAGAAGAGTAGCGACTCCACCCCCTGGACCCAAAAAGAGTATTGTCATTCCACCTTGACCGCACACAAGGGTTCCGGGTGGACTACCAACTTTTCATGAGGTATGTTGGTGCGCAGAAAGGTTAAGTGTGCAGAAATGAACCATCTCTTGATCAGTCGTTCTCTGCATCAAAATATGCTATGAACTGGCCAAGAAGCAGCCTCTTGAGGGCTTATGGGCTCATTTCCGCGAGAGCTAAAGCTGTGACCTCTGCATTACCTCGTGGAGTCCCAGGCCTGGACATCTGCCACGCAGCAACGTGGGATTCCCTGCACACGTTTACCAAATATTACTGCCTGGACAGTCTGGTCCGCAGGGACGAGCAATTCACCAGTTTGTTTCCTGAAGGAGTTCCTGGTTTAGAATTTGTCTGCAGCCCTCCACCAGGGACAGTATTGCTTGGGTATCTATTCAAAAATAATGAATATGTGGCTAGTCTCTAGCAGTTGAACTAGTTACTTATCATCAGTAATGCAGTATCTGGTAGAGAAAATATCTAGCCGCAAATTCCTTAACGACCCACCCATCCTCCCCGCTCCACAGGCAGATTTAAAGGGCTAAGGATGATCCCTTTCAGAGCCCTAGATTAGACACACCAGTGTCATTGCACTTTATGGCTCCACACTCCTGGTGTGGAAAGATGTGAAAAGTAACTGACGACAGTGCACCGAGGTAGTGCTTATATAGGTCATGAGGACATCACTTTCAGCACGGATGACACAGCGCAGAGCCGACCGACGCCACCTACCCGCGCGGATCCAGTCTGATGCCTGGGAAATAAAAAGCTAAGGAATCTGCAGCTAGATATTGTCTCTACCAGATGATGCATTAACAAGGGTAAGTAACTTGTTCTTCTAGGACACGTCAGAGTTACAAAAAAGTCCTTCATTCTTGCTTTTCGTAACTACTGGATGCAAACAGTTCATTTACAGTTATGTCCATTGTGTTTTGCAAAAAACATCATATATTGTCACATAATTCACTTAAAAAACTCCTCTCGCTTTGCTGTCAGAGAAAGAAAACACCAATCTTCATGTTACAAGCAAAAAGGAGCCTGACATTTGACCTCTGTCTTTGAATCACCACAAGTGTGACAAGTGAAACACACAATTTAAAGGCATATTAATTTAGAATGCACAGTTTTTGCCATTTTTTCCCAAACTTTCATTGGGTGGGGGGCAACCGAGCCCCATTGTAATTGTAATTATATAGTGCTTGCTACTCAAGACGAGGCGTCAAAGTGCTTTTCGGCGAGTAGCATGCTACTCCGGAAACAAAGAGGAATTAGCGGTGGATTAGCATAGGGAAATGGGAGTACAATATTAGTACTCGTTAATTTGAGTTAATTGTAGTGGTCCGGCTCGCTATGCACCTATGGGATCTGGTCTGACAACAGCTTTGGGTTCCCAGTCCAGTGTCTCGCCTCCTAGTATATTCAGCAGCTATGGTGAAGGGGTACAAGAGGAGAATGGTGGGGCAGGACAAATATAGCTGGAGCCGGGCCTCATCTGTCCCCCCCTCCAGATATGCCACTTAGGTGCGTGAGTTGAGAGGCAGAGCATCTCAGTCAGGTGCGGCTGGGGCAGAGTCTGGCAGAAGACGTTCATTTATGTGATAGACCCTGAGGCGCCAGCAGGTCAAAAAACATTCCCTGTAGCCTAGTCCTCGAAATATGTCGATTCTTCGTGGTTCCATTAAAAACATCCTGAATGTACCTGCAAGCCCCGCTCTCAAGTGCAAGCCAAGAAAACAAAACATGGATTTTAAAAGATGCTGACGGCAGGTGTTCCCATTCTGTCTCAGGCCTGCTTACGCTGCACCGTCTGTTCGTGGGGGAGAGTGGGGGCACCGCTGGGGAGGGCCGCAGTCCCGCCTCAGGTGAGGTGAGCGAGATTGCTGTAAACTCAGCAGCACGAGGGCGGGCAGGGACTTCGGGACTTCAGGTTAAGATGTACGCGTCTGTCAATTTAAGGGTTCAGACACCCCGTCCTCGCGCCCTTTTCAGGGCACTCTTGCACTGTGCAGCCAGTGACGTCAGCACGCAGACCTCGACGTCTTTCCCTCTCCCCTCGTGCCCACCACACACCTCCCCACGTGCAGGGTTAGGAAGCATGGATGCACTCAGCAGCCTTGCAGAGCCCGCCTGCCAGAGTCCAAGCAGGGGAACCAGCGGCTGTGGCCTAGCAAGAGCTCCATGGGGCCAAAGACAAGCAAGGGAGATGGGGCCTCGTCATCCTCTGGTTTACTAACTAAAAACAGCTATATTACCAGTGCAGTTGGCCCTCACAATCCTAGGATTCGGTGCTGCTGCACTGTTGACAGCTGCACTCCTGATCTGATGCAGCTAAAACTGCAGGAAGGGCTCCAACATTCACCACTCATCTCAGCTCTCAGTGCGCTTAAATTGGGGTGGGAGGGGGGCTCTCAATGTGCTTTAATTTGGGGTGGGGTGTTGTCCCCAACTCATTTCATCTGTTCCCAGCAGTTCATACAAAACATAAGCCTAGGCTCGACTGGTATTTTTTCCCCAAACTACACTCCCCACAACCTCACCATTTTGCTTGGTTCTTCACATGTTCTTCCATCTCATACAGTACACAGTACTGGCTCAGGAACTCTCAAACTACCTCTCAAAATGTCCCTGTTGACCTCAAGATGCCACATAAAAATGAGTCTGGGAGTGTGGCAATGTGCACCGCAGGTTGAAAGCTGATTGCCACCGAGCTCCTGTTTAGGCCCTGTGCGCGGCGCAGAGGGGCGGGGATAAGTGGAGCTGTATTCTGCCATCACAGGGCGGCAAAACAAATAATTAAAAAAAATATATATATATATATATAACTTACCTTAAAGTCGCTGCCACTCTCCAGGCACAGGCTCCCGGCCTGCCCTGTACCAATCATGATGCTGCTCAGAGCAGCGTTATGATTGGCTGGAGTGCACTGACTGGGCGCTCAACGCAAAGAGGGAGCCTGGGACGGCTCTCTCGAAGTCGGCAACACAGTGCTGGGTTGGAGACAGCCCTTGTGCCCATGCATGTTTGGCTGGCGAGACGCACTGAGGGGAGTGCTCTGTGCACTCCCCTCACAGCTCTTCACTCCCATGACCCGCCCCTTAAAAAAAAAAAAAATACTAAACAGCATTTATTATCGTTTTATTTCTAAAGGTTTGCAGCTGCTGCTACTGGGGGGGGGGCGATGCTCCTCCGCACAAATGGAGGAGCCGCTCCTGGTAATGTAAGTTATCAATGGAGCACTGAATGCCAAAATATGGTCATATGGTCACCTTATAATGACTTGCATACCAGTGCCACAATTAGGGTTACTTCCTGGCTGGTTTTGAACTGGAGTGACCAGCTGTTACAAATATTAGAAAAATCACTGAAAGCTGGTATTTTTAAACTTGACAGTACATACTTATAACAGTAAATGTTAGAAGAAAACACTTTAAAATGTGCTCTACAGCTGACCCATGACTGATAATTAAACAATTGCAGAGGGGGCAATGTTAAAAATGAATCAGTTAGTTACCAGTTATGAAGGTTACCGGTAAATAATTGATTCATTACCTCCTTATCATATGCTCCTCGTCCCACTGTTGACTACTGAGGATATTTGTATGATCCAAAAACACTGATAAACTTTCAGAAAAATCTGTATTAGATTATGAACTGAAACATAGTTCCCTAGAAAGAAATACCACAATGACTTCATTGCGGCCTTGGAAACTCCAGCAGCAAAAATGAAGGAATCAGCATCATTCACATCCAACCTATCATGTGTTACATACGTATTGGGAGTGGACCAGGTAGTAGCCCTACAAATCCCCGGCAGAAATACCCCACAGATTCTGCCCAAGATATTGATGCTGCCCTTGTGGGCCATCCTTGCAGTCCTTCGGGAATCTCACACTGGGCTGAAACGTAAGCCTGAATGATAGCTTGCTTCACCCCCCTGCTCAAAGTGGCTGTGGCTAACGTCTCACTCCGATTTGCTGCCCCTTTGGCAACAAACAAAGCATTTGACAAGTGGAAATCTCTTGTCCTGGATAGATAAATCACAAGCCCCTTTGACATCAAGGGCTTCAAGAAAATGACCTACTACATTATCTGGACCCACTGGTAACAATCACCTGGGAGGGTGAAACCAGTCCTAGGTTGCTTGTGTTCCGGTTCAGGGAGGCCCTTTCCTGCTGTTCGGGCTGTACTATTCCCATGGGGAGCAGAGTCAAAACTGATCTGTATATTACTGGGTCCAAACTGAGGTTGCGTGGTGGGCAAAAAACTATTAGAATGCGTCCTTATGCGATTGCCAGTTGCCTAGATTAATTCAAGCACTCCATCCATCACCCTGTTCTTTTTACATTTGTCTGTTTAAATAAGCTTTTGCAACTTGGTCATCTGTTCTGGGCAAAACCGCAGACCCCCCTCTAGGGAGCAAACCACTGAAAGGCACACCCAACTGCTTTTAGCTCCTTCCAATTGGCGGAGTTCATGCTTTCGGAGTCTGACCACTCTCCTTTTGCCTTCCGTCTAGAGAGCTACCTCAGCCAGAGATACTTGCACCTGAAGTAACCACTGTTGGATTTGGAAGCAGAAACGGTACCCCTTTTCTTAGATTTTTGGATCTACCCACAACACTAAGTGACCCCTTACCTCCTATGCGACTGGGATCAATGCTTCTAACTGCAGAGTTACTGGGGACCAACTGTCTAGAAGCAATAGACCACCAGTTTCAAATAGTGGTAGGACCACGGCACCACAGCTGTCGTGGCAGCTAAACACTGGCAGTTGTCTTGTGAAGTAATAAAACCTGGATCACTTT
This sequence comes from Pleurodeles waltl, assembly GCF_031143425.1. Lineage (NCBI taxonomy): Eukaryota > Metazoa > Chordata > Amphibia > Caudata > Salamandridae > Pleurodeles > Pleurodeles waltl. The sequence continues at coordinate 682,749,505 of NC_090451.1, read as the reverse complement.
CTCCTGAAGAAAGAGAATTATGTTCTCTGGCAAAAACACGATCCACCTCTGAGTGTCAGTGCACCAGTAAATGTCTCCAGCTTTTCTGAAAGAAGTCTAGACTTCTTGTCGTTCACAATAAATCCAAGATCCTCGAGGCCGGGGAACACCATCTTCACATTGGATTCCACCTTCTGAAAAGGAGAGCCAGGAATCAACCAGTTGTCTAAATAATGAAACTACTGCACCCCCTTCAATTGCAAAAATTAAACCACTGGTACAAGAACTTTTGTCAGCACTCTCTGGGGTGATGAAAGACCAAAAAGGAATGCTCTGAATTGAAAGTGATGGCCCTTGGTTGCAAACCTGAGACATTGTTGAGGTTCTTAAGCAATCAGGACATGAAAATGATTCCTCTGAATCCAAGATCATCAAAAATTCTGTGTGTCAGAACTGGAATTGCCAATTGTATAGTCAACATCCTGAACGGAATGTACTGCACAAACATGTTCAGCCATTTTAAGTCCAAGAACCAAGACGATTATGGAATAGATTCCATACCCTCTCTACAAGAGAGGAACTTGGACTATGGTTCCCTTCAGGAACATTGCTTGGATGCCCTCAACCTCTGCATGCTATTTCAGCAGGTCTTTTGTCCCTGGAGTGGCTTGGAATTGAGGTCCTGGTGGCTGGTTTGCAAACTCTATAGAATAACCATTTTACGACTTTCAGAACCCACTTGCCTGTCACCACTTTGGGTAAAACTTCTTTAGCTGTGCACCCCCTTCCATGTCCATGTATTCAGGATCTGCCTGACTGCTGAGGGTCAGGATGTGGTTGTGACTTGGAGAAAAGCGCAGCCACCCGGCCTCAGGCCCTGACTTGAAATGGATATATATCTCTAGCACCTTGATTTTGCTTCTTTTAAAAGAAAGATGTCTTTGCCCGAAGCACGAAAAGGGAATAGTAACTACCTGTCCTTCGCAGATTTTTTTACCATGTCATCCAACTGAGAGTCAAATAACGTGCCCCCCATTAACAGAAGATGATGGGCTAAACACCTTTATGCTTGATCCACTTTCCACAACTTCATCCACTTCAATCGCCTACCAGTAACCGCAGCTCCAAATGATGATAAGAACTGAGCCAAAAGTTCCATCTTTACCACAATTGCCGTAGGATCTTTTTGTTCCCCCAATCACGCAGAAAGCAAATGAAAATCCTTTGATGTTGCTTCGGAATTTTAAGCAGCGTAATAGTTATCTCTTGAGGTAAGGTGTGAGGCCGAATAACCCCTCTTAAAGTGACTCTTGAGTTTATGACCTACAGCATCTGGAAGAGAAGACTTGTCACACGCCCAAAAAAGATTTGGAAGCAATACTTACCAAAATTGTGTTAACTTTTGGCACCCGAGGGAAATCAACCTCAAATTTTTCTAAAGGATATCTTTTTGTGAGAAATCTCAGAAAGGAAGACATCTCTAAGCCCTTCTTCTGCTTTCGAACCATAGACTTCATTGTCTCATGACAATGGAGATTACCTCCCGTCCCTCCCTCGCCTTCCTTTTAACCAATGAGGCCTCCCCCTAGACCCTCCCTTTCCCTTTCAAACCCCCCCCCCCACCCTTATCCCCTCCTGTTCTTTTGTCTAGCCCACGCTAGACGTATTTCTTTTTCCTTTCTCACCTGCACGGCGGGGCCTGGAGGTCATCGAAGGAGGCACTCCTCGAGACGCGGAGCTCCGCGAGGAGTGCTACGGCTGGGGCGCGGCTTGTACGAGCAGCATGGCTGCTCGAGAGGCGTGTTCTGGGGGCCGGCTGACGGGGTCAGCCGGCCCTCTGTGGCTGGGGCGTTGGTTTCCAGTTTTCCGCGCCGCGGAGCCGCGAGGAACCGAGGACCTTCATGTTTGTGATGCAGGTAGGACGGGCGTTCGGCCCGTGGTTTTTTATGGATTTTAGAAGGATGTTGCCGTTTTAGGGATTGGTGGAGCCCTGTTGGGGGGAGGACCATGGTCCCATATATAGGCAGTTTTTTGGGAATGAAGTCAGTGTGATTTTGTGGTTTACCATGCCGAAAGCTGCAGCAAAGAGACGTAGGATTGTCTCTTCTTCCTCCTCGGAGGAGGGAGGTGAGGATAGCATGGCTCTTCCTGAGAACCCTCAGGTTCCTGACAGAGGTACTCCCCTCATGTCTAGAGAGGAAGTGCAGGATATGATTGAGGTAGCTGTTACCAGGGCACTGCAAACAGGCGTGGCCAGGTCTGGTCAGGCTAAGCGTGCGCTCTCATCGGTAGCGGCAAGGAAATCCTCATCAGAGAGTGAGGATGAGACCCCATCTACGTCATCTGGGGGAAAATATGTTTCCAGAGAAGAAATGTGGGATGTGATGGCACATGTTCGGGACAATTTGGGTTTCCCAGTGTTTCAACCTACAAACTCGGATTCTCATTTATTTCCTCAATATCAGACACCTTCGAAGTTTGCCATGCCTTTCCAGGGACCTGTGAAGGATATGGTGTTTCGTGAGTGGAAGGATGTGGAGAAGGCTCAGGTTCCTCGATTCCTTCAGAAACTTTACTTACTTGAGGGTGAGGCGGTTTTGCCTCCTTCTATTCGCCTGGACTCTATTTTGGCTACTCTGATTGGCAAGACGGCAGTCAATCCGGAGGATTGTGTGCCTACGGATGCCATAGACCGTAAAGTAGATTCGGGTCTTAAGAGGGCTTTTGCTGCGGAGAATCTAGCGCTGAAGGCAGCGATTTATTCTGCTTATGCGTCACAGTCATTGGTTCAAGACTTTGATAAACTGGCGGTAGCTGTACAGGAAGGGGCGGAGTGTTCAGAGCTCCTGGCTGGCATGGAGCAGCAGGCCAGATTGTTGGCTGATGTGTCTTCAGATGTGGTCCGTACTTCGGCTCTGGCATCCGGGTCTTTGATTGGGGCTCGTAGATCCCTCTGGTTGCGTTCCTGGAAGGCTGATCCAGGGGAAAAGGCGGCCTTGTTGAGACTGCCGTTTGAGGGCCGTAACCTGTTTGGAGATCAATTACCATCCATGCTTTCCAAGGCATTTAAGGAGAGGAAACATGCCTTACCTTATAAAGGGGGCTCTTCTTCGAGTAAAGGGTGGAAGAAGCGTTCCAGTTCTTCTCCTTCTAGGGATGCTAAATCCTTTTCATTTAGGAAACGGCGTTTTCAGCCGCGTTTTTCGCCTAAGAAGTCTGCTCCTGCGACCCGGGGTGGTTTCATGAAGGGGTCCTGACAATCTCTGTGGGCCTGGCAGAGGGCCGGTTGGGGGAAGATTGAGTCACTTTCTTTCAGCTTGGGAGGACAGTGTAACCGATCATTGGGTACTAGACATTGTGTCCAATGGTTATGTCATAGATTTTGTTGTGGTTCCTCCAGATTCAGGGGTTCGTCCCACTCCTCTGCCTTCAGAGGGGTCACGGAGAAGGGCATTATTGGACGGAGTGCGAGACTTACTGGTCAAAGGGGCCATTTCCCACGTTCCGCTAGACGAACGGGGTCAGGGCACTTATTCGGTCTTGTTTCTTGTGCAGAAGGTTTCAGGGGGATTTCGACCAGTGCTCAATCTAAAGGAGGTGAATACCTGGATCAGGACAGTGCATTTCCGCATGCTGTCCATTCAGACTATTTTTCCATTGGTCAGGCAAGGGGACTTTCTGGTGTCAATGGATCTGCAGGATGCTTACCTACACGTGCCTGTGGCAAGATCCTCTCAAAAGTTCCTGAGGTTTGCTGTGGGTCGGGACCATTATCAGTTTTGCGTTCTGCCTTTCGGTCTAAAATCTTCTCCTCGAATTTTCACAAAGGTGCTGGCTCCTCTAGTGGCTTTGCTTCATTCAGAAGGGGTGTTTCTGCATCCTTATCTAGACGACATTTTGATTCATGCCCCATCACGAGACCTTTTGCAGAGGCAGGTGGTCCAAGTTCTGGGGGTCCTGCAAAACCACGGGTTTTTAATCAATTGGGAGAAGTCAAACTTAGTGCCGTCCCAGGATCTGGTTTTTCTGGGGGCTCGGTTTCAGACTCTTCTAGGGTTGGTGACTGTGTCAGAAAAAAGGTTGGGTGTACTCCAGGCTTTGGTAAAGAAGGTATTGTTACTGTCTGCTCCCCGAGCTCTTCTATGGTTGCGTCTGCAGGGTCATTTGGCGTCAGTGATCTTTCTGGTGCCTTGGGCACGTTTCCATCTCCTGTGCTTGATGACTTGGTTCTTGAGAAGGTGGGCACCAGGGTCCAGTTCTCTGAAGGACAGGGTTCCAGGGTCCGGATTGATTCGCAGGGAGTTGCAATGGTGGTTGGAGGCAGCCCACCTGAGGGTAGGGGTTTCTTTATCACCTCTGAGACCCGTGGTGGTAACGACGGATGCCAGCCTCTCAGGATGGGGGGCATGGATGGAGTCGGCTCAGATTCAGGGGTTTTGGTCCCCTCGGGAGGCGAGTCGGTCTTCGAATTGGCGCGAATTGTGGGCAGTATTCCTGGCTCTGGTCCATTTCCAGGATTCCCTGAGGGGGTCGGCGGTTCTGGTTCGCACGGACAACTTAGTGGCCAAGGCTTATGTCAATCGGCAAGGGGGGACCAGGTCGAGGGCTCTGTTCAATCTAGTCAGGGAGATTTTTGTGTGGGCTCAGGAGTGGGTTCCTTCTCTCAGGGCTACGTACATTCGGGGGGTGGTAAATGTTCGAGCGGATCTGCTGAGCAGAGTGATTCCTTCCTCCCAACTTTTCTCTCTCCGGAAGTCTCTATTTCAGCATCTGGTTCGGCTTTGGGGTCTTCCAGTGCTGGATGTGTTTGCGTCAGTAGGGAATGCGAAAGTGGAGCGCTTCTGCTCCCGGTTTCGGTGTCCCCAAGCATGGGAGGTGGACGGGATGTCATGTCCTTGGCCGCAGGGCCTTTTGTATGCGTTCCCTCCTTTTCAATTACTCAGGGCATTTCTGTTACGAGTAAGGGATCTGGGGTCCAGGGTTATCCTAATTGCGCCTCTTTGGCCGAGAGCGAATTGGTTCCCATTGTTGATGCTGATGGCAGAGGGGAGGATGTGGCCTCTGCCTCTTTGTCCGTCTCCCCTGGAGTTTCCCTGCCTCCCAGTGGGGTCATTGAGGAGGTTACACTTGACGGCCTGGAAGTTGAACGGAGGGGGTTGACAGGTCTAGGGGTGCCGGTGGCTTTGAGTTCTACCTTGCTGGCGTCAAGGAGACGTTCCACTTTGCTTTCTTATGGTAGGCAGTGGAAGGTGTTTTCGTCTTGGTGCTTAAGTCGTAAGTTGGATCCTACCTGCGCTTCTATCTTTGAGGTGATGCAGTTCCTGCAGGATGGTGCTCATTTAGGGTTGTCAGTGGCATCTCTTCGGGTACAGTGGGCGGCTATTCAGGCATTCAGAGGACCATGGCGTAATCTTCAGGATGAAGGGCGATTGATGCCTAGATTTTTTCAAGGGCTTGTTAATTTATTTCCTCGCCCGGTACGTTCTTTTCCTTCATGGGATCTGTCCTTGGTTTTGGATGTGTTGCCGGAGGCCCCTTTTGAACCGTTAGGGGACTGTGATTTGCGACATCTATCTTTGAAGGCGTTCTTTTTGGTAGCCATTACTTCGGCTCGTCGGTTGGGGGAATTGGGGGCATTGGCGTGTTCCTTTCCTTTTTGTAAGATTTTTCCCGATAGGGTGGTTCTGGTTCCGGTCCCGTCTTTTATTCCTAAAGTCAATTCTTCGTTCCATTCCCGGCAGGAGGTCATTCTTCCTTCATTTTGTCCGAATCCCTCATCAAGGGAGGAGGTCCGTTTGCATTCGTTGGATGTACGTAGAGTTTTGTTGGAGTATCTGCGGGTGGTGGTCCTTTTCGTAAAGGGGATTCACTGTTTGTTAATTTTGGTCCGGCTCGCAAAGGTGAGAAGCCTTCCACGGCTTCCTTGAGTCGGTGGGTTCGATCTTTAATTCTGTTGGCCTATTCCTTGAGAGAGGTGGTTCCTCCTCTAGGGATTCAGGGGAGATCTACCAGAGGCATGGCGGCTACGGTGGCAGAGCTTCAGGGGACTTCGGTGGTGGAAATTTGCAGGGCCGCCACTTGGGCTTCTCCTTCGACGTTTGTGCGTCATTATAGGCTGTCTGACTTGGGTAGTTTGGAGTCGGTGCTAGGTCACCGGGTCTTATCCTCTATGAGATAATGTTGGGGGATGTTCTTGGTGCAGGATATTAAATAAAGGTCTTGCAACTCGGTGTCCGTCTCCTGTGTGTTTTCTTGCTATGTCTCATTGGTTAAAAGGAAGGCGAGGGAGGGACGGGAGGTAATGCTTCCATTTTCTTGCGATAATGGCATTACTCCCAGTCCTACTCCCTCGCCTTCCTTTTCCGTTCCCTCCCACCCTCCCAGTACGGACTGTCCGAGTTGCGGCTTGGGCTTGGTTTTTGTACAGGAGGGGATAAGGGTGGGGGGGGTTTTTGAAAGGGAAAGGGAGGGTCTAGGGGGAGGCGGGAGGCCTCATTAGTTAAAAGGAAGGCGAGGGAGTAGGACTAGGAGTAATGCCATTATCGCAAGAAAATGGAAGCATTAACTGCCTCTGGGGGATTATAATGCACCAAGAAACCCTCCTCATTCTGTTGAGGTTTCTCTTGAAATTTGAAAATATCTATTATATGGGTTGTTGCCTCCAGCAGCTGATGTCCTTGGGCATATTTCCCTTCAGGGTCATCCTCTGTGTGTCCTCCTCAGAGTTCAGCTTTTGTCCTTTATCTTGAGGTTCAGCTAATGCTGAACCCATAGCCAGGGGCGTAGCTTGGTAAATAAGATGTGGGCAGGAGGTAAGCTTCACATTTTCCAACAATCAGGCTGACATATAATACTAAAATATATTATACAAAAAGTAGGGCAGATGAGGGGGCCACGGGGCAGTGGAAACGGAGATGAATGTGGATTAGTAGGGGTACTAAGTGAGGGAAAACACAATACTTTGTAAAATAACCAACATTTTTGAAGACTTTCAAAGCAGAGGGTAAAGATAGGGTGTGTGCATTTTTTGCTTGGTGTATATAATTCCTTGTGAAATTCAACATACACCACACCATACCAAACACTTGTACTCAACTATTTTCCAGAAAGTACATCTATTACGGGGTGTAACACTCCAAGCACTCCCCCTGAAGCTACGCCCCAACCCACAGCCTTTTTGATAAGGGATCTCAACCCTCCTCTGGAAATAGAAATTAGCTCTTCATTCTCTGGTCCACCCAGAGGCTCCATTATGCTTTGCCCAGACTCCCCCATAAATATTAGATGAAGAATCACCCCTGAACTCCAACCTGCCCCCCTGCCACCGCTAGGCGATTGCAGGACAACATAATACCAATGAACCCCCTTATTATTGGGAGGGAGCTAAACATATGACCCCCCCATAGGGCCTCCCCTTCTAACCTTAGTTTTTTTTAATTATTCTGCTGGGCACTGCACCTAGCAAGAACCAAGGCTGAAAGGTAGGAACCTCTAACCAGAAGCAAGCATGCCTAAATAGTTAACAGTGGGACAGGGAGCAATGATGAGGAGGTAATGAGTACCCCAGCAGGGTCGGCTTTAGCGCTGTGGTGCCCGGTGCAAGAACCTTTGTTGGTGCCCACCCCAAAAAAAACACCCTCTCCACGAATTCCCTCACTACCGTGCTCCACCAGTGCCCCATATCTCTTGTCAAAACGCCGATCTCTAACAAACAGGAACAATATTTATTGCTGCCCGAAAACTGCTGGACACACAAGGAACTCTGCAGCAGGTGATTTTTAAGCCTGTGTTATTTCTAAATATGGCGCCCCACGAGATCAGCGCCTGGTGCAGCTGCAATGATTGCACCGCCTTAGAGCTGCCCCTGTACCCAAGACTTCATAGATAGTTGTACTTAAGTATCAGGTCCGGGCCTTTGCAGAAACTTAAAAGGTGAAGAGATGTCCGGTGTTTGTTTCTGGGAAAGGCAAGAACCGTAGCTACCATCAATGAAAAGAGTATGGAACTTAAACTTAATCATGTGAGTTTAGGATAGCTGGGCCTACCTTACTGTTTCTCGCAACTCCACTGTCTATCCCTATCCCTGGTGATGCCAGAGTGCGGCCTTTTCCTTCGAAGTAGTCTCATCAGGTGAGACCTGCTGATGGCTCACTGAGACACAGAGGTTTACTACGAGCCCACCGTCGGCACAGCTGAATGCTGAGGTTGCCTGTCCAATACCAAGGCACTCAGACTTAATCTCACCTCACCTGTTTTTTTACACCATCCTACACTTTCTGTCTCTTTATTTCACTTGTGCGGGTTCTTTTTCAGTGTGCTTTCTCCCTTTATTAGTTTTCATATATTTATTTCACCCTACACCCCCCTTTTTCTTTCTTAGTATTTTATTTTCCTGCAAAGATTTGAAAAAAGCCCTAGTCCTCACAAACGAACGCTAGGGTCCAACACCTGTACCACTGGCACAAATTAAGCACTGTTTGAGGCTTACTTCCTCCCCCTCAACTCTTTGAATGGCTCCATTGGAAGGAGAGCACAGGCTGCCTGTCTCGCGAGAGTTGGGCCTACCTCTGGGCTCTAGCTGCAGACTGCGAGCGGAGGTGCGCAGCCCAGCCAATCAGCACACAAAACCGAACTGTAATTGCATGGAGGCAGGTCGAAGGGAAGGAATACGCACAGTGCTTAATTTGAGCCGGAGGTTTCCGGTGCTTGGCACCAGCACTTAATTTTCAGCACTGGCACGTATTGCAGTATTCCATATGGTAGTGCTGCTAGTCTAATTTAGAAATGAGCACAACTGTTTAATAAAAAATATATATATATATATATATATAATATTACAATGACATAATACCTGCCTACCAAGCCATTGGGGGCCTAGAGTAGTCTGAATTGTTATGCCTGTAGGAGTGTGACGTCAAGAAGTTGTGTTGGTTGTGGTGGCAGGGGCAATAGATGGCACAAGTTTCTGTGGCCTTCTGACGAGGACCCTGGCACTCACATTTTTACAAATTAAGCACTGAATAAGCGACTCTGATGAATGGCGCGAACTGCCCGGAGATTATCAGTACTGACTGACCAAGCACCTCACTACTGGAGAAATGTAAAGTGTGAGTAAAATAATCTGCAGAACAACGGAAGTATGAGCACATGAAACTACATCTACCACAATGCATTGTGAGTGACTTGGTGCAACATGCTGGCGTGCAAACCACTGCTGTGAAAGTCCAGGGCGCAAGGATCTCTGCAGGGGGTGTGCATTAACCCATTCAGCTGTCTTACTAGCTGTTACATAGTTCGGAGCTGCTCCGATAGGGAGTAGACAGCAGGGCCTTTGGAGTCTGCCTATTTCCAGGCTCCTCTTGATGCAAAGAGGCGCTGCTGTGTTTTAAGGCCTGGGCAATGTGGGTTCTGGCCCCAATCTTTCAGGGGCCCCTTTACACATCCAGCTCCTTTCTACACAGTCTTGCCCTGATGACCTTGAATAATTCTTAAACAGATTGTTTAAAATATGCTATCTTTTTATTGAGGTGATGTGTGAGCGTCTATTACATACATTTTGCAGAGAAATGTGTTTGTTTCATGCAAAAGCCATAAAAGGTTTCCTTTAGATCAAACTCGTCCTCACACATGAGAAATGAGAAAGTGTCTCAGGGATTATTTGCAGTAATATTAATGAGATGCTTGCAATAATGAAAAAAACAGAAGTCACTATCCATGAATAGAATGTTGACTAGTGCGCCTGTGTAGGGTCAGAGACCTGGCCAAAGAGGGCATGAAAGAGTTAAAAATGGATCATGAATTCAAAGCGGTTATGAACACGGCCCCCAAAATCCTTAAAATGCACCTCACCTGACACAGTACAGTGCCCATCTTTAAATTGGTTCACCCCTATATCTCAAGGCTCTCAGCATTTTACGCTAGTAGCCCCGTCAATGTCCTCACGCGCCCTTCCAGCTTTTCCCTCATAGGTCACGCGGAAATCACACAGATGCGTCTGTAATCGCTCGAGACAGGTCGAGTGCCTCGATGCCGCACTAGAGGCAGCCCGCGCTACACAAGTGCCTATCACTGTTGTTACCCAATAGACAGGGGGCATCTCTCCGTTCTTTGAAGGGGTTGGGGGGTGTCGGTAGGATGAGATCAGGGTCTATGGGGGCGAGGGGCGCCTGCACTTCTCTTGAAAGGGGGGGTAAACACCATCCAACAGAGGCCTGCAGCCCCCACTCCAGTGTGTGTGCCCTTTGCAAATACTCCAAGAGGCAGGCGATGGGAACGGTGTCCTGCCCCCCACCCCAACCCCTGCTGTTTTAATACGAACTCGGGAAAAAAACGAAATATACACTTCAATTTAGAAGTTCATAAATCAGCGGTCGATGGAACCGTAAAAGACGCCAGGCGGGCCGGGAAAGGTAAATGTTAGCCGGTTCCCACGGAGGAGCCGAGGCTAATGCTGTTTGGCTGAGAGATGGGAAGGTTGGGGGGAAGAGGGGGAGGGAGAGGACCCCCAAACCCACCGCATCAAACGTGACGGCGGTATCGTGTGCATGGTGGGACGAACAGGCTCCGGGGAGACTTGCAGCTGGAATGAGGTGCTTTTGCCTAGCGCCCAGAATTTCGCACCTGGCGCTGTACAGCTAGAACCTCGATGATCAAATCACTCAGTAGAAGAGAGCAGGTTTAATATGCCCAAACGCATGAGACCGAAGGTCTTTCTTATTCCAAAGGTTAGGCTGTCTGATTTAAGGCAGCTTGAATGGCATGAGTGCTCAATGGATGTGGCGCCTTTAAATATATATTTGAACAGCTCTAGTGTCGCTCATTCCTTTAGATAGACTGCGGTATGGAGCTTGACTGGCGAATGCCACGTCACTAAGTTTGTGCCTTATAGCCAGGGCCACTGGAATTATGAAATAGTGCAACGATTTTCACTTAGTTATTCATTTGCCACATAATCCATCATATGCCGCATAACCTGCAGATTATAACAAAAAAAAGTTTCTAGCTCAAACAGTTAAAAAGTTACTATATCTGTGACGAGGTATACGCACTACAAGGAATTTTGGACATGTGGACTTTACACCTTTCTGTTGCTTATTGCTATATTTGGGAATTAAATTGGTACTAATATAATGCAACGACTGCTGGGAGAGCGTTACCAAGTTTAAAAATGACAAAGTAATGAAGTGATACCATAACAAAATGTGGGGCATTATGCTGCATAATTTGCCTTTTCTTGCCTCATAATTTACTCAGCCCTGCCGCATAATTTGGCCCTCTCCCCCTGTTTAATTCCAATGGTCGTGCTTGTAGCGCTATATAGAAAACCACACGAGTAAGTGAATCATTAAATAGACAAAGCTGGGCCAGTGCTTAATTTGTAAAAACTGTTATAATAATAAGTGCCAGAGCCCTAATCAGGAGATCACGTCCGCTTGCCGTACGTATTTCCCCCACAAGCGCTGCCAATGACAGTGCTGATACAACTACTAACCATCACACCCTACAAGAGTGACAATGCAGACCATCCCAGGCCTCCAAAGCTATGAGCGGCTTGGATGGCAGGTTCTATACTGAATCAATAAACAGCTGATGTTGCTTATCTCTAAATTAGATAAAACAGTGCCATCATGTGGCAGACTGTCATAAGTGCTGGTGTTGACAATTAAGTGCCAGTTTCCAGCACTGAAAACCAGGGGTTAAAATTAAGCCTTGTGGGTGCGACACGCTCATATACAAGGGTAGGCCTCTGGTCTATCAATGAAGTTCGGAAGGTGTGTGCACCTATGTCACGCCCAGCATACAGCTCTAAATAACGTAAAGTGATTAATACTTAAATACACCATAAATTAAATAGGGTTGACATTGCCATGTCTAAATACACTGCCACACCCTTCATCTCATGCAGTTGAATGGGCTGCTGTAAGCAGCTAGGTCAAAGGAAGCTTGATTTGTGTGCCCACCAACACTACAACCAGCAAGTAACGCTAGCTAAAATAAAAATATTAAATTCACAAGAGTGGGACTTCTACTGCCAAATATACTCAGCAGAACCCAGGTACGTCATTTAATTGTCTGGCTGGTGGTAGGACCAGGGCCACTGAAATTATGCAATTGTGTGGCAGTGGCGATTTTTGCACAATTACTGTTTTGCCGTTTTTGCCACATAATCCATCATCTGCCACATAATCTGCAGATTTAAACAAAAAAATGTTTCTAGCTCAAACGGTTTAAAAGTTACTAAAAAGGCAGGGACAGGGTTTGCCGTGTGGTTAAAGTCTCTTTGCAAAGCTGGAAAGGTCACCTGTTGCTTATAGCTATATTTGGGTGTTAAACTGGTGCTAAATAGGTGCAACCAAAGCCCAGAAAGTGTTAACAAGTTTTAAAATGATTAAATTATGATGTTATACTACTGCAAAATGTGCCGCATAATTTGCCATTTCTGGTAGCATAATTTACTCAATCCTGCCGCATAAAGTGGCCCTCTCCTGCTGCATAATTCCAGTAGTCCTGAGTATGATGGGATGCGTGGCTGGGAGGCAAGCACGAACAGCGCTGCGACGCCACACCAGTGGCACAGAGCGCTAGGTAAAAACAATCAAGTGAAACATTAACTCGCCCAAACCCTCCGCTTCATCCACCGGAAAGTCAACCTTCGCCTTTCCGGGTCAGGCCTCCCAGGAGGGACACCCGTCCGGGCACGGCGCTGCCTCATAAATAAATAAATGGACGGGAGGGGGCGAGGGACGGCGGGGGAGGGCCTTGCACGGAATATGCCACAGTAGCCGGGTTTAACAGGATTTTAGAGAAGTCATAAAGTGGGATTAGCGTCTGATCCTTGCGACGCGGCCTGCACATCGCCCGGATTTAGTTGCCAGGGGAAATAACATTTTTTTTTTTCACTCGCTCTTTTTTTTATTATTTCTGCCTTTTTATTCATTGAACAGATTTAACAGCTTGGAAGGACTCGAAGGCCGGATTTTAGGTCTGGTTCGGGAGCCCAATTATCTATACCTATTGTTACCAATGCTTATATAGAGTGCGCTTTGGGTACTATGGTTACCTCACCTCATTCTATTGGCCGTTTGGTACATCCTTCCTTCTCCTATGGGGCCAATTGGGTGATCGATGGATTATTTTACATCTCAAAAATACAGAATCTTCAAACATCACATTCTGTGTCTATTCATACTCTGTGACCCCAAATAAATCACTGTTTGTTACTTTTTTATTTTCACTGCAGGAGGGTTTTTGAAAATGTGTTAGTCAGGACTCATGCACGTGTTTTTCCCTGTCGGCCTTCTGCCTTATTCCCTCCTCTTTGTGTCTTTCCAATGACTTTTCACATGTTTATTTTGTTCTATATCCTGCTCATAGCCATTGTTTCTATTGTCAGCGTCAATATAAAAAGACTTGCCAAAACCAAAAGGTCTGAATTTAATGATCTAACACTTGCTAATACTCCCATGCAAATATGCTGGTTCTATCTGTTGGAACAATAAAGCTATACCGATTGGCTTTGCCAATGCTTGCTGAAATAGATTCTGTATGTTTGTAAGAGCGTAGCTGGGTCATGACTGTCCAAGAAATTGGTAGGAAAAAAAGTCCACCCGTACAACCCCTCCTGCTGGCAATTCTCCTATTCCAAACCTCCCAGAGGAGCCACTGTAATTATGCAGCTGTGGAGGACCAAATTATGTGGCAGGCACCAGCAGCCTATCGTTAAGGGCGGAGGGGCTGCGTTTCTCTGCCTTTTTTGACGCATGAAGAGTGTCTGTCAGGCTGAGCAAAGGATACTCTTTATGCTTGGGTTGAGTATCTAGGCGCTGTACATGCGCTAAATGGACAGTTGCCTCGCTGCCTGAACTAAAATCTGCCAGCAGAAGATTTTACAGCCTGTTGGGCGTGACCTTCTCAGCTCGGCAAAGTTGTCTTTGAGCCTCCCCGTCATGACAAGGGGGAGTATCACGTATACGCTCGCACCTACGTGCTTCAGTTTTGAGCCCTGAATTGCCCATGGCTCTGTGTCGCAGAGTTGAGTCAGCATCTCTCACTGACCCCCCCATCTCACTCTGTGAGGAGATTAAGGATGACCCTTCTATCATTCACTGACCTTTCACAAAGTCAGCCAATGAGAGAAGGCAGTGGAGTCCTTCTGTGCTTTCCTTCAGGAAACAATAGAGGCTTCTTTCCTATTACTTGGGATGTGGCCCGGTAAGTTTCTTTTCTTGTAATATTGGGTATGTGCATGCGTCTGTGTTTGTTTGAATCTGTGTATGTGCCTGCATGCTTTGAATGTGTGAGTGTGTATGTGCTGGTTCTGAGTATGTGTTTGTGCCCGCCCAACCCCTGCTGCACATTACGGGCTGCCACTGGTGGCAGGTTGACTAAGTTATCCAGCAAGAAAAGGCACATTATGCACAATGGAGCCCATTTTTTGATTGTACTATTTGGCTATTTTGCAATGTTTTACACATGGTAACACTGTCTGGACATTGGTTGCACCTCATCTGTACTGGTTTAACACCCAAATACAGCAAGAAGCAACAGAAAGGTGACCAGTAAACTTTTGCCAAGGGCCTTCCAGTGCGCGGCAACAGATCACTTTGTTTTTGATCACTTTTGATGAATTTGAGCTTTAAACACATTGTTTTTAGATTAAAATCTGCAGCTTATGCAACAGTTGCATCATGTGGCAAGTATGATAAATCCATAGCTACGCGGACTACGTCACAGCTGCAATACAGTAGATATCCATTGGCCATACTGATAAGACACCACAGTACTTCCAGGAGTCAACCACACAAAAACAGCAAGCCTCACTTACTGCAGGACAGAGAGACTGACTCAATTTGGAGGTTGGGTTGAAGTGTAAGACACACCATCACAAATTCTATACCTAGTCAGAAGGGCCACAGTCTAACTTCTAAAGCTCTATTTAGAGCGCAGCTGTGTGCAAGGCAACTTCCAGGAGCTATAGACTGCCTTCGCATCACAGAATACCCCTCCTACAGGCCTTTCAGTTGATTTTGGAGCATGTTGGACAAAACACATTACTTCCACATATTGTGTCCACTCAAGGCACATGCCAGCCAGGAATTAATTTGGTAAGCATCTGGTGTTATTTTATTCATTAAATATTTATTTTTATTTTAAAACATTTTACTGAGGGCATTTTCTGAGCTGTCATTCATGTGTAAGGTTGCATGACATCGCCATCTTTGATGTCATCAGATATGCTAATTAGTACTCACTTCTAAAAGTTCTCAAACCTAGGGAGCTCTGCCCACTGCAGCTTTCTGAGAAAAAGTTCACAGCATGGCAGAGAACATCTATTACATGCACAAAGGAAAACAGGCCAGTACAGGCAGAAGACAAAAACTCTGTCATCAAGAGTAAGTCACCACAGCACTGAGAGGACACAATGAATGGAGCACTCAAAAAGGTCCCCGGCAGCTCTGAGAGGAGACAACAACTGCAGCCTTCAGGGGAGAATGCCATAACCCAGAGAATGAACAGCTACTTCAGCCCTGGGAGGAAACACCACAGGAGGAGACACGAAGAAAAAAGCAAGCTCTACATCCTGCAGCTCTAAGAGGAGGGCAGCCCAGACTTGAGAAAACAACACTTGCAAAAAGCTGATGGAAACAACTAATACAGCTTTCATATGACAAGCAAACATCTCCAGATGAAAATACTACTGCAGTCCCAGGGAGAGAAACCATATCTCACAGATCATGTAATTACTGCGGCTCTCAGGGGAAGAACCCACAGCACGGTGAGAAAACAACTGCAGACATCAGAGGAGAACACCACAGCACTGATGGGAACAACTAATGAAGCCCTCATATGACAACCAAACATCAGCAGGAGGAATCTAATACTTCAGCCTTAGGGAGAGAAACCAAATCTCAAAGATGATGTAACCACAGCAACTCTCAGGGGAAGAAACCACAGCACAGTGAGAAAACAAACTCTGCAGCCATCAGAGGAGAACACCACAGGACCTACAGGAAGAAATAATGCAGCTTTCAAAACAAGTACCTATAACTTTATATCCTCTGAAGATGTAGTTAAGCTGTACATTACATTGTTTTGAGTATTACCTACTTGTGCCGTATAATACATCTGAAACAAACCCTCTCCCACCTCCTGGATCAAGCCATGACTGCTTTCCATGGAGAGGCGAGTGGCCCAAGGAGTAACATCTTACTTAATTTGAGTTCAATGGTGCTTGAGACCATGGGGCTCCAGTGTGTACGCCAGTACCCACAGTAATACTGCTTGTAACCACTAACTACCCCAGGATACAGAAAAATTACCACCTAACCACAGGAAATATCTGTCAGGTCAAACAAGCCTTGGGGACTAGCTGTTTAGACATTTCGTCTGACTCAGCCCCCAAAGACAAGTTCCTGGCTTTCTCGGAAGGATTCTTGACGACCATCAGCCGCTGGATAAAGGAACTTCTCAGGTGGACCTTTCAGCTTCTGTTGAGACACATTCTAAGTCTTCGACCCAAACGCAGACTGATCCTGTCCAAAACTGTTAATTCTGTTGTAATGGGAGTCAAATGGCAAATGCATGTTTTGAACTAAAATAAAAGCTATTTTGCTTCTGGGCGCTGTTAGGGCTGGAACTCAGGCCTTGATTCATTCTAGGGCTGTCCTACAGAATCTGATGTTCCTGCTCTGCCCAAGGCCGGCCTCTCCTGAGGAGTCCACGTGAGGACTGCGTGGGGGTGCTCTGTCAGTACTGGGAGCGAGGCCGCTCTAGAGGTGCTGAAGGCAGCCTTGCCTGCTGGTGCTCACTTAATACTCAGAAGATATCTAATACTTGACCTTTCTTGACATGCTGAAGGCCGCAATGCATACTGCTGCTGGTGTATACTGCTAGTGAAGACCAATACTGGCGATCTTCAGGTGCTGAAATCTGCAGTGCATACTGCTGCTGGTGTATACTGCTAGTGAAGACCAATACTGGCGATCTTCAGGTGCTGAAATCTGCAATGCATACTGCTGCTGTTGTATACTGCTAGTGAAGACCAATACTGGCGATCTTCAGGTGCTGAAATCTGCAATGCATACTGCTGCTGGTGTATAGTGCTAGTGAAGACCAATACTGGCGATCTTCAGGTGCTGAAATCTGCAATGCATACTGCTGCTGGTGTATACTGCTAGTGAAGACCAATACTGGCGATCTTCAGGTGCTGAAATCTGCAATGCATACTGCTGCTGGTGTATACTGCTAGTGAAGACCAATACTGGCGATCTTCAGGTGCTGAAATCTGCAATGCATACTGCTGCTGGTGTATACTGCTAGTGAAGAATAATACTGCAGATCTTGAGGTGCAGAAGGCCACAATGCATACTGCTGCTGGTGTATACTGCTAGTGAAGACCAATACTGGCGATCTTTAGGTGCTGAAATCTGCAATGCATACTGCTGCTGGTGTATACTGCTAGTGAAGACCAATACTGGCGATCTTCAGGTGCTGAAATCTGCAGTGCATACTGCTGCTGGTGTATACTGCTAGTGAAGACCAATACTGGCGATCTTCAGGTGCTGAAATCTGCAATGCATACTGCTGCTGGTGTATACTGCTAGTGAAGAATAATACTGCAGATCTTGAGGTGCAGAAGGCCACAATGCATACTGCTGCTGGTGTATACTGAGAGTGAAGACCAATACTGGCGATCTTCAGGTGCTGAAATCTGCAACGCATACTGCTGTTGGTGTATACTGCGAGTGAAGACTGATACTGCGGAACCTGAGGCGCCGAAGGCTGCACTGTATACTGTTGCTGGTGTATACCGTGACTGAAAACCAATACTGGTGATCTTGAGGTGCCTAAGGCCGCAATGCATGCTGCTGCTGGTGTACTTTGCGAGTGAAGAATAATACTGCAGATCTTGAGGTGCAGAAGGCCACAATGCATACTGCTGCTGGTGTATACTGCGAGTGAAGACCAATACTGGTGATCATCAGGTGCTGAAGGCAGCAATGCATACTGGTGCTGGTGTATACTATGAGTGAGTACCAATACTGGTGATCTTCAGGTGGTGAAGGCAGCAATGCATACTGCTGCTGGTGTGTATTGGGAATGAAGACTAATACAGCAGATCTTTGTAGGAAAGTATCATCTTGCGTGGCATGTTACCCCCATTTTTCACTTGTGTGTATGTTTGTTTTGCCTGTGTCACTGGGATGCTGCTAGCCAGGACCCCAGTGCTCATAACTTGTGCCCTGTATGTGTTCCCTGTGTGGTGCCTAACTGTATCACTGAGGCTCTGCTAACCAGAACCTCAGTGTTTATGCTCTCTCTGCTTTTAAAATTGTCACTGCAGACTTGTGACTATTTTTACCAATTCTGATTGGCACACTGCAACACCCTTATAATTCCCTAGTATATGGTACCTAGGTACCCAGGGTATTGGGGTTCCAGGAGATCCCTATGGGCTGCTGCATTTCTTTTGTCACCCATAGGGAGCTCACACAATTCTTACACAGGACTGCCACTGCAGCCTGAGTGAAATAACGTCCACGTTATTTCACAGCCATTTTTCACTACACTTAAGTAACTTATAAGTCACCTATATGTCTAACCCTCACTTGGTGAAGGTTAGGTGCAAAGTTACTAAGTGTGAGGGCACCCTGGCACTAGTCAAGGTGCCCCCACATTGTTCAGGGCAATTTCCCCAGACTTTGTGAGTGCGGGGACACCATTACACGTGTGAACTACATATAGGTCAATACCTATGTGTAGCGTTACAATGGTAACTCCGAACATGGCCATGTAACATGTCTAGGATCATGGAATTGTCCCCCAATACCATTCTGGTATTGGGGGGACAATCCCATGCTTCCCTGGGGCTCCAGCATGGACCTCGGGTACTGCCAAACTAGCTCTCTGAGGTTTTCTCTGCAGCTACCGCTGCTGCCAACCCTCAGACAGGTTTCTGCCCTCCTGGGGTCTGGGCAGCACAGTCCCAGGAAGGCAGAACAAAGAATTTCCTCTGAGAGAGGGTGTTACACCCTCTCCCTTTGGAAATAGGTGTTAAGGGCTGGGGAGGAGTAGCCTCCCCCAGCCTCTGGAAATGCTTTGAAGGGCACAGATGGTGCCCTTCTTGCATAAGCCAGTCTACACCGGTTCAGGGATCCCCCAGCCCCTGCTCTGTCGTGAAACTGGACAAGGGAAAGGGGAGTGACCACTCCCCTGACCAGCACCTCCCTAGGAGTGGTGCCCAGAGCTCCTCCAGTGTGTCCCAGACCTCTGCCATCTTGAATGCAGAGGTGTGAGGGCACAATGGAGACCTCTGAGTGGCCAGTGCTAGCAGGTGACGTCAGAGATCCCTTCTGATAGGTGCTTACCTCTCTCTGTAGCCAATTCTCCTCTGTGGGTTATTTAGGGTCTCTCCTGTGGGTTTCTTGTCAGATAACAAATGCAGGAGCTCACCAGAGTTCCTTTGCATCTCCCTCTTCGACTTCTGCCAAGGATCGACTGCTAACTGCTCCAGGACGCCTGCAAAACCTGCAACAAACTAGCAAGAAGACTCCCAGCAACATTGTAGCGCCTAATCCTGCCAGCTTTCTCGACTGTTTCCTGGTGGTGCATGCTCTGGGGGCTGTCTGCCTTCACCCTGCACTGGAAGCCAAGAAGAAATCCCCAGTGGGTCGACTGAATCTTCCCCCTGCAAACGCAGGCAATAAAGTTCTGCATCACCGGTCCTCTGGGTCCCCTCTCACGTCGTTGAGCGTGGTCCCTGGAACACAGGAGCTGGACCCTCACAGTCCAGCAGTCCTTCTGTCCAAATTCGGCAGAGGTAAGTCCTTGCCTCCCCACGTCAGACAGTAATCCTGTGTACTGCGTGATCTTTAACTGCTAGGGCTTCTTTGCACTCTTGCAAGGATTCCTTTGTGCACAGCACAGCCCAGGTCCCCAGCACTCCGTCGTGCATTGCTCAACTTGCTGAGTTGACCACCAGCTTTGCGGGACCCTCTTTTGTTGTGCTGAGACGACCACCGTGTTCAGCTTTCTTGAACGCCTGTTCAGGTGCTTCTGCGGGTGCTGCCTGCTTCTGCGTGGGCTCTCTCTGTTGCTGAGCGCCCCCTCTGTCTCCTCCTCCAAGTGGCGACCTCCTGGTCCTTCCTGGGCCCGGGCAGCACCCTTTGTCTTCAACCACGACCCTTGCAGCTAGCAAGGCTTGTTTGCGGTCTTTCTGCGTGGGAACATCTCTGCATCCTTCAGCACGCCGTGGGATATCTTCTGACCAAAGGAGAAGTTCCTGGCACCTTCCGTTGTAGCAGAATCTCCGGCTTCTTCCACCCTGAGGCAGCCCTTTTGCACCTTCATCTGGGGTTTAGTGGGCTCCTGTCCCCACTGGACACTAACGTGACTCTTGGACTTGGTCCCCTTACTTTAAAGGTCCTAAGGTCCAGGAATCCGTCTTCAGTGCTTTGCAGTCAGTTGTTGCCTTTGCAGACTCCCCTATCTCCACTTTACTGTCTTTCTGGGGTAGTAGGGTAACTTTACTCCTACTTTTCAGGGTCTTGGGGTGGGGTATCTTGGACACCCTTAGTGTTTTCTTACACCCCCAAGGACCCTCTACACACTACACTAGGCCTGGGGTCCATTCGTGGTTCGCATTCCACTTTTGGAGTATATGGTTTGTGTTGCCCTTAGGCCTATTGTCTCCTATTGCATTCTCTTGTGTTCTACAGTGTTTGCACTACTTTTCTAAGTGTTTTACTTACCTGATTTTGGTTTGTGTGTATATTTTGTGTATTTTACTTACCTCCTAAGGGAGTATGGGGGTCATTACAACCCTGGCGGACGGTGTTAAAGCGGCGGTAAGACCGCCAACAGGCCGGCGGTAAACATTTTGGAATTACGACTGTGGCGGAAACCGCCAACAAAGACAGCCACTTTAACACTCCGACCGCCACGGCGGTACAAACAAACAGCGCGGCGGTCACCGCCAACAGACAGGCGGAGGACAATGTACCGCCCACACTATTATGACAGGCCAATCCGCCACCTTTTCCGGGGTGGATTCACCGCGGATAAAAACATGGCGGAAACAGGAATTTCGAAGGAAAAACGCTCACCTCTACACACTCCACGAGGAAGGAGGACACCATGGAGCCGGAACTCCATATTCTTCCTGCGATAGTCTTCCTTCTCCTGTACCAGGAGCACCAACGCCGGCGGTTAAGACCACAGTGAGTACTGCACCTACGACACAGGGGAGGGGGGAGGGAAAAAAACAGGGACACACACACGCAACACCCCCACCCCCACCCCCACCCTCACCCACTACAACACACCAATGCATATCTAAACATTACAGTCACACCCCGAACCCCCCGAAGAATGCAAAGACAAAAGGAAATGAGTGTAACCATTGTAATATATCAAAACTGAGTAAGCAAATATATACACATATACACTATTAACAAAATATAAACCAAGATTAGTAGTCCAGGTATTGCACCATTCATAGTCCGTGGACCACTGGGCCCAAAATGCATGGGCGAGGCCCACACACAATAGCAGATCAAAACAGAGAGAACACTGCAGGGGCATCAGATAGAAATACAACAGGCACCTCAGGGGGAAGGGAAGGGGGGGCACCTCAGCCGGATGAGTGCACAACGCCAGATCCACGAGGGGGCTCCATGCCCATTGATGTATCCTGGGGAGTGCAAAGCCACAGTCTCTCAAGTCTCTACAGTGGGTGGTTTGCCCACTGCTGCATCCTGGGGAGTGCAAAGCCACAGTCTCTCAAGTCTCTCCAGTGGGTGGTTTGCCCACTGCATTATCCTGGGAGTGCAAAGCCACAGTCTCTCAAGTCACTCCAGTGTGGTTTGCCCACTGCATTATCCTGGGGAGTGCAAAGCCACAGTCTCTCAAGTCTCTCCAGTGGGTGGTTTGCCCACTGCATTATCCTGGGGAGCGCAAAGCCACAGTCTCTCAAGTCTCTCCAGTGGGTGGTTTGCCCACTGCATTATCCTGGGGAGTGCAAAGCCACAGTCTCTCAAGTCTCTCCAGTGGGTGGTTTGCCCACTGCATTATCCTGGGGAGTGCAAAGCCACAGTCTCTCAAGTGGATAACAGTCTCCACTGGTTCTGGGGGGGACTGGTGCCCAGAGTGCTTCATCCTGCCAAGGACAGAGGTAGTGGATGTGATACTCCACTGGTTCTGGAGGGGGCTTTGTGCCCAGAGTGCTTCATCCTGCCAAGGACAGACGGAGTGGATGCATGTCTCCACTGGTTCTGGAGGGGGCTTTGTGCCCAGAGTGCTTCATCCTGCCAAGGACAGAGGTAGTGGATGTGATACTCCACTGGTTCTGGAGGGGGCTTTGTGCCCAGAGTGCTTCATCCTGCCAAGGACAGACGGAGTGGATGCATGTCTCCACTGGTTCTGGAAGGGGCTTTGTGCCCAGAGTGCTTCATCCTGCCAAGGACAGAGGTAGTGGATGTGATACTCCACTGGTTCTGGAGGGGGACTGGTGCCCAGAGTGCATCACTCACCCCGTGTCGGTCCCTGTTGCGTCAGTGCCCCTGCCGCTCATGGGCTAGCGGTGCTTGAGTTGGCGGTGCTTGCCCTGTTCAGCGGTGCTTGACTTGGCGGTCCTTGCCCTGTTCAGCGGTGCTCGACTTGGCGGTCCTTGCCCTGTTCAGCGGTGCTTGACTTGGCGGTCCTTGCCCTGTTCAGCGGTGCTTGACTTGGTGGTCCTGCCCTGTTCAGCGGTGCTTGACTTGGCGGTCCTTGCCCTGTTCAGCGGTGCTTGCCCTGTTCAGCGGTGCTTGACTTGGCGGTCCTTGCCCTGTTCAGCGGTCCTTGCCCTGTTCAGCGGTGCTTGACTTGGCGGTCCTTGCCCTGTTCAGCGGTGCTTGACTTGGCGGTCCTTGCCCTGTTCTGCGGTGCTTGCCCTGTTCAGCGGTGCTTGACTTGGCGGTCCTTGCCCTGTTCAGCGGTGCTTGCCCTGTTCAGCGGTGCTTGACTTGGCGGTCCTTGCCTTGTTCAGCGGTGCTTGACTTGGCGGTCCTTCATTGCCCAGCTGGGCTGGGGCTGGCGGTCCTTCATTGGGCAGCTGGGCTGTGGCTGGCGGGACCCTCCTGGGCAGCTGGGCTGTGGCTGGCGGGGCCCTCCTAGGCAGCTGGGCTGTGGCTGGCGGGGTCCTCCTGGCCAGCGACGATGGGGCTGGCGGTGGCCTCCTGGGCAGCGACGATGGGGCTGGCGGTGGCCTCCTGGGCAGCAACAATGGGGCTGACGGGGCCCTCCTGGCCAGCGGGGATGATGGCGGTCTTCTCCGCCGTGCTGCTCCTCCCAGACTTGCCGGGTTTCTTCTGGCCCTTCCCCACCTTGGGAGGAGTCACAGCTGAGTCCACAATCCCCCGGGGACCCCTGGGTGCGGCTTGGGTGGCTGGAGTCTTCCCCCTCTCACGCCGGGCACTGGCCAACTTCTGGTGCTTCACAGGGGGGGGGACTGGCTGTGCTGTGGCTCCGTGCCACACTGGCTGTCTTGGTGGCCGGTGCACTCCACATACCTGTGACAACAGGCACCACTGGTCCCGTAGATTTTGTGGCTGAGGTGCTAGTTCGGGACCTATGAGTTGGACAGGGGTGGTGGTAAATAGGTTAAGGGTGGACAGGAAAAGTTGTTTGGAGACACTGGGACGGGTAGCTGGAGGGGGTTTGGGAGTGGAGGAAGAGGTGGTGGTTGTAGGTGTAAGTTTTGTGGTTTTGGGTGCAGGTGCATGCGCTGGAGGCTGTTGTGAGGTGGATGTATGTTGGGTGGGTGTGTGCCTGCGTTTGTGTATCTTCGGAGGGGGCGTCACAGACACACTGGGAGAGGACACAGGGGACGTATGAATGGTAGTGGGGGTGGTGACTGCACGTGAGCGGGGTGTGCTGGTGGGTGTGCTGGTGCGGGACGTAGTGGCTGTAGAGGTAGTGCATGCAGGTGTGAGTGTAGACGAGACTGGGAGGGAGGAGGGAGACGAGGAGGAGGGGGACACAGTGGAGGCAGTGGATGTTGGTGTGTCTGTATGTGTGTGATGCTTGTGTGAGTGCCTGTGGGATGTGTGGTGCTTATGTTTTCCTGAGTTTCCCTTGTGTGGTGAGGTGTGTGCAGGCTGGTCTGATGGTGTGCTTGGGATAGGCAGAGGTACAAGGGGTTGGGTCTGGGTGGAGGAAGTTGGAGGGGGGAGGCTAGACACAGGGACAATGGCTGCCATCAGTGCTGAGGCCAGAGTTTGAAAGGTTCAGTGAAGGGCCGCCTGACCAGAATGAATGCCCTCCAGGAATGCATGGGTTTGTTGCAACTCCCTTTCTACACCCTGGCTGGCATTCAAAATGGTAGACTGCCCAACAGTGAGTGACCTGAGGAGGTCAATGGCCTCCTCACTGAGGGCAGCAGAGGTGACCGGGGCAGGGGCTGAGGTGCCTGGGGCGAAGGTAATGCCCACCCTCCTGGGTGAGCGGGCACAGGGCGAAGGCTAAAGGGGCTGCTCGGAGGGCGGTGCTGGTAGGGGGGGTGGCGGCTGTACCTGTAGAAGTGGGGGACACAGATGTTGCCGCCACCACAAGGGAGCTCCCATCGGAGGACGAGTCCGTGTCGCTGGTTTCAGCTCCTGTCACCGCGGTGGTGCTCCCCTCGCCCTCCGTCCCACTGGTGTATTCAGAGTCCATAGTGTGGCCCTCCATGGCCATGTGGGATGCAGCTCCCTTGTGCTCCGGTGCCACTGCTCCTCCGCCTGATGATGCTAATGCACACAAGAACAGGGAGACCGCAAAAAAGGGGGGGGGAGGGAGACAGAAGAAAGACATGTTGAGTGCATGGCTTACCGCTACCGTTGGCGGACAAGACAGACACAGAAGCCCCCTGCACTACGTTGCGCTGTTGGGCTCTACAGTGCAATTCCTGGGAAATGGCCTTCAAGGCTATGGACGACATATGCACACATAGATGACACAGGTGCATGAATAGCTGTAGTTGGCACTCTACAGAGGTGGGGTGGGGGACCACAGGGCCACGCCTTACGAAGGGGCCTATCCTACAGAACTCGCCCTGGCCTAGGGAAACCCACAGCCCTCCTCCCCCACCCAGACCCCTCCACTGCGCGCAAAGTCAGCTGAATGAGAGTGTACTCACCCCCTTGTGTCTGCTGTGATGCCCTCAAGCGCCCATCCAACTCCGGGTAGGCCACCGCCAGGATCCGGAACATCAGGGGGGTCATGGTTCGACGGGCACCCCTCCCACGTTGGGAGGCCATCCCCAGCTGAGCCTCCGCCATCTTCTTGCTCCAGCGGCGAATGTCCTCCCATCTTTTCCGGCAGTGGGTGCTCCGTCTGTGGTGGACCCCCAGGGTCCAGACA
Source organism: Pleurodeles waltl (assembly GCF_031143425.1). Lineage (NCBI taxonomy): Eukaryota > Metazoa > Chordata > Amphibia > Caudata > Salamandridae > Pleurodeles > Pleurodeles waltl. The sequence goes on along the minus strand of NC_090451.1, from coordinate 682,724,146 downwards.
TCCTTGGCGATGGCACGCCAAATATCCTTCTTCTGGTGGGCGCTGACCTACATGAAATGTACAGGGGAAGAAGAGAAGTCATTACCAACTGCGCCGTCAAAGTGAGTGGCCCCCATCCCTACCCTTGCCATGTGGCACATGCACCCACCGTCTTTCATTCACTCAGAACTCTGCCCCCTTCCTTCTTACAACCAGCCCTCTCCACACAGGCATAGCCCATACAACATGCTCCCTGTGTACTTACCTGTTGGTCTGGAGGACCGTAGAGTAGCGTGTACTGGGGAGGACCCCATCGACGAGCTTCTTCAACTCCTCTGACGTGAAGGCAGGGGCCCTTTCCCCAGACGCACGAGCCATTGTCTCTTCCAGACCGAGGTCACAGCAGCACTTGCAGTGTAGGTCCTCTCCTGTCGAAGATCAGGTATTGAGTGATTCAACAGACAGAAAATGGCGGTCACGTCCGCGGCGGTGCGTACCATCACCGCCGGCGTACATCGTCATTGGCTCCTGGGACCCATAGGGTCCAATTTTAACCAATGCAGCATTGCGCCGCGGTCTTCAACCGCCTACCTAGCGCAGTTACCTCACATCCAATTGTCTCACTTTATAGGTCAGGCAGCCGCCATTTCAGGGGCCCACATGGCCTAATTACCAACTGCGTCACACATACCTAGGCCTACTCTCAACACACATACAGGCCACATTTTGTGTATGAATGGTGTTCTGTGTAGACTGTGGGTACATACCTCTGAGTTGTTTGACTCTGTGGTCGCTGTTGTCCTTCATAGGCACTGTCTGCTGGGACATGTGAGGAGATGGCGGAATCCTCTGGTGTACCGACCGCTGGTGGACCTGTCGACAATGAAGGAAAGAAATTTGATAATCACCTACAGGTTTGACCGTGCCACAATCCAGGAACTGTGTACACAGTTGGAGCCTGACCTGATGTCAGCAATCCGCCATCCCACAGGAATTCCCCCTCAAGTGCAGGTGCTATCAGTGCTCCATTTCCTTGCTAGTGGGTCTTTTCAAACAACTGTGGCCATGGCATCAGGGATGTCCCAGCCTATGTTTTCCAACGTATTGTCCAGAGTGTTTTGTCTGCCCTGCTGAAACACATGCGGAGCTACATCGTTTCCCCTCAGGTGGAGGATTTGCCTACAGTGAAAGGTGACTTCTATGCCCTTGGACATATCCCCAACATCATATTGATGGGACCCATGTGGCTTTGGTCCCCCACCACAGGAGTGAACAGGTGTACAGAAACCAGAAGAGTTATCATTCCATGAATGTACAGATGGTATGTTTGGCAGACCAGTACATCTCCCATGTGAATGCCATGTTCCCTGGCTCAGTGCATGACGCCTACATCATGGGGAATAGCAGCATCCCTTATGTGATGGGTCAACTCCAGAGGCACCGTTTGTGGCTATTAGGTGACTCTGGTTACCCCAACCTGTCATGGCTACTGACCCCGGTGAGGAATCCCAGGACAAGGGCAGAGGAACGCTACAATGATGCCCATGGGCGAACTAGGAGGGTAATCGAGCGGACCTTCGGCCTCCTGAAGGCCAGGTTCAGGTGCCTCCATATGACAGGTGGATCCCTATTCTACTCACCAAAGAAGGTGTGCCAGATCATCGTGGCCTGCTGTATGCTTCATAACTTGGCTTTGCGACGACAGGTGCCTTTTCTGCAGGAGGATGGTCCAGATGGCGGTGTTGTGGCAGCTGTGGAGCCTGTGGACAGTGATGAGGAGGAAGCAGAGGAAGAAGACATGCAGAACAAGGACTCAGTCATCCAGCAATATTTCCAGTGAAACACAGGTGAGAATACATTCCTGCCTACTACATGTACTTTTACACTTCTACCTCTATCCTGTCTGTCGATTTCACCCAGTGCATTGTCACTGAGTTGTCACTTTCCCTTATGGTTTCACAGGTGTGGGTCCCAATGTGTGTCATCTGCTTAGATTCCTCAGGGACTAGAGCTGTGTGACAAAGGTATGTTGACATTACTATTTCCTGAACATTTTGTCACTGTCTTTTGGTGCTTTAGGTGTGTTTATTTAAATACAAAATATTGGAGGGGCTAGTAAAATGGTAAGGGGTGATGGTGGAGGAATGTCCATGGCAGAGTCCAGTCTATTAGTCTCACAGGTGCATTGCCCATATGGGTATAGGAAGCGGAGCTGGGGCAATTTCAATATGGACAGGGTGACAAAGTGGGACAGTGGGATGACAATCAGGGTGGTCTCATTTCTTGGCGGGGGTCTTGGCATCGTGCTCTGTCTTGTTCCTGGATCTCAGGGACCGTTTGCGGGGTGGTTCTCCGTCTGCAGGGGGTGGGGTGCTGGTGTGGTGGTCCTGTGGCGGCGCGTCCTGTCCACTAGCGCCGGCGGAGGTGGTGGGCAGTTCATCGTCCATGCTAGTGTCAGGGGCCCCTTGTAGTGCCACAGTGTCCCTCCTGGTGTTGAGTACTTCCTTCAGCACCCCTACGATGGTGCCCAGGGCGGAGCTGATGGTTCTGAGTTCCTCCCTGAACCCCAAATACTGTTCCTCCTGCATGCGCTGGGTCTCCTGAAACTTGCCCAGTACCGTTGCCATCGTCTCCTGGGAGTGGTGGTATGCTCCCATGATGGAGGAGAGGGCCTTGTGGAGAGTGGGTTCCCTTGGCCTGTCTGCCCCCTGTTGCTCAGCAGCCCTCCCAGTTCCCCTGTGTTCCTGGGCCTCCGTCCCCTGGACCGTGTGCCCACTGCCACTGCCCCCAGGTCCCTGTTGTTGTTGGGGTGGTGGGTTATCCTGGGTTCCCTGTAGTGGTGGACACACAGCTGATTGACGTGTCCTGGGGATGGAGGTATGGGCCCGCTGGGTGGGTGCTGTGCTGTGCTGGTGTTTCCAGAGGGGGGAAGGTCTGTGGTGGCCTGTGCCTGTGTAAGGGGAACCGACTGTCCCGAGGCCCACGATGATCCGGGCTGGTCATCTAGATCCAGGTGGACAGAGGTGCTGTCATCACTGTGGGCCTCTTCTGTGGGTGGAGTGGAGATGTCTGGACCCTCCTGTGTGGTGACGTTGGGTAGTGGTCCTGCAGGGGTTGAAAGGCATGATTATTGCATCTGTGTGTGTCATGGTGTGCAATGGGTGGGTGAGCGTGTACCCCAGTGCTGGCATTCCTGTGTGGGGGCTTGTGTGATGATGGTTTAGGGGGGGGTGTATGGGTATGTGCAGTGGGCATGCTTTAGTGATGGGTGCCCATGCGTTGGTGTTGCATGCAGGGCTTGGTGTTGGGATGGGTGGTTTGGGATATTGGTACATTTGTGAGGAGTTGGAGTGTTAGGGGTGGGGGCGAGGGTGGGGGTATGTGATAGCATGCAGGTAGGGTGGGGGATATGGTAGTTAAAGGTTTGACTTACCAGAGTCCATTCCTCCACCGACTCCTGCGAGGCCCTCAGGATGCAGAATCGCCAAGACCTGCTCCTCCCATGTTGTTAGTTGTGGGTGAGGAGGTGGGGGTCTGCCGCCAGTCCGCTGAACCGCCTGGTGGTGTCTTGAGACCACGGAACGCATCTTCCCCCGTAGGTCGTTCCACCTCTTCCTGATGTCCTCCCGATTTCTTGGGTGTTGTCCCACTGCGTTGACCCTGTCGACTATTCGTCGCCATAGCTCCATCTTCCTTGCAATTGAGGTGTGCTGCACCTGTGATCCAAATAGCTGTGGCTCTACCCGGATGATTTCCTCCACCATGACCCTGAGCTCCTCCTCCGAGAACCTGGGGTGTCTTTGCCGTGCCATGGGGTGGTGTAGGTGATGTGTGGGGTGGTGTGGGTGGTGATAAGTGTGGCGATATGTAGTGGTGTGTGGTGTTTTGTGTGTGGAAGTTGTGTGGCTGATGGTGTTGTGTGCCTGTGGATGGTAGTTTGTGGATGGTGGTGTCTCTCTCTGGCCTTCTCTCTGTAATAGTGATTTTAGGGGTTTGTGGGTGTGTGTTTTATATTGTATTGGGTGTGTGGGAGTGGTGTGTGTATGTGTTTCAGGTGTGTGTATTTGGAATTGTCCAATGTGACTGTGTTTTGTAAGAGTGTGTATTTTGAGCGCGGCGGTGTGTACCGTCAATGGAATACCGCGGTTGAAAGACGGCCGCGTGGATTCGTGTGTCGTGATAGTGTGGGCGTATTTCTGTTGGCGTGACGGTGGAGTTTTTTTTTCGCCAGTTTATCACTGACCTTTGGTGTGGCGGACTTGTATGGGTGTCTGAATTTTGTCGGATTCCGAGATGTGGGTCATAATAGCTGTGGCGGAATTCCGCGGCCGAGGCGGTGTGTTGGCGGTCTGCACGGCGGTAAGCGGCTTTTACCGCCAATGTTGTAATGATCGCCTATATCCTCTGAGATACTATTGGCATATTGTCACTAAAATAAAGTACCTTTATTTTTAGTAACTCCGAGTATTGTGTTTCTTATGATATAGTGCTAAGTGATATAAGTGGTATAGTAGGAGCTTTGCATGTCTCCTAGTTCAGTCTAAGCTGCTCTCCTATAGCTACCTTTAACAGCCTAAGCTGCTAGAACACTACTAATCTACTAATAAGGGATAACTGGACCTGGCACAAGGTGTAAGTACCACAAGGTACCCACTATAAGCCAGGCCAGCCTCCTATAATCTTGAGGTGCCGAAGGCAGCAAAGCATACTGCTGCTGGTGTATACTGGGAGTGAAGACCAATACTGGTGATTTTCAGGTGCTGAAGGCTGCAATGCATACTGGTGCTGGAGTATATTGGGAATGAAGACTAATACAGTGGATCTTGAGGTGCCGAAAGCCGCAATGCATACTGCTGATGGTGTATACTGGGAGTGAAGACTAATCCAGCAGATCTTGAGATGTCGAAGGCTGCAATGCATACTGCTGCCAGTGTATACTACGAGTGAAGACCAATACTGGTGATCTTGAGGTGATAAAGGTCGCAATGAATACTGCTATTGGTGTATACTGCGAGTGCAAACCAATACTGGTGATCTTCAGGTGCTGAAGGCAGCAATGCATACTGCTGCTGGTGTATACTGGGAGTGAAGACTAATACAGCAGATCTTGAGGTGTCGAAGGCTGCAATGCATACTGCTGCCAGTGTATACTACGAGTGAAGACCAATACTGGTGATCTTGAGGTGATAAAGGTCGCAATGATTACTGCTAATGGTGTATACTGCAAGTGCAAACCAATACTGGTGATCTTCAGGAGCTGAAGGCAGCAATGCATGCTGTTGCTGGTGTATAATGCAAGTGAAGACTAATACTGTGGATCTTGAGGTGCCGAAGGCTGCAAAGGCATACTGCTGCTGGTGTATACTATGAGTGAAGACCAATACTGTGATCTTGAGATGCTAAAGGCTGCAATGCATACTGCTGCTGGTGTATACTGCAAGTGAAGACCAATACTGGCGATCTTCAGGTGATGAAGGCTGCAATGCATACTGCTGATTGTGTATACTGTGAGTGAAGACTAATACTGCAGATCTTGAGGTGCCGAGGGCCGCAATGCATACTGCTGCTGGTGTATACTGTGAGTGAAGACAAATAGTGCGGATCTTGAGGTGCTGAAGGCCGCAATGCATACTGCTGCTGGTGTATACTGTGAGTGAAGACCAATACTGTGATCTTGAGGTGCTAAAGGCTGCAATGCATGCTACTGCAGATGTATAGTGCGGGTAAAAACGAATACTGATGATATTCAGGTGCTGAAGGCAGCAATACATACTGCTGCTGGTGCATACTGCGAGTGAAGAGTAATACTGCAGATCTTGAGGTGCTGAGGGCCGCAATGCATACTGCTGCTGGTGTATACTGTGAGTGAAGACCAATACTGTGATCTTTAGGTGCTAAAGGCTGCAATGCATACTGCTGCAGATGTACACTGCGGGTGAAGACCAATACTGATGATATTTAGGTGCTGAAGGCAGCAATGCATAGTACTGCTGGTATATACTGCGAGTGAAGACTAATACTGATGATCTTGAGGTGCTGAAGGCAGCAATGCATACTACTGTTGGTGTATACTGTGAATGAAGACCAATACTGGTGATCTTGAGGTGCTAAAGGCTGCAATGCATACTGCTGCTGGTGTATACTGCGAGTGAAGCCTAATACTGTGGATCTTGAGATCCCAAGGGCTGCAATGCGTACTGCTGCTTGTGCATACTGTGAATGAAGACTAATACTGAGATCTTGAGGTGCTAAAGGCTGCATGGCATACTGCTGCATATGCATACTGCGGGTGAAGACCAATACTGATGATATTCAGGAGATAAAGGCTGCAAAGCATAGTGCTGCTGGTGCATACTGCGAGTGAGGACAAAATCTGTGATTTTGAGATGCTAAAGGCTGCAATGCATACTGCTGCTGGTGTATACTGCGAGTGAAGACCAATACTGGTGATCTTCAGGTGCTGAAGGCTGCAATGCATACTGCTGATGGTGTATACTGTGAGTGAAGACTAATAATGCGGAATTTGAGGTGCTGAGGGCCGCAATGCAAACTGCTGCTGGGGTATACTGTGAGTGAAGACCAATACTGTGATCTTGAGATGCTAAAGGCTGCAATGCATGCAGCTGCTGGTGTATACTGCGAGTGAAGACTAATACTGGTGATCTTCATGTGCTAAAGGCAGCAATGCATACTGCTGCTGGAGTATACTGCGAGTGCAGACTAATACTGGTGATCTTCATGTGCTAAAGGCAGCAATGCATACTGCTGCTGGAGTATACTGTGACTGAAGACCAATACGTGTGCTCTTCATGTGCAGAAGGCACCAATGCATGCTGCTGGTGGTGTATACTCCGAGTGAAGACCAATACTGTGGATTTTCAGGTGCTGAAGGCAGCAATGCATAGTACTGCTGGTATATACTGCGAGTGAAGACTAATACTGATGATCTTGAGGTACTGAAGGCTGCAATGCATACTACTGTTTGTGTATACTACGAATGAAGACCAATCCTGGTGATCTTTAGGTGCTAAAGGCTGCAATGCATACTGCTGCTGGTGTATACTGTGAGTGAAGACAAATAGTGCGGATCTTGAGGTGCTGAAGGCCGCAATGCATACTGCTGCTGGTGTATACTGTGAGTGAAGACCAATACTTTGATCTTGGGGTGCTAAATGCTGCAATGCATGCTACTGCAGATGTATAGTGCGGGTGAAAATGAATACTGATGATATTCAGGTGCTGAAGGCAGCAATACATACTGCTGCTGGTGCATACTGCGAGTGAAGACTAATACTGCGGATCTTGAGGTGCTGAGGGCCGCAGTGCATACTGCTGCTGCTGTATACTGCGAGTGAAGACCAATACTGTGATCTTTAGGTGCTAAAGGCTGCAATGCATACTGCTGGAGATGTATACTGCGGGTGAAGACCAATACTGATGATATTTAAGTGCTGAAGGCAGCAATGCATAGTACTGCTAGTATATACTGCGAGTGAAGACTAATACTGATGATCTTGAGGTGCTGAAGGCATCAATACATACTACTGTTGGTGTATACTGTGAATGAAGACCAATACTGGTGATCTTGAGGTGCTAAAGGCTGCAATGCATACTGCTGCTGGTGTGTACTGCGAGTGAAGCCTAATACTGTGGATCTTGAGGTGCAGAAAGCCGCAATGCATACTGCTGCTGGTGTATACTGGGAGTGAAGACTAATCCAGCAGATCTTGAGATGTCGAAGGCTGCAATGCATACTGCTGCCAGTGTATACTACGAGTGAAGACCAATACTGGTGATCTTGAGGTGATAAAGGTCGCAATGAATACTGCTATTGGTGTATACTGCGAGTGCAAACCAATACTGGTGATCTTCAGGTGCTGAAGGCAGCAATGCATACTGCTGCTGGTGTATACTGGGAGTGAAGACTAATACAGCAGATCTTGAGGTGTCGAAGGCTGCAATGCATACTGCTGCCAGTGTATACTACGAGTGAAGACCAATACTGGTGATCTTGAGGTGATAAAGGTCGCAATGATTACTGCTAATGGTGTATACTGCAAGTGCAAACCAATACTGGTGATCTTCAGGAGCTGAAGGCAGCAATGCATGCTGTTGCTGGTGTATAATGCAAGTGAAGACTAATACTGTGGATCTTGAGGTGCCGAAGACTGCAAAGGCATACTGCTGCTGCTGTATACTATGAGTGAAGACCAATACTGTGATCTTGAGATGCTAAAGGCTGCAATGCATACTGCTGCTGGTGTATACTGCAAGTGAAGACCAATACTGGCGATCTTCAGGTGCTGAAGGCTGCAATGCATACTGCTGATGGTGTATACTGTGAGTGAAGACTAATCCAGCAGATCTTGAGATGTCGAAGGCTGCAATGCATACTGCTGCCAGTGTATACTACGAGTGAAGACCAATACTGGTGATCTTGAGGTGATAAAGGTCGCAATGAATACTGCTATTGGTGTATACTGCGAGTGCAAACCAATACTGGTGATCTTCAGGTGCTGAAGGCAGCAATGCATACTGCTGCTGGTGTATACTGGGAGTGAAGACTAATACAGCAGATCTTGAGGTGTCGAAGGCTGCAATGCATACTGCTGCCAGTGTATACTACGAGTGAAGACCAATAATGGTGATCTTGAGGTGATAAAGGTCGCAATGATTACTGCTAATGGTGTATACTGCAAGTGCAAACCAATACTGGTGATCTTCAGGAGCTGAAGGCAGCAATGCATGCTGTTGCTGGTGTATAATGCAAGTGAAGACTAATACTGTGGATCTTGAGGTGCCGAAGGCTGCAAAGGCATACTGCTGCTGGTGTATACTATGAGTGAAGACCAATACTGTGATCTTGAGATGCTAAAGGCTGCAATGCATACTGCTGCTGGTGTATACTGCAAGTGAAGACCAATACTGGCGATCTTCAGGTGATGAAGGCTGCAATGCATACTGCTGATTGTGTATACTGTGAGTGAAGACTAATACTGCAGATCTTGAGGTGCCGAGGGCCGCAATGCATACTGCTGCTGGTGTATACTGTGAGTGAAGACAAATAGTGCGGATCTTGAGGTGCTGAAGGCCGCAATGCATACTGCTGCTGGTGTATACTGTGAGTGAAGACCAATACTGTGATCTTGAGGTGCTAAAGGCTGCAATGCATGCTACTGCAGATGTATAGTGCGGGTAAAAACGAATACTGATGATATTCAGGTGCTGAAGGCAGCAATACATACTGCTGCTGGTGCATACTGCGAGTGAAGAGTAATACTGCAGATCTTGAGGTGCTGAGGGCCGCAATGCATACTGCTGCTGGTGTATACTGTGAGTGAAGACCAATACTGTGATCTTTAGGTGCTAAAGGCTGCAATGCATACTGCTGCAGATGTACACTGCGGGTGAAGACCAATACTGATGATATTTAGGTGCTGAAGGCAGCAATGCATAGTACTGCTGGTATATACTGCGAGTGAAGACTAATACTGATGATCTTGAGGTGCTGAAGGCAGCAATGCATACTACTGTTGGTGTATACTGTGAATGAAGACCAATACTGGTGATCTTGAGGTGCTAAAGGCTGCAATGCATACTGCTGCTGGTGTATACTGCGAGTGAAGCCTAATACTGTGGATCTTGAGATCCCAAGGGCTGCAATGCGTACTGCTGCTTGTGCATACTGTGAATGAAGACTAATACTGAGATCTTGAGGTGCTAAAGGCTGCATGGCATACTGCTGCATATGCATACTGCGGGTGAAGACCAATACTGATGATATTCAGGAGATAAAGGCTGCAAAGCATAGTGCTGCTGGTGCATACTGCGAGTGAGGACAAAATCTGTGATTTTGAGATGCTAAAGGCTGCAATGCATACTGCTGCTGGTGTATACTGCGAGTGAAGACCAATACTGGTGATCTTCAGGTGCTGAAGGCTGCAATGCATACTGCTGATGGTGTATACTGTGAGTGAAGACTAATAATGCGGAATTTGAGGTGCTGAGGGCCGCAATGCAAACTGCTGCTGGGGTATACTGTGAGTGAAGACCAATACTGTGATCTTGAGATGCTAAAGGCTGCAATGCATGCAGCTGCTGGTGTATACTGCGAGTGAAGACTAATACTGGTGATCTTCATGTGCTAAAGGCAGCAATGCATACTGCTGCTGGAGTATACTGCGAGTGCAGACTAATACTGGTGATCTTCATGTGCTAAAGGCAGCAATGCATACTGCTGCTGGAGTATACTGTGACTGAAGACCAATACGTGTGCTCTTCATGTGCAGAAGGCACCAATGCATGCTGCTGGTGGTGTATACTCCGAGTGAAGACCAATACTGTGGATTTTCAGGTGCTGAAGGCAGCAATGCATAGTACTGCTGGTATATACTGCGAGTGAAGACTAATACTGATGATCTTGAGGTACTGAAGGCTGCAATGCATACTACTGTTTGTGTATACTACGAATGAAGACCAATCCTGGTGATCTTTAGGTGCTAAAGGCTGCAATGCATACTGCTGCTGGTGTATACTGTGAGTGAAGACAAATAGTGCGGATCTTGAGGTGCTGAAGGCCGCAATGCATACTGCTGCTGGTGTATACTGTGAGTGAAGACCAATACTTTGATCTTGAGGTGCTAAATGCTGCAATGCATGCTACTGCAGATGTATAGTGCGGGTGAAAATGAATACTGATGATATTCAGGTGCTGAAGGCAGCAATACATACTGCTGCTGGTGCATACTGCGAGTGAAGACTAATACTGCGGATCTTGAGGTGCTGAGGGCCGCAGTGCATACTGCTGCTGCTGTATACTGCGAGTGAAGACCAATACTGTGATCTTTAGGTGCTAAAGGCTGCAATGCATACTGCTGGAGATGTATACTGCGGGTGAAGACCAATACTGATGATATTTAAGTGCTGAAGGCAGCAATGCATAGTACTGCTAGTATATACTGCGAGTGAAGACTAATACTGATGATCTTGAGGTGCTGAAGGCATCAATACATACTACTGTTGGTGTATACTGTGAATGAAGACCAATACTGGTGATCTTGAGGTGCTAAAGGCTGCAATGCATACTGCTGCTGGTGTGTACTGCGAGTGAAGCCTAATACTGTGGATCTTGAGGTGCAGAAAGCCGCAATGCATACTGCTGCTGGTGTATACTGGGAGTGAAGACTAATCCAGCAGATCTTGAGATGTCGAAGGCTGCAATGCATACTGCTGCCAGTGTATACTACGAGTGAAGACCAATACTGGTGATCTTGAGGTGATAAAGGTCGCAATGAATACTGCTATTGGTGTATACTGCGAGTGCAAACCAATACTGGTGATCTTCAGGTGCTGAAGGCAGCAATGCATACTGCTGCTGGTGTATACTGGGAGTGAAGACTAATACAGCAGATCTTGAGGTGTCGAAGGCTGCAATGCATACTGCTGCCAGTGTATACTACGAGTGAAGACCAATACTGGTGATCTTGAGGTGATAAAGGTCGCAATGATTACTGCTAATGGTGTATACTGCAAGTGCAAACCAATACTGGTGATCTTCAGGAGCTGAAGGCAGCAATGCATGCTGTTGCTGGTGTATAATGCAAGTGAAGACTAATACTGTGGATCTTGAGGTGCCGAAGACTGCAAAGGCATACTGCAGCTGCTGTATACTATGAGTGAAGACCAATACTGTGATCTTGAGATGCTAAAGGCTGCAATGCATACTGCTGCTGGTGTATACTGCAAGTGAAGACCAATACTGGCGATCTTCAGGTGCTGAAGGCTGCAATGCATACTGCTGATGGTGTATACTGTGAGTGAAGACTAATACTGCAGATCTTGAGGTGCCGAGGGCCGCAATGCATACTGCTGCTGGTGTATACTGTGAGTGAAGACCAATACTGTGATCTTGAGGTGCTAAAGGCTGCAATGCATGCTACTGCAGATGTATAGTGCGGGTGAAAACGAATACTGATGATATTCAGGTGCTGAAGGCAGCAATACATACTGCTGCTGGTGCATACTGCGAGTTAAAAACAATACTGCAGATCTTAAGGTGCTGAAGGCTGCAATGCATACTGCTGCTGGTGTATACTGTGAGTGAAGATAAATACTGTGGATCTTGAGGTGCTGAAGGCCGCAATGCATACTGCTGCTGGTGTATACTGTGAGTGAAGACCAATACTGTGATCTTGAGGTGCTAAAGGCTGCAATGCATGCTACTCCAGATGTATAGTGCGGGTGAAAACGAATACTGATGATATTCGGGTGCTGAAGGCAGCAATACATACTTCTGCTGGTGCATACTGCGAGTGAAGAGTAATACTGCAGATCTTGAGGTGCTGAAGGCCGCAATACATACTGCTGCTGGTATATACTGCAAGTGAAGACCAATACTGTGATCTTTAGGTGCTAAAGGCTGCAATGCATACTGCTGCAGATGTACACTGCAGGTGAAGACCAATACTGATGATATTTAGGTGCTGAAGGCAGCAATGCATAGTACTGCTGGTATATACTGCGAGTGAAGACTAATACTGATGATCTTGAGGTGCTGAAGGCAGCAATGCATACTACTGTTGGTGTATACTGTGAATGAAGACCAATACTGGTGATCTTGAGGTGCTAAAGGCTGCAATGCATACTGCTGCTGGTGTATACTGCGAGTGAAGCCTAATACTGTGGATCTTGAGATCCCAAGGGCTGCAATGCGTGCTGCTGCTTGTGCATACTGTGAATGAAGACTAATACTGAGATCTTGAGGTGCTAAAGGCTGCACGGCATACTGCTGCATATGCGTACTGCGGGTGAAGACCAATACTGATGATATTCAGGAGCTAAAGGCTGCAGAGCATAGTGCTGCTGGTGCATACTGCGAGTGAGGACAAAATCTATGATCTTGAGATGCTAAGGGCTGCAATGCATACTGCTGCTGGTGTATACTGCGAGTGAAGACCAATACTGGTGATCTTCAGGTGCTGAATGCTGCAATGCATACTGCTGATGGTGTATACTGTGAGTGAAGACTAATAGTGCGGAATTTGAGGTGCTGAGGGCCGCAATGCAAACTGCTGCTGGGGTATACTATGAGTGAAGACCAATACTGTGATCTTGAGATGCTAAAGGCTGCAATGCATACTGCTGCTGGTGTATACTGCAAGTGAAGACCAATACTGGCGATCTTCAGGTGCTGAAGGCTGCAATGCATACTGCTGATGGTGTATACTGTGAGTGAAGACTAATACTGCAGATCTTGAGGTGCCGAGGGCCGCAATGCATACTGCTGCTGGTGTATACTGTGAGTGAAGACAAATAGTGCGGATCTTGAGGTGCTGAAGGCCGCAATGCATACTGCTGCTGGTGTATACTGTGAGTGAAGACCAATACTGTGATCTTGAGGTGCTAAAGGCTGCAATGCATGCTACTGCAGATGTATAGTGCGGGTGAAAACGAATACTGATGATATTCAGGTGCTGAAGGCAGCAATACATACTGCTGCTGGTGCATACTGCAAGTTAAAAACAATACTGCAGATCTTAAGGTGCTGAAGGCTGCAATGCATACTGCTGCTGGTGTATACTGTGAGTGAAGATAAATACTGTGGATCTTGAGGTGCTGAAGGCCGCAATGCATACTGCTGCTGGTGTATACTGTGAGTGAAGACCAATACTGTGATCTTGAGGTGCTAAAGGCTGCAATGCATGCTACTGCAGATGTATAGTGCAGGTGAAAACGAATACTGATGATATTTAGGTGCTGAAGGCAGCAATGCATAGTACTGCTGGTATATACTGCGAGTGAAGACTAATACTGATGATCTTGAGGTGCTGAAGGCAGCAATGCATACTACTGTTGGTGTATACTGTGAATGAAGACCAATACTGGTGATCTTGAGGTGCTAAAGGCTGCAATGCATACTGCTGCTGGTGTATACTGCGAGTGAAGCCTAATACTGTGGATCTTGAGATCCCAAGGGCTGCAATGCGTGCTGCTGCTTGTGCATACTGTGAATGAAGACTAATACTGAGATCTTGAGGTGCTAAAGGCTGCACGGCATACTGCTGCATATGCGTACTGCGGGTGAAGACCAATACTGATGATATTCAGGAGCTAAAGGCTGCAGAGCATAGTGCTGCTGGTGCATACTGCGAGTGAGGACAAAATCTATGATCTTGAGATGCTAAGGGCTGCAATGCATACTGCTGCTGGTGTATACTGCGAGTGAAGACCAATACTGGTGATCTTCAGGTGCTGAATGCTGCAATGCATACTGCTGATGGTGTATACTGTGAGTGAAGACTAATAGTGCGGAATTTGAGGTGCTGAGGGCCGCAATGCAAACTGCTGCTGGGGTATACTATGAGTGAAGACCAATACTGTGATCTTGAGATGCTAAAGGCTGCAATGCATACTGCTGCTGGTGTATACTGCAAGTGAAGACCAATACTGGCGATCTTCAGGTGCTGAAGGCTGCAATGCATACTGCTGATGGTGTATACTGTGAGTGAAGACTAATACTGCAGATCTTGAGGTGCCGAGGGCCGCAATGCATACTGCTGCTGGTGTATACTGTGAGTGAAGACAAATAGTGCGGATCTTGAGGTGCTGAAGGCCGCAATGCATACTGCTGCTGGTGTATACTGTGAGTGAAGACCAATACTGTGATCTTGAGGTGCTAAAGGCTGCAATGCATGCTACTGCAGATGTATAGTGCGGGTGAAAACGAATACTGATGATATTCAGGTGCTGAAGGCAGCAATACATACTGCTGCTGGTGCATACTGCAAGTTAAAAACAATACTGCAGATCTTAAGGTGCTGAAGGCTGCAATGCATACTGCTGCTGGTGTATACTGTGAGTGAAGATAAATACTGTGGATCTTGAGGTGCTGAAGGCCGCAATGCATACTGCTGCTGGTGTATACTGTGAGTGAAGACCAATACTGTGATCTTGAGGTGCTAAAGGCTGCAATGCATGCTACTGCAGATGTATAGTGCAGGTGAAAACGAATACTGATGATATTCGGGTGCTGAAGGCAGCAATACATACTTCTGCTGGTGCATACTGCGAGTGAAGAGTAATACTGCAGATCTTGAGGTGCTGAAGGCTGCAATGCATACTGCTGCTGGTGTATACTGCGAGTGAAGACCAATACTGTGATCTTTAGGTGCTAAAGGCTGCAATGCATACTGCTGCAGATGTACACTGCGGGTGAAGACCAATACTGATGATATTTAGGTGCTGAAGGCAGCAATGCATAGTACTGCTGGTATATACTGCGAGTGAAGACTAATACTGATGATCTTGAGGTGCTGAAGGCAGCAATGCATACTACTGTTGGTGTATACTGTGAATGAAGACCAATACTGGTGATCTTGAGGTGCTAAAGGCTGCAATGCATACTGCTGCTGGTGTATACTGCGAGTGAAGCCTAATACTGTGGATCTTGAGATCCCAAGGGCTGCAATGCGTACTGCTGCTTGTGCATACTGTGAATGAAGACTAATACTGAGATCTTGAGGTGCTAAAGGCTGCACGGCATACTGCTGCATATGCGTACTGCGGGTGAAGACCAATACTGATGATATTCAGGAGCTAAAGGCTGCAGAGCATAGTGCTGCTGGTGCATACTGCGAGTGAGGACAAAATCTGTGATCTTGAGATGCTAAGGGCTGCAATGCATACTGCTGCTGGTGTATACTGCGAGTGAAGACCAATACTGGTGATCTTCAGGTGCTGAAGGCTGCAATGCATACTGCTGATGGTGTATACTGTGAGTGAAGACTAATAGTGTGGAATTTGAGGTGCTGAGGGCCGCAATGCAAACTGCTGCTGGGGTATACTGTGAGTGAAGACCAATACTGTGATCTTGAGATGCTAAAGGCTGCAATGCATGCAGCTGCTGGTGTATACTGCGAGTGAGGACTAATACTGGTGATCTTCATGTGCTAAAGGCAGCAATGCATACTGCTGCTGGAGTATACTGCGAGTGAAGACTAATACTGGTGATCTTCATGTGCTAAAGGCAGCAATGCATACTGCTGCTGGAGTATACTGTGACTGAAGACCAATACGTGTGCTCTTCATGTGCAGAAGGCACCAATGCATGCTGCTGGTGGTGTATACTGCGAGTGAAGACCAATACTGCGGATTTTCAGGTGCTGAAGGCAGCAATGTATAGTACTGCTGGTATATACTGCGAGTGAAGACTAATACTGATGATCTTGAGGTGCTGAAGGCTGCAATGCATACTACTGTTTGTGTATACTACGAATGAAGACCAATCCTGGTGATCTTGAGGTGCTAAAGGCTGCAATGCATACTGCTGCTGGTGTATACTGTGAGTGAAGACAAATAGTGTGGATCTTGAGGTGCTGAAGGCCGCAATGCATACTGCTGCTGGTGTATACTGTGAGTGAAGACCAATACTTTGATCTTGAGGTGCTAAATGCTGCAATGCATGCTACTGCGGATGTATAGTGCGGGTGAAAATGAATACTGATGATATTCAGGTGCTGAAGACAGCAATACATACTGCTGCTGGTGCATACTGCGAGTGAAGACTAATACTGCGGATCTTGAGGTGCTGAGGGCCGCAATGCATACTGCTGCTGCTGTATACTGCGAGTGAAGACCAATACTGTGATCTTTAGGTGCTAAAGGCTGCAATGCATACTGCTGGAGATGTATACTGCGGGTGAAGACCAATACTGATGATATTTAAGTGCTGAAGGCAGCAATGCATAGCACTGCTGGTATATACTGCGAGTGAAGACTAATACTGATGATCTTGAGGTGCTGAAGGCATCAATACATACTACTGTTGGTGTATACTGTGAATGAAGACCAATACTGGTGATCTTGAGATGCTAAAGGATGCAATGCATACTGCTGCTGGTGTGTACTGCGAGTGAAGCCTAATACTGTGGATCTTGAGGTGCCGAGGGCCGCAATGCATACTGCTGCTGGTGTATACTGCGAGTGAAGACCAATACTGTGATCTTGATGTGCTAAAGGCTGAAATGCATGCTACTGCAGATGTATAGAGCGGGTGAAAATGAATAATGATGATATTCAGGTGCTGAAGGCAGCAATGCATACTGCTGATGGAGTATACTGTGACTGAAGACCAATACTGGTGCTCTTCATGTGCAGAAGGCACCAATGCATACTGCTGCTGGTGTATATTGCGAGTGAAGACCAATACTGCGGATTTTCAGGTGCTGAAGGCAGCAATGCATAGTACTGCTAGTATATACTGCAAGGGAAGACTAATACTGATGATCTTGAGGTGCTGAAGGCAGCAATGCATACTACTGTTGGTGTATACTGTGAATGAAGACAAATACTGGTGATCTTGAGGTGCTAAAGGCTG
Source organism: Pleurodeles waltl (assembly GCF_031143425.1). Taxonomy (NCBI): domain Eukaryota; kingdom Metazoa; phylum Chordata; class Amphibia; order Caudata; family Salamandridae; genus Pleurodeles; species Pleurodeles waltl. The sequence continues at coordinate 682,706,793 of NC_090451.1, read as the reverse complement.
CAATGCATACTGCTGCTGGTGTATACTGAGAGTGAAGCCTAATACTGCGGATCTTGAGGTGCTGAAGGCCACAATGCATCCTGCTGCTGATGCATACTGCGAGTGAAGACCAATACTGAGATCTAGAGGTGCTAAAGGCTGCAATGTATGCTACTGCAGAAGTATACAGCGGGTGAAAACGAATACTGATGATATTCAGGTGCTGAAGGCAGCAACACATACTGCTGCTGGTGCATACTGCGAGTGAAGAATACTGCGGATCTTGAGGTGCCGTAGGCCGCAATGCATACTGCTGCTGGTGTATACTGTGAGTGAAGACAAATACTGCGGATCTTGAAGTGCTGAAGGCCGCAATGTATACTGCTGCTGGTGTATACTGCGAGTGAAGACCAATACTGTGATCTTGATGTGCTAAAGGCTGCAATGCATGCTACTGCAGATGTATAGAGCGGGTGAAAATGAATAATGATGATATTCAGGTGCTGAAGGCAGCAATACATACTGCTGCTGGTGCATACTGTGAGTGAAGAATAATACTGCAGATCTTGAGGTGCCGAAGGACGTAATGCATACTGCTGCTGGTGTATACTACGAGTGAAGAATAATACTGAAGATCTCGAGGTGCCGAAGGCCGCAATGCATACTGCTGCAGGTGCATGCTGTGAGTGAAGACAAAATCTGTGAACTTGAGGTGCTAAAGGCTGCAATGCATAGTGCTGCTGGTGTATAACTGCGAATGAAGACTAATACTGCGGATTTTGAGGTGCCGAAGGCCGCAATGCATACTGGTGCTGGTGTATACTGCGAGTTAAAAACAATACTGCAGATCTTAAGGTGCTGAAGGCTGCAATGCATACTGCTGCTGGTGTATACTGTGAGTGAAGATAAATACTGTGGATCTTGAGGTGCTGAAGGCCGCAATGCATACTGCTGCTGGTGTATACTGCGAGTAAAGACGAATACTGTGATCTTGAGGTGCTAAAGGCTGAAATGCATGCTACTGCAGATGTATACTGCGGGTGAAAACGAATACTGATGATATTCAGGTGCTGAAGGCAGCAACACATACTGCTGGTGGTGCATACTGCGAGTGAAGAATAATACTGCGGATCTTGAGGTGCTGAAGGCCACAATGCATACTGCTGCTGGGGCATACTGCGAGTGAAGACCAATACTGAGACCTTGAGGTGCTGAAGGCTGCAATGCATACTGCTTCAGATGCCTACTGCGGGTGAAGACCAATACTGATGATATTCAGGTGCTAAAGGCTGCAATGCATAGTGCTGCTGGTGCATACTGCGAGTGAGGACAAAATCTGTGATCTTGAGATGCTTAAGGCTGCAATGCATACTGCTGCTGGTGTATACTGCGAGTGACGACTAATACTGGTGATCTTAAGGTGCTGAAGGCAGCAATGCATACTGCTGCTGGAGTATACTGCGACTGAAGATCAATACTGGTGCTCTTCATGTGCTGAAGGCACCAATGCATACTGCTGCTGGTGTATACTGCGAGAGAAGACCAATACTGCGGATTTTCAGGTGCTGAAGGCAGCAATGCATACTACTGTTGGTGTATACTGCCAATGAAGACCAAAACTGGTGATCTTGAGGTGCTAAAGGCTGAAATGCATATTGCTGCTGGTGTATACTGTGAGTGCAGACAAAAACTGCCGATCTTGAGTTGCTGAAGGCCACAATGCACACTGTTGCTGGTGTATACTGCGAGTAAAGACCAATACTGTGATCTTGAGGTTCTAAAGGCTGCAATGCGTGCTACTGCAGATGTATAGTGCGGGTGAAAACGAATACTGATGATATTAAGGTGCTGAAAGCAGCAATACATACTGCTGCTGGTGCATACTGCTAGTGAAAAATAATACTGCGGATCTTGAGGTGCCGAAGGCTGCAATGCATACTGCTGCTGGTGTACACTGCGAGTGAAGAATAATACTGAAGATCTTGAGGTGCCGAAGGCCACAATGCATACTGCTGCAGGTGCATACTGCGAGTGAAGACAAAATCTGTGAACTTAAGGTGCTAAAGGCTGCAATGCATACTGCTGCTGGTGTAAAACTGCGAATGAAGACTAATACTGCAGATTTTGAGGTGCCGAAGGCCGCAATGCATACTGGTGCTGGTGTATACTGCGAGTGAAGAACAATACTGCAGATCTTGAGGTGCCGAAGGCCGCAATGCATACTGCTGCTGGTGTATACTGCAAGTGAAGACCAATACTGGTGATCTTCATGTGCTGAAGGCAGCAATGCATACTTCTGCTGGTGTATATTGCGAGTGAAGACTAATACTGCGGATCTTGAGGGGCCGAAGGCAGCAATGCATGCTACTGCTGGTGTATTCTGTGAGTGAAGACATACTGCAGATCTTGAGGTGCCGAAGGCCGCAATGCATACTGCTGCTGGTGTATACTGAGAGTGAAGACCAATACTGGTGATCTTGAAGTGCTGCAGGCTGCAATGCATAATGCTTGTGGTAGTTATTTAGACTGAAGACTAATACTGGACTTTGCTTGAGATGTTGAAGGCAGAGATGTATACACTGATGGTATATGGTGAGAGTCAGGGCAAATACTGGTGCACTCTTGGGGAGCCGAAGGCCGCAAAGTATACTGCTGTCAGTATATTTTTGAAGTGAGGTCTAATACTGAGCATCTCATGAGATGCTGAAGGCAGCACTGGATGCCCCTGCTGGTTAAGGCTGAAATGCCTAAGACAACATTACAAGCAGCTGCCAGGTAATACCAAGAGTAAAGTCTGATATTGGAGCTTTCTTGTGGTCCTGAAGGCAATGTTGCATACTGCTGCTGGTTAATACTGGCAGCAAAATCTAATTCTGGGCATCTCTTGAGCTGCAGAATGCAGCGTTGCCTACAGTTAGTTCATTCTGGAAGCGCAGGCTAATACTTGGGCTCTCTTGCAGTGGAGTATGCAGCATTGCATGTTGCATGTTAATACTGGGAGTAAGGTGAGGTCTAATAGGGTGAATCTCTTGACCTCCTGAGATCAGCATTGTGTGCTGCTGTATACCTAATACTAGCAAAGAACTAATAATGGAACTTTTGGGAGGTGCTGACTGGATCATCCCATGCTCCTGCCCAGTTAGTACTGGAGCTGGGTCTGGTAATAGATCTCTCTTGAGGTGTCAAAGCAGGGGTGTAGCTTGGGCAGTAAGATTGGGTATGGGGTGCTTCAGATGTTCCAACAGTCACGCTGACATATTAGGATAAAATACATTATACGAGGGCAGGGTGCATGAGAGGGGCTTAAGGGACAAGGGAAAGGGAGAGGAATGCAGATTGGTAGGGGGAGCTCAGTGAGGGGAAAACCCAGTATTTTGTACACTTGTCAAGTTTTTTTGAAGACTTTCAAAACAGAGAAAGTGAGTGTATGTAAAAATTCCTGGTGAAATCTGACAGACACCTCACCGTACCCGACTGAAAGCAGCTATACCCAACTACTGACCAGAAAATAAATTTAGTGGTGGGTGTAACACCCCCAAACACCCTCTTAAAGCTGTGCTGCTTTGTCAAACACAGCATGGCATACTCCCTGCCTGGTTAACACAGAGAGTGAGCCCTAATACTGGAAGCCTGTTTAAGCCAATATACACCCTCCCAAAATAAATACATAAATAAATAATTAAAATAAATCACCCATACATTTAAGAGCTTCCTTGGCCTCCCTCTGAGGCATGTTAACTTTTGAAAGGGGCCCACTACAACAACAGGAAGGGAGAGCATCACAAGTGTCCTGCATGAATATACATTGGGGGAAGCAGCTGCTATGTTTGACGCCTGACTAGTTACTCTAGCGTTGTCTTTGCCTCTGGTGGTCTTGGGGTTCAAGACTCCAGTGGCAGGAACAGGAAGTAAACAGTGTTTTCTTTACACTCCAATGCTTGACTGCCTGCCCCCACCCCCAGCAGCTCATAGGAGACTACTGTGATGCCAAGGGAGGGACAAGGGGTTGGTCCCGTGATGGCTTTATGGAAGCCAAGGTTCCAAAACATCACTTCCGTTACTCCAGACAATGTGATGAACCAATGTCCACGATCACCCATGCACTGGTCAGAGAAAGTGGAGGCCTAGGGCGCAAGTGCACCAAACTGCTAGAGATTAGAACATGTCAAGACCGAAAGGGGAAGGAGGTCCTTTCTGGACTGCGGCCCACATGTCCTGTAATAATGTCTGGTTCTCAGCGGTAGCTCTTCGCTATGGAGGAGTGTTGACCACTCGAGCAGCAGCAGCTGCAAATTGAAAAATAGAAACGATAATAAATTTTTTTTTTATCGTTTTTATTTTTTAGGGAGCGGGGGCCACGGGTGATGACAGGGACGGAGGGGGAGTGGCGTGCACTCACCTCAGTGCGCATGTGTGTTTGGCTGGCCGTTTCAGAACGGCCACACACACACGCGCACTGAGCTGTCTCCAACCTGGCAATGTGTTGCTGGGTTGGAGAGAGCAGGTATAGGCTCAGTTTGCCTGGGAGCGCCAAGCAAGGGGCACTCAGGCCAATCCCAATCCTGCTGTCATGCTGCCATCAGCATGAGAGCCTCGTTAGGATTGGCCGCCGGACAGGGAGTCAGAAGAGGGGTGAGGTGGCGGGTGAGGTAAGTTTCTTTTTTTATTATATCTATTTCTGTTGTGTTTGTTATGTGTCTCCCGCCCCGCTGCTTTGCCCCGACAGGCTCCGCCCTGCTGGTTAAGGACCTCCCCTTCCTTGTTACAGGGTGTAAATCAGCTGAGATTTTTAAGGAGGAGAGTTTATGGCTGATTTCCCCTGTAAATAACATAACTATGGTGGAGAAAGTGGAATCGGTGGGTTCCCTAGCTGATATATCATTTCCCTTCTAAAACAGGGGCATTATTCTTTACAGCAAAGTCTCAATTCTGTCTTAATTACACTGTTTTTCATTTTAATACATGTTTGTTGAATTTGAGCTAAAGATTGTTCACTGGGCTGGTTACAATAAAGTAGTCTTGGGGGAAATGTCATTTACGCCAGTGCAATTTTGCTTATTTCCTGCAATTTTGGGTTAAGATTGCTAAACAAAATGTCTGAGTTTACGCCATTACACGACATGAAGTAATTGAGACCGTAACAAGGTATACATCCTGTCGCATGTGTAATTGAAGTACATGAGCAAACCAAATGCAAGCGGCTGGTGTTGGCATCATACACAATTTTATGATGTTTTTAGTGTGAATTGCGCCCTCACACAAAAAATGGGGGCAAGGACGTATTTCATGCAAGAAAAGAGTGTAAAATGTGGTAGCCATATAATTATCTGTAACCGTATGTAATTTTTTCTTTCACGTAATTTTCACAATGGAAATGATGTCAGTTTTGCCCAGGCCTCCAATAAACTCCTCTGATACTCGCAGGAAGTGTTCACAATCTAGAAAACTGTTACATTTAAAAAATATATATATTTATTTATTTGTTTAAACAAATCATTAAAAATATTTTAGTGTTGTCTGTTAATTGATTTGGACCTCTCAGATGACCCACTCTCTCCTAGGTCCCCTCTAACGGGTTTGATAAAGTCAATTTTAAATTGAGCATGTGCAAACTCACACATATTTTCCCTGCAATTAATGTGGATTATCGGGAAAATGCATGAAATTACACATGCATTATGCGTAGTTAGACAAAAAAACATAGGAAATTCACTCAAGAGACGTCTAGGGGAGAGGTGACAGGGAAAAAAAGTCACCCGTTTTCTACTCAAACCAGTCTCCTGTAAAATAGTTTTTTTCAGACCAGTCCTTTGTAACAAAACATTGTGTGACATTTGCTGCTGGTGTCATTTCTGTCTTTTATTGGACGGGGAATTGCAAATTATGCGAGCATAATGTAAAATGTCACACCAGCTTGGTTTAAATATTGCCATTCTTCGTAACGTTTGGCAACTGAATCCAGACTTGCCTGGTTTCAAATAAATAACCTTCATGGTACACACAGATATTCACAGCATATGCCACAACCAACCGAGCTACCATCCAAAGGGGAGAGGCCAGCTTTTAAATGGCTTTGTCCTTTGCTTCAAGGGTACCCCACTCTCCAGCCCCCATCCTCTCCATCTTTAATTGTTTCTGCTCTCAAACAGAAGGTACTTGTTCCAAATGTTACCACAAAAAAAAATCCAAATTACAGTGCGAGCAAGAACAGTGCGTTGCTGTGGGAACCATCCAGTCAGCAATTTCAGTAAATCAAGCACACAAAAAAATACTTTTTTTTACCCTGTATTTCTCCGTCCACAAGGCAACCATCTCCCAGCGAGCCAGGTGCGTCATTATCGGGAGAACGTTGGGAGTGGGCAGGATGTGCGCTGTGGAGAGCGGTGTTTATGTGCGCCCTACAGAAGCAACCTGGGGCTGGAGGCTGGCAGAGTTTAAATACCACCAGCACCCCCAGTTGGCCTTACTGGACCAGCATCAAGAGTCCTGCTTTCATGGGATTTATTTTTTTGTCAATTCCATATGCATTTACAGCGATTTATTTTTTTGTTATTTTATATACTTTTTCCAAGTTCAGTGAAAAATAAAGTTGCGGCTGGTATATTTCAACATACAATGAACCAACACATGTACATGCCTATGGGGTTTGATGCCACATATACTCACTCATATATGAAACAACTGCTTTATCTTAATTTAAAAATGTTTTCCTTTTTTAACTTTCTTGAGTGTCAGTCTGCTCAGCTATTGGCCTCGCAGTGTTGGCTGTCGGCACTGAGAATCATTCAAAAATATCCTTTTTTCCTGTGTGTAATCCATATTTGCAAATAGATACAGACAAGGAAATAGATCAATATCCATAAAAATCAGTAAAACTAAAATCTTCGCTTAACCATGATTCTTGTTACCACTTAAGTATTTTTATATCATAGACGAGTTGAAAAGATGTATTTAAGAGCAAATGTTTACTGCCAGCAGTTAGGTCTGATTTGTTTAGAGCAGTTTATTTGTCTCCAGAGAAAAGAAAAGATAGTTAATTAATGTTTATTTTTTATTTTTTAATGCAATTTAAAAGGATGATTTGTGTGCAGAGGTGGGGAGTTTTGACAGCTCCTCTTGTCATGCCCAGAGAGCTGATTGAACAGGCGGGATTGATGAAATTGGCTAATTAGTTCTGATTGCTCAAATGTACTGACATGCTTTTGAACAAAGACTAATTGAGTGGTGAGTAGGAAATCAAATAGGTGAACTAATTTTTCTAGGATTCTCATTGGTTAAGATCTGTGATTTACAAAAATTAGTTTATTAGTGTTGCACATCCCTGCCACATTTCTTTTCCCTGCCTCTCTCTATTTTGTTTTCTGCCCTCTCTCTCTCTCTTCCTCTGTCTCTTACTCTCTCTGCCCCCCTCTCTTTCTCCCTCTCTCTCCCTGCCTGTCTCCTCTCTCTCCCATCTCTCTCCTTCTACCTCCCTCCATCTCCTCCTCCCTCTCTATGTATATATACATATAAATGTATACATTTCTGTATACACACACATACACACGCAATACATAACGAGTAAGTGTGTAATACAGTATTATATCGCAGTTTTGGTGACATCACAAACCACAAAGCTGGAGACAGAGTGATTTGTAGGTACTGCATTGTAGTATTTATAGAGCGCGTTCCGGCCGTAGCATAGAAGCGCTAGGGAGGAAAAGACTGTACAGGGGGAACCAGATCGAGGCAGAGAACCACAGAGAACAAACGGGGAGACCTACTGCCTAATGCGAAAACAACCACGATTTGAGTTGTTTCCTAAAGCGGAGATATGTCTCCTCCAGTCTAATATGGGATGGAAGAGTATTCCGTAGTTTTGCAGCCACTACGGAAAAGGCTTTGTCCCCCCATCGAGCCCGGTGGCAGCGGGGTACAGAGATCAGCTGCGATTTCGCCGATCTAAGCTGACGGCACGGCAGATAGGGCTGTAAAACAGAGCTCAGTTAAGAGCAACCCTCCTGGTGATAGGCTTTATATGTAAGGCACAGTGTTTTGAATTTGATCAGTTTTTCGACAGGTAGCCAGTGGAGCCGTTTAAGGCTCCCACTGGCAGAAGCAGCGCGAGGTAGGTCCGAAACAAGGCGAGCCGCCGCGTTCTGAATGGGCTGGTCTATGAAGGGCAGCCTTTCTAATGTTCAGCATGAGAGCGTTGCAATAGTCTAATTTAGAAATGACCAGGGATAAAATAACAGTCGGTTTAAGTTCCTCCTGAAGAAAAGGAAATATTTTCTTTAGCATTTTCATAGACCAATAACATGAGCTAACCGTCTGGTTGACTTTTTGCTCAAAAGAAAGAATTCTGTCACATGTGATACCTAGTTTCCTGACCGACAAACTCGGGGCTAGGCAAACGTTGCAAGATGTGAGCCACCAACGTGAGCTCCATGGACTAGCGCCCATGCCCAAAAAAAGAATTTCAGTCTTGTCTCCGTTCATTTTGAGCCAATTATGGCTCAACCAGCTATTGATCCTACGCATGCAGTCATGGAATCTTTCTGCCACCTCCTCCCAATTCTGATTCACAGGAATGATTAACTGAGTATCGTCTGCGTAAGATACCACATAGAAGCCAAAAGAGCGAGCTAGTTTGGCCAGTGGAGCGACATAAAGATTGAACAGAGTAGGGCTGAGCGACGACCCTTGTGGAACACCACAGAGAAGTTGGAAAGGTATAACCTTAAAATGGCCTCAGCTCACCGTAACAGATCTGTCAAAGATTTCAGGATATCGTACGCTTTGCTTCTTACTCCAGCCTGATAGTGCCGGTGGAGCAGGAGATGGGGCGATATGGTGTCAAACGCCGCGGAAAGATCCAATAAGACAAGGATGACTCCTTCTTCCATATCCACTTTTCTTCAAATAATGTCAGCAGTGGATAACAGGGCAGACTCTGTGCTGTGAGCTTGGCGAAACCCATGTTGAGATGGGTCAAGAGCGCCACTTGCCTGGAGAAAAGCGGCCAGTTCAATAGTAAGATGTTTTTGTAATATCTTGGCCGTGGTGGGTAACAGGGAGATAGGGCGTAAATTTGTAAAGTCATTGGGTTCCCCTGTGGGTTTCTTAATAAGAGGGATTACAATGGATTCCTTCCAAACAGGAGGGAAGAGCTCTTCCCTTAAAATGTCTAAATGGACCGGTTCCAAGGCAGCAGAAACCAAGTTAGATGCTAATTTTAATATCCTAGGAGGACAAGGGTCATTCGGTGAGCCAGCCTTAACCCATTCCAATAATTCAGAAATTCTATTAGCAGATAAGGGGGAGAACTCAGACAATATCACACTAGAAACAGAGGTAAAAGAGCCATCCACATTGCCTCTGTCGATTTCCGGGGGGAGGCAGACGAAAGACGAGTGTAGCTGAAGAATTTTGCTCTCAAAAAAGTTTTGGCAAAAAGTGGGAGAGTTCTCAAGCCAGGGACAAACTGGCGGGTGGGTCAAAGTATGGACCACTTTGAAGAGTTCCTTAGCTCCATTTTGTGCTTCCCTGAGTCTGCTAGAAAAATATTCATTTTTAGCCAATTTTAGATATTACCAGAGCCCCAATATGGCGATGTTGAACCATATTACTTAGGGTGTATTTTTATAGTCCATGTATATTTACCCTTCATGCCACATAATGCTAACAGCCTGACAGTGTCCAAGATCTGCAGAGTGGGTTGGGGGCTTTCATCATCATGATGATGAAATGTGTATTTCAGCAAGCGTGACATTTTTGTCATACTTCAAGTACCCCTGTAATACATATGTTTTATCATCCTAATGAAAGCTCCCAAACCACTCTGTAGTGTACTTTACCACTGTCCGGGCTATTGGGATTACGTGAAAAATTATGTGGCAAGTATGGTGCATCCATAAACAATTATGTGATAAATGCTGCAGCCACAAATTGCTTAAATCCACTGGCCCTGACCACTGGCCATTGTTTTATCAAAATTCTGTTCATAAAAGCTAAACAAAACCTAAGCATTCTAATTGTAATCAGTGCCCATTGTTAGCTACATCTTGACCAAAACAACTCCAAAACCCTCTCCCTTTTACAGACAGAATAAGTTTATAGAACACAATTGTTGTTGTCTAAAATTCTACATTCGTAACTACATAGTTATGATTATCTGCTTTTTATTGCAGAAAACATTATGGTCCAGTAAATCACTTACTGTTTTAAATAACTTTAAATTTTTGGAAAGGCACCTTTTTTAATCTGACCCAAAATAAACATGCAGCATTAAATATACACAAGGGGTAATGGCACTTTATTCCCATTTCTCAGTTCTGGTGACATTTACAAAGCACCCTGCTTTCAGCCTTGTGGTTGATGATGGCACCAAATCTACTTCATGGAAATACTGGACCATACTATTTGGCAATTAGGTATCTATCCTTTATGTATTGCACGTCTGGGTGGTTTTATTGAGACGCTACAAAGTGTAGCTGTATATAAAACAATATTTCACAGGAACCCGTGGAATATGGAAAATATTTCACAGATTCCTGTGACATGTGATTTTCAACCTCACAATGACAGCCCCAAAACCATTCCTCAGAAATTAACCATTCCCAGGGCATTAGCATTATGTGGCAATGGAGGACCAAATTATGAGGAACGGCTGTCCAATAGGCATATTATGCTGAATTATATGGCAAATTCTATGGCATTTTGATCCATCTGAGGTAGAAGCAACATTTTTTGCTGAAATCTGCAAATAACTGCAAATTATGAAACAGATGTTTTAAATCCAAAATTGTGTGCTAAATGCTACAGCCAGAGAATCACATGATTCCGCTGATCCTGGCCATTGCATATTATTTTATCAATCATTCATTCATGAAAGGCAAACAAAACCTAAACAATATAACTCCAATCAATATCCATTGGTAGCTGCACCATGACTACAACTGCTTCAGAAACCTCCCCTTCTATCTTCGGGTTCTGTGATATTTGGCCCCAGTGGTTTCGAAGGACAATGTCGTACTAAGGGTTTTAAGGCGCTGCACCCAGTCCCCACACGCAAACACCTCAGTACACAAAGGGCTGCATGCTGGCTCGTGCTGCAGGGCGTGGTTGGAGTGTGCGTGTGGGGCCCTAGGCCCTCATGCTGGTAAGTAAGGGGACACAGACACGGTGGTAGGGTGGTAATAAACTGGCCTCAGGCACGTGCGCCCGGCCCCTTTTATTGGCAGGGTCACCTGACTGGTGACGCCTGTGTTGGGTGGGTGTGGGTTATACAAGTAAGACCAGCCCTCAGCAGAGTGGCTGACAGAAACACTAGAATGAGTCCAGCTGGACTCCACATCAGGGATGTCTCAAGGATTTTGGGGGCCCATGGCCAAATTTATGTTGGGGGGGAGCCTGTTCAGAACAGCTTTGAAATGTGATCCAAATTCATCTCTTTCCTGGCCTCTTGGCGAGGTCACTGACAGTACGCATGCGCACTGGTCCAAATTCTAAACGTGTTGACATCTAATATTCAGGGCTAATGATGTGTGTTTTCAATGCTTTAACACAGCAGCAACTCACTGATATTACTGCAAATAATCTCTGTGACACACTTCCATTTCTCCTATGTGAGGTCCTGTTATGATTTAAAAGAAGCTTTTTTAAATAAACGCTGCGTGTAACATTAGCGCAACATTTCCTTGCAAAATGTCCGTAGTAGACTCACACACATCACACACATTACAAATAAACTAAAGGAAAACGATATTTAAAATAATCTGTTTAAGAATTCTCAAGGTTACCAGGACAAGACTCTGCAGAAAAGAGGGGCTCTATCAGAGGGCCCCTGGAAGGCTGGGGCCCTGGGCCAGGCCCACTTGTCCATGTTTTAAACCGTCTCTGGTCTGTATGCACGCAAAAGAGACAAGAAATGCAATTCTGTTCAAAATAGTTGCCCGTTTCTTTTGTTGAACACACAATAATGACAGAGGAGGCTTTCTGTCACACCTATTTTCTGCAATTATTTTTCAGTAAGGCACAGGGAGATTGACTGTTTTGCCCAGGATCACACAAAGTGGCCAAATACAAATCTACGATTAGAATTTGGGACTTGTGGTTTCCATGAAACGTATACGACTCGAACACGCCAAGTCCGCTAGCAACGCTAGAGGGCAGCACAGAACAGCTAATCACTCGGGGTACAAACCCTTGCTCCCGGTCCGTCCTAAAATTAACAACGCAGAATCCCTGAGATTTCAGACGATCTTAGGCACGCATGTTTCCTAATAAAGCGTGTGGTACAAGTGCCGATGCGCTGCCTAAATATTCAGATTTGTTTTCAATAAATGCTAGACTTTTAGTAAACACCAAGGAAAAAAATATTTGTACAGGATCACACGTAGTGTCTTCAGGAAGGAAAGCTGGCAGAGGTTTAAAGCAGGCTCCTGCAGGCTGTCTCCTGGACCCCGAGCTCCTGATCTTTGTATATATGCGCGATGCCCAGAGGGAGCTTTTATGGGCATCTCGCTAAATTCTACACTGTGTACCTGTGGCAGTAATTTGCATTCTGCCACTGGAAGCTGGCACAGCAACCTGCGTATCACAGTACCACCCACGACTGATGAGTGACAAGTCTGCCTGCCGCCCAAAGGAGCGGGCACACTGCCCAGCAGGCGGACACAGGCAGGCATATGAGGGCGCACTCAGGGTACCCCAGGGCTGCACCGGAGGCCCCCGCTCCCCCCTCAACAAAGCCTCCTTGTGCTCACTGAAAACATCTCACAGACACACAACCTCAACCTTAAAGTCCACACTATACATATATTACAACACACGGCCTCCCCTTCACAGCCTCTTCTGCAGTCACTATACATATATTACAACACACGGCCTCCCCTTCACAGCCCCTCCTGCAGTCACTATACATATATTACAACACACGCCCCCCCCTTCACAGCCTCTTCTGCAGTGACTACACATATATTACAACAACACACGGCCTCCCCTTCACAGCCCCTGCTGCAGTCACTATACATATATTACAACACACGGCCTCCCCTTCACAGCCCCTCCTGCAGTCACTATACATATATTACAACAACACACGGCCCCCCATTCACAGCCCCTCCTGCAGTCACTATACATTTATTACAACACAGGGCCTCCCTTCACAGCCCCTCCTGCAGTCACTATACATATATTACAACACACGGCCTCCCTTCACAGCCCCTCCTGCAGTCACTATACATATATTACAACACACGGCCTCCCCTTCACAGCCCCTCCTGCAGTCACTATACATATATTACAACACACGGCCTCCCCTTCACAGCGCCTCCTGCAGTCACTATACATATATTACAACACACGGCCTCCCCTTCACAGCCCCTCCTGCAGTCGCTACACATATATTACAACACCCCCCCCCTCACAGCCTCTCTTGCAGTCACTATACATATATTACAACACACGGCCTCCCCTTCACAGCCCCTGCTGCAGTCACTATACATATATTACAACACACGGCCTCCCCTTCACAGCCCCTGCTGCAGTCACTATACATATATCACAACACACGGCCTCCCCTTCACAGCCCCGCCTGCAGTCACTATACATATATCACAACACACGGCCTCCCCTTCACAGCCCCTCCTGCAGTCACTATACATATATCACAACACACGGCCTCCCCTTCACAGCCCCTGCTGCAGTCACTATACATATATTACAACACACGGCCTCCCCTTCACAGCCTCTTCTGCAGTCACTATACATATATTACAACACACGGCCTCCCCTTCACAGCGCCTGCTGCAGTCACTATACATATATTACAACAACACACGGCCTCCCCTTCACAGCCCCTGCTGCAGTCACTATACATATATTACAACACACGGCCTCCCCTTCACAGCCCCTCCTGCAGTCATTACACATATATTACAACACACGGCCTCCCCTTCACAGCCTCTCCTGCAGTCACTATACATATATTACAACACACGGCCTCCCCTTCACAGCCCCGCCTGCAGTCACTATACATATATTACAACACACGGCCTCCCCTTCACAGCCCCTCCTGCAGTCACTATACATATATTACAACACACGGCCTCCCCTTCACAACCCTCCTGCAGTCACTATACATATATTACAACACACGGCCTCCCCTTCAAAGCCTCTTCTGCAGTCACTATACATATATTACAACACACGGCCTCCCCTTCACAGCCCCTCCTGCAGTCACTATACATATATTACAACACGCGGCCTCCCCTTCACAGCCCCTGCTGCAGTCATTACACATATATTACAACACACGGCCTCCCCTTCACAGCCCCTGCTGCAGTCACTATACATATATTACAACACACGGCCTCCCCTTCACAGCCTCTTCTGCAGTCACTGTACATATATTACAACACACGGCCTCCCCTTCACAGCCTCGCCTGCAGTCACTGTACATATATTACAACACACGGCCTCCACTTCACAGCCCCTCCTGCAGTCACTATACATATATTACAACACACGGCCTCCCCTTCACAGCGCCTGCTGCAGTCACTATACAAATATTACAACACACGGCCTCCCCTTCACAGCCCCGCCTGCAGTCACTATACATATATTACAACACACGGCCTCCCCTTCACAGCCCCTCCTGCAGTCATTACACATATATTACAACACACGCCCCCCTTCACAGCCCCTGCTGCAGTCACTACACATATATTACAACACACGCCCCCCCCTCACAGCCTCTCTTGCAGTCGCTATACATATATTACAACACACGGCCTCCCCTTCACAACCTCTTCTGCAGTCACTATACATATATTACAACACACGGCCTCCCCTTCACAGCCTCTCTTGCAGTCACTATACATATATTACAACACACGGCCTCCCCTTCACAGCCTCTTCTGCAGTCACTATACATATATTACAACACACGGCCCCCTTCACAGCCCCTCCTGCAGTCACTATACATATATTACAACACACGGCCTCCCCTTCACAGCCTCTTCTGCAGTCACTACACATATATTACAACACACGCCCCCCTTCACAGCCCCTCCTGCAGTCACTATACATATATTACAACACACGACCTCCCCTTCACAGCCCCTCCTGCAGTCACTATACATATATTACAACACACGGCCCCCCTTCACAGCCCCTGCTGCAGTCACTATACATATATTACAACAACACACGGCCTCCCCTTCACAGCCCCTGCTGCAGTCATTACACATATATTACAACACACGGCCTCCCCTTCACAGCCCCTCCTGCAGTCACTATACATATATTACAAAACACGGCCTCCCCTTCACAGCCCCTGCTGCAGTCATTACACATATATTACAACACACGGCCTCCCCTTCACAGCCCCTGCTGCAGTCACTATACATATATTACAACACACGGCCTCCCCTTCACAGCCTCTTCTGCAGTCACTGTACATATATTACAACACACGGCCTCCCCTTCACAGCCCCGCCTGCAGTCACTATACATATATTACAACACACGGCCTCCCCTTCACAGCCCCTCCTGCAGTCATTACACATATATTACAACACACGCCCCCCTTCACAGCCCCTGCTGCAGTCACTACACATATATTACAACACACGCCCCCCCCCCCTCACAGCCTCTCTTGCAGTCGCTATACCTATATTACAACACACGGCCTCCCCTTCACAACCTTTTCTGCAGTCACTATACATATATTACAACACACGGCCTCCCCTTCACAGCCTCTCTTGCAGTCACTATACATATATTACAACACACGGCCTCCCCTTCACAGCCTCTTCTGCAGTCACTATACATATATTACAACACACGGCCCCCTTCACAGCCCCTCCTGCAGTCACTATACATATATTACAACACACGGCCTCCCCTTCACAGCCTCTTCTGCAGTCACTACACATATATTACAACACACGCCCCCCTTCACAGCCCCTCCTGCAGTCACTATACATATATTACAACACACGACCTCCCCTTCACAGCCCCTCCTGCAGTCACTATACATATATTACAACACACGGCCCCCCTTCACAGCCCCTGCTGCAGTCACTATACATATATTACAACAACACACGGCTTCCCCTTCACAGCCCCTGCTGCAGTCATTACACATATATTACAACACACGGCCTCCCCTTCACAGCCCCTCCTGCAGTCACTATACATATATTACAACACACGGCCTCCCCTTCACAGCCTCTTCTGCAGTCACTATACATATATTACAACACACGGCCTCCCCTTCACAGCCTCTTCTGCAGTCACTATACATATATTACAACACACGGCCTCCCCTTCACAGCCCCTCCTGCAGTCACTATACATATATTACAACAACACACGGCCTCCCCTTCACAGCCTCTTCTGCAGTCACTATACATATATTACAACACACGGCCTCCCTTCACAGCCTCTTCTGCAGTCACTATACATATATTACAACACACGGCCTCCCCTTCACAGCCTCTTCTGCAGTCACTATACATATATTACAACACACGGCCTCCCCTTCACAGCCTTTTCTGCAGTCACTATACATATATTACAACACACGGCCTCCCCTTCACAGCCCCTCCTGCAGTCACTATACATATATTACAACACACGGCCTCCCCTTCACAGCCTCTTCTGCAGTCACTATACATATATTACAACACACGGCCTCCCTTCACAGCCCCTGCTGCAGTCACTATACATATATTACAACACACGCCCCCCCCCCTCACAGCCTCTCTTGCAGTCGCTATACCTATATTACAACACACGGCCTCCCCTTCACAACCTTTTCTGCAGTCACTATACATATATTACAACACACGGCCTCCCCTTCACAGCCTCTCTTGCAGTCACTATACATATATTACAACACACGGCCTCCCCTTCACAGCCTCTTCTGCAGTCACTATACATATATTACAACACACGGCCCCCTTCACAGCCCCTCCTGCAGTCACTATACATATATTACAACACACGGCCTCCCCTTCACAGCCTCTTCTGCAGTCACTACACATATATTACAACACACGCCCCCCTTCACAGCCCCTCCTGCAGTCACTATACATATATTACAACACACGACCTCCCCTTCACAGCCCCTCCTGCAGTCACTATACATATATTACAACACACGGCCCCCCTTCACAGCCCCTGCTGCAGTCACTATACATATATTACAACAACACACGGCCTCCCCTTCACAGCCCCTGCTGCAGTCATTACACATATATTACAACACACGGCCTCCCCTTCACAGCCCCTCCTGCAGTCACTATACATATATTACAACACACGGCCTCCCCTTCACAGCCTCTTCTGCAGTCACTATACATATATTACAACACACGGCCTCCCCTTCACAGCCTCTTCTGCAGTCACTATACATATATTACAACACACGGCCTCCCCTTCACAGCCCCTCCTGCAGTCACTATACATATATTACAACAACACACGGCCTCCCCTTCACAGCCTCTTCTGCAGTCACTATACATATATTACAACACACGGCCTCCCTTCACAGCCTCTTCTGCAGTCACTATACATATATTACAACACACGGCCTCCCCTTCACAGCCTCTTCTGCAGTCACTATACATATATTACAACACACGGCCTCCCCTTCACAGCCTTTTCTGCAGTCACTATACATATATTACAACACACGGCCTCCCCTTCACAGCCCCTCCTGCAGTCACTATACATATATTACAACACACGGCCTCCCCTTCACAGCCTCTTCTGCAGTCACTATACATATATTACAACACACGGCCTCCCTTCACAGCCCCTGCTGCAGTCACTATACATATATCACAACACACGGCCTCCCTTCACAGCCCCTGCTGCAGTCACTATCCATATATTACAACACACGGCCTCCCCTTCACAGCCCCTCCTGCAGTCACTATACATATATTACAACAACACACGGCCTCCCCTTCACAGCCCCTGCAGCAGTCATTACACATATATTACAACACACGGCCTCCCCTTCACAGCCCCTCCTGCAGTCACTATACATATATTACAACACACGGCCTCCCCTTCACAGCCCCTGCTGCAGTCATTACACATATATTACAACAACTCACGGCCCCCCGGTTCACAGCCCCTGCTGCAGTCACTATACATATATCACAACACACGGCCTCCCCTTCACAGCCCCTCCTGCAGTCACTATACATATATTACAACACACGGCCTCCCCTTCACAGCCCCTGCTGCAGTCACTGTACTTATATTACAACACACGGCCTCCCCTTCACAGCCCCTGCTGCAGTCACTATACATATATTACAACACACGGCCTCCCCTTCACAGCCCCTCCTGCAGTCACTATACATATATTACAACACACGGCCTCCCCTTCACAGCCCCTCCTGCAGTCACTATACATATATTACAACACACGGCCTCCCCTTCACAGCCCCTCCTGCAGTCACTATACATATATTACAACAACACACGCCCCCCTTCACAGCCCCTCCTGCAGTCCCTACACATATATTACAACACACGGCCTCCCCTTCACAGCCCCTCCTGCAGTCACTATACATATATTACAACACACAGCCCCCCTTCACAGCCCCTCCTGCAGTCACTATACATATATTACAACACACGGCCTCCCCTTCACAGCCTCTTCTGCAGTCACTACACATATATTACAACACACGCCCCCCTTCACAGCCCCTCCTGCAGTCACTATACATATATTACAACACACGGCCTCCCCTTCACAGCCCCTCCTGCAGTCACTATACATATATTACAACACACGGCCTCCCCTTCACAGCCCCTCCTGCAGTCATTACACATATATTACAACAACACACGGCCTCCCCTTCACAGCCCCTCCTGCAGTCACTATACATATATTAAAACAGACGGCCCCCCTGTTCACAGCCCCTGCTGCAGTCACTATACATATATCACAACACACGGCCACCCCTTCACAGCCCCTCCTGCAGTCACTATACATATATTACAACACACGGCCTCCCCTTCACAGCCCCTGCTGCAGTCACTATACATATATTACAACACACGGCCTCCCCTTCACAGCCCCTCCTGCAGTCACTATACATATATTACAACACACGGCCTCCCCTTCACAGCCCCTCCTGCAGTCACTATACATATATTACAACAACACACGCCCCCCTTCACAGCCCCTCCTGCAGTCCCTACACATATATTACAACACACGGCCTCCCCTTGACAGCCTCTCCTGCAGTCACTATACATATATTACAACACACAGCCCCCCTTCACAGCCCCTCCTGCAGTCACTATACATATCTTACAACACACGGCCTCCCCTTCACAGCCCCTCCTGCAGTCACTATACATATATTACAACACACGGCCTCCCCTTCACAGCCCCGCCTGCAGTCACTATACATATATTACAAACACACGGCCTCCCCTTCACAGCCCCTCCTGCAGTCACTATACATATATTACAACACACGGCCTCCCCTTCACAGCCCCTCCTGCAGTCACTATACATATATTACAACACACGGCCTCCCCTTCACAGCCCCTCCTGCAGTCACTATACATATATTAGAACACACGGCCTCCCCGTCACAGCCCCTCCTGCAGTCACTATACATATATTACAACACACGGCCTCCCCTTGACAGCCCCTCCTGCAGTCACTATACATATATTACAACAACACACGGCCTCCCATTCACAGCCCCTGCTGCAGTCACTATACATATATTACAACACAGGGCCTCCCCTTCACAGCCCCTTCTGCAGTCACTATATATATATTACAACAACACACGGCCTCCCCTTCACAGCCCCTGCTGCAGTCACTATACATATATTACAACACACGGCCTCCCCTTCACAGCCCCGCCTGCAGTCACTATACATATATTACAACACACGGCCTCCCCTTCACAGCCCCTCCTGCAGTCATTACACATATATTACAACAACACACGGCCTCCCCTTCACAGCCCCTCCTGCAGTCACTATACATATATTACAACACACGGCCTCCCTTCACAGCCCCTGCTGCAGTCGCTATACATATATTACAACACACGGCCTCCCCTTCACAGCCCCTGCTGCAGTCACTATACATATATTACAACACACGGCCTCCCCTTCACAGCCCCTCCTGCAGTCACTATACATATATTTCAACACACGGCCTCCCCTTCACAGCCCCTCCTGCAGTCACTATACATATATTACAACAACACACGGCCTCCCCTTCACAGCCCCTGCTGCAGTCACTATACATATATTAAAACAGACGCCCCCCCTTTCACAGCCCCTCCTGCAGTCACTATACATATATTAAAACAGACGCCCCCCCTGTTCACAGCCCCTGCTGCAGTCACTATACATATATCACAACACACGGCCTCCCCTTCACAGCCCCTCC
This sequence comes from Pleurodeles waltl, assembly GCF_031143425.1. Lineage (NCBI taxonomy): Eukaryota > Metazoa > Chordata > Amphibia > Caudata > Salamandridae > Pleurodeles > Pleurodeles waltl. Next base: position 682,686,383 of record NC_090451.1, on the reverse strand, counting down.
TGCAGTCACTATACATATATTACAACAGATGCCCCCCTTCACAGCCCCTCCTGCAGTCACTATACATATATTACAACAACACACGGCCTCCCCTTCACAGCCCCTGCTGCAGTCACTATACGTATATTACAAACACAGGGCCTCCCCTTCACAGCCCCTCCTGCAGTCACTATACATATATTACAACAACACAGGGCCTCCCCTTCACAGCCTCTTCTGCAGTCACTATACATATATTAAAACAACACACGGCCTCCCCTTCACAGGCCTTGTGAATATATTTCCTCTGGGAGTATTTCAGGACAAAACACAACCTCTCCAAGTTATCCCTGCTGTACAGTCGTTGGAAATATTGGAGAACAAAACAAACCTTTGCTTCACAAACCCTGCTCTGTAGTCACTAAACTATCAGGAAGCATGCCAGAGTTTCATCATAATCGCTGGAAATACATCACAACACAACTTGTTCTTAAAAATCCAAGCTTTGCAGTCACTGACATGATCGTATAACACACAACAGTACCATAACAATCACTGCTATGCAGTCACTGATAAGAACACACAGCAACACAACACTCTTGTACACAATCCCTTCCATAAGTCACTTTAAACACCTTACCTTCTTTCAACATCCCTCTTGTATTGTCAATCATATGTTTTCTAGCAGCTCAGAACATTCCCTTCACAATCTCAACGGTGGAGCCCTTGAAAGCAGCACACAGCAGCACAATTGTTTATTTACAATCCTTCAGCAAGTCACTGAAAACATATGTTCCAACTCATAACTGTTCTTCCTAATCACTGTGCAGCCAATGATCACTAAATATATCTTCAGCTGCACATTACCTTTCCTACAAAATCTCTGGTTGATGCATTTGAGAAAACATCTCATAGCAACACACATTCTTTCGGTCACATCTCCTGCTGCAGGTCAATTAAATTGTTTTACAAAAGCACACAGATTTCATTTTTTTTTAAAAAATCCTGATTTGCAGGCATCGAAAACATCCCACTTCAAAATAGGACGTAATAACACACATCTTTTCCTCCAGAATCTCTTCTGTGAGGGACTGAAAATGAGTGGCTAATTTGTTAAAAAACCCATGAAGTGCCGGGGCCCTCGCCAGGGGGCACAGTGGCTTGCACCATCCTTTGCCCCCTTCAGTGCTGCCAGTTACAGCACCAAGACTTCTACTAACCACCACACCCCTACAAGTGTGACAATTCGTAGTCCCTCAAAACTATATTAATGTCTTGGGTGGCACACATTAGTGATTGTTAATGCATATTAGATTAATAAACAGCTGTTGTCCTGTTCATACTCATATTTGGCAGACAGCACCACCACGTGGCAGACTGTCACAAGCACCAGGGCTAAGATTTAACTGCTGGTACCAAGAACTGGAAACCGACAGCTCAAATTAAGCACTGCTGAAAATGTCTCATAAGAAGATGTAAGCTTTCATGCCTTGCTGGGCAGTTGCTGAAAAGATCTTCAGCAGCTCACATCCTTTGCTTCACTTCTCTTCTGTAAGTCACTGAAAATATCATACAGTAACACATTTCCACCAAAGTCTCTGCTACACAATTATGTAAAATACTTAAAAGGCACACGCGTGACACAAAAGGGAAATTGTACTTAAAACCCTTTCTTTTTTCCACCAGCAAGGAAAATATTTTACCCATGTGGCAGCCCCTACTTCTGTACACCCTGTTAGCTTTTGGGGGTGCTACCTCACCAGCCCCACAATAGATACATATTAACGCCTGCTGTTAACAGGAGTAAGGCCCTCATTACAACCCTGGCGGTAAAAGGCGGTTACCGCCGTGCAGAAGACCGCCAAAACACCGCCGCGGGCGCGGAATTCCGCTACAGCTATTATGACCCACATCTCGGAATCCGCCGAAATTCAGACACCCACACAACTCCGCCACACCAAAGGTCAGTGTTAAACTGGCGAAAACCAAACCTCCACCGTCACGCCAACATAAATACGCCCACACTATCACGAAACACGAATCCACGGGGCGGTCTTTCAACCGCGGTATTCCATTGGCGGTACACACCGCCGCACTCAAAATACACACACATCTCGAAATCACCGCCACATTGGACAATTCGAAATACACACACCTGATACACATACAAACACCACTCCCACACACCCAACACTATATAAAACACACACCCACATCACCCACAAACCCCTACGACCACAATTCATGGACGAAGGCCAGATAGACAGAGAGCACAGCAACTGAGAACCCCACCACACAGAGGCACACAACACCATCACCCATACAACATTACATGCACAAAGCACCACACACCACTACACATCAACACACACATCAACACTTACACCACCCCACACATCACCCACACCACCCCATGTCACGCCAAAGACATCCCCGGTTTACCGAGGAGGAGCTCCGGGTCATGGTGGAGGAAATCCTATGGGTAGAGCCACAGCTATTTGGCTCACAGGTGCAGCACACATCCATAGCCAGGAAGATGGAGCTATGGCAAAGAATCGTGGACAGGGTCAACGCTGTGGGACAGCATCCAAGAAATCGGGAGGACAGCAGGAAGAAGTGGAACGACCTACGGGGGAAGGTGCGTTCAGTGGTCTCCAGGCACAACATCGTGGTACAGCGGACTGGCGGCGGACCCCCACCTCCTCCCCCACAACTAACAACATGGGAGGAGCAAGTCTTGACCATCATGCATCCAGAGGGCCTCGGAGGAGTCGGTGGAGGAATGGACACTGGTAAGTCAAATCTCAACTATCATATCCCCCACCCTACCTGCATGCTATCACACACCCCCACCCTCACCCCCTCCCCTAACACTCACACTCCTCACTAATGTCCTAATAACACAATCCACTCATCTCAACACCAAGCCCTGCATGACACAACTAAGCATGGTCACCCCTCACCAAAGCATGCTCACTGCACATACCCAGAACAATCCCCTAACCATCATCACACAAACCCACACACAGGAATGCTTGCACTGGGGTACTCAAACACCTACCCATTGCACACCATTACACACACACACACATGCAATAATCATGCTCTTATATCCCTGCAGGACCACTAAGGAACGTCACCACACCGGAGGGTCCAGACAACTCCACTCCACCCACAGAAGAGGCCCACAGTGACGACAGCCGCGCTGCCCTACTGGATCCTGATGACCAGCCCGGACCATCGTGGGCCTCGGGACAGTCGGTTCCCCTTGCACAGGCACAGCCCAACACTGACTTTCCGCCCTCTGGTAACACCAGCACAGCACCCACCCAGCGGGCCCATACCTCCGTACCCAGGACACGTCAATCAGCGGTGTGTCCACCACTACAGGGAACCCAGGATATCCCACCACCCAAACAACAACAGGGACCTGGGGGCAGTGGTAGTGGGCACACGGTCCAGGGGACGGAGGCACAGGAACACAGGGGAACTGGGAGGGCTGCTTTGCGACAGGGGGCGGACAGGCCAAGGGAACCCACTCTGCACGAGGCCCTCTCCTCCATCATGGGAGCATACCACCACTCCCAGGAGACGATGGTGACGGTCCTGGACAAGTTTCAGGAGACCCAGCGCCTGCAGGAGGAGCAGTATTTTGGGTTCAGGGAGGAGCTCAGAACCATCAGCTCCGCCCTGGGCACCATCGTAGGGGTGCTGAAGGACATACAAAAGACCATGAGGGACACCGTGGCACTCCAAGGGGCCCCTGACACTAGCCAGGACGATGAACTGCCCACCACCTCTGCCGGCGCTAGTGGACAGGACGCCCCGCCACAGGACCACCACACCAGCACCCCACCCCCTGCAGACGGACAACCAACACGCAAGCGGTCCCTGAGATCCAGCAACAGGACAGAGCAAGATGGCAAGACCCCCGCCAGGAAATGAGACCACCCTGATTGTCCTCCCACTGTCCCACTTTGTTACCCTGTCCATACTGAAACTGCCCCAGCTCCACTTCCTATGCCCATATGGACAGTGCACCTGTGAGGCTAATAGACTGGACTCTGCCATGGACGTTCCTCCACCGTCCCCCATCACCATATTACTGCCCCCCTCCATATTTGGGCACTTAAATAAACACCCTTGAACCACAAAACAATCTGGAGTCAGTCTGTGATTTGGTAAATATGTATAATCAATGACAGTGTCAAAATGCGTTTCCAATTGTAAAGCCAACATACCTATGTCACACATCACAAGTCCTTGAAGGATGCAAGCAGATGACACACGTTGCTAACCACACCTGTGAAACCGTAATGGAAAGGTACAACTCAGTGACCAAATACTGCTATGAAATGACAGACAGGATAGAGGTAGAAGTGTGAAAGTGAATGTAATGGTAAAAAGAAAACTGTTCTCACCTGTGTGTCACTGGAAATATTGCTGTATGACTGACTCCCTGTTGTCTATGTCTTCTTCCTCAGCGTCCTCGTCATCACTGTCCACAGGCTCCACAGCTGCCACAACACCGTCATCTGGACCATCCTCCTGCAGAAAAGGCACCCGGCGTCGCAAAGCAAGATTGTGAAGCATCGAGCAGGCGATGATGATCTGGCACACCTTCTTCGGTGAGCAGAATAGGGAACCACCTGTCATATGGAGGCACCTGAACCTGGCCTTCAGGAGGCCGAAGGTGCGTTCGATCACCCTCCTAGTCCGCCCATGGGTCTCATTGTAGCGTTCCTCTGCCCTGGTCCTGGGATTCCTCACTGGGGTCAATAGCCAGGACAGGTTGGGGTAACCAGAGTCCCCTAATAGCCACACACTGTGCCTCTGGAGTTGACCCATCATATAAGGGATGCTGCTATTCTGCAGGATGTAGGCATCATGCACTGAGCCAGGGAACATAGCATTTACCTGCGAGATGTACTGGTCTGCCAAACATACCATCTGTACATTCATCGAATGATAACTCTTCCTGTTCCTGTACACCTGTTCACTCCTGGGGGGGGGGACCAAAGCTACATGGGTCCCATCAATAGCACCTATGATGTTGGGGATATGTCCAAGGGCATAGAAGCCACCTTTAACAGTAGCCAAATCCTCCACCTGAGGGAAAACGATGTAGCTCCTTACGTCTTTCAGCAGGGCAGACAACACTCTGGACAACACGTTGGAAAACATAGGCTGGGACATCCCTGATGCCATGGCCACTGTTGTCTGAAAAGACCCACTTGCAAGGAAATGGAGCACTGACAGCACCTGCACGTCAGGGGGGATTCCTGTGAGATGGCGGATTGGTGACATCAGGTCTGGCTCCAACTGGGTACATAGTTCCTGGATAGTGTCACGGTCAAACCTGTAGGTGATGATCAAATGTCGCTCCTCCATTGTCAACAGGTCCACCAGCGGTCGGTACACCGTAGGATTCCGCCATCTTCTCAAATGTCCCAGCTGACGGTGCCTAGGAAGGACAACAGCGACCACAAACTCAACAAAATCTCAGGTATGTACCCACAGATACACAGAACACGACACCAAAGACAAAAATCTTCCTGTATGTGTGTCGAGTGTAGGCCTAGGTATGTGTGACGCAGTAGTAAATGAAGCCATGTGGGACCCTGAAATGGCGGCTGCCTGACCTCTAAACTGGGACAATGGGGTGTGAGGTAACTGCGCTGGCGTTGTACACCGTCGCGGTAGGCGGTCGTAGACCGCGGCGCAATGCTGCATTGGTTAACATTGGACCCTATGGGTCCCAGGAGCCAATGATGAATTGCGCCGGCGGTGATGATACGCACCGCCGCGGACGTCACCGCCACGGACGTGACCGCCATTTTCTATCTGTTCAATCACTCGATACCTGATCTTCGACAGGAGAGGACCTACACTGCAAGTGCTGCTGTGACCTCGGTCTGGAAGAGACAATGGCTGCTGCGTCTGGGGAAAGGGCCCCTGCCTTCACTGCTCAGGAGTTGGAAAAGCTAGTAGACGGTACACGCTACTCTACGGTCCTCCAGACCAACAGGTAAGTACACAGGGAGTACGTTGTATGGGCTATGCCTGTGTGGAGAGGGCTGGTTGTAAGAGGGAAGGGGGCAGAGTTCAGGGAACATGAATGAGTGTGAATGCATGTGCCACATGGCAAGGGCAGGGATGTGGGCCACTCACTTTGACGGCGCAGTTGGTAATGACTTCTCTTCTTCCCCTGTGCATGTCATGTAGGTCAGCGCCCACCAGAAGAAGGACATTTGGCGTGCCATCGCCAAGGACGTATGGACCCTGGGGGTCCACCAGAGACGGGGCACCTCCTGCCGTAAAAGATGGGAGGACATTCGCCGCTGGGGCAAGAAGACGGCAGACCCCCACCATGACCCCCCTGATGTTCTGGATCCTGGCGGTGGCCTACCCAGAGTTGGATGGGCGCTTGAGGGCATCACAGCAGACACAAGGGGGTGAGTACACCCTCATTCTGGGGACTTTGCGCGCAGTTGAGGGGTCTGGGTGGGGGAGGAGGGTTGTGGGTTTCCCTAGGCCAGGGCGACTTCCGTAGGCTAGGCCCCTCCGTAATGCATGCCATGTGCCACTCCACCCCACCTCAGTAGAGTGCCAAGTACAGGTATACATGCCCCTGTGGCATCCATGTGTGCAGATGTCCACCATAGCGATGTAGGCCAGATCCCAGGAATTGCAGCTGTAGAGGCCTAGAGCGCGGCGTAGTGCAGGGGGCTGCTGTGTCTGTATTGTCCGCCAACGGTAGCGGTAAGCCATGCACTCAACCTCTTTTTCTTCTGTCGTCCCCCCCCCTTTTTGTGCTCTCCCTGTTCTTTTGTGCATCAGCATCATCAGGCGGAGGTACAGTGGCATGAGGGAGCTGCATCCCACATGGCCATGGAAGGCCACACCATGGACTCAGAATGCACCAGTGGGACGGAGGGCGAGGGGAGCTTCACGTCGGTCACCGGATCACCAAACAGCGACACGGACTCGTCCACCGATGGGAGCTCCCTTGTGGTGGCAGCACCATCTGTGCCCACCACTTCTACAGGTACAGCCGCCACCTCGGGAAACATCCTTTTTTACGACTTTTTTTTTACGAAAGTCGTGGTTAACGAAAGCGCAACAACGCTTTTTTAACCACGACTCCGTTTTTTTTGTGCCTTAACTACGTATGTTCTGAACAACAAACATGCGTGATTAAGGTACAAAGAAGGGAGTTGGCGAAGGTAAGTGGTGGGTTTAGGTTTTGGGAGGGGTGGGGGGTTTTAGGTTTTGGGGTGGGGTTGGGGGGGTGGGGCGTTTTTGTTTTTGGGGAGGGGGTGGGGGGTTAGGAGGTTTTAGGTTTTGGGGTGGGGTTGGGGGGGTGGGGCGTTTTTGGTTTTGGGGAGGGGGTGGGGGGTTAGGGGGTTTTAGGTTTTGGGGTGGGGTTGGGGCATTTTTGGTTTTGGGGAGGGGGTGGGGGGTCAGGGGGTTTTAGGTTTTGGGGTGGGGCGTTTTTGGTTTTGGGGAGGGGGTGGGGCTTAAGGGGGTTTTAGGTTTTGGGGTGGGGTTGGGGGGGTGGGGCGTTTTTGGTTTTGGGGAGGCGGTGGGGGGTTAGGGGGTTTTAGGTTTTGGGGTAGGGTTGGGGGGGGTGGGGTGTTTTTGGTTTTGGGGAGGGGGTCAGGGGGTTTTAGGTTTTGGGGTGGGGTTGGGGGGGTGGGGCGTTTTTGGTTTTGGGGAGGCGGTGGCGGGTCAGGGGGTTTTAGGTTTTGGGGTGGGGTTGGGGCGTTTTTGTTTTTGGGGAGGGGGTGGGGGGTCAGGGGGTTTTAGGTTTTGGGGTGGGGTTGGGGGTTGGGGCGTTTTTGGTTTTGGGAGGGGGTGGGGGTTAGGGGGTTTTAGGTTTTGGGGTGGGGTTGGGGGGTGGGGCGTTTTTGGTTTTGGGGAGGGGGTGGGGGGTTAGGGGGTTTTAGGTTTTGGGGTGGGGTTGGGGGGGGTGGGGCGTTTTTGGTTTTGGGGAGGGAGTGGGGGGTTAGGGGTTTTTAGGTTTTGGGGTGGCGTTGGGGGGGTGGGGTGAGGGATGTAGGGTGAATGGTGCCTATTACTAATGCTTTTATCATGAATGCCTTTACAATGAAATATCGTTGTTAAGGCATTCGTGGTAAAATCATTAGTAGTAGCAACGAGGTCGGTGTTCCGACCTCGTTGTTAAGGCAGTAGTTGTTTTTAAAGTCGTTGTTTGGTCGTACAATCCGCCACCTCCCCTACCAGTACCGCCCTCCCAGCAGCCCCTCAACGTTCGCCCCGTGCCCGCTCACCCAGGAGGGTGGGCATCACCTTTGCCCCAGGCACCTCAGCCCCTGCCCCTGTCACCCCTGCTGCCCTCAGTGAGGAGGCCATTGACCTCCTCAGGTCACTCACTGTTGGGCAGTCTACCATTGTGAATGCCATACAGGGTATAGAAAGGGAGTTGCAACACGGTAATGCATTCCTGGAGGGCATTCATTCTGGTCAGGCTGCCCTTCATCGAACCCTGCAATCTCTGGCCTCAGCACTGGTGGGAGCCATTGTCCCTGTGTCTAGCCTCCCCCCTCCAACTTCCTCCACCCAGACCCAATCCCCTCTACCTCAGCCTATCCCAAGCACACCATCAGACAAGCATGCATACACCTCAACACACAAAAGTAGCTCAGGCAAACATAGGCACCACACATCCCACAGGCACTCACACAAGCATCACACACATACAGATACAGCAACATCCACTGCCTCCACTGTGTCCCCCTCCTCGTTGTCTCCCTCCTCTCTCCCAGTCTCGTCTACACTCTCACCTGCATGCAGTACATCTACAGGCACTAGGACTCGCACCAGGACACCCAGCACCACACCCCGCTCACCTGCACTCACCACCCCCACTACCATTTACACGTCCCCTGTGTCTTCTTCCAGTGTGTCTGTGACGCCCCCTCCCAAAGTACACAAACGCGGGCACCCACACACCCAACATCCATCCACCTCACGACAGCCTCCAGTACCTGCACCTGCACCCAAAACACCTAAAGTGACACCTCCTACAACCACCTCCTCTTCCTCCACTCCCAGACCCCCTCCAGCTACCCATCCCAGTGTTCGTCAGAAACTCTCCCTCAGCAACGTTGACCTCTTTGCCCCCACCCCCACCCCCACCCCTCCCATTCATAAATCACGTAGTAGCGCCTCAGCCAAAAAGACTCCAGTAGCAGTGGTGTGTGTTCAAGGTGTGTGGAGTGCACCGGCCACCAGGGCAGGCAGTGTGACACAGAGCCAAAGCACTGTCAGTCCACCCCCTGTAAAGCATCTCAAGTTGGAAAGTGGCCGACGGGACAGGGTGAAGACTCCTGGCGGAATAACTGCTCACAAGGGTCCCAGGGGGATTGCAGAGTCAGCTGTGACTCCTCCAAAGGTGGTGAAGTGCCAGAAGAAGTCTGCGCAGTCTGGTAAGAGCAGCACGGCGGAGAAGGGCGCCATCCTCCCCGGCGGCCGGGACGCCACCGCCAGCACTGTCGTCACTGGTCAGGAGACCACCGCCGGAGTCAGTGCCCAGGAGGGCAGGAGTATCGTCACTGGTCAGGAGACCACCGCCGGAGTCATTGCCCAGGAGGGCAGGAGTATCGTCACTGGTCAGGAGACCACCGCCGGAGTCATTGCCCAGGATTATCGTCACTGGTCAGGAGACCACCGCCGGAGTCAGTGCCCAGGAGGGCCCCGGCAGCCACAGCCCGCTGGGCAATGAGGGACCGTCATGCCACACACCAATGCACAGGTTAGAGACCGCCATGACAAAGCACCGCTGAACAAGGAACTCACCGCCATGGTGAAGACCGCTGAACAGGGCAGAGACCGCCATGGCAAAGCACCGCTGAACAAGGAACTCACCGCCATGGTGAAGACCGCTGAACAGGGCAGAGAACCGCTGAACATGTCAGAGACCGCCATGGCAAAGCACCGCTGAACAAGGAACTCAGCGCCATGGTGAAGACCGCTGAACAGGGCAGAGCACCGCTGAAGAATGAAAACACCGCCACATCAAGCATCGTTATCCCATGTACAGCTGGGACAGTGACGGAACAGGAAGCGTCACAGGGAGCCTGATGCAGTGTGGGCACCATTCCCCCTCCAGAACCAGTGGAGACATGCATCCACTCCGTCTGTCCTTAACAGGATGAAGCACTCTGGGCACCAGTCCACCTCCAGAACCAGTGGAGACTTTTATCCACTTGAGAGACTGTGGCTTTGCACTCCCCAGGATATGGCAGTGGGCAAGCCACCCACTGTAGAGACTTGAGAGACTGTGGCTTTGCACTCCCCAGGATGGAACAGTGGGCAACCCACCCACTGTAGAGACTTGTGAGACACTGGCTTTGCACTCCCCAGGATGTAACAGTGGGCAAACCAACCACTGTAGAGACTTGAGAGACTGCGGCTTTGCACTCCCCGGATGTAACAGTGGGCAAACCAACCACTGTAGAGACTTGAGAGACTGTGGCTTTGCACTCCCCAGGATGGAACTGTGGGCAACCCACCCACTGTAGAGACTTGTGAGACTGTGGCTTTGCACTCCCCAGGATGTAACAGTGGGCAAACCAACCACTGTAGAGACTTGAGAGACTGTGGCTTTGCACTCCCCAGGATGGAACAGTGGGCATGGAGCCCTGTCTTGGATCTGGCGTGGTACTGTCATCCGGCCGAGGTGCCCCCCCCCTTCCCCCTGAGGTGCCTGTTGTATTTCTATCTGATGCCCCAGCAGTGTTCTCTCCGTTTGTGGACAGGTATCTAATGTGGGCCTCGCCCATGCATTTTTGGCCCAGTGGTGCACGGACATTGATATGTGCATACCTGCACTACTTCTCGTAATGTATAAGAGCTGGAATGTGTATATATATCTGTATATATTTGGTAACTGTATTTTGATACATTACAATTTTTTAACTAATTTCCTTTGGTCTTTGCATTCTTCCGGGGGGGTTGTGGGTTGTTCCTGTGCTTTTGGAAATGCATTGGTGTGTGTGTTGTAATGTGCGAGGGTGAGGGTGGGGGTGGGGGTGGGGGTGTTGCGTGTGTGTCCGTGACTTTTGCCTCCCCTATGTCATAGGTGCAGTACTCACCGTTGTCTTCGGCGCCGCCGTTGCTGGTGTTCGTAAATGAGCAGGAAGACAAGGGCAGGTAGGATTTGTAATTCCGGCTCCATGGTGTCCTCCTTCCTTGTGGGATGTGTAGAAGGTGAGCGTTTTCCCATTGCAAAAGCTGTTTCCGCCGTGTTTTTATCCACAGTGAATCCGCCCCGGAAAAGGTGGCGGATTGGCGGGTTGTGATACTGTGGGCGGTACATTGTCTCCCGCCTGTCTGTTGGCGGTGACCGCCGCGCTGCTTGTCTGTACCGCCGTGGCGGTGGGAGTGTTAAAGTGGCTGTCTATGTTGGCGGTTTCCGCCACGGTCATGATTCCATTTTTTTGTCCGCCGGCCTGTTTGCGGTTTTACCGCACCTTTAACACCGTCCACCAGGGTTGTAATGACCACCTAAATCTCTAATCCTATCCAGGCAAAAGTCCTTTGCACAAGTTGGGAATAACCACAAACTCACAAGGTTGTGAGAGTTCATCAACTGATCCAAGGTATGTGTGCCCTGAAACTCACAGTTATCGCCCTTTGTTCATAGAGGGCGTGACATTACACTATACTAACGTAATATTATGTGCGAGTAAATTGCCATTTTGCCAACTACTTTGGATTAGGTTTATTCAGAATTTGAAGCCTTATGTAAACAGGAGTGAATACACGGTCCTGCAACAGTAATTGATTTCTACAAAATTACAGTGGTAGTGTTATTAACAACCAAGAAACACTACATATGCCATCATTGCAAGCGTCTTAATTTCACCCGAAGCAATAACTCATGATGGAAAACTCCAACATGCGAAACATGTTCCTTTAAAAATCCGGATTTACGCATATTAAAAGTATCTTATGGTAACATCTGTTTTTTGATCGCTGTTGAACATTCAATAGTGCTTAATTTGTAAATAAATAAGTACCCGGGCCCTCGCCTGGCGACCACTACATCTTGCACCACCCATTGCCCCTACCAGCGCTGCCAGTGATGGTACCTACACAACTACCCTTCAGACACCTATGAGTGTGACATTTTAGACTATTCTATGCCCGAAAGCTATAAGGATGGCTTGGGCGGCAGGTATTAGTCGTGTATATTGAATTAATAAACAACTGTTACTGTGCTGATCTCTAAACTAGACAAGCAGCGCCACCGTGTGGCAGCCTGTCATACGTACTGGTGTTGACAATTAAGTGCCGGTGCTGAGCACCAGAAACCACTGGTTCAAATTAAGCACTGAAACTCCTGCAAAACATGCGTTACTTTCTGAAATCCACTGACACAGTTTTACATGCTGAACTATTTTATTAGAACACACAACCTTTCCTTTGAAGTCTTTGTTGTAAGCGTATTGAAATATCTCCAAGCAACGCCATTCCCTTCACAATCCCAGCTGTGCAATGACTGAAAATATCCCACAGCAAGACATGACCTTAAGAATCTCTGCTTGGCCATTGCTGAAACTATCTTACCATGGGCACATCCTTTTCTTCAGCATCTCTTCTGTAAGTCACTGAAAATAACTCTCGGAAACACACAACCATTCCTTAAAACACATACTCCTTTCTCTTAATAATTCTGCCTGTCCAGGCACTGACAGTAAAATATTGCCTTCATAATATCTGCTCTGCTCTCCCCACAAATGTCGAAAAGCAACACACAACCTTTCCCTGAAAATCCCCACTGTGCAGCCACTAAAAATATCTTATAACACACGTCCCTTTCTTCAAGATCCATACTGCTGAGTCAATGAAAATGTCTACCAGCAACCCACACTCTACCCTTCCAATTGTTTCTTGTACATTTCTCTTTATCATTTTACAGCTTCATATAGTGCCTTCAAAGCCAGCAAGGCATCAGGGCACTATACATGGGCTATAGCATACACATTGCATGAAGATCAGAATGCTAACATCGTATTTGCAAAGCATGAAAGAGCATTTGTTGGAAGGGGTATAGCATGTTTCATAATGTGAATGTCATTAGGGCAAACTCCTAAAGTGAAAATCACGGGAACGTTTTTCTATATAGCTATGGGTGCTTAAAACTGAGAAGGATGCTGAAACAGAGGAGTTTTCAGTTCACTGGATTCACTGAATGTAATTTTACATGCTTAGGTTTTCTAAATTCCCCTGTGCACTCACTAGAATAAACAACATTTCCTTCATAATCTTCTTTCTATGTCTTGAGGCTCTTGACTCATGCTGGCATTACTAATTGGTGAAGAGGGCCAACTCTCCCATACTTACAATTCTGGGAGGTGTGATGAACAAGAAGCAATTGAGGGGGGGGGGTAGAACTGCATCACGGTCAACACTGTCGACAGTCAGGCTTCCAACCAAAGGGAACAGAAACCATCCTGTGCAACATACTGGAAGATCTACTCATGATCCCAGCTGAGAACAGTTGTGCAGCTGGGATACTCATGAATCTCTCTGCAGTGTGGTGAATCCAGTTTAGTTTCCCCATCGGGACACAGGAGTCAGTTTAGCCTTTGACTTGAAGGCCTGTTGCCCCAGTCACCCAGTGACCTTTTACCTACTTAGTATGCTCTGTTTTATTCCATTTATTTTATTATTTCTTTCAGCTTTTATTACTGCAGTTTATGTTAAATGTTTTGATTTTTATAATCAGTGCCTTTCTGAGAAGGTGTCATTATCGACGTCACAATCAGTGATGCACGTAGGTATTGTCATCATGTCTATTTCTCACTTATGTGCGACAGGAACATAAAGCACACTTGTTCGGAATTATTTATGAAATTGCTGACACAAGTCTGCCACATTATCAGGTGTTTAGGAACATACCTGTGTCAGGGATTCTACATGATCTATATACATACACCTCACACTGACAAGGTCATTTAGAGGGGTTCTTTCCAGATGCCATCCACGCTGCCCGTCTCTTTGCTGCAGAACTCAGCGTTTGTGTCACCACGGAGTCTGGCCTAGAGACCTCATTCCAAGGTAACAAGTTTTGGGCGGTGCTTCTCATAGGCATGGTACGGCAGATTAGGTTTATCAAACCTAGCTCTCATTAGGGTAGATATTAGGCTTTCTTTGTTAGGAATTTTATATCTAATGCTTATTGTAAGATGGTGAGGGTTTTCATATTCACAACCCTCATCTTCACAATTCTGCTTTTATTCATTATCCCAATCATTGCAGCTCATGCATTTTAAGTAATTTGCAGTCTTTTCAATAAATATATTGAAAACTTGCCTGCATCTCCTTCATTGACTATGTGTTTATGAGACTTCTTGCTAAAAAGAGAAAAGGGTAACTTCCGTTCCACCACAACTTCCCTGAAAGGTCTAATTTAGAGTCCATGCGTAAGGCTGCCAGAAATCACCCTTGCTGTGTGAGTTTTGGTAAGATACTGCTTGTGAGCCGGTAGGTTTGGGCCACCAATTGCAATTGTTGTAGGAGTGACTGAGTCGCCTACAACCAAAAGTGCTGTCTCCCCTAAGTGAGCAGTTTCGCTAGGGAGCGAGGGTCCAACTACGACAGCTGCCAATAGCACAGTCCTTGATCAAATGTAACGGGCCAACAAGGGAATCATTTGTAAATAAAACCTAAGCAACGAATTCAGTGAATTTTCTGTCTCACAAGTGACTGTAGACATATAAATTGTAAAGAAATTGTAAATACTTACAAAGGTATTAATCCGATAAGGAAGGCGTACACGAAGATGGATGAATTGTGATATTAAATATGTTTAATACTTGGGGTACATATCAAAAATTCAAAAAAGAACATTAACCTCTCCAAATTAATCTCAATGTGTAAGTGAGACACTTAAGGTCCAGGAAGTCCACTCTAATAAATCAAAAACAGCCCACCATGAAGATGAAACAATAAAACGTCAATGGTCAATGCTCTCATAAACCCAACAGCAAAGAACAAAAACTGAGCTCCAGAAAATGAATTCTTAGATGTTCCTAACAATGTATTCTACATCTGCCTGAAGAATGCAGAAAATCGGGTTCCCTTGATCACCCTAAAATAAAAATAATTAGAACCATCTAACTGAGGGAGAGACACTTCTGGGTGAAAACACCCACCATCTCCAGGGTTGGGAACCGACTGATTGTGTCCAGTTGACTGAACAAGTGCAAGTGATTTCTGCGGAGGCACATGCGCATACTTACTTCCAATGAAGCAATAATTTTGGCTTTTAAGAGCTATAATCAGTGGATGGCTCTAAAAGAGGCTCTATTTTACTCCTGCGTGCGGCGGGCCTGTTATAAGAACTTCTCTGGGATCGCAGTGCAGTTTGTTGTGGAATTTTGCATATTTTGACACTGCACTCATTCAAATACAATGTTATACACATTATGCTAAGAGTAAAATGGCTGGGTGGGTGTTGTGGGTTTACCCTTAAATATGTTGGGTTACTATACGCCCTTAGCTTGTCATTGTGTTACGTGGCCTTGAAGATTCCACTGTTGTCCATGAAGTCACTCTGGCTTTGAAGTACTCGCTGAACAGCAGTTTACCCATGAGCTCCTCGTCTTGGCTACCTAGTGGGCTTATTGGTCTACTTTTCTACATCTCTCAATAAACCTTAGTGTTTGCATCAACTCTAACTTCCTGTATCTTTGGATTGTTATATTTCTGTTGGCGACGAGAATTAAAGAACCGTGACGAAGATCTAGGGATCCCAAACTAAGTCCACCAAAGTTTTACCACAGCCACTGTTCTCTCTCTCTCAGGACTGCCCACCCTCATGGGTAGGTGTTTTATGCTCTGGGCATCACCTCTTACTGGATTTCTTCATAAGGCATTTGCCATTTCATCAACATAACCTGATTAAAAAAAATTTACATTGTTACATTACTTTAGTGCAGTTTTTGGAACTTGAGCACCATCTCCTGTAAACGTCTCTCGTGCTGAATCTTCACTAGTGAACCAGCCGGAGCACCTTTTGGCAAGTGTAAGCTGGGATGAAAACTTTGTTCTTTCTTGTGCGTGTTATGTAGCGCAGTGCATAATGGGGCGAGCAGTATGTGGAATTCATCACAAAAGCTAGATCATCATTTCATATTAAGGAGGAGTTGCGCGCTGTGCTGCATGTATCCATGAATAAGGATTTCAATGAGAAGAAGCATTTTGAGGCAATTTTAGGATTTCTCTTGTTTTGAGGTGGGTCTTTTCATTTTCTTCTGTTTGCTTGTGAAAAGCAGGTTGTTTCAATCAATATGGCCCCAAATCAACTATTCGAACTTCAACCAAGTCCATTTCTTCTCACTCTAGGAAAGTCAAATGGCAGCAGTGGTTTAGAGCTTTTGAAAACTATAGTGTTGCAAATGATGGAAAAGATTTCTCCCCTGAAAGGTAAGAAAAGCTTTTATTCAGCATGCTGGGAGACGCTGGTCAGGAGATTTTTGAAAATCTTCCTGAAATTGATCCACCAGCTGGGCAGTTTATTCCATGTGATATTTATACGGAGGCTATAAAACGCTTGGAGAAAAGATTTACTGAGCAATCAGGCATAATGTTGGAGAGACATAGTTGCTTTCAAAGGAAACAATTCTCTGATGAGAGTATTGAGGGGTACATTTCCAATTTACGCATTTTGGCATCCAAGGGAAAGTTTGGTGAATACCTTCATGCTTACCTGAGAGACTAATTCATCTTCAGCTTTTTGGTAAAAATTTCAAGAATATTTACTGGCTTGCACGATTCCAACTTTGAATGAGGTTTAAGACGTTGCTAAAAGCAAAGAACACTTGTCCATGCTTGTTAAAGCTATAGCTGGGGTGCACCAAGTACTGATACAGTTTGTGTTATTGCCGACAAAGTAAAAGGTGCTGGGTCTGACAAAGGGAACATTTTCTAATGCAACATGAGAAACCTACGTGTTTTAGATGCGGATCCAGATCACATCTAGGAAACAATCCCAATTACCTTGCTGTGGGAAAGAGATACAGAAAGTGTAATAAGATTGGATATTTTCAAGGAGTTTGTCAATCTAGTAGAACGGCTTCTCCTTATGTGTTAATGCAGCGGAAGAATTAGAAGATGAAATTGTCAACAATTCAGTACCTACTTTTGATACTGTGGTATCAAGGATTCTGTACTTTGTAAAGCACCATTAGGTATACTTCAAACTGGCAAAATTTGTTTGGAAATGTTGGCAGACATACAGCTATTTTATCTGATATTATTCTTATAGGAAACATTTGAACAGAAAATTGATTAAGGCTTATGTACAACCTAAAGCATTCGGTGGTCAAGATATGGAAATGTTGAGATACTTTCAAGACACATTTCATGGGATGCATAATTGTTACTAAAATGTGCATAGCCGGCAAAGGATGTGACACTAGGTTGGAATGATTTGGGTAGGTTAGAAATAATCTTGAAACCTGGCAGCGCAAATCGCATTGTTTTAGGTAAAATGCCCATTTCCACTGTTGAAATGGGATGTGATAGCTCTGGAAAGGACATTAGGACCATCTTAGACAACTTTTCAGAACTTTTTTAACCAACTGTTGGTTGTGTTAAGGGAGTTGAACATGATATCAAGTCAAAATCTGGAGCTTTTCCAGTGAAACAAAAAGTTAGACTGGTACCACTCAGTGTTAGAGATGAACTGAAATATTTGTTAGATGGTAAGTGCAAAGATTGCATTATTCAAACAACTGACTCATCAGAATGGGTTGCAGCTGTAGTTTTAGCTAAAAACAAATCTGTGTGTTTGTGTCTATGTCCTGACTTGCGTTCCTTACAGAAAAATATTGTGGTGTATTGTCATTCCCTATCAAGCATACAAGAGATGCAAATGGCAGTTTTTGGCTCTACTTGTTTTTAGGTGGAGCATAGCAGCGCGCAAGTGCTCATTTTCCGACTTGTTGGTATGTATCTGAGCTTTTAACCACGCCCTCGGCACGCCCTTCACTATCACTCGTTCATGGGCTTGCCTTTCAAAAATCCTTTCTTTTCGTTGGTAACTGCTTTATGATTGTCCTTCCTTAGGGCTGTTTTGTTACCGCTTTGGGGACCGACCCTGTTACATGGATAATTGCACGTTTGACGATAACTTTGACTGCAAGCGAACTTCTTTTTCCTTTTGTGTGTCTCCTTGTTTTGAATCGGCTCGCTTATGCAACTGTTTTACTTTTTATTTTCAGTTGGTGTGGTAAGGAAAGTCCAGTTAGTAATTTACAACGCTAATAGCTTTAACTCGAGCAAACGCGAGACCCACTGCATTGCAAGTGCTTGTTCTATTACTGACCTCAAGTCTATCTACCATCATCTGTCATTGTCCAGACACTCACAGGATTTGACTTCCTTTGTAACACCCTTTGGCACATTTAAATACCTGATACTAACTTTTGGTTTTGCATCTGCTGCCAGTATGCTTTGAAAAGAAAATTGGATATCTTATTTAAAGGAGTCATACAGTTTCAAGTGCTATATAACAATATTTTTGTTTTTGTTAAGGATACTGAAGAACATAACCTTATTCTAGAAGATGTTTCTGTATTCTTTGACAGAGATGTATGACTGTTTCTAAGGTGAATGCAAATTCTTAGATAAGGAACTCGAATATCTGGGTCACACCATTTCCACTGAGGGTATCAAGGCCAAAAGTCATCAAAGCAAAGCCATGAATAATGCGCCTCTTCCAACTGATAAGGATTGTACAGAGTCTTTTTTAGGCCTGAGTGAATATTACTCCAGATTTGTCCAAGGGTATGCCAAAGCTGTGGAACCTTTGAGGCGTCTTGTACGAAGAAATTAGAACTTTTTAGGGTTCCTATTCCTACCATTAAAGACATGATTAGGTTTGCATCTTCCTTATAACCTTCCTGATGTACCAATAAGAGCTCTGTGATTGTGAGTGCCAGCGATATTGGCTTAGGTGCTGTGCTGACACCGTTGCACAAAGATAAAGAACACACACTTCCTTTATTTTCACTCATTCCTTTAAGATTCCGAAAAACATTATAGCACCATTGAGAGGGAAGGGCTGGCATTTATGTGGGCAATTGAGAAGTTTAAAACATACTTATGGGGTAATCACTTTGATCTTATAACTGATCATAAACAAACTGTGTATCTCATGATAGGGAATGGTACTGGTTTGGCTTCTTCACACCTTGTGCTTTTGTTATCTAAATTGCAAGAATAAAATTTTGACATTTTGCATATTCCACATGGGAATAGGTTTCATGTGGACTGCCTTTCACATATGCTTGTTAAAAATTAGTCAGAACCCATAGTTATTCAGGAGGATGAATGTATTGTTGCTATTGCTGATGCATCTCCGTTGCTAGTAGGGTACGTTAGTGAAAAGGACTGGATGGAAGCGTGTGCACAAGACGCCGTGCTGCGTGAGGTTGAGAGGTATGTTACTGCAGGTAGACAACCATTGACGAATCTACCCAAGAGTATCATTCCATTTCAATACGTTTCGGCAGAACAGTCAATTGAAAATAGTATATTAATGAGACAAGGGTTGTTTATTCTACCAGAGGTTGTAAGAAGCAAGATGATTGGGACTGATCACAAAGGACATCCAACTATGATCAGGAACTAAGGGCCATATTTACGAACACTTTTTCCCATATACACAGAATGGGTAAAAACCTTTGCTACATCTGGCCCCAAAAAACGACTGAAAAAGCATCAATGATGGGCAAGTATGAATGCTAATGTAGAACAGGTTGTGAATAAATATCCAGGATACCTGCTATCCGCTAGACACTGGAAAGTTAGTAAAATAAAATTGTGGTTTAAATAATTACCAGCACAGGTCAAACCAGTTGGTAATTGTACTGGTCCCTTAAATTTATTTACCGCAGGATATGAGATTTCTCATTCTACCTACTGAATATTATTCTAAAGGGCCATGCTATGATTTTGTGCCCATGTCCACAACTGACGCTGTTATTAATTTGTTAGAGAATCTATTTTTTTTTACAAAGGGAGTACCTACAATTCTTGTTTCAGATAATGGTACTCATTTTGTTTAGAAGAAACTGTTGAATTTATTGAGTAAGTATTTATCAACCATAAAGAAACAATCTTTATTTTCCTGCTGCCAATGGTCTGGTAGAGAGGACAAATAAATTATTCAAAGGAGGGAGACAAACAGCACTGATATCTAAACTGGATGCTCCTAAGTGTTTAAGAGAAACAATTTGAAGATATTTAAAAAAAACACCTTCTGTCGAAGGTTTTTTCACTTTTTTTCTAAGTAAGAGGAAGAAAAGTCAGAACCTGTTTGGGATGGCAAAGTCTGTGATATTCATCACAAGGATAAATAATGAGGAACCATTCCAGTGTGGATGAGAATGTGAGAGAGCATGTCAATAGAAGTTGTAAGTTAAATGTCCAGATGTTTGATGACTTACCTGATGGAAAAAAAAAACTTTGAAAGTAATGATTTAATCAAAAAACCTTAAAAAGATTGTAAAGGGGTACGTAATATTTCGCAAAAATGTAGGCTGTACGAGTGTCTTGTATGGCTTTATTATTGAAAGGGGGGTAGTGGAACAAAGGAACAGTTGTAAAGATTCAAACCTATCAAAGAAGATTGATAGAGAGTAAAAAAAAAAATGGAAAGGAAATTATTATATGAGGGAATGGTAAACCTATAAAGTTCTTCCACTCTCCCTGCTACTAGTCCAGCATCAGAATGTAAACCCTGGAGTGAATATTTGAGAGGTGCCGAACTGAAATGTTGCTTCCTCTGATACCAAATATCCTAATACAGTTTCCAGGGAAAGTGACGTAGGAACATCAGACAATGTTGTTTATAAATTAACAGTAGTCACGCTTGCCAAACTAAACGATTATTTATTGAATTGATTTTCATTGCTGCTGCAAATTTCGTGTTTATTTTTTTTCTTTTAGTTTCTGTGGGAAGCAAGATGAATTGAGGGTTTACCTTTAAATATGTTGTGTTACTTCACGCTGTTAGCTTGTTATTGTGTCCAACGGGCTTGAAGGTTGCCTTGTTGCCCAGGGAGTTACACAGGCTTTGAAGTACTCGCTGAACAAAAGTTTACCCTTGAGCCAGAGTGGCTCGCGGATGTGAATAGAGGCGAGGCTGTGCGTGCGTGAGAGGGGGTGTGAAGGGAGATAAAAAAGAAAACGTACCTGTGCTGCTGCCGCCGTCACCACTGAGCTGCTCCTCTCCTAGGCTACAGACAGGCTCCAGGCAGAGGCTCCCAGCCTGCACTGCGGCCAATCCGGACGCTGCTGAGAGGAGCGTTAGGATTGGCTGGGAGCGCCCAGCCAGGGCACTCCCAGGCAGACTGGGAGCCTGTGCCTGCTCTCTCCAGCCCGGCAACACAGTGCCTGACTGGAGACAACACAGTGCGCATATGTGTTTGGCCGGCCGTCACAGCCGATAGCCCCGCCCCTTTTACCAAGAAACCATAATTAACATAGTTTGTTATCATTTTTTGGTAAAAGGTTTGCAGCAGCTTTTTTGCTGAAATACATCGCCCATCACGTGCTCAGATCCCGACAGGAGTTTGCATTCACTCGCGAGTCACTGATTGAAACATAATGTTACATCCCAATAAATAACTCTACATCACATTAGATAAATTGATTTAGTTTGTTTAAACAGCACATTTGCTTATTAGAGGAAATTTATTAAATTGGATTCTTTTAGAGAGTCATTCCCACCGAACGTGCTGTTCTAGGCACCATAAGCGCCACAAAACAAAATTCCAAAATAACTTTTTGGAAAGTTACTTACCTTTGGTAACGCTTTTTCTGGTAGATACACTAGCTACCTGTGGATTCCTCACCTTATGAATTCTCCCAATGCGCCAGCATTCGACTGAAATTTTTCTTCCCAGCTCTCCATGTCGACGAGGACGTCACAATTGCCCGACTCCCACGTGACTCTATCTGATGTCATTGTGGCAATAAGAGGTCCTCGCCGGCGTGCTGATGTAAGTTTTCACCATTTTTTATGTGCCTTTGAGGCAAACAGGTGATCACCGACATCACATACTCAACATAAATACATAAATCAAATATAATACATAATATTTATTCAAATATAAACAGTAAAAACATATACATATATATATATTCACCCAAAGAAAACTTGGTATGACCAGACAGGCAATGGGGAGGCGGGTGGGACCGTGAGGAATCTACAAGGAGCTAGTGTATCCACCAGAAAAAGCGTTACCGAAGGTACGTAACTTGTTCTTCTGATGGATACAAGTACCTGTGGATTCCTCACCTTATGAATAGAGTCCCAAAGCAGTACCGTCGGAGGTGGGTGCCTGAGTGGTCACACCAAGAAATCTTGTAGCACCGACCGTGCAAAATGGCCATCCCTCCTAACGTCCGAGTCCAAGCAATAATGCTTAGCAAAAGTGTGGAGGGATGCCCAAGTTGCAGCCTTACAAATGCCAGCCACTGGAACACCTCTAGCCAAGGCTGAAGTGTTAGCCCTAGCCCTGGTGGAATGGGCCCTAATTCCAACAGGAGGATCCTTCTTTGCCAAAGAATAACAGATTTTAATACAAAGAATGACCCACCTGGACTGCGTTCTCTTATGGACGGCCTTGCCTTTCCTCTTCCCCACATAGCCAATGAAGAGTTGATCGTCCACCTGAAACTCTCTGGTCCTCTCAATATAAAAGCTTAAAGCCCTCCTTGGGTCAAGCCTATGCAGTCTCTCCTTTCGATGGATCGGGAGGAGGGTAAAAGGACGAGAGTGTGATGGATTGCCCCATATAAAAGGGAGTAACTACCTTTGGTAGGAAAGCCGCCCTGGTTCTCAGCACCATCTTGTCTGCATGAAAAGATGTAAAAGGGGGTTTAACACTAAGAACCTGAAGCTCACTCACACGCCTAGCAGACGTGATGGCTGTGAGGAAAACTGTCTTCAAAACCAAAAGCCTTAACAGGCAAGAACTCAAAGGTTCAAATGGTGAACCCATCAGAAAAGTGAGAACCAAATTCAAATCCCACAGAGGCATAGCAAAAGGAGTGGGAGGAAATCTATTGGTTAGTCCTTTTAAGAATCTTACAACTATAGGGGACTTAAACAAGGAAGGTTGATCAGGAAGGCACAGAAAAGCCGACAGTGCCGATAAATAGCCCTTGACAGTCGCAGCTGCACAACCCTTCTGCGCCAAGGACAATGCAAACAATAAAACGTACGACAAATGGGCTCGTAAGGGATTAATTTGCTTTTCTCCACACCAATCAACAAATTCTGCCCATCTGCCAGCATAGATAGCCTTGGTGGAGTGTCGCCTGGCCGATAAAATAAAGTCCACCACTTCTGGCGGGAGAGAAAAGGAACTCAGATTGCCCCGTTCAATCTCCAGGCATGAAGGTGCAGGCTCTGGAGGTGGGGGTGTAGAACCTGCCCCTGTGACTGGGAGAGGAGGTCTGCCCTGTGAGGGAGACGGAGCGGAGGGCACAGTGAAAGCTGGAGAAGGTCTGTGTACCACATCCTTCTCGGCCAATCCGGAGCTGTTAAGAGGACTTGGGCCCGGTCTTGGCGAATCTTCCTCAGAACCCGAGGAATCAAGGGTATCGGGGGAAACGCTTAAAGCAACTAGCCGTTCCAGGACATCTGAAACGTGTCCCCCAACGCTCCTTTCACCGGATACTGGAGGCTGCAGAACAACGGGCAGTGCACGTTCTCCGGAGTGGCAAACACCTCTACCTGAGGAAATCCCGACATCTGGAAGATGTAATGGATCAGGTCTGGATGGAGCCTCCAATCATGATCAGCTGAGAAATGCCGACTGAGACTGTCCACACACACGTTCATAACTCCAGCCAGACGGTTTGCTACTAAGCAAATCCGATGGTCCTGAGCCTCTCTGCAGAGAAGGTACAACCCTACTCCTCCCTGCTTGTTTATATACCACATCGCGGTAGTGTTGTCCGTCAGGACTTGGACCGACTGGCCACGAAGGGAAGGGAGGAAGGCCTTGAGAGCCAGACCTATTGCCCGCAATTCTAACAGATTGATATGAAGTATCTGTTCCACTGGAGACCAATGACCTTTGACCTTCCAGGTCCCCCATATGAGCTTCCCACCCTGGAGTGGAGGCATCCGTTATAACCGTGGCCACTGTAGGCGGTAGTGAAAACGGCCTTCCTTGGAAAAGGTTTCCGTCCACAGCCCACCATTGTAGGTCCGCTGCAGTGTCTCTGGAGATCAGTATCGTCTCCTCGAGATCCCCTTTGTGCTGAAACCACTGCCTGCGGAGGCACCACTGAAGAGCCCTCATGTGCCAGCGTGCATGAGTAACCAACATAATGCATGAAGCGAACAAACCGAGGAGACGAAGGACCTTGAGGACTGGAACGACCGCTCCACTTTGAAACATTGGAATCAAGGCCTGAATGTCCTGTATTCGCTGAGGCGGAGGAAAGGCCCGATCCAATGTTGTGTCCAGTACTGCCCTTATGAACAGGAGGCGCTGAGAGGGCTCCAGGTGAGATTTGGGCACGTTTATCGAAAAGCCCAGATCGAACATCAACTGGGTTGTCATCCGCAGCTGATGCAGCACGAGCTCTGGAGACTAGGCTTTGATCAACCAATCGTCCAGGTAAGGGAATACCGCTATTCCCTTCCTCCTGAGACTTGCTGCAACCACCGCCATCTCCTTCTTGAAGACTCGTGCTGCGGAAATAAGACCAAACGGAAGGACCGCAAACTGGTAGTGTTGCGACCCCACCACAAACCGGAGATACTTCCTGTGCAACTTGAGAATAGGTATATGTTAGAAATGGGGTCTTTGGTTGGCAGTCAGGTTACCCCCTGTCCAAGCAAGGACCCTCACTATAGTCAGGGCAAGTCACACACAATCCAAATTATCCTGTGCTCACCCTCTGGTAGCTTGGCACTGAGGAGTCAGGCTTAACTTAGAAGGCAATGTGTAAAGTATTTGTGCAATAAATCATACAATAACACCATATAGTACCACAAAAACATACCACACAGTGTTTGTAAAAATATAGAATCTTTATCTGAATAATTGCAGGTCAAAAACGATTAGAATGCAATAAGTATACGTTGAAATATTACTGGAAAAGTAATATAAAATGTCTTTAGAGTTGTAATATTACTTCAAGAGCAATATAAAGGGGGTGATTCTAACCCTGGCGGTCGGTGATAAAGCGGCGGCCAACCCGCCAACAGGCCGGCGGTCCAAAAAATGGAATTCTGACCCTGGCGGGAACCGCCAACACAGCCCGCCACTTTAACACTCCGACCGCCACGGCGGGACAAACAAACAGCGCGGCGGTCACCGCCAACAGACAGGCGGCAGACAATGTACCGCCCACACTATCACAACTCACCAATCCGCCACCTTTTCCGGGGCGGGAGCACCGCCGATAAAAACACGGCGGAAACAGACTACGAACGGGAAAACGCTCACCTCTACGCACTCCACGAGGAAGGAGGACAGCATGGAACCCGAATTAAACATACTGCCTGCTCTCGTCTACCTGCTCATCTACCACGAGTACGAACGGCGGCGCAGACGACAACGGTGAGTACCGCACCTACGACACAGGGGAGGGGGGAGGAGGAAAGGTTACGGCACACACATATGCGACCCCCACCCCCCCCAAACTATGTACACACCAATGCAGAGCAACAAGTCACAGTGACACCACCCAAACCCCCGCTGAAAAATGCAAAGACATAATTAAATTGTGAATCAAAATTTATGTAAAAATAGCCTCTGATAAGTCATGGTCAAATAGCAATAAAAATTTAAATAATTCAATTCAATATTTAGTGCAATCAATAAACCGAGGCAAATAGTCCTGCACATTTAACGAAATTCCAAGTGTCCGTGGGCCAAAGTGTATCAACACAAGGGCAAAGCCCACACAGGAGACCTGAGTCTTTGGAGAGAACACTGCAGGGGCATCTGATGACAAAACTACAGGCACCTCAGGGGGAAGGGAAGGGGGTGGCACCACAGCCACATGAGTCCACGACGCCAGATCCACGAAGGGGCCACCATGCCCACTGTGCCATCCTGGGGAGTGCAAAGCCACAGTCTCTCAAGTCTCTACAGTGGGTGGGTTGCCCACTGTGCCATCCTGGGGAGTGCAAAGCCACAGTCCATCAGGTGGATAACAGTCACCACTGGTCAAGGAGGAGGCATGGTGGGCACAGTGAACCGTGAACAGTAGCTCAACACAGATCCGGCACTGTCATTGTGCCAGTGGTGCTTGAGACGGCGGGGCCCAGCGGAGCGGTGCTTGACAGGAAGGGCCCAGCGGAGCGGTGCTTGAGACGGCGGGGCCCAGCGGAGCGGTGCTTGACAGGAAGGGCCCAGCGGAGCGGTGCTTGACAGGAAGGGCCCAGCGGAGCGGTGCTTGAGACGGCGGGGCCCAGCGGAGCGGTGCTTGAGACGGCGGGGCCCAGCGGAGCGGTGCTTGACAGGAAGGGCCCAGCGGAGCGGTGCTTGAGACGGCGGGGCCCAGCGGAGCGGTGCTTGACAGGAAGGGCCCAGCGGAGCGGTGCTTGAGACGGCGGGGCCCAGCGGAGCGGTGCTTGACAGGAAGGGCCCAGCGGGGCGGTGCTTGAGACGGCGGGGCCCTGTTCAGCGGTGCTCTTCTGCACGGCGGGGCCCTGTTCAGCGGTGCTCTTCTGCACGACGGGGCCCTGTTCAGCGGTGCTCTTCTGCACGGCGGGGCCCTGTTCAGCGGTGCTCTTCTGCACGGCGGGGCCCTGTTCAGCGGTGCTCTTCTGCACGGCGGGGCCCTGTTCAGCGGTGTTCTTCTGCACGGCGGCGCCCTGTTCAGCGGTGCTTGTCCAGTAATTCACGGGAGCCAGACCTGGCCTGGACTCCCTGCTCAGTCGCCCTCCGACCGTGCAGTTGCTGGACCCTTCGGTGACTGAGTCCTGGGCCCTTTGGTGTCCTCCCTTACAGCCGGGATGGGGCTTGTGGGTCCCTCCTGCTCCGCGCTCCTGCTGGCTGACTTCTCCGCCCTGCTGCCCTTTCGCTCCTTAGAAGAGGCTCTCTGGCCCTTGCCTCCCCTGGATGTTGTGGCAGGTGAAGTGGCCGAACTTTGGTCCTTGGGGGCAGCCGTGGCACTCCTCTCACGGCGGCCCTTGAGTTTCCGGGTCCTCTTGCCTGGGGGGGGGCTGGCTGTCCCCTTGCTGCTGATGGAAGTGGCACTGCTGCCAAAGGGTGGGCTCCAGAACCCATGCACCACAGTGACACTCGAAGCTGGGCTGGTGGTGGCTGAGGTGCTCTTGAGACTCTTAGCAGATGGAGGGGGTGGGTCAGGGGAGGGAAAGAGGTCAAGATTAGAGAGGTAAAACATTTTAGGACCAAGGTAAAGGGTGGGAGTAGTGGTGATGGGAGCGGAGGAAGAGGATGTGGTTGTAGGAGAGTCAGGTGTGCTGTCTTTGGGTGCAGGTGATTGTGACGTAGGCTGTCGTGAGGTGGATGGCTGTTGGGTGGGTGGCTGCCTGCGTTTGTGTGTCTTGGAAGAGGGGGTGACAGACACAGTGGGAGAGGACACAGGGGACGTGTAAATGGCAGTGGGGGTGGTGACTGCACGTGTGCGTACTGGACTGGAGGGTGTGCTGGTGATGGAAGCACTGGCTGATGGTGGTGTGCATGCAGGTGTGAGTGTAGACGTCACAGGGGGGGAGGAGGGAGACGAGGAGGAGGGGGACACAGAGGTGGTAGTGACTGTTGGCATGTCTGCATCTGGGTGTTGCTTGGGTGAGTGTTTGTGGGATCTGTGGTGCTTGTGTCTGGATGAGCTGCCCTTGGGTGTTGAGGTGTGTACAGGCTGGTCTGATGGTGTGGATGGGATAGGCAGAGGAACAGGAGACAGAGACAGGCTGGAGGCAGTTAGAAGAGGGAGGCTGGAAACAGGGACAATGGCTGCCGTCAGTGCTGAGGCCAGAGCATTGAACGATCGTTGATGGGCAGCCTGACCCGAATGAATGCCCTCCAGGTAGGCATTGCTCCGATGCACCTCCCTTTCTACCCCCTGGATGGCATTCAAAAGGGTAGTCTGCCCAACAATGATGGTCTGAAGGAGGTCAATGACCTCCTCACTGAGGGCAGCAGGGGTGACAGGGGCAGGGCCTGAGGTGCCTGGGGCGAATGAGATGCCCGCCTTCTTGGGCGAGCGGCCACGGAGCGTAGGCTGAGGGGCTGCTGGGAGGGCGGGGCTGGTGCGCTGGGTGGCGGCTGTACCTGTAGAGGCGGGGGGCCCGGATGTTGCCGCCACCGCTAGGGAGCTCCCATCCGAGGCCGTGTCGGTGTCGCTGGTGTCACCACCGGTCCCCGTTGTGGTGCTCCCCTCGCCCTCCGTATCACTGGTGCCCTCGGTGTCTGTACCACGGCCCACCGGGGCCTTGTGACTTGCAGCTCCCTCGTGCTCCGATGCCAAATCTCCTCCGCCTGATGATGCTAATGCACAAGCAGATTAAGAAAAACGGGGGGGGGGAGAAATAATAAAACAGGTTGAGTGCATGCAATGTCAACACCGTTGGCGGAGAGGACAGACACAGGAGCCTCATGCACTACGCTGCGCAATCGGGGTATACTACTCAGTACTTGTGACCAGGCCTACAGGTCTATGCACAACAAATACACACCTGGATGATGCAGGACCATGGATAGCTGTACTTGGCACCCTACAGAGGTGAAGGGGCGGGGCACAGGGCCATGCCTAAAGGAGAGGACTACACTACAGGAAACGCCCTGGCCTAATGTCACCCACAACCCTCCTCCCCCACCCAGACGCCTCCACTGCGCATAAAGATAGCAGAATGTGCTGATACTCACCCCCTTGTGTCTGCTGTGATGTCCTCAAGCGCCCATCCAAATCAGGGTAGGCCACCGCCAGGATCCGGGACATCAGGGGGGTCAGGGTACGACTGGCACCCCTCCTAGGTTGGGAGGTAATCCCCAGCAGTGACTCGGCGGTCTTCCTGGTCCCGCGGCGGATGTCCTCCCACCTCTTGCGGCAGTGGGTGCCCCGTCTGATGTGGACCCCCAGGGCCCGGACTTCCTTGGCGATGGCACGCCAAATGTCGACTTTCTGATGGGCGCTGACCTATTTGACATGTACAGGGTGGGAAAGGAAAATTCATCATTTATCTGCATGTTAGATGAGATTGCCCCCCCCTCCTCAACTTTGCCATGTGGCACATGCTCTCATCTGTCGTGCGTTGCACTCCTCATTCGCTCCCCTCCCCACCATCTTACATCCACCCCACTCAACACAGGCATAGCCCAATCAATGTGCACCCAGTGTACTTACCTGTTGGTCTGGAGGACCGTAGAGTAACGCATACTGGGGGAGGAGCCCATCCACAAGTTTCTCCAACTCTTCAGACGTGAAGGCAGGGGTCCTTTCCCCAGTCGCAGCAGCCATTGTCTCTTCCAGACCGAGGTCACAGCAGCACATGCAGTATAGGTCCTCTCCTGTGGATGATCAGGTCTCGAGTGATTAAGCAGATAGAAAATGGCGGTCACGCCCGCTGCGGGGCGTACCGCGGCGGTGCGTACCGCGACCGCCGGCGCACCTCGTCATTGGCTCCTGAAACCCATAGGCATCAATGTTAACCAATGCGGCTTCGTATAGCGGTCTTCGACCGCCTACCGCCACGGTGTGCCACGCCAGCGCATTGACCTCACATCCCATTGTCCCACTTCACAGGTCAGGCAGCCGCCATTTCAAGGGCCCACATGGCCTAATCTGTACTGCGTCACACAGGCCTAGGCCTTGCATTGACACACATACACGCCTTTCAAAACATAGATAATCGTGTGCTATGCAAGCTGTGGTGAACGTACCTGTGATTTGCTTGACTCTGTGCTCCATGTTGTCCTTCCTAGGCACCGTCCGCTGGGACTTGCGAGGAGAAGGATGAATCCTCGCGTGTACCGACCGCTGGTGGACCTGTCGACAATGGAAGAACGCCATATCATACTACGATACCGACTTGACCGAGCCACTATACATGAACTGTGTGCCCAGCTGGAGCCAGCCCTGATGTCCCCCATCCGCCAACCCACAGGAATTCCCCCTCTTGTGCAGGTTCTGTCAGTCCTCCATTTTTTGGCAAGTGGCTCATTCCAGACAACAGTGGCCATGTCATCTGGAATGTCTCAGCCTATGTTTTCTAAGGTTTTGTCCAGAGTGTTTTCTGCCCTGATGAAACACATGCGGAGCTACATTGTTTTCCCTGAGGAGGTTGATTTGGCCACTGTGAAGGGTGATTTCTATGCCCTTCGATATATCCCCAACATCATTGGTGCCATTGATGGGACCCATGTGGCTTTAGTACCCCCAAAAGACGATGAGCAGGTGTACAGAAACAGGAAAAGTTACCATTCTATGAATATCCAGGTGGTCTGTTTGGCTGACCAGTACATCTCCCATGTAAATGCCAAGTTCCCTGGGTCAGTGCATGACGCGTATGTTATGCGTAATAGCAGCATCCCTTATGTGATGGAACAGCTACAGAGACAATGTGTGTGGCTAATAGGTGACTCTGGTTACCCCAACCTGCCTTGGCTATTGACCCCAGTGAGGAATCCCCGGACCAGGGCAGAGGAACGGTACAATGAGGCCCATGGGCGAACTAGGAGGATCATAGAAAGAACCTTTGGCCTCCTGAAGGCCAGGTTTAGGTGCCTGCATATGACAGGTGGATCCCTGATGTACTCACCAAAGAAGGTGTGCCATATCATCGTGGCCTGCTGCATGCTTCACAACCTGGCTTTGCGACGCCAGGTGCCTTTCCTGCAGGAGGATGGTCCAGATGGTGGTGTTGTGGCAGCTGTGGAGCCTGTGGACAGTGAAGAGGAGGAAGACGACGGGGACGACACAGACAACAGGGACATAGTTATCCAACAGTATTTTCAGTAGCACACAGGTAAGAATCAACCACGCCATTTAACATTTGCAGAAAACCTCCTGCATCTTTACTTTGTGTATTTCCCGCCAGTTCTTTTAAAATGATGTTTGATTTTCCCTTCCCTTTTCAGTGCTGTATGACCCACTGCGTGACTTCAGCTTGGTTAGCCCATTGACTAATGCTTATTGACATCGGTATGTTGTCATCACAAAATTACCTGAACATTATTGATCAATAATGTGTTATACATTTGTAAATAATACAGGCTGACTCCTGAATGATTTCAGTGCAATGAGTGATTTATTTTAGTGCTAGATATTGGTACATGATATTAAAACGGTGATGGGTGAGGGTGGAGTTATGTCCATGGCAGAGTCCAGTTCTCAGTCGCACAGGTGCATTGTCCATATGCCTGTGGAAGGATGGAGCAGGGGCAGTTCAAGGTTGGACAGGGTGACAATGTGGGACAGTGGGATGACATCCGGGGGTATCTTATGCTGTCGGGGGTCTTGGCATCCTACTCTGTCTTCCTTTGGGATCTCAGGCTCCTCTTGCGGGGTGGTTGTTCTTCAGCAGGAGGTGGGGTTCTGGTGGCCTGTCGTTGTGGTGGGGCCTCCTGTCCACTAGCGCCGGCGGAGGTGGTAGGCTGTTCCTGGTCCTGGCTAGTGACAGGGGCCCTTTGTGGTGCCACATGGTCCCGCAATGTGGTTTCTATAAGGTTGAGGGCCTGGACTATGGTCCCCATAGCGGTACCGATGTTCCTGAGTTCATTGCTGAACCCCATGTACCGTTCCTCCTGCTGTGCCTGGATCTCGGTGAACCTGGCCAGTACCGTCGCCATCGTCTCCTGGGAGTGATGGTATGCTCCCATGATGGTGGTGAGGGCCTCTTGGAGAGTCGGTTCCCTGGGCCTGTCCTCCCCCCCCAGTCGCACAGCAGCCCTCCCATTTGCCCTGTTTCCCCGGGCCTCTGTCCCCTGGACGGTGTGCCCACTACCACTGCCCCCAGGTCCCTGTTGTTGTTGGGGTGTTGGGTCAGCCTGGGTGCCCTGTAGTGGCGGACACACCGCTGATTGACGCGTCCTGGAGAGAAGAGGCATGGGCCCGCTGGGTGGGAGCTGTGCTTGTGGTCCCAGAGGGGGTTGGGTCTGCTGTGGCCTGTGTCTGTGTGTGGGGAACCGACTGTCCAGAGGTCCCCGATGGTCCGGGCTGGTCATCAGGTTCTAGGTCGACAGAGCTGCTGTCCTCACTGGGGGCCTGTTCTGGGGGTGGGATGGACATATCTGGACCCTCCGTGGCGGTGTGTTGGCGTTCGGGCCCTGCAGGGGTGAAAGAGTATGGTTATTGTTTTTGTGTGTGCCATGGCGTGCATTTTGAGTGCCCTTGTCCCCCAGTGCTGGCATTCCCTTGTGGGAGGTGTTGTGAGGGTGGGGGGGGAGGTCCCCAGCAGTGACTCGGCGGTCTTCCTGGTCCCGCGGCGGATGTCCTCCCACCTCTTGCGGCAGTGGGTGCCCCGTCTGATGTGGACCCCCAGGGCCCGGACTTCCTTGGCGATGGCACGCCAAATGTCGACTTTCTGATGGGCGCTGACCTATTTGACATGTACAGGGTGGGAAAGGAAAATTCATCATTTATCTGCATGTTAGATGCGATTGCCCCCCCCTCCTCAACTTTGCCATGTGGCACATGCTCTCATCTGTCGTGCGTTGCACTCCTCATTCGCTCCCCTCCCCACCATCTTACATCCACCCCACTCAACACAGGCATAGCCCAATCAATGTGCACCCAGTGTACTTACCTGTTGGTCTGGAGGACCGTAGAGTAACGCATACTGGGGGAGGAGCCCATCCACAAGTTTCTCCAACTCTTCAGACGTGAAGGCAGGGGTCCTTTCCCCAGTCGCAGCAGCCATTGTCTCTTCCAGACCGAGGTCACAGCAGCACATGCAGTATAGGTCCTCTCCTGTGGATGATCAGGTCTCGAGTGATTAAGCAGATAGAAAATGGCGGTCACGCCCGCTGCGGGGCGTACCGCGGCGGTGCGTACCGCGACCGCCGGCGCACCTCGTCATTGGCTCCTGAAACCCATAGGCATCAATGTTAACCAATGCGGCTTCGTATAGCGGTCTTCGACCGCCTACCGCCACGGTGTGCCACGCCAGCGCATTGACCTCACATCCCATTGTCCCACTTCACAGGTCAGGCAGCCGCCATTTCAAGGGCCCACATGGCCTAATCTGTACTGCGTCACACAGGCCTAGGCCTTGCATTGACACACATACACGCCTTTCAAAACATAGATAATCGTGTGCTATGCAAGCTGTGGTGAACGTACCTGTGATTTGCTTGACTCTGTGCTCCATGTTGTCCTTCCTAGGCACCGTCCGCTGGGACTTGCGAGGAGAAGGATGAATCCTCGCGTGTACCGACCGCTGGTGGACCTGTCGACAATGGAAGAACGCCATATCATACTACGATACCGACTTGACCGAGCCACTATACATGAACTGTGTGCCCAGCTGGAGCCAGCCCTGATGTCCCCCATCCGCCAACCCACAGGAATTCCCCCTCTTGTGCAGGTTCTGTCAGTCCTCCATTTTTTGGCAAGTGGCTCATTCCAGACAACAGTGGCCATGTCATCTGGAATGTCTCAGCCTATGTTTTCTAAGGTTTTGTCCAGAGTGTTTTCTGCCCTGATGAAACACATGCGGAGCTACATTGTTTTCCCTGAGGAGGTTGATTTGGCCACTGTGAAGGGTGATTTCTATGCCCTTCGATATATCCCCAACATCATTGGTGCCATTGATGGGACCCATGTGGCTTTAGTACCCCCAAAAGACGATGAGCAGGTGTACAGAAACAGGAAAAGTTACCATTCTATGAATATCCAGGTGGTCTGTTTGGCTGACCAGTACATCTCCCATGTAAATGCCAAGTTCCCTGGGTCAGTGCATGACGCGTATGTTATGCGTAATAGCAGCATCCCTTATGTGATGGAACAGCTACAGAGACAATGTGTGTGGCTAATAGGTGACTCTGGTTACCCCAACCTGCCTTGGCTATTGACCCCAGTGAGGAATCCCCGGACCAGGGCAGAGGAACGGTACAATGAGGCCCATGGGCGAACTAGGAGGATCATAGAAAGAACCTTTGGCCTCCTGAAGGCCAGGTTTAGGTGCCTGCATATGACAGGTGGATCCCTGATGTACTCACCAAAGAAGGTGTGCCATATCATCGTGGCCTGCTGCATGCTTCACAACCTGGCTTTGCGACGCCAGGTGCCTTTCCTGCAGGAGGATGGTCCAGATGGTGGTGTTGTGGCAGCTGTGGAGCCTGTGGACAGTGAAGAGGAGGAAGACGACGGGGACGACACAGACAACAGGGACATAGTTATCCAACAGTATTTTCAGTAGCACACAGGTAAGAATCAACCACGCCATTTAACATTTGCAGAAAACCTCCTGCATCTTTACTTTGTGTATTTCCCGCCAGTTCTTTTAAAATGATGTTTGATTTTCCCTTCCCTTTTCAGTGCTGTATGACCCACTGCGTGACTTCAGCTTGGTTAGCCCATTGACTAATGCTTATTGACATCGGTATGTTGTCATCACAAAATTACCTGAACATTATTGATCAATAATGTGTTATACATTTGTAAATAATACAGGCTGACTCCTGAATGATTTCAGTGCAATGAGTGATTTATTTTAGTGCTAGATATTGGTACATGATATTAAAACGGTGATGGGTGAGGGTGGAGTTATGTCCATGGCAGAGTCCAGTTCTCAGTCGCACAGGTGCATTGTCCATATGCCTGTGGAAGGATGGAGCAGGGGCAGTTCAAGGTTGGACAGGGTGACAATGTGGGACAGTGGGATGACATCCGGGGGTATCTTATGCTGTCGGGGGTCTTGGCATCCTACTCTGTCTTCCTTTGGGATCTCAGGCTCCTCTTGCGGGGTGGTTGTTCTTCAGCAGGAGGTGGGGTTCTGGTGGCCTGTCGTTGTGGTGGGGCCTCCTGTCCACTAGCGCCGGCGGAGGTGGTAGGCTGTTCCTGGTCCTGGCTAGTGACAGGGGCCCTTTGTGGTGCCACATGGTCCCGCAATGTGGTTTCTATAAGGTTGAGGGCCTGGACTATGGTCCCCATAGCGGTACCGATGTTCCTGAGTTCATTGCTGAACCCCATGTACCGTTCCTCCTGCTGTGCCTGGATCTCGGTGAACCTGGCCAGTACCGTCGCCATCGTCTCCTGGGAGTGATGGTATGCTCCCATGATGGTGGTGAGGGCCTCTTGGAGAGTCGGTTCCCTGGGCCTGTCCTCCCCCCCCAGTCGCACAGCAGCCCTCCCATTTGCCCTGTTTCCCCGGGCCTCTGTCCCCTGGACGGTGTGCCCACTACCACTGCCCCCAGGTCCCTGTTGTTGTTGGGGTGTTGGGTCAGCCTGGGTGCCCTGTAGTGGCGGACACACCGCTGATTGACGCGTCCTGGAGAGAAGAGGCATGGGCCCGCTGGGTGGGAGCTGTGCTTGTGGTCCCAGAGGGGGTTGGGTCTGCTGTGGCCTGTGTCTGTGTGTGGGGAACCGACTGTCCAGAGGTCCCCGATGGTCCGGGCTGGTCATCAGGTTCTAGGTCGACAGAGCTGCTGTCCTCACTGGGGGCCTGTTCTGGGGGTGGGATGGACATATCTGGACCCTCCGTGGCGGTGTGTTGGCGTTCGGGCCCTGCAGGGGTGAAAGAGTATGGTTATTGTTTTTGTGTGTGCCATGGCGTGCATTTTGAGTGCCCTTGTCCCCCAGTGCTGGCATTCCCTTGTGGGAGGTGTTGTGAGGGTGGGGGGGGGAGGTGTATGGGTATGTGCAATGGTCATGCTTTGGTGATGGCTGTCTATGGGTTGTGTTGGCATTCAGGGGTTGGTGTTGTTTAGGGTGGGTTGTGCTGGTGAGACATTGGCAGGGAGGATGTGTGCTGGGGGGTTGAGATTGGGGGTGAGGGTGGGGGTTGGCATGCTGGTGGTTGAGGGGGGGGTGAAGTAGTTGAGATTCGACTTACCAGAGTCCATTCCTCCGTGTACTCCAGCGAGGCCATCAGGATGCAGGATATTTACTACCTCTTGCTCCCATGCTGTGAATTGGGGTGGTGTGGGTGGGGGTCCGCCGCCAGTCTTCTGCACAGCGATGTTGTGTCGCGACACCATCGAGCGCACCTTCCCCCGTAGGTCGTTCCATCGCTTTCGGATATCTTCCCGATTTCTGGGATGCTGTCCCACAGCGTTGATCCTGTCTACGATCCTTTGCCATAGCTCCGCCTTCCTTGCTATAGTGGTGTGCTGCACCTGTGTGCCGAAGAGCTGGGGCTCTACCCTTATAATTTCCTCCACCATGACCCTCAGTTCTTGGTCCGAGAACCTGGGGTGTCTTTGGGGTGCCATGGGGTGGTGTGGATGAGGTGTGGGGTGGTGTTTGTGGTGATGTGCGTGGTGATGTGTGGTGATGTGTGCGTAGATGTGGTGTGTGTGAGGATGTTGTGTTCCTGTGTGTGTTGTGCTTTGCGTTCCCTGTGCTCTCTCTCAGTGTATTGCGCCTTCTCTCAGATATTTGTGGTTGTAGGGGTTTGTGGGTGAAGTGGGTGTGTGTTTTATAGTTAATTGGGTGTGTGGGAGTGGTGTGTGTATGTGTCTCAGGTGTGTGGATTTCGAATTGTCCAATGTGGCAGTGTTTTGGAGCTGTGTGTGTATTTTGAGCGCGGCGGTGTGTACCGCCAATGGAATACCGCGGTTGAAAGACCGCCGTGTGGATTCGTGGGTCAGAATGGCATGGACGTGATTGTGTTGGCGTGGTGGTGGAGGTTTGGTCATCTCCAGTTTATCGCTGCCCGCTGATGAGGCGGAGTTCCGTGGATGTCGGGTTTTTGCCGGTTGCACAGTTGGTGGTCAGAATGACCGTGGCGGTTTACCGCGGCCGCGGCGGTTGAATGGCGGACTTCTGGCCGGCGGTAAGGGCCTTTTACCGCCGAGGTCAGAATGACCCCCAAAGTGTCTTAAAGTCTTCTAGAAACAACAAGGGTCTCTTGCAGAGCAAAGTACCTGGTTTGCGTTGAAAAATCCTCGCAAGGGGGCGCAGAGGAGGAGATGCGTGGAAAACAGGTAGGTGTGCGTTGGTTTCACCCCTTCGCACATGGACTTGCGTCGATATTTTCCACGCGGGGGAGCCGTGCGTCGATTTCCAGCGCACGGAGTCGGATCGTCTTCGGGTTGTGGGGTTTTCGGACGGCCCGGGGTCGATGTGTGGAAAATCCTGGGCTTGCGTCGAAGTCACAAGCACTGCGTCGATTCCAGTGGGCGATGCGGGGAAATTTCTCCCGCACGGCAGGCGCGGCGGCGATTCTTCTCTGGAAGTCAGGCTGCGTTGTTCCGGGTCGGCTGTGCGCCGATCCAGTGGGCCGTGCGTCGAAGTTCCGGTTGCGTCACAGGCGCTGCGTCAATCTTCCTGTTGCGGAGTCGGGCAGCGTTGTTCCGGATTTGGTGTGCGGTGATTTTTTCACTGCGGTGCAGGCTGTGCGTTGTTTTTCACAGGCTGTGCGTTGTTTTTCGCCACACAAGGAATTTCTTGCAGAGATGAAGTCTTTTCTGGTCCTGAGACTTCAGGGAACAGGGGGAAAGCTCAATCCAAGCCCTTGGAGAGCACTTCTGCAGCACAGCAAGAGAGCAGCAAGACAGCAGGGCAACAGCAAGGCAGCAGTCCTTCACAGAAAGCAGTCAGGTGAGTTCTTTGGGCAGCCAGGCAGTTCTTCTTGGCAGGATGCAGGTTCTGGTTGAGGTTTCTTCTCCAGGGAGTGTCTGTCTTGGTAGGGAAGGGGCCCTGTTTTTATACCCAAAAGTGCCTTTGTAGTGGGGGAAGACTACAAAGAGTCGCTCAGAAGTGCACAAGTTCCCCTTGCAGTTCAATCCTGTCTGCCAGGGTCCCAATAGGGGGTGTGGCAGTCCTTTGTGTGAGGGCAGGCTACTGTCCATTGTCATGTAAGTGTCAGGCCCTCCACCCTCCCAGCCCAGGAAGACCCATTCAAAATGCAGATGTATGCAAGTGAGGCTGAGTATCCTGTGTTTGGGGTGTGTCTGAGTGAATGCACAAGGAGCTGTCAACTAAACCCAGCCAGACGTGGATTGTAAGGCAAAGAAAGATTTCAGTGCAGAGAAATGCTCACTTTCTAAAAGTGGCATTTCTAAAATAGTAATATTAAATCCAACTTCACCAGTCAGCAGGATTTTCTATTACCATTCTGGCCATACTAAATATGAACTTCCTACCCATTTCAGATCAGCAGCTACCATTAAAGCACTGTATGAGGGCAGCCCCAGTGTTAGCCTATGAAGGGAGCAGGCCTCACAGCAGTGTAAAGACGAATTTAGGAGTTTTACACTACCAGGACATGTAAACTACACAGGTACATGTCCTGCCTTTTGCCTACACAGCACCCTGCCCAGTGGGTTACCTAGGGCATACCTTAGGGGTGTCTTATATGTAGCAAAAAGGGAAGTTTTAGACTTGGCAAGTACTTTTAAATGCCAAGTCGAATTGGCAGTGAAACTGCACACACAGGCCTTGCAATGGCAGGCCAGAGACAAGGTTAAGGGGCTACTTAAGTGGGTGGCACAATCAGTGCTGCAGCCCACTAGTAGCATTTAATCTACAGGCCCTGGGCACCTATAGTGAACTTTATTAGGGACTTATAAGTAAATTAAATAGTCCAATTGGGTATGATCCCATGTTACTGTGTTTAAAGGGAGAGAGCATATGCACTTCAGCACTGGTTAGCAGTGGTAAAGTGCACAGAGTCTAAAAACCAGCAAAACCAGTGTCTAAAACGTGGAGGGATGCAGGCAAAAAGGTAGGGGTGACCACCCTAAAGCTGTCAGGTCTAACAGGATATGAAAGTAAGCATCCTGCAAGTCGACATACACCATCCAATCCTCTTTGTTCGCAACGCCTGAAGCACCTGCGCTAGGGTCAGCATTTTGAATTTCTCCTGTTTGAGCAACCAATTCAAAACCCTCAGGTCCAGGATAGGCCGCAAATGACCATCCTTCTTGGGGATCAGGAAATATCTTGAATAACAACCCTGACCCCTTTCCTGCTCTGGAACCAGCTCCACTGCATCTTTTGATAAAAGGACTGCAACAACAGGAGATGGTCTTCTGTGCAAAAGGATGGACGGGGAGGGATGGGAGGGGGAAACTCCTGAAAAGGAAGGGCATAACCTTTCCCCACAATATTGAAGACTCAAGAGTCCGATGTGGTTAACTCCCACCTGCGGAGAAAATGAAATAACCTTCCCCCTACAGGAGAAACATGAGACGTAATGGGCGGAGAACTAAGACTGCTTTCCTTGCTGAACCCCCCCGGAGGAAGAGGAAGGGTGCTGCTGGGTGGCCCCCTCTTGTTCTCTACCCCACCCTCTATAGGATCTATAGGGCAGACTTGAGGGTTGTTGGCCTGCTGGTTGGGGTCTCCCACGAAAGGAAGCTCCTCGTCCGAACCCCCTAAACCTCCTAAAGGATCTGAATGGGGTGGCAGTGGAAGCCTGTAGGCCCAAGGACTTGGCAGTAGCCCTACTCTCCTTACAGCGCTCTAATGCAGAGTCAGCTTTAGCCCCAAACAATTTGCCCCATCAAAGGGCAGGTCCAGGAGGGTCACCTGGACATCTGTTGAGAACCCAGAAGACCTCAACCATGCATGTCTTCTGGTGACACTGGAAGTGCCTATTGCTCTAGCCACAGAGTCTGTAGTGTCCAGACCCGACTGTATAACTTGCGTAGTAGCAGCCTGAGCATCCGACAGGAGTCCCTGCATCTCCAAAGGCAGATCCGGTAGCACAGCCTTGGCCGCGTCCATCAGAGTATGTATGTATCTGCCCAAAACACAAGTCGCATTGGCAGATTTGAGGGCCATGCTACATGAAGAAAAGGTCTTTTTGGCAGACTGCTCCATCCTCGTGTATTCCCTGTCTGAAGGCGTACCAGGTAAGGAACCAGGAGCCGAATGAGACGAGCATGAAGCCTGGACCACCAAACTCTCCGGACTCAGATGTTTCTACAGGAAACCCGGGTCCCCCGGAGCCACTCTATACCTCCTTGCAACCGATCTGCTAACAGCAGACAAAGTCACGGGCTTCTTCCAGACTAGGCTCTGTTAGAGCATTGTTAAAAGGCAGTAGTGGCTCCGCAGCAGCTGAAGCAGGATGGAGGACCTCAGTTCAGATATTAGTCTTGACCTCTGCAGATGGTAGTGGGAGGTCCAGAAAATCTGCCGCCTTCCTTACCAAAGTATGAAAAGAGGCTGCCTCCTCTGTAAATTCCCCAGGAGCGGCTAGATCCCACTCAGGGGAAGTGTCTAGTCCACTTGCCGAGTCCAAACCCTGATAGTGCCCCAGGGGCTCAGCAATTTCTCCTTCCTCCAGGAGTTGCCTCTGATACTCTTGTTCCTCTAAAAGCCTGAGAGCCATTCTCCTTGACCTTAATCTGGCCTCTAATCTTGGCGTCGACTTGGAATTCACTGATGTCGAAGATCTCGGCTGACGCGGACCAGGAGACACACCCCGCTCCACGGATCCATCCGATGCCGGAACCGAATCCATTGGAGCCGAGGACACGTGGGCCCACTTCACAGGCGTCGAATGAGTATGGGGCAACGTCATCAGCACCATTGGTCTTGCAGGTGAAGTCACCAGTGTCGAAGGTCTTCCAGGTGACACCAACGGTATCTGCGCCGGCGCCGGGCTAGCACCCTCCGCAGGGCAAAAGGGCATAAACGGCACCGGTCCATATGGAGCCGGAGAGCCTATTGAAAAGGCCAAAGGACCTGTGGGACCAGCTGGTGCACCACCAAGGGCCATACAGTTAAAGATGTTCAACATGGCATTTAAAAATGCTGCTGGATCCGCACCCGGAGCTGGGAAGGCAGGATACCCCTGTTCCTCCTGTGGCGTCGGCGCCGGATCCGGAACGTCCGATTGCGCTCCAGGTGAGAAGCGAGGACTCTCCAGAGGCCCAACCACCTCGAAGACTGAAAGCACTGGAGAAGCTTGAGGACTCTGAGGTGATGGAGTCGCCGTCGGACTAACCTCCCACGTCGCACGACGCCAACTTGATGGAGACCTCGATCGGGACGACCTCTATCTGAATGACGCCGGGAATCATGCCGATGCCGTTTCTTGGGCGACCTCGAGGATTTTCCGAAAGAAGACCTCCGATGACTCTGATGCTTCTCCTTCTTCTTCGCCTTGGCCAAAAAAAAAGTTTGGCCTCCCGCTCCTTGAGCGCCTTTGGGTTAATTCTCTGGCATGAACCACACTCCTCCACATCGTGCTCAGAACTAACTCAAGCACCACAGGCAGTCATTGTGCGGATTTCCAAGGAGGAGACATTGTAGCCTACAATTAAACACTTTCAACAACAGTAACTCCCAAGAGCTAGGAAAAAAACGTTATGCTTCGAAGGCACGGAAAAAAGGGAACTGACATCAGCACGCCGACAAGGACCTCTTATTGCCACAATGACGTCAGACAGAGTCGCATGGGAGTCGGGTAATTGTGATGTCCTCGTCGACGTGGAGAGCTGGGATGAAAAATTTCCATTGAATGCTGGCGCATTGGGAGAATTCATAAGGTGAGGAATCCACAGGTAGTTGTATCCATCAGAAATACCCAGTTATTGTATTTTTTCCAGTGTGCCACTTTGAAGGTGACATGCGGTCAATGATGTCACAATACATCTCAAAACCAAAGCAGACGTCATCAAACAAAACAACACTCTAGAATGCTTACTGCTGGCGATTGTTAAAGATGAAGGACCTGGGGAAAAAGATCTCTTTTTCCTCTACACTTGATGGTCTCTTTTATAGCTAACAGTTAACACATAGCAGCCACCACCAGGTAAGTAAGTGTACCAGAACACCTTAGTGTATCTCCACCAGATTATGGTGGATGATATAAGTGCTAGATGCCTGGGCAAAACTTGTAGCTGCCTGGCAGAAGTGCTATCTAGGCTTCCTGAAGACCGCATGTCAGAAATCCAGGAATTCAAGGTTGAAGGATCCAAGCAGCCAGGCCATAGGCCATAAGCTCCGGCCTTGGACATGGTGGTAGTACTGCCGTCTGGGGGTCAACCTTTGGGGTGGACATGTGACTGCAGGACATGCTCAAAATGTCTCACTTTTCCCAAGACAGTGAACTCAGGAAGCAGGACAGACATTTCTTCTAACGGGAAGATTCCATCTGCAAAATAAGTTGGTAGGCATCTAACCAGGGGCAAATCTGTGGCACTGGCTGCTACATCACTATGGATGTGAGCCCCGCTGAGCTAACCTTTCTGTGGTCGGGCACCTCTTCTTGCAGGCCATACTCTTTGTTTGACTATTCAACTTCAGCAAGCAGAGGCACAAACACGACCCAGAGGGGACAACAGAGCATCTCCAAGCCCTTTTCAGAAATGTGCCTCCTCTAGTAAACAAAAGGGGTAGCACTGACTTATCCCTGGGGCTCAACAAACTCTCTACCAGTATTGAGTGCTGAGTGTGCTCTTCTCTCAGCTTGGATGGTGTTCACCCATTATCCAAGGACCTTCCTGGTGGTACGTCATAGGTTCAGACGTCCAGCGTCACCCCCTAATTTCCATTCAGTTTCTATAGAGTGTCTGGTATTGGGGGCCAACAAAATCATTCCCCAAGTAAAGATGAACACAAGGTTTTACTCTGAGTTCTTGTTGATGGAAGGAAGCAAGAGCTGGTGTTAGAACCATGTTAGACTTTCGCAGTTTCAATCTCTTCCTCCTTGAGTCTTTTAGAATGTCCACTTTTGGCCACGTCCACTCTGTGCTGCAAGAGGGTGATTATCTGTATGCTTTTGATCTCAAAATTTTGTACTTCAAGGGTCTGATTTGAACAACTACCCAGGAAATTCCTGATGTTTTTTTAGGGGGTAGCCTCCACCAGTGGAAGCTGTTGAAGGAACTGAGCAGCCTCTTTATCAAGGCAATGGCAATGGTGGCCGACCAACTCGATCAGCTGAAAAAATGCACCTACCCCTACTAACAAGAATGACTGGTTGGGGCCTCATCCTCCACAGCAACATTTTCTTGGCTGAACTAAGTTCTTCCCTTACACTTACAAGCAAATCCTTATTATGAACGTGGAAGGTTCTCCTTTACTGCCCCATAGAAGCTTTTGATCATCAGAGCAGTGCGGACACCCAACGTAATCAAGGAAACCTACAGCTGTATTCAATATCCTGGACTAAACCTAAAATTCTATGAAAACATTTTTTGGACATTTTCTTCACAGGTAATAGTAAGTCTAGGAAAGTATATTGCTAGTTTTTTTATAAACAATTGTGAATTGGGCTCCGAATGAAGATGCCAAGAAGGAGGGAAATGCAATTAAATGGCTACTGAAATATTCAAACTCAGAATAACAAACAAATCGTGCATTGAGGTGCCAACATAGTAGGTATAGAGCATAACAGGAAACTGATCTCCAAAAAACCTACACCGAAGAGTGACTTTGGTGGCAATCAGAAGTATGCTTCATGATATCACTGGAACTTTACAAGATATGTCACACCATACCGCACATTTCAGATTGTTTCATTATGTCCTCTGGAGCAGTGGCAAGCTTTTTGTGAAGAGGGTATTAAAGGAATATTGTGGGGTAAAGTACTTGTGAGCAGGATAATGATGCCAATCCCACGGCAGAGAAAGCTGTGTTAAATGCATAATTGCCCACAGGTAACAAGTATTTCAATTTCCGCTAGTGGTGTGAAACTGTATTTTAACATTCTACTAGACCAATAGATTGAGGATACTGCTATTACATTTAATTCCAAACCTGACTCATGAAGCCTTCCTATTTTTTAAATATTGAGAGTCATAATCTGAGAGTAGGTTATGTGGTAGACAAGGTGCTGAGATAATAGCCTGTAGTTGATTAAATGTGCACCATTTCAGAAAAGATATAAACAATCACTGTCACAAAATACAAATGTTTGCCATGTTTCCCCATTTGTTCTCTCTGGACATCTGGTGGTCTTGTAATTTGGTATTGCTGCAGCATCCTGAAGGTGTGCGCTACCCTAGAAGCACACCTAATGGGCTCTCATTAGAAGCACAACTCATTTTATTCCAAAGTTGCTGTATCTGCCCCTCCGGTAATTCACCTGGTCTTGTGCAGCACTCCTTGCCAGCTGTGCAAATTGCAGGCATGTGCTGTAGGAGTTAAGGTTTATGTCATTACTAATTACCCCATACCTTTTGAACGGAAGGTATTTCCTGGAGAAATAAAAGGAGCCTAAAAAAAGCAGGATGGAGAGTGAATGTTTTAAATGTCCCATCTGCCTATTGTCAAAGTATACGGGAGTGGAGGAAAAGTTGTTAATATTTGGGTAAAGCCTTCCTTTAATGTGTTGTATAAGTAAAAGAGCTTCTCATGAGTTCAGGACAAGCTCTTCTCAAGCAAACAAGGGACACATCCTGATGGTTTCTGTGGTGAAAAGGAGAGTGAATTAGCATTTTA
Source organism: Pleurodeles waltl (assembly GCF_031143425.1). Taxonomy (NCBI): domain Eukaryota; kingdom Metazoa; phylum Chordata; class Amphibia; order Caudata; family Salamandridae; genus Pleurodeles; species Pleurodeles waltl. The sequence goes on along the minus strand of NC_090451.1, from coordinate 682,641,857 downwards.
TTTGAAAGTATGTCCCTAGAAGAGGAAGTGCACCACACCATTTTAAAGGGGGTGGGAGAACCTCAGGAATACTAGTCCTGTTAGTTGAGGGGGCATCGTTCAGAGTCAAATGATTTTGCTCACCTTGACCCACTCCCTAGAGAGACTGGTAATTGAACAGATGAAAAAACAGGAGACTTCCCTGCTTGCTGCTAAAAACCTGTCTGCTTGACAGGGGGCTCTTGGGAAAATCGCACCCTATTTCTCTGAATATTGATTGATCCAGAAAATTGCTCCAAAGGCTAGTGACAATATCTCCCGCTGAGTGCCAATAACATAGGGGGTTCAGTTCCTGCCAATGAAGTCTGCTTGCCCCGTTGAAACCTTTCTTCTGTAGCTGGAGAGGGAAGCAATTCCCATGACATGCTCATCTTGTATTTCCAACAGGCCAACACATTTCAGTGCAGGACCAGGAAGAGGAAAACACTGGACCTGTGGCAAAATACTTTTTATGCTTTGAAAGACTTTCTCTGCAAAAGCATCCCATCAAAAAACTATTCTGAAGGTTTTATTTTTGGAAAACTTGTGATATCAGAAGGATACCAAGATTAGTCTTTGATAAACTGGATATGCAGATTTGAAAATCCTAAAACAGCTCGAGCATGCTTGACTCTAGACGAAGAAGACTATTCAGCATCCACTGCGATCTTACATAATTCATTAGACAAATAATTAGGGCTAACATAAATTCAATATATACAATTGCCCCTTTTTCAGATTTGCAATTTCAGGTTTAATTGACATTGATTTATACACAGATGTTGAAGGACCTCTTAGACTTGTCTTCTGATTGCACTATGATGCAAAATAAATATTGCTATAATACATGGAAGGCCATAATAACCAAAGGAAATAAAAACGTTCTCAAGCCATTTTCCTGCAATATAACTGTGACTTCACCATTCAGATGTAATAAGATTATGACACCACTACTATTGTAATAAGTTATTGCAGTAAGGTTTTGCATCACAGTGCCGGCTGCCAAAGCCAGCAGACTGCGTGAAAGAGAGAACACTGACCAAAGTAAAAAATTAAAGAGATAATTAGCTTTTCAGCGCTTTTAAGATATTTGGGCCTGAAAATTCATAATTAGTATGCCATAAGGATATCCTTATGCTTATTATCGCACTAAAGGGGATCGTATTACGCATTGTAAAATTCTGCTATTTTTTTTGATCATTAATTACATTACACTGCTTGAAATGTATTCTGTAAAAAAATTTAGGCTAAATATCGACATGCTTATTTTCACAGTAAATATTATATGGTTAATCTACATATGGTATATCTTCTATAAGAATTATCGAGGAAACAAGGATCTAAAAGATGCTTAAAGAATGGGTGATGGTCTGATCATTTATTATATGCAATACCAAATGTTATAAGGGTTTGCAATCCGCCTTAGTGTTCTATGACCTAATGAAGAAACCCTCTATGAGCCTTATTCCTTCACATACGTGTGGCTCCAGAACACCATCGCCAGGTTATCGTCTGTCATAAGTATCATGTCCTAAATTTGGTTTTCAAAAATATCGCCCACATAAAAGTTAGCAGTAGAAACGCTACTCCTATAGGAACAATATTGTAGTCAACAATATGAAGAACAAACTTTATGTCAAATTATATTGTTGCATACAAAATCCTGTCAGGCAATTAACAAATGGTCCCAGAACATTTCTATGAATTGCAAAAGCCTGATAATGTACATTAGGAAATATTGTATTACACATATGTCTAGCAGATAAACAGCATACTAATTTGGAATGTCAGGGGAAGTTTGAAAAGTCATAATATGCTGAAATATAGCTTGAGCATAATTATTATTATTAAGTCTGAAGTTCAGTTTGTAGCAACCAAAGATCGGGCCTATGACACACATACATTTCGATGAAAATATATCCTATATAATATTTGTGAATTGCAGATTGATTTCAAGATACCACTTGTTAATAGTTACGGAAATTACCTTTAAGGTGTCAGTCAATCCAGTTCTCTATAATGAATGCAAGCACAAAGAACTAAAGTTTCTGGAAGTCCAAAACAATGAGGAACCTGTACAGGAAAGACAAGCAACAAAAGACTGTTTTTTATTGAGAATAATTATTTAATACATCCTTCCCTGTTCAGACAACAAATACATATGTCCCAGCGGAACAACAGAGCCAAGTGAAAAATCTATGTCACAGTCTGCAGATATTCTGCTCTAGACAGGTATCAGCTAAAGAACTGTAAGATAGCCCGTCTTTAACATGTTTTTTTGCACAGTAGGCACTATCTTCAGAACATTAGATTTCAAAATAATATTTTCTTCCAGTACTTCCAAAGATGCCCAAAGTCGGATTGTGAGAAACACTTTAAAAAAAAAGAAAAGAGTATATCATATCATAACCATGGTCTGTTTCATCCATTGTATATACAGAATATCTCATACACAACAAAGCGTAATAATATCAATGAGGTATTGAATTTAGCTTAAATGGAATCAGTTCCTTATAGCATCCAAAAGTTACTTCAAATGTGTTAGTTTGGATTTTCACAGAACCGAAAGGCACAATAATGATTACAAAATTATTCTTAAAGTCATACGTCTCACAGTTTGCTGTGACTTCTGTGTATTTCTTATATTATGTTTCTTCTGAAATAACGCCTCTTGTGTAAGTATGAACTCCAAAATCCACAATATGTATGATTATATTCCAATATTTCATATTCTGGAGTAGAAGATGTCATTCACTGTCCCAGATTTCCTCCAGTAAGGAGGTCTGGACAGTCCAGAGTAGTGGTGTGCTATGTAGTTGGGTGCGCTCAGCGTAGGAGAAGTATGACTATAAGAATATTTTTGTAAATTAGCCCTGAAGAAGCTCCGTTGGAACAAAAATTGTTGACTGTAGTTAATGATCAATTTTCGTACTACCGGCAAGTATGGCAGATTTGTAAAGCACTTATTTCAAAGCATCACAAAGAAAAGTCACATATATTGAAACATCACAGCTATAAAAACCAATTGCTAACAGCATCCATTCTGAAGTTTTCAAGAGCTTCAAATGTATATATATAACAAACATTTGAAATACAAATAACACGTGTGCCCCTAACTGCTGTAGCATGACTGGAACAACTGTTTTGAGGTCCTGAAAAAAAAAGCATGAACATTTATTTTGCATTCTAGGACATGATCAAGACTGAAACCATGTTGCTTTGCTGGTGATTTAAGGTTGTGGCACTGCTGTTTGGTTGCTAAAGATGTCTTGGGGACATTCTGAATGCTGACCCGGGAATGCATTCTGCCCATTGTTTACCATTGGCTTTGTGGTTTGTAACTCACATTTGCTTTAATTGTTTTAGGCTGTATTCTTCCACAAGCGCTCGCTTTCTGTTAACAGGCCTTTAAATTTTGTTCTTATCTTGTCACATTTGCTGTGCATTCAAAAACAGAGGTCAAATGTCAGGCTCTGTCTTCCAAGGAAGCTTGGTGTTTCCTTTCTCTGACTTCTAAGGGGTGTTAAAGGAAAGGCTTTTTTGTAGCACACAACAAAATATAAATGTATGTCAAATGAACTGTGCAAATATTTCAGAATATATCAGAATTAGGAAAGCACAAATTAAGCACGTTTTTTGTAGTTCTGAAGTGTGTGGAAACAAATATTTGAACAGGATCAAAACAATTCAATACACTAGGTGATGCCATTTCCACACACTATTGTTTTTTGTTCTGTATAGTTGTACCAGTAAAACATATGTCTGTGTGAATATAATGGTCATTTCATTTGAAATTCTGTTGTCTGTAATGGCAGTGCACTACCACACCATGCCGTACTCCACTCTATGCCATACCACTCTGCAACACTCTCCTCCACTCTTTGTCACTGTATGCCCCTCCACTTTACAACACTCTATGCTACTCCACTCCACGCCACTCTACTCTACTCCACCCCACTCCTCTCTATGAATCTACGCTCTACAACACTCCACTCTATGACACACTACTCTACTTCACTGTACAACACTCTGCGACACCTCACTGTACAACACTCTACTCCACAACACTACTCCACTCCGATACTTTCTGCAACAATCTACTCCACTCTACGCCTCCCCACTCTATGCCACAGGAGGCTGCTCTAGTCTATTCTATGACACTTCAATCTATCCCACCCCACTCTATGACAATCTATGCCACTTCACAACACTTTACTCCACTCTATGCCACTCCTCCCTGAGACCTTCTGTGCCACTCTATTCTATGACACTCAACGCTCCTGCACTCTACACCAATCCACTCTATCCCACACTAATCTACAACACTCCACAAGACTCAACTCTAAGCCCCTCCACTCTGGGACACTCCACTCTACACAACTCCCTCTATGCTACTCCACTCTAAGGCACTCTACTCCACGACACTCCACCTGTGACACTCCACCCTGCGACACTTTACTCTATGCCACCAACTTTTAGCCTTGGACAACAGCAGCAATGCTGGTGTACAACTTGGCTAAAACACATTGGCAAAGCCAATAGCTCTTGTATAGGCGAGACCTATTGTGTTTGCTAATGCTTGTTTTAACATGTAATTTTTCAGTTCATTGTTACATAGTTGCAGACCTACGAATAAATGTATTTTTAAGATCGCAACAGGCTTGGCTGATGCCATGTTATTGCAGACTGTGAGATGTTCAGTTATGTTTGTACATTTACGCTTTCTGGGGCCTGTACGGCAGGAGCACAAACCTAACAAGCTAACTTACTTTGAATTAGCAATCAGCTACTAATTAGAAGTCTACTGTTGATAGTCTATTGTGGCCTAATCCCACTTATATCCAATACACTAAAAATGTGTCAGCTGTTTAAGGAGCTCTGAGTGAGTCAATGTATTGCCAAGGGTAGAGCAATGAGTTAGTCTATGCATTATTAGGAAGAGAGTTATTTTTTACCAGAATTTTAGATTTCTGTGCAGCATAGCTCTTAGAAACTTAGGGATTTTTGAGTGAATGAGTATTATATCAAGAACAGAAATATTAGTGACCCTGGAGTTTTGTAAGGCTAAAGCTGTATAATGTTTAAGCAAAAGGATGAATACTGAATTAAAGTTTCTCCTTGCAGAAAATGTCCATTTTATCTGGGCCTAGATAGGAAAATGAAGTAACATCTAAAACATATTAAATATTTTCAGCCTTAATTAAATATCATCAATTAACAAGGATGGTTTCTAAGACTCATGTGGCAAAAAACAGAAACTTTTTTTATATGTTTAGATAATTATTATGCGGATCTAGTAGTACCACATAATGCTCTGAAAACACAATCTGTAACCAGCTGACCTGTGGCTTGACCCAGGCTCAATGTTTTGGGGAACATTGTTCCACAGCAGAGCATTCTTATATGTAGATGTACAAAAACCTAAATGCAATGATTTCCTGAAACTATCGTCCTTATTTTCCTGAATGCCAGACTACACTTTCTTGAATTTAAGTATTCCATTGTTGGTTTTACCACTCTGTTCTCTTTCTGATGTCTCTACTGTGCTACATAAATGTTTAAATAAAACAAATAATTGTTCTGGGGGTAATTTTCTATTTGATAGTGCTACTGAGGGGGCAATTTTAATTCTTTAAAACAGCAATTGTGACAGTGGCATTTCTTGTTGTGTTTTGAGCCACAGGGCATCATTTCTGAAGATAATAATGTGCACAGCGTGTAGGTGAGGGACATGACCATGCCCTTGAGCTAGAAAGGGCTGCTGCATCAGGGCAGTCTTGCAAATTGTGAACAATTAGTTTAATGAACGCGGTGCATATCAGACCATCTTTAAGCTCAAGGGCATAATTAAGTCCTTGGTGTTCCGACAATGTGACATTAAATTGGTCCTTCAGTGGTTCTACTGTGCTTTTCAACATCCAGGGTATTTGGAAGATGGCTGTTTTCACTATAATCCTATCACTTTTTTACTTATGTAAATATGAAATATTGCGTCATTTGCAGTACTAGCACCTATCTACAAATGACTTTTGGAGGCTCACACAAAGTCCCGCTGTGGAGTTTAAGATTATATGCCACACTGACTCAATGAGTAAACCCTTATATTTTAGTGTGTTGAGGTCGCTGGCAGGCAGCCCCACTCTGATAAGTGTCCCAATGCTACTGTTTCCCAGTGGGCTGCAGGTGTGTGTGTGTGTGTGGGGGGGGGGGGGGGGGGGTACTTTCAGAGTAGGATGGGCTGCCATGACCCCACTATACCCCATTCTAGAGGCATCCTGCAGCAGTGTGGGGCTGGTTTGGACATTTTTGTTATGGCAGATTTTGGATTCCAGTCTGGCCCTAGTGTTGTTAGTGGGCGTTTGTTTGTTACATGTAGTAGTGTACATGCCATGCTTGAATGTTGTCCTCACACAAGGCCATAGTGATGACGGCACAAGATTTTTGCAGGAGATAGTTTAACCCTTTTGTGAATTTCTGAAAATTGCACATTTCCTATTGAAGAAATCTATACACTCTCCCTGAGTCCAGGCTTTTCTTTAACCAGTCGGTGTCTAGTCTCACCACTTCTTTTCAAGATAGCCTTGGTAGATGTGACCAACTCAGGTTGACTGTAATTATGACTTCTTGACAAGGCACACATTTAAATTGACCTTAACTAGCTGGCAATATCCCCCGAAGTGGATAAGCACTCTTGCTCCAAGAGCAGTTTCTTGCACTCGTCTTTACTTCTGAAAGAGCTTTGTGGCATCTGCGGAGAGGCGCTTCTGCACAGGAACAGGACATTGCAAGTTACTTTTATCCTGGGCCCTAAATTCCAAAAAGCATAGGATTATAGCCAAAATGTCGTCAGCATACCTTGGAAGAAGGAAAAGCTGTAGTTTCCCTAGGACAGTGGTTTTCAAACTTTTTAATACCGCGCCGCACCCAGGTGGAAAAAAATCATTGCCCCCCCCCCAATAATTTTTTTAAACAATTATTATAAAAAGTTGGCAATATTTAAATATGTCTAGGCTTATTTAAACGTTGCAGGTAAGATATGCTACCTTTTTAAAAATGCAATAAATTATTTTCTGCTTAAAGCACTGTTATCTGCCTAATGTTTCTTTTGCCAGAGCCTGGGGCCCACCCGGGATCATTTGAGGCTCCCCTCAGGGGGGCCCACCCCCCAGTTTGAAGACCCCTGCCCTAGGCCCTGTTGCCCATTAGCTTTGGCAGGTAGCCCTACAGAGCTTAATTTGTAATATGTCAGTGCCAGGGCTCAAAGCCTTCCAACGCAGCGGACCCCACTGACAGCTCGTGCTACTATTGCCGAATGCCAGCATTACTTACTACCCATCATACTTAAATAAAGTGTGACATTTCGAACTATTTCAGGTCCCCCCAAGCTGTTGGGATGACCTGGAAGAGCGAGTTTTATCGCTTTTGAAGCTCTACGGTTGTGTTCTTCTGAAAAAGAGGACGATAGCGCCACCCTGTGTTGTACTCTTATAAATAAGTGCCGGAGTTTAGAAATGGTGCTGGTGCCAGGCACCAGCAGCACAAAATAAGCACTGCCTGATTCCACCTCTCTTTCCCTGACTTGCAGAGATGCCATCCTTCAAAGATACAGCTGGACCCTAAGCCGACTTCCCCTTTAACCGGTACCTAGCCAGGAATGGTGACTGTAGTAGGGGGTGCACCAGCTCTCACTGGTGCCATTGTCACTGAAACATTTTTCTGCGGCAACTGTCCAAGATATAATGACTCCTAAAGTTTGGTAACCCGGGGTTGGGGTCTACCCTGTTTGTTAAATCCAACTCCAGGGCCCACCTGTTTGAACACTGTCTTGGAGGCCAGTTATGGTTCCAACTGGTCTTCCCTTAATATGTACCCTTCAACGTCCATTGGACTCTGGGTACCCCAAATAACTGGGCATCAGACCTTTGTGAACAGCTTTGATTGTCAGACAGCAGGACTATTACAGTGGGGTGGTAATTCCCTTAGTCCATGGGCTTTTGGTGTTTACAACCTTGAGTTTTTAGGTATTTTGCAGATTCAAAGTCACCCGGCCGCAGTGCTTAATTTGTAAAATATTATGTTCTGGTGCCCAAATCCTTTGCTCAGCTGCTGCAACGACCGGTATCGATTACCAAGGCTGCTTAGTCTTAATTATTCCTCATACATCTGTAATCCGTGATCAAACACTCCCTCTAACTCACCCCGATCATCCTTTTCCGTCCATACTTTCTTCGTTTGTCACAGTTTCCCAAGTTTTTCTTCCTCCTTCTTTCCCGCTTTTGTGTTTTTCTCTTAAGTGTCTGTGGGCCCCTCCGGCTCAAATTAAGCAGCACCTGTCTTAAACCCACTGAGCTCTTATTTCTTGAGGGCAGAAGTGCTGAAAAACAAATACAGAGAGAGGTAAACTCATGCATGGGAGGCATTTTAACAAAGTGTAGAGCAAACACTTAGAGAAATGCAGTTTGAGGGAGACCGACTTTGTAAAGCACATTTTTTTGGGAAAGAGGGGTCAAGGGTCTGTGGTCTTACATAGCCCATAATGTGCTCAAGGTCCACATTTTGGAGAAGATAAGTAGACAAGGGGAGCTGAAGAGGTGGCGTGGAACCTACAGGCTTCCGTAGAGTCAGGTGTGAAAGCTGAGGCCAGAAGAATGTGCCTCCCCTGTGGGGAGACTGAGTGACTGACTTCCCTCTGTCCCAATAGACTTTCTGGGGGCAAAGGCCTGTGGGGAAGACCTTCAGAATTCTCTACAAGCCTCTGTCACGACAAATGACCCCAGGCGACCTAGTAGTGCTTGCACTTTGCAAAGGAGACCCCATCAGCCTCCGTGCCTCCCCTCCCCACAAAAGACTAATGGAAGCCAGATTTCAGTGCGGCTAAGCCTAGCTGGAAGGAGAGTGCTCCAAAGTGGAAATAAAATCCCAATTCTTGGGTTTCTGTGACGAATCCGAGATGAACGGCGTTCAGCGAAATCTGGAATAGGTTAGGGGCCATGGGCAAGAGGGGGGCTGGATCCGTGCTCCAAAATACAACAAAAACATCAAGCTTTTGTTCCATGATCAGAGAGATCTTGATTTACAACCATGAAGTACATTTCAGTTACAGTCTTAACATCAAGATCCTGGAGTGATGCCAAACTCTGATATCCGGCTTCTATAGTGATGTCACAATCAGAAATCAGGTTCTAGAAGTGACTTCACAGGCTAACCTCAGCAGTGCTTAATTTGTAAAAGCGTAAGTGCCGGGGACCTCGTCAGGAGGTCACTGAAGCTTAGCTTCTTTCCCCACCCACTGCCCCCAACAGTGCTGCCAATAATTGAGAGTGACAAGTCAGACTATTCTAGGCCCCCAATGCTATAAGAATGGCTTCGGCAGCATGCATTAGTAATTTTTGAAGTTTAGTGGGTCAATCAACAGCTGTTGTTTTGCTTATCGTTAAATTAGACAGTCAGCGCCACCATGTGGAAGACTGTCAGGACAGTCGGTGTTGGCAATTATGTGCCTGTGCCGAACACCGGAAAACTCCAGCTCCAATTAAGCACTGAATGCCAGGCTTCTGGAGTGATGTTAAAATCTAATATTACGCTCCTGGAGTGTCATCATGTTATGGAGTCCGGTTCCTGTAGCGATAGCACAGTCAGAAAGCGTACGCTTCCTGCACTGAGGTCAGAGTCTGAGTTCAGGTTCTTGGAGTCACGTTGCAGTCTTGCGACAGACTTTTAAAGTCATATCACAAGCAGATTCCTATAGTAATGCCACAGGCTTATGTCAGGATCTGGAGTGATGTTAATGTTTGATATCTGGCTTCTATAGTGATGTCACAATCGGAAATCAGGCAGTGGTGCTGGAACAATTTTCAGAAAGAGGGTGTTTCCATCAATGTAACATCGCTGACTTTAAAGGGTTTGTGAAAAATCCAAGCATCACACCGAGAACAAGTGTGAAAGCTGAGCAGTGTCTATTCAGCAGAAGAGTTGGGTTTCAGCCAATATTTATCATTTGGCATCACCAAGAAAAGTGTCTTGATTTGTTGTGATCCTATTAAACCTTTGTTTCCATCACACTTCAGAATTACAAAAAAAAATAACTTGTGTGCTTTCCTGGCAGCTGATATATTTTGAAATAGGTTTACAGTTAATGTACCAGTAATTAAATGTTGTTGTGTGTTGGAATAAAATTGACGTCCTACAGCTTTGCCTTTCAAACTCCCAACAAAACTGGCATATTGATCGCTGTACAAAACCCTCGCACACTGCAGTCAGCGAAAGAAAAGTAAATACCAATCCCCATGTCAAAAGAAAAGGCAGTAATTTGTCAAAAGACACAGGGCCTCATTACAACCCTGGCGGTCAAAGACCGCCAGGGCTGTTTTGGAGATTGTACCGCCAACAGGCTGGCGGTACAATCTTGTGGATTACGACCGCGGCGGAATCGCTGCGGTCGCACCGCCGGGACCAGCGGTTTACTGCTTTGGTTGTCCTGGCGGTTTTAATCCGCCTGGGCAGCGCTGCCCAGGGGATTACGACTCCCCTTCCCGCCAGCCTGTCCATGACGGTTGAGACCGCCATGGAAAGGCTGGCGGGAAGGGGAGTCGGCGGGCCCCTGCACTGCCCATGCTCTTGGCATGGGCAATGCAGGGGCCCGCAGGCACAGCCCCACACTGCTTTTCACTGTCTGCACAGCAGACAGTACAAAGAGCGACGGGTGCAGCTGCACCTGTCGCACGGCCGCAACACCGCCTGCTCCATTAGGAGCCGGCTCCCCGCCAAGGTTGTAATGAGGCCCATAACCTGCTATTTGTCCACTGTCTTTAGACACACAATAAATGTAACAAAATAACAAAATTAAAAGGCCTCTATTGTTCATCCGCCTTGGAACTCCAGCTTGGTTAAATTAGGGGTGCTGCAGCCAGCCCCACACTGCTGCTTCCAGCACTTATGAAATCAGATTAATGTAGTGACTTTATTGCCCATACCAGGCTTCTGAAATTATGTAAAATTCTAATATCAACTTCTTGGAGTGATATGATCTGAAGTGAGGTTCCTGTAGTGATATCACAGTGTGATGTTAGATTCCTAGGGTGACTTCACAGTCTGGTGTCAGGTCTCTGGAGTGACATCACACTGTGATATCCGGACCTGGAGTGATGTCAAAATCTGATATCATAAATCTCAAATGATTTCACAATCTGACACCAGGTTCCTGATATTGCAATCTAATACTTAGATCCTTGAGTGACATCAAAAACTGATATCTGTCTCTTCCAGTGATGTCACACCATAGCATCTTGCTACCACAGTGAACCTGAAGTCGGGTTACTGGAGTGATGACATGGTCTAGCCTCCTGCTCCTGCCGTGATGTCACAATCTGATGTCAGGTTCATGCGGTAATGTCATAGTGTCTGTGAGAAAGTGGATTTTTAGTTGGGGTGGATGGCCTTTTTGTTTAAAAAAAAAACCTTTATTTTTGCATTTACTGTATTCAATGAAACACAAAACATAGTGCATGTTGCCAAGTGCAGGTGACATTTTACGCATCTGAGTTGATTGACAGTGAGAACCATCACAGAGTCAATAATATCACATATCCCAAGTCCATAAGTGAACATAAATGTGCGTGACTCAGGACCTCACTTGCTAGCTATATCCCTCCTGTGCAACAGTGCTCTGCACACCCTCACATCCCGGGTCTCACTGGTCTGGTGCATTCTCCGAGTCTCTGGGTTCATTAAAAGTGTCCAGCATTAACCTCCAGGCTGCCAAGTCCTCAGTAGCTCTTTCGTCAGTGCGAGAAAGTCACAGGTGCTGCTCCTCCGCAACTCCCCGCTCAAGGACATCCCTGACCCATAGGGCCCCACTCAGAACCCGGGAGCCCACCCACTCAATGGCCACTCTGTGCTTAGCGACAAGCAGCGCTAACTGTAGGAACTTATACGAAATCTTGCATCCCCCGGGCTTTACCACCACACCCAGCTGGCATGCCCCAGGTGTTAGAGCGATGGCAATGCCTGTGGCCTCCTCAATTCGAGGCACCAACTCCTCACAGCAGCTGTAAACCCCGGCACACTGCCATGCCAGATGCAACGTGGCACTCTATGTTACTATCCTTCTTAGGTCCAGTTCAGGTTTCAGTCATTTAAACTTGACATCAACCCTGGTAGCTATGGCACAGAGCAGATGCGTTTAACTAAAGGAAATATGTGAAGTATTTAGAAGCACCAGAACAGTTAAAATGTCGAAAACACAACACAATAAAAACTCCACTCCAATTTATATGAACAGAAAGTATTTTAATGAACAAAAAGACAGCAAAATGACAAAAATCCAATAAGGTGAACCGGACATATTAATTTTCAAAGTCATAAACTGCAAAGGATCAACCTCAGGCAACTGATCGTGCTAGACAAGGACAAAGTCCAACTTCAGGGCTAACTGCAGTTGATCACGGATCAGAAACAGGGTCTGGGTTCATTCCGGTCAAAGAGTTGCCTTCCTCACTTAGAAACTGTTCTAGAAGTCGATGGCTTGGCGATGGGTTTGTCTGTATCGAAGGCAGCTGGGCGTGACAGTGACGGGTTGCAGGGGGATAGGGTCTGGATGCAGTTGTTGAGGAAGGCAGGAGAAGTTTGGGTTTCTGTGCTCTAGAGGTCTTCAGCATCAATCAGGTCCTTATCAATGGCAGCATTGAGGAAACTGCGGGATGAAGTCGAGGCGGCCTCGGCGTCAACCGATTCTAATGTTAATTGGAGAATGTAATAAGAGCTACAGCGACTTTAGGCCCACCGGTGGCAAAAAGTCTTGAAAATGTTTCTAAGTGCCCGGTTCTTAGGGTTAGGCAGAAGGAGTATACTCTGACACCAGCTAAGGGTTCCAGGACACCAGGGCCAGTGCTTGAGGGTCAGGACTCACTACAACAGGAGCCACCAACAGGGCCCAGAGCAGGTCCAGTTGAAACTGGTCATCTGGTCTCTTTCAGCAAAGTGGGTTTCGTGTAGCTTTTGTGTCCCTGTAGCTTAGCAGGAGGTCAGACAACTGACCCTTGGAGTCCACTCCCGAGTTGTGGGTACAAATAGAAGGATGTCCAGCTCTTGGGGTTCTTCTCACAGGTCTCATCCTCAGGTGCAGTCCTTCTGCTATCTTCCAAGGGACAATAGTGTTCTGAAAAGGGTGCCTAGAGATTCCACGTTTATACCTAACAGTTGCTTATCGGTAAGGGGTGACTCAAGGGCCCTCCCTAACTAACAGGGGAGAACGTTCCCAAGGGTAACCCTACCCACTCATGCAGCAATTCCCATGTGCCCTATTGCAAACAATCCCAGATTGTCCCTTCACCTAAAACAAGACGGAGGAGCCTTTTTCCCTTGTGCAGAGTTCCTGTGACCACCATAGAGGTGTGGCCAGGAAAATTAACAACCCCTCCTCTCTGGTCACTCAAAACCGGTTCTGGGGGGGGCTCCTCTTCCACTGGGATAAGAGCCTGTCTGACTAAGAAGACAAAAGGCAGGCAGGCCTAGGTGTGAGCTACATCAGACAGTGACAGGGTGAGGATCCTTTGAGGACGTGCAAGGGGCTGGGCTCAGCCTCCAGGTTGTCATGTCAAGGGAACGTCAACCTCTCCCCACATCCCAGGCCTATTTCTCAGCTCTGTTAGCCAATTCACACCTCATCAAGAAGCTATTCGGCCCCTGGGTGACAGTTGTAGCATCAGACAAATGGGCTTCTAGAGCATTTAGGGAGGTTAAAGGTAGCTTTTTAAAAGTACCTTTTATGGACTATTTGATACAAATCTGAGAAAAAAAACAAGAAAATATAGCAAAAAGATAGTCATGACTGCGCTGAAAGGAGCATTTTCCTGCAGTCTCAAAGTATTTCCTGATGCAAACTGTAAGGCAGAAAAAAACAATAGTCAGGGCCACCAGAATTATTTATCAGGGGTAGGTCTAAATTATGTGGCAGGTTTGAGTAAATTATGCTGCAAGAAAGGGCAAATTATGCAGCGAAATGCAGTTCGTTTTTCAATAGTATTACTTTATTATTTTGCCAATGTTACACTTGTTAACTCTGTCTGAGCATTGGTTGCACCTTTTTTGTACCAGTTTAACATTCAAATATATCAAAAAGCAAAAGAAACGTGACCGGTTAACCTTTGCAAGGGGCTTTCCACTTCGTGGCAACATGCATCATTGAATTTGTGCTAACTTTTGAACCATTTGAGTTAGAAACTATTTTTTGTGCGAAAACCTGCAGATTATGCATCAGAGGGTGGATTACATGGGGAATGTGGTGCATGTATAATAATGCAGAAAACTGCTGCAACTGCAAAACTGCATAACTCCAGTGGCCCTGACAATAGTATATGAGGTCAACATTTAAGGAAAAATGCCTACATTTAAGTTTCTACCAGAAGTCCCAGAGCATTACTCCCTTGACTAGGGGTTAGCAGATGTCCATTTGGGCAGAAAGATGGCCATCACTGCATCGATTGTATTTAATTTGAGTCCAACTAATACCGGCTGTCCACCATGCACAAAACATTTAGCAGCAGTGCACTTAACCCTGTTCCTCAAAGCTCTAGGATGAGTTTTGCTTTATGGCTGTGCAAATAAAATTGATGCGAGAGGACCCAATGAGTAGCAACACAGGCACTACCTGAGGTCCCTGACAACCCAGAATGTGTAGCTAATGATGGAACCATGTGAGAATAAAAAAAACATAGTCAGTTGGTGAATCAACATACAATCCCTCTTAGTAGGGCCTAAAATAGATTTTACCATGCAAACCTTCTACTTCCATGGTTTATACATAGCGGTTACCAACACTGGCTTCGTTGCGCTGTTCGGTAATTTGTGAGCTTATATATAAAATAATACCTGCCACTGTCTTCAACACAGTGTAATACCTATATACTGTTAAATCCCTACAGGCTTCATCTAATGCTTTTTACAATGAAAATAAGTAAGGAATACTCAAGTTTGTCAAAACTTTTCTTAATCGCCATATCAGACCTGTAGCATATGAGATAGCTTTTCCCTCAAGGCTGAGGCTTATCATTGGTTTGTCACCATAAGCTGTCAAGGGGCAGTATATTCGTCATATGCAGGCATACTTTCCTAACATTACAAATTTGTGCAAAATTACTGCTGGCAAACGCTATGCCACTCTTTTTAAAAGGACCTGACTAGTGCTATCACATTGCAAATCGTCAGTCCTAAGTGGTTTCTGATGGCATGGCCAACACCAAAACCTTTGCCTACGAGGGAAATTTGTGAGATTCCATGTGGCCAAATATTTCCCTGCACCCTTTAACACAATGTAATAATACTAAACAGTTAAATGTATATTGCTTTATCATGCGCTGTTAACAGTAAATGGGTCAGGTATACTGTGCTTGTGATAACTTTTCATAATAAAAAGATCGGACCTATGGCATCTAACATATTGTTTCCAGTGAACTAACTCAGGCCCATAGCCTTTAGCAATGACTTATTGCCATAACAAAATCAGGCATATTGTATTGATCATAAACTATCCCACAAGAGATCCATCAGGTATACAGTCAGAAAATTAAAAATATGTACACAGTTAGAGATCGTAAAACAAAATTCAACTCCTTCTAACAGAAGAAAACAACTTTTTTACAGTGAAAACCCTCCACATCAAAGTGCTTGACTTCCTAAGGTAATCTATGAGATTCCATATAACAAATAACCTGTCCATAGCCTTTAATACACTATCAGAACAAAGCACCCTTAAAGATTTAACAAAAGCTTTTCACAATAAATATGCCAGGCCTACTGCTTTTGGCATAACTTTTCATATTAACTTTCTGATTTATGGCATTAGCTATATTATTTCCCATTCAACCAATGAGGCGTACACCCCTTATGATTGGCTTCTCACCATAACAACTTGGACCACTGAACTGAGCATAAAAATCCCCACAACTATCAAGAATAAAGTCATAAAATTATACATCTATAAAATGACTCTTGACAAAACACAGTCCCTCCTAAGAGATCTTACGAGGATTATACCCTGAGAGTTTGTCACAGTGGGTAACTAAAACCAAAATATTTGCCTGCTACAGTAATCACTGAAATTCCATTAAGAAATTCCTCTTTACAGCATTTAACGCCTTGTAAAAACAGCCCACCCTAACAGTCTACTAGCTTTAACATAACAGTATTTAGATCAGACATATGGCAACAGACATAACTTTTCACTGGTTGATCACCATGATCAACTCAGGACTAGTGTATGGAGAGAAACACTTTCCAACAATGTGACCATAAGGCATAATATACAAATACATACCATATTTAAAAAAAATAGGGACCTCCTAGGTGGGCCTAACAAGGATTATCACAATACAAATCTTCTATCCGTACCAAAAGAGATTGTAAAAGTGAGTAATCACCACCAAAACTCTCCTCTAGCATGTAATGTGTGATAATCCACTTAACAAACTTTCTCTTTACTGGCTTTAGCACAGTGTAATAACAATTCACATGCAAATGCCCTTTGCTATCTGCTTGTCACAATAAATCTGTCAGGCCCACTGCTTTTGTTGTAACTTCAAATAATAAATGGATCAGGCCGACCACCCCTAAAGCCTTGGGGGTTGTTTTGACACCATAACCAACCCAATACTGCTTTACTGAGCATAAACTTTCCCAAAAGGCAAAAGGTGAAATACAAGCACTCATTTTTTTAGTGGAAGCACACAGCTTGTGCCCAATCAAATGACGTAAAGTGATTAGCTTATGGGTGAAGCACTATCCCTTTCTCAGTAGTGTTACTGAATGCTCTTGTCCTGTTAGTCACTTAAGGTATGGCGACAACTGCGGTCTTCGGGCAGACCTAAAACCAAGCTAAACATCAGGACATGCAAGAAGACTAGCTCTCTTCTGGTAAAGTCAGGTTATTTTCTGCAAAAGTCAGGGGTCAGAACACACAAGTAAATATTTTCTCTACATCAAAAGCAGTGCTTAATTTGAGCAGGTGGTTGCCAGTGGGGGCCACCAGCACTCAGTTTTAGTGACCAGCACTTATTAATCTTCATCAGACATTGGCACCAAGAGAGAAAAAAACAAACTCATTTTAAAGACGGAAGAAGAGAAAGACAGAAACACCGTCATAAAAGGAAAAAGCGGGGACCTGCAAATGTGAAAAAAATGGGCAGGGAATGCCTGGTGGTTAATTACAGAGGCTTGAGTACTTGCACCATCCGGGGGATTCTGAGCACAGCTGTTTAATAAATTAAGCACTAAAGGCAGAGTCTCTTACACAAAAGTCAGCTTACTTTCTAGTAAACTCGGGACAAGCAAGTAGGTGGTTCTCATTCCCAAAAGTTAGTTGTTTTTAGGTCGAGCGCACAATCCCTTTGACCTGTTGTAAGTATTGTGAGCTTTTAACCACGCCCACTGCACGTCCATCACTATCACTTGTTCCTGGGCTTGCCTTTAAAAAATCCTTTGTTATTATTGGTAAATACTTTATGTTTGTCCATCCTTGGGTCGGTTTTGTTACCACCTTGCAGACTGCCCTTGTTACATGGATAACTGCACGATTGCCGATATGTATAACTGCGAGCAAACGTCTTTTTGTGTCTCTCTTTTGCGCTCATGCTCATGGCGCTTTGAATCGGCTTGCTTATGTTAAATGTTTTACTTTTCATTTTCAATTTAAGTGGGTAAGAAAAGTCCAGTTAGGAATTTACAACATTAACAGCTCTAACTCGGGCAAACGTGAGACCGACTGAATTGCAAATGCTTGTTTTCAAGGGAAAGCACACAAAAGTCAGTCTCATTTTCACCTGAGTGAGGACAAGAAATTATGAAGTTCTTGTCCAGTAAAGTGAGTTTTTTTCCGCGACAGTCAGTGACAAGCAAGTAGACAAATCATATTTCACAAACGTCAGGTACACTTAAACAACAGTCGACCCAAGCTGGCAGACAACCTATTTTTTTGTAAAAGACAGTACAAGCAAACAGGCGGGTTTCTTCCAGAAAATGTAGGTTATTTTACACACAAGCCCCTCTCGTCCCCTCCCATCCCCTCTTCCCCTAACACAGCCAGTCACAAAAGAAACTGTGTTACACCCGTAAAAAAGATACTTAACTCAGACATCTGCCAAAATCACTGCCTCAGAAAGGTTATCCCTTTGGGAGAAAGAAATATAATTTATATCTCAGAGTTTACATTGTTCAAGAGAAGCGCTGATTTACTGCCAAATTGACCCGCTCTGCCTCCAGAGTGCCATTTGAGGGCTAGACTTGAGGTAGGCAGTAAGTGCAAATTCTTTGGTGTGTGGCTGGGATGGTACTTTGCTGTTGACATAATCTCTCTTTCGGTGAAATATTGCTATACTGTTCCTAAGGATGCGATCATTCCAGCGGCGGGGTCCTCCATCTGCGCCACGAAGCCTTTTACTGACAGTGACTAACCTCCTCTAAATCAAACCCTTTGAATATCACGGAAGAAATACTAAAACTGAAAAGTTCCAAAATCCTCAGTCTTCATCAAAATAGGACATCTTTCTCACCGGGAGTGATGCTTCGTTAAAATGGCAGATGCCTGGAGTGACGTCACCGCCTGACGTCCGGTGTGATGAGGGGCTGTGACGGAGAATATGAGGTTCATCGAGTGACGAGATAATCCGACAACGGCTGTAACTGGTGACGTCACCGTGTGATCTGAAGTTCTGGACTGACGTCATACTCGAGGTATAATTGCAGAAGTGGTGCCTGAGTATGGAAACATGCCCCTATAATGATGTCAGTGTCTGCAGTCCTAGGCTCAGGCCAAATTATTATAGTGATTTCTAAGGCTCACATTCCACACATGTTGTGATGTCACAGCTGGACATCAAGTCCCTGTATTGATGTCACAGACGCACCCAGTTCCTCTAGGCAGGTCACAGTCGGAAGTCAGAATCCCATAGTGAGGTCACAGTTGTGAGTCAACTTTCTGTAGCGGTGTCAGAGCCTAAAATCGGCAGCCATTTTGTTTCTGGAACAACCTCACAGTTTGACTTCTCTTGTTCATGAGGTGATGAGATGATATACTTTGGCATTTATTATTCGATTTCACCTTGCCATTCTTTTGCTGGAATGAGGTCACAGCGTCAGGTCTGTGCTTTCTCTGAACAATGAGTTGAACATAAATAGTGTGACCAGGCGTCCCGATTTGCCGGGACAGTCCCGATTTTCCACCAACTGACCTCGCATAATTTTAAGTTTTCCAAAGAAGGGGTAGTTGGCAGGGGGTATAGGAAAGCTATTTAATTAACAGGAATGATATTGGCTTTAAAAATTTCATTTTATTTACGTTCCTATAGCCTCTGCTGTCATTCTGTGCTGACGAGCGCTGTCATTCTGTCCGCTCGTTTGAAGTGAAATTGTAGTCCTTCTATTTTGTGAAATGTTCCGGGTTTGGGCTTTAAAATTCCGGTCACCCTACTTTAGAATCATAAAAGACACACATATTTAAACCTCAACTCTATGCCGTACAGAAACTTCAGAAAACACCAAAACCATAAAACACACAGTTAAAAAGTTCACCTTGAAATACACAATAATAAATATACAAAGCAGTTTGTTCTATGGGGGGACTTTATTCCAGACCATATTGTCGTAGGATGTGTCAGGCGCCATGCCTTTTCCTGGGCTGCTGTAGAGGCCACGCAGGATGGGATGGGATCTACAGAGTGAAGGGGGGGGGGGGGGGGGGGGTAATTAGTTTGTGGATTATTTTTGGAAGGGGGGGGCGTCTTGGTTTGTCTCTTCCAAGGGTCTCGTCTGGCCTGACCAAAGAAAAGCTCCTGTTTATGAATGTATTTCTTGGACACCGATGCGTTTGGGAATGTTCATATCCTCTCTCCTCCATCCCCCTTGTGCCCCAACCTACTGACCCCCTATTCACTGGAGGGCTACCCAGCTGGGAGCCCCGTGCCCTTATTTCATTCTGTTGGTTCTGTTTAAGAATTTTATGTAATGTCCCGCCGCCCCCTCCCCTGGTAATGGTGGTAATGAAATTGGCAGACAGTGAGGGGGCCCTCAGCTGCGCGCTGCCAGGCTATGATGGATTGCTCCCCTCATTAGGATGCCGAGGGGGTTACAGCCTAACCAGGCCTAGTTCAGCGGGTGGGGGCCTGTCACTGTCAAAGTTCTCCCCATCTGCGTCGAGATGCGGACGGGGGGATAACTCCGAGGGGGTCACCCCATTTTTGGGGTCCCCCGCTGCTAACTTCTGTCCCTTGAGTGTCTTCCCCGACCATGTCCACGGCGGCTCCCCTTTCACCAATCACAGCGCTCGTGACACCCACGGGGCGGCAAGGGCTCTTGGAAACAGTGTCATGTTATGGATTTTGGAGGCCTCAGACAGGAAACATTTTGAGGGTCCCCGTTAGGAACAACTTTGACTGTTATTGCCCATTTCCTGCTAAACCGAGCCCCATGACGCCAGAAAACATTCAATTACACGTGAAAGGCAGACCCACGGAAACATGAGTATGAAAAAGAAGGGGGGGTTCATTGGAAATGGCCCACTTTGCACAAGGCTTAAAGCATCTCTGCCTGGAAACCCAGGTGAGTGCGGCTCATAAAAAGCCCGGTGTGGGGGTCATGGGAAGGGAGAGGCTCATGGGAAGGCATGTACAAGGCTCATGGGAAGGCATGTACAAGGCTCATGGGAAGGCATGTATAAGGCTCACGGGAAGGAAGAGGCTCATGGGAAGGCGTGTACAAGACTCATGGGAAGGACTCATGGGAAGGCATGTATAAGGCTCATGGGAAGGAAGAGGATCATGGGAAGGCATGTATAAGGCTCAAGGGAAGGCATGCATAAGGCTCATGGGAAAGAAGAGGCTCATGGGAAGGCATGTATAAGGCTCATGGGAAGGAATGTGTGAAGCTCTTGGGAGGGCATGTGAGAGGCTGACGGGAAGAGGCAGGTTCATAGGAAGGCGGGTGTGAAATTCCAGGAAAGGAAGAGTCTCATGGAAAGGCAGCGGTGTCACCTGGGAAGGCTGAAGCTCATTGAAAACCACGTGTGAAGCTCATGGAAGGCGTGTGTGAGGTTCATGGGAGGCATGTGTGGTGATCATGGAAGGCATGTGTGAGGATCATGGGGAGGCATGTGTGAGGCTCATGGGAAGACATGTGTTAGACTCATGGGAAGCATGTGTGAAGTTTATGGGGAGGCATGTGTGAAGCTCATGGAAGGCATGTGTGAAGCTCATGGGAGGCCTGTGTGAGGCTCATGGGAGGCGTGTGTGAGGCTCATGGGAAGGCATGTGTGAGGTTCATGGGAGGCATGTGTGAGGTTCATGGGGAGGCATGTGTGAAGCTCATGGGAGGTGTGTGTGAGGCTCATGGGGAGGCATGTGTGAAGCTCATGGGAGGCATGTGTGAAGCTCATGGGGAGGCACGTGTGAAGCTCATGGGGAGGCACGTGTGAAGCTCATGGGGAGGCACGTGTGAAGCTCATGGAAGGCGTGTGTGAGGCTCATGGGGAGGCATGTGTGAAGCTCATGGGGAAGCATGTGTGAGGTTCATGGAGAGGCATATGTGACACTTATAGGATGGGAGAGGCTCACGAGAAGGGTGATGTGAGGATGCAAAGGCTGCTGGGAAGGCAAGCGCGAGACACAGGAAGGCCGTGAGATGCTTTGGGACAAGTCTGATGCTCATGCAAGTGCGAGACTCACGGGAATGGACTAGAGTCTGCTTGGACTGAAAGTTCTCTGTCACTACTTATGCTCCAGGGACTCCTCGCTAACATTGCTTTTCCCGTCTCCTGAAAGTACTCGCTTATTTATTTATTGCTCAATCGGGTAAAATAATCCATCAACAAATAAAACAATCATAAAATATTTACAACAATTATACAAAAATCTGCTTTAAAATTCATACAATCATAAGCACAAAAAAATCAGATCAAATTAAAATGTATGCTAAAAGCCTCCATCAGATATGCCAAGGCTGAGAATTCAGAAGCTGCAAAAACTACACCACTACTAGTATCTGTTATCTGTTTTGCATAATCTAAGAAATATTCTACAGTGCCTAATTTCTAAAGCCTACAAAGAAGAATAATGCAATTTCGTCTTGCTTTATAGTATGCTCTACAGAAAAATAAGAGATGTTCCCCATTCTCATTAAAAGAATTACAGCCTGGACATATGGATGACTTCAGTATGTTTTTCAACCATTTTTGAGCAAACTTTGTCAATGAATGTGTGCCTAATGTAAATTTAACGCATAGTGCTCTCATTGTGACTAGTTTGGTGTAATCCAAAAAAATCCTCAAACTTGGACTCACATTTAGCTGCAAGGAAACAGTTTGTAAAGCTCCCACCGCACTCCAATGACCATTTATCGGAAACAACTTTCCAATATCCAATTTGTACAGTTTTTGAGCCATTTCTGAGATCATTTAGGAATTTCAAAATAGTTGGGCAGTTCTAAGGTTTCGAGACATTTTTAATACAGGAAAACCAGGACAGTGAATGGACAGTGGACCTGAGCTTCAGACCGCATAAAGCCTCTCCAGATGGGCCTAGATCTTCTAGGACCCAATAACTTTCAATTATCCATGTTCACCCCAACAAACCTGGGCAAGATTGTCTGTATGGAGTTGGATTAATAAAGAGAGAAAAACCAGAAGAAATGTCTTTCTTTTGTGGTACTTCCCAAATTATTACCCTTGGTACCAGATCAAAGGCTACCCTCAGATCTACAAAGGGCACACAAAGATGACCAAAGTGTTATCCACTTAACTGAAAGGGAGACGAGAGTATGAAAATGGTACCCGTCCTTTGGCTAAGCGGCCGGGCACCACCAATCGGGCAACAGCCAATCAGAGGACATGCCTTCATTTTGCTCTCTCGTCGATAGAGCTATCGATCATTCGAGCTATTACCACGGCCATCCAAAAGTCTGTCCTTGCCTTGAAGAAGTATCAAGGTGACAATTTGGGGCCGCGTCACTACCAGATACAGTTGACTAAATACTATTTGGATACTGGACTACAACAGGTTAACTGATGGACAAAGGAAATGTGACACGTTGATTAAAAATACAAAATAAAACCAACAGAGTAATAAGCGATAGAAGCAAATTCACTCTGGAAATTACACAATGAAATGTTTCACCCTACTGACCAAACACCTCCGCAAAAGCAAATTAGACTTTGGTATGTAAAAGAAACATTTGGAAAATTATATGTCAGAGTACTAAAATGATCTGTAAAGCTGTAAATGCGGTATGGTAAGAGGTTTTTCCCTCATTTGCCCACCAATGAAGGGGGTAGAATAGCAAGGCACAGCAGTTTAGCAAGCTTTTCGAAAAAACTCCCTGAAATGACAGGAAAATGGAAGGTTCTACCAACTTAAGGAGTAGCCAACGCATCTCACTAGTGTACAAAGCTCTGAGTCTCTCTTGAAGGATACTCTGCTCTAGAATAATTCAGCTGGGCAGAAACCTAGACTGTTTCCCTTTCTGTGCACACCACCACTGAGCAAAAGACATTGCTGCTAGTGAAGCAGGCAGGTAAGTGGACTGTCTTCCCAGCAGAGGACCAGTCCTGTTCAGCAGAAGGCCCAAGTTTATCATTACACAACACTGCCATGAGGAGATCAGAGAGCTTAGGCCGGCCAAGGACAATCCCTGCTCAGCCAAGCCATCAAAGGATGCTAATGCCTTTGTAGCAGGCGTGGTCCTGTGCCCTGCATAGCTATGCACACTTTCCTTCAAACAATTCTGATATCATTGTAAGGTCTCTGTGCCTTGCATTTACATGTGCCCTTTTTTAAATGACCAAGGTCACCATATGAGGTATAAGTGACTCTGCCCTGCAGCACTAAACACCCCCTTTATTTAAGTAATGTTGATGCCCATGTGAAGTCTGATTGCCACACTACCCTCGTTCCTTTGCCCGAGACAGGCCCCCCAGAGTGCCAGGTCCCTGGCACCTCTGCCCGCTACTGATGCCCAGATTCCCTGAGATAGTCACTTTTCTCCCCTTTGCAAGTGGCCTTAGACAGCTTGACTGTTACTGATCCAGGTGGGCCAGACACCGCAGTCCTTGTGCGTTTTATGGTATTTATTTTTTAACATTTTCATCTTTATTTATAAATATTTGTTTTGGTCATCTTATTGGTATTTATCCATATTTATTTTGTGCTTTGCTAATAAACAAAGTTGTAAAATGGTATATTTCCACATTTATTTAACTCATAAACCTGCACTTATACTTTGATGCCTGATCAGTTTTAGCAAACTGAGCTTCCGAATATAAGAAAATACTACACCCACATGCACATATAGCATTGTACACAAATATGTGTTAATAATGCCTGTACTTAAGAAATGCTCATCCTGATTTTTAATTCTCTGTGCCTTCTATCTGTTCCACTGCTGGCCTGGAATTCATTAAGAACATCATTAATAGTCACTCACAAGAGACATAAATTTCTGTATGTTCCATTAAAAAAAATACAGACAGAACGCAGATTGTTTTCTGTCTGTATTTATCTGTAAAAAACACTAAAAATTGAAAATTGGGAGCCTTAAATATGCTGTGCTCTGGCCAGAATGCTCCCAAAGCAGAGGTGGGCTTGGCTACAGAGCTGCCATCAACCTATCAGTGTATTCCCTAAAACAATAAGCCACTGGGAATATGGAGGAGACACATTGATAACCTAAGACTCATTCCCCATAGTCCTTTCTTCAAAATCCCACTTTGAATGACAGCCTGAGACCCAATTTTGTTGTTTGTTAGAGATTCATATTCTCTGGCAGTACTTATCATCTGTAGAATAATATTTTGAATCATAGATCCATTACAACCGAAATGAATTTGCATACACAAAACTATGATATCGTTCTTCATGAAGGGTGAATCATATTGTTTACTATAGCTAGTGTCACGTTATAAACAAACAAAATGCAAGATGCTCCATACAGTGAGCAGTAATCGTGGAAAGTGCAATATGTGTGGCATGTAAAAATATATATATTTGGTGATTTTTAACAAGGGCCTTGCTAGGAAAAGGCAAGCCTTTACAAAGCACAAGTCTGAATTCCTGCTCAGTTATAATCATAAATTCCAGGCATCATAAATATCATGTTGACGTTTAGACCTATGAGTAGGTGCAAAATAAACATTTTCTTGTGGGTATATGAAATGATTGCCACGAGACTCAATACAGACTTGACTGACAAAGGACTCTCCACAGGCACCAACAGGTTGCCTTCCTCTGGTTCATAAAGGTTTGTGGTTTACCACAATGCACCTGCCCTACAGCATCTGTTCTGGACAGCTGCAGACTTCTGAGACATTTTGGTGTGGTGGTCCTTAGTCCGACAAGTGCCTCAGGATCAATATGGTCTGTCAAAGGCTCTGCAGAGAGGGAATGGCTGAACGGCGGCATGGAGTCCGACCTTGCCTCTCTCTTCAGAGCAGATCGGATGTTTGACTGAGGCCGCAAGGGCCTCGTGCTTTTACCAGAGCACCTCTGAAGCTCAGTAAGTCAAAGGCCCAGAGTGAAATCAAACAGCCATGTGTATTACACAACAATTATTCAGTCAACAGTACACTGTTTTGGTGAATCTTTCCTTGAACCTGTGGCTAAGTCTCTGTATAAACCTTCTCCAACTCTAAGTCATGGAAGAAACTATTTTCCAACAAAAAAACTTTGCTGTGGTGCAATATGTATTTATATACTTTGATAACTCTGGTGCAAAAAATTCCTAATGGCGCGTGTAGCAAGGTATTCCATTAGCATGTCCTTGTAGCTCTGTCGACTATTTTGAGGGGCCTCAGTTGTGCTTCTGTGCTTGTTGTCCATCTCTGCTTTGGTGGCAGTGTCAAGTTCAATGTAATGTGTGACTTACTGTGAAAAAGGTCTGCTGGAGGTCTTTTACCAGCTCCTTAGGCATCTCTAGGACAGTAACGTGCTGTTTGTCTACCAATTTGATATGTGTGGGCCTGTTGTTGCTGGTTTGTTTGGCATGTTGTGCTGTGTGTTGTTGTAGGCGTGTTATTAAGTGGGAAGCTTGCATGTGGTGTATTTTGGTGACAAGTGCTGTTGAGAGCAGTGTTATGGACAGCTATGTGTCAAATTGTTGGTGTGTTGGATGTATGTGGGATGTTTCTACTGTGTACTCTGTGTGGGTGGGTGTGTGCGCATCTGTGTGTGTTTGTGGCATCATGGAAGCAAGCCTTTTGGATTTCTCTTATTCTATATGTAAGGTACAGTTGGTTAGAAGGACAATATACAGGGAGTGCAGAATTATTAGGCAAATGAGTATTTTGACCACATCATCC
The DNA here is from genome assembly GCF_031143425.1 of Pleurodeles waltl. Taxonomy (NCBI): domain Eukaryota; kingdom Metazoa; phylum Chordata; class Amphibia; order Caudata; family Salamandridae; genus Pleurodeles; species Pleurodeles waltl. The sequence continues at coordinate 682,615,510 of NC_090451.1, read as the reverse complement.
TCTTTATGCATGTTGTCTTACTCCAAGCTGTATAGGCTCGAAAGCCTACTACCAATTAAGCATATTAGGTGATGTGCATCTCTGTAATGAGAAGGGGTGTGGTCTAATGACATCAACACCCTATATCAGGTGTGCATAATTATTAGGCAACTTCCTTTCCTTTGGCAAAATGGGTCAAAAGAAGGACTTGACAGGCTCAGAAAAGTCAAAAATAGTGAGATATCTTGCAGAGGGATGCAGCACTCTTAAAATTGCAAAGCTTCTGAAGCGTGATCATCGAACAATCAAGCGTTTCATTCAAAATAGTCAACAGGGTCGCAAGAAGCGTGTGGAAAAACCAAGGCGCAAAATAACTGCCCATGAACTGAGAAAAGTCAAGCGTGCAGCTGCCACGATGCCACTTGCCACCAGTTTGGCCATATTTCAGAGCTGCAACATCACTGGAGTGCCCAAAAGCACAAGGTGTGCAATACTCAGAAACATGGCCAAGGTAAGAAAGGCTGAAAGACGACCACCACTGAACAAGACACACAAGCTGAAACGTCAAGACTGGGCCAAGAAATATCTCAAGACTGATTTTTCTAAGGTGTTATGGACTGATGAAATGAGAGTGAGTCTTGATGGGCCAGATGGATGGGCCCGTGGCTGGATTGGTAAAGGGCAGAGAGCTCCAGTCCGACTCAGACGCCAGCAAGGTGGAGGTGGAGTACTGGTTTGGGCTGGTATCATCAAAGATGAGCTTGTGGGGCCTTTTCGGGTTGAGGATGGAGTCAAGCTCAACTCCCAGTCCTACTGCCAGTTCCTGGAAGACACCTTCTTCAAGCAGTGGTACAGGAAGAAGTCTGCATCCTTCAAGAAAAACATGATTTTCATGCAGGACAATGCTCCATCAGACGCGTCCAAGTACTCCACAGCGTGGCTGGCAAGAAAGGGTATAAAAGAAGGAAATCTAATGACATGGCCTCCTTGTTCACCTGATCTGAACCCCATTGAGAACCTGTGGTCCATCATCAAATGTGAGATTTACAAGGAGGGAAAACAGTACACCTCTCTGAACAGTGTCTGGGAGGCTGTGGTTGCTGCTGCACGCAATGTTGATGGTGAACAGATCAAAACACTGACAGAATCCATGGATGGCAGGCTTTTGAGTGTCCTTGCAAAGAAAGGTGGCTATATTGGTCACTGATTTGTTTTTGTTTTGTTTTTGAATGTCAGAAATGTATATTTGTGAATGTTGAGATGTTATATTGGTTTCACTGGTAATAATAAATAATTGAAATGGGTATATATTTGTTTTTTGTTAAGTTGCCTAATAATTATGCACAGTAATAGTCACCTGCACACACAGATATCCCCCTAACATAGCTAAAACTAAAAACAAACTAAAAACTACTTCCAAAAATATTCAGCTTTGATATTAATGAGTTTTTTGGGTTCATTGAGAACATGGTTGTTGTTCAATAATAAAATTAATCCTCAAAAATACAACTTGCCTAATAATTCTGCACTCCCTGTAATGTTCAGAATTTTCCTTTAAAAGTGCCTGTTCACTGTTGTCCAGGACCAGACCCAGATAGTGAGATGATCAGAACCTTTTAAAAGCTGGGATAATGTTTCTACTGCACATGTATGCCAAATAAGTAAGATAACAACTGGACCAACATATACAGTTGGTGACATGAGCAGAACTTATACAAACTTTTAAGTGCACAAAAGCTGTATATATTTCCAACTGATACGTGAATCACAGCGCCGCAGCAAGTTGTGAAACCAGGCAGCGGTGACAAACGTGATATGTGCATCCAAGGGTTAAAAGGTTTTTATTGATTTATTTAGATTTTGAAAGGGGGGTTCATGTCCCTAGCCCCTCTCATGCTTGCAAAGGTCGACATCTGCATCCCTAATTGAGTCATTCTTCACATCCCAGCCAGACTGTCTCTGAGCTTTCACCAGGCTGAGACATGACATGGTAGGCATGCTACCCTCAGCCAGAACACGTCTGATCAAGACATCTCTGTTCTGCAACAGCAAAATGTCTGGGGTAAAAGAAGAAGGGTGGCATTGGTGGAAATTCCAGTTGACTATTTACAAGTGGTCTCTATTGGAGCACTGTCCAGCTGGGTGCTGTGGTACACCCTTAACTGGGTGCATCAGGCTCAGACCCGGATAATGCACCCAATCACACTGAATGTGCTGTTGAAAAGCAGGTGCCAACTCGCATGGATTCTCCCTCAGGAGGGGGCAGATCATTACCCCACTCACCTATAGAGGAATGCCTGAGCGGTTTGTCTGACACCCACGCACCCCTCTGTAGCATTGCTCTTCGGGGGTTGCACTGACTATGTGCAATCTCTATGAGGTGCAGTGTCAGTGCCCACCCCGTCCATTTGGCCATCGCCGAATGGATGAAGAGCAGCTGCCTCAAACTCAATTCCGACAAGACAGAAGTCCTCATCTTCGGCTCCACCCCTCCGCATGGGATGACTCCTGGTGGCCTGCCACACTCGGAGCCACTCCCACTCCTACCGATCACGCATGCAGCCTAGGGTTCATCTTGGACTCCTCATTATGCATGACCCAGCAAGTCAATGCCATCTCCTCCTCCTGCTTCAACACCCTCCGCATGCTCCGAAAGATCTACAAATGGATACCCACCGAAACCAGAAGTACAGTCACCCAAGCCCTCATAAGCAGCAAACTGGACTACAGCAATGCCCTCTACGCAGGAACCACGGCCAAACTCCAGAAGAGGCTGCAACACATCCAGAACGCCTCTGCACGCCTCATCCTGGACATCCCCTGCCATATCACGGACCACCTGAGTAACCTGCACTGGCTCCCAGTCAACAAGAGAATCACCTTCAAACTCCTCACACACGCTCACAAAGCACTGCACCACACCGGACCAGAATACCACAACAGATGGCTCTCCTTCTACACACCGACCCGGCATCTCTGCTCCACCGACCTCGCCCTCGCAACCGTCCCATGCGTCCACAGAACTACAACCGGCGGTAGATCATTCTCACACCTCGCTGCCAAAACATGGAACACTCTTCCCACCCACCTGTGCCAGAACAAAGACCTCCTTTCGTTCAGGAAACTTCTCAAGACCTGGTTGTTCAAGCAGTAGCAGCACCTCCGCCCCCACCCCCCATTCACCTCCCTTGTCAGCGCCTTCAGACCCTAAAGGGTGAGTAGTGAGCTTTACAAATTCCTGATTGATTGATTGAATAGGCTCTTTGCCTCTGTGCACACTTCTGTGATAACACATGGGCAGAAAGTGAGAGAAAGCCACACTTTGTGATTGCACCTAAGCCAAATGTGACTCCGCATAAAACCTATTAGAAGGGGCTGCGCATGCATGTGTGGTCCCTTCTATGATACCAAAGCTCCCTGGGGGTACCACAAGCAGCGCGATGACTCAGGATGACTCAGGATGAGATGTGGTGTTCTCGTTGGTCAGGTGAAACATGAAGATGCCAGTTTCTAGAGGAAAAGCGTTTTACCTTTCCTATGGCCTTAATTGTCAGCTGGTCTCATATCATGAGGGTGACTTTCTGCCAGCCCTGGATGTCATTCAATAGCGCTAAGCATGATGGGAGTTGTAGGTCCCTACTTATTGTTGGAAAATCTTAAACTACAAGTCTCAACACGTTCAATGCTTTTGGCTGAAAATCGTTGCTGAATGCAGAAAATCACTTTGTGAAATAAATGTGAATTTCTCACAGAACTAAAAATGCACAGTGCACAAAATCGCAGCCCTATTGGCACTTGTAAGGAGACAGTGCATAATAGCGCACAAAAGGTCTGGAGAGACCCAAGAATATCAAATGTTAGTTATTCTCAAGTCCCTGCAGACCTAGAAGTTGATGAGTTTCATCTGTTACCTCTGGAAAGAGTTGTCAGAATGTGCTTTTTTAAACATGCTACTGAAAAAAATCACATTGTGTCTTGTAACCAGTTATTACAGTACAGTATTGTCTACTGTGATGATATTTTTATTTCACCAGAAGAGTTTCCCTTTATTTTCTCCCAGGACACTTGTAGCCTAAAAGCCTGAATTCTGCAACTAAATACAGAAGATGCCTTTTGTGAATGGGTGACATGATTTTCCACCAGTTGTTGCATCAACAAGAAGGGAAGTAGGCATGGTATTCAGTTATGGCTATTAGCTGGTACCATGGTTTTCTCTTTGCTACCCCGGCACTGCTCTTGATGCACTGGTCTGGGGGCACTGAAGGCTCCTGCAGGAACAGTGAGTAAGCAGAAGTCAGAAAGCCATGTTCATTTTTGTATTTATTTCACTCCTTGCCTCTTCTCCAGCCCTCAGAAGCACATAGGAGGCCGCTGAGTGTATAATGGATGGACACGAAGCCTACCAAGAGATGGATTCAGGGTCCAGGGGTGCATGATGTCACTTCCACTGCCCATGGCATTTTGCCAACATCCATCAACAAGGGCAAGCTAGCTACCCCCTCTTTGTATACCTGGGTCTCCCCATGTGCAGATCAAGTATGACAAATCAAGTGTGATTCCTTCAGCTCTGTCGAAGGACCTCTCACAAAGCACGCCGTGGGAGTGTGAGGCATCCATGAACCCCGAACTTCCAGAAAAAAAACACATCAAACTCCGAGCATTCACATCAGGTCAGCAATAGTTTAAAGCGCGCTTTCCAATGTGAGAAAACTTTGCCAAGTTCAAACAGTGTGCAACAGATGTTCTTACAGACTTGGCTCTTGAGAATAAAAACAATATGTTTTATCACATCAGTATAATTCGTCCTGTGACTAGGCCAGAAGCCAACAGGCCTAGAGGGAAAGATGCAGCTACTGGAGGCAATTACCCTGTGTGGATATTCTACTTGACCGGTTACAAATGGTTCCTTTTTACAGGCCCTTGGGTTGTGGGACATCTGTTGACTTGCCAAGGTTGGATTCCAGTTGATAGTTGAATATGGGTACATCTAATGGTGTATATTTGTTAATTTGTATTTAACCCTTAGAAGTCTCTTGTTTTTAATACTAGACACATAGTAAGGTACAGTTCAAAATACATGGCAATTCAATCCAAGACATTTATGGGCCAGCCGACCATGTATGGTTAACTGAAATTTCCGCCAGTGGGCGCTGAGGAAACCAACCGCATGAAAAAAAGGGCAGAATGTCTGACAGGCTTGAATCTCTGAAAAGCCAGCTGGGACGGGGTACAGCCAGGGTAAGTGTGATCAGGTAGAAATGGGGTGGGCAAGTGGATACTTGAGTGATGGCAGCCTTCGCAAAGTCTTTCGTTTTCCTCATTGGCTGGTCCCCCTCTTTCGGGTGCCAGTTCCTGGGGGCTGCAGGGCAACCGAACGAAAAAATGAAAGTTACAGAAAAGAGACAAATTGCTGTGGTACTGATTTTGGGGGCGCCCGGCGGCGCCATTCGCTCAATTTTCTCCAGGAGGCCTAATTGGGCGCCTCCCGAGAATGGCGCGATCCAGCCGCTAAAAGGATGTTGGTGCGAGGAAGATGGAGGGGAGGAGGGAGGGACTGAGGGAGGGCTGGAGTGGTCCTGGAATTGGCATCTCGGGATGGAGTCGAAGCCATTTAGCCCAGTGGATGCTGTGCCATCCCGATGTTGCCATGGATACCCAACGGGCCCGAGCCACAGGCCTCTATTACTGCCAGTCAGGCTTCGGGCCTAGTCAGCTCGGAGCAGGAAGTGGGGGCCCCTCCGGAATCACCGGCCCCCGGGCTCAGTGTTTTGTGAAATTGTAAACAGCATGTTGTTGATGACTTGATTCCGCAGGCCCCGTTCCCGGATTAATTAGCGAGTTTTGTTGTTTGATTAGTTTTGCCGGGGTGCGTATTTTTTTATGTTGTTTACATTTTGCAAACTGGAGGCGGGAATGAGCGATGTGGGAGGTGGAAACTGTTTACGGTGGAGGCGTTAGCGTAAGGAGGAAAGTTCTCGTCCGACAATGAGACCTGTTTTTATTTTTTATTTTGCAACAGTATAGATATATTGAGCTAATTGGTCTCATCTTCACTACGGTCGCCACCGATCCTGGTTTGCCAATGAAGGTTAGCTATCCAGATGGGAAATGATAAATTAACTTAGAGCTAAATTCTGTACCCCTCTGGAGACGCCTGTCTTCAGGGTGAGGGAACACCTGTTTTGTATAGTATCCTGTGATGTGTTCAGAGAGAGGCAACAGCTAGTTTGTATTGACACATTTGCTGTGTTGAGAGGGCGTCATCACCTACCTGGCTTGAACAAGAACCTGTGATGTGTCTAGAGGGCAGGGATACCTGTCTTGTATCGGAATATATCCTGTGTTCAGAAAGAGAACATCTGTCTTGTATAGGAATATATCCTGTGTTCTGTATAGGAATCTATCCTGTCTTTAGAGCGAATGGACGCCGGTCTTGTATAGGAACCGATGCTGTGTTCAGAGAATGGGACCACCTGTCTCCTATAGGGACCGATGATGTGTTTAGAGGGCGGGGAGCTCCTGTTTTGGATATGAATCTATACTGTGTGTAGAGGGCGAACACACCAGAGTAATACAGGAAACTATCCTGTGTTTACAGAAAGAGAACACCTGTCTAGGATTGCTACCTATCCTGTGTTCGGAGCAAGAAAAACCTGTCTTGACTTATGTAGGAATATATCCTGTGTTCAGCGAGAGGGAACACCTTTTCTGTATAGGAACCCATGTTGCCTTGAGTCAGAGGGAGCACCTTCTCTGTACCGGAAGCTCTCCTGTGTTCAGAGAGAGCACGTCCATCTTGTATAGGAATATATCCTGTGTTCAGAGAGAGCACATCCGTCTTGTATAGGAATATATCCTGTGTTCAGAGAACATCTGTCTTCTATAGGAATATATCCTGTGTTCAGAGAGAAGGAACATCCGTTTGCTATAGGAATATATCCTGTGTTCAGAGATAGAGAACACCTGTCTTGTATAGGAATATATCCTGTGTTCAGAGAGAGCACATCCGTCTTGTATAGGAATATATCCTGTGTTCAGAGAGAGAACATCTGCCTTCTATAGGAATATATCCTGTGTTCAGAGAGAGGGAACATCCGTCTTGTATAGGAATATATCATGTGTTTGGAGAGAGAACATCTGTCTTGTTTAGGAATATATCCTGTGTTTAGATAGAGAACATCTTTCTTGTATAGGAATATATTTTGTGTTCAGCGATAGAGCACCTGTCTTGCATTGGAAAATAACCTGTGTTCAGAGAGAGGGAACACCTATCTTGTATAGGAATATATCCTGCGTTCAGAGATAGCACACCTGTCTTGTATAGGAATATATCCTGTGTTTAGAGAGAGAACATCTGTCTTGTATAGGGATAAATCCTGTGTTCCCAGAGAGAACATCTGTCTTGTACAGGAATATATCCTGTGTTCAGAAATAGAGCACCTGTCTTGTATAGGAATATATCCTGTGTTCCCACAGACAGAACTATCTTTCTTGTATAAGAATATATCCTGTGTACAGACAGGGAGAACACCTGTAATGTATAAGAATATATCCTGTGTTCAGACAAGGAGAACAATCTTTCTTGTATAAGAATATATCCTGTGTTCAGACAGGGAGAACACCTGTCTTGTATAGGAATATATCCTGTGTTCAGACAAGAAGAACACCTTTCTTGAATAGGAATATATCCTGTGGTCAGACAGAGAGAACACCTGTCTTGTTTAGGAATATATCTTGTGTTCAGACAGAGAGAACATCTGTCTCCTAAAGGAAAACATACTGTGTTCAGACAGAGAGAACATCTGTCTTGTGTAGGAATATATCCTGTGTTCAGAGATAGAACACCTGACTTGTATAGGAATATATCCTGTGTTCCGACAGACAGAACAATCTTTCTTGTATAAGAATATATCCTGTGTACAGACAGGGAGAACACCTGTCTTGTATAGGAATATATCCTGTGTTCAGACAGAGAGAACAATCTTTCTTGTATAAGAATATATCCTGTGTTCAGACAGGGAGAACACCTGACTTGTATAGGAATATATCCTGTGTTCAGACAAGGAGAACACCTTTCTTGAATAGGAATATATCCTGTGGTCAGACAGAGAGAACACCTGTCTTGTATAGGAATATATCTTGTGTTCAGACAGAGAGAACATCTGTCTCCTAAAGGAAAACATACTGTGTTCAGACAGAGAGAACATCTGTCTTGTGTAGGAATATATCCTGTGTTCAGAGATAGAACACCTGACTTGTATAGGAATATATCCTGTGTTCCGACAGACAGAACAATCTTTCTTGTATAAGAATATATCCTGTGTACAGACAGGGAGAACACCTGTCATGTATAAGAATATATCCTGTGTTCAGACAAGGAGAACACCTTTCTTGAATAGGAATATATCCTGTGGCCAGACAGAGACAACACCTGTGTTGTATAGGAATATTTCTTGTGTTCAGACAGAGAGAACATCTGTCTCCTAAAGGAAAACATACTGTGTTCAGACAGAGCGAACATCTGTCTTGTGTAGGAATATATCCTGTGTTCAGAGACAGAACACCTGTCTTGTATAGGAATATATCATGTGTTCAGACAAAGAGAAGACCTGTCTTGTATAGGAATATATCCTGTGTTCAGACAGAGAGAACATCTGTCTCCTAAAGGAAAACATCCTGTGTTCAGACAGAGAGAACAATCTGTCTTGTACAAGAATATATCCTGTGTTCAGACAGGGAGAACACCTTTCTTGAATAGGAATATATCCTGTGTTCAGAGATAGAACACCTGTCTTGTTTAGGAATATATCCTATGTTCGGACAGATAGAACATCTGTCTTGTGTAGGAATATATCCTGTGTTCAGACAGAGAGAACACCTGTCTTGAATAGTAATATATCCTATGTTCAGATAGAGAGAAGATCTATCTTGTATAGGAATTATCAAATGACAAGGAAAAGCATACTTTAGAGTGGGATAGTGCGCTTCTTGATGTAAACGTTGTCTGGCCACACAGGGGTAGGACAAGTGTGCATCCTCCTGTGAGGTTTCACTGTGTTGACATCTACACGTGTATGTGCACTTCTACGCCTGATGAAACACACTGCATAGTCACTTAATTTACAGTTGAGAACAGGAACATCAAGTATTTCTTGTATGGGTTTTTCAGACAAAGTCTGTAACCCTAACCGCAGCACCTACAGTAATCTGGGTACAATAGCCCGGTCTAATCCGCTTAATTTGCTCAATTTACGCAAAAGCTCTGCACAAGTATTTTCGGATCCCCCGGAGCCAAGTCTGTCTCATTGAGACGGTTATAGATCTCATGTTGTCGTTCCTCATCAGGTTCCCGGATTATGGGGCAGCCATGTCAAGTCACGTCACATCATGGCAGCCTAGCGCAGTGGGCCGCCTGCTGCGCCTTTGCGACAGCCTGCGAGTGCGCACGACTGACGTGAGCTGCTGTGACAGCTTCCAGCAGAAAAAATCCTGTCAAACAAAGAAGGGGTTCGGTCTATCATCCTGCCACCCCCCAAGGCATTGTCTCAATAGCTTGGTACCCAGAAACCCCCAAAAAAGTGCAAACTCCAACCCACTCATGGTTACACAGAAGGGAATTGTTTGTCGGCCCAGAGAGACAGGAAGCGATATATATATATACACACACACACACACATATATATATATTTTCAGTTATTGATTCATAGACAGGAAAAGACAAAAATATAAACAGAGACAGAATGACGAGCAAAAATATTTACACAATTGGAAGCATAGACAGAGGAAGATATCTTATATACGCATATGGATTAACAGATATATGTGGGCCGATACATAGATTCCCAGATATGTATGGGATAAAATACACCCTGCTGTACATTACAAGAATACTGCAAGTCTTTGAGTATAGCGCTACAAATTCCTTTCTGAAGCCATGGAACTCCAAGGTGTCTTGTAATATCCTTATAATGTATGGCAGGGGAACTTTATCCCTTATCATAAGTGCTTGGACCACGAACCCTTCCCACAAACTGCTTAAATCTTTAGTGTGTTACTATTTTATATGAAAGAGATAGCATGTTTGCAGACATGAAAACTCTTTAGCACAAAACTAAACACATCAAAAGTTTTGTTGCAAAATAATTTTAGATTCAGCTCTTTCCGATAATTATAAAACAATGCAAAAATAAGTATATTGCCACAAATATCTCATTTTTGCTGACCACCATTCATTTAGTAAACAGATCAAAAGAAGTAAAGGCCACATGTTTATTTTTCCTTATTTAAATAAACTGCAGCTTTAATTATGCTCCATATCCTCCGTTTGCCCTTGGCTGCTGGCGGCAGGTACTGTGATGGGAACTCAATGTAATGAGCTATTATGTCATTTCCTTCTTACAGGTGACTAAGTGCATCACAATTTGCCTGTAATAAGGAAATTAGAGACAGGCTTTTATACAGTGATTGCTGGCTCCAATATACTGTTTAAATTATATATACAGGTAAATGCACACAAGTATAGACTGAAGCAGAGATAAATGCTGACAAGTATGCAATTCAAAGCATTACCATAGGTAGAGATACAGACGACAAAAGGTTAAACAGAGAACAGCAAAATACAGTTTCACATCGATCTATGTAGACTATATGATAAATATAAACATACAGGTGTACGAATCTAAACACAGCGAGAGAGATATTCAGACAGAGGAATAAACACAGATGAACAGTCCAAAGCATAGATATGCATATGTCATGCAGAGCGAAGATACAGTCAGAAATATGTACAGACTGAAGAATAAACACAGACAGACAGATGTACGGACCAGAGGACAGAGCTCCTTCCATAATCCCTCCGCTCCACCCAGCAGGCGCTAGCCACCATCCCACACATATGGAAAAGCACCGCCGAAGGAAGATCTTTCACCTAGCTCGCAGCTAAGAGCTGGAACAACCTGCCCATGCACCTCAGACAAAGCCCATCACTCACCATCTTCAGGAAGAACCTCAAGACTTGGCTCTTTGGATGAGGCAAGACCCTCCCCCAGCGCCTTGAGACCCTCACGGGTGAGTAGTTACGCTTTACAAAAACTGTTTGATTGATTGATGTAATCAGATAGACACATGGCACGAGGGATAGAAACAGATCGATATAGAGACTATGTAGGAGCTATAGAGAAATAAGTAAACAGATCAAGGCATAGGTAAATAAAGACAGATAAAGACCAAGGGAACTTGTGTGTCAGAATAAACAGGAAATACTTATTGAACTAGAAACATGAATAGTCACAAGAACAGATTAGCACATTAAATGGTACATTCCCAGAAATACAGAGGCAGCTGGAAACATGCATTTGCAAAGCTTGAAGGTCAGGGAATGATGTTTCGACGCATGCAGCATAGGCACATTTACATTAGATAACAAACAAAAGGTGAACTGTATTGAATGCTCTCTTTGGTACAGCCCTGCTTTTCTTTCACTTCAGATAAAGCACCAGTGCGCGCCAGCCGTGAGCACTATACTGCTCGGCAGACTTGAAGGGCCCAGATATAAGCATTATGCTATTTTAGGTGTTTTTTTTTGTTGCATACTCCAACCACATGTATGATCCCAAAGCACCTTGCCTGCAATCTGGGTGCCCTTTATAGCTTTGGGATTCTTGTTGACTGGCGTCACAGTAGTCTCTTACCACTGTATTTGGTTGTGATTCATGTAGTTTAGAGGTGATGATACTGATTTGTGCTTGTAAAGGCTAATGTCTTGTTTAGTGATGGACTATATTGGATAGTTGGAAGCCAGGCCCTGTTTTGGATTTGCATGGAGCATTGTCTGCATGGATGCATGTGCTGAAGGATGTTGCTTGTTTTCTTCACCTGGGGTGTATCATTGCTCGGCTTCAGTTGCTTCTAGGGGACGTGTTGCTGTCCTTACTGACTCTATGTCAAGGTGTGAGGTCTGAGAAGCCAGGTAGTCAGGGTTTTCAGGAGTGCCCGGGCATAATGTAATGTTAATTAGATTTCCGAAGCTCTCTGTTTCTTGGCAGGTGTCCTGGCGCGAAGAGATCCTGATTGAGTCCCAGTATGAGTTATACTTATATACCAGGAATAAAACTACGTTTTAAAATCTTTCCTAGAAGCCAAATTACTTGCACAATCACAACTTGGCAGGCAGTTGATTCCAGAGTGCTGCCACCCTGACTGAAAATGCAAGGTCGCCAATTCTAGAGGAGAGGAATCGGGCACCATCAAGAAATTGTCAGAAGCTGATCTAAGCTTGCGAGAATTAACATATTTGGAAACTTTCTGTTGCAAATAAGGCAGGCTGGGTTAGTGAAAAGCTCTAAACACATGGTGGAGTGATTTAACATAGTCCTTTTAGATACCAGCCAATGCAAAGCCTGAAGAGCTGATGTGTGGCCCAAGAAGGGCAAGCCTTGCAGCCATGTTCTGAATACTCTGTAATCGGGACAACAGTCCGGAAACTCAGCCCAGGAAGAGAAAGTTATAGGAAACCAGACAACTCTGAATTACTGCCTGTACAACCAGTAGGGGTGTTTGGATTGACAAAGCTGGCAGGACGTTAAGCAAAATACTCATCTGGTTGAAACAAACTAATTATAGATGGTTCACTTGACTGTTTAAAGACAAGCCAGCACCAGTCTGGAACCCCAGCCTGCAAATGTTTGGCCACTGGAGATGGAGAGAATCTAAATAGGTGGGGTGTCCCAAGGTGGTGGCTCCAGTTTGGTCTGGGCACTCACACACATCATTATTAAGGCATATAACCAGGGTGTCACTGCTCACAGTCTATTGCCTAAATGGTTTGTGCTCATATATTCTTTATCCCTCCGTGCAGTGGTTGTACCCCATTTCCTAAAATAGGTTTGCAAAGTTGTCAAGTGGATCCAAGTCCTTTGTGATGCCTCCAGACAATCCTGGCCTCTTAATCCACAGCATGCGTGTTGGGATTGTTAAGACTATAATTAAAATAGTATGTACAAAACTACAAGTCCTGGAAGGCAAAGTGCTGTTGGCTGAATAAATATGATGGGCAGATAGCATCCGACCAGACATGAATTCACATGGCAACTGTTGTTTCCTTGGTTAAGCGTTTACGGTTTAAGGTGCACAAGGACTGCAAGAAGATCGTTTTTGCATCTAGCCTAGAGACGCATTAGCTGTTTTGCCAAGCTCAAGTATTCAAAAACATTAATATGTATATATATATATATTTATATATGTTCAGCTGTCATTCATATTTTGCTTCCGACCACCACAGCGTACCGCAGAATGGAGCAATGTGTCAACCCACTGCAGCCACTGACTCTCTCCTCTTTTGCACTGAAAGCAATGTCATTTTTCTTTATCACATGTACAGCTGCCTACAAAGAATTGCATTTTAGTGCCAGTGCTGGTGGGCCAATAGTTTACTTTGCCAATGTTTTTATCTTTCCATTCCATTCTAGTCTTTTGTTAATTTCTTTGTCAACCTTGTGAGTTTAAACTAACCCAAAGGTAGTAATAGCTTTTCTCTATACCTATAAGTAAAGTTTTCTGCGATAGCATTAAAAAAAACTGAAGGGTTTTGATGCTGGTTCTAAGAAAATCTGCATTAACACTGGTCTTCACAATTATATATAATGGTTACTTTTTAGAAAAAAATCTACTATTTTACTGCAAGCCACCTTCCACCACATTTAGCATCATTATTTTTTTAATCATGGCATATGCATGCAGTTTTTCTTTTCAAATGTAATGTCGTACCAGCTTACTAAAACTAATACTGGCTTGGCCAATGCTTGTTCCCATTGCCAGTGCCAACTTTTCTGGACTTTTTATTGGTCCAGCTGTGTTCTAGAAGAAGCATCCTTGGTGACCAATTGCATTTCGGGAACATTTTCTGTGTATCTCCTCTGCTTTGAAAGTCTCTTTTGCTGACCTTGAAGACGCAAGGCTTTTTTACGACTTGAAATCACCCAAAATAAAGATGTTCGGTAACCAGTATTGCTCCAGTTTATTGGCATTTCGTCGGAGGATTGATGTTGGGGGTGAGTGGTGGGCGGATAAACCACCCAGAGGAATAGGGAAATTCTGCAAGTGATGCCAGAGAACGTGACTATGAAGGAAACTGGAGGTAGGCATTCAACCAAAACATCTTAATTAAAAAACTCATGTTCTAATGGTAGATGGTCTAATGGTGTGTAAATATTGGGACATTTTTTATTGTCAAAAGTTATTTCAATCACTAAAAAGTTGAGACTTTTGCTATTTACTGCACTCATGAATATGATTATCTTGTCAAAAGTGTTGTTCTCACTGGGTTCTCATTTAATCAGAAAAAGGCTTTTCCTCGAAAACAGAATCCATTTTGCTGATGTCGCATTAACACTGGAAACAGCCTTTTGAAGCAGTGGGAAATGTTAACAAGTGCCGAACATGCACAAGCCGAAAGCCTCGACCTACTGCTTTCTAGGAACAGGACGCCCACTCAACATGAACATTCAGGTTGCGTTCACAACAGGACCTATGCAACGGCGAGCACGCCTGGGACATCCCAAGAGTGTGGGCGTGGAGGTATTTCACAGCAAGTCCCTCGCCACACACACACCCCATCACGCAGGGAAGCGTGGGCGGTGATTGGCAGTATCCACGTGCCTGAAAAATAGGCCGCCATCTGAATATGTCCCCATGCCCTCATTATGGGCTGCGTTGTCAAGGCCCGCTGTGGGAAACCAAGGAAATGACAATCTCATTAGGGTCGGCCCACAAGGGACAAGCAGCCGCCCACAATGTGTCCGGAGCATCCTATCTGGCCCACGTGGCTTCAGTCTACCATCCAATGGGCTTTTCAGTGCTCCGCGTGGTTGTCTTTAGGAGCAGGGTGTTGAATCCAGCGGCTGTTGCTGAACATTTTTTTTTTTTTTGGGGGGGGGCGGTATTACTTCAATCCAGCCGAAAGACGAGTTAGGCCCAGTCGGATCCACCTTGTTGCAAACTTGAAAGGAATTGATTAGCGTCAATAGGTTTAACAATATCTGCCATCAATACCAGTGCATCTGATCTTTTGCTTCTAAAAGGGCAGTAAAACCTTGAGCTATCCAAGTGCTTTGACCTTTTTTTGCTGTTTAGCAGTCATTGATTACTAGTTTGTTGCAAGGTCATCTGGTTGCAAATTGGTGGCAACTGGAGGTGGTGACGGAGGCTCTGTTATTTTCTCTGGATCACAGTAATCGGCCTTCCTGTTCTTCGTTGAGCACAAACCAAGAACCTTCAGCCACAAGAATAGATATTTAGATTTGATTCGTGACTTGCCTTAGAGGGTTTTCTACGTTGTCTGCAGTTGTTGAGGTGTTGGTCAGCCCGCGTTGGGAAGCTGCTCAAGCTTTGCTATGCTTTGGATCTTTACGTGTATTGATGCTCTTAGACTAGTATCTCTTGCAGGAGGAAGGGTCAACCTTGACAAATTCTGGGAACAGGTCTGTTACCTCATACCTTTTGAAGGCTGCTTCATGAGGCGAAGGGCTGCCACATAATTCTGCGCGTAGTAACAAAAGGACTCCAGGAGGACGCAGTTATGAAACAGCGACAGAAAATACTCTTAAATAATTCAATGTAGGGTCTATTGACATCACTTGCATTTTGGATAAATACAATCTTGGGTAGAGTCAGGCACAGGTTATACTCAATGAACCTGAAGCCTGTTTGAAAGCACTAAATGTTATCACTGATTTAACCTTAGACAAATTTAGCCGTCAAACCCATCTCAGCAACAGAATCAGTGCAACTGCTTCATCACGGAACGTAAGCTTTCAACGAATCAGGCATGTTGTTTGGGTGGAAAAGTGTCACTTTTCTTTTGCTCTGCAGGTATTTACACCAACTTACAAGTTACAAAAACCAACTTAAGAGGCAAATAAACATTTATTGTCACTGGCCGTATCAGTGAGCAGCTTAACAAGAGACTCATTTAAAATAATTGGAGAATTAACATTAGCTACTGAAATGAGCTCCTCTCTGGTGTGCGGTGAAAAGTTATCCTTCTTGGAGAAAGTTCAGAACTTGGAGCAGTAGAGCTGTCTTTAGACCTCCCTTCACTCAAAATTCAAGCCTTCATTCAAACCAATCCATGTCTATGGCACATTAACTCATACCCGCCAGTAGGGGACTCTGTCACAGCCTATCCTACATTGACGTTTGTGCGGTGCCATCAACCATCTTCTGGTAGATATTAGTGAACCTCTGAAAACTCAATCTGTCGTTCAGAACTCAATTCTTCACTCAAGCCAAGGTGTCTCTTTGGCGCTCATTCACATTCTTCTCTATAGCTCACTCATGTCCCAGGCTCTTGTCAATATTGCAGAACTTAAGAATTTAGGTCAGAGAGGATCTGATATTTGCAGCAGCAGGTCCTCCGCTATGGCGGAGGAGCGTCGCCCCCCCGCGAGCAGCAGCCACTGTAAACCTTTAACAATAAAACAATGGTAAACTGTGTTTATTATTGTTAAAGGAGCAGGGCCATGGGGATGACCAGGACAAGGGGGAGTGCACAGCACTCCCACTCAGTGCGCATGTACGATTGGTCGGCCACCTAAGGCCGGCCAAACACACATGCACACTGTGCTCTCTCCAACCCAGCACTGTGTTGCCGGGCTGGAGAGAGTACGTAGAGGCTCCCAGTTTGGCTAGAAGCATCCAGCTAGGGCGTTCCAGCCAAGCCTAATGCTGCTTTTACGCAGTGTTAGGACTGGTCACAGGGCAGGCTGCAAGCTTGTGCCTCCAGTGACCAGGAAAGAGGAGCAGCGCGGCAAGGTATGTTTTTTGTTTTAAATTAAATATTTATTATGTTTTGGGTTTGCAATGGTTTGTGATCAAGTGCATAAGGCATGTGGCGAATACTCCAGCAAGAATCCGGATAAATGGCTCGAGGACTTTTGATCATGTTTCTGCCATCCCTGGTCCCTGTCCTGGCTGTTTAGAATAAGACCCTCTATTGGCACACCAGCAGTCAAAGATATTAACCTTGGGTGACTAAGAAAAAAACACACAGAATTCCTTCCAGAGTGCTCTCTCTGCCCCTCTTTCCAAGCAGGGTGTCATATTCAGGGCCACTGGATTCATGCAGAAATGGAGGCCAAATTATGCACCAGGGCTGACTATGCAGTAAGAAGATGCTAATTATTAAGAATAATGAGACATTCTCTGGCAGGATTATGTTGTCATTTTAACATGCAATAATAGAGAGTTCTGTGTTACACAGAGGGCATGACCTCAGAAACGAACCAGCACAATTACAGGACGGGTATAAGTGAACTCAGAATTAGCAGGTCAGATTTAAGCAATTAAAGGGGAGGGCGCTGTGGATGGAGGCGTAAAGAAGAAAAGCGATTTAAATATAGGGGTCACTGACGTGTGGGGACTTTCAAATACAGGAGAGAAGGTGAGGTGCAGAGGCACAGGAGCTATTTGTAGTAAGGGCAAAAATTACGCCTCACTGATGTGTGGGATCTTAAAAAAAGTATGAAGCATGGAATGATGGATAGAAGAGAAAGAATGGCTCTTTAAAAGTGTCCACCGAAAAGAAAAGCCTCAGAAGTGTACTGTAGGGGCAAACGTGGAAACTTGTCTCAGCTCGGTGGAAGTTTGTCCCAAAGCCAGAAGGTTTTTTTCAATACTTATGTTCTCACTTATATCCGCCTAGTCCCCCTCCATGTGACAATTTGCGAGACTGTGCCTTACAGTAAACCTAATAATATAAAAAGGCAACTCTGTGTAGTTTTTTTTAACAATAATTAAAAAGCAGATTAAACTTTCGCTGTAGTAGGTTTGTGTGAGAAAAGCTGTGCAAAGGAAGCCAGTTTGTTCTTTATACGAAGCTGGGCAGAGAAACTTTTCAGGCCTCACAAATTATGTAAAGTAGCTCTTCTACCAACGTCGACTAGTTTCAAGGCTGTGAATTAAGCTTCACCCACCCAAGGAAAATTAACAGAAATAGGTCAAGCGAGATGGCAGGCTACAGGTGAAATGTTTCACTCTGACAACTCGATACCTGTTGCCTTGTATGACATCATCAAAGAACGATTCTCATGTTATGTGAACAGAATCCCTATTGGTGATGTCACAGCAGTAAGGGAGACAGCACCATGTGTAGCTGGTAAATCATGGTATCAGGTTTACAAAACACGACTTTAGCCTAATACTGTACGTGAAGGCGGTCTCCAAAGTTTGAAATCCTAAACACCATGCCCAGGCCCACCTGAGCTCAATAAAAAATAAAATTTCTGCTGATTAGGATAAGTCAGTTGGTCATTCTTCATGTTAGCTTCAATGGGTAATCTAGTAGGTTGGGCGTCTTGAAGCCAAGAGCAAGTAGGCCGTTCATTCATCGAGTACCCCACTCACGCACAAGCGCCGCCCCTCGGTTGTGGAGGGATGGGTAAAAATACACTAAGGCAAACCAGGACTGGCACTGTCTACCAGGCCTGTTTGTTGGGCCTGTTGTCACTAGTGCGGTAGGATATTGAGGGAATGAAAGGTTCATTATGTCGGTGCCCATGCCAATCCCAACCAGATGCCAGTAGCTGGCTCGCGCTGAGTGGAGGCACCCAAGTACAGACCATAGTGAATCCTGCTGGACAGTAGTGGGAATACTCCGAGCTAATAACAGGTGCAAAGTGCACGAGCAGGGTTTGGGGGGGACAAGAATGAAGAGGACAAAAATTGCCTGAATGCGAAAAGTGTGGGAGGGATTGAGGCTAAAATCTGACATGCGACTGACTACTTTAGCAACACATGTCGCTTCAAGTCACTGGCTTGTTGGAAAGCATTCAGAATTCCTGATGGCCAGATTGTCTCTCAGCCAATGCCACGTTTGAGAGTGAGGTGAGCGAGTGCTAGAGGTATCTGCTACCATGAAACTAAGGGCTCCAAGTTGTAACCAGGCCCCTTTTCCCCCAGAACCCTAGGATACCTGTGAACTGGCAACACCCTTCCCAAGCCTCGTCAAAATCTTGGTGCTCTGGCCATCACTTTAGATTGTAAACAACTCACATGAGAAATTATTTATAACTATAGTACCACCGGTATTCACACTTCACCACGCCCGCAATGCTGTCTCCACCTATTCGTAACACCATCACTCTTGATCTCACTTTAGTACCAAGGAGGTTTCTACCTCATCTTTGTAAAACTTTGTTTCAGTCGCATAGTTACTAACTTCCTACTTTCTCAACTACCTTCATCTCCTTTAAATGATTTTCTTATCTCACAAAGCTTCCTATTCTGTTTTCTTTCGTCCACGGAGCCCATGTGTAGGAAGTTGGCTCTGTATGTACTATTTCAAAGTAAGAAATAGCATGCACAGAGTCCAAGGGTTCCCCTTAGAGGTAAGATAGTGGCAAAAAGAGATAATTCTAATGCTCTATTTTGTGGTAGTGTGGTCGAGCAGTAGGCTTATCAGAGGGTAGTGTTAAGCATTTGTTGTACACACACAGGCAATAAATGAGGAACACACACTCAAAGACAATTCCAGGCCAATAGGTTTTTTATATAGATATATTTTCTTAGTTTATTTTAAGAACCACAGGTTCAGGATTTACACACAATACTTTAAATGAAAGGTATTTCACTCAGGTATCTCAGGAACTTTGAATCAAAACAATAGCATGTACAGTTTTAGCAAAAATTTAAATAAGCTATTTTAAAACTAGACAGTGCAATTTTCAACAGTTCCTGGGGGAAGTAAGTATTGGTTAGTTTTGCAGGTAAGTAAAACACCTACAGGGTTCAAAGTTGGGTCCAAAGTAGCCCACCGTTGGGGGTTCAGAGCAACCCCAAAGTTACCACACCAGCAGCTCAGGGCCGGTCAGGTGCAGAGGTCAAAGTGGTGCCCAAAACGCATAGGCTTCAATGGAGAAAGGGGTGCCCCGGTTCCAGTCTGCCAGCAGGTAAGTACCCACGACTTCGGAGGGCAGACCAGGGGGGTTTTGTAGGGCACCGGGGGGGACACAAGTCAGCACAAAAAGTACACCCTCAGCGGCACAGGGGCGGCCAGGTGCAGAGTGCAAACAACCGTCGGGTTTGCAATTGGTTTCAATGGGAGACCCAGGGGTCTCTTCAGAGAAGCAGGCAGGCAAGGGGGGCTCCTCGGGGTTGCCACCACCTGGGCAACGGAGAGGGCCACCTGGGGGTTGCTTCTGCACTGGAGGTCAGGTCCTTCAGGTCTTGGGGGCTGCGGGTGCAGAGCGTTTACCAGGCGTCGGGTTATTTGAAGCAGGCAGTCGCGGTCAGGGGGAGCCTCTGGATTCCCTCTGCAGGTGTCGCTGTGGGGGATCAGGGGGGTCAACTCTGGCTACTCACAGTCTCGTAGTCGCCGGGGAGTCCTCCCTGTAGTGTTGTTTCTGCGCAGTTCGAGACGGGGGCGTCGGGTGCAGAGTGCAAAGTCTCATGCTTCCGGCGGGAAATGTGTGTTGTTTCAAAGTTGCTTCTTTGTTGCAAAGTTGAGGTCTTTGGTGAACAGAGCCGCTGTCCTCAGGAGTTCTTGGTCCTTTTAGATGCAGGGTAGTCCTCTGAGGCTTTAGAGGTCGCTGGACCCTGGGGAACGCATCGCTGTTGCAGTTTTTCTCGAAGTGGGGAGACAGGCCGGTAGGGCTGGGGCCAAAGCAGTTGGTGTCTCCGTCTTCTCTGCAGGGCTTCAGGTCAGCAGTCCTTCTTCGTCTTAGGTTGCAGGAATCTGTTTTACTAGGTTCTGGGGGCCCCTAAATACTCAATTTAGGTGTGTGTTTAGGTCTGGGGGGTTAGTAGCCAATGGCTACTAGCCCTGAGGGTGGCTACACCCTCTTTGTGCCTCCTTCCTGAGGGGAGGGGGGCACATCCCGAATCCTGTTGGGGGAATCCTCCATCTGCAAGATGGAGGATTTCTAAAAGTCAGAGTCACCTCAGCTCAGGACACCTTAGGGGTTGTCCTGACTGGCCAGTGACTCCTCCTTGTTTTTCTCATTATCTCCTCCGGCCTTGCCGCCAAAAGTGGGGCCGTGGCCAGAGGGGGCGGCCATCACCACTAGCTGGAGTGCCCTGTGGCGCTGTAACAAAGGGGGTGAGCCTTTGAGGCTCACCGCCAGGTGTTACAGATCCTGCAGGGGGAGGTGAGAACCACCTCCACCCAGTACAGGCTTTGTTACTAGCCACAGAGTGACAAAAACACTCTCCCCATGTGGCCTGCAACATGTCTGGTGTGTGGCAGGCTGGCAAAACCAGTCAGCCCACACTGGAAGTCGGGTATGTTTTCAGGGGGCATCTCTAAGATGCCCTCTGGGGTGTATTTCACAATAAAATGTACACTGGCATCAGTGTGCATTTATTGTGCTGAGAAGTTTGATACCAAACTTCCCAGTTTTCAGTGTAGCCATTATGGTGCTGTGGAGTTCGTGTTTGACAGACTCCCAGACCATATACTCTTATGGCTACCCTGCACTTACAATGTCTATGGTTTAGCTTAGACACTGTACGGGCATAGTGCTCATGCACTTATGCCCTCACCTATGGTATAGTGCACCCTGCCTTAGGGCTGTAAGACCTGCTAGAGGGGTGACTTATCTATGCCATAGACAGTGTGAGGTTGGCATGGCACCCTGAGGGGAGTGCAATGTTGACTTAGTCATTTTCTCCCCACCAGCACACACAAGCTGGCAAGCAGTGTGTATGTGCTGAGTGAGGGGTCCCCAGGGTGGCATAAGACATGCTGCAGCCCTTAGAGACCTTCCCTGGCATCAGAGCCCTTGGTGCCAGGGGTACCAGTTACAAGGGACTTACCTGGATGCCAGGGTGTGCCAATTGTGGAGACAAAGGTACAGGTTAGGGAAAGAACACTGGTGCTGGGGCCTGGTTAGCAGGCCTCAGCACACTTTCAAATCATAACTTGGCATCAGCAAAGGCAAAAAGTCAGTGGGTAACCATGCCAAGGAGGCATTTCCTTGCACCATGTCTTTCCCTTCACCAGCTCCATGTCTCCATCTCACAGCTCTCAAGTAGGTTTCTCCCTCACCTGTCTGATTCTGTTTCACGTACCCCAGGTCTTTCCCTACTCTCCATCTCGTGTTTCTCTCTCTACCTCGCAGACCTCAGATTTTGCCTCCCGTCGCCTCTTTCCGCAGACCTCACGCCTTGCCTTTCCTCACATGCGTGACTCTGCCTCACAGACTCCGAACTTCCTGTCTCTCATCTGTTTGTCTCTGTTGAAGGTACCTTATGTCTTCCCATCCCTCGCCTCCCTCTCTGTGGCTCTCTAAGTACACACCCTTGGCTTGCATCCTACCCAGCCTAACGCTTGGAGGTTACCGTACCTCCATATCACTCTTACCTCCCAGGACATCACACACGGACAGCAAGACTGGTACCCCAGCTTACCTGGCCAACACGATCACCTTTTCCGGTGGCTGTTGGCACACTCTGAACCAGGACATCATGAGACTGGAGACGAAGTAGTGTAAAAACAGAACAATAAGTAACAGGCCTTCTCCATCCATGCACCCAGGATCTGGAACAACATCCCTGTATCCATCAGGACTCCCCGAACTCTGCTCCAACTCAGGAAAGCAATAAATAATCCTGAAAGAACACTACTCATGCTGCAGTAAGAGTCCACAAATCAGCCGCCCCTTCTATCACATCGACTAAGTCTTTGCCTTTAACCTCGTACAATGCTCTTCTGCCTTTCAGATAGATTTGCACTAGATAAACACCACATACATACATGATGTAGCAGCAGGTCCTTTCCGTCACTGTCATGGAGTTGCCATGCCCCATCCTGCAAATATCAGAGTCCAGCTTCTTTCAAGTCATGACATGACATCAGGTATTGTCTCATCTTCCTCCCTCATTGCCTTATGTCTTCCTTGCCTTACTGCATTCCTCCCAAACTTTGGCCCCCGTTTCAGCCATCCAGGTCATATGTAAACTTCATGCTTCGTGTCCATACTTTCAGGGCGATGCAGTAAAATATCAAGTGTGCAGAATTTCCTTTTCATGAAAGATTCAAAATTATATAAACTTTGAAAAGCTTCACCTGTGGGTGAATGTTCTTATACAGAAAATGATTTTGTCAAAGAATTTTCTGCAAAAACGCCTTTTTGTGGAGATGTTGCCCTCTAAATATGCTTTGCTCTGTTTTTTTCACAAAAGCTACTCACATGCAATTTTTAATTCTTTTTTTAGACTTCACACGTGGTTTGTAAAGTCAGCAAAGTTTCCAAAAGCTCTTAAAATGGTTTGCGAAGAAAAGCTTTGCAACTGCACACACCCCTTGTCAGTCCACCTCTACAGAGCTGGAGACTGTCCAAGTGGTCATTTCATCTGACCAGCTACAAATGGTCTCAACAGCACCCACTTGTGATACATGGGTTTTTGGGTGCTGGGCCATGTATGTGCGACAGAAGAAACAAGAAATTCTACCGGTTACGTTAAAAAAAGCTGAAACCAACAAGCACCACTGGATAGTAACAACCAGTTCCAAAGTGCAACTGGGATCAACACGAATTGCTTCCAAACCAGCGCGATATATGTTCAAAACATGTGTGCCAGCAGCTTGGTCCTGTGGAAACCTCTGGAAATTGTGCCACGTTTAAGAGAGGCCATCGTGCACCACTGGGTGGGTGTTATTGGGGCCTCCCAGGGCGCTGATGGGCATGACTCACCAAACACTGGAGAGAACATTCAGTCTCCCCCAGGTTGGAAGGCATGGGGCGTGCCTGCCAGCTTGTTCTCTTTCTTTGGGTGTTCTATGGTAAGTAATGTGCCAACCTCGGGCTCGTGCATTCTTCTAGCGCTTTGAAACTTTTATAAACAAAAATCAATAACACCAGTCAGGTGTGGTTCTGGTTCGTGTACCGGGCTGCAGTGCCCAAACCCCTCTGGGTTTAGGGGCGTAGCTTTAAGGGGGGGGGGTGTTATACCACCCTAGTAAATGTATTTTCCGATGAATAGTTGGGTACAGGTGCTTTCAGTCGGGTATTGTGAGCTGTCAGTCTGATTTTACCAGGGATTTTTATACACACACAGACAAAAACGCACACACACTTCCCCCTCTCTCTGTTTTGAAAGTCCTTAGAATATAAATTATTTTACAAAATATTGCGTTCTCCCCTTAGTACTCCCACAGGTTTCTCGCTTTCCCCTGCCTCTTGAGCCCCTCATGCACCCTGATTGTCCTATAATGTATTTAAAAATGATATGCTAGCCTGTCAGAAAATCTGAAGCAACCCCCAACCCCACGCTTGCTAACCAAGCTACGCCTCTGCTTGTGTGACCAGACTCCTCATCTCATCATCTCAACAAAAGACCAGGCACCGAAGGTCGACCTCCAAAAACAAAGATTTGGGCGGAGACCTCTGACACGCAGGTTTCCGTTCTTTGTAACTTGCACCCCCTCGTCTCTTCGTGGAATCAGAGCTGGAGAAATGCTGACAGAAAGAACAGCCTGCCTCTTTGCCAATGCTTGTTGAAGGCCTGCGTTCGCCTCGCGCGTGATCCACGTCTCTCATGGAAACTGGCACCGAGCAGACCAGCGTGACACGCTGACCTGTGTCACCTGTGACATATTCCTCCGTCTTACATGCTTGCTTACTGGTAGTTTCACGGTAGTTTGAGCATGTTTCAAATACTAATCCATTTAGAGGAAAAAAAATCTCCGCCTAATTCAGAACTCGAAAGCGCTCTGCAGTGAGGCTCTGGGCTGACTCCCTGTGAGACACAACACAAAACGAACCGCGATTTACCCGGCGCTTAATTTGTAAATAAAAACGTGCAGGTAAACTCTCCTCTGAGACGCGGGGCTGCTGAATTTAAATGTGGGACACCGACTATTGTGGGGGGTTAATCCTAAACCACCTCGTAGCCTCTTTAATCCATTTACAGCCACTCCCTGCCCTTTCAACTCACTCTTCCAGCTTTCTCCCTTTGTGATGCTTTTTCGCTTTTCTCTTCCTCCGCTTTTCCCAGATGTGGGTTTTGCTCTTACTGTGGCATGTTGCAGACAGCTAGGTGCGGGTGCCCCGCACCGGAAACCACCGGCTCCAATTAAGCACTGGATTTACCACACCACGAGCGCAGCACCATTGGACTGCACCGCAAAGGAGCCCACGTAAACGATATTAATATACCCCCTGTTATCTGGAGTTGGGGGGTTGTGACACTGCCCCAGATTTTCGGCTCTCCTAAAAAGTTGTTCCATGTTTTTTTACTTAGTAGAACCACTGTCAACAGAAAATGACATCGGTGTATTTTCAAACACACAGACACTCAAGGCATCTTTGCGTTACATCCCCTGGTGTGGACAAGTAGTCACTATAATCGGACCACCGCCACCCCCCACTGGATTTTGTGGCATCAAAATGGACATTTTGTGGCCCTTCATTGCATTTTTTGCAGGAATTTTGCGTTGCTTTATTTTACCAATATGTATTGGTTTATCATAATTTCAAGCCCCCAAAACCTCACACCTCAAAACCAGTGCTTAATTTGTAAATAAAAAGGTGCTGGTGCCCAAAGCCCTCCTCAAACACGGGGCTGCTGCAATTAAATGTGTGAACACCTAAATAGGTAGCGTAATCCTGAAGCCATCTCAGGCCTCTTCAATCCATATAAAGCCACTCCCTGCCCCTTCAGGTCACTCTTGCAGCTTTCTACTTTCTCTCTTTGTGACATTTTTTTAGTTTTTCACTTCCTCTGTCTTTTCCATATGTGTCTATTGCTCGCAGCAAATGCTTGAGGCAGAAGAATAAGCCCCGCCCTAAAATATAAGTGCTGGTGCTCAGCACCGGAAACAGCAAGCACAAATTAAGCACTGCTCAAAACCTGCCATTAACCTGCCCTGTCATCACCGTTTTATGAGATTCTCTTCCTCTCCCAACACCCTCATGCCAACACCTTCCTTTGCCATCACTATAATGTCACCCCCATCCTAGGCCTTGAACCTCCCCACCCAATTCCTCTGCCATCGTCCTCTCTTCTCTGCAGCACCCTCATGCTCCTCTGTCCTCACCCTGGTCACTGTCCCGCTCTGTCCTCACCTCCCTATACCTTCTGCCTCACCCTCCTCCCTTGTTACACCTCAGGCTTCGCCGTCCCCTTCAATCACCTTAATGTTTGAATAAATTGTAATCACTTAAATCCTGAATCTGTTTTTGCACATTTTGTGACTGCTTCTCATATCCTACACCCCGGGGCGTAGCTTGGACAGTAACAGTTTCAGATTTTCCAACAATCAGGCTGGCACATAATGTACTGTATAATGTATAATACATTATACAACAAGCAGGGCACACAATAGGGGCTTAAGGGGCAGTGGAAAGGGAGATGAATGCAGATTGGTAGGGGTACTAAGTGAGAGAAAACACTATTTTGTAAAATACCCAACACTTTTGGAGGCTTTCAAAGCTGAGAGAAGGAGAGTGGGCGTGTGTGGGTTTGCTTTTGTCTTTGTATATGTATGTGTAAAAATTACTTGTCAAATCCGACAGACACTTCAGCCATTTCACCATACCTGGCTGAAAGCACCGGTACCCAACAATTTACCTGAAAATACATTTAAGGCGGTGGAGTTGTAAACATCCCCCCTTAAGGTATGGGTAAATGTATGGTTCAGGGGAAGGCAGTGGTAAAAGGAGATAAGAGTAATTTTATGGTTCAGAAGAGGTAGAGGAAGGGTAGTAATAAATTAAAAAGTTAGGTTTGAGGGTACCCCAAAAATAAACAAATATACATATATAAAAATATATGTACAACTTTTATTTGAAAAAAAATACACACACATATATTTATACATACATAGACTTACCTTGCCTGTAGTTAACCTGCGGGGTAAAGTCACTGCAGCTAAACGCACCTGCGTGGTAAAGGCATGCGTAGTAAAAACATACATCCGGGGCAGAGTATCTTACACTGAGAGTACTACAGTTCTTAGACTCATGACTCCATACTGACAGCGCTTTCTGTCACAGGCTTGGTCCTCATAACACTAAAAACAGACGCCACTAACCCCAGTAAAGTTCAATGACTGACCCTGTTGCTATACACACAGAAGTCTGAAGCGATTGCATTAACCACCAGAGCTCTCCCAGCAGAACAAAGTATTTCCTACAGATACTTTAACTTGTATTTTTGTCATTTAAGGGGTGTGCATTACGCATTAGAATATAGAGCGTGTTGCAAGTGAAAGCCCTAAAAATTAGTTATGGAATATATATTTTTTTCTCTAAGTGTGACCCTGCTCCCACACTCACTGACCCCTTCCCGTTGTACTAAGGAGCTGTTGCCATCCTTTTTTCATCTTGTTTCTGACCTGCTCCCAAGTGCGCGAAGGTTGTTGAACAATTTAAGTTTTCTCTGCAGCATATCTCAGTGAGTCACCAAAGGTGAGGCGCAGATAAGATGAAACAGGTTGGAGTCCTCCGTACAAAATGTTGGGGGGGGGGGGGGGGGGGGGGCGGGGGGGAAGGGACTCACGACTGGCTGTCGGGCCTCCGCACATGCTTGCAGGAGGAACCAAGCAGTGTTTCGAGGAGTGGACATCGCTCGAGGCACTCGGCTTCTGCAAGGAGCTAAAACGAAGGTTCCCTTGGTCTGGCTCCAGACAAGCATGGCGCGGGCACCTCACAGCAACCATTGAGCAGACAACCACCACTGAGGAATAAAAAAGCATAACAGATCAAACAAAAAAAAGGGAAAGCTGGTCAGATTTCTTATTTAGCGGCCAGTGTGACAAAAATCGCAGGCATCGCGCTCTGTAGATGATTTAGCGGGAAAACAGAGATTTGCGAAATTGCTGAAATTTCTGCATAGTGGCTGGTGGTGTTTTGGGAGGTGCACAGGGGCGAGATTCTGGTGCTGGCGAGCAGCCGCTCCAATTTTCGCTGGAGCGAACCGGATGTAGGCTGTCGAATTAAAAATTATAAATGCAAAGAGCGCACACCTAACATGATCAGATGCTATATTGAAAAAAAAAAGCATAACATACTGGACTGAACGTAATACCGGTGGGCACCGTGCATGAGATGTTACAAGCTACATTAAATGTGGTATAGTAACAGAAAGAGATTGTAATGGATTGATGAATTATAAAATCGTGGGGATGCTATTTCTAAAAAGAGAGTATACATGTCTGTTATCAAAATTAGGACTTCAGGAGGGGAGTGTTGTTGGGTTTCCCATTGGCTCAAACTATTATAGTGGCTACTTCAAACTGGAATCCTTTTGCAACTGACAGTATATTTTTGGGGGTCGCTTGATGAAAGAATCTTGCGATAGCCTAACTTGACGTCTAGAATGAGTTGAGAGATCTTTGTAACATGGTCTAAAAAGTTTGAAACCTTCACCCTGAAGATCAGCGGGCACCACAAACAGACGTTTATAGAGGTGGAGTAATCAGATATTATGAAAAAAATAAACCCTTCTGGGCATGGTCTATCTTGTGTAGGAATTAGCCGCCCACTGTCTGTTGTAATCCTTGGATGTGGAAGGGCAAAGAGCGTGTGGGCAGTTGGTTATTTCACTGCATGCCCCTAACCCAGACAACATCCTTCTGGGAGGTGTGGGTGGTGAGTGACAGGTTCCATTTACCCCCAGGATAAAAATAAACTCAACCAAGGCACAGATATTGTCTTCTTCTGGCCTGTTTATTAGTAGAGTTGTCATCGCCTTCTGTAAGATGCGGCAGACAGGAAAAGCGATATAGGATGACAGGGGGCCGCCTACAACATGGCCATTCCAAAACCACGTGGTGGCAGACATCGCCTATTGGGTAGCGGAGGTGTGGGCGTGTGTTTTTTTCACTGCATGCTTCACATACGTTGGCTCCATTCGTGATGGGTGTGTGGGCGGTGAATGGCAGATCACGCTTGCCCCAAGCTAAACAGCAATGCAAAACAAGACCCCGATATTGTCCCCCGTTGACCTAATCATTAGTAGAGTTGTCTCCGCTTGTCGTAGGACGTGGTAGACAAGAAATGCTCGTAAGGGTGACAGAGGGCCGCCCACGATGCAGCCAGTCAAAAACCACATGGTGAGAGGTGGTCCTCCATTGGCTGGTGGGGACTCACATTCAGTGGCGTACCAACCCACAGAAGTCAGAAGCGGGGAACGCAGAGAGGAATATCTTGTCTGGTAATATGAAGGCCAACATCTGATAATTTAGGGTGAACAAGGCACAAATATGCACTGCTCACCGTGAAAATAGGTAGATTTCTCAGCTGGCTTGTGCCTTTTTGCGGTCTTTAGTGCTGGTGATGCTTGCAGAAACAGCACTTGAATAGAAAATCACCTGGTTCGCCTACATACTGGTCTAAAAAACATGATGTGTTTACAGTAGGGCCCCCAACTAAAGATGACAACAGTAACAAAATGGAGCCCACTATTGGTGTTGGAGGTGTGGCAAGTTGTATGCCCCATGCAGGCTTAATGGAGGCTGCAGTGTGCAGATCTTTGTCCTTGGACGGGCCTGACTAAATTATATTTGTACCTTTATCTAATCTTGGAAAAATAAGATTGCCTTGATCATAAACAGGCTTGCTGTATTTTTTACCACAATCGTGCAGTAAAGAGACATTTTACACCGAATGATTGGTGACTGCTGACCAGCATTATTCGTGCATCAACTTACAAGAAGCCAAATTGATTTTTTTTAAAAACATTTTGTTCTTCTTAGGTGGACTGATTAGAACCAGGGACTATAACGAGAGGGGCAAAAGTTATTCATAGGGGTTGAAAAAGGGTTGACAGTCTGTGACATCACAAACATTCAGCCAAATGACATATGACGTTTGGTGCAGCAAACTTTTGGCAAATGTGGCAAGTATTATGATCACTATTGGTAGCACTCAGATATAACTTTTGTCCAGCCATGTTCATGTCACCCATGAAACCTCAGGGGCTTTCTTCTGCACCCACCAACCCTTCCCTTGAAATGGCCTTGTTCATGGTCGGAGCTACCTTGACGCTTAAGCGCTGTCGACTGCGACACAGAAACTCCAGATATCACAGATACCACTTTGGCATGACATTCGCACCCTCACGTAATACGGCTTTGAAAAGAGGACTTCGAGCATTTGATCTTAAGGTGACTTCCAGGTCTTCTTTCAGAATATTACAATTGCTGTTCGGCTCCAGCTTCACAAAGCAATATTCCTGGTAGACTGGAGGTGACATTTACAAGAAAGCTCAAAGGGCCTGATTTGCAAAGTTATTTTTTCTCAGCAATTACTTCTTACTCCTGGAAACTAAAGAGCACACATCTGAGTCAGGAGTGTAAGTCAGATAATAAGGTTGGTGACTAAGGCAAAAAAATACAGGGTTCAGTACTGAACTCCAATTTAGGAAACAGTTGAAGACCCCCAACATCACAATGCATTAACCATGCACAAACCAGCTGCCTCTCCTATCACCCGTTAACTCTATGCTTGTCTTTGACCTTGTAGAGAGCTCTGCAGGCCTTTGGCTGGACTCAGAATCCACATATAAACATACATCAGCCATACATCAGCCCTCCGTACTTCAAAGGTCTGAATCCAAGTAAGGCTTCTGAAGCTACTTCTAGTTAAAATGTTACTGGGTCATACAAATGATTGAATGTGCTACACAATCACTAGTAACACAACATATTCCAACAGGGCACAGTTTGCTAATGTGGATTTACCTGCTGCATACATACTCGCCTCCCATGCTGTACAGTTGTATCATACCTGGAGAGTACTGGATGCCGCTAAGTTCAAGCTCCCTGATGCTACATCCTTAGTGGTGCCGCCTGCCATATAAAATGCAGCTTTCCTCAGGAAACAAATCCTTTATGAACTGGAAGAAACAAAGCACAGGGATCTGTCAGAGGGATTCAATCTAATAAAGCGCGCCAGCACAACCCAGAGGTGCCTTGTTCAGCTGGACATGCTGATGGAATTCTGGTGCAGGACTGCATCAGAGGTCAGAGCTCTGCAGTAACATTAGACAAGAAAAGTGCCATGAAGTCAAGAAACATTACCCGCCAAAAGTGTCATAAGCAAAAACAAGAAATAGCAAAAAAAAAGTGTTAACTCAAGTGGAGAATTCACAGGCGAGATTTCCTCCACTGCAGGGACAATGTGGTGATAGAATTCCATTAGTGGATTTTTTCCAAGTGTAGTGGTGGAACTCTGCTGAGGGATGTTACGCTGTATATAGTACTAGCTCCAAAAATTAGAGAACCTTATGTTACGGCCTAAGTATAAACCAGGCCCTTCACAAGGAGAAACAATGATAAAGCTGGAGACAGCGGCTGCTCTGTGGGTAATGAACAGGTTGAGAAGCGGTAAACTGGATGAGGCCGGCAAGCTGTATTTGATGACACTCTAGGTTGCCCCCTGCTCACCGTCAGTAGCCTGTCCGTGCTACAGGTATGGTCTGTCAGTCCATAACTTCCAAGTCCTCATGTAAAGCAAAATGTGTAGCACATATAGGGGGTCATTACGACCTCGGTGGTCTTTTCAAAAGACCGCTGAGGCCGCGGGAGACAGAATACTGCCATTGCCGGCGGTATTTCTGTCTCCCTATTATGACATTTCCGCTGGGCCAGCGGACGGAAACAGTGTTACCGTCCGCTGGCCCAGCGGAAATGTCACATCAACATTGCAGCCGGCTCGTAATAGAGCCGGCGGCAATGCTGATGTGCAGCGGGTGCAGTAGCACCCGTCGCGCATTTCACTGCCCGAAATTTGGGCAGTGAAATGCGCGACGGGGCTATGCCTGGGGGCCCCTGCACTGCCCATGCCAAGTGCATGGGCAGTGCAGGGGCCCCCAGGGGCACCCCAAGCCCCCTTACCGCCGGCCTTTCCATGGCGGTGTGTACCTCCATGGACAGGCCGGCGGTCGGGGACTCATAATCCCCAGGGCAGCAGTGCTGGCACCGCTGCCCTGGGGATTATGACCGCCAGGCGGAATCCTGGCGGGAAAGTGGAGGGGCCGGCGGTATGACCGTGGCAATTTCGCCACGGTCATAATTGCTGGTGGGACACCGCCAGCCTTTTGGCGGTGTTACCGCCAACATACCGCCGGCCGCCAGGGTCGTAATGACTCCCATAGTCTGTCCTCCATTGGATATCCCAGTTGACCAGTTCCAAATGACTTCTACTTGATCTCTTTGCAGCAGATGGGTTTACAGATTTCTAATGAAATATTTTGGAGAAAATTCTAGATTATTTCAGTTGCATTGTTGAGCTGGTTATTTCCACCTGGTGGAATCTCCTATTTTTGTGTGTTTTTAGTAACCAGAAGATTATTTATTTTCCCCCCATGCACCATACATAGTGCAATTTTAAAAACAATTCCACACCCTTCAGCTTTGATTCAGTGGAAGCTATATGCAACTGGTCATCTGGAATTCTCACAAGGGTTTTACTATGTTTATTCATTTGAAGGGTTCTTCGCCATGACCCCCTGCCCTCTCCTCACCCCAGTACGTAGGTATTTTATAACATTATAATGTGCTTTGAGGATAAACGCCAGGGTATTGGGCAGTGTTACAAGTCTGAGTTAATCTTGGCAATATAGTTTCAAACACTAACCTTGGGTTCCGGGGTAGCATGCTGCTTGGCGTAAAGCGTGTCAGCTCCTGGTGAGGGGTACTAAGCGCTATATAAATGCAATTACAATTACAGTTGTTTTTCAGTTACAAGTGGCCAATATTCACTGAATATATGACATTACACATATGACACACATTATTTCAAACTGTAAAAGGCCGAGGTTTCTAACATTATCCCCGATCGGTATTGCCCCAGCACAAAGTCTTCAAGGGGTGAGAGGTCAGCCTCGTGGACCTCAATTAGAGGCTGACAGAGGTCGCAGCTGCTCCCTGTGGCTTGCTATTTGATACCCCTGGTGGTGCCCTGCTGCCCCTGATCTCCAGGGACGTTGGGGCAGCAGGACATACAGAATCGAAGCTGGGCTCTCAGGGCCCTCTGTTTTCCCTAATTTTACCGCCTTCCCCTTTCACAGGCCTCTCATTAGCTTTTGCGAGATTGAGGATGGAACGAAGTGCTAGGCCTGGCCATCAATGGCGGCAAAAGTGTGCGTGACGTCACATCCGCTGCCTTGGCGGGTTGTGGAAATGACGTCCAAGAGCTGCCTTTGAAGGGGGCTCTTAAGAACTGTGCAGTAAAGTACGCTTAGCTCCCAGCCCGGCGTACAAGTGGATGCTTCACTCTCCAGATGTTTTCCTATTCTGGAAGAGGGTGTAACCCCGACATGAACTAAATACTTCAAGACTCGGGAGGGCAGCCCCGCCAAATCCCTTAAAACCAGTCGGGCTGCTGCCACGCCAGAAAACAAACAGAAACCCACAGCAATTGCTCCAGGAAAAAAAAAGTAAACGTAATTTCAGAAATCACATTTACTGCAATTTAGAGCTTCGTTTGTGTACATTCGCCAGATTGGAACCTTCTGGAAAGTCTGCCCCCTCCTCCCCCACGAGGGTCGTGAAGCTGGGGCGAGTTTGGTCTCGGCCTCCTTTTTGAGTTTCTACGCCTCGGCTGGAGCTCTGGTCGTAGCCTGTCTGCCTTGACGTGCCCCCTTCATTTTCCTTTGCACCCCCCCCCCCCCCAAAAAAACATTTTCTTCTTTGAGATGGGGAGTGCCATTTGCATGTGTGAGCCGGACCCCTCTGGAACGGATCGGACAAAGGGGGCAGGACAAAAGGGGGAGCGAGCCACGTCTGACCCAGCTCCCCGGGTTTGTTCCACTTGAGTCCCCCGTTTGTGATGGTAATGCCCCGAGCGCCCCCTTCCCTCTCTGCCCCCACCCTTTCAAGGGGCTGACTCGGGGAAACCCTGTATGTACTGTACCAGCCTATGGGCCCTGGCAAGGGAAAGAGATCTTAGCCCCCACCACGAGCTCACCCCCCCATGCACCCCCTGACTCTCGCCTTCCTTACCAGGTAACCACAGGGTGGCACAAGGTGGCTGCAAGGCCCCCGCCCCCAAACAGCTGGCATCGACGTCCCTATTGAAAGCGCCTCGATGCGCATCCTGAACCCATTCTGTAGGCACACAATGGCGGCCATGACGGAATCCACACCCCCTGGAGTGTTACTCCCCGAAGACCACCGCAACCTCTGGTGAAGGCCTCCATCTGTTCCAGAGGGCCACACCACAGACCTCCCTTTGGCTGTTTTGTGTGCGTGGCCTGGTTGTGTCCTGTGTGCGCGTGGCGTGTTCGTGGACGCCTGTGCGCGGTGTGTGCAAGCATGCTTGAAGTGTATGGGTATGCGTGTGAACGCACGTGTGTGTATCGTGCAAGTTTGTGCATGCAGTGCCGAGACCGGGTCATACATGTCATCATTTGCATGCACCCAGGCGGGCGATTTTCAGGTAAAAAGAGGGGAGTGCAGTTAGCCGGGTAGCAGTTATGCATTTGAGATAGGAAGAGATACAGATCAATTCGACCTTTCAACATTTTTGGGGGCAACATTTGTGAAACTCCGCTTTAGTGGTAAAAGTTGTGAAGTTGAGTTTGTAATTTAGCAGTACTTTGGGATTGTAGTTCTTTTGTCACTGGATGGACGCCTCTCTGGGTGGAGCGCCTAAAAGTATTTCAATATAGTGCAAATTTGCAGTACCTGCCGGCTGCCGCTTGATTGCTAAATACTTTTCAGTGTTAGAAATACGTCTTACACTATTCTTGCTTGATGTACAAACGCTTATCCGCTTTCCGCACGTAAAACCCCCTGTGTGTTTTTGTCTCGGTGCATGCGTGAGTGTGGCATGATGCTCTGTGCTTTTCAGGTTGTGTGCAAGTGCAGGGCTTTGATGCATTGTGCGCAATCTCCGTGTGGCATGCCTCTTGTATATCTGTGTACAGTGTGCTAGTAGGCGTGTGTGTTCGAGGGTGTTTGGTGTGTGCACACACATGCATGTAAGTGTGTGCCATGTGTGCACGTGGCGTTTGAGTGTACGTTGAAAGTGTGTGCACGCGGGTGCCTGGGTCCGTGGTGCTGATGCTGTTTGCAAGAGATGAAGTGCACATCACACAAAGAAACAAACACTTTATGGGGCTGCAGTTGCTGTGTCACGTGCCATGATGTAAAGAGCTGTATGTGCCGTAAGCCCCCGGCCCTTCAGCTTCTCCGTTGATATAACTCCACCCCCTCCCTCCTGTGCATATGTTCCTGGCTCACAGGCTGTCTTGTCATCACCAGCTGCCCCCTGGGTCCCTTCTCTGACCCTGGCATCCAGGACCCACAGACACAACAATTGCCCCCACTCCGCCTCTCACTCAGTCCCCACCTCCCCAACCTCATGGGACCGAGTTTTAATTTTCGTTAAAATAAAGAAACTAAGGGCCATATTTATACTTTTTGACGCAAAACTGCGCTAACGCAGTTTTGCGCCAAAAAAATTAGCGCCGGCTAACGCCATTCTGAAGCGCCATGCGGGCGCCGTATTTATTGAATGGCGTTAGCCGACCGGCGCTGCCTGGTGTGCGTGAAAAAAAAACACGTACACCAGGCAGCGCCGGCGTAGGGAAAAATGGTGTTTGGGCGTCCAAAAATGGGGCAAGTCAGGCGGAGGCAAAAAAATCGTCTTAACCCGATTTGCGCCATTTTTTTTGGGCGCCCAGACGCCATTAACATGACTCCTGTCTTAGCAAAGACAGGAGTCATGCCCCCTTGCCCAATGGCCATGCCCAGGGGACTTCTGTCCCCTGGGCATGGTCATTGGGCATAGTGGCATGTAGGGGGGCACAAATCAGGCCCCCCTATGCCACAAAAAAAATTAAAAAAAATACTTACCACAACTTACCTTTTCTTCCCTGGGATGGGTCCCTCCATCCTTGGGTGTCCTCCTGGGGTGGGCAAGGGTGGCAGGGGGTGTCCCTGGGGGCTTGGGAGGGCACCTCTGGGCTCATTCTGAGCCCACAGGTCCCTTAACGCCTGCCCTGACCCAGGCGCTAAAATCCGGCGCAAATGCGGGTTTTTTAGTCCCGCCCACTCCCGGGCGTCATTTTTGCCCGGGAGTATAAATACGACGCATATGCATCGCAGTCATTTTTTAAGACGGGAACACCTACCTTGCATATCATTAACGCAAGGAAGGTGTTCACGCAAAAAAATGACGCTAACTCCATGAACTTTGGCGCTAGACGCGTCTAACGCCAAAGTATAAATATGGAGTTAGTTTTGCATCGAATTTGCGTCGAAAAAAACGACGCAAATTCGGCGCAAACGGAGCATAAATATGCCCCTAACTACTTATTAGTGTCTTGGGTTTTTGATATTTGGGATAAAATGCCCCTGTGGTACACCATAAGGATTTTGCAAGTCACCAAGGAATTCCATGAACCTATAGAGGAAATCTTCAGCCTTCCTCCTCTATAGTAAAAAGCATTAGCAAAGCCAATATGTCTCGCGACTTAGAACTATTGAATTCGACAATATTTTTTAACCATGTTGTACAGCACTGCAGCTACTGTGCAGCATGTCTATTAAAAACATGACACAGCCCCTGCAACATTTTGTAGGCGCATGCACGCATTCAACACATATATAGTTCAACATGCATATGTGCAGCTACAAAATAATGTGGGCGTTTATTTTTTCCTTTTTAGTTACTAATCTGAGATAGATCTGTAAATTAGAAAAAAAGAACATGATAGCGCCATCTTATAACGCTAACCGCGTGGGGTGGTGGAGAAGCACACTGAAGTTAGAGAACACAAGATGAGTGTGTCTAGTGGGAGAGAACCACATGGATGAGCGAGAGTAATGTGGAGTGGTGGGAAAAAACACACATGAGAGAGAGCTGGAAAACACATGCACTTTGACGAAGTGCTTAAAGGAAAAAAAAAAACCTAAAAACAAGCAGTGAAAGTACAAAAGCCAGACAATCAAAGAGACAGGTAAGAGACTCTGGGGGTTATTCTAACTTTGGAGGAGTGTTAATCCGTCCCAAAAGTGACGGTAAAGTGACGGATATACCACCAGCCGTATTACGAGTTCCATAGGATATAATGGACTCGTAATACGGCTGGTGGTAAATCCGTCACTTTTCCGTCACTTTTGGGACGGATTAACACCTCCTCCAAAGTTAGAATAACCCCCTATGTACCTCGGGAGGGATAAACACAAGACCGATAATCTAGGACACAAATAAGAAATAGGCAAATGACAGTAAAGCCAACCAATGGGAAACAACAGGCAAGATGCAAGCCCCTGTGTGTCCTTGGTAAGCCAATTGCATAAAGTCAGTTTGCGCTGTCTGGCAGGGGCGCAACTAGCCTCAACCTTTGAGGGGGGTTGCTAAGAATGCCAATGGATGTGGCCATTTTAAGAGTTTGAGATAAAATTACGTGTAAGGGCTCCTTTCACTGAGGAACATGAAGGGTGGTTTTTTTTGGGACAATGTGCCACATTTTGTGTTTTAAAGAACGCTGGGCCTCAAGCAAATCAGGACTTAACCACCTTGACACAATTTTAGGATTTTTTCTTAAGAAATCGTAGCAAGATCACAAATGTTGTATTTTAATGTAGTATAAATACCTTTTGCTTTTAAATCTAATAAAGGAGTGTAAATTCGCATAGAAGTGTGGCCTAAATTTTGTAGAGGAATTTTCATGATGCAGACAGCTTGGGCCAGATGTAGCAAGCAGGTTTGCCCATTCTGTGTCTATGGGAAAATGTGTTCTTACATATGGCCCTTTATCACTACCTACTAATCTATATCTCTCGTGTCTTTCTTCCTTCACTGTCTCACCTGTGCTCTTCTCCTAATTATGCTTCTATATTCTTTTGCAACATCCCTCAAGAGAGAAGTTGGATCCGCTTTTCATTACAGAAAAATAACTTTGAAGTATAGAGGATGGAGACAAACAAGAGCCAGGAAACTCTTCAAGATCATGTAAGATGCTATAAACCCAGAGTCAGCCCTTGATATCTCAAGAAACATAGATATTAGTGAGAAATTTTTCCTTTGCTGCAAAGCTAAAGTAATAAAAAGAAGATCTAGTCTTCTTTTGCCATCTCAAATTTGGACACCTTCTGAAGAGGCCCAAAGTTTAAAATTTGTCAAGAAATGCTCAACCTTGAAGACGATAATTCTTGCAAACCTGATGAGCCCAATCTCTAAAATTGATTTGTCCTCTCAATTCTTATATCCTATCCCTGGAAAAAAAGTGAAATACCTAATTACACAATTTTCCCTATCCAACCAACACAGTTAGCACCCCGTATCAAGAACTAATCACAGACTTCCTAAAATTTAGTCAAATCAATCCTCTGCTTGAGAAACCTGATACAAATTCAGAGGACCTCAACAGTTTCACCCAATATCAAACTTCCCCTCCCTTACTAGTGCAAAGCACTTGAAAGTGTGTCTCTAAATAGCTAAAAGTTCAGATTGATTAAAACCAGCTCCTCAATAATCTTCAGTCAGGATTTACACCACTGTCAATAGCGAGATAACAATATTATACATAGTCTACTTTGTGCATATGTGTCAATGAAGAGTCTTGCTTGCTTGTACTTCTTGACCTGTTTGCAGCATTCAGTATGGTCAGCCATGCCTCCTGCCTGAAAATCATTGAAGGATGGGTAAGATGGGTTGAGTCCTAACTAGCAATCACTGATAAGTGAAGCTGTCTGACTTTATATCCAGCCATTTCAACAAGAAGTTCCTCAGGGGTCCATTACCCCTCTAGCCAAGCTCTCCCACCCTAACATTATGCTCCTTTGTTCTTTCCTGAGAGAATAAATCGTTTCATTTACACTCTGATGACAATCCGCACAGGCCAAACCAAGACAAGTGAAAACCCTAGAACACTTTAGTCAAGGATGACTCAACATCTTCAGTTAATCCCCAGAAAACTATTGCAAAAGAGACTATACTAAATCAGGCTGCATTAGAAAACCAAGCCATTTATACTAACAATGACTTTAAACCTAGTTCTTTTTAGACTTGACTACAGACATTTTCTCCTGACCAGCATTCTCAGAATCCACCTGGCCCCTTAAAAAGCCATCCTCATTGCACTGCTAAACTTATCTCCTTCACCAATCGTCCCACAGCATGCTAAATTTCCCCCAGTTAACTATTAATATTTAATCATTTACTAACCCCCTAACATTTAAATGATCAAGTGATAGCTCCCCAAACCTCTCGCACTCCAGCTATGAAGACCCTTTGCATTCAGAAGACAAATCTACTAAATAAAAAAGTATTACAAAATCCCTACTCCTAAATCACAGACCTATACTCTAAAAAAAAAAAGCGAAAGTCATTTGTCCCTCTAATGCATTTGTCCTCTCCTTCCTTGAGGAAAAAGTACATTACACTTTGTAGGGTCCAGATCACTCAGAAGAACAGAATTGCATTACAATTCTTAATTTAAACCAGAACTTTGTGAAAAGCGTCTTTCCCACAGCAAATAGGGCTGACATATCTTATGTCAATTTACATACAGAGTTCGAATTTCTTTTTAAATGAAACTCCCAATGGTGACAAGATGCAAGCCAGCCTCCAGAGAGATGAGTGAATCAAAAACCTTTTGCAATTGGGAATATTACAGTCGATATTTAGGTGGATTTTAATACTCTAAATAAAATGAGTCTCTTCCAGTTTTCCATTGTCATTGGCTCCCCAAAAATATATGGATTCATATGCATATGTTCCATGTGTTATGTGCTGTTTAGTATCTCTGTCCCAAGGTGAAAAGTAGGTATTGCAGGTAGGAAAGGGTCTTGAGATTTTTCTTGACACAGGAAGGGCTGGGAGTACCTTTGGGGACGTATCTGTGCCTCAGCTTTCTTCAATGGAAGCAGTGCTCTTAAGGAAGTTTATGCTACAAGGAATTCTTTCAACACATTGTAGTTGACAAAAGAACATTCTGCACAGTCACTGCTTTCCTTACATATAACTGCTACACATAAAATGTATGGGACAGATTTATCAAGAGTTTGCTCTGCGGTGGCACAGCATGACACAAAGTCTAGATGTGGTATTTCCTTTCCACAGCAAAATGTTTGATCTGAAAAGTACCTTTTGTAGTGCAAATAGTGCTTTGCACTCCCTTGTGTCAAGAGAGCGTTTTATGGATGGTACTTGGGTGTTCCAGCACAATCACCCATGGTTTTTGATGCAAGACCTAGCTACTACAATTGTTAGCGCTTCACGCAAAAAATAACCTTTCTTTGAGACCTTTAGGTAGGCGTGAAGAATGAGAACTGTTTTTATCTCTCCTAACATTTCACACTTTGAATGTGTGCTGGATTGTATAGCACACACCCCATGTAGTAAATGTTTTAAAGTCTGTACAGGTGTAGTATTTTGTACTGACATGGTCTATTAGCAATAAACAACACTATGCTAGACAGCAGGCACAGACCTTTGCGCTAAGGTGCAAAGTTTTGTGCGTGGCATTAGGGGAACTTAAAGACCATCAGCCCAGGGTCACACAGCATCAGTTGGCCATATTTAGTGAATATGGCTTTGCTCTGCTTCCCCCCCCCTGCACAGCAGAGACCAGCATTTTTGCTTCTGCACAGTGTTGCGCTGTATTTTTGTGAATCTGCTCCGATAGGTACAAGATGAGCCTTTTTCAAAAGGTCTCTGGCAGGTTAATTTTGAGCCCATGTTCACAATTAGTCAATGCCAATCCTCTGGGAGTACATGAGGGCCACATTTCTTATTTCCCATCTAGAGTAGTTGGGGCACCAGTTGGGTAAATTATTTCATCTAACATCAGCGGTATGTAAAAAGTAGGGGTATGTGAAACTTGCAGAATTTGCTTTTGTATAATTTCATTAAATTTCCAAAACTAAAGCGAAATTACACAAAATGCAAAATATGTATTTGGTGCTATATTTTAAGGCAACATGCCATGCTTGTATACTGGTCGTTCACACTGTCCAGGCGCTTTTTCTAAATTTTCATAGGAAACAGTCTGCAATCACACAATATGGCATAATTTTGGGAATTTCACGCAACAAGTATAACGCAAAATTGTGCAACATTACACTGGCAGAACAAAAATCTCACCCGTGGCCTTGTTTAAAACTTTGCAACATTATGAAGGAAAACAAGGGCGTAATCTTGGGAGAAGTGTGTCGCAGAGAGTTCTTGCACTATGCAACAGGAATTATTTATCATATTGAACATAGGCAGATTGGTAGTCCTTTCAAGAGATTCGTAAATCGAATTTCAAAGATATGTAAAGAAATGCAGCACCAGGAAGGCAACTCAGCTCAAATAGTGGTGCCAAAAGGGATGGATGTTAATGTGACAATAGCAGCCTATCCTAGGACACCAAGCAGTCAGCAGCAGAGTTTGCAGGCCGAGGTCTCGCTCGAGAAGGCATCAATGCTTTGAGGGAGGCTGAACAACTGGACACCAGCCACAGTCCGGCTACTCGAGCTGACGGGGATGGCCGAAGCTCTTTCAGCCCAATGGGTGTTGCACGCTTGCTGTCTGGTAGGCTCAACCTTAAAAACAGTGTGGCTCAGATTGTACAAAACATGCAAAGATTCTATCTTTCCTGCAGCAACATATAGCAGAAAAAAA
This sequence comes from Pleurodeles waltl, assembly GCF_031143425.1. Lineage (NCBI taxonomy): Eukaryota > Metazoa > Chordata > Amphibia > Caudata > Salamandridae > Pleurodeles > Pleurodeles waltl. Next base: position 682,573,970 of record NC_090451.1, on the reverse strand, counting down.
CACATTGGCATAAATATGTCTTTTCTCCTGATCACTTTTTCTTTTGGGAAGATATCAGAAGAATGAAAAGCCAGTTCTCCTTCTCCTTGTTTGAACTGCAGTGGTAACCATGCTTCGTGACCAGCTGCCCACCCTGGCAACACACATTATGACATCGGAACTTAACTCTAATAACTTATTACAGTTGAACAGCTACCTCATTTCTTTGTTACAATTGACTAGAGATGTCATACATCATCTGTAACAGGGACATTTTGCACAGGTTTGTAATAAAATATTACAGGCTACCAAGTATCATGCAATTATAACGACTCTTTCATATAGTGTTATCTTGCACAATTCTCCAATCACTTTAAGTGAAAGGTACTGTTATTACTTAGTGCGATGATGTACACTTGTGTGCTGCAAATAGGATGAGGTGCTGACGGTGCTCTGCCTAGATTTAAACCTTAAACCTGGCTTTGACTTTCCCATCTCAGCAGCAGGCGCAATGACCTGCTAAACCATCTTACAAGGCCACGTGGGAAGAGTAGTGTACATTTTGCTGAGATAGATCAGGAGGCATGCATTCTCCAGAAATCTGTTTATAATATGTAATTTCCAGGCTTGACTCCCTGCTGGAGGCAACTCAACACTTTGGGCCAATTACGACCTAGGCAGATGGGATACTCCATCACAAACATGACAGATATCCTGTCTGCCATATTACAAGTTCCATTATATCCCATTGAACGTGTAAAAAGGAGGGCAGGATATCCGTTAAGTTTGTGACGGTGTATCCCATCCGCCAAAGCCGTAATCAGGCACCTAGGCCCTCATTACAACCCTGGCTGTCAGTGTTAAAGCGGCGGTAACACCGCCAACAGGCCGGCGGGGAAAAAAAATGGAATCATGACCACAGCGGAAACCGCCAACACATACATCCACTTTAACACTCCAACCGCCATGGCGGTAGCAACAAACACCGCAGCGGTAACACCCAACAGCCAGGCGGAAGACAAGGTTCGCCCACTGTATTACAAGAAGCCTATCTGCCACTATCTAAGGAAGAGTCAGGACGCCATGGAGCCCGAGCTGCAGGTCTTCCCCATGCTGGTGTATCAGTTCATATACCAGGAGCACCAACGCCGGCGACGATGACCACGATGAGTACTGCACCTAGCACACAAGGGGAGAGGGGAGGAAAAAGAGAGTGACACACACAAGCAACACCCCCACCTTCACCCCCAACACCATACACACAAACACATGCAACAACATTACATATACACCCTGTTAGAAATGGGGTCTCTAGTTGGCAGTCGGTTTGCACCCTGTCCAAGTAGGGACCCTTACTCTAGTCAGGATAAGGGAGATACCCGCTCAGATAACCCCTGCTCACCCCCTCGGTAGCTTGGTGTAGGAAGTTGGCTATGTATGTACTATTTCAAAGTAAGAAATAGCATGCACAGAGTCCAAGGGTTCCCCTTAGAGGTAAGATAGTGGCAAAAAGAGATAATTCTAATGCTCTATTTTGTGGTAGTGTGGTCGAGCAGTAGGCTTATCAGAGGGTAGTGTTAAGCATTTGTTGTACACACACAGGCAATAAATGAGGAACACACACTCAAAGACAATTCCAGGCCAATAGGTTTTTTATATAGAAAAATATATTTTCTTAGTTTATTTTGAGAACCACAGGTTCAAGATTTGCAAACAATACTTTAAATGAAAGGTATTTCACTCAGGTATCTTAGGAACTTTAAATCAACACAATAGCATGTACAGTTTTGGCAAAAATGGCAATAAGCTATTTTAAAATTGGACACTGCAAAATTCAACAGTTCCTGGGGGAGGTAAGTATTTGTTAGTTTTTCAGGTAAGTAAAGCACTTACAGGGTTCAAAGTTGGGTCCAAGGTAGCCCACCATTGGGGGTTCAGGGCAACCCCACAGTTACCACACCAGCAGCTCAGGGCCGGTCAGGTGCAGAGGTCAAAGTGGTGCCCAAAACGCATAGGCTTCAATGGAGAAGGGGGTGCCCCGGTTCCAGTTTGCCAGCAGGTAAGTACCCGCGACTTCGGAGGGCAGACCAGGGGGGTTTTGTAGGGCACCGGGGGGGGACACAAGTCAGCACAAAAAGTACACCCTCAGCAGCACAGGGGCGGCCTGGTGCAGAGTACAAACAGGTGTCAGGTTTGCAATAGGTTTCAATGGGAGACCCAGGGGTCTCTTCAGCGATGCAGGCAGGCAAGGGGGAGGGCTCCTCTGGGTAGCCACCACCTGGGCAAGGGAGAGGGCCACCTGGGGGTCACTCCTGCACTGGAGGTCGGATCCTTCAGGTCCTGGGGGCTGCGGGTGCAGTGTGTTTCCCAGGCATCGGGTTCTTTGAAGCAGGCAGTGGCGGTCAGGGGGAGCCTCTGGATTCCTTCTGCAGGCGTCGCTGGGAGGGCTCAGGGGGGTCAACTCTGGCTACTCACAGGATCGCAGTCGCCGGGGAGTCCTCCCTGTAGTGTTGGTTCTCCGCAGGTCGAGCCGGGGGCGTCGGGTGCAGAGTGGAAAGTCTCACGCTTCCGGCGGGAAACGTGTGGTCTTTAAAAGTTGCTTCTTTGTTGCAAAGTTGCAGTCTTTGTGGAACAGGGCCGCTGTCCTCGGGAGTTCTTGGTCCTTTTAGATGCAGGGTAGTCCTCTGAGGCTTCAGAGGTCGCTGGACCCTGGAGGACGAGTCGCTGTTGCAGTTTTTCTCGAAGTGGGGAGACAGGCCGGTAGGGCTGGGGTCAAAGCAGTTGGTGTCTCTGTCTTCTCTGCAGGGCTTCGGGTCAGCAGTCCTTCTTCGGCGTCAGGTTGCAGGAATCTATCTTGCTTGGTTCTGGGGGGCCCTAAATACTCAATTTAGGGGTGTGTTTAGGTCTGGGAGGTTAGTAGCAAATGGCTACTAGCCCTGAGGGTGGCTACACCCTCTTTGTGCCTCCTCCCGGTGGGGAGGGGGTCACATCCCTAATCCTATTGGGGGAATCCTCCATCTGCAAGATGGCGGATTTCTAAAAGTCAGAGTCACCTCAGCTCAGGACACCTTAGGGGTTGTCCTCACTGGCCAGTGACTCCTCCTTGTTTTTCTCATTATCTCCTCCGGCCTTGCCGCCAAAAGTGGGGCCATGGCCGGAGGGGGCGGGCATCTCCCCTAGCTGGGAAGCCCTGTGGCGCTGTAACAAAGGGGGTGAGCCTTTGAGGCTCACTGCCAGGTGTTACAGTTCCTGCAGAGGGAGGTGAGAAGCACCTCCACCCAGTACAGGCTTTGTTCCTGGCCACAGAGGGACAAAGGCACTCTCCCCATGTGGCCAGCAACATGTCTGGTGTGTGGCAGGCTGGAAAACTAGTCAGCCCACACTGGAAGTCGGGTATGTTTTCAGGGGGCATCTCTAAGATGCCCTCTGGGTGTATTTCACAATAAAATGTACACTGGCATCAGTGTGCATTTATTGTGCTGAGAAGTTTGATACCAAACTTACCAGTTTTCAGTGTAGCCATTATGGTGCTGTGGAGTTCGTGTTTGATAGACTCCCAGACCATATACTCTTATGGCTACCCTGCACTTACAATGTCTAAGGTTTTGTTTAGACACTGTAGGGGCATAGTGCACATGCACCTATGCCCTCACCTATGGTATAGTGCACCCTGCCTTAAGGCTGTAAGGCCTGCTAGAGGGGTGACTTATCTATGCCATAGGCTGTGTGAGGTTGGCATGGCACCCTGAGTAGAGTGCCATGTCGACTTAGTCATTTTCTCCCCACCAGCACACACAAGCTGGCAAGCAGTGTGTCTGTGCTGAGTGAGGGGTCCCCAGGGTGGCATAAGACATGCTGCAGCTCTTAGAGACCTTCCCTGGCATCAGGGCCCTTGGTACCAGGGGTACCAGTTACAAGGGACTTACTGAAGTTACAGTCAACACTGCACACACAGATACTGCAGTGGCAGGTCTGAGACATGATTATAGAGCTACGTATGTGGGTGGCACAACCAGTGCTGCAGCCCCCCTAGGAGCATTTGATTTACAGACCCTGGGCACCTCTAGTGCACTTTACTAGGGACTTACCAGTAAATCAAATATGCCAATCATGGATAAACCAATCAACTGTACAATTTCGTCAGTCTGCTGTGTTTGGGTGCAGGTGCATGAGCAGGATGCTGTTGTGAGGTGGATGGCTGTTGAGTGGGTGTGTGCTTGCGTTTGTGTACTTTGGGAGGAGGGGTCACAGACACAGTGGGAGAGGACACAGGGGACGTGTGCATGGATGTGGGGGTGGTGGCTGCCAGTGAGGGGTCTCCTGGGAATGGTGGTATGCTCCCAGGATCCTTGCAAGTGCCTCGTGGGGAGTGGGTTCCCTGGGCCTGTCCTCCCCCTGTCGCACTACAGTCCTCCCAGCTTCCCTGTTGTCCTGTGCCTCTGTCCCCTGAACCGTGTGCCCACTGCCACTGACCCCAGGTCTCTGATTGTCTTGGGTTTGTGGGGTTGCCTGGGGTACCTGTAGTGGTGGACACACTGCTGATTGACGTGTCCTGGGGACAGAGGTATGGGTGCTGTGCTGGTGTTTACTGAGGGGGGAGGCTCTGTGGAGGGTTGGGACAGTGGCAGGGTAACCGACTGTCCAGAGGTCCCTGATGGGCCAGATTGGTCATCGTGATCCAGGCGTGCAGAGCTGCTGTCATCACTGTGGGCCTCTTCTGGTGGCGGACTGGATGTTGGTGTCACCTCCTCTCCGGTGACGTTGAGTGGGGGTCCTGTGGGGATGTAAATGCAGTGTTATTGTTACTGCGTGTGCCATCTTGTGCATGGGTATGTTTCCCTCTATGGTTGTTATTGGCAAGGCAACTTTGGCTTATGTGAGTTGTGATTCAGTTGGCTAAGTGATGGTCACTACTGTGCATGCTGTGGTGATGGGTGTTCATGCAGGTCTGTAATGGGTGTCCATGCATTGTTCTTGCATGCAGGGCTTGGTATTGGGATGGGTGGGTTGTGATGGTGGGGTATATGTGAGGTGGTGGAGTGATGGGTGTGAGGGTAGTGGTGGGAGTTTGTGATGGCATGCAGGTAGGGTGGGGGGGATAAAGTAATAAAAATTTGACTTACTGGAGTCCAGTCCTCCTGCTACTCCTGCGAGGCCCTCAGGATGCATGATTGAAAAGACTTGCTCCTCCTATGTTGTTAGTTGTGGGGGAGGAGGTGGGGGTCCACCGCCAGTCCTCTGTACGGCTACCTGGTGTCTTGCAACCACGGAACACACCTTCCCCCGTAGGTCGTTCCCCCTCTTCCTGATGTCATCCCTTTTTCTGGGGTGCTGTCCCACGGCGTTGACCCTGTCCACGACTCTCCGCCATAGCTCCACCTTCCTAGCAATGGACGTCTGCTGCTCCTGTGATCCGAATAGCGGTGGCTCTATCCGGATGATTTCCTCCACCATGACCCTTAGCTCCTCCTCTGAAAACCTGGGGTGTCTTTGTGGTGCCATGGGTGTAGTGTGAGTGGTATGTGTGAGGGTGTGTGGGGCGATGTGTTGGGGTGTGTGCTGTGAGGTGCGTGGATGATGTATGGGTGCTGGTGTTATATGGCTCAGATTGAGTGGGTGCTCCTGGCTTGTCTCTCTGTCAGTTGGCAATATTTATTTTCCTTGTTAGGGATTGTGGGTAGTGTGTGTGTGCGTTTATATTGGATTGGGTGTGTGGGTGTGGTGTGTGTATGTGTGTCAGGAGTGTGTAGTTTGAAGTGTCCAAAGTGGTGTTGTTTTCTTGTTGTGTGTGTATTTTGAGTACTGTGGTGTGAACTGCCAATGGTTTATCGCGGTTGAAAGACCCCCTGCGGTGATTCATGGGTCCTGATGCTGTGGGCGTATTTCTGTTGGCGTAACGGTGTGGGTTTTGGTACCGCCAGTTTATCACTGACTTTTGGGCTGGCGGATTTGTGTGGGTGTTTGTATAGTGGCGGATTTCTCTGTGTGGGTCATAATACCCGTAATGGTATACCGCCGCGGTCACGGTATCTTGGCAGCCGTCAGCACGGCGGTCGGTGGCATTTACCGCCAGGGTTGTAATGAGGGCCCTAATCTTTTAGAGTGGGATAACACGAGCACCACTGAGGTTGGTAATGCCATCTGCGATCAGGTTAATATCAGGAGATAACGTTTCTGGTGCACGTGGCTGGTCAGTGTTGTTCGGACCCGTGCCCAACACCAAGCCAATTTCTAATACAATGTACATCTCCCTAAACATGTTCCTGCAAAACTGTCCTGGCGTGTGCAAGAAATCACTGTCAATGTTGGTTAAAGATACCGGAATAAAGAGAAGGAGGGAAGGGAAGTTAAATTAAAGAGAATTTGTGAAGTAAACAAAGAGGGGAAGTAAGTACAGGGAGAAGGAACAAGGACAGAAGAGAGCTTGTGTGATGTACAAGACAGGAATCGAAAATGGAGCTTGAAGGCACAGAGAGAAAATAGAATTTCCAAGGTAAACAAAGAGATGGGTGGACAATGCGGGGTGTGACTGAAATGAAAGGTAATTTGTGGTTTGCATTCAGAGTGGGGACAAAGTGGAAGGTAAGGCTCGGAGAGAAAACAGATTTAGTGAGGCAGACAAAGGCAAGACAAGAAAGTGAAGGACAGAGGTGCTGAAAAATAGAGAACCTCTGCAGTATACTAAAAAGGGGAAGAACATGAGGGAGCCAGACAGTTAGGAAAACAAATTCTGATGTTTATCAGTAATAGAGGCAGTGAGATGGGAGTGGGAGAGAGACACTTGAGAAAGAGAGACAGTTTGTGAGTGAACTAGACAGAAAGGGATAAAGAGAATATAGAAGGAATGAAGTCACAAGAGTGGTCAAACTGTATAGACCTTGTCCACTCTCCTTCTTGGGGTTCTAGAGGTTAGAAAGAATAACACTTTTTCAGTTTTCATAGCAATAGTTTGTTGCAATTTCTCCAACTGCTGAATGGGCTTTCCTTTACTTCCTCTGAATGCTTATCTTCACACTTCCTAAACATTGGTCAAGTTGGTTTGCTTTCTCACATGTTGGTAAGTGTCAGCCCACTCAACTTGGTGTTGTCCTCTTGGGCCGGTCATCACCTTGTTAGGATGTCCTTGCTCCTGTTTAAGTGGCAGCATCCTTCTTATTGCTTCAGCTCTGGCACTCTGGGTTGGCTATGAAACTTGTGGTGATTGCTACAGACCTGATAATGTAGCCGTGGTTATGTCAGGTTGACTTTGATCATCCTGGCTCTTCCACAACATTGTTGGGCTGGCCACATCCTGTCGAATGGGTATGTCATTTTTGGGTGACCTTAGCCGTAAAGTGTTGGTGCCATTACCCATGTTTGCTTGGTGCTACTCTTGTTGAGCCAAAGGAAAAAGGTGATGGGTGGAATGCTTGAATTAATCTCAGCCACTGGCAATCACTCGGGCAGCATCCCAATCCATTATTTTTGGCCCACCATGCCATCTCAGTTTGGACCCAGCCATATGCAAATCAGCTCTGACCATGCTTCTCATAGGAACAGTCCAGCCAGAACTGCCAGGCCAGTCCTCCCTGAACCAGAACACAAGCAACCTAGGGTGGGTTTTGCCCTTATTAAGGTTGTTCAGCTAGGGATAGCTTGGCACCAATGGCACAGTGAGCCTAGGATCATGTCTGGGCATACCCGGCACACACAGGGTGTCAAATGAAACAACAAAAAGGAGATGGGTGAAATGCTTGAATTAATCTTAGTCAGTGGAAATCATTCGGCCACATCCCAATTCATTATTTTATGCCACCTCAGTTTGGATCCAGCCATATGGTGATCAGTGTTGACCTTGCTTCTCTTAGGAAAGGTCCAGCCTGAACGGCCAGGCCAGTCCTCCGTGAACCAGAAAACAAGCAAACTACGTCCTGAAAATCATGGACCAAGAGGCAGTCTGCTCACTAGTCCTTGTGGACCTTAGCACAGCCTTTAACATGGGGGACCATACAGCACAACTGAATACCTTACAAAACAGGACAGGCATAGATGGCGCTGTCCTAAAGCCATTTATATCCCACTTGTTGGGCAGGACCAAAAACAGTCAACAGTAATCAACATTTATCCTTCACTTCTCCCTCTCTGCACAAACTCCACTAAGTTTTTATCTTGGTCACAACACTATATCCTAGACGTAGAACCTTTAAACGATAAATTAAGAGACAATGGCCTGATTTTCGTCAGTATGATGACGACTCCAATGCATTGGGTCTCGTGTTTGCTCAAGTTAGAGCTATTAACGTTGTAAATTCCTAAATTGGACTTTTCTTGCCACTTAAATCGAAAATGAAAAGTAAAACAGTTTGACATAAGCGAGCCGATTCAAAGCGCCACGGCCGCCTTGAGCATGAGCGCAAAGGAGAGACACAAAAGGAAAAAGAAGTTTGTTCACAGTCAAAATGTATTGGAAAAAATGCAATTATCCATGTAACAGGGTCGATGGCCAAGACGGTAAAAAACTGCCCCAAGAAGGGACAAATGCAAAGCACAAAGGATTTTTGTAAGGCAAGCCTATGAACGAGTGATAGTGATGGGCATGTGGTGAGCATGGTTAGAAGCCCCCAGATAGATTACAACAGACCAGAGCACTTGCTGCTTGACCTAAAAGTGAAACAGACACATTACAATTGGGCTTGGAGAGGACTTAAGCTTGTCTCTCTAACTACTTTTTAAAACTAATCAAAGACAAAACTGAGCTTTTGCTCCTCATGCCTAACAACAACTGCCTAACAACCACTGCATCTTTGCTCATAGCTTGATTCTCGACTCAAATCCTCTTGGAAGAAGGCTGATTATCGTAAATCAAGGAAAATCACCAGCCTTCATCCTCCTTAGTAAACTCTCTATGTAGGAGGACATATATTATGTAGCCAATAATGCACATTGGCACCTAAGTACCCTTTGCAACTTGAATTTCCTCCTGCTGTCACAAGAGCTGAAAACACTTGGTCAAGAATTAGTTTTCTCCCAATTTCATTACAGGCATAATTTACTCACAGGCATCTCCAAATCAAGATTTTTCGCCTCTGGGATGTGCCCTGCATGCAGTAAGACTTGAATGTACCACAAAAAAGACAGGTCATTTTTCTCCAGTTCTAAAACATCTAAACTGGTCTTCAGTGGACATTTCGAGAACGGCTTGAATCACACATGAGGCCTAGTATCATAACTCATCTGTGCCTGTAAGAACGAAGTTACAAATTCTACACATAAACAGAAGTTCTAGGAACAAAGATAGGCTCGCTCTAGAAATACAAAAATTCAAGACACAAAAAACTCTTAAGCAACCCTTTTCTGGGGGGATGCACCAAGAATCTGGAATACCACCCCACCAGCATTCAAACACTCTCAGAATGCTTTCAAGGGTGAGATGAAAGAGCACTTATTAGAACGTGCAATCCACACGAAAGTTTACAATGTTATCTGATGTGATCTCACCTTTCCATAAATAGTATACTAAGATTACTGTCTATCTATCAATCAATCAACCAGTCGACTTTTAAAGCACGACTTGTCACCTGTGAGGGTATCCAGGCGCTGCCAGGGTCTCGGTCGAAGTTTCCAGCATCCTACAGAACTCCTCTCTAGAAGTGTCACTTTCAAGCCGTCTCTGGAGCTGTTTAGTAACACCATGATGCCCCAGCAGCGCCTCCGGCTTTTCATAATTTCATACCCCTATGCTAAAGTGGGCAGATTTTGAATACCAAAAACATTTCATAAAAATAAAAGAAGGACTACAATGTTACATCAACCAAGCAGCTTAGAATGACAGCAATAGTCCACCTAAAATCACAGAAGATGCACTGGGAAAATAAATAAAAAGCATTTGTTTAAACCCAGTAAGATATATCTGATTTAAATTCCTCTCCAATAACAACTGCTAACTAGCCAAGGCTTGTAACACATAACAACATGCCTCCCTCTGCTTTCAGTCAACTCTTAGTCTTTGGTGTTGGGGCGTGCCCTTAAGACCTAGTGCTTTAAATGGGTAGGTACTGCCCGGTACTGAGTACCTGCCCTTCTGTAATTTGAAAGGGAGCGGCACCTGCACTTCTCAGCTCTGCTTCAAAGCGCTTAATGGGAGAGTACCGGCACTTCTCAGCGCTGCTTGAATGCATTTAATGGGAGAATACCGGCACTTCTAAGCAGCAAACTGGTACTGTGGCTAATGAGTTTCAGCATTTCAATATTACCATTTAAAGCGCTGTTAAGACCCTACACGGTGTCGCCAGATAGAGTGGGCCGGAGGGTTCAAGGCCCCAGCTGCTCACCTCCTTAGGGCCACCGCTTATGGGGAGACGCAGCCTTTTCTGTCCCCTCCCCTGGGGAGCGGCCCAGGCCGCGTGCCAGGCCTCGTGCCAGGCCTCGAGCGGCCTTAGGAGACCCCCTCATCCATCACTGCTGTCTCGCTCCCTGCCCTGGGTTCAATCCGATTAGCGAGACGTGACCCCCCGTGCAGGCGCCCTCTGCCGCCCTCCTCCCAGTAACCCCCAGCGCCGGGCCGTGCCAGGGCTGCCCATCAGTTTCACGACCGCAGAGGTCACGGCGGCTAACCTGAGGGGATGGGAGAGGACCGGTCCATAGGATGTCTGTATAGCGCCTTCTCTTCACTCAGGCGCCGTGTAGGCATCTATAGGGTCAGGAGAGCTCTTCACAGGAGTCCTCTCTCACCAGACTTGAACGCGGTATAGGTTCCTATAGGGGACAGGAAATCTGTTGACTGGATACTGCTTTTTGCATACCTTATCACTGTATAGGTTTCTATAGGGTCAGGGGGACCCGAACACGACATAGGGACCTATGGGTCCACGTGATCTCTTCCATGGACACAGCTTTTTCTAGAGCTAAACACGGAATATTTTTCTATGGGGGAGGGATCTCTTCACTGAAAATAACTTTACCCAGACCTCAACATGGTATAGCTTCCATAGTTTTGACTGACACGGGTTTCTGCAGAGCCCTGCATATACGGGTTTCCATTGAGCGCGGGGGATCTCTTCACTGGAAATAACTTTCTCCAGACTTGGGCAGGGTATGGTTTCTACACAAAGCAGGGGGGCTCTTCGCTGCCCACAGCCTTCCCCAGACCTGGGCATGGTATAGTTTTCTGTATGGGGCGGGCATGTCTTCGCTTTAGACTGCCTTCTTCGGATTGAGCACGGGTTAGGTTCCTATGGGGGGGGTGGGGGCAGGAATGTCTTCACTAGATATGACTTTCCACAGACCTGAGCATGGCACAGTTTTCTGTATGGTGCGTACTTAGACTGATTTCTTCAGCTTGAGCACGGGTTAGGTTCCTATAGGGCAGGGTGCTGCAAAGTCGGTCCTGGAGAGCAGGGTCCATGCCAGATGTTTAGCATATCCACATTTAGAAAAAAGATGTTTCAGAAATCTACATTTTTCTAAATGTGGATATGCTAAAAATCTGGCATGGACCAGGCTCTCCAGGACCTACTTTGCAGAACCCTGCTATAGGGGATGGCGAATGTCTTCACTTGATATGACTTTCCACACACCCGAGCATGGTATGGAGTCCTCCGAGGGTGAACAGTCTCTCTTTACTCGACATAGCTTTGCCCAGACCTTGGCACAGAATGGATTTCTCTATGGTGCTGGAGCTCACTTCACTAGATACAGCTTTCCACAGACCTCAGTGTGATATAGGTTCCTATAAGGGCAGAGGATCTCTTTAAAAGGCACACCTTTCTGCAGACCTGAGCAAAGTATGGGATCCTACAGAGGAGAAGGGATCTTTTTACGTGGACCATTATAGTGGTCACAGTTTTACAGGGTTATGCTGGGAAGATTCCGCTCTCCTCAAGACATGAATGCAGCACAGGTCGCAGGTCCAAGCACAGCTTTCACCAGGCGTGTAGGGCCTATAATGGACAACTCTGGGGTTGCTTGTCGGTCTCAGCTGAGGTTGTCATGGAATGGAATGTTAATATCAGGACATAGAGGAGAGAAGCTAGGAGGTACCATTGAAGCGCACCCCAAACACTTGAGAAAGTGGCTCCTGACTGCTGCCCATCCGCTTTTGTGCAGTGTGCTGTTTAAAGGAGGGACACTGGAATTATGCGGTTTTGCAGCTGTTGCATTTTCTGCATATTTATGAATTTGCCGCATTTGCTACATAATCCATCAGCTGAGGCATAATTTACAGAAATCAGCAAAAAAGTTGTTTCTACCTGAAACAGATCAAAAGGTACTAAAAATGCAGCCACATATGTTGCCATGCGGTGGAAGGCCCTTCGCAAAGCTTGAGTGGTTACCTTTCTATTGCATATTTCTGCATTTTGGTGTCCAAGGGGTACTAATGAGGCAAACCCTTTGCCCAGAAAGTATTAACGTGTAAAAAAAAACAAAGCAAAGATGTAATATACTAGCACAAAATGTGCTGCAGTGTGCTGCATAATTTGCCGTTACTTGACACACAGTTTGGTCCTACCCTGCCGCATAATTTGGCCCCAGCCACACAATTCCAGTGGACCTGTTAAAAGAGAATGATATGTGTGTCTGTGTGAGGGGGGATGTCACTGCCTGTGCCAAAAATTCCATCCATGTTTCAGCAATTGGACTGAGGGGCATTGGTGAAGCCTCTGTGGGTCCATTGTTTGATTACCAGTGGTGGCTGCAGGACTGAAGTGCGCTGAGAGGGGGTGTGTGCGTGTTTATGTATAATCCATGCTGTGAGGAACAGATCAGTCCTCATAGCGTGGGGAAGCACTGTCGGGCCCAGACAAACACTATCCTTGTAAAGACAGGTGCGTTATGAGGACCTGTCCCCGTAGTGTGTTTAAGTAGTTTCAAGTGAGTGTATAAAAAAACTAAAAGTGCAGTTATATTTGCCTTGGCCCGCCTTATAACCTTCCCTCCTGTCAAAGCACGCATGGAGTTAGAATAGTAAATACACACTTCATTACGTCAATGGCCGGTCCTTGCACTGAGCTGTGCACAGGTCTCATGATGTGTTTACAGGCTGTGGTGTTGGTAAGGATGCAGTTGCATTTGCAGAGCCATGTGTGGGTCCAGGATTGGTAAGAGCAGGGATCCTGCAGGTTGGCACTGCAGAGCAGTGTGTGATCTCAGTACTGCAGTAGCAGGGGTGTGGGTAAGGTTTGAGGTGCACTGGCAGAGCTGCATGTAGGTTCCAGTGCTGGGCTTGCAGTGAGTGCTGCTGGTCTGGTAACTTAACTCTGCAGACCAATGGCTCCACCTCAGACATCTGTGTGTAATCTGGGGTCATATTTCAAATCCAGCAGGGTCCATGCACCCTTTCATCCTTCTGAGGCACATCAAATTGGTACTACTGAGCTGGGTAATAATCAACATCTGTTATCAAGTGTCTAGAGATGAGGCAAATTATAAACGGTGCTAATTGTCATGGCAGGGAGATTTGAGGTGCATTCAAGGAGCCCCAAGTGTAAAGGAATAGCAGGGCGTGGCACACTTCTGGAATGAGGTGCCCTGGCCGAGCTGTGTGTGGATCTCAGTGGGACAGCAGGGGGTGACCAGGTCTGGACAGAGGTGGACTGGCAGAGGTGGGCTCCTACACTGGGATACCTGCAGTACTGGAGGTCATTACCGAGATGTGCACTGACAGACATGGCTGTGGGTCCCAGGCGGGACAGCAGGGCGTGACCCAGGCCTGGATAGTGGTGCACTGGCAGAGCTGTGTATTTCTGACTGTACTAGGATAGTAGGGGGGGTGTAGACAAGGACTGAGGGGCATTTGCCGAACTGTGTGTGGGTCTTGTAGCAGAATACCAAGGGATGTGTTGGGTCATTATTGAGGCGCACTGAGAGAGCTGTGAGAGGGCTCCTGCACTGGGACCGCAGGTGGTGCTGGAGGTCATTTCTATGGTGTGCACTGGCAGACAGGGCTGTGGGTCCCAGTACTGGGACATCAGGGGTGACTGAGGCCTGCATTGAGGAGTACTGGCAGAGCTGTCCTGGGTCCGAGTACTACGAAAGCAGGTGGTGCTGGGCTCAGGTACGGATGGATGTGCACTGACAGAGCTACCTGTGGGCTCCTGCACTGGGACAGCAGGGGGTGGATGAGGTGTGGACAGAGGTGCACTGACAGAGCTACTTGTGGGCTCCTGCACTGGGACAGCAGGGGGTGGCTGAGGTGTGGACAGAGGTGCACTGACAGAGCTGTGTGTATCTCCCAGTAGCACAGCAGCACAGGCCGCTGTAGGCCTGGATTGAGGTGCACTGACAGAAACGGTTTTAGGTCCCAGTACTGCGGGAGTCAGGGGGTGCTGGGCTCGGGTACGGATGGAGGTGCCCTGACAGGTATCCTGGTCCTAGTACTGGGGCAGTCAGGGAGTGCTGCCCTGACAGGTGTCCTGGGTCCCAGTACTGCGGCAGTCAGGGGTGCTGGGTTGGTGTACAGATGGAGGTGCCCTGACAGGTATCCTGGGTCCTAGTACTGGGGCAGTCAGGGGGTGCTGGGCTCGGGTACGGATGGAGGTGCCCTGACAGGTATCCTGGGTCCTAGTACTGGGGCAGTCAGGGGGTGCTGGGTTGGGGTACGGATGGAGGAGCACCAACAGGTATTCTGGGTCCTAGTACTGGGGCAGTCAGGGGGTGCTGGGTTGGGGTACGGATGGAGGTGCCCTGACAAGTGTCCTGGGTCCTAGTACTGGGGCAGTCAGGGGGTGCTGGGCTCGGGTACGGATGGAGGTGCCCTGACAGGTGTCCTGTGTCCCAGTACTGGGGCGGTGAGGGTGTGCTGGGTTGGTGTTTGGATAGAGGTGCACCGACAGGTGTCCTGGGTCCCAGTACTGGGGCAGTCAGGGGGTGCTGGGTACGGATGGAAGTGCACTGACAAGAGGTGTCCTGGGCCCCAGTACTGGAACCGCAGGGGGTGCTGCCGGGTACACAGCTGTCTGTGGGTGGTCTGAATATTGCAGCAGCACAGGTCGCTCCGGTCAGGACTGAGGTGCAGCCGCCGAGCCCTGGGTGGTCCCCGGACTGGAATAGCCGGGGGTGATGGAGGTCAAGGTTGGGGTGCATCGATGGAGCCTTGTGCGGTCTCAAGCTGGAATAGCAGGGGGTGCTGCACGTCGGACCCCCGGAGTGGCCGAGGGGTGGGCGGGGGGCCTGCACCTGTTCGCGCCCGCCGGGGTGAGATGCTCGGAGTCCCAGACTGCAAGGCCGGACTCCCTCAGACGGTGGGACTCTCCCAGGAAGCCGTGACACCCCGTCCTGCTGAGCAGGCACCCCGGCTCTGTAATGGCCATCGCCCCCCTCCAGCTCCAGGGCAGCACCTCTGGGGGTCGAAGCGGCCCCTTTCGTGGTGATGGGGGAAGCTCGACAGGTGGCGAGGAGGGTCAAACTTCTCCACTTCAGCAGGACTCGTCTGGCGCCAACCCAAGCAGGGTTTCATCATGAACCCAGGACGCGCTTCAAAGATGGGGTTACTGCTTTCCCATAAGACACAAAGAGGGGTGCAGCTTTGTCAGTAATGATGTCAGTAATTGCCGGGGTTGCTGAGCTTCAGATTTTCAAACAATCAGGCTGGTGTATATAATGTTGAAATACATTAAACACCAAGCAGGGTGCATGAGCAGGGCCTAGGGGCGCTCCTGGGAGAGGGCTGTGGGCTGTAGGAGTACCAAGAGACAAAACACAGTGGCCCTGATTAGAGAGGGCCTTACACCACTTTCGCGCAGCCTTAACACCATTTTTTTTACGCTACGGTGGCCTATTCTTCTCATCAGATTTACAAAGTGGCTCAATGCATGTATTGTGCCAAAAGGTAACACTTTGCGCTATGTTATTCCTCAGTCAGACATAATGTATGCAAAGGGGGCGTTCCCCCGTTAGGGGAGCCGAAAAATGACGCAAAGAAATCAGTAGTTCCCAGCCTTTTGACTTCTGTGGACCCACACTTCATCATTACTGGATTCCGGGAACCCCCACTGAATCATTAATGGAATCCGGGGATCCCCCCCACTGAGTCATTATTGGAAGCCGGGGACTCCTGCCTAAGCATTGTTGATGATTTGAACCGCAAAACAATACACAAAAAATACAGAAACAAGCGTTCATCAAACACATACACAAATTATAACACATTTTATTTAATTTACAAACAAATATAAAGAAAACAAATAAAAGGTTGGAGCTTTTCTAAATTTAATTGAAGCCACACATCTTCCTTAATATATTCTTTTTGATGCACCGCAATGCTCCCACGAAACAATTTAATTTAAGGCTACTAATTTAATTTTTAGCCTCCAATTTCAAATTCCTTATTATTTACAGTACTTTTTAAATTGTACATTTAGCCATGTTATTTATATACACTTTATTACTCTTATAATATTATTTAATTTTCTAAGCAGTCTTTTTTTTCAGCATTTTTAACGCCTGCTCAGAGCAGGCATTAAAAGGGGCACACCATTGTTTACAAAGGGCCCTGTTACTGTTTTGGCGCTAACCTTGAACAGTACATCAATAACATCAAAAATGTTGACGCTATTGCCCTTTCCCTGTGCCATGGAGCACCATATCTTAGATTATGTGCACACATGGTGGGAGTGTGGGGGGGGGGGGGCGCTAAGGGGCGCCAAGGAAAGTGGAGCGGCACTAGGTGCAGTGTCACTTTCCTTAAATCTGCCCCAAAATTTTGTACTAACCAACAATTTGGAGGACTTTCAAAACAGAGAATGCTGGAGTGTGCCAGTGGCGTAAAAAAACTTGAGGGGGCCCCCTGTGAAGTCCCTTGAGGGGGGGCCTCTCACCTGGACCCAGTCAGGGGCGTGCCGCCCGTGCACAGTGTACTATGCTGAGAAGCCACCCTGGAGCTCGCTCCCCCTGCACCGCGGGGGCCTTTGTTACACCACTGAAGCGTGTGTGCGTTTTTGTCTGTGTGTATGTAAAAATTCCTGGTGATATTGCACAGACACCGCACCATACCCGACTGAAAGCACCTGAACCCAACTATTTATCAAAAATTATATATTTAATTTACTACGCGTAACATTCCTGCCTCCTTTAGCTATGTACCTTATCATATTCTAACAGTTCATCAGTAGGTCACGTCGATTATTTCCTATCATTGACAACTCACGTCATCCTCGTGGTGTCATCACTACCACCCAAAATAAGGCCTGATAATTGCCTACGAGGAGTGACTTAGGCAACAGGCAAATCCCTTCTTCAGGTCTTCCAGGCACCAAAATCACAAACTCACAAATCAGTGTACATGACACCGGTAACAAACCAGAGGTGGGCCAAAAGGTGATAGGCCAGGGACTTCTCCCAGGATGACCCAGGCTCACCTGTGGGGTGGACACCCCCGAATCACGTGCTTAGGCATCCCCGGAGAGATGAGAGTGCTACAAGGCCTTACTATAGCTCAATGTGCGCTACACTAATGCCAACAAAATAACATATGGTCCAGGGTGCCTTCATCAAAGCTGTCATTCTCCAGGGACATGTGTGGGTTCAAGTTGTGATCTAAAAACACTCCAACATCAGAGATGTTAGTGACAGACAATATGTAAATGGTCAGTGCTCGGTGCTCCTGTGAGCAGATCCCTTGCTTGATTTGTTAGCTATTTCACCACAGTACTGGAGCATTCCATAGCGGCTCGAAGGTACTTAGCGCTTGGCTTCGGTTCTTGCGGTAAGGTCCTCTTGTCATCAAATTGTGTTTAAAGGGCCACCCCTTGTCATTTTTTCCCTACTTTTTGCTTCCCCCTTCTTTCTCCATTTTCTGCTTTTCTCTCTGTCGCGCTCGGTGAAAGGTTGTTAGCTGGGATGCAGAGAACGGCAAGTGGTGGCTGTGAGAGGAATTACAATGGCAAGGCATACCTTCTACCTCACCCTGCCTGGTAGAGAAGCTTACCAGCCTCCCCAACTTTTTTTAAACTGGTCTGTCATCCCCTGCATCCGGGTCCTTGACCCACCCGTGTGGGACATGTATGCCCCATGTGGATGTCACACATATATACATATCTGTGTGTGCAGAAGACATGTGTGGAGCATGTGTGACACGTGGCTATAGCCACATCAGAATCCATTTTGTGCTTCCCTTCATCCAAATGGTACCTAAGCTGAATTGTTGGAGTGTGCCTGACAGCAGATGTGAATTCCAGGGCTCCAGCACGACATTCCAGGGATATGCTTTGTAGTTTTCGGATTTTTGGGCTTGGAGGAAAGGAGACAGATGCTCTCTTTGAAGCTTAGATAGCTGCCCCTGGCAGTTCCTGACCCATTAACAGATATTAGAGTGGAAAAGAACCCATCCTATGGGGCCACTAAATGTTCTTTTTATTTAATGCTATGTTAAGAGGAACACCTACACTGACATCCTGTTTTGATGGCAAGATAATACCAATATTTAAGAAGGGCAATAGATGTGATCCTGCAAATGATCGCCCGATCAGCCTTCTTGATGAACTACAAAAATGGTTTTCTTCTGAACCCGATCCTAAAATCAGGCTGGGTTCAGGAAAAGGATGTGCAGCACTGACCAGGTTTTCAGGTTGCACTTAATTGTGGCCAAGAATGTCAAACTTAAGGGAGTTCCTTATATGCTGTGTTTGTGCAACTTTAATCCGTTGTTGACTGTGTTCCGGGAACATATTATGGTCCTATCAAAAATCTCACTATGTTTGCGTGACGAAAACGTGGCTGTTAGAGGGGGAACCGCGGGGAAAATAGACACTTTTTTTGCCAGGGATGCCTCATGCCTCCACTCAATTTTTTGTTACCTTGTACGTAAACCAGGTGGTTGAGGAGGGTAAAGAATGCATTGACGATGCTCCCACCCTTGGTGGGGCAAAGATCGCCACGCTAATATTTGCGGATTACGCACTTCTGGTTTCTAAATCCCCTATGTGTCCACAGTCCCTTTTAAATAAATTTGACGTTTTGACAATTGAAAGGGGTTAATAATGTGGAAAGACAAAATTATTGATGTTTAGACCACACAAAGGTATGAGAAACAATTTCACCCTAAACAAATCCAAGCTGCAATAGATGGAGTCGCCCCTTATTTAGCAATCAACTTGTCATCTCTTTGGTAGTCTCAGGTCTCCAAGATGAGGGACGTCCAGGCACAAAGGGCAGGGCCCGTGTCCTGCCTTGCTGCAAAAAGTGAAGGACATTATGGGGGTCATTACAACATTGGCGGTAAAAGCCGCTTACCACCGCGCAGAAGACTGCCAAAACACCGCTGCGGAATACCACCACGGTCATTATGACCCATAGCTTGGAATCCTCCAAAATCCCGACACCCACACAAGTCCGCCACACCAAAGGTCAGTGATAAACTGGCGAAAACAAAACCTCCACTGTCACGCCAACAGGAATACACCCACACAATCACGTCCCACGAATCCACGCGGCGGTCTTTCAACCGCGGTATTCCATTGGCGGTACACACCGCCGCACTCAAAATACACACACATTTACCAAACACAACCACATTGGACAATTTGAAATACACACACCTGATACACATACACACACCCACACACCCAATCCAAAATAAAACACACACCCACAAACCCCTACGACAACAATTGCGACAGAAGGCCAGAGAGAGACACCACCACAAACAACAATAGCATCCACAGGCACTCAACACCATCACTCACACAACATCCACGCACCTCACACAACACACCTCTAAATATCACCCCACACATCACAACACACAGCACCCCACACATCACCCACACCACCCCATGGCACCGCAAAGACACCCCAGGTTTTCTGACGAGGAGCTTAGGGTCATGGTGGAGGAAATCATCCGGGTAGAACCACAGCTATTCGGATCACAGGTGCAGCACACCACCATAGCTAGGAAGATGGAGCTATGGTGAAGAATCGTCGACAGGGTCAACGCAGTGGGACAGCACCCAAGAACTAGGGATGACATCAGGAAGAGGTGGAACGACCTACGGGGGAAGGTGCGTTCCGTGGTCTCAAGACACCACCTGGCGGTTCAGAGGACTGGCGGTTCCCCCAGAACTCACTACATGGGAGGAGCAGATCTTGGCTATACTGCATTCTGAGGGCCTCGCAGGAGTAGCAGGAGGAATGGACTCTGGTAAGTCAAACCTTTAACTACTTCATCCCCCACCCACCTGCATGCTATCACATACCCCCACCCTCGCCCTCACCCCCATTACTCCAACTCCTCACATATGTCCCAACATCACAAACCACACATCCCAAGCCCTGCAAGTAACACCAAAGCATGGACACCCATCACCAATGCATGGCCACTACACATACCCATACATCCACCTAAACCATTATCACACAAGGTCCTACACAGGAATGCAAGCACTGGGGTACACGGTCACCCACCCATTGCACACCATGGCATACCAGATGCAATAATCATGCTTTTACACCCCTGCAGGACCCCTACCCAACGTCACCGGACAGGAGGTTCCAGACGTATCCACTCCACCCACAGAAGAGGCCCACAGTGATGACAGCAGCTCTGTCCAACTGGATCTAGATGACCAGCCCAGCCCATCTGGGACCTTGGGACAGTCGGTTCCCCTAACACTTGAACAGGCCACTACAGAGCTTGCCCCCTCTGGAAACACCAGTGCAGCACCCAGCCAGCGGGCCCATACCCCTGTCCCCAGGACACGTCAAGCAGCAGTGTGTCCACCACTACAGGGAACCCAGGCTAACCCACCACCCCAACAACACCAGGGACCTAGGGGCAGTGGTCGTGGGCACACGATTCAGGGGACAGAGGCACAGGAACACAGGGGAACTGGGAGGACAGCTGTGCGACAGGGGGAGGACAGGCCCAGGGAACCCACTCTCCACGAGGCCCTCTCCAACATCATGGGAGCCTACCACCATTCCCAGGAGACGGTGGCAACGGTACTGGCCAAGTTTCAGGAGACCCAGCGGCTGCTGGAGGAACAGTATTTGGGCTTCAGGGAGGAACTCAAATCCATCAATACCACCCTGGGCACCATTGTAGGGGTGCTGAAGGAACTCGTCAACACCAGGAGGGACACTGTGGCACAACAAGGGGCCCGTGACACTAGCCAGGACGATGAACTGCCCACCACCTCCGCCGGTGCTAGTGGACAGGAGGCACCGCCACAGGACCACCACACCAGCACCCCACCCCCTGCAGATGGAGAACCACCCCGCAAGCGGTCCCTGAGATCCAGGACAAAGACAGAGAACAATGCCAAGACCCCCGCCAAGAAATGAGACCACCCTGATTGTCATCCTTCTGTCCCACTTTGTCACCCTGTCCATCCATCAACTGCCCCAGCGCCACTTCCTATGCCCCTTTGGACAATGCACCTGTGAGACTAATAGACTGGACTCTGCCATGGACATTCCTCCACCATCACCCCTGACCATTTTACCCACCCATCAACTAATTAGCACTTCAATAAATACCCTTAAATCACAAATCAATCAGGATCTGTGCTTTCGAAAATGTGCATTAGCAATAACAGTGGAAAAATGCTAAATCCAATGTAATGTCAACATACCTATGTCACACAGCTCCAGTCCATGCAGAAACAAAGCAGATGTCACACAGTGGGACCCACATCTCTGAAATCGTAAGGGAAAGTGACAACTCAGTGACCATACACTGGGTGAAAATGACAGACAGATGAGAGGTAGTAGATTTAAATCAGACGTAGCAGGCAGTGTTGTTTTCTTACCTGTGTCTCACTGGAAGTATTGATGAATAACTGTATTTCTGTTGTCGATATCCTCTTCCTCAGCTTCCTCGTCTTCACTGTCCACAGGCTCCACAGCTGCCACAACACCTCCATCTGGACCATCCTCCTGCAGAAAAGGCACCTGTCGTCGCAAAGCCAAGTTATGAAGCATACAGCAGGCCACGATGATATGGCACACCTTCTTTGGTGAGTAGAATAGGGAACCACCTGTCATATGGAGGCACCGGAACCTGGCCTTCAGGAGGCCGAAGGTCCACTCTATAATCCTCCTAGTTCGCCCATGGGCCTCATTGTAGCGTTCCTCTGCCCTTGTCCGGGGATTCCTCACTAGGGTCAGTAGCCATGACAGGTTGGGGTAACCAGAGTCACCTGCAAATGTCGAGGGACAACTGTTAGACACACACTGACTGATAGGGACATCCCCAGCCCCAGACACCTAGTCACACTGTATAGGGTCCATGTCCTCACCTAATAGCCACACACGGTGCCTCTGGAGTTGCCCCATCACATAAGGGATGCTGCTATTCCGCAGAATGTAAGCGTCATGCACTGAGCCAGGAAATTTGGCATTCACATGGGAGATGTACTGGTCTGCCAAACACACCATCTGCACATTCATCGAATGGTAACTCTTCTGGTTTCTGTACACCTGTTCACTCCTGCGGGGGGGACCAAGGCCACATGTGTACCATCAATGGCACCTATGATGTTGGGGATATGTCCCAGGGCATAGAAATCACCTTTCACTGTAGGCAAATCCTCCACCTGAGGGAAAAAGATGTAGCTTCGCATGTGTTTCAGCAGGGCAGACAGCACTCTGGACAACACGTTGGAAAACATAGGCTGGGACATCCCTGGTGCTATGGCCACTGTAGTTTGAAAAGACCCACTTGCTAGGAAATGAAGTACTGACAGCACCTGCACTTGAGGGGGGATTCCTGTGGGATGGCGGATAGCTGACATCAGGTCAGGCTCCAACTGGGCACACAGTTCCAGGATTGTGGTACGATCAAGTCTATAGGTGATGATCACATGTCGCTCATCCATTGTTGACAGGTCCACCAGCAATCTGTACACAGGAGGATGCTGCCATCTACTCACATGCCCCAGCGGACGGTGCCTATGGAGGAGAACAGCGAGTAGAGAGTCAACCAACTCTGAGGTATGTAAACACAGCTTAATTCGAAAAATGTAGCACATCGACATATGCCTGTATTAGTGTTTAAGCAAGGCCTAGATATGTGTGACGCAGTCCAAAATAATGCCATTTGGCACCCTGAAATGGCGACTGCCTGACCTGTAAAGTGGGACAAGGGGATATGAGTTAACTGCGCTGGCGTTGCACACCGTCGCAGTAGGTGGTTGAAGACCGCCGCGCAATCCTGCGTTGGTTACCATTGTACCCTATGGGTCCGAGGAGCCAATGACGATGTACGCCGGTGGTGACGGTATGCACCGCCGTGGACGTGACCGCCATTTTCTCACTGTTCAGTCACTTGATACCTGATCTTCGACAGGAGAGGACCTACACTGCAAGTGCTGCTGTTACCTCAGTCTGGAAGAGACAATGGCTCGTGTGTCTGGGGAAAGGGCCCCTGCCTTCAGAACGGAGGAGTTGGACAAACTAGTGGATGGGGTCCTCCCCCAGTACACGCTACTCTACGGTCCTCCAGACAAACAGGTAAGTACACTGTGAGCATGCTGTATGGGCAATGCCTGTGTGGAGTGGTGTGGTTGAAAGATAGGGGGGGTGGTTAGATAGAGGCGTGCATGAAACGACGGTGAGTGCATGTGCGTCATGGCAAGGGTGGGGATGCGGGCCAATGACTGTGACGGTGCGGACGGTTATATCTTCTCCTTTTCCCCTGTACTATTCCTGTAGGTCAGCGCCCACCAGAAGAAGGACATTTGACGTGCCATCGCCAAGGAAGTCCGGACCCTGGGGGTCTACCACAGACAGAGCACTCACTGCCGGAAAAGATGGGAGGACATTCGCTGCTGGAGCAAGAAGACGGTGGAGGCCCAGCTGGGGATGACCTCCCAACGTGGGAGGGGTGCCCGTCGCACCATGACCCCCCTGATGTTCCGGATCCTGTCGCTGGCGTACCCGGAGTTGGATGGGCTCTTGAGGGCATCACAGCAGCCACAAGGGGGGGGAGTACACTCTCATTCTTCTCATTCAGCGCGCATTGGAGGTGTCTGGGTCGGGGAGGTGGGCTGTGGGTTCCCCTAGGCCAGGGCGAGTTCACTAGGCAAGGTCCCTACTTAAGGCAGGCCCTGTGGCACCCCACCTGTGTACAGTGCCAACTACACCTAGTCAGGCTCCTGTGACATCCATGTGTGCAGCAATCAGGCCTAGCCTTGTAACCCATGTCCCTGGGATTGATTAGGGAACTCCAAGTGCAAGTGCACAGCGTAGTGCAGGGGGCTTAAGTGTCTGTAGTGTCTGCCAACGGTAGCGGTATTGCATGCACTGAACATGCCTTTCTTCTGTCTCCCCCCCCCCCTTTTTGTGGTTTCCCTGTTCTTGTGTGCATTAGCATCATCAGGCGGAGGAGCAGTGGCACCGGAGCAGGAGAGAGCTGCATCCCACATGGCCCTGGAGGGCGACACAACAGAGTCTGAATTCACCAGTGGGACGGAGGGCAAGGGGAGCTCCACGGCGGGGACAGGAGCTGAGACCAGCGATACAGACTCCTCCTCTGATGGGAGCTCCCTTGCGGTGGCGGGCCACTCTGTGCCCCCGCATCTACAGGTACAGCCACCACCCCCCTACCTACACCGCCCTCCCAGCAGCCCCTCAGCATTTGCCCCGTGCCCGCTCACCCAGGAAGGTGGGCATCTCCTTCACCCCAGGCACCTCAGGCCCTGCCCCAGTCACCCCTGCTGCCCTCAGTGAGGAGGCCATTGACCTCCTCAGGTCCCTCACTGTTGGGCAGTCTACCATTATGAATGCCATCCAGGGTGTAGAGAGGCAGTTGCAACAAACCAATGCATACCTGGAGGGCATTCATTCTGGTCAGGCAGCCCATCAGCGAGCTTTTCAGACTCTGGCCTCAGCACTGATGGCAGCCATTGTCCCTGTTCTCCAGCCTCCCCCCTCCAACTTCCTCCACCCAGACCCAAAGCCCTGTACCTCAGCCTATCCCAAGCACACCATCAGACCAGCATGCACACATCTCAACACACAAGGGAAGCTCAGGCAAACATAAGCACCACACATCCCACAGGCACTCACGCAAGCATCATACACATGCAGACACACCAACATCCACTGCCTCCACTGTGTCCCCCTCCTCCACGTCTCCTTCCTCCCTCCCTGTCTTGTCTCCACTCACACCTGCATGCACTACATCCTCAGCCACTACGTCCATCACCAGCACACCCACCACCACACCCCGCTCATGTGCAGTCACCACCCCCACTACCATTCACACATCCCCTGTGTCCTCTACCAGTGTGTCATTGAGCCCCCCTCCCAAACTACCCAAACGCAGCCACACACCCACCCAACAGCCATCCACCTCACAACAGCCTCCAACCCATACACCTTCACCCCAAGTCAGCAAAAGTACACCTCCTACAACCACTACCTCTTCCTCCACTCCCAAACCCCTTACATCTACCCATCCCAGTGCTCCCAAAAAACGTTTCCTGGCCAAACATGACCTCTTCCCCTCACCTCCCCCACCGCTTCAGTCTCCTAGGGGCCACCTCTCCAAGTCACAACCCAGCACCTCAGCCACAACATCTGCGGGACCAGTGGTGCCAGTAGTGACCGACTTCTGGAGTGCGCCAGGCAGCAGGTCAGCCAGTCTGGCAAGGAGCCAGAGCACAGACAGTCCCCCACCTGTAAAGCACAAAAAGTTGGCCAGTGCCCGGCGGGAGAGTGGAAAGAAATCAGCCACCAAAGCCGCTCCCAGGGGTACAGTTGGGAGTGTGGAGACAGCTGCGCCACCATCCGAGGTGGGGAAGGGGCACAGTAAAACCGGCAAGTCTGGGAATATCTGCACGGCGGACAAGACCGCCACCAGTACCGCTGCCCAGGACACCGCCGCCACCTGCACCGCTGCCAAGGACACCGCCGCCACCAGCACCGCTGCCCAGGACACCACCGCCACCAGCACTGCTGCCCAGGACACCACCGCCACCAGCACCGCTGCCCAGGACACCACCGCCACCAGCACCGCTGCCCAGGACACTACCGCCACCAGCACCGCAGGGCAGTGAGCGCCAAAGTTTCCGACGTTAATGAGGCCACCACGAGCTGGATGAAGCACTCTGGGCAAAAAGCCCCCTCCAGAACCAGTGGAGAAAGGCATCCACTACCTCAGTCCTTGTCAGGATGAAGCACTCTGGGCACAAGGCCCCCTCCAGAACCAGTGGAGTATCACATCCACTACCTCTGTCCTTGGCAGGATGAAGCACTCTGGGCACAAGGCCCCCTCCAGAACCAGTGGAGAATGTTATTGACTTGAGAGGCTGTGGCTTTGCACTCCCCAGGATTGAACATTGGGCATGGAGCCCCATCGTGGATCTGGCGTCGTGCACTCATCCGGCTGAGGTGCCACCCCTTCCCTTCCCCCTGAGGTGCCTATTTTATTTCTATCTGATGTGCCAGCAGTGTTCTCTCCGTCTTGTTCAGGTATTGAGTGTGGGCCTCGCCCATGCCTTTTGGGCCCAGTGGTCCACGGACTATGATAGTGGAATCCCTTGGACTTGTATTCTTGGTGTATATATTTGTTTATAGTGTGGATATCTTAATATATGTATATATTTTTGAATACTGACTTTGAATATATTACAATAATTCGACTCATTTCCTTTTGTCCTTGCATTCTTCTAGGGGGGGTTGTAACTGTGATGCATCATGATGTATTAGTGTGTGTGTTGTTGTGGGTGAGGGTGGGGGTGGGAGTGTTGCGTGTGTGTGTCACTGTTTTTTCCCTCCCCCTCCCCTGTGTCGTAGGTGCAGTACTCACCGTGGTCTTCGCCGCCGGCGTTCGTGCTCCTGGTAGAGGAGCAGGAAGATAAAGGCTGGAAGAATCTGAAGTTCCGGTTCCATGGCGTCCTGGTTCCTCGTGGGATGTGTAGAGGTGAGCGTTTCCCTTTCCAAGTCCTGTTTCCGCCGTGTTTTTGTTAGCGGTGAATCCACCCCAGGAAAAGGTGGCGGATTGGCCTGTTGTAATTCCGTGGGCGGTACATTGTATTCCACCAGTCTGTTGGCGGTTACCGCCGCGCTGTTTGGTTGTACCGCCATGGCCGTCGGAGCATTAAAGTGGCTGTCCATGTTGGCGGTTTCCGCCACGGTCGTAATTCCATTTTTTTTACCGCCGGGCTGTTGGCGGTTTTACCGCCGCTTTAACACCGACTGCCAGGGTTGTAATGAGGGCCTATGTGTGCCCTGCTTTGCAAATATATCAAACACAGAGCAAGAACGCCGCTCTTTATGGATCTGAAATTTGAGGTCACTCAGACTTGGCAGATCTGTCTAGATGCAAAAAAGTTTTCTTAACAACTCTGAAGAGAATTCTGTCTGGCTCTTCAACCCTTCATTTGTATCTAGATTTGGGGGATCACGGACCACCTGTCTCCCATGTCAAACTAAGACTCATCTTTTATTGCACAAAAGTCTGGGGCCCACCAGAGCTAAACCCCCTTAGAGCTGCACTTGACAATGTACTGGGTCAGTGCAGCGTGGGGTGATTTAGGTAAGTCAGGATTATGCTGGGGCAAATTGGTCTCTCATATTTAGGACCAGACCAACATGATTAGGTGTGACAGTGCCTCAGACATAAATACAGCGTAGATGTTGTGGCCCGAGGGAACCCAGCTGTCTAATATCAATCATGGCGAAACGACTATGGTGTTTTCATCAGAGCGGATCGTAAGTGATATATCAATTGAAATTCAATAACTACAGCAATCTGAGAATTTTTATCTAAGGACAGGCCTAACAAGGCATTGCTCGCTGGAACTTGGCCCTTTAAGGGGGATCTTGGCGCAGTGGTTTGTGGAAGACCGCTGGCTGCTCAATGCACCCTTCTGGCTCAACAGTTATTGTTTCCAGTTCCCTAAATTATATTATCATTCCTTCCCCCCCCATCCCCTACCCCAGCTTTGGAGGTCCACTGTCAGAGTACATGTATGTCCTTGTTTTCAGTTTAGGCAAGCCAAGTCTGCAGTTTGACGTTGGTTGGGGACATCGCTGCTCAAGGTAATGTGCACCTTTCTCTGCCCACCGAGTGGAACTTGCCCGTTTTTTCTCACCAACTCTGCCCATGTTCATTGTGGTCCACATTAGATGCACAGATGGACACTTGACCAGGGGAGCATAGGCTGCGACAGTACCATGGTTTGGTAAGTTTTGTTCCTCAGGTTCTTCCTTGGCCCCACACACCAGCACCCCCACCCAATCAAATGTAGAGCTCACCCCAGATGCAACTATGAGTGAGGAACAGCTGATGTCTTCATCTATAGGCTTGGGCAACATTTAAATTATGCTGAAGTAATCAAAGTAATTTTTGGTAATTTTGCATTACTCTTTTGACACGGAATTACAGAAAATTTCATAGTAACGCTCATTCACATGATTGTAAGTAATTTGGCACAAAAATCCTACCACATGAGCACAGGAACAACCAACTTACAGAGGGGATCAGCGGGTGGCTGCCTCTGTTCGTGTTCTGTTCCATTTATCACTATTTTCTTAGTGCAAAATGCATCCTTGGGTCCATTTTGGTAGATAGTTATCCTTGCCTCCTTAAAAGGTTCCCACACCGTCTGTGCGTGCACATGCACACGTCCACCCACGTATGGGTGGCGATCTTTGAATGTTGTTAAGTTTTGTAAAAACATTAAGAGATAGCTACCTAAGCTTTCCCATGTGCAAGCATAGTCTACTATCTGAGAATGGTTTGAAAGTACACTCAAAGATAGATGTCCATGAATAGGCATGCATCTTTGAATGGTCCACCTGATCCAAAAATATAAAGAGAAGTTCAAAACCTTGCCATTGTCATGGACTCTGACCTCTCAATGTGTGCCCAAATGGGCATACTAACCACATTGGCTTTCAACACTATAAAGACATTTTGTCACATTTCGGCCCTAGAATTTCCTCAAGAGGTTCAAGCAACAACACCACTGATCTGTTCAAAAGTGGATTACTAACTTTATTGTTAGGCTGAAAAGTCTATATTACAGATTTTCTCTGTCTGCCAAGAGATGACTCCAGAGAATTCAGAACTCAGCCATTTTTACATTTAAAGAAACGGCCACACACCTCCCTTGCCTTTATTACCAACGACGACAAGAACTTCATTCCAACTATTAGGCATCACTGAAAGGCAATAAACAACAAAGGTCCTGCAATTCCTCCATATGAAAATCAACAACTACTCCCAACTTAGGAATTCACATTCCAGGCTCGCTCCACAATAAATCATTCTACTTTCCAAAAGGGGAACAGTCTGCAGCGCTAATTTCTGCATGCAGGCTGCCAAATGATGGACATCCCTCCCAGCATAAATAAGAATCACTGACAACCAACTGGAATTTAAACAAATGGTTAATTGCTGTTTATTCCCAACCTGATCATACTGGATTCTCTGATGGACCATCTTCGACAAACGAGGACACACAACGAGAATAAAGTTTGCTCTGTCCACCATCAGAAGCTCTAGGCAGCTTGTCTAGATCTTCTGCAGGAACTCAGTCCATCTTATCTGCACACAGACCTTCCTCTCACCCTGTCACTGTATAATTAAATGTAAAATCAAAATATTAGCAAACACGCAAATACTCAGCTTTTTCCTACTTTCATCTGCGAATTATTGAATTGAATCCAACATCAGGGGTAGTAGGATCTGTATAAATGCATTTACAGTACAATACACACACAAACACACTCACACACACTCACTCAAAAGCAATATGTTTTTAGGAGTACTGTGGGATTTGTGCACACATGCCTAAGGGGAACACAGAGCACCCAAGAACCACTTATTTGTAATAAAAAAAACAGGAATAGCAAAAACTAAATTAAAGAAAAACATATACACACAAAAACTGGAGAGCACAGTAATTAAAAAGAGCAACTATATTGAATTGCAAATCGCTTTATGGAGCGCCAAAATGGATTCTTCACACTGTTAGGATAAAGTGATATTGACCATATGTCCATCACATATAAACAGTCTGCGACTGCTTGGAGCTAAATGGATTTAATTAGTCTGGTTGCACCAAACGGGGCAGATGAAGTATTTGGAGTGGAATTCTCATTTTCTCTCCACAGCCCAACCTTCCGGCAGTTTCTCCTTTTAGGTGTTGGGTTGGCTGACGATGGGAAAGCTGCTTTCATGAAAAAGTTGACATGCATTCCTCTACAGGAAGTGGAGAGGGTTAAACCACTGATTAGCTTCATGGTAGGAAGTGACGACATTAAAACATAACAAGAGCACAACAGAGGAAGGGCTAAAGTGCACAGTGAGAAGGGGACACGCGTGAGGGCACAGGGCCGAAATTAAAGAGATTAAAGGATAAAGAGGGCATATTGGACAGATGAGGAAGTCAAGAGAATTAAGGCACAGAGCAAGCACTAAACAGGAAGTGAGAACTTAGGACCGGAAGTAGAGGTATTAAAGCACTGAACAGTATAGATTCGCACTGTAGGACCCCGGGGCAGCAGGATGGGGAGATGACATATCTACAGCCCAGGAGAACATGGAGACGGGGCCTGAGGGAGCGGTGTGGGTAGAACATCTGGGACGGGTAGAGCACAGTTTGTAGCAATGTAAACGGCACAAAAGATACCGTCCACCCCAGCCCCTGTTCTGTTGTTCTTGGGCTGGGTGAGCGGGGACATGACAGCTGGCAATGAGGCAGTCTGACACGCACAAGTGCCTAGTCGGCCTTCCTCCGTCCTACACGCAGTCGGCCATGGTGCCACAAGAGCCTCCATAGTGTGGCCTCACCACTGAGACTTCACCATGATTGTCAGGGTGTCGCCCTGCTGAACCCGCAGTGGAAAGCCGCGATCTGAGCGACAGCATCACCACAGCCCACAAAGAGAACTGCACACTAACCCCAACCAGAACAAGCGAGGTGAGCGACCTTGCCATAAGACACACCCAGTCAGTGAAATCTCCGAGCAGTCATCTTGGACTGAGCAGGTCGCTGAGACAGAATCCAGCCACCATTCTGGATTTGGCAAGTCAGTCCCATAGAGCTGCCATTTTAAGTTGGGCTCCAGCCCCCTGATAGTGGGAGACACACACCATGACCTGCGTACCTGGAAACACACTTCAGTGCTGCCACTTTGGACTCACGGCAGACAAAAAATCATCATGTCTCCAGACAGGAGAACCACATATGATGCTGCAGCTTTCTTGAAACAGTCACCCCTGTTTGACACAACAAAAAAAACACAACATAGGCGCAAAGTTGGCTGGCTGGATTGAAAAGTTCAATGACTTCATTGAGGCACTAGAAGAATAAGACGATGCTCAGGGACTCGGTACCTCAAGGGCCAAGCAGGAGATGGCATCTAGGAGACCCTGAAGAAAATCCTGCAGGAGGGCATCATCACGTACGAAAAGATGAAAGACACACTTGCTAAGATGTTTGACCCCCCTACAAATAACATAAACTATGAGAGATACACATTCCACAGAGCCCTCCAGAAACCAGGTGAAGCAATGGATGAATTAGTGGAGCGCTCTGAACCTGTCCTCAAGCACTGCAAGTTCAACAAATTCAACAATGAAGAAGGCATGTGATTTAGGATCATTGATAGATGTGAGTCAGAGGCATTCAGAAGACGCATGCTTAAAGAAACTCACTCACTTAAAAAATGCTAGCCACAGTACCCGCGATGGAACAGGCTGAGAAACATGCGGCTGCAATGGAAGCTGGGAAGATCAACAAAGAGACTGTACTGGCCATGTGCAGCAGTCACCAGACGCCTAAAGGCAAATGCAAGCCCACACCCAGTGGGCCCACATGAACATGTTACGGATGTGGCCTGTCCTACTCACATAAAGGGAAATGCTCGGCCATAGGGGAGGTGTGCAAAGGGTGTGGGAAGGAAAAGCACACAGATCCGAGGAAAAAGCAAGGCACCATGTGCAGAACATGGCATTGTCAGCTAGATGTCAACCATCCACCTCATCCTCCACCCAGTCAACCGCGTTGACAAACAGCGACAGTGAAGAAGACAGATATTTCCTGATGA
The DNA here is from genome assembly GCF_031143425.1 of Pleurodeles waltl. Classification (NCBI taxonomy): domain Eukaryota; kingdom Metazoa; phylum Chordata; class Amphibia; order Caudata; family Salamandridae; genus Pleurodeles; species Pleurodeles waltl. The sequence continues at coordinate 682,542,014 of NC_090451.1, read as the reverse complement.
TGTCAGCACAAGGTAAGGTGGATAAGAGGCCCGCTGTCATCCTCCTCATGGGAGGCACAGTAGTAGACTCATCGACAGCGGTGCATCAATAAATGTAATAGGTGTGCACGATCTAGTGAACCTACCAGGCAACCCACAACTGACCGAAATTCGGAAGATGTACTTGTGGGCTGAGGGAAAACCGCTGAACTGCCTGCGGAAGGTTCACCACAGCCCTTAAGAACAAGGAATGAGAAGAAACTGTTAAACTCTATGTACTGGAGCAACAGACATTCTCACGCAGAGTTCTGTGAGTAGCCACTGCCGCTAAGCTGGGGATCATGGATGTACGCCCAGGGTGTGCAGGAATACTGCAAGTGGAGCCCAAAGAGGGTACCAACAAATTCACAGTCGTACACCTGAGAGTGAATAACCACACCATACCCTTCATGATTGACAGTGGGGCCTCCATCAATATGCGGACCCTCGATTGCTTCAAATAACTCAAATCACCTATGAGCCTAATAGAATTCGACATCCAAATCTACATGTGGGAAGCATCCAAACCCCTACACATCTGAGGATCATTTACAGCGACTGTGAAACAGGGTGAGACAGCCATTGAAGCAACCATACATGTACTGCAAGGCAAAACAATAGGTGGATGTCTCCTCCGCTTCACCACAGCCACAGAAATGGGTCTAATCTCCATCAATTACCAGGTACAGGCCAGACACAGAATCAAAAAACAATTCCCTGCACTCTTCAGCAGCCTAGGGAAACTGAAAGGTGTGCATGTCCATCTCCACCTCAAACAGGCATTCTGCCCTATAGCACAAAAACCCAAACGAGTGGTGTTCCATCTATAAGAAGCAGTAGAGAATGAAATCAAGAACCCCCTTTAACTAGACATCACTGAGCAGTCTATAGGCTCCACCCCAAGGATGTCCCTGATTGTTGTGGTGCCAAAGAAAGACAGACCAGTAGACGTCAGGATTTGTATTGAGATGCACCAGCCTAATGAAGCAATCGAGCAAGAAAGTCACCCAGGCCCACACATTGCAGACATAATACTCAGCTGAATGGAGTGGAAATCTCCAAGCTTGACCTAAAAAAATGGGTGTCACCAGCCAGAACTTGAAAAATGTTGCCGATACATTACAGCTTTCTCCACACAATTGGATCTTTTCCGATACAAACACCTAAACTTCGGAATCTTGTCAGCAGCTGAGATCTTCCAAGATGTCATTTGAAGGGTCACCCAGCCGGTGACCAATGCGTTCAACTACAGTGGTGACATTATCATATTCAGAACCACACACATGACACACAATGTGACACTTAAGAAAACCTACCAACTACTAACTGAAGCTGGGCTCACCCTCATTGCAGAAAAATGCAAGTTTCACAAAACCGGCCTGAAGTTCTTTGGTCACCTACTCTTAGAAAAGGGGATGATGCCAGATCCAGACAAAGTTCTAGCCCTCACTGCAGCTAGCTGCCACGAGATTCAAACATGCTCCGATCCTTCCTTGGGATGGTGAGTTACTGTGCTAAATACATATGCGACTATGCCACCATCAGCGCCACAATCCAGGAGCTATCCAGACAAAATGTAGTCTTCAAATTGTCACCAGAGTGTGAACAAAGCTTTCAACAGGTAAAAACAGTGATCACAAACGTGACCATTATGGCCTTCTTTGATTCAAAGGTAGATGCCAGTCCAGTAGGGATAGGAGCCCTCCTGGTGCAACACTCAGGGGGCCCAGATTCCCAATGATATGTGGTAGCATATGCCAGCAGAAGCTCATCAATGGCTGAGATAGCATAATCCCAACCTATGATAAGTCTGGCATTGGTCTGGGCCTGTGACATTTTCCACTTTTTCCACATCTTCCTATTTGGAAAAGAGCTAACCAACATAACCGGCCATCCTAACAATTTTTGGAAATCCCCGAGCCAAAATGCCACCCAGGGTTGAAAGGTTGGGGATTTGCCTTCAAGAATCCAACTATGTCAACATCCACAAGCCTGGCAAATAACATAACCCTGCTGACTACTTTTCAAGTCACCCAATACTTCAGTTGAGGCAGTGCACACCCATTGTTGAAGAGTACCTCCACTTCATAGTCAACACAAGCATACCACCAGCACGCTTGGTCGCCACACAAGCAGCTACAGGGCTACAAAAATCCCTTCACCACTGATCAGATAGGTGGAGCTATTTTTAATACTTACTTGTCCCTTCTGGCAAGTTGACACTGAACAGGTGTTCTGTTTAGTTGAAAAGTGGAGGTGCCAAAAAAGATGCCTTTAAATCTTGTTCCTATGTCACATTTGCTCTGTGTTTACAGACAGAGGTCAAAAGTCAGTTTTTCTTGCAATTAATTCCCCTTCTGACTGCAGAGTTCCAGGACTTTGTAAGGTGAACTTTGTGACCTGCTGCTTAGAATGTAAATTAAGGATATAGGGTGTCCCTTTTGCCTAACACACAACATTTAAATGACTAAGCCAACTGTGCAAACATTTCAAAATATATTCCAGTAGTTGTGAAAGCCCTTTTCGATATTTCTGTGTGATGAAAAAATGTTTTAATAGGATGAAAACAAATCAGAATTCTTTATGTGTTGATGTGCAAAGGATATGTTTTCTGACACCCAATTTTCACAGATTGTTAATACACTATGGGGGTCATTACAACATTGGTGGTATAAGGCGCTTACTGCCGTGCAGAAGACCGGCAACATACGGCTGCGGCCGCAGAATTCCGCCACGGTCATTATGACCCACAGCTCGGAATCTGCCAAAATTTAGACACCCACACAAGTCCGCCACACCAAAGGTCAGTGATAAACTGGCGAAAACAAAACCTCCACCATCACGCCAATAGGAATACGGCCACACTATTACGACCCACGAATCCACGCAGCGGTCTTTCAACCGCGGTATTCCATTGGCGGTACACACCGCCGCGCTCAAAATACACACTATTACAAAACACATCCACATTGGACAGTTCAAAATACACACACCTGATACACATACACACACCACTCCCACACACCCAATACAATATAAAACACACACCCACATCACCCACAAACCCCTATGACAACAACTGCGACTGAAGGCCACAGAGGGACACCGCCATCTACAAACGAACATTCACAGGCACTCAACACCATCACCCACATAACATCCATGCACCTCACACAACACACCACTAAATATCACCCCACACATCACAACACACACCAACCCACACATCACCCACACCACCCCATGGCACGGCATGGAAGTTCTTGTCATCCAATGAGAAATTTGATTGCAAGCATATTCAAGTTGGAACTATTTTATTGGAGATTAATAAGGACAGATGTGTCGTGGCCTCGCAAAAAAATTGGCAAACTATAGCCTGAACAGCTTATACCAAATACAAAAAGATAAGCCTTGATAAAGTCCTTTGTAGGACGAAACACGTGTCGGCTGAATCTGGTTTGGATCTTGCAATCAATTTTCTCATTGGATGACAAGAACTTCCATTGCCCTAAGTCAACAGATTGGACATTTTACACTGATTTCATTGATTAATTGGACTAGGGTTTACTGACTCTGAGTGCTTTGGAGATGAATTGTCTTTGATTGAATCATACAATCTGTGTAAATTTATTGTTATCTGTGTTTGTAAATTGATTCTGCTTTGGACCAATTTTTGTCAAATAACTTTTATGTATGTATATATGGTATATCGGTATTATTTGTATTAAACCAGTTAATTGAATAATATAGTCTTGGAACTATCACACATTATTGATATCACATTTGATCACACTATATTTGCTTTCGGAATTTTCCAGTATAATTGAAGGATCCATGGACACAACTAATAATACAAGTAAACTGTTTGGGTGTGCTCCATTCTTACCTTAGATACCATCCTCAAACTGCCCCAGCTCCACTTCCTATGCCCCTTTGGACAATGCACCTGTGAGACTAATAGACTGGACTCTGCCATGGACATTCCTCAACCATCACCCATCACCATTTTACAACCCCCTCCAATATTGAGCACTTAAATAAACACCCTTAAAGCACAAAACAATCTGGAATCTGTCTGTGATTTCGCATTAGTGTATTAGCAATTACAGTGACAAAAAGCTCTTTCAAATGTAATGTCAACATACCTATGTCACACAGCTCTAGTCCATGAGGAAACAAAGCAGATGTCACACAGTGGGACCCACATGTGTGAAATCGTAAGAGAAAGTGACAACTCAGTGACTATACACTGGGTGAAAAGGACAGACAGTAGAGAGGTAGTAGTTTTAAAGTACATGTAGCAGGCAGGTTTGTCTTCTTACCTGTGTCTCACTGGAAGTATTGCAGGATCACTGAGTTCCTGTTGTCGATGTCCTCTTCTTCTGCTTCCTCGTCTTCACTGTCCACAGGCTCCACAGCTGCCACAACACCTCCATCTGGACCATCCTCCTGCAGAAAAGGCACCTGTCGTCGCTAAGCCAAGTTGTGAAGCATACAGCAGGCCACGATGACCTGGCACACCTTCTTTGGTGAGTAGAATAGGGATCCACCTGTCATATGTAGGCACCTGAACCTGGCCTTCAGGAGGCCGAAGGTCCGCTCTATAATCCTCCTACTTCGCCCATGGGCCTCATTGTAGCGTTCCTCTGCCCTTGTCCTGGGATTCCTCACAGGGGTCAGTAGCCATGACAGGTTGGGGTAACCAGAGTCACCTGCAAATGGCGAGGGACAACTGTTAGACACACACTAACTCTTAGGGACATCCCCAGAACCAGCAACTATTCACACTGATTTGCGTCCAGGTGCTCACCTAATAGCCACACCCGGTGCCTCTGTAGTTGCCCCATCACATAAGGAATGCTGCTATTCTGCAGGATCTAAGCGTCATGCACTGAGCCAGGAAACTTGGCATTTACATGGGAGATGTACTGGTCTGCCAAACACACCATCTGCACATTCATCGAATGGTAACAATTCCGGTTTCTGTACACCTGTTCACTCCTGCGGGCGGGCCAAGGTCACATGTGTCCAATCAATGGCACCTATGATGTTAGGGATATGTCCCAGGGCATAGAAGTCATCTTTCACTGTAGGCATATCCTCCACCTGAGGGAAAACGATGTAGCTCCGCATGTGTTTCAGCAGGGCAGACAACACTGTGGACAACACGTTGGAAAACATAGGCTGGGACATCCCTGATGCTATGGCCACTGTTGTTTGAAAAGACCCACTTGCTAGGAAATGGAGTACTGACAGCACCTGCACTTGAGGTGGGATCCCTGCGGGATGGCGGATAGCTGACATCAGGTCTGGCTCCAACTGGGCACACATTTCCTGGATTGTGGATCGATCAAGCCTGTAGGTGATGATCACATGTCTTTCCTCCATTGTCGACAGGTCCACCAGCGGTCTGTACACTGGAGGATGCCGCCATCTCCTCACATGCCCCCACGGACGATGCCTATGGAGGAGAAAAGCGAGCATAGAGTCAACGAACTCTGAGGTACGTAAACACAGCTTACTCAGAAAACTATTCATAAACTGAATTTTGCCTGTATGAGTGTTTAGCCAAGACCTAGGTATGTGTGACGCAGTCAAAAATAAAGCCATGTGGGTCCCGGAAATGGCGGCTGCCTGACCTGTAAAGTGGGACAATGAGATATGAGGTAACTGCGCTGGCGTTGTACACCGTCGCGGTAGGCGGTCAAAGACCGCAGCGCAATTCTGCATTGGTTAACATTGGACCCTGTGGGTCCCAGGAGCCAATGACGAGGTACGCCGGCGGTGACGATATGCACCGCCGCGGACGTGACCGCCATTTTCTCACTGTTCAATCACTCGATACCTGATCTTCGACAGGAGAGGACCTACACTGCAAGTGCTGCTGTGACCTCAGTCTGGAAGAGACAATGGCTCGTGCGTCTGGGGAAAGGGCCCCTGCCTTCAGCACGGAGGAGTTGGAGAAACTCGTGGATGGGGTCCTCCCCCAGTACACGCTACTCTACGGTCCTCCAGACAAACAGGTAAGTACACTGTTACCATGCTGTATGGGCAATGCCTGTGTGGAGTGGGGTGGATGAAAGATGGGGGGGAGAATGAGACGTGCATGAAACAACGGTGAGTGCATGTGCCACATGGCAAGGGTAGGGATGCAGGCCAATGACTGTGACGGTGCAGTTGGTAATTACTTCTCTTTTTCCCCTGTACAATTCCTGTAGGTCAGCACCCACCAGAAGAAGGATATTTGGCGTGCCATCGCCAAGGAAGTCCGGACCCTGGGGGTCTACAACAGAAGGAGCACCCACTGCCGTAAAAGGTGGGAGGACATTCGCCGCTGGAGCAAGAAGAAGGCGGAGGCCCAGCTGGAGATAGCCTCCCAACGTGGGACGGGTGCCCATCGCACCATGACCCCCCTGATGTTCAGGATCCTGGCGGTGGCGTACCCGGAGTTGGAGGGGCACTTGAGGGGATCATAGCAGCAACAAGGGGGTGAGTACACTCTCATTCTGCTGATTCAGCACGATTGGAGGTGTTTGGGTGGGGGAGGTGGGCTGTGGGTTCCCCTAGGCCAGGGCGAGTTTGCTAGTTAAGTCCCCTTTTTCAGGCAGTCCCTGTGGCACCCCACCCCACCTGTGTACAGTGCCAACTACACCTAGTCAGGCTCCTGTGACATCCATGTGTGCAGAAATCGGCCATAGCCTTGTAAGCCATGTCCCAGGGATTGAATAGTGGACCCCAAGTGCGCGGCGTAGTGCAGGGGGCCTCTGTGTCTGTCGTGTCCACCAACAGTAGCGGCATTGCATGCACTTAACATGTCTTTCTTCTGTCTCCCCCCCCCCCCTTTTTGTGGTCTCCCTGTACTTGTGTGCATTAGCCTCATCAGGCGGAGGAGCAGTGGCACTGGAACAGGAGGGAGCTGCATCCCACATGGCCCTGGAGGGCGACACTACGGACTCCGAATTCACTAGTGGGACCGAGGGCGAGGGGAGCTCCACGGCGGGGACAGGAGCTGACACCAGAGATACGGACTCCTCCTCTGATGGGAGCTCCCTTCCGGTGGTGGCCCCATCTGTGCCCCCCGCATCTACAGGTACAGCCACCACCCCCCCTACCAGCACCGCCCTCCCAGCAGCCCCTCAGCCTTTGCCCCGTGCCCGCTCACCCAGGAGGGTGGGCATCACCTTCGCCCCAGGCACCTCAGGCCCTGCCCCAGTCACCCCTGCTGCCCTCAGTGAGGAGGCCATTGACCTCCTCAGGTCCCTCACTGTTGAGCAGTCTACCATTTTGAATGCCATCCAGGGTGTAGAGAGGCAGTTGCAACAAACCAATGCATTCCTGGAGGGCATTCATTCTGGTCAGGCAGCCCATGAGCGAGCTTTCCAGACTCTGGCCTCAGCACTGATGGCAGCCATTGTCCCTGTCTCTAGCCTCCCCCTCCAACTTCCTCCACCCAGATCCAAAGCCCTGTACCTCAGCCTACCCCAAGCACACCATCAGACCAGCATGCACACACCTCAACATACAAAGGAAGCTCTGGCAAACATAAGCACCACACATCCCACAGGCATTCACGCAAGCATCATACACATGCAGACACACCAACATCCACTGCCTCCACTGTGTCCCCCTCCTCCTCGTCTCCCTCCTCCATCTCCACTCACACCTGCATGCACTACATTTTCAGCCACTACGTGCCTCACCAGCACACCCACCACCACACCCCGCTCACGTGCAGTCACCACCCTCACTAAAATTCACACATCCCCTGTGTCCTCTCCCAGTGTGTCTGTGAAGCCACCTCCCAAGGTACACAAACGCAGCCACACACCCAACCAACAGCCATCCACCTCATGACAGCCTCCAGCCCATGCACCTTCACCCAAAGTCAGCAAACGTACACCTCCTATGACCACAACCTCTTCCTCCACTCCCAAACCACCCCCCCAGCTACCCATCCCAGTGTTCCTAAGAAACTTTTCCTATCCAGCCTTGACCTCTTTCCCTCACCTACCCCACCCTGTCAGTCTCCTAGGGCCCGACTCTCCAGGTCCCAACCTGCCACCTCAGCCACAACATTGGTGGGACCAGTGGTGCCAGCAGTCACCGGATTATGGAGAGCACCAGGCAGCAGGGCAGGCAGTGTGGCAAGAAACCACAGCACGGACAGTCCCCCACCTGTCAAGCATCAAAAGTTGGACAGTGCCCGCCGGGAGAGGGGAAAGACACCAGCCACCAAAGCCGCTCCCAGGGGTACAGTTGAGATTGTGGAGACAGCTGCAACACCATCCAAGGTGGGGAAGGGGCACAAGAAAACCGGCAAGTCTGGGAAGATCAGCACGGCGGACAAGACCGCCATCAGCCCCGGTGCCGAGGAGGCGACCGCCAGCAGTCATACTGCCACAGACAGGACCGCCTGCAGCAGCCCCGCTGCCCAGGAGGCGATCGCCAGCAGCACACTGCCCCAGACAGGACCGCCAGCAGCAGCCCCACTGCCCAGGAGGCGACCGCCAGCAGCCACACTGCCACAGACAGGACAGCCAGCAGCAGCCCCGCTGCCCAGGAGGCGACTGCCAGCAGCCACACTGCCCCAGACAGGACCGCTAGCAGCATCCCCGCTGCCCAGGAGGCGACCGCCAGCAGCCACACTGCCACAGACAGGACTGCCAGCAGCAGCCCCGCTGCCCAGGAGGTGACCGCCAGCAGCCACACTGCCACAGACAGGACCACCAGCAGCTGAACCGCTGCCAAGGACACCGCCGTCACAAGCACCGCTGCCAAGGACACCGCCGCCACAGTCGCTGCTGCCAAGGACACCGCCGCCACAGGCACCGCTGCCAAGGACACCACCGCCACAAGCACCGCTGCCAAGGACACCGCCGCCACAAGCACCGCTGCCAAGGACACCACCGCCACAAGCACCGCTGCCAAGGACACTGCCGCCACAAGCACCGCAGGCCCATGAGCGCAAAAAGCTCTGACGCTACTGAAGCCGCCACGAGCAGGATGAAGCACTCTGGGCACAAGGCCCCCTCCAGAACCAGTGGAGATTGACTTCCACTACCTCAGTCCTTGGCAGGGTGAAGCACTCTGGGCACAAGGCCCCCTCCAGAACCAGTGGAGATTGACATCCACTACCTCAGTCCTTGGCAGGATAAAGCACTCTGGGTACAAGGCCCCCTCCAGAACCAGTGGAGACTGACATCCACTACCTCAGTCCTTGGCAACATGAAGTACTCTGGGCACAAGGCCCCCTCCAGAACCAGTGGAGATTGACATCCATTACCTCAGTCCTTGGCAGGATGAAGCACTCTGGGCACAAGGCCCCCTCCAGAACCAGTGGAGATTGACATCCACTTGAGAGACTGTGGCTTTGCACTCCCCAGGATTAAACAGTGGGCAAACCACCCACTGTAGAGACTTGAGAGACTGTGGCTTTGCACTCCCCAGGATTGAACAGTGGGCAAACTACCCACTGTAGAGACTTGAGAGACTGTGGCTTTGCACTCCCCAGGATTGAATAGTGGGCAAACCACCCACGGTAGAGACTTGAGAGACTGTGGCTTTGCACTCCCCAGGATTGAACAGTGGGTATGGGACCCCTCGTGGATTTGGCGTCATGCACTCAACCGGCTGAGGTGCCCCCCCTTCTCTTCCCCCTGAGGTGCCTGTTTTACTTCTATCTGATGCCCCTGCAGTGTTCTCTCCGTCTTGTTCGGGTATCTTGTGTGGGCCTCGCCCATGCCTTTTGGGTCCAGTGATCCACGGACTATGATGGTGGACTCCCTTGGACTTGTGTTCTTGGTGTATATAATTGTATATAGTATATATTTGTAAATATTTTTGATGTATGTAATTGAATATATCAAAATTTTTCGACTCTTTTCCTTTTGTCCTTGCATTCTTCCAGGGGGGTCGGGGGTGTAACTGTGATGTATCAGTATGTATGTAGCGTGTGTGTTGTAGTGGGTGAGGGTGGGGGTGTTGCGTGTGTGTGTCACTCTCTTTTCCCTCCCCTGTGTCGTAGGTGCAGTACTCACCGTTGTCTTTGCCGCTGGCATTCGTGCTCCTGGTAGAGGAGCAGGAAGGTAAAGGCTGGCAGTATCTGGAGCTCGGTTTCCATGGCGTCCTGGTTCCTCATGGGGTGTGTAGAGGTGAGCGTTTTCCTTTCGAAATCCTGTTTCCGCCGTGTTTTTGTTCGCGGTGAATCCGCCCCAGAAAAGGTGGCGGATTGGTGGGTTGTAATACTGTGGTCGGTACATTGTTCCCGCCTGTCTGTTGGCGGCTACCGCCGCGGTGTTTGTTTGTTCCGTCTTGGCAGTCGGAGTGTTAAAGTGTCTGTCTATGTTGGCGGTTTCCGCCACGGTCGTAATTCCTTATTTTTTTACCGCTGGCCTGTTGGCGGTCTTACCGCCGCTTTAACACCGACCGCCAGGGTTGTAATGACCACCTATATATTTTTATCAGTAAAGCTTAAAATTAGTGGAGAGGTTTTTGGACATTTCTTGGAAAGTTACCATGTGTAGATGATAATACGTTACCACATCATGGTTTAGTAATATACTTATTAAAATTGAGTGATGGCAATTTTGTTAGTAAACTAAAAGAAGTCCTAGGTTATGTCGGCTAGACCTCATGGGTATGTGGGCTAGATTCTTGTGATGCATGCAGCAAACTTTAGTCTACTCAAACAAAAGATTTTTTTTGTACTGCAGAAAAAGGTGACTCTGTAAACTATTTGCCTAGGAGCACACAATTTGAGACCCGTTTACTGGTCAAGTACATTACAGTTAGGTCAAGTAGATTATTTAAGTTACTCGACCTGCAGGTCTAGTAACATTTTTATGATTTTTCGATCGACAACATAAAATGGAAGCAAAGCAAGAACTGGGGTGGTGCCTCTAAAGAAATCAAAGCCTTTAATAATATCAGAGAGGAACTTGCCGTAACACAACAAGGGCTCATTTTGAGAGGTTCGAACATCGTATTCTACACAACCGAGCCATAAAACTGGCACATGAAGAACACCAGGGACTAGTCGCCACAAACTGAGCCCTGAGAGGGAGACAGTGGTTCCCTAAATTAGACCCGATAGTGGAAGATGAACTGCGAGCATGTCACATGTGCACTTGCCTATCACCTGCTACAAGGCAACTACCACTAGAGGCGTCCAAACTACCAGACAGACTGTGGGATCACATGGCAGTTGACTTTTTTGGCCCCCTCACCACCGGCAAGTACCTCCTAGTGGTGTAGATGAATACCCATGATTCCCACTGGTCAAAATTATCTTATCAACCAATGCTGTCCAGGGATTCGGTCACCTGAAGACATCTTTGCGACGTCAGATAATGAACCCCTGTTCTACATCAGGGAATTCAAACACTCCATAGACCTCTTGGCCATTAAACACTGTAGGAAAATGGCTCCCTGTTGCAGTTATCCCCCCCACTTTTTGCCTGATATTTATGTGAAGTGTGCTGGGACCCTGCTAACCAGGCCCCAGCACCAGTGTTCTTTCACTAAAAATCCACCATTGTTTCCCCAATTGGCACACAAAAGGTACCAGTGGTACCAAGGGCCCAGCGACCAGGAAAGGTCCCTAAGGGCTGCAGCATGAGTTGTGCCACCCTAAGGGACCCCTCACCTAACACATGCATGCTGCCATTGCAGATTGTGTGTGTTGGTGGGGAGAAAAAAGGCAAAGTCGACATGGCATCCCCCTCAGGATGCCATGCACACAAACCACTGCCTGTGGCATAGGTAAGTCACCCCTCTAGGAGGCCTTAAAGCCCTAACGCAGGGTGCACTATACCACAGGTGAGGACATAGCTGCATGAGCAATATGCCCCTACAGTGTCTAAGTCAAATCTTAGACAATGTAAGTACATTGTGGCCATATTAAGTATATGGTCTGGGAGTCTGTCAAAACAAACTCCACCGTTCCAAAATGGCTACACTGAGCACTGGGAAGTTTGGTATCAAACTTCTCAGAATAATAAACCCACACTGATGCCAGTGTTGGAGTTATTAAAAAGTGCACACAGAGGGCATCCTAAGATTCCCCCTGTATTTTACTCAATCCTTCGGTGCAGGACTGACTGGTCTGTGCCAGCCTGCCGCTGAGAAGGGTTTCTGACCCCATGGGGTGAGAGCCTTTATGCTCTCTGGGGCCAGAAACAAAGCCTGTACTGGGTGGAGGTGCTTCACACCCCCCGCAGGAACTGTAACACCTAGCAGTGAGCCTCAAAGGTTCAGGCTTCGTGTTACAATGGCCCAGGGCACTCCAGCTAGTGCAGATGCCCAGCCCCCTGGACACAGCCCCCACTTTTGGCAGCAAGTCCAGAGGAGATAATGAGAAAAACAAGGAGGAGTCACCCTCCAGCCAGGACAGCCCCTAAGGTGTCCTGAGCTGAGGTGACCCCTACTTTAGGAAATCCTCCATCTTGCTTTGGAGGATTCCCCCTAATAGCATTAGGGATGTGCCCCCTCTCCACAGAGAGGAGGCACAAAGAGGGTGTAGCCACCCTCAAGGACAGTAGCCATTGGCTACTGGCCCCCAGACCTAAACACACCCCTAAATTGAGTATTTATGGGTGACCCTGAACCCAGGAACTCAGATACCTGCAACCTGAAACAAGAAGAAGGACTGCTGACCTTAAAGCCCCGCAGAGACGACGGAGACGACAACTGACTTGGCCCCAGCCCTGCCTGACCATCTCCAGACTCAGAGAACCTGCACAGCGACGCATCCGACAGGGACCAGTGACCTCTGAGGACTCAGAGGACTGACCTGCACCTAAAGGACGAAGAAACTCTAGTGGACAGCAGCTCTGTCCAAAACCTGCAACAAAGAAACCATCTTTAAAGAGACTCCAGCCTCACTCCGAAAGGGTGAGTCTCAACACTCTGCACCCAACGCCACCCCGGCCCGTGTCCAGAGAAACCAACACTGCAGAGAGGACCCCCAGGTGACTCCAACAACGTGGACACTCTGAGACGACCTCCCTGCACCCCCACAGCGATGCCTGCAAAGAGGATCTAGAGGATCCCCCTTTCCGTGACTGCTCGGTAACAAAGGAACCCGACACCTGGAAGAAGCACTGCATCCGCAACCCCCAGGACGGAGAGGAACCAACTACCGGTGCAGGAGTGACCAGCAGGCGTCCCTCATCCTAGCCCAGTCAGTGGCTGACCCAAGAAGCCCCCCTGTGCCCTGCCTGCATCGCCAGAGTGACCCCCGGGTCTCTCCATTGATTCCAATCTACAACCCGATACCTACTTTGCAAACTGCACCTGTCCGCCCCTGTGCCGCTGAGGGTGTATTTTGTGGGCCTGTTTGGGACCCTCCCCAGTGCTCTACAGAACCCCCAGGGTCTGCTCCCGAGGACGCAGGTACTTACCTGCTAGCAGACTGGAACCGGAGCACCCCTGTGCTCCATAGGCGATTATGCTATTTGGGCCCTACTTTGACCTTTGCACCTGACCGGCCCTGTGTTGCTGGGTGTTTGGGGTTGACTTGAACCACCAACGGTGGGCTGCCTATGCCCTAACTTGTAAGTGCTTTACTTACCTGAGAAACTAACCAATACTTACCTCCCCCAGGAACTGTTGGTTTTTGCAGTGTCCACTTTTAAAATAGCTTATTGCCATTTTTGCCAAAAATGTGTGGATTACTGTTTTAATTCAAAGTTCCGTACTTGCCTGTGTGAAGTACCTTACAATTTATGTACTTACCTAAATTCTGAATCTTGTGGTTCTAAAATAAATTAAGAAAATAATATTTTTCTATATAAAAACCTATTGGCCTGGAATTGTCTTTGAGTGTGTGTTCCTCATTTATTGTCTGTGTGTGTATAACAAATGCTTAACACTACCCTCTGATAAGCCTACTACTCAACCACACTACCACAAAATAGAGCATTAGTATTGTCTAGTTTTGCCACTATCAACCTCCAAGGGGAACCCTTGGACTCTGTGCACACTATCTCTCACTTTGAGATAGTATAAACAGAGCCAACTTCCTACAAACACCACAAGATAACTTTGCTGTGGCCCCAAGCCAATGGAGAAGTGGAACAGTTCATGGGCACCCTCATGCAAACTACACAGAGGGCCACCGAGCAGGAAGTGGCACGTGAGAAAGCACTGTGCCTAGTCCGGCCCGCTTCTCACACCAATCCTCACTCGATGACAGGAGAAAGTCATGTTTGGGTGATCCGTCAGAACCAAACTCTCACAATGGACGTTATCTCGCCCTGTGGAGGGTGACAAGATCAAGGTCTAAGACAGGGTTAAGAAGAAGATAAAGGCGTATGCCGATGCCAAACTGCAAACACATGACACCATCCCTGAGACTGGCAAGTAGAAGGCAGTCAAAGTAAGAGAAGAAAAGTGGACACCCCTTAGTGACCTCTCCTAGTGACAGCCTGGAAAGAGAGCATGGTCATGGCAACCTGCACAGAGAAGTCCATCACACGGAATGTGTCTCACTTCAAGACAGTGCCCCCACCCTGCCCAAGGAAGACAAGCAGGTCGAAGAAACAGGACACCAAGAAGTATCCACAGCTCTTCCTGTGGATCGTCAACAGAAGAAGCACCACTCTTGACCTCAACAACTCATTGAGAAGGTGTTAGCTCAACAGAAACTGAGGTTCATGTTTAAAATGTGGGGTGAGGTTTGGGGGGTGGAGCTGAGTCGGACTCTAGGTCCCCAGAATGGGAGATGGGACTTGAGGGACAGAGCATCTGGGACGGGAAGAGTACAGTTTGGAGCGACATATGTGGCACGAAATAAAAGATACTGTTCACCCCAGTACCTGTTCTGTCGTTCTTGGGTTGGGTGAACAAGAACACGGCCAACAGAGTAGTAAGTGTACTGCTTGTGCAACACTAATAGGAACACGAGAAGCAACTTAACAAGAACCAACTTTATTAACTATATAAAGAAACCTCCATGATGTGGCCAGGCCCTGACTTCTGCTCGTAAGCCAATCTGAACTAGTGTTATTTGCTGTACGTCAGAGGATGCGCTGAACTGATGGCACTCCACCCTCCCTCACATAAAGGAAAGTTACACATTTTAGTCCATGACTGTAATCTTTCTGGAGGCCGGACAGACAACCAAGGGGTTGCTACCAGAATGGGTTTTTACTGGCATGAATGACAGGGCTTTAAATGGGCCAGGTCCTGCCAGTGCTCAGCACTGGCACTTCTAAAAAGCAGGTGCTGAGACAAGTCCCTATTGGGCTCTGCAATTGTGCCCTCACCCTCGGGGTGAAAAAAAATATTCATTCTGCAGCATTGCCACCCTGCACTGCCTTTGATGCATCCTCAAAGAGACTGGTTATATAGTCCTTTCACAGTCTCATCATTTCAAAACTGAAGCATTTTCAATATTTTATACAAAAAAGCCATTCTTTATCTCATGTAACTAAAACCCAGTGACAAAGGCAATAGTCCTGGCTTGTTGTAGGTGTAATGTCAGTTGTTGTATTACATATCTGGATGCAATGACAGAAAGAAGCAGAAAATTAAAGTCGGACGGCACACTACGCAAAGCACAGATTTTTAGTTTACGTGTTTTTAAGCCACGCCCATAATTACATCGGCCACGTCCCGTCAAGAGACCCTCCAGTTTTTTCATCCCACTTAAAGCCCTGATGACTGATATTTTAATGCTGCGGCTGTTTAAAAAATTAGCAAAAGCTCCAAAAGCGGTTGTTGCTTCCTTTCATCCATATATA
Source organism: Pleurodeles waltl (assembly GCF_031143425.1). Lineage (NCBI taxonomy): Eukaryota > Metazoa > Chordata > Amphibia > Caudata > Salamandridae > Pleurodeles > Pleurodeles waltl. Next base: position 682,526,253 of record NC_090451.1, on the reverse strand, counting down.
CTTCAAACAGTAAATATAAGAAGAAAGCAATTTAAAATATATTATGGAGATGCCATAATGTTAATTAAAGAAAACAAAGACAGAAAGGCCTTGTTAAAAATGAATATAGACGACTTCATGTAAAGATCTATTTAAGTTTCATGTCAGGCCTTTGCAGAATCTTAAAACGTGAACATATGGTTGGTATATTTCCCTGGGAAAGGTGGCAACCCACTGGGACATTGCCATGGCAAGGGCAGGAGTGGGTGGTGAAATGTGTGGGGGCAATATGGATGGAGATCCTGAAGAGAGAAGGCAACGAGCCAGGGATGATGATGTCCACTAGGTCACTGTCTGAGGTGACAGGGCCTCCCTCATCTCCTTTTATTTTCATAGTCTTTCATCCGCTGCTTATTTTGAACATATTCCTGCAGGTTTCTGTGTAATTCCTGCCCTTATTTTCCTTCCAGAAAGAATTCGCTGAGCACTTCCCAGTTATGCTGTGAGGAACCTCCGGAAAGTCCCTCACGGTTTGGCACAAGACATTGGCTAGTGACATCTTCATCAGTATGGTGATCTATGCACAACTTTCTTTAGTGCTGGCATGCGTGGCACTCCCATTCTAAGTGCCTGAGGCCATCATGGAGTTTTCTTGAACCTGAAGAGACCAACATGAGTGGCAAAAGTATTGATATATCTTGACGGCCTCTTTATCTCGAGCTAACGATACCTCTTGTTAAAAAGGAGCTTGGAGTAGGTCTGAGCATCAATGAGGAGGTGAATCATGTCTCCTATCGGGAGAGAGTAATGATGTTTAATGTGGTTTGCAAGGTTGGACTGTTGCCTGCTTTCGAAAATGAGAATTTTTGTCTGCAGATTTTCTTTGTTGTATTGGCGCAACTGGGGAAGCCCATTGGTTTGACCCAATCATGATATTATCTGCTGAGCCCACTAGCTTCTGAATATTCTGGGGTACTCCCCTGATATGTCCTGCCACCAACTTGAAATGCTCATCTATGTGCAGGGTGGGGGTCTACTTTTTTTCAAACCTGTTAAGGAAAAGTTCAGGAAGTGCTTGGAAATGTCAGAGCAGTCAGATGTTTCAATCCATGCATTAAGGTACGTGGAGCAGGCAACCTTCACAGCCGTGCGAAAAGTCAAGTTGGAACCCATGCTGTTTTCGAATTACACCACCAAGTTTGCAGAATCAATTTATCTGGCATTGGTTGGGCACTGGTGTGGTTGGGGAACAACCCTTGTAGGGAATCAGTGTGGCTCAAACATGTCCAGTGTGTATCAGGACATTGGTGGTTTGAAGATCAACTTAGGGCCTGGTTTAGAGTTTGGCGTTTGGGTTACTCTGTCACAAACGTGACGGATATCCTGTCCCCCATATTACGATCTCCGTAAGCTATAATGGTATCGTAATGCAGCGGACGGGATAGCTGTCATGTTTGTGATGGAGTAACCGCCTCAGCCAAGCTCTAAATCAGGCCCAATGTTTGGTAGCTTGGCAAATTCAGTGTCTGTCAATACTTTAAATGTGGCTTAACTAAGGAAAGGAATTGCATATCAATGATTTGTACATTGTTTATTAGTATGGTGGTGTTCGCAAACTCAGAGATGAGGCTGTTTCAGATGGGGAATATATCTTTTAATTTTGTAGTTATTTCTCTCACATGGTTTGAAGTCTGTGTGGGGAAAGTGCTTCTTGGCACCTCTTTCGTGGTTGCTCTGGCTTGTGCAGAGTAACTGGATTAATCAGTGATTCTGGACCGGCAAAGTTTCTGAGAAATGTCTTTTCCTGGCAATGGCATTCCACTTCCCTTGAAGGGCCGGCAATTCCTAAAGAGGTCCACTATGAGCTTCAGTCTGACTCCCCTGTGGATGTGAGCCTTCATGCAAAGGTGATCATAGGTGGCGTCCACAGCTTCAGCGTGGGCTGAGAGAGCGCAGTGCAATGGCCGAAATGTCTTCCAGTTGTCTTAGCCTTTGGAGGAGTCTTTCTTTAAAACATGCATTGACAAGGCCAATAGGTCCCGCCTATTAGATCTATTGGCTTTCGGCAATCTTTTTCAGCTATAATGTACAGAGTCACAGATGCTGCAACATTTTGTAGGCATGCGCATGCATACAACATGCATTTGTGTGGGCATTTGTTCTTTTTATTGACCCATCTGAGATGGGTTAGCAAATTAAAAAAAAGAAGAGTGAAAGCTCTGCTTTAAAATGCAGCACAAAATCGAATGAAAAAAGTTTGAAAGTATGATCAGGTTAATGGAGAGAGTGGAGGAAACGCAACACAGAAGTAGGGGGACAGGCAACACAAACAAAAAGAGCAACGTGAACAGTAGACAAGAAGCACACAGAGGTGAGAGACTGCAAAACAAATGCATCTGTAGGAGATAAACACACGGGCAAGAGTGAGTAACATGGAGGGGGTTGAAAAGCACATGATGTGACAGCTGGAAAACACATGCACTCCCATGGATTGTTTAAACAAAAATAATAAAGTAGTCCCCTTAAAAGCAAGAGGTGGAACCATAGAAGCCAATCAAAGAAATGCTAAAGAGGTCATGCTCTGGGGAAGGGAAACATCACAAGATTGACAAGCTAGGGTACAAATGAGAAGCAGGCAAATGAGAATAACAATAAAGCCTAGCAACGGTAATCAATGGGGGAGCCACAAACTACTATATGTTTCGGTAAGCCCACAACATGTCTTTCACAATCAGTCAGCTTGTGCCACCTGGTAGACTTAGCCTAAAAGGTACAACTGACACCCAGCAATGAACTGAGGTTTCAGTGCCTACTCACCACTGAAGTTGTCAAACTCACACACTCTTAAGCAGTTATTCAGTCTGATGGCACGTGCGTCAATTGTTTCCTTCTGATTTATGTCTCAGCTTGTGGTACTTGTAATGGTCAAAGGCAACTTTCTTTTTCGGCTGAAATTATTTAATCAAACACTTCCTCAGCCAAGCATATGTCCCATTGTCAGCAGGAGAGAGGTCGAAGGCGTTTCCTTTGATGTCTCATAAAACACAATAAAGCATTTTATTTCTTACATCTTCCTTGATTCCAATGTTTTCAGTGTAGATTTCTGAATGTTTCACACGGTGCATCCATATGGGACCCAGACTTTGTGATTTTCTGGTGTTGAACGGAGAAGGCACTGCCCACTGAGACACCATCTGCAGGCATACAAGCTAGAACGGAACCTCTCACCAGGGGTTTCAATTCCCTCCCCACCCACTTGATTCAGGTTCAGATTTGGATGCACACATGAGCACCTCATCATCGAAGGATGCCATTTTTGCGTGAATGATCCGGATGCCCTCACTTCTAACAGCTGAAGGGGTCACAGTACTCAGAGGGACGTGTGAGGATGACGGACAGCCTCATCGCCACTGTACTGTCTGAGCAACACCATAGGCACAAGGTGCCATTCAACCGGAAACATCTTTATTAACTAGAAGCAACCAGATGGTCCATTTGTTGGTATAGATTTTGCAGGGCAGTAGTGAGTCCATTGGCTGCTGCTCAGCTCTGGGGCACGGGGCAATTAGTCGAAAAAGTTATATTATAAAACTGGCAATGGATAGGAGCCGGAGATATTAAGCCAGAACATGAACACTGGGCAGGAAAAAGAGAGAGTAAAGTATGCAGTAGGGACAGGAAGGGCAGCAGGTTAAAATATAAGGCTCTGGGGGAGAGAACATTAAATATAGGGCCATGAAGGAGAGAACTTTAATGCACAAAAGGTTACCCAGTTGGACAGGAAGTGGCGAGATAAAGGCATGAGAAGAGTGCATAGCTGGTGGCGGAGAGATGAAACTCAAAAGACTGGACAAGAAGGCAGAGAATTGTCACTGGTCAGGAAGCGGAAATAGGTAAAACACAGAGTGGGAGCTCATAAAACAGTAACACTGTTTTCCTTGCGGCTAGGTGGAGGAATTCTAATTATAAGATTTAATCAATGAAAAATACGTACCAGCTACTGGTAGTGCTTGTGGTTCAAAAGGGAGCACATTATCAAATTTGACTCCCAAAGCTTTTGCAACTTCTACTGTGGGTGGATGAGGAGGCACCGAATCGAGCCACCACATCATGGGAGAAAACTGATTTGACTTCCTGAACAAAAGAATTTCTGTTTTGTCAGTGTTGCATTTTAAGTGTTTTTTTCCATCCAGCAAATCATTTTTATAAAACATTTGTTAAAATTCTGTTCAGACCCCAAAGAGTCCTTATCAGAAGATAGAATCAATTGAGTATTGTCTGCATAGGAAGGGGTTGCAATTCCGTAAGAAGTGATCAAAGATATCAAGGGGGCCATGTAAACGTTAAATAAAGGAGGACTAAGTGATGAGCCCTGTGGGACTCCAAATGCTAGAGAACTCTCCTCCGATGAGTACTGACCAATAGATACTAAATGTTTCCTGTCAGCTAGGAAGGAGCTGAACCAGGCCTTGTCTGAAATGCAGTTGTTCAGGAGATGCTGAAGGAGTACAGAATGAGAAATCGTATCACACGCAGCTGATAGATCCAATAAGATCAACATGACACTATTACCAGTATCCGGCATCATCTTAATAGTCTCTGAGACTTCTGTAAGGGCAGACTCTGTTGAGTGCCTGGGTCTGAAACTGGATTGACAGAAATGTAATGCTTTGGAATTTTCCAAATAGGTGGAAAGTTGAGCGTTCAAAATTTAAAAAAATATTTTATCTAGTATCAGAAGCAAAGAAATAAGTCTGAAATTGGCCAAAACCGAGGGGTCCGCTGAGTTTTAAAAAAAATATTTTTTTAGTGGGCTGACCCCTGCCACTATCCAAGCTCCTGGGACTTCCGTCAAAAAGAGGGAAGTAATTAGTATCTGATTTATAATCGGAATCACTACATCAAAGGCCTTGTGTAGAATAACTGGTGGGCATGGCTCTCGAGGGGAGCCAGACGTACGCAAGAGGATAGCTTGGCGTGATTGAGCTAGAAAGATTGAAAAGTGGCTAGGGTAGATTGAAGTTGCTGGGTATTCACTACATCTCCATGTGTCTGGATTAGAACAACTGCATCAAAGCCAAGTTGAATTGTTAGAATGTTTCTGCAAAAAAGCTAGATAGCCTGTCAAATAAAGCCTGTGATGGGAGAATAATCCTTGATAAGGCATTGGGTTGCAAAAAAGATTTGGAGATTTGAAAGTTTTTAGGGTCACACTTTGCTTGTCCCACTTGGGTAATAAAATAAGCTTTTTTGGCGTGTCTTATCAATTTATGGTAGGGTTTCTTGGCCAACTTAAACCTATTCAAATCTTTGGATTCATAGATCTGATGCCATTTATGCTCAAGTTGCTTATAACCAAACTTCTCTTTGGCTAAGTCTGGGGTGTACAACAGTGCAGATGGGATGGGCCAGTGCTTCTTCATCTACGACATCCAGAATCCAGTGACTGAATGAACCAAGACTGCCAGGGAACCTTCTCCTAAGGCAGGGGGAGGAAGTAGACAACTGACTCGACAGGTTGGAACTTGTACGTTTCCCCCGTTTGCGAAAACAGGAAGGATTTGGATATTGGGGATTAGTTGGAGAACTGGCATCCACTGTTAGCTTGAAAGAGACCAGCCAGTGGTCAGACCACACCAGGACTACAGGTTCACCCGGGACAGACAAGGGGAAACTAGTACTGATCACATCTAGGGTGTATGTGTGGGGCCGACAACTAATTGAGAGAGACCCAATACTGTTGCAGTTCTCCAAGGTTTGGAGAGGGCTAAATCTTATCGAAGCTCACAAGATTGGACAACAAGAGGAGAGAGTGAATAAGCAGAGTGAGCACTGGACAGGAATCAGAGACTGTTGAAGGACAGAGATGGCACCTGACAGTAAATGGGAAGTGTGAAATTATCTGGACAGGAGGAGCAGAGATTGGAAAGCAAGAATTGAGTGTTACTGCGTGCATCATAATTTAACCACAGTATTGCAGGTCAAATATCCACCTACAGGTCCATTGTAGCCTTAACAGTGCCACCCGAATCATGTTGAAGTGGGGTTGATAATAGTGGATCTGCACTTACTTTGATGATATATTGGTAGTCCATATTATGGCCATAATGCATCTGAAGGCATTGGATCTCTCCTAGTCCTGTGTGAAACCAGACAGTAGATTTTCAACGTGTATATGTCACAGTTCCTGTGAGTATATCGTTCAAAGACATAAACCAGAATCTTAGGGGTGTGGCATGGGCAGGCTCACAGAGTGGGGATGCACTAAGGGGAAGGTTGGGCTGTGTCAAGACTGGAGATGGTCCCCGATTGCTGATTCCCTGTTGGTTCTCAGATGCAGAATAAAGATCTGCTTGTGCCAACCAGTCTGTGTGAGTATTCACTGTGGAAATACTACACTGGCAAAAAGGCATGCACATGGGCCTGGGTTGGCACACTATGTGTGCTGGCGGGGGAGACACTTGGGGCCACAGAGGCTCTGGGGCTCCAACTCTACCTCCAACTAAAATTACACATGTGGGTGTCCCGGGAGGGCACCAAGACGCCCATAACAAATTGATTTGTTTTTTTTAAGTCAATAATAAATGAGCGGCTATTTAATTTTCTTACCTTGGCGATGTCCCTAGAAGGGGCAAGGGAGCCATCAAGCATTTTTTGATGTTGGGGGTGGGGGCGCAGAGTGCAGCAGCTCCCCAGCAACATTAAAAACAATCAAAGTCTCCTGGGTCATTAAATCCTTGATCCCCCGGAGAACTCACCATATTTTTTTTAATCCTTCCTAGCTGGAGCTCTATACTCTGCAGCTGGAGTGTAAATCCTGCTTGTGGTTATTTTTATGATTGTATTTTGTTGGCTGACAAATTTTAAAAGAAAGACTCACATGCTCTGCACCCAATTTCTCACTGTATCTGGCCAAGTTTATATGCAGTAAGGGAATAGCTGGCCGAGGGGATTGGATGCAGGGCCTGGCCACATTTGTAAGCTAAAGTAACTATAATTCACACACTCGCCATGGGCAGCTAATTACCCCGCATATTACTACACTCATAAAATATTCTATAACACCATTGATAACGTAACTGCAACATTTGAAATTACATTATTGATGACAAAACTGTGCATGGTGGGCAGCGAGTAATAGTTACTTTAGGGCTGGAGCTATAGTTACTAGTGATATCTATAACTGGTGAATTTCAGTGTTTTTTTTTAAGTTTAAAACATTACGTTGTCACTATAATTTTCCCTTATCTATAACATCAGTCTAACTTTTGTTTTTCCAGTGAATTACTAGGGTTTTTGTAATGTAAGGCAATATTTTATTACTATATTTAAAGCAAACCACACGCTGCGCACGGCAGTTGGCCATGAGGGGCATGGGGCTGACCGCTCATGGCCAGCCCCTCCATCTACCCCTCTATGTTTACCTTTGTCCGTGCACACATTGGATTTGGGCCCAAGGGCAAACAACCCCCTACAAGCAAGCTCCCTCATGCAGCACATCGACCTATAAAATGCACAGCATGCGTTTGGTCGTTCAGGTTTTGGCTGCACTCAAGCAGACTTACTGACATTGTCAAAGAGTCACACTAACAAAACATAAAAGGTGTGCCTACTGGCTTTTTCAAGGGGTGATATATATATATTTATTATCATCTTAGCCCAGAAATCACCAGTATTTGTATTCAAATGTATATTTTAGTAAGTCTTACAATGCAATGTTTAATAATAGCTTAGGGTATGTTATACTTATTAGGGATAACAATAACTGGTGAATTTCAGTGTATTTTCAAGTTTAAAACATTATGGGGCACGGGCCCCATCTTGTCTCATTCTAAAGACGCCAGTACACTCACATGGGTTAATTCGTATTCTGATGCCTTAGATTTGCAGCGTTGTCTGTGGCTAAGTTTTCCAGGAAGAGATATGAAACGTTATTCAAGGCACCCCTAGCTGTGTAAGTACAGTGATGACATTTTGGTAACAGACTGAACAAGAGCTTGATGAGAGGTGTGTGACAGTGTGCATTGCACCTGCAAGTTTGAATGAGATTATTGTCAGCCTGGGCTGGCATTTTGTGGGCACATCTTCTCGTAATAAAGTATGCGAACTGATCCAGAGTTAAAGACCCACATCAGCGGAAGATGTCCCCTCCATTTGCTCATTCCTGGAAATGGCCAGTGACTGCCCAAGGTATATTCTGGACTTTGCCTTGATCAGTGCTCCTCCCATGGAACTCAAAGAAAAAGGGCAACCTCATTTGTCACCCCATCAAGAACCTCACTGCAGAAGTAACCTGCCTGACTAGTTTTCACCCTGCTCTGCATGTTGAAGTCATCACTGGTGCTTTTATAGTTGTACTGGGTGCAATAATGACTCTGTGTGAACCCAGTGCTAAGTCTCCACAACTCTTCACTGCATACACCAGAAGACGACTGACTAAACATCAGAACAGGTAATCCCAGGCAAGGAAAGAGAACCTTCTTCTGTGGGGGATATTTGAACATTTTTGTTTGTTCCACTATGAAAATTCTTCCACCACTGTAGCTAATTACCAGGTGCAAAGGCCAAGACACTGCCTTTCATTGAAAGGTAGAGCCAGTAACTGAGGGATATGGGGCTGATGTATATGTTGGTGGTGGGATACTCCACCCCAATGGCAAAGGAGTATCCTTACTGCAACATCACGGTCTGCCTGCCTGATCTAAATGCGAGCGGATCTTAGATGTAACCATGGAAAAGACTAGTCTGTCTCCACCATGTTTCCACCCCTCCGATATCCTGACTAAGTAAGGACTGTGAGAGGTTGACCTCTATGCCTGCCCATCTCATTTAGATGGGCCAGAATACAGGTCTGTTTTCACTGCCCATCACTGCCAGGAAAACCCTGGCAGTAAGGGACAGTGAAAACTGTCTAATGCCTCTTTGGGAGATAACTCCCATGGTGACAGGGGCACTTTTTATTTACAAAAAGAAAATCCTGCTTCCGGTTTTCGTTTTGAAAAAAAAAAAAAGTAAAGTTTGATGGATGGCTCTGTCATGTTGATGGTGCCCTGTGTTAAAATTAAAAAAGCAGACTGGAACCGCCGTGACAGTGGTTGCTGCCAATTCTTCAGAAATTACCGCTTGCAAGCCCTTATTAGTTCTGCTGGTGGGAATGGTCAAGCAAATTTTGCTGGCCGGCCGAGGCTTGTGGGAAGCACCTACCCAGGGCCAGCTTGGCGGTCACTGCTAAATTTGTCAGGCAGTTACTTTGTTAGGACGACAAAGTAGTTTACTCCATCACCCAGATGGAGTAAACTCTGTCCACTAAAAAATAAATTAGGCCCAACTCTTCTTTATAGTGTGCCAGCCTCATAAGGACTTAAATCCTACGAGCCTTTTTCAGTTGAGCCTACCACTAAACATAAGGTATCTGGTTGCAAACTATTGATTATCGACCTACAGGGGCTTATAGCCCACCCATTGCTTAACATTGGTTGGCTGTATTGTCACTCAATTGTTACTCTCATTTGCTTGCTTCTTTGTCAAGGGCTTTCCTTGTCCCATCTCCTCCACCTTGTGCTTGCCCCTCCCCTGCAGCTAAGCCTCTTTTAAGGCACTACTTCTTTCTTTTTGCTTAAGCACTGTAAGAGAGGGCTTGTGTTTTCCAGGTCTCTTCCTCATATGCTTCTTCCTTGTCTTCGCCAAATACCGACCATGTAATGCTCCATGGTGCTTTTGTTTTGTTTTTTTACTTTTACCCATGCTGCACAGCATATTGCTAATGCTGTACAGCATTGCCAAAAGGTAAAATTGGTCCCAAAGGCAAGACTTATTGGTTTGACAATGCATGTTTGAGATTCTATTTGTCTTCTATGAGGGCTGGACCCTATTGAAGCAGAATACAGTTAGTATCTTGTGAACAAGCTGACCATTTATCCACGAGCAGGAAGTGAAGTCTTCAAGACTATCGCTGTAGATGTGACATTGATTGCTGCAACTGATGTTATGCATACTCAGCAATGGAGAGACTTGGGCACAGTAAGCTGAAAGCATTCAAACCTATATAAGGCAAACTGCTTAAAACAAAGGGTCTACTACTCAGAGGAGCCCTGTTGGTCATCTCCAGGTCACTGCAGAAGGTGGTTGTGGGACTTGATCACAAGAGTTACCACAATGTTGCGCTAACAAAACACTTTGCACGACCGCACGTTTGGTTCCCTTTCCCAGATCAACTGGTGGGAATGTTCCTGTCTTGCATGTTGAGGTCTGAACAACTAGTTCACACCTAAGCCCCTGGAGGTGCCTTTATTGTCATAGGGTTTCTGAATAGCCATGGCCATTTATTTCTTTGGACCAAATACAATCAGGGAATATTTACTGGTCATCATTCATGAATACTTAAGATTTGCAGCACATCTGCAAATAATGTGGTTTGCTGTGTATGGCATATTCCTGTATTTATTTATGTATGCAGTGTTTGTATGGACTAAATGCTGTTGAAAGCGGTGGAGCACTGTACAAGGTCAAAAGTAAGCATACAGTCAATGAATGACAGCAGAGGTATCTGATTTCTGGCCTGTTAATGCATTGGGATGTTATGTTCTTTAAAGAGGTGCTTCCTCAGCTCTTTCTTAACTTAGAGCAGCTTTGGGGCGGTCTTGAGGGACATAGGGGTATTACTCCAGATCTTAGGTGCATAGATGGGAAGGGTCTTCGGCCTTGTTGGCGCCTGATGACATCCTGGATGTAGGTGTGCAAGAGCCAACAGAGATGGTGAGCTTTTCTGCAAGATAAGCCGGGATGCTGGTTGTATAGGCTTCGTAAATGTTGCAGCTCGTTTTGAAGATGGTGTGAGCTGGCAGAGGAAGACAATCGAGTTCCATCAGGATGGGGAAGATCTAATCATATACCTTCATGCCCTGGATGAGACGTGCTGAGTTGTTCACAATGTCCTAAAGGGGTGCAAGTGTGGACTCTGGAAGGCCATGGAGGAGGGCATTGCCACCACTCAGATACAAAAGTATGAGGGTTACAGCAGACGTTTTGAATTGCTTCCTGGAAGAAATTGCTTAACATTTTTTTAGATGAGACAGCTGGTACCAGTCAGTGTTTGTTTTAGTAATCTGTCCCTTGAGGGGGAGGTTGGTGTCCACGGTGAAGCCTAGTGACTTGGCATTTACCCAAGACTGTGAAATCTGGCAGTGGCCATATGTTCTACGGAAAGGTGTGAAATGATTTACCTGCTACATGAATTTGCATCACTGGAGGATCAAACCCTTTGGGCTTTAGGTCCATGGAATTGTGGACCATGTTATGGCCATACTGAAGAAAGCATGCACATTGGCAAACTTACTAGGAAGCTGGTTACTTATGGAGTCTGTCAAAACTTGTTGAAACACACCTTGTGGCATCACAGGCACATCCCATGCCTAGCTGTTCTGTAGATGAAAAATAACCACCTATACTCTAGAGTGCCAGCATCATTACTGTGGGATATAATGTCAAGTTCAGATGAAGAATACAAACAAGGAAGCTTTTGCCGACAAAAGGAAGGGAGCCATTTCGATCAGCTTTTGTCAAGGAGATCTAGTACTGGGAAATGGAAAATTCTCCTTTAAGGTTGCTTCATCTTTTGATTCTGCCTGACACCCATGGATCAATGCTCAGAGCCCAGACACAAGGACGTTCATTGACCCTAAACTTATCTTTCTTCAGGAGGCTGAATGGTGCTCCCTGTGTGGTCTCCTCCGACCATGGATGGTCTCTCAAATAGAGAAATCACCCCAGATCCTCCTAGTTCTTCACCCCCAAAGGCATACTCCTCCTACTTAGATCCTTGAGTCCCAGGCCATCACCGCAACATCAGATTCCTGAACCATTTATTATGTTTAATGGAACACAACTGCAAAATAAACCGCTAGCGTCACTTCCTGTCAATGTGTCTTGAGGACACGCAAACCAGGACCTTGGTAGTGTGGCCTGCGACACTGCCAATACTAGAACTTCGTTGAAAATGTATCATTATTCCATGCAATGCAGTGCAGCAACTAAAGTTGCAATGCTGTGATGCATAAAATGGAGGGGGGGGGGCAGGACAACGCAAAGCTACAAATATATGCTTCATTCCCTACAATGGTGCACTTACCAGCTGCCTGCTGCAAGCAGCCACCTTTGCACCGTGGCGCAAAGGCATGTGTGAATCTAGCACAGGATTGGTACTGGAGCGGTTCTATTCCACTACCAAATTCTATGCTTAGACATAGTTTAATTTTTGTATGACATTGTATGTGTGCTGTACAGTACAGTGCACATGCGTTAGAAAAGTTGAAGAAAAGGAAACTCTGCTCCTAGTTTGCACTTGCCTCAAGAAGGCGTAGGTTTTTTCTGCAAAGTGCTGGTCACCGATGTTAGGAGATTGGGAATTGCATCACGCCAATGGGTGGTTGCCCAGGAAAGTCCATGTACCACCCATTATACACTCACATGATGCATAGTAACACAAGGTGCTACTTTGTGTTACTTTTAGGCAACTTTCCAGCTTTGCACAGGAGAGTAAATAACAAATCAACACTTTGCACTGGTTTGCATGGCTTTAGCTGTTGAAAATGTGTCCCTTCCTCTGGGTCCTGAGTTCCATGTTTTGATATGATTGTTGTTTCCCTGATGATCAAATAGGATATGTTGTGTAAGTCATTTTTTGTGAGTATTCCCATAGACACTACCATAGTAGCAACTTCAAAATGTTGCACCAGTTCTCTCGTTCTAATTCTTCTAGAAGTTTCCTAAGTGGTTGGGTCCTGCCGTCCACCCTCATCCTACTCTTAAATTCCTCCCAATCTGGCCCAGAACGATGTGTCTCCTATAACACGTCTTATCAACACACCTCCAAACACCCTCGTTTGAATATCTCCATTGTGAGGAAGTACAGACCTTTATTATTTATCTAAGTCTACGATACTCATTTTATCAACTTCAGCAGGATTAAATGGCAAGCAATCCGTGTCAGTTCTGAAACCTGTGACTTGTGGGGTCCACATTGATATCTGCAGTTAGCACATTTACCCAGCGAACAATCTTGTTAGTACAGTGCAGGTATTTTGCAAAGCATTGAAAATCAGCAGGAAGACTGCACACTACGGTACACCTGCTCTTGTTTCCGGTTTCCATGGGGCGATAGGCGAGGAGTTCTCTAACAGTCAGTGGTTAATTTGTGCTTGTTGTTTCCGGTGCAGAGCACCGACACTTACTTTTGAGGGCCGGCGCTTACTTCTCTGCTTCAAGCATTTACTTCGAGCAAAAGACACGTGGGAAAGACGGAGGAAAAGAAAAACGAAAAAGCGTCACAATTGGAGAAAGCAGAAAGCTGCACCAGTGAGCTGAAGGAGCAGGGAGTGGCTGTAAATGGATTAAAGAGGCCTGAGGTGGCTTCAGGGTTACGCTGCCCCAGTATTATGTGCTTGCACATTTAATTGCAGCAGCTGGGTGTTTAAGAGGAGGGCCCAACTCTCCCTTTTCTTTTTTTTTCTTTTTACATTCCCCAATGTTTGGCAACATTTAATGAAAAAACAAAAATAAGTGAATGACTCCACCTGTCACCTTTGGACAAGGCTCTAATATGCCACCCTCTGCACTGAGTGTGGGGGCACTCACTATCGGTCACCCGCTAGTAGGCAAGGCAGGGGCTACTAATCAAGTCTGCATGTAAGCAAAGTATTGTCTAAAAGAGCTACCTTGCCCTTCGGCCAGGCATGAGGGCAAAATGCTGCAAGCGTCAACTCTACAATGTTGTGTAAGGCAAGGATAGGAAACACAACCCCTTGGGTAAGACATGGGGGACATTTCTCCACCTCGGCCAAACTCTTTGGCAACCCACATATTTATGCAAGGTGGGGGGCTCAATGCTTCAAATGTCCACCACCCCTACCCTTGGACAAGGTGGGGGTACTACTTTCCACCCCTGGCCTTGAAAAAATGGGAAAGGGTGAAATAAATTCTGGCACCCTTTCAAACGAAAATCTAATGGAAGGGCTGTAAATACTCCCTTTAGACTTGGGAAAGGCAGAGGGAGGGTTTTATCTACCCCTTGAACACTTGGACAAGGCTGGAGGGAGGGTTCTATCTACCCCTCCCACCCAAGGGTAAAGCAGGAGGGAGGGGCTCTAGCTATTCCCCCCCCCCCATGGGCAAGGCAGGGGTTCTAAGAAAGACCAGTCCTGCCATGCAGCGCAATACTTTTTTCTTCGTCAAACAAGTTCACACAAAGAGTACCCTATAAAGAACAATCTCACAAAATGCATCTATTATTAAACACAAGGGCGTCCACACGAAGGACGAGCCTATTTTACCACACACATTAATGTAATGTGAGATATTGTAGATTGTGTAATTAGTTGAAAGAATTGCTGTAATAAAATGCCAGTAGTTGCTGGATATTACTGCGGCGCAGAGGAGGCCGGGTCCATTGCTGGAGGACTTTTCCACTGGAATTATGCTTGTAAGGGATCCTGAACTCTACTTCGAGTTGCCCTCGTTGTTGTACTTTTTCTAAACTTGTAGTATGTTTGGAATCAAGTTTGTGCTAACATAACCGAAAGTGTACTGTCTTCCATTTTGAAGTTACGCCGCACTACACCACATGACCATTATTGTTGCTGTCCTTATCTCTGCCCTAACTGGTAATTATGAGCTTTCCCATTCTTTGGGATGAAGATGTATCCACGGACAACCACGGAGGCCGCTCTGTGTACAATGTGACGATTCATGTCACCAGAATCGACACTGGGAGCCTGTGAAACCAATGTCACGGCGGCGTTGTGAGGGACTCTTCAAATGTATTTTGTAGTGAAGTGTTTCTTGTTGCCTGTTGCCCATTGGTGCATATCCCGAGAACTGTGTGTTCGCGTAGTAATGTGTGCAATCCTTTATTTAAAGTCCTTTAAAAAGACCTTTTATTTTCCACTTAGAGAGAACCCCCATATTCCCACTCTTAGGGAGCGAATCTATGCCGGATTTACTAATGAACTTCACTACGTTCTTTGTACCTATGATCTGCATTCTTGCTGATAACCTGTTCGATGATATTTCGTGTATTTTGCCTAATAAGTTTCTACATAAAGCCTTGAAACTTTGACCTGTGTCTGTCATTCTTATTGAGAATGTCACAGTCTTAGTTCACTATTGAGACTTATAAAGGATAGAGAGGTGTCCAGTCGGGGGAGCATTAAAGTCCATCTACCAACTACAGCGCTCCTAGTCCGATCCCTGGACTCACCCAGGGTAAGTCGAGGTGATATAGATTTGCACACCGACACCATTTAGTGAATGATGTTATAATAGGATTTAAACCCAACCAGACCTCATCTAACAAAGGGACCTGTGGGACCTTTATTGTTAGAGTGTTGATCATGCGAGATTGGGTAAGTGGGAAGTATTTCCCTTTTCACTGGATTGTCTCTTTAAGGAAAGCTGTAGAGACTTTCTCCACAAACTTCCACATGAATGGCACTCATTAGAGATCCAGCCCATGCTGCTGGATGCCTTTGAAGTAAAAACAACATCTGCAGTCTGTTTTTACCAAGACTGCATGGATACCTTTTTTAATTTATTTGGATAACCCACCTGTAACCCTACTCCCCTCCCTGTCTACGCCATCTCCCTTCCTCCTCTTCACTGCCATCCTCCTCACCTTTGCTTTTCTTTGCCCCTGTTTTCTAGCCCTGCCTAAAGATGTATCCATACCTCTGCCATAGTACCTTTACCCCATAGAATAGTGCCTTTGCACACCCTGTACCTTAATACCTCTACCTACAGCCCAGTAACTCTATTGCTGCTTCCACCCTAGTACCTTTACCTATACTTGAGTATCTCCAAGCTACCCATAACCTAGTACACTACCCCTCCCAATGCCTTAACCTGCCTAAACACTAGTATTCTACTCTCCTCCTTATACCCCAGTACCTCTACCCCAGCCTACGCCCCAGTATGTGTTCCCTCCCTACCTTAATACCTGTACTCGACAATTCAGAGGCCCTCTAGACTTACCTCTGGTCTAGTACACTTACCCAAAGCAAAGTTCCTCTATCATATCTATTCCATAAAACATCCCCCATCCACACTCCCTAGTAAATGTACACATACTTTTACCCAGGTATCTCTTCCCATACAAGCCTATACTGCGGCTATCCATGTGTATATCCTTGTGCCCATATACATATATGTCCCCGAATACATCTCCTCATGCATATACCCTAAAAGCTATATACATACATAAATAGGCAAGGAACTCTCCCATGTGTGCACAATTGTGAATCTACCCTTAACTATGACGTATCCGTGTGTATATCCTAATATAATAACCCCTAGTTATACCCTGGTTGCCTTGTACATATATATACCATAGTAACTCTCCCATGTGTCTACTATTGTGCATCTACTCATACCTAACCCAGTGCATTCATGCAAATACCCCAGTACCCCTTCCATATGTGTATTATTGTGCCTCTATCCATAACTACACTAGAGCTGTCCATGCCTATACCCTGATATGTCGACCCCTGCATATACCTTAGTGCGTTTACATATACATATACTCCTAGAGGACAAATCCCTCTTCCGGGGAGGTTTCAATTATTTTAAGGGCACGTCCAGCCGTGGGTTCAGCATGTCCTTCGGGGTCCACCCTGTGATGGGGTGGCTGATGTGCAGTGCTTAATTTGAGGCGGTGTTTGCAAGTGGGGGCCACCGGCACTCATTTCCTGGAATCCGCACTGGTCTGGTCCAGAGCAAGAGAGAGAAACACATAAAGGAGGAAAGAAGGGGGAAGAGAAAGATGGAAAAAAGTGACAAGGAGAGGAAGAAGTGCTGAAAATTAAATGCAAAAGTGAAATAAAGAGGAAGGGAGTGTCGGGTGGAGGATTAAAAAGACATGAAGGGGAATCAAGACTATGCCTCTATCATATTCAGCACCCCTTTACCTATAACTGTTGGCAAACATGGGCCTTTTAAGTAAAAGTTTGGGGCCCAGCCTTTATTCTTTTACAGATTAAGCACGGCTAAGGTGACAATAGACATTCACTTTTTCAGGACATGGAGCACATCTCTCTAGTGGGTAGAGTAACTTATAACCCATTCATCCATTTCATGCCTCAGGCAGGGACCGCCCTCTGGGCTGGTCATCTGATACTAGAGATTGGTGCATTTAGGAATCAATCAAGTTTACCAGGTGCCAAATTTGCCACCCCCTGCCTTATGGTTGATTGCACAAGATCTGCTATAGTTAATATGGTCTGATGTACCCAGGGCCACTGGAATTGTGCTGTTCTGTGGTGTTTTATGCATGATTATGGATTTGCCGAATTTGCCACATAATTCAACATCTGCTGCAAAATTAGAAGATTTTACCCCAAAAAAATGGTTTCTAGCTCAAATGGATTCAGGGTTGCTAAGCATGGCAACACATGCTGCCACGCAGAGGAAGGACTTCCGCTAAAGTTGCCTGATCACATTTTAACTGACTGTTGCTGTATATGTGTGTGTGAAACATTTACTAATCAGCTGGAACCTTTGCCCAGGCTGTGATAACTGGTGTAAAAAAAAAAAAAAAGATGCAGTCATATTGTCACAAATTGCGGCACGTTATGCTGCACAATTTGCCTTTTCTTGCTGCATAATTTAGACAACCCTGACACATAATTTGATCATCACCTGTAGCATAATTTCAGAGTCATTGAATATAGTTCATATTTACAAAAACATTGCATCTGCTGAATTGTCAAGGTAAGTATTCATAGGGAAATATACATTTTCTGTTTTCAATTCCTTTATCTACTTTTGGAGAAAGACGCAGTCAATATTAGGGATGTAATATTCTTGTAGGTCAGTCCTTCGACCATGACATCTTGACCCCCCTCACCTCCATTACAAGGAGTATTTGTTTTTTGGTGATAATTTAATGTATTACAAAGGCCATTCCAAGAGGTATGTTTTTGCTTTTTTCAATTGCTTAGGACATGTTAAATTATTCATGGAACAGAAAAATTAATAGCTCGAGTTAGACGCTGCAGCAATATTATTTTCAAAGAAGTGTTTTTAGCTGTGAAGATAGCTTTGTAAAAGGTGATAATTGCATTGCTGTAGCTGCCTTTCCTTCCTTCCCTCCAGGTTTCCTCCATCTTGCTTCGAGACGTTTCCCCTTCCTCTTGTGAGGTTTTAGGCTCTAAGTAAACTGAAGCAAAACATTTCAATTGTATTTATATAGCGCTTACTACCCCTGAGGAGGCATCGAACTGCACGCTACTCCAGAACCCCAAAAGGTTTAGTGATGGATTAAGATGTGTCTGGCCTCCACCTTCCTTCAAAGGAGGCCGCTAAACAGTGCTTAATTTGAGCTGGTGATTTCCGGTGCAGAGCACCAGCACTTATTTTTGAGGGTAGGCACTTATATTTTTGCCTGAAGTGAGCAAAAGGCATTTGGGAAAGATGGAGGAAAAGAAAAATGAAAAAGCGTCACAAATGGAGAAAGAAGAAAGCTGCAAGAGTGATCTGAAGGGGCAGCGAGTGCCTGTAAATGGATTAAAGAGGCCAGAGATGGCTTCAGGATTACTGTCTCAGTATTCTGTGCTCGCACATTTAATTGCAGCACCCGCAGTGGCGTAGCGTGGGGGGTGCAGGGGGGGGCGGCTGCACCGGGCGCAACATCGGGGGGGGGGGCGTGCTCGCACTCGCGAGTGCTAAAATCCACGGGTTAGGGGGCGCAAATTACTTGCCTTGCCTCGGGTGCTGACAACCCACGCTACGCCACTGAGCACCGGCATGTTTCAGAGGAGAGCCTTGGGAACCTGTACGCTTTTATTTACAAATTAAGGACCGTCTCTAAACATTTTCATTTTTCTGCTGGAGAACATGTCAAGCTTCTCCTCTGAGCCAGGGATGAGAGACCTTCCTTCACCCAGGACCACTACTCCTAGAAAGAAATTAGCAGAATGCAGCTCGTTTTAATATCAGTGAACCACACAGGTCTTTGGTGTGCGGGTGACTTTATGTTCTCTCAGAAGGTGACTTAAATAGGACTGCTTTATGATCTGACCTGAGTAAGCAGATAAAAGTTTCTAAAACGTTACACTATCGGAGGCGCAGTAGCAATACACACCCCCTGCTGAGGACGTCTCACTGTGGTCCTCCACTGCGCTGCTTGTGCATATAAATGCATATAGATCCTGAGGACGTCCTTATGTGGGCCTGGTTTTTGATGTGATCATTAACACAATAAAAAAGTCTGACACCGAGGTGTTTGGAATTCATTGAATGCGATAGCTATCATCTATTATCAGTTTATTTTGTTATATGAAGGGGGCTATAACATTCAGGTTTTGGTTCTTACTGCACCAAAATCTGTATGCCCTTGTAACTGATGGCTATTTTCTCCCTTTAAATTCTGGCAGCTGTGACCTGCTGAAAGTCACTTCTGGCATGTACCTGGTGCGACAAATACACAAAACTCATAATTCCAATTAGCGCAGTAACAGGATTTACCACGCATATATGCAGGGCCGTTAAGATTATGTGGCAGGGGAGGGTCACATTATGTGGCAGAGGCGAGTAGATTATGTGGCAATAACATGCACATTATGTGGCATTATGCTGCACATTTTGTGACACTATTACATCATTATTTAGTCATTTTTGGGGTCGAGTCTGCAAGTGTATGCGCTTGCCCATGTGTCTTCTATGTTGTTATAAGTAAAGGGCATGGAGCCCGCCTGTCGCTCACCATTTGTTGGTTTGCGCGGCACTCTTCTTTACCACCTGGTAATTCGCCAAGGCATATCTGGCATCATTTCCGTTCATCGGTGTGGAGCAGGGATCAAGCAATAATTGATTTCAACTTCTTAATACTGTCTGGGCCTTAGATGTGCCTCATTAGTACCAATTACACACACAAATATAGCAATAAACCACAGAAAGGTGGCCAGTCAAACTTTGCAAAGGGCCTTCCACTGAGTGGTTACACGTGTTGCTGAGTTTTTACTAACTTTTGAACCATTTGAGCTTGAACCAAATTAGTATTTTTTCTTAAAATCTGCAGATTATGCAGTTGATGATAGATTACGTGGCAAATGCAGCAAATTTACAAATATGTAAAAATCATAGCGGCCACACAATCGTATCATTTCAGTGGCCCTGCATACAGGTAACTCTGAACCTATTTGTATTGAGGGCTGTAGCAGCACTACTACTTTGAACCATAGGGCGTATCTATATCACCCCTTGGAGGTTACATTACTCGTCAGTATATTCTTGCTGCTACCAAGAAATACACAAGTATGTTTTTTTATGTGCCTTATTATATTGCCGATGATTACATACTCATATAGGTCTCCCTGGCCTTAGTACTGTACATATGATTGCATGAAATTATGTTGAGATCACTACTATGACCTACACTAACATCCCATGTACAACACCACACGGCACGTAAATAAATACTATTTTCACAGCTCTATCCACCATGTAATGTAGTGGGAAGTACAGTGTAGTGGATGTAATCTAATTCTCCTGCGATGTACTGGGGGTATACTTTCAGATGTTTAGCAAATTACCTATTCTGTTAACAAACTTTTGCAGCACTCAGTCAGTCTTCAGGGTGGCAGTAGCACTGCAGAAAAAAACACTTGATAAATACCTTTGAAAAGGTATGATTGTGAGTATGTGTGGTGGATCTTGCACTTCAAATCCCTCAAGGAAGATGCAGAAGAGTTTGTCATGAGTTGAGTCTGTAAATACCTTTAGATATGTCCGTAGGAAATAACACTCAATACTTATGATATGTGGAATGTTTAATTGTGCCGGAGTTGCAGGTGGGGTCCACCTGCTCTCATTTTTGGGGAACCAGGACTTATTCTCATCATCAGACTTTGACTCAGAGCAAACGAGAGGAAGGCAGACAAGAGGCAAGGAAGAAAGGAGGGATTAAAAGGAAATTGCATGATCGTGATAAAAAATATAGGGCCAGATTTATGAAAAGTGGCGCATCATATCATGGTGTGCTACTTTTCTTGCACCCTATTGTGTCCCCTCTAACACCACCATGTGTGCGCAGTATTTATGATATGGTGCGCGTTAGGGAACTAGTGTAAAAAATGTTGAAGCTAGTTTGGCGCTTTGCAGGATTAGCACCAAAAATGTTGACACTAATCATGCAAAGTGAAAGAGGGCTCATTGAAAACGATGGGAGCGTTATTTTAGCACCTGCCTTAGGCAGACATTAAAAATGACACAAAAAATGGTCTCCTAGATTCCACTGTGCCATTTTTCTGGGCCCGCCATAATGCCCCCTCGCATACATTATGCCTGGCGCAGGCATAATTTGTTGCAAGGGTTTACAAAGTGGTGCAATGCGTGCATTGCGCCACTCTCTAATTATGCAGCAGCATTTTTGCCAACCTAACGCCACATAAGCATAAAAAACAATTACTCAAATGTGGCGCAAGGGGCTCATAAATATGCCTCATAGTATGCGTAGGGTAGTGGAAGTAAGGTGCACGAGATGAACTCAAGACTAGCCTGCTTTGATATTCAACAGTACAGGCATTCAGTGGTGCCAGAGGTGGGCTCCTGAGGAAAGCTTTGGGCTCCAGGACTTACATTTTTCACAGATGAATCAGTGGTTATGCTGGCAGGGTTGTCTCTTCCAATCGCCAACCTAGAACCGCCTGCAGACACACCTGCCACCGATTGCTGAAAATGAGTTAGTCCAGAGAGCCTTAAGTGCAGGCAGGCCAAAAGGTACTGAAAGTGGACAGGAGGAGGATGAGTGAAACCAACTTGTTTTGATGTCCCACACTCAGTCCACTCCCCCTCCTCTCTGTTCTGTCTTTCCTTTACATGCTGTGTTGCCTGCGTGGGAGGGCTCCCACTATTGAGTCATCATGCTCTTCCAGCCTGGTCTCAGAAAAAAAGAATATATCTTAATTGTTACATTCCAGAAAGGCCCTTTTCCCCCTGATTCTCACCATCCTTCATAGATCAGTGCACAGGGTTGTACACTCACCCTGGCACTTCACACAGCTTTTAAGCCTTGAACCCCACCTGGAAAGTTTGCAAGGCAGGAAGCTCAGCTCCACAGTGTGGACCACGATGTGACCCGGATGTGTTTAGTTGAGGTCTTCTGAGGGGCAGGGTTGAGCAGAGGCAAGGGTCTCACCCCTCACTGGGGCTAAGACCACTTGTGTTAGCCACGTCAGACTTAACAACAAATGGTTGTTGATATATTACGATTTCTTGTGAATGGTGCAGTTGGGTCTTGTATTTATATGTGGTGTGTTGGCTGAGTACTTGTACGTGTTGCAAGTGGTTGCTGTGTGACATTGTGATGGGTGCTAAGTTGAGGTATTGCACTTTGTTGCATCATAAAATGTGGACAGTGCTTCAGTCCGCATTCTGGGTGCGCCAAAGCACATTACTGGATAGGTAGATCTCTATACTGCGGGGAGTACATGGCTGGCATTTATTGTGATCTCATGTGACAAGCGTGTTGGTGCCATACGTGTGACCAGAGTCGTTAGACGGAGGAAGAGGTGTGAAAGTTAGGTACACATTTATAATTGTAGGCCCTAGATGACGGGCTAAACATAGAAACATGAGTACAGGGATATACAGCATTTGCTGCGCCTACGGAGGTGAAAGACTTTATTGCTTTCTGAACGGACTACAAATTCTACTGCATTTACCATGATGCATTGGGGTTGGACTTTGTTGCTGGTGTGTAGGCAGTGTGCTCCTTTTCAATTGTAATCAGGTAAGTGTTTTTTTAATTACTTTTTCTACCTACCCCCCCCCCCGATTGCCATGCGCTGCCCCACCCCTTAAACGCACTGCGAGCCACTCCTGTGGGAATGTACTGTCTCTACAATGTAAGTAGTCAGGGAGGGAACTCAAGATGCTTGAAAAAGTCTTCTTCCCTCCGCAGAGCAAGCAAAATCTTTTCCATGCCTAGGAAATACCAAACTCTAATGTACTCATATGATTGCATCCCCTCCTGGTCTGGTTGGACCTACTCCTATGGAACGAGTGTAGTGGTTTTGGAAAGCAGTGCCACCGGAGCAATAATTTGCCTACTGCCTTGTGGCCATGAGCATGGGAGTGCCCTTGTCTGCGTTTTGCAGGGTAGGTTTCCATTGAGACTATGTTAAAACTTGCCCTATTTCCTTTGCCCATTTGGCTTCAAAGGTGGCTTTGTGTTGAGTTTCGCCCTCCAGGAGGATCTTGCAGATTTCAGAGACTAAATGTGAGTCATAGTCATATTGGATATCCTAGAGGAGTTTCTAAAATTAAGTCAGGTGGTGAGTGGTTGCCTCCCTTTTGGCATCGGGCCTGGATCCAATGTCTCACCGAGGTGTACCTGTATGTTTCGAACTGTTGGATGGCAAAGTCGCTTTTAAGTTGATCAAAGGCTTTATCATCCCATACTCAAAAAGGTTTCCAATTTTAATACATCAAGTTCCCCGCCAGAGTTGGAAAACCCTCTTGTCAAGTTCTGGGGGAAATTCCAGGTTCCCAAACATGAGACATAGGGGCAAAGGAAAGCTTTTGAGCCTATCCCCACTCCTGCTTGACTTAACACGGCCAGCGTCACTTGTGTAACATATTAATTGGTCTGCTCTTCGGGGCTGTAAGGAAATGCCTCCTTGGCATGGTTGCCCCCTGACTTTTTGCCTTTGCTGATGCTATGTTTACAATTGAAAGTGTGCTGAGGCCTGCTAACCAGGCCCCAGCACCAGTGTTCTTTCCCTAACCTGTACTTTTGTATCCACAATTGGCAGACCCTGGCATCCAGATAAGTCCCTTGTAACTGGTACTTCTAGTACCAAGGGCCCTGATGCCAAGGAAGGTCTCTAAGGGCTGCAGCATGTCTTATGCCACCCTGGAGACCTCTCACTCAGCACAGACACACTGCTTGCCAGCTTGTGTGTGCTAGTGAGGACAAAACGAGTAAGTCGACATGGCACTCCCCTCAGGGTGCCATGCCAGCCTCTCACTGCCTATGCAGTATAGGTAAGACACCCCTCTAGCAGGCCTTACAGCCCTAAGGCAGGGTGCACTATACCATAGGTGAGGGTACCAGTGCATGAGCATGGTACCCCTACAGTGTCTAAACAAAACCTTAGACATTGTAAGTGCAGGGTAGCCATAAGAGTATATGGTCTGAGAGTTTGTCAAACACGAACTCCACAGCACCATAATGGCTACACTGAAAACTGGGAAGTTTGGTATCAAACTTCTCAGCACAATAAATGCACACTGATGCCAGTGTACATTTTATTGCAAAATACACCCCAGAGGGCACCTTAGAGGTGCCCCCTGAAACTTAACCGACTATCTGTGTAGGCTGACTAGTTCCAGCAGCCTGCCACACTAGAGACATGTTGCTGGCCCCATGGGGAGAGTGCCTTTGTCACTCTGAGGCCAGTAACAAAGCCTGCACTGGGTGGAGATGCTAACACCTCCCCCAGGCAGGAGCTGTAACACCTGGCGGTGAGCCTCAAAGGCTCACCCCTTTGTCACAGCACCGCAGGACACTCCAGCTAGTGGAGTTGCCCGCCCCCTCCGGCCCGGCCCCCACTTTTGGCGGCAAGGCCGGAGAAAATAATGAGAATAACAAGGAGGAGTCACTGGCCAGTCAGGACAGCCCCTAAGGTGTCCTGAGCTGAGGTGACTCTAACTTTTAGAAATCCTCCATCTTGCAGATGGAGGATTCCCCCAATAGGGTTAGGATTGTGACCCCCTCCCCTTGGGAGGAGGCACAAAGAGGGTGTACCCACCCTCAGGGCTAGTAGCCATTGGCTACTAACCCCCCAGACCTAAACACGCCCTTAAATTTAGTATTTAAGGGCTACCCTGAACCCTAGAAAATTAGATTCCTGCAACTACAAGAAGAAGGACTGCCTAGCTGAAAACCCCTGCAGCGGAAGACCAGAAGACGACAACTGCCTTGGCTCCAGAACCTCACCGGCCTGTCTCCTGCCTTCCAAAGATCCTGCTCCAGCGACGCCTTCCAAAGGGACCAGCGACCTCGACATCCTCTGAGGACTGCCCCTGCTTCGAAAAGACAAGAAACTCCCGAGGACAGCGGACCTGCTCCAAGAAAGGCTGCAACTTTGTTTCCAGCAGCCTTGAAAGAACCCTGCAAGCTCCCCGCAAGAAGCGTGAGACTTGCAACACTGCACCCGGCGACCCCGACTCGGCTGGTGGAGATCCAACACCTCAGGAGGGACCCCAGGACTACTCTGATACTGTGAGTACCAAAACCTGTCCCCCCTGAGCCCCCACAGCGCCGCCTGCAGAGGGAATCCCGAGGCTTCCCCTGACCGCGACTCTTTGAATCCAAAGTCCCGACGCCTGGGAGAGACCCTGCACCCGCAGCCCCCAGGACCTGAAGGACCGGACTTTCACTGGAGAAGTGACCCCCAGGAGTCCCTCTCCCTTGCCCAAGTGGAGGTTTCCCCGAGGAACCCCCCCCTTGCCTGCCTGCAGCGCTGAAGAGATCCCGAGATCTCTCATAGACTAACATTGCGAACCCGACGCCTGTTTCTACACTGCACCCGGCCGCCCCCGCGCTGCTGAGGGTGAAATTTCTGTGTGGGCTTGTGTCCCCCCCGGTGCCCTACAAAACCCCCCTGGTCTGCCCTCCGAAGACGCGGGTACTTACCTGCAAGCAGACCGGAACCGGGGCACCCCCCTTCTCTCCATTCTAGCCTATGCGTTTTGGGCACCACTTTGGACTCTGCACCTGACCGGCCCTGAGCTACTGGTGTGGTGATTTTGGGGTTGCTCTGAACCCCCAACGGTGGGCTACCTTGGACCAAGAACTGAACCCTGTAAGTGTCTTACTTACCTGGTAAACCTAACAAAAACTTACCTCCCCTAGGAACGGTGAAAATTGCACTAAGTGTCCACTTTTAAAACAGCTATTTGTCAATAACTTGAAAAGTATACATGCAATTTTTATGATTTAAAGTTCCTAAAGTACTTACCTGCAATACCTTTCGAATGAGATATTACATGTAGAATTTGAACCTGTGGTTCTTAAAATAAACTAAGAAAAGATATTTTTCTATACAAAACCTATTGGCTGGATTTGTCTCTGAGTGTGTGTACCTCATTTATTGTCTATGTGTATGTACAACAAATGCTTAACACTACTCCTTGGATAAGCCTACTGCTCGACCACACTACCACAAAATAGAGCATTAGTATTATCTATTTTTACCACTATTTTACCTCTAAGGGGAACCCTTGGACTCTGTGCATGCTATTCCTTACTTTGAAATAGCACATACAGAGCCAACTTCCTACAGGGGCCATCCATGGAACATCTACAGAGATATGCCCACTAGAGCATGATCGAGGGAGCACAAATGCTTTTCAGTCTAAACCTTAGACCATTCCATTAAATAGCAAAAGTGCGAAGTTAATAGAGCAGAATATTTGGGATACGCAGGATCTCACTCTAGGCTGCTTTAAACCTTATTCCAGTTCAGATTCTGTATTTCTTCCCCATCTATAAAACTGAACTTGATCTGCTGTAGCAGAGTTAGATGCTTGCATACACAGGGCAGGGGAGGGGCCAGCATTAGGGACAGGGGTTTGGGTCCTACCATCATCTTGATTGTGGCTGTAGGCCCCAACCAAGAAAGAGTTGCCATGCTATTGCCTTAAACCAACCATGACGTCTTGTATTAATGGGGGAATTTGCAGTGCCATTGGCAGGTGTTCTATCTCAGGTAATTGAGGATTTGCACTTCTATTGATAGGTGTTCTATCTCAAGTGGATGTTGGCATTACATGAATGTAAAGGTCATTGATGTGTATTCTGTCTCAAGTGGGTACGGATACCATAGGATTCTAAGGGTCTTTGGAGTATGTGCTATCTCAGTATCTGCAGGTAGCGTAGGCTTCTAAGGACATGATGTTCATGTATATCCTAACTCACATGGTTGTAAGTAGAATGTTATTCTCAGGGTCAGTGGTGGTGTTCTATCGCAAGTGGATGTGGGTAGCATAGGATCTGGTGGGCCTTCTGTTTGTGTTTTATCTGGGGTGTTTGAGGATTTGCAGCCTCGCTGATAGGTGGTCTATCTCAGGCGATTGAGGATTTGCACTGCCGTTGATAGGTGCCGATCTCAGGTGATTGAGGATGCACAGTGCTGCTGTTAGTCATTCTCTCAGGTGATGGAGGATGCACAGTGTCATTGATAGGTGTTTTGCCTCAGGTGATCGGGGATTCACAGTGCCGTTGATAGGTGTTCTCTCTGAGGTGATTGAGGTTTTGCAGGCCCGTTGATAGGTGTTCTATCTGAGGTGACTGAGGTTTTGCAGACCCGTTTATAGGTGTTCTATCTCAGGTGACTGAGGATTTGCAGTGCCATTGATAGGTGTTCTACCTCAGGTGACTGAGGATTCGCAGTGCCACTGATAGGTGTTCCATGTCAGGTGACTGAGGATTCACAGCGCCATTGATAGGTGTTCTATCTCAGTTGACTAAGGATTCGCAGTGCTGTTGATAGGTGTTCTATCTCAGTTGACTAAGGATTCACAGTGCCATTGATAGGTGTTCTCTCTGAGGTGATTGAGGTTTTGCAGGCCCGTTGATAGGTGTTCTCTCTGAGGTGATTGAGGTTTTGCAGACCCGTTAATAGGTGTTCTATCTCAGGTGATTGAGGATTTGCAGTGCCATTGATAGGTGTTCAATCTCAGATGACTGAGGATTTGCAGTGCCATTGATAGGTGTTCTACCTCAGGTGACTGAGGATTTGCAGATGCCATTGATAGGTGTTCCATCTCAGATGACTGAGGATTTGCATTACCATTGATAGGTGTTCCATCTCAGATGACTGAGGATTCGCAGTGCCATTGATAGGTGTTCTACCTCAGGTGACTGAGGATTGGCAGTGCCGTTGATAGGTGTTCTACCTCAGGTGACTGAGGATTCGCAGTGCCGTTGATAGGTGTTCCCTCTGAGGTGATTGAGGTTTTGCAGGCCCATTGATAGGTGTTCTCTCTAAGGTGATTGAGGTTTTGCAGGCCCGTTGATAGGTGTTCTCTCTGAGGTGATTGAGGTTTTGCAGACCCGTTGATAGGTGTTCTATCTCAGGTGATTGAGGATTTGCAGTGCCATTGACAGGTGTTCCATCTCAGGTGACTGAGGATTCGCAGTGCCATTGATAGGTGCTCTACCTCAGGTGACTGAGGATTTGCAGATGCCATTGATAGGTGTTCCATCTCAGATGACTGAGGATTTCCAGTGCCATTGATAGGTGTTCCATTTCAGATGACTGAGGATTAGCAGTGCCATTGATAGGTGTTCTACCTCAGGTGACTGAGGATTTGCAGTGCCATTGATAGGTGTTCTACCTCAGGTGAGCTAGGATTTGCAGATGCCATTGATAGGTGTTCAATCTCAGATGACTGAGGATTTGCAGTGCCATTGATAGGTGTTCCATCTCAGGTGACTAAGGATTCGCAGTGCCACTGATAGGTGTTCCATTTCAGGTGACTAAGGATTCGCAGTGCCGTTGATAGGTGTTCTATCTCAGGTGACTGAGAATTTGCAGCGCCATTGATAGGTGTTCAATCTCAGGCGACTGAGGATTCGCAGTGCCATTGATAGGTGTTCTACCTCAGGTGACTGAGGATTTGCAGATGCCATTGATAGGTGTTCCATCTCAGATGACTGAGGATTTGCATTGCCATTGATAGGTGTTCCATCTCAGATGACTGAGGATTCGCAGTGCCATTGATAGGTGTTCTACCTCAGGTGACTGAGGATTTGCACTGCCATTGATAGGTGTTCCATCTCAGATGACTGAGGATTTGCACTGCCATTGATAGGTGTTCCATCTCAGGTGACTGAGGATTTCACAGTGCCACTGATAGGTTTTCCATCTCAGTTAACTAAGGATTTGCAGTGCCGTTGATAGTTGTTCTATCTCAGCTGACTGAGGATTTGCAGTGCAGTTAATAGGTGTTCCATCTCAGGTGACTGAGGATTCACAGCGCCATTGATAGGTGTTCTATCTTAGTTGACTAAGGATTCACAGTGCCATTGATATGTGTTCTATCTCTGGTGACTGAGGATTTGCAGTGCCATTGATAGGTGTTCTACCTCAGGTGACTGAGGATTTGCAGATGCCATTGATAGGTGTTCCATCTCAGATGACTGAGGATTTGCAGTGCCACTGATAGGTGTTCCATCTCAGGTAACTAAGGATTCGCAGTGGCGTTGATAGGTGTTCTATTTCAGGTGACTGAGGATTGGCAGTGCCGTTGATAGGTGTTCTACCTCAGGTGACTGAGGATTCGCAGTGCCGTTGATAGGTGTTCCCTCTGAGGTGATTGAGGTTTTGCAGGCCCATTGATAGGTGTTCTCTCTAAGGTGATTGAGGTTTTGCAGGCCCGTTGATAGGTGTTCTCTCTGAGGGGATTGAGGTTTTGCAGACCCGTTGATAGGTGTTCTATCTCAGGTGATTGAGGATTTGCAGTGCCATTGACAGGTGTTCCATCTCAGGTGACTGAGGATTCGCAGTGCCATTGATAGGTGCTCTACCTCAGGTGACTGAGGATTTGCAGATGCCATTGATAGGTGTTCCATCTCAGATGACTGAGGATTTCCAGTGCCATTGATAGGTGTTCCATTTCAGATGACTGAGGATTAGCAGTGCCATTGATAGGTGTTCTACCTCAGGTGACTGAGGATTTGCAGTGCCATTGATAGGTGTTCTACCTCAGGTGAGCTAGGATTTGCAGATGCCATTGATAGGTGTTCCATCTCAGATGACTGAGGATTTGCAGTGCCATTGATAGGTGTTCCATCTCAGGTGACTAAGGATTCGCAGTGCCACTGATAGGTGTTCCATCTCAGGTGACTAAGGATTCGCAGTGCCGTTGATAGGTGTTCTATCTCAGGTGACTGAGAATTTGCAGCGCCATTGATAGGTGTTCAATCTCAGATGACTGAGGATTCGCAGTGCCATTGATAGGTGTTCTACCTCAGGTGACTGAGGATTTGCAGATGCCATTGATAGGTGTTCCATCTCAGATGACTGAGGATTTGCATTGCCATTGATAGGTGTTCCATCTCAGATGACTGAGGATTCGCAGTGCCATTGATAGGTGTTCTACCTCAGGTGACTGAGGATTTGCACTGCCATTGATAGGTGTTCCATCTCAGATGACTGAGGATTTGCACTGCCATTGATAGGTGTTCCATCTCAGGTGACTGAGGATTTCACAGTGCCACTGATAGGTTTTCCATCTCAGTTAACTAAGGATTTGCAGTGCCGTTGATAGGTGTTCTATCTCAGGTGACTGAGGATTTGCAGTGCAGTTAATAGGTGTTCCATCTCAGGTGACTGAGGATTCACAGCGCCATTGATAGGTGTTCTATCTTAGTTGACTAAGGATTCACAGTGCCATTGATATGTGTTCTATCTCTGGTGACTGAGGATTTGCAGTGCCATTGATAGGTGTTCTACCTCAGGTGACTGAGGATTTGCAGATGCCATTGATAGGTGTTCCATCTCAGATGACTGAGGATTTGCAGTGCCACTGATAGGTGTTCCATCTCAGGTAACTAAGGATTCGCAGTGGCGTTGATAGGTGTTCTATTTCAGGTGACTGAGGATTGGCAGTGCCGTTGATAGGTGTTCTACCTCAGGTGACTGAGGATTCGCAGTGCCGTTGATAGGTGTTCCCTCTGAGGTGATTGAGGTTTTGCAGGCCCATTGATAGGTGTTCTCTCTAAGGTGATTGAGGTTTTGCAGGCCCGTTGATAGGTGTTCTCTCTGAGGTGATTGAGGTTTTGCAGACCCGTTGATAGGTGTTCTATCTCAGGTGATTGAGGATTTGCAGTGCCATTGACAGGTGTTCCATCTCAGGTGACTGAGGATTCGCAGTGCCATTGATAGGTGCTCTACTTCAGGTGACTGAGGATTTGCAGATGCCATTGATAGGTGTTCCATCTCAGATGACTGAGGATTTCCAGTGCCATTGATAGGTGTTCCATTTCAGATGACTGAGGATTAGCAGTGCCATTGATAGGTGTTCTACCTCAGGTGACTGAGGATTTGCAGTGCCATTGATAGGTGTTCTACCTCAGGTGAGCTAGGATTTGCAGATGCCATTGATAGGTGTTCCATCTCAGATGACTGAGGATTTGCAGTGCCATTGATAGGTGTTCCATCTCAGGTGACTAAGGATTCGCAGTGCCACTGATAGGTGTTCCATCTCAGGTGACTAAGGATTCGCAGTGCCGTTGATAGGTGTTCTATCTCAGGTGACTGAGAATTTGCAGCGCCATTGATAGGTGTTCAATCTCAGATGACTGAGGATTCGCAGTGCCATTGATAGGTGTTCTACCTCAGGTGACTGAGGATTTGCAGATGCCACTGATAGGTGTTCCATCTCAGATGACTGAGGATTTGCAGTGCCATTGATAGGTGTTCCATCTCAGATGACTGAGGATTCGCAGTGCCATTGATAGGTGTTCTACCTCAGGTGACTGAGGATTTGCAGATGCCATTGATAGGTGTTCCATCTCAGATGACTGAGGATTTGCACTGCCATTGATAGGTGTTCCATCTTAGGTGACTGAGGATTTCACAGTGCCACTGATAGGTTTTCCATCTCAGTTAACTAAGGATTTGCAGTGCAGTTAATAGGTGTTCTATCTCAGGTGACTGAGGATTTGCAGTGCAGTTAATAGGTGTTCCATCTCAGGTGACTGAGGATTCACAGCGCCATTGATAGGTGTTCTATCTTAGTGGACTAAGGATTCACAGTGCCGTTGATATGTGTTCTATCTCTGGTGACTGAGGATTTGCAGTGCCATTGATAGGTGTTCTACCTCAGGTGACTGAGGATTTGCAGATGCCATTGATAGGTGTTCCATCTCAGATGACTGAGGATTTGCAGTGCCACTGATAGGTGTTCCATCTCAGG
This sequence comes from Pleurodeles waltl, assembly GCF_031143425.1. NCBI lineage: Eukaryota > Metazoa > Chordata > Amphibia > Caudata > Salamandridae > Pleurodeles > Pleurodeles waltl. The sequence continues at coordinate 682,494,297 of NC_090451.1, read as the reverse complement.
TAACTAAGGATTCGCAGTGGCGTTGATAGGTGTTCTATTTCAGGTGACTGAGGATTGGCAGTGCCGTTGATAGGTGTTCTACCTCAGGTGACTGAGGATTCGCAGTGCCGTTGATAGGTGTTCCCTCTGAGGTGATTGAGGTTTTGCAGGCCCGTTGATAGGTGTTCTCTCTGAGGTGATTGAGGTTTTGCAGACCCGTTGATAGGTGTTCTATCTCAGGTGATTGAGGATTTTCAGTGCCATTGACAGGTGTTCCATCTCAGGTGACTGAGGATTCGCAGTGCCATTGATAGGTGTTCTACCTCAGGTGACTGAGGATTTTCAGATGCCATTGATAGGTGTTCCATCTCAGATGACTGAGGATTTCCAGTGCCATTGATAGGTGTTCCATTTCAGATGACTGAGGATTAGCAGTGCCATTGATAGGTGTTCTACCTCAGCTGACTGAGGATTTGCAGTGCCATTGATAGGTGTTCTACCTCAGGTGACCTAGGATTTGCAGATGCCATTGATAGGTGTTCCATCTCAGATGACTGAGGATTTGCAGTGCCATTGATAGGTGTTCCATCTCAGGTGACTGAGGATTCGCAGTGCCACTGATAGGTGTTCCATCTCAGGTGACTAAGGATTCGCAGTGCCGTTGATAGGTGTTCTATCTCAGGTGACTGAGGATTTGCAGCGCCATTGATAGGTGTTCTATCTCAGTTGACTAAGGATTTGCAGTGCCATTGATAGGTGTTCCATCTCAGGTGACTGAGTATTCGCAGTGCCACTGATAGGTGTTCCATCTCAGGTAACTAAGGATTCGCAGTGCCGTTGATAGGTGTTCTATCTTAGGTGACTGAGGATTCGCAGTGCCATTGATAGGTGTTCTACCTCAGGTGACTGAGGATTTGCAGTGCCATTGACAGGTGTTCCATCTCAGGTGACTGAGGATTCACAGTGCCACTGATAGGTGTTCCATCTCAGGTAACTAAGGATTCGCAGTGGCGTTGATAGGTGTTCTATCTCAGGTGACTGAGGATTCGCAGTGCCATTGATAGGTGTTCTACCTCAGGTGACTGAGGATTTGCAGATGCCATTGATAGGTGTTCCATCTCAGATGACTGAGGATTTGCAGTGCCACTGATAGGTGTTCCATCTCAGGTAACTAAGGATTCGCAGTGGCGTTGATAGGTGTTCTATTTCAGGTGACTGAGGATTGGCAGTGCCGTTGATAGGTGTTCTACCTCAGGTGACTGAGGATTCGCAGTGCCGTTGATAGGTGTTCCCTCTGAGGTGATTGAGGTTTTGCAGGCCCGTTGAAAGGTGTTCTCTCTGAGGTGATTGAGGTTTTGCAGACCCGTTGATAGGTGTTCTATCTCAGGTGATTGAGGATTTGCAGTGCCATTGACAGGTGTTCCATCTCAGGTGACTGAGGATTCGCAGTGCCATTGATAGGTGTTCTACCTCAGGTGACTGAGGATTTTCAGATGCCATTGATAGGTGTTCCATTTCAGATGACTGAGGATTTCCAGTGCCATTGATAGGTGTTCCATTTCAGATGACTGAGGATTAGCAGTGCCATTGATAGGTGTTCCATCTCAGGTGACTGAGGATTCGCAGTGCCACTGATAGGTGTTCCATCTCAGGTAACTAAGGATTCGCAGTGGCGTTGATAGGTGTTCTATCTCAGGTGACTGAGGATTCGCAGTGCCATTGATAGGTGTTCTACCTCAGGTGACTGAGGATTTGCAGATGCCATTGATAGGTGTTCCATCTCAGATGACTGAGGATTTGCAGTGCCACTGATAGGTGTTCCATCTCAGGTAACTAAGGATTCGCAGTGGCGTTGATAGGTGTTCTATTTCAGGTGACTGAGGATTGGCAGTGCCGTTGATAGGTGTTCTACCTCAGGTGACTGAGGATTCGCAGTGCCGTTGATAGGTGTTCCCTCTGAGGTGATTGAGGTTTTGCAGGCCCGTTGAAAGGTGTTCTCTCTGAGGTGATTGAGGTTTTGCAGACCCGTTGATAGGTGTTCTATCTCAGGTGATTGAGGATTTGCAGTGCCATTGAGAGGTGTTCCATCTCAGGTGACTGAGGATTCGCAGTGCCATTGATAGGTGTTCTACCTCAGGTGACTGAGGATTTTCAGATGCCATTGATAGGTGTTCCATTTCAGATGACTGAGGATTTCCAGTGCCATTGATAGGTGTTCCATTTCAGATGACTGAGGATTAGCAGTGCCATTGATAGGTGTTCTACCTCAGCTGACTGAGGATTTGCAGTGCCATTGATAGGTGTTCTACCTCAGGTGACCTAGGATTTGCAGATGCCATTGATAGGTGTTCCATCTCAGATGACTGAGGATTTGCAGTGCCATTGATAGGTGTTCCATCTCAGGTGACTGAGGATTCGCAGTGCCACTGATAGGTGTTCCATCTCAGGTGACTAAGGATTCGCAGTGCCGTTGATAGGTGTTCTATCTCAGGTGACTGAGGATTTGCAGCGCCATTGATAGGTGTTCTATCTCAGTTGACTAAGGATTTGCAGTGCCATTGATAGGTGTTCCATCTCAGGTGACTGAGTATTCGCAGGGCCACTGATAGGTGTTCCATCTCAGGTAACTAAGGATTCGCAGTGCCGTTGATAGGTGTTCTATCTTAGGTGACTGAGGATTCGCAGTGCCATTGATAGGTGTTCTACCTCAGGTGACTGAGGATTTGCAGTGCCATTGACAGGTGTTCCATCTCAGGTGACTGAGGATTCGCAGTGCCACTGATAGGTGTTCCATCTCAGGTAACTAAGGATTCGCAGTGGCGTTGATAGGTGTTCTATCTCAGGTGACTGAGGATTCGCAGTGCCGTTGATAGGTGTTCTACCTCAGGTGACTGATGATTCGCAGTGCCATTGATAGGTGTTCTATCTCAGGTGACTGAGGATTCGCAGTGCCATTGATAGGTGTTCTACCTCAGGTGACTGAGGATTTGCAGTGCCCTTGATAGGTGTTCTACCTCAGGTGACTAAGGATTCGCAGATGCCATTGATAGGTGTCCCATCTCAGATGACTGAGGATGCGCACTGCCATTGATAGGTGTTCCATCTCAGGTGACTGAGGATTCACAGCGCCACTGACAGGTGTTCCATCTCAGTTAACTAAGGATTCGCAGTGCCGTTGATAGGTGTTCTATCTCAGGTGACTGAGGATTCGCAGTGCCGTTAATAGGTGTTCCATCTCAGGTGACAGTGGATTTGCAGTGCCATTGATAGGTGTTCTACCTCAGGTGACTGAGGATTCACAGTGCCACTGATAGGTGTTCCATCTTAGGTGACTGAGGATTCACAGCGCCATTGATAGGTGTTCTATCTTAGTTGACTAAGGATTCGCAGTGCCATTGATAGGTGTTCTATCTCTGGTGACTGAGGATTTGCAGTGCCATTGATAGGTGTTCTACCTCAGGTGACTGAGGATTTGCAGATGACATTGATAGATGTTCCATCTCAGATGACTGAGGATTTGTAGTGCCACTGGTAGGTGTTCCATCTCAGGTAACTAAGGATTCGCAGTGGCGTTGAAAGGTGTTCTATCTCAGGTGACTGAGGATTGGCAGTACCGTTGATAGGTGTTCTACCTCAGGTGACTGAGGATTCGCAGTGCCGTTGATAGGTGTTCTCTCTGAGGTGATTGAGGTTTTGCAGGCCCGTTGATATGTGTTCTCTCTGAGGTGATTGAGGATTTGCAGTGCCATTGATAGGTGTTCTCTCTGAGGTGATTGAGGTTTTGCAGGCCCGTTGATAGGTGTTCTCTCTGAGGTGATTGAGGTTTTGCAGACCCGTTGATAGATGTTCTATCTCAGGTGACTGAGGATTTGCAATGCCATTGATAGGTGTTCCATCTCAGGTGACTGAGGATTCGCAGTGCCATTGATAGGTGTTCTACCTCAGGTGACTGAGGATTTGCAGATGCCATTGATAGGTGTTCCATCTCAAATGACTGAGGATTTGCAGTGCCATTGATAGGTGTTCTACCTCAGGTGACTGAGGATTTGCAGTGTCATTGATAGGTGTTCTACCTCAGGTGAATGAGGATTTACAGTGCCATTGATAGGTGTTCCATTTCAGCTGACTGAGGATTCGCAGTGCCAGTGATAGGTGTTCTACCTCAGGTGACTGAGGATTCGCAGTGCCACTGATAGGTGTTCCATCTCAGGTGGCTGAGGATTCGCAGTGCCGTTGATAGGTGTTCCATCTCAGGTGACTGAGGATTCGCAGTGCCGTTGATAGGTGTTCCATCTCAGGTTACTGTGGGCAGCAAAGGACCTGCAGGGCTGTTGGTGTGTGTCCTACCTAAAGCGGTTGTGAAGGATCCCTCGTTTATCCATTCAGCGGGTGTTGGGATAATGGTTTCTACCACAAATTGGTGGCCATTGTGGCCATTAGGGATTCTGCTACCGTCTGAAAGAGTTTGGGGTAAATATAATTTTTCGCCGATGTAGTGACAGCAGGCAGAGCTGGGAGACTTGAGAAAGTTCAGGAACACCCAGCTTATCTGTGTAATTGTACCCCTGAACCCCGGCTCTCTCGCGCATGCGACAGCCCTGTGCATGCATCCCCTGCAACCTAGTCACCCCCAAACCCCGCACCCCATCCCGGCCCTCCAGATTCATGGGATTCACATACCCTCTGGGGGGGCGGGGCTGCAGCCGGACCCAGGGCACGGTCTGGCGTGTATCCCCACTGTCGGACTCCGAGGGGACCCCCAGGCCCTCATGCAAGGCCAGTGGAGAGTAGGGCGCCCTGTGTGTCACTACAACAGCCAGCCAGCAAAGCACTCAAGGCTTATCGGACAGCAGCGGGAGGGGGCTTTATGAAAGCACAGAAAATAGAAAGCATTCCTCAGATAGAGGGGGAGGGGGGGCCGGGGGAGAGAGGCACTTATCTCCTGCGAGAGAGAGGCAGGGACAAGCACTTATCGCCAGAGAGGGGCAGAGAGAAGCACTTATCCCCAGAAAGGAGGCCACGGAAACACACTTATCCCTCGGGAGAGAGCAGGCAGAGAGATATTTATCGCCAGCAGGGACGAGAGCAGTTAAGAGAGACTCCCTCCTCGCCAAAGTACAACCGAGAGACAGCCCCTCCAGAGAGGGCCGGAGAGAGACCGAACAGAGGAGAGGGCGAGAAAGAAAGAAATAGAGCATGAGCGAGAGAGAGAAAAACACAAAAAGACAGGAAAAATAGAGACCCTGCGATTGGGGGTAGGTTTGGGGGAGGGGGAGACATACGGGTGTAAAACATCCAATTACAATACAAAAGCAGCACAGCAGGGTGGCTCGGCGTGTGCCCATCCGGGGAGATCCGGCCTCCGGGTGCTCGTTGCACCCTCCGGTTCACAGACCGTGTCATCCCCTATTCGGGAAGGGGTGGGGGTGTTTAGGCAGCAGCACCAAGCCTCTGGGCACCGCAGGGGTGGCCGAGAGCACGGAATGCGTCTTGGCTCGATTTCTGTGTGCAGTCCACTGTGGAGGCCACGACAGTTGGCCCAGGTGATGCAGCACAAAACAGGTCAGCTCTGGCTTCCCTCTGAAGGACAGTCAGCAACTCCTGGATGCTCTTCCCACTGGGAGCAGTGTTAGATTCTGCAGGGACAGGCACTTTCTCTCTTTGAGAAGGCAGGGGGGCTTCTAGGTGCTAGGCAGGCCATAAGTTTGTCCAGCAAGTTGTGTAAACTTTAGGTGATGTCACCTCTGTGAGAATGGCTCTTGTGCTGACACCAAATCTGGTCACACTGTAGTTCTTCGAATACTCCGTGAACAACTTCCTTCCTAGGGCATGAAGAACTTAAAACTGGAACACATTGGGGTCGTTTGAATTCCACTTTTATATACACATTTTCCAAACTGGGAATGTGGATCCACAAATTGGATCTTCAGTAGCGGCTTGGGTGGTTCTCTTTTAAATATCATTTTGTGGCTGCTCCTCAGACACATTCTTTGTACAAGGTGATGGCTCTCACAGCAGGTAGACATGTGGTTGACTCTAAACAGACTATCCAGGCATAGTCACAATAGTATCAGATCTCTGCATCATTTTTCCCGAGGCAGTAGTCAGGGACAGACATATGTACAGGCCCTGCTTTGAAACTTCCTTACCTTGAACAACAGAAATTGTACTCCCATCCGTAACCCCAACTAAATGTAATGAGAATGAATCAGCACTCCTTCTCTTACAAGGTCCTTATTGAATTTCTTAGGGAATCTGTGTCCAGTCATGCTGACCTCAGTGTTTGGGTCTCCAGCTTCCAGTCACAAGAATGCTGACAAACTTCCACTGTTTGAGGAAGCTGTCCTTAAACGCCATCTTGTGCCATGCTAAACCAGCAGCATCTACAATGGATCCCGTCGGTCCTAGCACTCAGAATCCCACAGCACATAAAATCGTAATACCATGCAGTGCTACACACTCATTGTAGGTACACGCACTTGACATACACACAGACTGTCAGTGCAAGGTTCTGGTTTGACATAACAGTGTAACTTTATTAGACAGGAGTCAATAGGCTCCCCTCTCTTTGACACAAAGGATAAGGTCTGGTCATAGGCGCCTATGTGTTTTGGGCCCTCCATTGACCTCTGCACCTCACCGGCGCTGTGTTGCTGGTGCAGTGACTTTGGGTTTGCCTAGAACCCACAGCGGTGAGCTGCCTATGCCCAGGAAACTGAACTTGTAAGTGCTTTACTTACCTCAGAAACTAACCAATACTTACCTCCCCCATGAACTGTTGATTTTTGCAGTGTCCACTTTTAAAACAGCTTATTGCCATTTTTGCCAGAACTGTGTACATCACTGTTTTAATTCAAAAATCCATACTTACTTGTGTGAAGTACCTTACAATTTATGTACTTACCTAAATTCTGAATCTTGTGTTGCTAAAATAAATTAAGAAAATAATATTTTTCTATATAAAAACCTATTGGCCAGGAGATAAGTCTTTGAGTGTGTGTTCTCATTTATTGCCTGTGTGTGTACAACAAATGCTTAACACTACCCTCTGATAAGCCTACTGCTCGACCACACTACCACAAAATAGAGCATTAGTATTATCTAATTTTGCCATACTCAACCTCTAAGCGGAACCCTTGGACTCGGTACACAGTATCTCTCACTTTGAGATAGTGTGCCCCTCCATGTCACATAACAAGTTCTGGTCCTCATGTTACCAGGGAATAGCCTAGGCCTCTGCATAAACATTAGAATAGCCTGACACCAGAGCCAAATTAAAAGTTAGTATACCAGTTTCACAAGCAGTCAGGAACTCAGAACAAGTAAGCACATCTATATACCATGCAGGGGACATTCCTAACCTACACGCCAATTAGGCCATAGGGACTCCTTTGGCTTGGTTACGGAGGAGCTGTCAACGCTTTTGAGTCTTCAGCCCTGAACTACAAATGTCTCCACAGAGCTAGTACTGAAAAGATTTTTTGAACCCTCTCTCCGCAGGCTCAAGGCTACGATTTCAGGGTAATGAGTTTAGCTCCAAAGTTACCTTGACTCTCCAGTGGTTGCTGTGGTCAAGCAGACACTGTTTGGTAATGGAAGTTGCTGTGGCAGCATTAACGGGGTACAGTATAACTAACACAAAGTATCATAATCGATAAAGCTAAATGTCGAGTGAGAGCTATCGCTTTAAAAAAAAAAAAATGTGATTATTTGAAAAAGAGTGCACCATTGTTGTTTGAAAAACAACATATCTTTGTTACATATTTATATTATTCAAAATTTGAAATTTCTGGTCTATAAAGTTATACCCTCAAATCTAAAGCAGGGTATAACAAAGATGGCGGTTATTTCCTATAACATATATGGTGTCTGTCCTAAATTGTGGACCTCTTTTTTGAAGCTCAGACCCACACGACTTACAGCTCAGTTTTTCCACTAACTCGCAGTCTGTTAAGCTTGTAGCCCTGGGCATATACAGAATCACTGCAACGTCTAGGATGTGTGAAATCACATAATGTTTTCTCACAATTCTTTTCGAAAGTTATATGAATGGTGTGAAATGGGAGTTTGTTGTTATCTCACATTGAATATTCTGTCGAGGGCATACCTCAAGTGAAAAAGTCATACAGACAGGAGAATGGTTTGGGCATAAAATGACTCTAGTGAGAAGTTTATCTATCAAACTGGTTTCCAGTAAGTAAATAAACAAGCATTTGCAATGCGATGTGCCTCGCGTTTGCTCGAGTTAGAGCTATCAGCGTTGTAAATTCCTAACTGGACTTTTCTTGCCACATGAATTTAAAATGAAAAGTAAGTTCAAAGCAACACGGCCGCCATGAGCGTGAGAGTTATAGGCTCCCTGCTTGAATGTCTAGAAAGGATGGCGGCTGGGATGAAAGGCAAACCGAACCGGAGGAGGGGCCATCACAAGCTGTAACAGGAGGAAGCGTGGCGTAATGTGATGGCCAACAAAAATGTTCACTAAGTGAAATCGCCTGGGAGGGAACTCAGCACACAAAGGAGGGACATTTCACAAAATGCACCAATAAAAATGAAGCATTTAAGACAAGCACAACAAAGAACGAATAGCAAGAGTTGGCATGGTTAAAGTTAAAAGCCCACACAGACCTTACAACAGGCCAGAGCGGTTGTGCTCGACCGTAAAACAAAGCCAAGTTGTGTAGTGCAATATTGTCTGAATTTACATGGTCCCATATCTAATGGTGTAGTGAGGGAATGAAAAGTGAGGGGCAATGTATCAGGTGATGAAACAAAGAACTTGAAATGTAGCACTTATAGTAATGTAACATTGTTGCTTTGAAAGTAACAAAAAAAGGGGTAAAATATGAGATGAATGTTTAAGTGGACTGCAGTGATTGTTGGAGAGGCTTTCTGGTGCCGAGATACCTTTCTGGCAAGCATTTTGTTTTGAACCCCTCGAGGCCTTCACTATTGTCTTTGTTTAGGTATCTGCATCTAATGAGTGGGCCTGATTCTCTGTTTGTGGACTTCCCTATTCCAATAGGGGGCCCGCCCTCAATCTCTTTATATTCTACGCATGCTTGGGCACTCAGCGTTGTCTTGCTTGCCATTCCCACAGGGACGGCCCCTCAGCAATGGCGGAGGAGCGTTGCTCTCTTCTGAAAGCAGAAAAATAAAGGGATAATAAAAGTATTTTAGTATTCCTCTATTTTTCGGCTTTCGTAGTGCAGGGCGAGGACATTATCCTGATTAACATCACCAAGTGGAGGAGGAGTGGTGGTGCGCTGCTAAGTGTGATTGTTAGGTGTAGGAGGCTGGCCTGACTTGTAGTGGGTACCAAAGCTACTTACACCTTGTGCCAGGTCCAGTTATCCCTTACTAGTAGATAGAGGTGTTTCTAGCAGTTTAGACTGATAGAAGGTAGCTATGGCAAAGCAGCTTAGGCTGAACTAGGAGACATGCAAAGATCCTACTATACCACTTATATCATATGCACAATATCATAAGAAAACACAATACACAGAGTTACTAAAAATAAATGTTCTTTATTTTTATGACAATATGCCAAACGTATCTCAGTGAGTACCCTCAGTAAGAAGGTAAGTAATATACACAAGTTATATGTACACAAACCCAAAACGGGTAAGTAAGAGTCCGAAAAGTAATGCAAACAGTGTAGAATTACAATAGGTTGCAATAGGAGAACATAGGTATAGGGGCAACACAAACCATATACTCCAAAAGTGGAATGCGAATCACGAATGGACCCCTGACCTATGTGAGCTTGTAGAGGGTCGCTGGGACTGTAAGAAAACAGCCAGGGTGTCCAAGATACCCCACCCCAAGGCCCTGAAAAGTAGGAGTAAAGTACACCTACTACCCTAAAAGAGCACAATAGTCATGATAGGGAGATTCTGCAAGAACAACAAACACCAGCAGTGCACTGACAACGGATTTCCGGACCTGAGGACCTGCAAGGCAAGGGGACCAAGTCCAATAGTCTCGACAGTGTCGAGGGGGGGCAGGAGCCCAGGAAACCCCGGATGAAGGTGCAAAGAAGCTGCCTCCAGCTGGAAGAAGCTTGGATTTCTGCAAGAACGAAGAGGACTAGGAACTTCTCCTTTGGAAGACAGATGTCCCACGTTGCGATGAAGCTTGCAGAGGTGTTCCCACGATGAAATACTGCAAACAAGCCTTGCTAGCTGCAAGGGTCGCGGTAGAGGTTTTTGGGTGCTGCTGAGGACCAGGAAGGACCAGGATGTCGCCTTTTGGAGGAGGAGACAGAGGGGGCGCTCAGCAACTCAGACAGCCCTCACAGAAGCATGCAGCACCTGCAGAAGTAACCCAACAGGCACTTAGAAGAATAGTGAACCGGAGTCCACGCGAAGTTACAAACGGGGGTCCCATGACATCGGAGGCCAACTCAGAGGGTTGTGCACTGCAGGACGGATTGCTGGGGACTCAGGCTATGCTGTGCACGAAGGAAATCCTGGAAGAGTGCACAGGAGCCAGAGCAGCTGCAAATCACGCAGTACACAGCTTTGCAGTCTAGCGTGGGGAGGCAAGGACTTACCTCCACCAAACTTGGACTGAAGAGTCACTGGACTGTGGGAGTCACTTGAACAGAGTTGCTGTGTTCCAGGGACCACGCTTGTCAGGATGAGAGGGGACCCAGAGAACTAGTGATGCAATCTTTTGGTGCCTGCGTTAGCAGGGGGAAGATTCCGTCGACCCACTGGAGATTTCTTCGGAGCTTCTGGTGCAGAGTGAAGGCAGGCTACCCCCAGAGCATGCACCACCTGGAAACAGTCGAGAAAGCCGGCAGGATTAGGCGCTACATTGTTGCTGGTAGTCGTTTGCTATTTTGTTGCGGTTTTGCAGGTGTCCTGGAGCAGTCAGCGGTCGATCCTTGGTAGAAGGCGAAGAGGGAGATGCAGAGGAACTCTGGTGAGCTCTTGCATTCGTTATCTGAAGAATTCCCCAAAGCAGAGACCCTAAATAGCCAGAAAAGGAGGTTTGGCTACCAAGGAAGGAGGATTGGCTACCAAGAGAGGTAAGAGCCTATCAGAAGGAGCCTCTGACGTCACCTGCTGGCACTGGCCACTCAGAGCAGTCCAGTGTGCCCCCAACACCTCTGTTTCCAAGATAGCAGAGGTCTGGGACACACTGGAGGAGCTCTGGGCACCTCCCCTGGGAGGTACTGGTCAGGGGAATGGTCACTCCCCTTTCCTTTGTCCAGTTTCGCGCCAGAGCAGGGCTGGGGGATCCCTGAACCGGTGTAGACTGGCTTATACAGAGATGGGCACCATCTGTGCCCATCAAAGCATTTCCAGAGGCTGAGGGAGGCTACTCCTCCCCAGCCCTTCACACCTATTTCCAAAGGGAGAGGGTGTAACACCCTCTCTCAGAGGAAATCCTTTGTTCTGCCTTCCTGGGCCAGGGCTGCCTGGACCACAGGAGGGCAGAAACCTGTCTGAGGGGTTGGCAGCAGCTGAAGTGGAGACCCCGGAAAGGCAGTTTGGCAGTACCCGGGTTCTGTGCTAGAGACCCGGGGGATCATGGAATTGTCCCCCCAATACCAGACTGGTATTGGGGTGACAATTCCATGATCTTAGACATGTTACATGGCCATGTTCGGAGTTACCATTGTGACGCTATACATAGGTAGTGACCTATGTATAGTGCACGTGTGTAATGGTGTCCCCGCACTCACAAAGTCCGGGGAATTTGCCATGAACGATGTGGGGGCACCTTGGCTAGTGCCAGGGTGCCCACACACAGTAAGTAACTTGGCACCCAACCTTCACCAGGTGAAGGTTAGACATATAGGTGACTTATAAGTTACTTATGTGCAGTGGTAAATGGCTGTGTAATAACGTGGATGTTATTTCACGCAGGCTGCAGTGGTAGGCCTGTGTAAGAATTGTCAGAGCTCCGTATGGGTGGCAAAAGAAATGCTGCAGCCCATAGGGATCTCCTGGAACCCCAATACCCTGGGTACCTCAGTACCATATACAAGGGAATTATATGGGTGTACCAGTATGCAAATGTGAATTGGTAAATTTAGTCACTAGCCTGTAGTGACAAATTGGAAAGCAGAGAGAGCATAAACACTGAAGTTCTGGTTAGCAGAGCCTCAGTGATACAGTTAGGCACCACACAGGGAACACATACAGGGCACATACTATGAGCACTGGGACCCTGCCAGTGACACAAGGACTAAAACAACATACATACAGTGAAATATGGGGGTAACATGCCGGGCAAGATGGTACTTTCCTACATTGGGTTGACTGGTGGTCCAAGGCCGGACAAACTGACATGCGCACTTAGAACTCTTCACCCTGCTGTATATTACAGCTGGGTGGAGACCAAGCGCAGTGTCACGCTCCCTCCCTGAGCGTCATTTCTGCCCATTCAGCCCAATCCTGGCACTTCTTTCATGCCGTGTAACAGCATGAGAGAAGCGTCAGAGTTGGTTAGGGAGGGACGAAGAAGACGAGAGGCAGCTGGTGCGTTGGAACACTGAGGTGGCAGGTAAGGATTTTTTTTTTGTTTTTTTTACTGCCCCCCCCACCCTTTGCTCCGCGCGCTGCCCCCGCCACCCACCCCTTCCTGGCAGCAGCCTCGACTGCTCAGGTCTTTCTTCCCTGCAACAGCTTCTCTTTAGGCCAGTTTGCAAATGGATTGCATTGGTTCAAATGGATATTTGTACCTTAACTTCGAAATGCTAGCATTGTGTACCTCTATTTATAGGTGACTGGTCCCTCATGTACCTTAACGCTCCTCTGAGGTTCGCAGTTTTGAATCAGCAGAAGATCATCTTGTATATTTCTCTTGAATAGTGTTACAAGGTTCTAAAGAGATAGCTTATTGAAAGAATGATCTCCTCGTAAGTTACCTTGTTGCGCTATTACAAACTTGGTACGTTAACACATATGTGCTTTCCTTGATAGATCTAACAGTGTATTGTAATTAGCAGTGTACTGTACTTGTATTTATATAGCGCTTACTACCCCTGACGAGGCATCAATGCACTTATCGGCACGTAGTGCGCTACTGCGGAACCCAAAATAGGTTTAGTAGTGAATTAGTATAGGGAAATATTAGGTGGGTGTTATTCAGTGTGTTAGCAGAGCTTTTCACACATTTCGCACGTACTCCCACCAAATATGGTTAAGGGCACATGCGTTTCTTTTTTATGTTTCTGTGTAAATGTTATGTCTTTATAGTGTATTTGTTATATATCACTTACTACATATTTAGGGGACATCTTACATTGTATACAGACACCTGAGGCCTGATTTATCAAAATTTAGCGCCTCCTTTGCCTCATTTTTTGACGCAAAAGCGGCACAAACTTACAAAATATAATTATATATAATTAGATTTTGTAAGTTTGCACAACTTTTGCGTCAAAAAATGACACAAAAGCGGAGCTAACTTTTCATTAATCAGGCTTTGGTCTTAAAGATGACCTCGTAGATTTGCACTTTATGAGACTGAAGTATCAACATATCAATCAAAACATGGCTTATTTTCTCTTAAGTAACATTATCTATAAGGCCTATTTCTGTTTCTATAATTGGGGAGATGATACAGCAATGAAGACTATGGTGTACAGATGGACCTATTCGTTTGTGTCTTTGGAGTTCAAGTGTGCTATTATGCTGAACCTTTATTCTATGGGTCATCCATAAATTGTGGTTTTGGTATAGAAAAAAGTATTAAAATCAAATGTTTCTACATTTTTATGCAGTTGACACAGGCTACTCCTTTATTAAGGACGGATTGTTCATATTGTACCACAAAACATACAAAAGGCTGAAATAATCTAAAAGAACGTACAATTATTTATAAATATTTGTGTAAATTCCTGCGTCAGGACTTCCATTACACATTTCACACAATCACACCCAATTTCCCAAGGGAAATCTGGGTCGCAATATCGTGCAGTTAATTAGTGCTGGCTTACAAGGTCTGATCCTTGGTACCAGAGTGTCAGTGTGAAATGTAAAGCCTTGATACTTGCTACAGGTCTGTCTAGCCTAATGCTTGATAGCAGAGTGTCAGCCTAAACTTTCAAAGACTGAACATAAACTTTCAAGGACTGACCTGATACTGGTGTGACAGTGTAAACTTTCAGGCCTTTAAACTGCATGTCAGTGTAAAGTTTCAACGTCCGATTCTTGGAACCAGTGTGTCAGTGAAAACTTTACAAGGCCCAATTCTTGGTACTGGTGTGTCAGTGAGAACTTACAAATCCCCAAATATCGGCAACAGTGTGTATCAGTGCGTCACTGTAAAATTCCAAGGGATAGTCCTTGGTAAATATAACACTAACTTGGTGTGACATAAAAATGTCCCTTTTTAACTACTTAACACCTTGGAAGAAATAGCTAGTCAGTTAATTAAGAATCTTAGCATATGGTAAGAAAAACACGAACAAGAAAGAAAACCTGGTTACAGTGGAACGAATGAGATCTGACCTCAAATGGAAGGCGTGGGTTTGTAAAATCAGGAACGCTCAATAACTTGTTAGTAAAACCGTGCTCTGTGGTGGAGTGTGACTCAGAACCTTTCAAAGCAGAACACTGCGTTTCACCCGAGCAGCTGTAGAGCAAGAGAATAATAAGGAAAAATAGACTTTAGCAGAAAAGGGAGAAAGAGAGGCAGTCAAAACAACGAAGCACACATACCGGCACACACACACCACACATACAAAAACACACTCATGGATAAATATGCACAGAAATACAAAAACACATGTAGAAAACACACACAAAACACAACTATGCACATAAAGGAATACACGCACAAACCCACAGACTTAAGAAAAGCATACATGCACACAAACACACAAAGCCACCCTAAACACAGATACACACGCACACATACTTACAAAAACACATATGCACACATACTCGGACACAACCTCGAACACACACGCCTAAAAACATACTTAGAAACACCCAAACACATATACACGCACTTACATACAAAAACAAATATGCATACACATATACTCACACACAAGCTTATACACACACACACAAACACCCAAACACATATTCACGCACATACATAAAAAAAATATGTATGCACACATAAGCTTACACACACACCCAAACATAAATACACATATACTTACACATACACCTACATAGATACATACAGATATATACAGACACAAAGATACACCCAACCATACACACCCACAGCAGGAGCACGAAGAAGAGGTGAAAAGATTCACAGCAGTCCCAGCCAGAGGCCGCGGCATTCACACCTTAGAAGCTGCAGCACGACGACCTTCTCTGCGGGTTTCTTTCTGTACCGACATAATGTACACACGTCTAGTTTTATAGAAGGCACTCTGCACACTTGCTGGGAACATTCTGGAGCAGTTCGCCCAGGGACGGCACGAGGACACACCTCAGCGCGAGACGAGGCCATCGACTGAAGCAAAAACGCACACCTGAGGGAGCCGCTCTGCCACCTGTGGCGTTGCGTCACTACGTACGGCAACAGCACGCGAAGCACCCGAAGAGGGGGGTGCGAGGGTCTCCCCGAGGGCGCAGCTACTTTGGTTCGCCCTGACGTGTACGTCGGAAGGTCAATAAAAGTTGAGCCCGGGAAGGGGTGTGGGCACGGAGGGGACCCTGGGCCCTGGTGGAGCCCCAGGCTTGCAGGGCCAAGGCAGCTCCAAGAAGGGTGGGCAAAGCTGATGGCACTGAGTTAGGAAGCACTCACAGTGGAGTCCAAACAGCTAATTTTGAGTGCAGTACTTGGAGGACTATGAGTTCTGGATGTCTCTAAACAAGCCTCGGTTCCCACGTGTGGGGGCTATGCACTTGTAACTTCCAAATTTAATTAGAAAATGTGTTCTCATACAAAGAATAACGGATGCAGCGCCCGGCCTCTTATTAGAAGTGTTTGTCTTCTTTTTATGGCTCTTAGAACAAGCATTGGCAAAGCCAATAGGCCTCGCTGTTGTGAAAGCTACTGGCTTGGCAGTGTCTTTTAGCCATGTTGTACAGCAGCATGGCTGTGCAGCTTCGCTAAAAATAAAGGTAGGTAAAAGCGCTATTACACAGACAGCCTTGGCCGCGTGATAACCTTTTTTTCTGTTATGGCGAGTTGAGGAGGGAAACAAGGAAGACCTGAGGGAGGATAGGAACGGGCAACAAGGACAACCGGAGGGTGGAAGCAAAACAGAAACAAGACAGTAAAAAAGTGCTATGACATGGCTAGTGCTGACTGCCTCATAGAGATTCTTTTTAGTTATGGGAAGTTGGGGTGGGGCAGGTATTGGGAGGGTGGGTGTTACAAAGTAACACAGACAAGGGAGGGAGAGTAAGAAGCAACACGGACACCAATGGAGGTGGGAGGATAGGAAGCAACATGGGCAAAGGTGGAGGGTGGGAGAGGAAAAGAAACACAGTCAATGGGTGGGAGGGGAAAAAGCAGCAGGGGTGAAAGGGAGGAACCAATATGAGAAGGATAAAGAAAATAGCTCCCGAATCACAGTCAGCAGTGGACGGACTGCAGAAGGACACAAGTAAATCTATCTATACTTGGTCCAAGCTCCCAAATGAAAGATCAAGAAGTGACATCAGCAAGCACTGGCTAATTAGAAGGCAGCAAATAAGAGTGACACTGAAGCCAACGAATGATAAGCAATAGGCAGGCTTTAAGCCCTTGATAGTGCACCACATGTGTCGCAGTGAAAGCGCATTCTCTGTTGGCAAGTGAGACCTAAAAATGAGAAAGGAGTTCTTATGAATTAAACCTATATCCTCTAAGTCAGTGGTTCTCAACCAAAGAACCCGGCCTAAACATAGTCAATGATTTGAGCCGCAAAACAATTCATGGAAAATACAGAAACAAGCATTAGTCAAACACATACACAGATGATAACACATTTAATTTTCAAACAAATAAATAAAAAGAAAATAATAGGAAGCATGGTGCTCTTTCAAATTAAGTTGAGGAAACACACCCTCCATACTATATTATGTTTCATGAACCTGCACTGCTCCCACGAATCAATCTGAGGATGCTAATTAAATTTTTTTGCCTCCAATTTCAAATACCTTTACATTTACAGTATGTTTTAAAATTTTCATTTGTACTTTAGCCACTTTAAATACATTTTATTAATCTGTTTATATTTTTTATTTTATAAGCAGTCACAGACTGCCGGAGGAGACTTGGTGGGCCCACAGGAGTCCCAGGACCACAGGTTGAGGATGAACTGCTCTAATTCACGCAAAGATTTCTTTGAGGAACAGTCCGGTCACACCGTGACTATGTAATTTTGGTTCAAGTTGGCCAATTGGGCTTGCATTTTGTTTGTCAGCTATTTTGCATGTTGGCCACACTGTGACCTCTCATACTTAAAACATTCACAGCTTAATGAACAAGACAAAACACTGGAACACAGGTTGTGGTCCTTCATCAGCAACAGCCTGAACAACCCTTTATATATTTTTTATTTTTTGGGTGGGGGGTCGCTGCATTGGTAGATGACAAAGTGCCTTTCAGGTAACTCTCAGCACTAGCCCCCCCCCGAAGACCATACTCCCTTCTCACACAGTGAACTTTATTTATAGGTTGGCAGGTATGTCCTCCTCAGCCTCACACATAGGAGGGAACAGGGTTTTAGGAAAGGAACAGAGTTCTTGAAACATCTGCATCTGATTACTTCAGGCCCATGGTCAAACTGGGAAGGAAAATAAGCCCAGGCATCATAATAAAAGTGGCCCCTATTATTTAATTAGATAGCTAAAAAAGTGGCCCTTGCTTGCAAAAACATGTCATTTTTGAATGTATAAAAACATGCTGGGTAAATGTTCTACAGGGTATGAAATACAGCATAGATTTAAGCTTTTTTTCAGACAATGTTTGTTTTAATATCAGGAAACCAACAGAAAAAAGTCCAGAAGATGTAAAACAGGCCCATGCCCTGATTTTTCAGACCAACCCATTGGGCACTGCTTCATTGCCCCATAAGCCAGCTCGACCCTGTTCAGGGTCCAATGTGCCCGGAAATTGGAACTGTGTGGCTACTAGGACATACTAAAGGCAGATATATGTTACACATCATTGCTGTAGGTGAGGGACTATTGTAAAATGGCGATCGTCTTACAAAATAGGCACCCTTGAGCTTGCAATCACCTGTTTCCCAAATAGAAATACGTCCTCATTTCTGCGTAGTGGAATGCATAAAGGAGAATGCATAGAGGAGTGCCATTGGCTGAACTTATAGAGGGAGTCCGACCAATCACATTCTGGGACCAGACCAGTCATTGTCTTCTTTTAGCATCTGACTAGTGGTGTTTCTTTCCTTGATTTAGAAAACAACCAGAGTCTGGGCTGACTGGTATTCTCCCTCTGTTTGCCCCTGGAGAGTGCCTCAAGGTGTGAGTGCAGGACAGGAACAGTAGGTAAGGAATGGGAGACCCAGTGGGTTAGTGTGAGGTGGCAGGTATATTAGACATCCAACTTATGGCATATTTGCTGCCAGCTAGTAGGATGTGGTAAGATTTTCTATTATTAAGTTCAGTAGCCTGATGTTTTTGTAGATGGTGTTTAGGACAAGATATTTATGTCAGAGGCATTCTCACAACAATATTTTGTTATTATCCATTTCCCATATCTTACTGCTCACTCCAGACATCAGATCACTTTATAAAGGTTAAAGAACATTTCTGAAAACAGGAATAAAAAAACAAAGTTTTTAGCACACTGGGACATTCTTAAAAGGATTTGTCACATCTTTTGGTTGGGAAGTCGAGTTAAACACAAGGCTCATTGACATAACTGTAACATATTTACAACAGAGATTGCATAGTTATGAGCGATTTGCAAGGCAACTTCATACCTCAGAGTATGTTGATCAGGAGTACAGATGTGGTTAAAAGTTGAAAGTAAGGGGGTAGTGAAGAAGACATTTACATAGTTAGCATCAGTTATATTTACAAAGTGTACATCCCCACGACTAAGCGCTAGGTAGAGCAGCCTCATTTTGTGAATGCTGGAAGTTCTCTATTTACATAGTTTGTATTGGTTGAGTGCAAGCTATGCATGGATCAGTCACACCTATCAGTGCGCGCATGGCAGATTTATCTGTGTACCAAGACCAAACATGAAACCCAGATTACTGAAGGGAAGGACTTTGCTGGGCTAGTGGAACAGAGCTGAGGGAGAGGCCTAGTCATATATGCTGCTCCCAATGTGTTTTCTAAGTAGGAGGGATTGAATCTCCTTTTTATAGATGGGGTGCATGTGAACTTTTCCCAACTCTGTGGGTACATCATTCCGTATTTTAGGCTCTACAAGCATGACGTTTTAAAAGTGTTATTGTAGTCCTAGAGCATGGTTTGCAAAATCAGTCTTTACGCAAACATTCAGTTTGCAATGTACAAAGTGAACATTGAGAGTGAGAAATGTCTTTCGAACTCGCAAAGGTGGAGACGGACTCAGAAAGGAAAGGGACTTGCAATAATCATTCTTCTCCACTTTGCAAGTCACTAAGCAATGCATCCGTGATTTGTGACCCCAATTGCAGTTACAAAACACAGATCAGTTACCAAGACCACAACAAGCATTTGCAATGCAATAGGTCTCACATATTTCAAACAAGTTAAAAGTCATCTTTTGACAACAGCGCCCACGAGCAAAAAAAAAAAAAACATGAGTGGAAACTGATAAAAGACGACTTAACAAAATAAAGTTGGCTTTAAAAAATAAAACTTTGCAATTTTGTTTGTCCTGCTGGGCACGGTTTTGCCTGTCACAAGCCTTCTGTTTACGGCACACTGGAAGTTGAACAAAATAGTACCTCGATCACATCGGAAGGGGCGGGCACTAATTAAGTTGAATCAATTAGTGCTTGATCCCTGCTCCACACAGAGAAATAGAAATGATGCCAGGCATGCCTTGACAAATTATGAGGCTGTAAAGAAGAGTGTCACGCAAACCAACAAATGGTGAGCGACAGTCGGGCTCCAAGCCCTTTACTGAACACAAGAGTGTCTCACATGCGAGAGGCATGCACAAGCGCATGCACTTGCAGGCTTGACTTTAAAATGGTTCTTAGCGTGCAGGTTGTGACAGCTGGCTTCAGGGGAAACAGACTGCCAGTTCCCCCCAATGTCATTCACTGCTTGTTGACATTTAATGTTAAAGATTCCCCTGAGGGAAGAAGGGCTGCTTTAAAAATAAAAAGTCATCATGCACTAAACGTGAATTCAGGGATGGAGGTCTACTGTCCCTTGCAGGCCTCATCCCTGTGTTTGCAAAAGGGTTCCTGCCTCAGAAATATAATGAGGCAGGGGGTTTGTGATGCAATACAAATGGGCATTTTTCGGTGCAACTGGCTGGTATGCTAGTTACACCACAAAATGAAGCCGTGGTTGTAAACTATGTGATGTGTAAAAACATCAAGTGGCTTGCCACCCCATCGGCATAGATCTGACCCTATAATGTTTGCCTGTTTACTGCTTAGAGAATTTGGTATTTCAGGTCTGGGTTTCCTTTACTTTTCGAGTCTCTGTCATCTCAGAGGAATTTTGAATCCTGTGCTAGCCATTCTGGGGTGTAGTGGTAAATCACTTTACATGTGATGCATGTTGGTTTCAGTATGCAGCGGCATTCTGTTGATAATCGGTTAAAGGATGATGGACGGGTAATGTGGGTAAATGGTTGGGTGTTGGCAATAAGGGGTGCTGTTGAATTTAGAACTGCAGTCAGAGGATTTGCACTAGGTTTAGAGACTGGTAAGGATATGGATCCTGAAGTCAAACTTAGGTAGCACTCAACTTGTGTACCAATTTTTTTTATAGGCAGCAAGTTTATGATGTTTCAGAGGCTGAGATCTTTATATGACTCTGTAGAGAGAGTTTGTCTTACAAGATGAAACGTAGTGACGTAGATTTGTCATTAAATTTAGGAGTGGTGCCTCGGAGGTTGGAGCTTGCTATCCAGTTTTGAGATTGTGGGTTATTAGAGTATTGAAGTAGTTGGATAGCCAGTCCCAAGTTTGCTCTAGACCAGTTCTTTGGGTTTTGATATCCTGTTCTGCTAAGATTTTAAGGGGAAGCTGCATGTTTCAACTTATTGGTGCACGACAAGGCCTTGGCATATGAGTCCTATGTTCAGAGGTTCACATTAAATATTGAAGACATAGGTAGGGTGGAATGGATCTATTCCAAACACCATGTGATGCTGGAGTTTACAGAGAGGAGTGTTCTCCTATTGTATTCCAGCCAGATTCATTTCTGCGTGGTGCTGAGGGCAGACATATTGTCAATAGTAGATTTACTGTTGATTATGAGGCAACCTGGTATCACTGGGAACCTAGGTACATATTCAGAAAACAACAGTGATTCTCTTGGGAGAAGCTTTTTTCTTCCAGGCTTCTATGGCAAAAAGAACTGATTCCCTTCAGTCTAGTAGATTAAATCTTTAATCACTGCATAGTAGTATTACATATACAAAAAGCTATATAGTAGGTGCTCCAAAGGATGACGCAGTGAAAGTGATAAGTGACAAAAGTGCATAAAATGTGCTGGTCTTTCGTAAAAACAACAACACTCCAATAACACTGCTGCCCGGGTGGGGTAATAAATCATCACAATAGACTGTAATCAAATTCAGTTTTTGACACTACCATGAATTTCAGTCAACAAGTTGTCGACGTTTCAGCCCACCTAATAAATTATATAAGGTTCTTTATCAGAGCAATAGGGAGAGCTACCTCCCTTCCACAGATATTTCTACTGTGGAAGCCCTATGTGGTTAAACAGTGAAAATGTTGCTATAAATTTTCTGCACAGAACAGCAAATGTTCAAGTTACTCATTACAATCTTCGAGTACAAACTGAAGTCAGGGCATTCAGATGCCTCGAATCAGTGGAGCTGTTCCGTGGAAGGGAGGTTGTTCCCCCTATTGTCCTGATGAACACCATTATATGTTGATTTTTTAATATAAGATATAATCATGCAGTGATAAAACACCTAACCCAGTGTTTCTCAACCTTTGCACTTCTCCGGACCCCTACATTATCATTACTGGAACCCGGGAACCCCCCCGAATCATTAGTGGAATCCAGAGACCCCCCACTGAGTCATTACTGAAAGCCAGGGACCTAACCTGTTAATATTATTTAATTTTCTAATCTAGTGGTTCCCAACCTTTTGACTTCTGTGGACCCCAACTTTAGCATTACTGAAACCCTGGGACCCCCACTGAATCATATTTAGAAACTGGGGACTCTCCATTGAGTCCTTACTGAAAGCTGAGGACCTAATCTGTTAATATTCTTTAATTTTCTTAGCCGTTGCTGACCCCCTGGGGTCCCCGGACCACTGGAAGGGAACCACTGTTCTAAGCAGTTGTGGAACCCCAGGGGTCCCCGGCAACAGATTGGGAACCACTAACCAAATCTACTAACCAGGCTGAAGTGAATCTATTGTTTTTTGCTGTAGAAGCCTATGTGGAAAACCTTGCTCCCAAGGGAACCGTTGCTGCAATAGTTCAGTCAAACATTCACAATACTTTATGGTCATGTCTAGAGAGCATAGGACAGTGATGGATCTAAAATTGTTAAGGTCTTTGATGCCGGAAAAGGTTTTTTTTTGTTCAGAAGAGTTTTTTTCTTGAGACAGTCTAGGAAAATTCATTATGCCAGAGATCTCTTTACAGTGTGAGGCCAATGTCTTCACGATAGATCTCGTCAAAGAGTAGATGAGGGGTCACCCAAAAGAGAGAAGGTCCTTAACTTCATGAGTGTTTTTGCCAGAATATTGAGTAACACAGGTATGAATTTATTCCAGTTAGTGGAATGTTTCCTTTGTATATTAAGTGAAGAGCAAAGCTATAGCTTTTTTGTGTTGATAACTTTTTTGGTTTTGTTGCCAAAATATAGACAAAGGGCCTGATTACGATTCCGGCGGGCGGCGGAGGCCGCCCGCCAGAATTCCGCCCTCCATAATACCGCTCCGCGGTCAGAAGACCGCGGAGGGTATTATGAGTTTTTCCCTGGGCTGGCGGGCGGTCTCCAAAAGACCGCCCGCCAGCCCAGGGAAAAACTCCCTTCTCACGAGGATGCCGGCTCGTAATAGAGCCGGCGGAGTGGGAAGGTGCGACGGGTGCTGTTGCACCCGTCGCGTATTTCACTGTCTGCAAGGCAGACAGTGAAATACATTTTGGGGCCCCAAGGGGCCCCGCGACTCCCCCTCCCGCCATCCGGCTCCCGGCGGGAGAACCGCCAGGAACTGGATGGCGGGAGGGGAAGTCGGAATCCCCAAGCCGGCGCAGCAAGCTGCGCCGGCTTGGAGGATTCCTTGGGGGCAGCGGGAAACCGGCGGGAGACCGCCGGTTTCCCTTCTCTGACCGCGGCTAAGCCGCCGCGGTCAGAATGCCCCGCGGGGCACCGCCGGCCTGTCGGCGGTGCCACCGCGTCCCGCGGCCCTGGCGGAAGTAATCTGCCAGGGTCGTAATGACCACCAAAGTCTTTGCATTTGCTGGAGATAGTGGGAAAACTGCTACATGGGTAATCATTTTGAGTGAACAAAGGTTTGGAGACCATAAGAAGTCTTATTAACAAAAAGAGCACAAGCCAATGAAATAGTATGGCCAGGATTCACTAAGAGTTGTACTACAGCTCGCGTGGAGCGATGCAATTTTTGCATAGCGCCTGCATTTTAAAAAAAATGGAAAGCAAGTCAATACAAGCCTTTGTAGCGCTTTGACTCCGCGTCCATCCTTGTAAAATGTTAGTAAATAGCTTCTGTGTAAGTAAAATTGATAGGCTGGGGTGGTAAAAAGGGAATGTATGGAATGCGATTCCCTGGTACACAGAGTCACCAATACCCCAGAAGCCTCTGTACGTCTCTAGCCAGAGTGGGGACCCCACCACCTAAAGGGGGTCTGAACTGGCTGAAGCTAGGAAGTTCGGCCTAGTGCCAAGAAGTGAAGGAGTTGAGTTTTAGTAGCAGTGGCCCCAGGGAATGTTTCTTTTGCATTAATGGTGGACTTGTGTGTCAAATCTGAGGTTCTATTTAAATTTATATTTCTTCTCTGCAAATTGGTCGGGGCAGCAGGAAACCATCACTGACAGGTGGGAAAACCGAACCTCTTGTCGACTTTTCGGCCCCGCCGTTCAATCGGTTCATCGAATCCTTTGAGCTCAGACCGTGGAAAGAAGCCGTCAGCAGCCCTGTAAAGAGAGGGTCGGAGCCCCCCTGCACGGAGAGAAATCACAGAGTAAGGAAAATAACACCAGTGGGATAGATGGGGGCTTCGTGGGAGATGGATGGCGCAGGCCACAGCAACAGAAAGACTTGAAGGGAAGGGAAGTGAAACACAGAAAAAAAAGAAAAAGAAATCCAAGCTGATTAAAATGAGAAATGAAAACGGAGTGAAAGAAAACTAAGTACAGAATAATGAAGTATGGAACAAATAAAAACAGGAGAGAAAAATGCGTTAAACGGCTTATAAAAAGAATAGAAAAAATATCGAAGGGAATATGAGAGACAGAAATATAAGATGAAGGAATAGAAAGTAAATTAAACAGTGAGAAGAAAAAAAGGTCAAGGAAATGAGAACAAAAACAGGTCAAGGGAATGACGAAGCATGTGATAAAAAAGGGAGGGAAGCTGCAGATAGAAAAGACAAAGACCGAGCTAAAATTGAGAAAACAAGCAAAAGGAACAGAAGGAATAAGAAAAATGAAACATTCAAAATAATGTGAAATATTATACAAGCAAGAGAGATTAACAGAGAGAAAGTAAGGAGGAGTGATTGAAGCCAAGAACGAGTACAGACGAAATAAAAATTGGTTGCAAATGAAAAAGACGAAAGATGAGGTACTATATAAATCGATAATACAGTGAAAATAAAGAGAGTAAACAATTAAAGAAGATTTAGAACATTGGAAAGCTGACTTCTCCATTAAAGACAATGGAGTGCACCGGGCTTCTAATGGCCGGTAGAGCCCAGAGCACTAACCAGTGCTTTAAATTGACCGTACTGTCCGGCACCGAGTACCAGCACTTTTTTATTTTGAGAGGGAGAGTACCCGCACTTATCAAGAAAATCGTAATGCTTTTAAACTGAGAGTACCAGCACTTCTCAGAAACAAGCAGGTACTCTGGTACAGAGCACCTGCCCTTCTATTTTTACCATTTCAAGCACTGGCTCTAACATTGCAATGTTATTCACAGCTCTTGCTTTGAACAAAGGCCTCACGGAGCCTGAGAGGATTTTAACCCCCTCCACAAGGCCTTCGTTTTAGTAATTAGAACATGCTGCCCTCTGGGACCTGAATGTTCTAATAGCCTTAGAGCCCGGTGTAGTGGGCTATACCGGCCATTAAAGGCCTGCTCCAGCGTTAAAGGCCCGACTTGAATTTTTGCTTTACTGTCTCGATTATAGCGTGAGAATCCACCACTATAATGGCCAGTATAGTCCGCTATGGCAGGCTCTAAGGCTATAATCGAGACAGTGAAGCAAAAATTAGGAATAAATAAATATATCGCCTAATAAAGAGACAAAAAAACACTTTTGAAGAAAAAGAAGCAACATTAAACAAAGGCTCAGTTGATTGGTGGAACAGAAGGACACAAAAATAGAGTAAGGAGCAAAAGAAAGCAAAAAGCTAAGAAACTTGATACGGCTACAAGGATGAAGGCAGAGAGCATGTGAAAGATGAAGTTGTGTCATACAGTTAGCGGGAAACAACAAAGATTAGAAGAGAGTGGCGGTCCTTTGCCAAGGGGGTGATTAGCTCAGCAGGCCCAGCGCTTGGACGGCCGCCAGAGGGTCCTGAGTTCAGTCCCCAATTAGGTCACTGCTGCATCCCCTGGCTGCCAGCTTCGGAGCAGACGCAGCGAGTTAAAGTGCCGGCTTGTGGCCGGGGGCGAGCTCATGTGTAGCAGGCAGTGGTAATCCTGACAGTGACGCTCATAGAAGCCGCCACATGAGGCAAGGGCGCAGGAGTCTGGCACATCAGGCGACTGGGAAAATCCACTCTGTGCCGGGGGTGCACCAGTGCAGAATGACTAGCACCACCCCTACTGCTATTGGTCATCTAGCCACATTCCATCACCTTCCGGTATGTCATGATGGAGCTGTGCACAATCTGACTACACCTGGTGATAAGGAATTAGCAATCATCAAAAATGGAGGGTTGCCACTGGTCAAAGAATGGAACACCTTTCCTCTTCCTGCAACTAAATCCTCCCAGAATGCATCTGTGCATGGGTGAACCCAATAGAGAGAGATTCTGACTTTCTACCACTCTCCAATGGTGGTGTGAATCTTGGGGAACTGTGGGTCCCATGTATGCCACATTTATGGAGTCTTTGAGTAAACATCAAAGACTGTGCAAGTGAATGACCGAAACTCCTTGGGGTTTAGAGAAGTTTGGGGCTCAGTTGACTAATTTCAGGGGCAACTTGGGGTATATCAAAATGTAAGTGCAGGTTTAGTGGTCTGGAGTTTTATAGGCCACAGTAGTTGACAAAGAGGTTTGTGGATGGTAGCTGTCCACTTGTAGTGACCGAGGGCAGTGCTCTGTCATTGTTACTGCAGATGTTTCAGGCCACTGGTCAGCTCTCAGCATTTACACCTCCCTTCAGTGGCAGAGATGACAAACTGGCCTTTTACTGACACAGAGGTCCAGATTCCCAAAAAACTGCCAGAAATGTCCATCCATAGATGGCCACCTAAGACAGGAGTAAATGCCCAATAAACCTGGAATTCACTAAGATTTTCACAATTTCTCTGAAGGATCTGCAACAGTTGCTGTACAGATTCCCATGGGGCGTTGTGGCATTTTTGGGGGGATTTTATGGCACTCAGATGTGTTACCATTTACACATCTTTAAATTAATATGTACTATATTGTATACATGTGTAAATGTAATTCAAAGTGCATTGCACTTGAAAGGTTTTCTTTCTTTTTCTCCAAAGGGAGCTGTTTTCCTTTGTCAAGTAATCCCTTCCTGCATTCCCCCAGCAATTTGTGGGGTGTTTCTGGCCCATTCCCACCCTGAACACAGCTTTACTCCAGCACTTAAAATGTGATAATCTCTAACTGTATCCATTGAGACAAGGTACCTTGTGCATGTTTTTGCATGTCTGCAGTCTCAAAAGGTTTGTATGCGTTCACCTATTTCCAAGATACCACTGCCATCAAATGCATACTCCTAGGTCAGGTGAGTAGATTTGCCCACTGTAATATGTATTATTAATATGTATTAAAACATTAGAATGTTGGGAGCTCCATCGAAGACAACAGAGTGGCACAGGGCTTACAATGGCTGATGCAAACCTCCTCCTCCAACATTCCAATGGTAGTGTTTACGGTTCTCCCTTTTTAATTGAGAACATTCTACCCTAAGTGGGTGGAGTTTTCTAATAGCCTTATAGCCCTTCTGCCTCGAGCTACATTGGTTGTTAAAGGTCCTCTCCCTCGTTATTGGCCCTCTCCTGTGGCTCGGGCTTATAACTCTGGTTCAGGGCCTTTAACAACGGTTATAGCCCTCAGCAGCAAGCACTAAGGCAATATTAGAACACTGGAATGTTGGGAGCTCCACTGAAAACAATGGAGTGGGTCGGAGCTAATAAGCTGCCTGTTCCTACCTTCCAATGTTTGTTTTTCTCTTTCTCCCTTTTTAATGTAAAACATTCTACCCTCATCGGGTTGAATGTTCTTATAGCCCTTCTGCCTCAGGTTATACCGGTTGTTAGAGGCCCTCCCCCTTAATATGAGCTATAAGGCTACATGAGTGAATGTCTTTGCAAGTGTAAGTTCACATTTTCTCAATGCAAGCTATGGGATTTATAAAAGAACTAATTTGCACACTCAGGTCAATGTCATGTGCGCAAACACCTTCTTGAGTTGATCCCTGCATGTCTGACCTGTGCTCCACAGCTTCCGTACAGCACCTATATGACATTTCTGAGTTTGCACTACGCCAGTGCCTATATGCTGCAAATATAAATGTAAACCCAACTATACATCCTTCACAGTGTTTCTTGCGTGTGCCTCTTTGTTAGTGGGAAATAGTACACCACCTAATTTTGAAAAACGTCTGTCCTGGAGTTTTTATGCTTCAAGCCATGGCGCTATAACCCTCCACTCTGGCAATGCTTTTAGTGACAACAAGTTTTTGGAAACATTCCTACTCCAGTGAGGAATAGATTGGCTGTAAAAGTTAAGGGCCATCCTTATGGGACACTTTTGCCTAGGAACATTGCAGGGTCTCGGTGGACAAGCTCTGGTGTTTAATAAGAGTAGGGCAAATGATGAAACAGAGAAGACCATATCTGTGATGCAGAACTTTCTCTGGCAAATATCATGTTTTTTATAAGTTTTTCACAGATTTTGGAAATTTGTCACAGAATTAGGATACAACCCCAATACCTTTTCAGGGGTAAAAGGACCTACATAAATGCAACTGCAATACAATACCAAATATAATCCTCCTGAGTCACACTGATACCATAACACTCAGCGGCAAGGCCGTCGATCATAGGTGATACAGACTGCAAAATAATACCCTTTTCCTGCTTGACACTCTCACACTCATATCAGACAAAATTGCTTTGGTTCTTGTCCATCACACTGTACAGTGCCAGTTCACAGCAATAAACCAGCCATTACCTACTGAAGAGGTGTGGAATAGCTGAAGAGATCTGCCACGTGCCGCTGGCCATTGGAGGGCTTTAATTAAGTCCACCACTGCAGGTTCCAACAAGCTAAATTGCTATGAACGCGTACTGACATCTCACAACGACAATTACATATCGAATGGTATTAAAGTTCATCCCAGCTGATCTCTCCACAATTTCTTCCTCTAACCTTTGCCTGCTGAGGACCATTAAGCTTAATCAAAATATACAAACAAAAGATCTCAGGATGGACAACCCAGTAATCAGCTAAGTGGAGTGACCAGGGCTGCTTGAATTTGAATTGTGCGATTCTACGGCTTCTGCATTTTCCACATAGTTATAGATTGTCCACATTTGACAGATGGCCCATCATCTGCTGCAAAAATTGCAGATTTTAACAAAAAAATTGTTTAAAGCTTGAATGGATCAAAAGTTACTGACAATGCAGTGGTACATATTACTGTGCAATAGGAGGCCTTTGGTAAAGATTGGGAGGTCACTTTCATTAGGTACTGCTATATTTGCCCATTAAACTGGTTCTATGGAAGTGAATTCTTGGCCCAGGAGTGTAGAAAATGTCAAAACACTGAAGTAATAGAATCACAAAATGTGCTACATCACGCACCATAACGTGCCTTTTCTCTCTGCATAATTTAGTCAGCTCTTCTGCATAATTTGGTCCTACATAATTTGATGTTTAATGCACTAAATTTTGCATGATACAGTCAGTACCGTGTGACTTCCTCTGTTAACCGGCTGAAATTTAACAACGATTGAGTTACTTAACACATCTCATAATTATTGGATGCGGAAAATGCTTTCAAACGTGTAATTCTGACCCATGCAAAAACAGGAGTTTACAAATGGGTTGGAATATTATGACACATTCGTATTTGTGGGCTAAATCACACATCTCCTGAGAATATCTACAGAGTGGCCAGCTGAAGTGCCACCCTCACAGCAGTGAGGATTCTCACTGCAAGCATTTTCACCTGTGTGGAGAAAAGGTAGTCTTTAAAATGTCAGTAAGGGATGGGCGGATGTATTCCCAGCTCAGGGTGTGACATAGGGCTGGGCGAAGACTGCCACGGTAGACAATGATGTCCGCCTTGGACCCAAAAATGCCGTAGTTGTGCCTAACTTTAAGTATAATCCAGTGCTTAATTTGAGATGGTGGTTTCCCATGTGGGGCACTGGCGCTTATTTTTCAGCCTCAAGCATTTACTGCGAGCAAAAGCCGCATATGGGAAAGACTGGGAAGAGAAAAACGAAAAAGTGTCACAAAGGGAGAAAGCAGAAAGCTGCAAGAGTGAGCTGAAGGGGCAGGGAGTGCCTGTAAATAGATTAAAGAAGCCCGAGATGGCTTTAGCATTACACTGCCTCACTATTCTGTGCGCGCACATTTAATTGCAGCAGCTGCGTGTTTCAGAGAACCAGCACGTTTTTATTTTCAAATTAAGCACTGTTATAATTCCAGCTATTTGCAGTGTAAGGGTGCCTAAATTGCTGCCTTCTTATGCAGATTAACCGCTTTCTAACCAAGTTGAGTTGAAAAAATACAGAACAAATTGTCTGAAATTGCTGAAGTTTTTTAAAATATAATTGAATAGGCTACAAACTTGGAAAAAGTAACCCAATGTGAAGAGTGGATCATTCAGTTCAATCCAAAGTGTAACTTCCTGTTGACCTGCTATGGGAGGTTACAAACGACCCAGCTTCTGTCACATGAGTTTTTTGGAAGCCTACGAAGAAAAATACAATTCCAGTTGATTCCAGTTACGACATGAAGCTATTTTTTGGCCACAAATTTTCTGTAATTTTAACTTCACCATTAGAATTTCACTTGTTCTTTCATGATTGGCATATATGTCACAATGCCTAAAAGCCTGATATGGCTTAGGTGGCGACTGTAGAAATTATTTGCAACTGGCAAACAGGCAATTCCACCTAGATGACTCCAAATGATAGTGGCACACGTTTGTCAGCGCTTGGCTTTAATTTCACGGAGCAATGTTGTCTGAGAACTATAGCCTTGGTTATGGCCATTTGAACCAACTGGACTAACAAACTTGAAAACAATGACTTGTAAATGTAAAGTCCAGGACTGGTAAGGTCGGCTTCCCTTGACATGAAGCCAAGTTCAGAAGCAGTGTGCAAAGTTGCCAAAAGGCCCCAGTTCACGTATGACATTTTCTGGCCTTTGAGTTAAAAGCAGGTAACATTTTGGGACTTGGGGTTTGAATTTTAGCATATTACCTTTGGCTAAAAATCGCAGCATGCAACGTGCTATTGAAGCCTGAGTTAAGGTGGCAGGCGTGAGATAGGGCTACTTCGCTGCTTGGGCATGGAGAGCATTTTTCATGTCAGGTCAGGCCTCCCTGGATGAAAAGAAAAACTGTCCAACAATACTGTGATGGGCACAGAATTAGGTGCATGTGAAGTTAGAAAGTTTTTTTGCGAGGGGCTATGATAAATTTTGCAGCTTTTCACTTCGCCCTAAATGTGTGCCCTTTCCAGCGGTTTATAATACATCTATTCTTATTTAATGCTAACAAAATGGTTCCGCAACAGACATACTTTTCTGAAAAAGTGGCTTAGCCCGTGTGTTGTCATTGGGCATACAAAAACTCGAAAAAGGTAAATTTGCGAAAAGAATGCTGCATAGGTTTCTGAACTTGGCTGGGTTGGATTAAAATGCAAATTATCTCTAAATGTAGTAAAAATTACCTCACTATGCGGAGAAAAACTTTGTGAAGTCAAGTATAAATTGACTTAAAAAATGTCACCAGTGGAAAAAAATAACTTGGCCATTTTGGCATCAGGTTCCCAAGCCAAGCCATTTTTTATAACATAAGAGACGTGCTGGTCAAAAAAAAACATGAAATAGGTCCTATCCCCTGCTAATAAACAGGACCATTCATAGGCACAGGCTAGAGAAGCAGAGAGCATATGGAGAAAACATTGATTTAGGGCAATAGTCCAGAATAGTAGGCGCAAATCTTCCCAAATGCAGCAGGTCACCTCCGCCCCATGAACCTGGAGCCATTTAAACTTCAGAAACTGGATGAACAACCTCGTTATCGCCTGCTTTGCATGCCATCAACCCTAATTAAATATTCTAATGGGACATGCACTGCAGCCAATGATGCCAACATTTCATCCAGGCCCAGCGGTTATTGCTTCTTATAGCGCCCGGGTATGTCAGCGATAAATAATTCACCCAGGTTAACAACGGGGGCGGCGGCTGGAACCAGCAGATCCTTGGCCAAGCGCGCACCCCATGCAGCAAATCAAAATGTGACGGCTCCAAATGATCATCTTCAGATTCTCTATCTACCTACTTGCCTGCCTTTGGCAGAAAGCTAGATCTTGGTCCAGAAAGCGTGATTCTTGTGATTTGCTGTAAATGTGTTTTTATTTTTTGAGAGATTAAGACTCAAAAACTTTGTATATTTCACACCACGGATGATCCGGGATGCTGGAAGATCATGAGATAAGACTTGAATCACTGCCACCGCATCAAAAACGATGTGACAGCAGCCACTCTGGACTCAGTCTCTTGCCCCATGTCATGGAATAAAACTTTAAAAAAGAAACAAGGGGGCAGGATAGAGACACCTTGTCCCCTAGGACTTGAGGAAGCCTCCCAGAGGGATACCCCTCTCCCAGGTCAAAAACATAAATATATTGTTTTTACCACAAATTTTAGTGGATCCACAAATATTCTAAAAAAAGTTGAAAAACCGTAAAGGAAGATATTATTACCAGACCTAATTATAAAGTCACTTTAACATTACTTTTTTTTCAGTGAGTTTCTAGTTTTTTTTTTACCGTAAAGTAACAACTTATTTACCACTCTTAACTATAACATCACTTTAACTTTTTGCAGTTAATTTCTAGGTTTGTTTTTAACGTAAAGTAAAAAATTACTAACATACCTAATGGTATGTAGTAGAGCCTTGGCTACGAAGGAGGCTTGAGTACGGGCAGTGAGTGAGCTCTCCCTGTAGATCTGCACAGAGACCACAACCTCTGAGTATTATTGGCTCCCCCACCTAACAGGGTTTGGGTATCTAGCGGGAGTGAGCTGTCCATGAAAAGCGGCACAGACGCTAGTAGGGGTGTACCCACCTAACCGGGCTTGAATGTCTGGAGAAAGTGGGCTCTCTGCACAGTCTGCAGACTTTGTCTAGCAGGGGATTACCCGGCTGATGGTGCTTGGGATTCTGGAGGGAGTGGGCTCTACCCACAGTCTGCACACTCAGCACTGTCTGTGCACAGTAGGGATTTCCCCATCTACTGGTACTTGTATGTCTGATAACTGATTACTGCAGTGAAACTTGGTGGGGAGAGGCAACAGACTTGGGTATCTTGAAATCTTTGAAAAGAAATTAAATGTAGAACTGGAGCAGCCTTTTTGTTGGGATAAAACTTAAGCCGTTAAAAAAGACAGTCTAATCTTGCTGGAGTAGAAAGAGGTGACTTAATTGTCAGGTTTTGCAAAATCCTTTCCTCTCTATTTTGATTTTTTAAAAATATTTGAACTCTGGGTGGGATTGGAGTGCCACAGAAGGAACACACGTTTAAACTTCCCGGACCCTGCAGGGCATGAACGCACCTTTCTGTTGAAGGCCCATGAAGATTTACCTTTTTGTCTGTCCCTGCATGATTTTGGCGAAAAGAATACTGTCTGGGCAAGCTTCTGCATTGCACCAACTTTAGACAAACATTCACCTCAGTTTTGTGCCACCTAATGTCAGGAACGTCTACATCTGCCTACCTAAAAACACACCATGGTCTAACCATGCCCTACCACCACAGGCCAGATGAGCCATCTGAATTTCATTGTCATAAAAAAATAATTGGCCCGCAAGTTCAGGCTTCTTCTCTAACACCACTTGCATCAATACCATGAGCCCAAACAATCAATTTTTATTTCTTGTCCTTACTCCATCCAGAGAAAAAACTTCCACAAAGTCATCTCCCCAAAGCTTTCCTTTATTTCAATTGATACATGGAACGCAAGGCCGCCCATTTTTTGAAGGTGTGTCTCCTGCCACTGATAGCCTTGATGGTTTTGTCACTCGGTGGTCAGTGTGTTCTGCGGTCCCCTCGCTTTTTTTGGCTTTTTGCTTTGCCGGGTATTTCCTGCCCTTGTCTTTGGAAGTAGTCCTCTTCATTCCATCTTTCTCTGTTTTATCATCCTGCTTTTCCCTTTGAACTGCTAGGAGGGCCATCTGCTTTTGTAGGTCTGCACTAGCGTTGCTGAAACTATTAAAATAGGGTTAATCCCTGAGTTAGTAATAGAGGGCCTATCCGAACCACTAGCTAGTTGGGAAAGCAACTTTGACACCAACTGTATCACCCATGCTTTATTGTTAGTAGTGCCACCCTCAGTGTTCAGGCTACCAGGCCTTTAGACTAAGGGGGTGGTTGTGATTATAGTGTCTTTGATATCATGCGCGCTAAGGTCCTTGAGGTCCTGGGTGAACTTTGGGCAGCAATTGCATAATTGGATGGGAGATGTCAGGGTGTGGTTATAAAAGTTATGATGCATTGCGAGCAGAGCCTGTGAGTGGTACTTGACCTGAGAGGATGTTGCCAGCATTTCCAGCAACCCCAGATGAATTTTCTTTGTTCTGTACTCTCTACTGATGAAGGGCAAAACCCAGAAACCCGTGTCTAGAGATATACGCAATGTCTGCACCAACTTTGGTGAAAAACGACAGATAACTCAAGTAAGCGCTAACTGTGAACTACATTTACCAGAATGCAAAGGGGCGAACTGTGGTGGGATGGGAGGCAGTGTGCTCCCAATCCCCCTTCCACAGCGAGATAGTATGTTGAAGAATAAAGATGTCTGTTACAGAGCTCCATGTGTGGTGTGTTCATTTACGTGCTCCTGGACTGGGGAAGATGCTACAGTGAACAGGAGGGAACTTGCCCGATGCAGTAAGCCTGTTGCTCGAACACCCTGAGCTAACTGGAGCTGACTCTTTCTCTTACTGCTTGGGGAGACTCCTTGATTAATCTTCCATTAATATCCTAAACACATCTAGGTTATCATCCTCCTTGGCCCTATTATCTTCACCCTGGTGACCTACATGGGTGCCACTTGGCTTCTCAGCTGGCCCAACTGAATGTCTGTTCCCAAAAGAAGATTCTAGCCTGACTGCGGGGGTGTCCTGCATCTGAGGCACCTGAGATCCTATAGTTGTTCACACAATGGACTGAGCTACGTCCTGCAAACTCGAATGGCCTTGTCTTCTCCATCTGTGCTCCAGTTGTCCCGTCGAGGTTGTGGGTCTCTGACATGGCTGCAGGACCGCTAACAGGATGAACCACATGCTTCCTAGGGAGAAATGCTGATGTGCCTGATCCTGTGGTCCAGGAAGTAAAGAGGATGTGCAAAAGATGTTCCCACCCATAAAAAACAACCCGTTCCAGTGACAACACGACCAGTGGTGATGCACGTACCGCTACACAAATTTCCATCTGCCCACCCTGCAAATGTCATGTGAGGTGGGTGGCTAGAAAGATTTGTGTTCTAGTTGTGTGACAACTTTCTATTATCCCCTGTTGTGGGCCAAAGAGGCACGCGGGTGGAATCCATAGGAGCCCCTTACCGAGCACACGCCCACAACTGGGAGAGCACTTTGCTCATAACAAGCACTGAGCTCTCAAATGTTTTGTTCTTCAGATTGTAAAGTCAGGAAATAGAAGTACAAGGATGGAGAAGAAAAAGCTGGACCACCCAGGAAACCTGAAAGCTCAAGAAGCAGATACATATTCTACTTCTGCTGGTTTTCAGGAAACCTACTAATTATCAAAATGTGGCATTTTTATATTCTTCGGCCCAGATTTTCTAAGGACGTGCATTGTCCTTGCGTCATGCAATTGGACGAGAGGCAACACAAGTCTTAAGTGATAGTTATTAAGCCAGACAAGGGTCAATTTGCACTGTCTTTTGTGGCTTTGTAAAGAAATGTAATGAAACGCAGCGACTTGTGCTGTGTTACATTTCTTAGTGGTGCGAGTTCCATAGTGGTGCGTGGGCATTTCCAACCATCTACCCATGGAATCTGACATAATCTCACATCTACTAAAATCAATAAACTTGGGATTGCGCCAAAATGGTGCGCCTCCCTAAGATGGTGTAACAAGGAGAATTATTTATATTACTTTTTTTCTGCATGATTGCTTTTCGCATCACATATAGAAAAAGAAAACAACCCTGCTGCTAACACAGGCACCCTTGCACCATGATGCGTGTACATTATCTTATCCTGAAACTCAGGCATTGATCAGGCCAACATGAATCAGCATCCTGGAAGCGGAACACCTCATACGTACAAAGGAATCTGCAACAAAGCAGACGCGGTGCATTCTGTATTTCAAGCGGTTTTCGGAGATTCATCGATCACAAAATCATGCCTGGCTCACCCTGCACCAGTCGGTGGTATTGACTGGTCACTATGCCTGCTGTGTCACAGCTTTCTTAACATTTCAGGGACGTGCCCTTTTAACTGGACTCCCTGGTCAGACGAGAATATCTTGTATCCACTGGGTCCAGGGAGACGACAATGAGAGAGCCAATGGGCTCTCCCCCGGCTCAGATGGTGCTTTCAGTCTGTGTGCAGTCTGAGCCACTCATTCACACTGTGTGACACAGAAGAAAATTGGGATAATGAACATTTTTATTTTGAGCAAAATTGAAGAAAACTTTTTTAAAAATGGAAATGTATTGTTTTGGAAGTAACACATTATAACTGTAAGGTTTGCATAGGATTATGGTTTTAAAGGCTAAGCTAAAGTTAGTGGGTCTTTTGTGGGTCAAGGTTAGGTTAACTTTAAGGATAATTTGGGTTAGAATCGAGATAGGGTTACAACTGTGGCTTTAGAGGGGGTTTAAATCAGGGACATAACTACGCTGATAGTTAGAACTGTGTCTAGTGGTTATGAAGGGGTGTAGAGATAAATTTGAGAGTTAGAGCTGTGGCTCTGGTGGTTATGGTGGGGTCTAGTTTTGAGAGTTAGAGCTGTGTCTCTGGTAGTTATGTTAGGAGCTAAGTTTGAGAGTTAGAGCTGTGTATTTGGTGGTTATGTTAAGGTCTAGGTTTGAGAGTTAGAGCTGTGTCTCTGGTGGTTATGTTAGGGTCTGGGTTTGAGAGTTAGAGCTGTGTCTCTGGTGGTTATGTTAAGGTCTAGGTTTGAGAGTTAGAGCTGTGTCTTTGGTGGTTATGTTAAGGTCTAGGTTTGAGAGTTAGAGCTGTCTCTTTGGTGGTTATGTTAGGGTCTGGGTTTGAGAGTTAGAGCTGTGTCTCTGGTGGTTATGTTAAGGTCCAGGTTTGAGAGTTAGAGCTGTGTCTCTGGTGGTTATGTTAGGGTCTGGGTTTGAGAGTTAGAGCTGTTTCTCTGGTGGTTATGTTAAGGTCTAGGTTTGAGAGTTAGAGCTGTGTCTTTGGTGGTTATGTTAAGGTCTAGGTTTGAGAGTTAGAGCTGTGTCTTTGGTGGTTATGTTAAGGTCTGGGTTTGAGAGTTAGAGCTGTGTCTCTGGTAGTTATGTTAGGAGCTAGGTTTGAGAGTTAGAGCTGTGTCTTTGGTGGTTATGTTAAGGTCTAGGTTTGAGAGTTAGAGCTGTGTCTCTGG
The DNA here is from genome assembly GCF_031143425.1 of Pleurodeles waltl. Taxonomy (NCBI): domain Eukaryota; kingdom Metazoa; phylum Chordata; class Amphibia; order Caudata; family Salamandridae; genus Pleurodeles; species Pleurodeles waltl. Next base: position 682,457,003 of record NC_090451.1, on the reverse strand, counting down.
TGGTTATGTTAGGGTCTGGGTTTGAGAGTTAGAGCTGTGTCTTTGGTGGTTATGTTAAGGTCTGGGTTTGAGAGTTAGAGCTGTGCCTCTGGTGGTTATGTTAGGAGCTAGGTTTGAGAGTTAGAGCTGTGTCTTTGGTGGTTATGTTAGGGTCTAGGTTGGCAGGGCGCGGCCCCCAAAGAATTAAAATGCTTCCGGGGATGGTCCCACCAAACCGGGTCGGCCCAACCTCTTAAAACAGTGGTTCCTAATCTTTTGACTTCTGTGGACCCACACATTATCCTTACTGGAACCCGGGGACCCCCACTGAATCCTTATTAGAACCCAGGGAAACCCCCCCAATGAGTCATTACTGAAAGCTGGGGACCTAACCTATTTAAATTATATACTTTTCTAAGTAGTTGCGACCCCCTGAGGAGGCTTTGCGAACCCCCAGGGGTCCCTGGACCACAGGTTGGGAACCACTGTCTTATAAGCTTCCGTGCAGCAGCGAGCGGGTCCCTTTGGTTCCGGCTCACTGTTAGAGGCACCTCATCGGAGTCCTCCTCGCTTCCCCCACCCACCTGCACACGACAGATTCAGCACACTTTGTGCTGCAGCGACTCTGCACCCCTGCCCTTGCGCGGCCCAAAGAGCATCACAGGAGCTGCAGGGGCTTGAGAATAGGGATAGGGAGGTTGCAGGACAAGAGTGGAATGTGTGAGGATCACCCATTTAAGACCAAGCTAGAGGAGGAATGATAAAGAGTCCCAGAGAGTGGCTGTGAGAAGATAAGACACAGTTGCTCAGAGGGCCAATTCCTGAGGAAGAGAATACAGGTTGGATGCTTAGCCTGCCACCAGCACATAGTGTCATTTTACCAGTGCAAACAGCAAATATGGCATCATTGCCAGAGTGGGTGATGTCGAAAAGTGGTCCTTGAACTAGGAGGGATAAAACCCTTTTGCTGGCTCTAGGGTTTGCAGAAGGATACAGAAATAGTAAATAAGCAAAAGCACAAAAAGAGAGGTATAAAAAAGTGAGAAGAGTGACAGAAACTTTAAATAATAGATTAAGTTAGAATATAGCAGGATGAGAGGTAGACAGGTGTGTGAATTACTGGTGTTAGGAGGTTGAGGGTGAGCAAGAAAGGTGAAAAGATAAGTGAATGGGAAATAAGAGGAAAATGAGAGACTGAGAGGAAAGGAAAATGTGATTATAGAGGTCAATATAACAGAGAGGGAGGGGAAGAGAGAAGGAGGGAAAAGAGCAGAAGGGACAGAATAAATAGATGTAGAGACTGATTACAGCGAGAATGAGGGACAGAGATGGGACATCTAATAGGGAGAGGAAGAACTTTCAGGCAGAGGAGAAATGAAGAGGAGAGCAGAAAGACAAGCATAAGTGTGTGTTTTGTCTTTTTTTTTGCCATACTGGGCACCTGCCTCTCCCTCCATCTTCTTTCATGCCACATACAGGGAATGTCTCTGGGCTGGTATAGCAAGGGCCCAGCGTTTGAGATCTAAGGTTCATTGACAAGCAGTGGTCAGAGCCAGACTGCAGGGTATGACAACTACATTTACAGCCTAAGAGCATCAGGACTTTCAGGATGCTGACGTGGAATATTGCTTAAGTGAGAATGGTGTCAGAACTCGCATATTTGCTCGCTCATCCACCTATTCATTCGCCTCAGTGAGTTAAGCGCCCGCTGCAGTGGTCCCTCTGGAACCTGCAAGCCACTCATTCATAAATGCTCCACGGGGGATAAAAGCTTGTACAAGTCTGTCGAGAAGATGGCACTGGCTGCTTTCAGTGAGTGAGGGAAGCTTGCACTGCTACTGCCATGCACTGCCTGTTCTGTGAAGAAGCAGAAGCTTGCACTGCATGTGTCCTGTGCTGGGGAGATCTTGCACTGCTGTTACCCATTTTATGAATAACAAAGTATATATTGAATGCACTTGTAGAACACGCCCTATGAGCAAGGGACTCTTTCTTAATCTTTAATGGGCGATACTGAGTCCTATAGTTCTAAAGATGGTGCCTGATCGTGTAGGGATGATATTCAACTGTCGAAACATGTCAATGGTAAAGAGAAGATGGTGCCGTTGCTCGGCCCTCCTGTTTTTAATCACGTCGCAGTCAGACACAAGTAAATACATTTTAGCTACGTGCAGTTTTAACAGAGGTCTGAGAGTTTAACAATAGGAAAACATAGATGTTGATTTAAGAGACTTAACCTGACCCAAGTTAGGGAGTCCTTAACTAGGAGACTGTACAACTAGTGAAAATTAGTACTCCTGGATGCTTCACCGAGCTAGGTGTGAATCAACTGATGAAGCATACCCACACGTGGTAACTGAGGGTTCATCATCATGTATGAGTGCATGAATGCATGATAATTCCATATGAGGTCTAGCTGTTTCTTTTATGAGTATTGTACTTTTCTGTGTTTGTCTGCTTACAGAGGGCATACAACAGTCCTTTAACTCCTCTCCATTCCTCGTTAGCGTGTTTGCTACCTATGGTGTACATGGCTTGTTATGACATATTTATTTGTATAGTGCACTAATCACCTGAGAGGATATTCAGGCGCTTGTATGTGTGAGAGAAGTGTGCAATATTCCTTTTGCTACTGCCACATTCCCTTACCTTATTATTTGTGCTAGGGAAAATTGTGCTGCTGCATGCTGCCTATTGTGTACCTTTGTTATGTTTTGAAGTTTGGTATAAAACTTGCCACTACACAAAAGACAAAATGATTTGCATGGCAAAAGCTTGTATTAATCTATGATGTGAATGAATGGGTGAACCTCGCAAAATATTTGAGCAGAGTTTATTAATGGATTTACATGTGAAATTAGCAGTTTTTTGGAATAGACTAGACCACTTTGTGAAAATGTATGCATAACTGACAAGTGGCTCCATGTCACACTTTGCATGCTGAGATTTTAAGCCCATAACGTGTACAGCAAAATAAAAGGTATTTCCTGACACTCTGCCTTTTTATGCTTGTAGGCAATGAAGGTTCAAACAGCCCAGTGGGTGAGATACAGAGATAGTCTTTCAAATGCAGATGCGAGCATCTCACTGCTAATGGGAGACATTAACGCTCCTTAGAAACATAACCAAACCACCACTCATTTACCAGAACAATGCAAGCCGCAGCAGCTGAATGTGTCTGAAGAGACACCAAGAAAGGGGAACAATGTGCTGGCTGACGCCCCTCTTCAGGTTGAAGTGATGTACGTGGAGCCCCTGGAAAGCGCTGTGATGCTCCCTGCCTTGAACAGGTGCAGGAGGCGCTGTCGGTGCCGCTCCACGAGAGCCGACAGCGCCGGCAAGAGCCACCCAACCTTCTGCCTTTCCGACACTACTTCAGAATCCTGTACCTACTCCTGTGGGCACATGTTGTCTCAATCTTTGCCTTTGACCCTGTACCGTGCTCTGCTGCCTTTCGGACAGGTTCACGCTATGCAAATACTGCATACACACAGGAGCGTAGCTTCCATAGGTGCAACAGGTGCAGTGGCAATGGGCCTCAGGAGCCTGACTGGCCCACTGAACCCTGATGTATTGTTGTATTTCATAATTCAAACAGCAGCCAGGGTGCCAATTTCCCTCCTTGCACATGGGCCCATGACATAAAGGCTCTGCTACTGCATACACAAACCATTAAATTAGGTCATAGTACCATGCCTTCTGTAGAGGGCTTAGAAGTGGCAAAAGTGCAGTATGAAGCACTATACAAAAAGTAATGAATTGTTACGTCCGTGTAGGGAGAGGTGGGTGAGCCACTGAGAGCTCTAGCCAGGCTCTAGCCTGAAGCTTGGCTCAGTTCGAGGTTCTGCGAGTCGAACGCATGACGAGCCGAGCTTTCATGTAGCTTCTGTATGCCTCTCTCCCTCTATCCAGTATGTGGTGTTACGGTCAGAGCTACGGACTGTGAAACCAGGTTCGAGTCTTGGTGTTGGCTCAACATCCAGAGATTGTGGGCAAATCACTTAATCTCCCCATGTCTATAAATAATGAGTGTGACTTTGTGTAATGTAACTGGTGCTCATGTAAAATGCTCGGACTTCGGGTTGAGGTTGCACTATATTTAAAAACTGCACTAAGAGGTAAAAACAAATCCTTAACATAAGGAAAAACAAATAGATACCTATTTACTGGCTGACTTTTACACTGTGAAACCAGAAAGTCAGGATAAATTGTGGCTTCCCCTCTTACACTCTGTGATCTTAAGTAAATATTTTATTTTACAAAACCTCTTTTTAGTGCGAGCGCACGAGCGCTCTGGCCTGTTGTAATCTCTCTTTGGTCTTTTAACCACGCCCACTTTTGCCATTCATTCTTTGTTGTGCTTGTCTCAAATGCTTCATTTTTAGGGTTGAGCCTGTGAGTGCATGAGAGATACTGTTGTTGTTTCGTAAAGGGCTCGGGCCCTCCTGTCGCTCACCATTTGCTGGTCTGCATGGCACTCTTCTTTACAGTCTCGTAGTTCTTCAAGGCATGTCTGGCATCGTATCAGTTCCTCTGTGTAGAGCAGGGATCAAGCACTAATTGATTTTGACCTAATTAGTGCCCATCCGCTACTCCTGATGTGAACGAGGTACAATTTTGTTCTAACTTTCAGTGCCCCGCAAAGTTGTGACTGGCAAAACATGCCCAGCAGGACAAACAAAGTGGCAAAGTTTTATTATTTAAAGCTAACTTTATTTTATTTTAAGTCATCTTCTCTCAGTTTCCACTTGTTTTTGCTCGTAGGCGCTGTTGTCAAAAGATGACATTTAACTTGTTCGAAATATGCGAGACCCACTGCATTGCAAATGCTTGTTTTTGGTTCATTTTGTGAAATGTCCCTCTGTGTCCTGATTTCCCTCCGAGGCGATTTAACTGAGTGAAAATTTTTGTTGGCCATCTAACTACATCACGCTTCCTCCTGTTACAGCGTGTGATGACCCCCCCTCCGGTTTCGGTGTGCCTTTTATCCCAGCCGCGATCATTTCTAGACATTCGCGCTGGGAGCCAATAACTCTAGCACTCACACTCGTGGTGGCGGTGGTGCTTTGAATCAGCTTGCTTCTGTCAACTGTTTTACTTTTCATTTTATGCGGCAAGAAAAGTCCAGTTAGGAATTTACAATGCTAATAGCTCTAACTCGGGCAAATGCAAAACCCACTGTATTGCAAATTATTGTTTTCTTCATTATCAAGTAAGAAAACACTTTCAGACATGTGAGTTCAGACTACCAGTTGTACAAAGCTGTCACTTTTAGTAGGTAATTCTCCGTGCAGTGCTATAATGTGCCCGATTAATGTCAAAGCTTCTGCGTGTTAGTAAGAAATACATATGAATCACCATAGCAAATATTTTAAGGGCTCGACTCGTGCAAGGCGCTAAGATCCTTAGCTCGGATCTCCCTGTTAATTTTTTGGCTCACCCTCCTCAACGTGCATGAAGCCGTGAACAATTGTATGCCTGCACGGGTCTAGCGGGGTTTGTCTGCTATCAGACGTGTGCGTGTCGGCGTGCCCTGCTGGTCCTTATTACTTTCACTAGATTAGAGAATCCGTGTTCGAGCAGGCGGCTAATGCCTCATTTGAGGTGTGTGTCTCGGGAGAGCGCAACACATGGACGACCACGATCTACAGATTCATCACTACTTCAGAGAGGACGAGGTATACCCCCAGACCCTAGGGTGAGACGAGCGGTATAGTTAATTCTAGCTCCTAAGTGTGCGGTCCACCATAAACTCTGCACTGGTGCAGTGTTTAATTTGTAAAAGAACACGTGGTGCTCAAATCTCAGCTCAGAGGCTGGTGGTTGGTGCAATTAAATGTTGGTACACCAAAAAATGAAGGCTGCGCCTTCTTGAGTCCACCTCAGGCCTCCTTAACCCACTGCCAGACACTCCCTGCCCCACTCACTTTTTGCAGGTTCCTGCTTTCTCCCTTTGTGACAGTTTTTCCTTCTTTCTCTTTGTCCTTCTTTTTCCTGTGGTTCCCTCTCTTATTCTCTGGAAATTTCTGATGAGGAAAAATAAGTGCCAGTCCCCAAAAATGAGTGCCTGTGGGCCCCACCAGTGAAAGCCGGCTCAAATTAAGCACTGTGTGGCTCGATGAGGTCCTTTTGCTGTAGGTTAAGGTAGATTCTGGCTGCTTGGTATCGGTAATGTTCACTTTGGGAAGCCAGGGTAAAGGATGGTACAGAAGTACAGGTGAGATATGACAAGGGAAGGGCTTAATTTGTGAAAGTAAGAGTGCCGGTGCCCAAAGCTCTGTGCAAAAGACAGCAGCTGATGCAATTAAACATGGGCACACTGAATACCAAGGCCGGTAGTCTTTAATCCACCTTCAGACGCCGTATGACCTTTTCTCAGTCTTGCAGGTTCCTGCTTTCTGATTGTGATGGTTTTGCCATCTCTCTCTTCTTCTATCTTTCCGATCTGTAATTTTTTTCCTACTATTGCGCTTGGTAAATATCTGATACTTAAAAATAAGTGCCAGAGCCCCCCACCGGCAACCACCGGCTCAAATTAAGCACTACGTTGCACGTTGCAGGGACTGCTCGGGTACCTGAGGAAGAGGGCACAGCCAGCGCTGGTCTCGTCTCCAGGGCTGTCCAGTGTGCCATGGACCCTACTGTAAGGAAGGAAATGGGCCCCATGGGCCGCTGTTTGAACTGCAAAATACAACAACAAGCAGGGCTAGTGCCTCTTCGGCTCTCTGTGCCCGGGTTTCACTGCACCTGCTGCACCAACGGAAGCTACGCCCCACCTGTCTCCTGTACATCAGAATTATCTCTTCTCAGTTTCTTGGTGTCTGTGTTTACTGATGTGTCAAGATTTTCAGCTCCTAAAATGTAATTGGAGATGTATGTAACCGGTAAGATAGCTCAGTTGTCTAATGCGCTCATCGTAGGGTCTTCTCAGCCTTTCATCTTTTTGAGGTCGAGTGTATGTGTACAATTGAGTTGTAATAAATACATTTATCAGTGCCTGGAGACCAGATAAGTGGTGGAGTGCGCTGTGTAATACCGATTATGCATTATTTCAATCAAACAATGTAAGAACGGAGCGACGGATTCGCATTTTCATTAGTCGAGACAATCTATGCATTTCCCAGAGATGCAATATATTGTGTCACACTCTAAGGTTTTCCGAGGTCACTACAGTGGCTGCCAAGTCTGTCAGGAAGCAAGGCCTCAAATGAACGCTATATATCCACAGATAATGTTATTAATGATGGCAGACATCAATTTCCGGCCGGATTTTGCCGAGACACCTGGGTTCAATGTCTGCTGCTTCAATGCCCGAATACGGCCTTGGTAGCCCCGTGGCCCCAAGGAGGGGCCAATGGGCCAGGGCCCTCCGCCGTCGTTGCTTGGGAGCAAGGGGTCCATCGGCGATGGGGCGGTCATCGTGGTCGCCCACCGTGGACTTCTTTCCATCACTTTGCGCTCACCTTCCGCGGCGGTTCCCCTGGAAACAGACGGGGTGACCTCAGCACCATTGCCATGAGGGGCCGGAGGGGGGTGTGATGGAACAGCTGCGACATGGCGGAAGAGGAGGTGGAGTGGGGGGCGGGGGGCAGCGGGCGGCAGTGGGGGGCAAAAAGCATCCAACATTGTATTCCGTGTGGCCGGCGTCGCCATGGCGACCGGTCTATACTAATTGCGCCAAATCCATCAGCCTCCAGGCGGGACCACCTTCTCCCCAGACTCCGCGGATAATGCGCCACAAACAAGGTGTGAGTGGCAAAAAAACATGTCCTAGCCGAGGTGGGGGGAGGAGATGCACGGCTACCCCCCATCCCCGCCGAGAGCTGTAATGTGGATTTATGTGTTTGAATCTTCGCTTCATGCCCGAGGCCTGCACGAAGGAGGCGGATTTCTGCTGGTCCCACTTCCTGCCACGGCCCTAGGACAATAAAAGAAACTAGGCATCGGGATGAAACAGCGCAGCGCTGAGAAGAATTGTGCATTCATTCAACGCAAATCCGTTATTTCACGAGGCATGGCTGTTCAGCACCATCGGCGAGAGAATGCGCAATAGCATCACTCTGCTTAAAAACATGTCTTTTATTTGGCGCTTAGAATATTCTAAAAGGGACCTCCAAGATGTCAGAATGAAACAACAAAACCCTGAAAAGAACAGGGTAAAGCGCCCAGCATCAATTCATTTTTAAACCCCCATAGCACTAATATTTCTTAATAGCAGCCGGAAAAATAATGCAAGTTGCATTAAGCGGTATAAGGCAATTTCCTACTTTGAATATGCAGGCATGCAACAGTCTTCGCCCGTCACCTCGTGCCTGGTCTGGCTGGTGAAGGTGGGGTGATGGATGGTAGGGGCTGGGCCTGTCTAAGCCCACAGTGATTCAGTCTGCACTGCCTCTCTTTCCCCAGCCTCCCAAAACCTATCTAGAGAAGAGCTCTTGACCTCTACAACGAGTGCGGCTTCGGGTGTTGTCCTTGCCCTGTAAGTGGAAGTGGCGGCCGGCGCTACAACCCTGATGGAAGCTTCAAGGCGCTATCTGCGAGAGTAGAAACCAGTCTCAAGCTGTAAGTTAGCTTCTGAGGACGAGATCTGCCGAGGCCTGCACATTTAATTGTTTATTTATATAGTGCTCGCTGCAAATGTAACTGCCTCTAGGCGCCAGGCAAAACCACAGTATGATTGTCTAAGAAGCATCCTATGGAAAAGATGCTTCTGAGCCACCCCAAGCCTTAGTAACAGAAGGGGAGAGTTCTTCTAGAGTCTTATAAGGGACTAAGCAATCAGTCTGGTGTCAGGTGAAAGCGATTTCCAAAGCCTCAGAGCCAATACTGAGAGGTCCAGGTGCCTCAACTACGGAGCCAGGGCCGTGGGACGGGAAGGCGAAGGCTGCAGGGTCTCTGGAGGAGCCAAAGCAAAGAACTCTAGAATGCCACGTCCCACACACTGTCTTTTCATGTTTCCCAAGCCCCCCACAGTGTCTGTTCATGTACCACAGGCTCCTCACACTCTTTATATGTACCCCAAGCCGCTCACACTCATGTCATATACCCAAGGCTCCTTACACTGTCTTTTCATGTACCCCAAGCCCCTCACACTCATTTCATATACCCCAAACTCCTTACATTGTCTTTTCATGTTCCTGAAACTCCTTACACTGTCTTTTCATGCACCTCAAGCTCCTCATACTGTCTTTGGCGAATCTCAAGCTCCTGTGTCTTTTCATGTACCCCAAGCTCCTTACATTGTATTTTCATATACCCCAAACTCCTTACATTGTCTTTTCATGCACCCAAAGCTCCTTACGCTGTCTTTTCATGTACCTCAAGCTCCTCACAGTATCTTTTCATGTACCTCAAGCTCCTCACAGTATCTTTTCATGTTCCTCAAGCTCCTCACAGTATCTTGTCATGTTCCTCAAGCTCCTCACAGTATCTTTTCATGTACCTCAAGCTCCTCACAGTATCTTTTCATGTACCTCAAGCTCCTTACACTGTCCTTTCATGTACCTCAAGCTCTTCACAGTATCTTTCATGTACCTCACGCTTCTGAAAGTATCCTTTCATGTACCCCAGCTCCTCACTCTAATTTCATGTACCCCAAGCACCTCGTACAATCTTTTCCTCTACCCAAATCTCCTCACATTTACCCTGCACATGTACCCTGTACCCCAAGCTCCTCAGAATGTCTTTTCATGTACCCCAAGCTCTTAACACTGTTCACCTACCCCAAGTTCCTCATACTGTCTTTTCATGTACCCCCAGCTCGTGACACTGTCTCTTTCTGCACCCCAAGCTCCTCAAACTTTATTTCCAGGTACTCCAAGTTCCTCCCACTGGGGTCTATTCACATAGGTACATTTACACGAGTAAACCTATACATCGAAATTTACTCTTGCACCTTGTAGTAAATCTACCAGTCTGAGTGTAAGGTGTAGGCTTACATGTCTCCACCCCCTGAAGCAGCAGGTCGCGCGGAGTTTACGAGTGCTAATTTACTACAGCCATGAAAGACCCAAACAATAGTAGCCCAGACCGGAGTAAGTCCAGCACCAAATGTGCCCAACCAACGGCACTGCTGACAGCTCCCACAGAAAATAAAGAAGACAGCCTCTTAAAATGGAGCCCCATAGCAAATAATGTTAAAATAAATTCATTTATTATGACTTTTCAAAATATATATATACATTTAATTTAATGTTAAAAATTATATATACATACTACTTTATGACAAAATAGTTTAATATCCTTTTTGTAATTTAAAAATCAATATAACTAATTGAATAAATATGTTCAATTAATTTGAATTAATTCTATGCATAACGTTTTGAACCTTTCAATACATAATAAGTGAAAACAAACATTTTATTTTAGATGGAATTTGCTAAAAAATGTAAACACATTAGTTTAATGCAAGATATTTAAAATCAATAATTAATTCATTCAAAATTAAGTTAATAGTGCAAAGCTACTCCTAGTAACTTTTCACTTATTGGGAGAGTTCTCCGTCACCGGGGTGGAGTTCTCCCTATGGTAAAGTAAAGGAAAAATGTAAAAAATAAAAATAAAATTGGGGACTTTTAAAATGTTATTGTAAATATATTTTACATTTTTAAAATATTTATTTTAAATGTAGAGCAAAATAAAAAAAAAAGTATCACAATTAACTTAGTTTTGATTTAACTATTTTATTGATTTAAACATATTAAATCTAATTCGATTTTTTTAAAGACTTCTAAAAAAACACCCTAAAGTAACATGTATAAAAGATTACAAAAAAGACATGCATAGAATGAAATGAAATAATTCCACTTAATTAACAATATATATTCATTTTTAAATTTAAAAAGGATATCAAACTATTTTACACAACTATAAGAAGAAGGCATCGAAAACTGGTGCAGGAGGTGAATGGACTCAAAAGGCTGAGATCCCCTTTTGAGTTAAAATACAGCCCTCCCCCACAATTTGTAGCACACTTCATCACTGGGCTTTGCCCGCTTCCGATACAGATAAGAGGGTTTAGATAGGCTCTGTCACCAAGTTGGAGCATAAGATACTTACATTTGGGATTGCAAAAGCTTGAGAGTTTAAAACAGTCTTGGGTTAGATCTCTGCTATACATTTATTCATGGCTACCCTAACAGGATTAAAAAACTTAGTTGTAATGGTTAGTAGGATATTATTGCCCTACCATCAACCTTATAATAGGCATGTTTCGGCCAGTTTTGTATACCCAGATGGGTCAACAGCCTTTATCAGGGCATATAGACCCCTGGCTTTCTGTCTTGTCTGTTGTGTCCCATAGTCTGGTGTAAGGATGGACACCAGAAACAAACACACACATATATATATATATATATACACACATATTATATATCAAGTAGGTAGAAGAAAGAGTATATTCCTTCCTTGTTGTTTTTTTTCTGTCCCAGAAATTTACTGTAGGTAAAGGACACACAATAAACAATGTATTTAAAATAATTATAAGATTGGGTAACAGATGAGGAATCAACCATGCACATACGAACAGTGAGGCACTGCACATAAAGTGTAGCACAAAGTATAGAGGTTCAGGTCACCCCTTCCTGTAAGCTTAACCTGTAAGGGCTGCTTTCTTAACAAGGGGACTGGGTGGAACTTTCTCTGTAGTCACGCAATGTAGAAGGACCACAACTAGCTTGTTAGCTCTTTTCCCGATAAGATCGTACATCAGATAGCTGGTTATCAAAATATGAATTAGTAGTAGTTTAAAGCATAAGGTCACAATAGCCAAAACAGTTGTGTGCATTTTTTGTTGGATCCATAAAGCCCTGTTTATTTGTCAATGGCTTACATTATTCTCAAGTCAGACTAAGGTTGACCTGTTTTTCCAGGAATGGAAAGAATATAATTTGTTGCATGTTAATGTCACATCCCAAAAACTGACTATGAGGCTTGGCGCACAGTGTATATCTGGACTGTCACTCCACTAGCACGCAGTTGCAGTGTGATTATTGGCAACAGCCAGTGGCGTTTGTCCCTTGATGAATTAAGTATTTTCCCCATGAGGGATTTTGACATGGACTCGTTACCTTTGACACCACAGAGGGAGATGGCGTAACTTGCACCTTCAATTAGATTTTTTTTCAATTCCTGGAAAAAACAGGTTTATCGCAATATGAAGTCTTAGTCTGGCTTCATCATAATACAACCACTTATAATAAACGAGGCTGTCCGGTCATAGATATGGTCTGAATTTTCTCACCTACCATCTTCCACAGATGATTTCAGAGAGGGATCCTGCGGGATCTGAGGTAGGTTCACAATATCACGTGAACTGGTTTATGGGGTCAGAGATGTAAAAACACTTTTAGCATTTTCATATTCCCGATACCCAAAAGAAATACTAGGAAGACAACGACCGCCGGCAGGCTGATTTACAAATACTAGTTTTTATTTCGTCTTTATTGGCAGAACGTCTTTTTTTAAACTTTTTTAATTTTGTTCTTTTTTGAGAGAACAACAAGAGCTACATGACTACAGGAATCATAACGCATTGGCCACTGTGCAAAAATAATAATAAACAAACACCTCAACAGAACTAAAAACAAAAAGAGTTGGTTAAGGCAGGAGTTCAAGTTGGAGCTCGCTTCCAAGAAGCGTAATCATTTGATGCTGTTTGCTGTTCTTTTTTGGTCTAGTCCCAGATGGACATTGGCCACGTCTGTCAAAGTCACCATCCTTTTTGGCACTGTTGGTAGATTCCGTAAAGCAGGAGATGGAGGAAGAGGCTTCTGTGTGGCACAGGCATCAGAACTTCAGGTGCGTGGGACTCCCAGGAGGCGTGAAACAGGGTGGCAACTGCACTTGGGTCCCTGTTTCTGGACGAGTGAAGCCGGGTATATACTCTGGATACTGGAACCTGTGATCGCCAGGGGAGCAGTGCAGGTATATGGCAGAGAGATAACAAATTCAGGTGTGTTGGTCTCACAGATGTGTACGGGGATGTAAAGGGACATGTGTTGCTGGCCCTTTATGAGTGGGCCAAAGATAGAGAGGAAATATGAATACTTCTTCAAAAGGAACAGAGCTTGTCTCTGGCGTAAGTATCGCAGGAGATGTGGAAGTAGGTGGCAGCTACACACGATCTGAAGCTCTGTACAAACGGGCCCGGACACACAAAACAGAAACCAACACTACTTATTGCTGGAACAACAAAGCTGCTGGAAGGCAACAAGCTCAAAACATCTGGTTTGGGGATCTCACAGGCAGTGTAGAATGTCATAGCGGAGACACTTGTCTACAGCACTAAAGGGTGGCCTGGTGTACATGAGTAAAATTGGGACTTGTGACTGCCAGAAGAAAGGAGCTGGAGGCTGATAAGGTGATAACAATTTTGGGTTGTTAGGCACACCAAAAGTCTGGAAGGGGACAGAAGGAGCATTTAAGACTCCAGCACTATGTGAGTGGGCCGGCTGCATTTCTATTTTGGGAAGAAGGCAAATTTGTGTGGAAGTGTAGGTTTGTTGGTCTAACTGGGCATATGTACAGGGATAGTGGGGTGATAGCTTCATATGGGGTGACCAGTAGGTTGTGATGTAGGTCAACAAACATATCACAAAACAGCACAGAGTGGAAAGTTTCACAGTACAGGAACACCACAGGGAAATCGAAAAGCGAAGCTTGAGGTGGTTCAACCATGGCTGCAAAGAATCAAGCACAGGCCTTGCTTTTAGCAAGGCCCTCCCACTCTCCTTTAAGTTCCATACAATAAACACAATCTCAGTGGTGTCATCTGCTCTGCTCCCTGACTAGGAGGATCTGAGGCAATCACATTAGTTTGGAAATTAGCTCCTGGTATTGTTTGAGAGCTTGGCACCTGACATTATCGGCCTCAGGAGGATCCTGTATTCATTTTTTCATGTCTGGATGTCAAAACCCAAAGGTTGTAGAAAAATAAGAAAATGGTTTGGCCACATTTAAAAAGGCAAAGCAGCTTTAAGTGGGCATTCACCAAGAATACCACCATTAAAACATAGTCCTTCGGCGAACTAAAACATGAGTGCACACTTTTACATCCACTCGAGACACTTCAAAATCGACACGGGCTGAAAAATCAGCTGTTCTCTTCCTACTGACAGCCAAGAGACCGAATGCCACAGTTTTGCACAGGGCTCACTTCTATGTCACTTCCTCTTTCAGGAGAACCACTTCCTTTGTTAATGGGAACCACTTCCACTTCCAAGAAAACCACCTCCTGCCTCCCTTAGCACTTTGCCACTAGACTCCAGAAAGCCTCTTGCTATTGGGTAGACTCAACCTAAAGAGTTCCAATAGGCCGGGAGCTGTAAAGCACCCTCAGAAAGAAAACAGGACAATGTGACTGCAGGCAGTGAATCAACGAGAAGCATTTTGCTAGGCCTTGATCCCTCTTATAATTCCAGTGGTGGATGTAGCCAGGGCCCAGCACTGTGCTCTGCACCCCTCCTGCTTTGTAGAAGCGTCACTACTAATGATAAAGTTCTTAAACGTTTTCAAAGATGATGGGCTGGACTCTATGAGGATGATCAGCAAGACGGTGAATGTCCTCTCTGCTCTTGAACATGTGCTGTAGACACTTTGTGGTTACTACACATGATGCGCCGGCCTGATGCTTTGAAATACCCATGGCAGACTCTGAAGTGGGAGACTGCGAACCGAGAATTGTGGACATGTGGATGGAGAAATGTCAAAAAGGCCTCTGGACCTGTCACAAAGTTGTAAACCAGTGGCTTCACTGTTTTAGCTAAGCTGTCCGAGATACCAGAGTTATTCTTCTGCTGTGTCCAATCCTTACGGGAATCTTCAATGAGGTCTTATAGGAGCAACCCGGAGCCAGGCCAGAAACCCACATGGATCCCCCATATCACCAACAGGGGATAACAGAAGGAGTGGCAGAAAACTCTTGTCAGCATGAAGACCTGGGAGAGCAAGAGGAACGGCTGGTGGGTTGCACTTCACAGTTGGCACAATATCCATCTTCAGGCCAAGTGAAGCAGGTTGGCAAGGGGCAGCCCATAGCAGGGTTAGAGGCCTGCCCTAGGGCTGAGACTTGCAAGGTTCATTAAGCAACAGACCTTGTCCCAGACGCTTCCCCGTGCTGTGCTTATGTGGCAAGAACCAGTGATGTGCCAGAGCTCTGTGGGCGTGCCTAAAGAGGCATGTCTTTCAAAGGGCTCTCCTCCACAGTTAATCAAGTCTCTTTCTGAGGGCCCACAGGTACACACACAGGGTATGATAAATTCACACCATATTCCACAAGGCAGAACCCTCAGAGCAGAGGAGGTAGGAAGGGGAATGGGATGAAGATTTAGCCACCCCAACAGTAGAAAATAAAAATTGTAATTTACAAAAACAATTTAGTCTTTTGGCAAGTCAGAGCAAAGGAGGATTCATAATGGAAAAAAAACCAGGAAAATAAACATTGTTCGTCATTACAGAACAAAGTAATAATGTTCACATTATTTTCGCGTTTCTTAGCTGAACTTAAACGTATATTTTTTACAAAAAAAGAATGTACTTTTTTTCTGGAAATCAACAACTTTTTTCTTCTCCTTTGAGGGTATGTGTGCAAAATCCTTTCCAAGGAGTGGGACCCATTATCCTTTTCCCCCTAATTTCACCCCCTAGAGTCACTAGAAATAGCAATAATAATAATAATAATAATAATTATTAAAAAAATTGGGGTGTGGGGGAAAAAGGCTCAGTTGGTGGTCCCAGGTGCACAACAGACTGGTCCTCGCGGCTGCAGGGTCCCCCCTCATACTTTATAGTAAATGTTTGCGGGACTCTGTGGAGGCATCTCCTGCACGATGTAGACGGGATGGCCGTAGTCCCCGCTAACCTTTTCATAGTGGGGGCAGAAGGCTCCGCCGTCTGAAGTCCTGAGCGGGATGATGATGTCACTGGGCTCAGAGCCGTTGTTGTTGCCCCCGCTGCTCCTCTTTGGGCTGGTGAGGGTGCTGAGGGAGAGCGGCGGGTGGTGCGTGTCACTGTGCTTGGATCGCCGCCGTCGGTAGCAAACTGCACCCACCACTATGATAATGATGAGCAGGAAGGCAGCGCCACCCGCTGCCCCGGCAATGATTGGGATATTGGACGGTGATAAGGGACCGTTCTCTCCACCACCTTTGGTGGCGTTGGCAGAGATATCTCCTGGAGAGAGAGAGAAAGGAGACAGATGTGATCAGATGAATAGTCAAAAGGTCAATAATCATCACTTTTCACAAAACATTACATTTCTAAAGATAATTTGTGCACCAAGATTCTCAACAGCTCCCACCCTACCTTCAGACTACTAGAAGATTTTGGGGATCAAAGAGCATACTTTGTTACATTTTGAGCAGGTGTGTGGGAGCACTGAACGGTTTCCTATATTATGGAGCAATTTCACAGTTATTTGCAATTATGTCTCCCTAACATGGTTATAAATCAACCCTCTAGACCCCTTAGCGGAGGTGGCAAAAACGTAGGTGGACGAGATGAAATGTAATCCAAATGTCCACAAATATGACAGTAATGTAAGTGAGAGAGAGAGAGTACGTGAGAGAGTTTGATTTAAGAGACTTGCCCATCAAAGAGTTTTGAATCTGATTAAATTGGATTTCTGTAAACCTCACTCAAGAATGTGACTAGATTTCAAGTGATTTGGCATTAGTCAACATTTAAACATTCGTGTTTCTTCCTCTCGTTGTTGGACTTTTTTGGAATATTTGAGCTCTTCCAGTGGTACCGATATAAAAAAAATTGTGAAGCATCACTCAAGTGTGCATCTTTAACAATCACTTCTAGACAAACATACAACAGAAACAAGCATTTGTAATGCAATGGGTCTTGCGTTCGCTTGAGTTTGAACTATCGGCCTTAGAAATTCCTAACTGGACGTTTCTTGCCTCATAAATTGAAAATGAAGAGTAAAACAGTTGACATAAGCAAGTGGAATCAAAGTGCCACATCCATCATGAGCGTGAGCACAAATGAGAGACACAAAAGGAAAAAGAAGTTCACTCGCAGAAAAACATATTGGCAAACGTACAATTATCCATGTATCCGGGTCGGTGTCCAAGATGGTAACAACACCATCCCAAGGCGGGACAAACGTAAACTATTTACCAATAATAATGGATTTTTGAGAGGTAAGCCCATGAACGAGTGATAGTGATTGGTCTGCAGTGGGTGTGGTTAAAAGTCCACAGATAGATTACAACAGGTCAAAGTGCTTGCACGCTCTGCCTAAAAAGATTCATTTCAGAGGCCAGGAAGGGAGATTTTGAGGCTCCTACAAAATGTCACCTTCACTCCACAAAACTTCAAGGCCACTATTCAAGAATGACATTTGGAAAGTCCTTAAAATGTTTCAAGGCGATAAACAGAAAGAGTGCAGAAAATTTCTATGTATTTAAAACTAGTTTTGTAGGACAAAACAGTGGTTGACTTGACATTTCTAAAAAAGCAGATCTTTCAACAATAAGGGGATTGTCCATTATCTACAAAAGTAGGTGAGAAGAGCTAACTTCAGAATGCAAAAGAGGCTAACTAACAAATAGAGTCTGCATGACTTTATAGTCCAAACAGGGCGAACTTACACTGAAAGAAAGGTTACTTTCGAATAACAAAAAAGAATACATTTAAAAAACAAAATTTTAAATACACAAAATAGACTGAACAGTCTAATTTTAAGAAGTATAAAGGAAAATCTGACAAGACAGAAATATGTGAGTTCCCAAAGGTACAAGCATTGGCAAAGTAAATAGGTTTCACCTATACAAGATCTATTGGCTTTATCAATATTATTTTATATTTTGCACAGCAGCGGTCAATATGGCTTGAAGAAAAAAAGCACTATGAGGTGGCTAGCGTTCAAAGCATCAAATCACTTTTTTTGCTTCCCTTTAAGCCAAGTAATTTCCTGAAGGTGAGCAGCGGATGGAAATAATTCATACAGTCACAAGGTTAAATAAAAAAAGAAGCTAAGCTACAGAGGGAGTACCAACACAAGATGATAAAGGAAAGCCATTAAAAAATAAGAAAGCATCAATTGTAATTGACAGGAAAGGCAACCAATGGTAAGTAAGGGGCTGGCCCAAAGCCCATTGCAAGCAGTGATATTGTTCACAACAAGTTTTCGACAACAGAGAGCTAAAAGCTGTCTGTAGGTGTGACCCAGGAAGGCAGGGTTTACAGAGAAGGTAGGATGGCTTTAGGAGAGCATCATGCAAAGTAGGTGCCTTCACAACACAAAAATGTTTAATTTAAATAAAAAGAGATAAGAGAATCTCACAAGGCTAAAACTGTCAGGGGCAAGAGGGAAAATGCTGAATTTTAATATTACAACGGAAAAAAGGGGAGATATAATAAACGATGCTGGTCTGTACCTCTGGAACCCTGTGCTTGCAGAATGTACGCCCACCAGGCACAATGCTTAGTTCAAAATATACGTGAGGAATTACATGTTACGTCTAAATAGATTGTTTAGATTTTTCTTGTTTGTGTACATTTTTGATAATTTAATTTTGTCTATTTCTCTGTCTGTTAAAATTCTAAATAAAATGTATTAAACGTAAAAAATGAATTTGCAAATTGTTCTCCTGATTGCATGTGTCTGCACCAAGTCTGTAAAGGTTGAAAAGGGATGCGAAGGGAATACGTGGAAAGCAGCAGGAGCATGGGAGATCAAAACAGACGACCCACCACAAGCGTGGTTTGCCTCAGACGTTCTGTACGCATGTTGGCGGCAATCCCAATCGCCGAATTGGGGGGTATTTATTTTTTATGTCAGATGGCAAGACAACTGGTACTGAGTTTACTTGTATCTGGTGGCAGCATGCAGCCCTGCCTAGTTTCCCAGGTCCACAGGTGATGTGTTGCTCCTTTTTTATCCCATTATAAAACAAGACTACAAGTCCCAGAGTTCAAAGGAAAAAAAACCTGGACTGGAGTAACACATCAAGCATGGACCTGGGAAATTTGGCAACTTCATGTTCAGAAGCTCAGGCGAAGCAGAAATTAGCTATTTGTTTCCTCCCTGTCCACTGTGCAGAAGTGTTAAGGCCACGTGCTGTAGTCTACTGCTCTTGTGTGGAGGTGCAGTAGGGCAGCTGCCTACATTGGGACTTAAGTAGGCCTTGCCCGTAATGCAGGGTCTACTGTACCATGCCTTATGGCGTATCACCACAGATATTATACGGCGTATTTTGATCATGTTTTACCACCAAATGTCCATTCATCAGCACTGAACGACTCATGCTCTTACCCTGTTTCGACATGACAGACCATATAGTCTCCAGCGCTACCTTTGCTCTCACACTTAGACTATCTCCCCACTCCTCACCTGCTCTCCCTGGCAGTCTGACTTCAGTCCTTCTTGCCTGCCACCATTCACTACCCGTATGAAACATGAGTTTCCATTCACTGACCAGCCCCCTCGACCCTTCAGGATAGGCACTACGGGCCTGATTACGACCTTGGCGGAGGGGAATACTCTGTCCCAAATGTGACAGATATCCCACCTGCCGTATTATAAGTTACATTATATCCTATGGAACTTGTAACACGGCATGCAGGATAGCCATCACATTTCCTCCGCCACATTATGACCTCCGCCAAGGTCATAATCAGCTACTATGTCTCGAAAACCATCACGTCTGGAAATGTGGGAAAAATCGTCCAGCATTTCTAACGGAAGAAGCACCGCCCCGGAAGCTGCACCCTGCAAGAGAAGTGACGTCATAGAGGCTGAGGCGCGGGGTCTCTCTCTTTCGACTTATGAAAGGAAAGTGTTTACAGCAAGACAAGTGAACGTGCGGATGGACCGCATGTTGAGGTTGGACCAACATATCGTAATAATTATAAGTCAGGATCTCCTCCCAGCCAGCTGAAGCTCTCTACAGCCAGACCTAAAAGGATGTGCAAAAGAGATGAAGGGGGAAGAGCAGAGTAGAGCTAAAGGCAATGAGGGAAATTTATGAGCCTCTTGTGCCGCCTATGCGTACATTTTTGGTGCACAACCACGGCGAAACCTTTAAATCATATCTATGAGGCCACACAAAGCCACTGTGCGTGGCTTTGAATGACCTCACAGATATAGAGTAAAGCAATGCAGCACCAATTGCTGCACTGCCTTGCTGAGTGTTAGGGAGGCGTTCAATGGGCATTGCGGTGGGTGTTCCCTCGCAACACCCATAGATTTTGACACGTCCCCAGATTTACAAGACCTTGTAAACATAAGGATGCGGCAGAACCTTACACTTCACCAGGGGAGGCATAAAAAGGATAAATATGTTTATTTCTCCTCGTTTTTTCCTTCTTTCCATGTGTGCGGCATTTTGCAGAAAGCAGAAAAAGCCTCCTAGGATTGATTTACAAAAACACCCCTGCCTACAATGCAGACACCCTTGTACCATGGTGAAGGGGCGCCTGCGTTGGCATTAGTCTACCAAAACGGCACCAGTGCAGTGGGAAAGGACAGGAATGCGTTGTATGCCATAGATACAGCGCATTCCTTCCCTTTTTGGGTCGAGCATAGCAGTGCGCAAGCGCTGCTTATCCGATGTGTTGGTATGTCTCTGGGCTTTTAACCACGCCAACCGCACGCTCATCACTGTTACTCGTCCATGTGCGTGCCCTTCAAGAATCATTTATTTTCCTTGGTAAATGTTCTATGCTTGTCCCTCCTTGGGGCAGTTTAGATGCCACCTTGGACATCGCCCCTGTTACTTGGCTAATTGCACGTTTGCCGATATGTTTGACTGCGAGCAAACTTCTTTTTCCTTTTGTGTGCTGCTTCACACTGATATCGTGACATTTTGAATCGGCTCGCTTATGTGAAACTGTTTTACTTTTCATTGTCAATTTATGTGATGAGAAAAGTTCGGTTAGGAGTTTACAATGCTAATAGCTCTAACTCGAGCATTTGCAAGACCCATTGCATTGCAAATGCTTGTTGTTTGATGCAGGGCAACACAGCAAGGTGACTTGCTGCCCCGCCCTGCACCAAAAGACCATAAATATGGCCCAATGTATGCAGTAAAATCTGTTGTAAGACCACACCCTTATGGGCACATCTCTGCCCATCTGGAGCGGGACATGTCGCTGATGAGAACATCTCTCCATACAGGGACATCACTCCACAGTTGGCACATGCTTTGGCATTGCCACTATCCTGGCACCACCCCGGAACCCCAAATGATTACCTCTCTTTAGAAATATTTCTTTTGTAATGACATTCCCCCCTATTAAAACATCTCCCCACCGCCCCAGCCTGCTGCTCCCTATATACCCAATCTATATTATAAGATTATCTCCCCACATCTGATGCATGTTCTTCCATCTTTCCACGAACACCTCTACACAGCCTGTCTCAAATTCTCTGTCTAAATGTACTTGTTTTCAGGACATCTTCCAAGTTTGAAGCTCGTTATTGTGTCCTAGTCTGTCCCTCCCATGGAATCAGCTTACCTTAAAAAGGAATACGCCCTGAATCTCCCCACTGCCCTTGCCTGTCCCTCAAAATTATTGTTCGAAGAAAATCTCTATTTGTCAAGGGCTCTGAAGGGGCATGCTGGGCTATTCGAAACTTCAATATTATAAGTAAGAACTGCTCCCTGCAGCTGAAATATGTACCGTCTCGTTTTTCGTCGCCTACTTTTTCTTTCAACAGAGGGAACAAATTTAGGAATGGCACATAAAAAAAAATAAAAAAAACAAGGAACAAGCCAAAAAATGCACTGCGGCTTTACATGATACTTTATGGGGGAAAAAAATCCTCATGTATTCCTTCCTCTAATGAAAACCAGAAAAACAACTATTCGGAGGGCCTCTATGACCCCAAACTATTGTTTATCTGGTTTCAGTTTTTCTCTCTACATAAATGACAAAAATAAGCTTTTTTCCTGCGTGGTGGTAGGGTCTCGGGTTAATTTTCTGGCAAGATAATTGTTCCCCCGGATTACGTTTTTCTCTCATTTAGACAGCAATCTGGGACAGGGTCCAAACTTCGAAATTGTTATTTGTCGGCTCGCAAGGGCAGCCCAGAAATAGCTCATATTTCTGTTTTCAAATTATTTCCTTTCTGCTTTGCTAAGATGGGAAAGCCAGGCCTGTTTGTATAAGCAGGAAAAATCCATTTTTTTCACTTGATAAGTTTGCCCCTCCAGGTTTTTAATGAGGTAGGTCACCTAATTTTTCCACCCCAATTCAAGTTACCTTTGTAAACGAGAGCACATATTTAAAAAAAAAACATTGCCTGCCTTTGGGAAACGCCACTTAACAAAAGTGAGTGTCAGAAGTGGGATATATTTCATTGCTTTCCAACAGGAGGCTGGATTCAGGTAATCTATACGTTTCAGTAGGCGGAGAGTGAGTACTGGAAAACAATTCAGAATTGTTTTGAAGTAGTGACATGTAAAGTGTTTACTGTAGTCTAGCAGAGTTCCCGGTTGCTACCTCCGGTACCTTGCAAGCATCGTGTATTCCTGTGCACACCTTGCTGAACTTTACCTCGTGGGTTAATACCGTTTCCACTTATATAAACAAATATGGAAGCCCTCATTTTAATGTGAAAGCCCATCTTTATGAAATTTTTTGTACTCTTTTTCACAGTTTTTGTTAGAAACTCTCCAAGATGTTGAAAAAAGCCTTTTCATCTTTGTATACATCTATCCGGGATTGAAAAGCCTCTGAATTCGAATCATGAGCTTGTGAATTTGACCAAAGCAGCAACAATTCTAGTAGATAACCAGAAATATCCAAATGCAATGCAGGTAATGTTTTACCCTTTAATTTAAGTTTTCAAAGTACTGTTGTCAACTTTTGAGGGCTGCTTGATTCCCTTTGACAGCTCATATAAGGTGAGGAAGATGGAGGGTGCAGTTGGGAAGGACAAATTCTGCAGAGATTGATGACCCACAATCTGTGAGCAGGGATCTCACTTTGTAGAGGCAGGGCTCGCCGGAGCCCCGGTACATCGAAGTGTTCCGCCAGGTGCTTCCGTGGTGGGACCTGAAAGTGCTGGATGTGGGAGGTGTCTGGTGTTGTGACATCTCCCACAAGCAGGTTTTTTGTTATACTGACAGCTTGGCATGCAGCGTGTGTGACCTCCCCACAGATATGACACATTTTAAGTACGAGTCAGTGGTTCTTAACGCGATATTGGTGGTAGCAAAGTGTAAACAAAGAGAAACCGAGGGTGAGGGGGAAAAAGGATGAGAGATGAAAAGAGAACTGAGGGAAATGGTGTGTAAGAAGGGTGTGGAGAGAATGTGAGTGGAAAAGAAAAGGAGGGGCCAGGGACATGGGTGAGGGGAGATGAGAAAAGAAAGAGGGAAAGAGGAAATGGGTGGAAAAAGAGTGCTGACTCGAAACAAGAGGAAACAAGGAGGGATAGGTGGTACAAGAGGAAAGGGAGAGTCCTCAGAAAAAGAGAGAAGAGAGCGATACAGAAATGTCTAAGCAGTAAACGAGTGGAAAGAGGTTTGAGAGAAATAGGAGAAACATAGCGTAGAGAGAAGATGGGACAGGAGAGAGGATGCAAAGGGCTGGGGGAGAAAAACAATGGCTAGTGTGAGAGAGAGAGAGACACACAAAGATGTTGGGAAAAGGTGGAGTGAAAGAGGACTAGAGAGGGGGTGAGGGTATAAGGGAGCGAATCAGAAAGGAGAAGATATGAGCAGAGAGCGAGGGGACAGTAAAAACACATTGAGAGAGAGTGGAAGAGGCAGGGAGGGGCAAAGTGAAAGCAAAAGTGGAGCACAGATTGGGAAGGACGAGAGGCAATGGCTTGTAGCGGAAGATGAAGAGAAAGTGATTGGAGTGGACACGATGGGTGACCAAAAATTGGAAGGGGAGAGATTAAACAATAGGTGAGAATAAGAAAAGTGGAAGGGTAAGGACGCGAGTGACAAAGAGGCAGAGAAAGGAAAAGGGCGAGAGGGAGTCAGAGAGAGAGAGAAACAGATGGGGTTTGAAAATGGGAGCGAAGCGGAGTTAAGGACAGCCAAGTAAGGGAGAGAGAAGGCAGAAGGTGAAAGAGTGAGGACTATGGGAGAACAAGAACAATCTGAGAGAAAGAAAATAAAGAGGGGTGAGAGAAGGGAGAGTGAAAGAGTTCTAAACAACATGTAAACTTCCACTGCAGGACCCTTAAAATAAACTTTCAGGAGAAGAATGGGCAAGAAGGAGTCGAGTGCAAAGCGCTCCATCCCTGGTGTAATCTCTCGGTGGGCTTTTAACCACGTCCATGCCAAGCCCATCAGTTTAAATGGTTTGTGGGCTTGCCTTTTAAAATTAACTTGATTTCATTAGTGAAAGGCATGATTATGTCATGCTTTTTCCATTGTTTAGCCCTCCTTGAGCCCACCGACCAACTACTGAAAACATACAAAGCTCCATGTTTTCCGTATGGTTTCTGCTTATTTTTTCTCTTTATTCCGTAGGTAGCGCGATCTCGTTTGGCAGTAGTAGAGCGCTTTGCATGACATCGACCCTGTTACATGAATATTTGCACTTTTTGTCGGTTACATGGATAATTGTACTTTTGCTGGTTAAATGGATAATTGAACTTTTGCCAGTACGTTTCACTGTGAGCGAACTTCTGTTTCCTTTTGTGTGTTTGCTTTGCGCTCATGGCAGACATCAGCTCGCTTATGTGAAACTGTTTTACTTTTCAGTTTATGTGGCAAGAAAATTCTGGTTAGGAGTTCACAAAGCTAATACCTTTAACTCGAGAAAATGTGAGACCCATTGCATTGCAAATGCTTGTTTCATTTTGTTGCATTATGGGCAGGGGCAGAGTTCATAATTCACGCAATGCCTTCTGACCAATTGCTGCTTACTGTTTTGCCTTTGAGTTTTGAGATTAGTGTTTACTTTTCCTTATTCTGACTGCAATATGAAGGATTTTTGTAAAATGAAACAAGGAACAATCTTGCGGTGCATTTAGTTTGAAAGGGTAGACTGTAGGATATCAAATATGTTCTTAAAAGGCAAATAAATGTACTTGCAAGTAAAATGCACAAATATTTCAAAGGACAAATGGGGCACTTTTCTGCAATTCTAAAGTGTGATGGAAACGACGATTATATTGAGATTAAAACAAACAAACCAAAACACTTTACTTGTGAGGGACGCAAATAATAAATATACACAGGAAGCCGATTTCCACACATTATTTTGTTTGCGGTATAGGTTTCGTTGCAAATCTACATGTCTGATACTAATGTAGTGGCCTTCAGAAAAAAATGTACTCTTTATAAATTACAGTACCCTACCGTAGCATGAGTCAGCCATGTATTTGGAAGTGCTGTGCTCTAAAATGCACCACTGGAGACATACTGCGTATTACCACTTCGCCGCTGACCGGATGTGATGCATTTGTTACGAGCACTCTTTGTGTGATAAATGGATTTTGCACAATCCCTGTGATTCAGTGATATAACATTAATAGCAGCACCCCCCACCCAGAAGATTGTTCCAGGACGATTGCTTACAACGCAGGTGCCCAGTCCCTGGCACAGAAGGCACTCAGCTTCACTGCTTTTACAATAATTATGTACCAGTGTGAGTGCCAGCCTTTTTTGCTAGTCTACAGGACTGCAGTTACGGCCGAGCCTCCTTGGACCCACTCACTCCACCTACATTTCTGATGCTTTTGCAGGGTGCCGATATAACTAGAACCCGAGAAAGAGATTAAAAACTAGAGGAAACTTTTTTAAATGTCCCCAAAAATGAAGGCAATTTACAAAATTGTTAAAACCTGGAGGAAATATCCAAAATCTGCAGGAAATGACAAAATATTTTTTTTAATAAAAAATAAATGCACAGAGGGGTTGGACTTTCCCCTTCCTATGATCAATATGTTCTGTGTTTTGTTTGTTTATCTTGGATGGGATGGAGCAACAGGCTGTACTTGTCTAGACAACTGACATGTGATTCTCGACATAACCTTGCACTTTGCACAGCACTTAAGAAATGCTATAGGTGACTTGACACTCGCCAAGATGCAATGGAAACAGAGGGGACCTCTGGGCAGTGTCTTGTGCAAAATGTTACCGGATGTCTATTCGTTTTCAAAGATGGCTATGTGACAAGTAGAGCAAAAATCCTTCTCCGCCCACCAACATTAAAGATGCACTCTACCCATCGGACGTATTATCTTGCAACCTTTACTCCTATTCTCACCCTTCTCTCAGGAGGCTCCTTCAGCAGCTCCTCTCTTTCCACTGCTCATCTTCAGCGCACCAGAGGACCACTTTGGCAACGCCATTTTAGGTAGTTGTATTACGCTACCCAATAATACCACCTAATCTTGGCCTACAGCGGTGGTAGGTAGGACTGTTTTTCCTCCAAACATGATGTTGTCAGCAGATCATCAGAGAGAGGCCAGTGAATCTGGTCATAGGGTAATGAGGGGGCTGGTGCTGATGATGGGGGTTTTAATTGCTGTGGTACTGGGGTAGAATGGAGTTGAGATTGGCAGGTGGAGGGTGTGGGGTTGACATGCTGTGAATGTGGTAGTGTTGGTAGAGGTATATGTGAAGGTGGTGTTGGTGAGGTTGGCTGTGGATGGTAGTGACCATGTTGGGAATGGAGAAAGTGGTGTTTAAGATGTGTGTAGGAATGGTGGTGAGGTGGAAGGGGTGGTGGGTGTAGTCTGAGGATCTGGTGGTTTGAATGTTGGAGATGGTGGCAGGATGGGGTGATGCTGGTGGTGGTGTCTGTGGATAGAAGTGGTGGAGTTGATGTCAGTGAGGTTATACTAGCAGTGGTTGTTGCAGCTGGTCTGGTGGTGAGCTGAGGATGGTGCTGTGGTGGTCATGTGGGGGAGGTGATGGTAGTAATTATGAGGAGTGGTGGTGGTCATGGTGTGGTTATTGTTGGCGGCAGGATGGGGTTGCAAGTTGATGTGGTGAGTGAAAGTGGGAGTTACAGGTGGTCAAGATTATGGGACGATTCTGGTAACTGGATGTTGTGGCAATGGCATTTATGATGGCTGTGTGTGTGGTGAAGGTTGTTTTAATGTTAGGGTTTGGTAGTGTTGGTGAGAGAGTTGTGAAGATGGTGGACATTTGTGGTGTTGCATGGCAGTAGTGTAGGTGAAGGTATGGGGTGGAGATGCCAATGGTTGGTGGTGGTGGTGAAGGGTGTGGCAAGTGGTGATAATTATGGCTGGTTGCCGGATGGTAGTGGTGGAGATGGTGAGTTCTTATTATTGCAGGTATGGGGTGTTGGTGAGGGTGTAGCAGACAGTGATAAATGTGGCTGGTGCTGTTGCTAATTGGCAGTGTTAGTGAAGGTGCACAGGCTAATAATGATGGTGAGTTGTGGTAACTGTGGGACATGTGATGAAAATGGTTGTTGGTGGTTTGGTGTGTTAATGAGTTTGGAGTGGTGCTGATGGTGTGATTTGTTAAGTTGGTGATGGTGTGAGATCTTGGGGGCTAGGCTGCTGGATTTTGAACAATGTTAGTGGTGTTGCAAGTTTGTGGTGTGCGTCAGGGTGTGGGATGTGATGATAGTGGTGATGGTGTTGACTTTTGATAGTGGGGGTGTTGGTGAGAGTGCTGTAGGTGCTGATGTTTGTGACTGGTGGTGAGGGTGTGGTGGGTGATGATATTGAATGGTGTTGTGTTGCTAGATCAGTGATGATGGTGGATGGTTTAGACTGCATGCGGGGTGATATTGGTGGGTGGTGAGAGTGCTGCTGGTTTATAGTGGTGATGGCAGTGATGTGGGTGTTCTTGTTGTGTGCTAGTGATTTTGGTAAGGGAGTAGGATGGTGATGCTGGTGGATTATTGGTGCTGGACGAAGGTTGGTGAAGTTGGTGAAGGTTTGGTGGGTGGTGGTAATGATGGTGATTGTGTTACTTGCTGGCAGTGGTGATGGTGATGTTGTAAAGGTGCAGTGGGTAACGAAGAAAGGTGGGTGCTGGTGGTGTAGCTGTGTGTTGTAATGATGTGAGTAATGATGGTGTTGCTAGTTCATAGTGGGTATGATGATGGTCGTGGCAGATGAGGATAATGGAGTGCTTGTAGTGTTCATGAGAGTTTGGGATGGTGATGATGATGGGGAGGTAGTGTTACCTTTTGTTTTTTTTTCGTGGTCTTGAGAGTCTGTGATGTGGTGAGGGTGTGGGCTCGTGATGATGGTGGTTAGTTGAGTAGTCCTTTGGGGGTTGCAGGTTAATGGGGTTGGTGAGTGTGTGGATTGGCGATCATGGATGAGGTGTTTTTTTGTGGTTTGGTGACAGCCTTGCAGATTTGTTATTTGGGTGTGCAATGGTGATGATGGTGTGGAAGTGGTGTTTTCTTTTGGGGGTTGGTTGGGGTGTTACTGGGTTTTGGTGCTGATGAGGATGTGGGATAGTAATGTCCATGGGGAAAATGGTGTTGTTTTTTTGAGGGATGGTGGTGATGCAGGTTTGTGATGGCTAGGGTGTGGATTGGATGATGATGGTGGGGTTGGTGATGGTCTTGGAGATCTGTTTATGGGCGTGGGATGCAGATTATAGTGCGGATAGTGGTGTTTTCTTTTTAGGGTTGGCAGTGGTCTTGTAGGTCTGTTATGAACTAATGACGGGATGGCTGTGTTATCTTTTGGGGTTTGGTGGTGGTCTTTGGATGTGTTGTGAGGGTGTGGGATGATGATAGTGCTGTTTTCTGCTGGGATTGGTTGGGGTGATGCTGTGTGTGGTATTGTGAGGGTGTGGGATGATGATGATATTGCTGTTTTTTTCTGGGATTTGGTTGGGGTGATGCGGTGTGTGGTGAGGGTGTGGGATGGTGATGACAGTGTTGTTTTTTTCTGGGACTGGTTGGGGTGATGTGGTGTTGGTGATGCTGTGGGATGATGATGATAGATCTGTTTTCTTCTGGGATTGGTTGGGGGTGATGTGGTGTGTGGTGTTGGTGATGGCGTGGCATGGTGATGATAGTGCCGTTGTCTTCTGTGACTGGTTGGGGTGATGCGATGTGTGGTGTTGGTGATAGGGTGGGATGGTGATGATAGTGCTGATTTCTTCTGGGATTGGTTGGGGTAATGCTGTGTGTGGTGTTGTGAGGGTGTGGGATGATGGTAGTGCTGTTTTTTTCTAGGATTAGTTGGGGTGATGCGGTGTGTGGTGAGGGTGTGGGATGGTGATGATAGTGCTGGTTTCTTCTGGGACTGGTTGGGGTGATGTGGTGTTGGTGATGCCGTGGGATGGTGATGATAGTTCTCTTTTCCTCTGGGATTGGTTGGGGGTGATGTGGTGTGGGTGCTGGTGATGGCGTGGGGTGGTGATGATAGTGCAGTTTTCTTCGGGCTGCAGTGATGTAGTGTGGGGGTGTTGGTGATAGGGTGGGATGGTGATGTTAGTGCTGGTTTCTTCTGGGTCTGGTTGGGGTGATGTGGTGTTGGTGATGGCATGGGATGACGATGACAATGCTGTTTTCTTCTGGGATTGGTTGGGGGTGATGCGGGTGTGTGGCGCTGATGAGAGCGTGGGACGGCAATGATGAAGATATGGTGGTGTTGCCTTAGGTGATGCTGGTAATGATGTGGGATAGTCATGACGATGTGGTGCTAGAGACTTTTGGAGGTTGGTGGCGGGGGGCTGTGCGTGCCTGTAATGTTGCTGTGGGTGTAGACTGGTAATGAGGATGGAGCTGGTAGTTTTGTCACTTGGTGGTTTGTGGTGGTGGTGCTCCGCGAAGCTCATCTTGTTGTCATTAAGAAGTGCGGTGCCTGGCAGTAGCCGGGGGGCAGGTTAAACGGCGCCGGGGGTCCCCCTGCACTGAGCTCTCCCGGTTCTTTCATGTCTCGAAGTCTTTCATGCGTCCTTTACCTCCCCCCTGAGCTCTGCCTGGCAGAACCTGCTGAGCGGCTCGGTCTGCATCCCCCCTCCCGGCCGCCCGCTGCCTTCTTTGTGAAGTCACCCTTCAAGATGACTTCTCCGCCGGCGGTTTTGGGAAGATCGCGAGATTAGAAGTTCCTGCCCCCCTCGAGATACCGCAATTTCCCTCCATGACGTCACTTCCACAGAGAGAGACCACCTGCACATTCTGAAAGGGGGGTAAAATTGTTAATGCAGGGGCCAAAATGTTGTGCCACTTCAGGTCCCTGTCAGGAGTGCTAATTTCCAGTGCCAACAACACCTACTTGCCACTACAGTCCAACAACTGTTACAATTTCGACTGTACTAAGTGACCAATTTTAGCTTAAGCAACATGGCATTATTATTGTTTTGAACTGTACATTTAATTGTTAAACACTTTACTCATATGCTTTTGACTAAAAGCGCCACCATTTGGTGAATTGTCACAAACAGGTGCAGGTGTTTGGGAATATGTGCCAGTGCCAAGCACCTGAAAACACCGGCAGAAATTAAGCACTGGGTATGTGTCAGGCCCAAGTCTGATTGGGCTTAATGGAGATGGGAAAGACTAGATTGTCAGTCAGGGGTCGCTAGGGAAACAGCTGCACTTGGAACTGACCAGGCTACCTTTGGTCTCAGGGGCTACAAAATTTGTCACAAGACCTGTGTTCACTTCCCACTGTTTACACTCCGTGTTCTCCCCTCACTCATCAGCAGAAAATATGAGGTTCTAGAGAGGGTAATTTCAGTCCTAAGGAGTCAATCTTGTGATGTCATTGGTGGTGGTGGTGTTGGGGTCCACAGGGTGTCTGATGACACTTCTGTTACATCTGACATTTTGGTGAATCAACCTCAATGGCCAAGAGTCCCAAGAGACCAATGACATCAATCATCTTAGCCTTAAGGACGTCATCAATGGCATCACAGCTTTGTTGCCTCACTACAGACAATTCCAGATCCATACCGGTGCTGTTCCGTACCAATGTCTCAGACTAGGTGAGGGTTCCACAGTGCAGGTTTACGGGGATGCTCCAAAACGTGGCTTTTTCCCCTGATCTTCTTGTTAGGGAGATCATCACATGTTCAGCAAAGATATCCCATGTCATACCACAAATACGTAATTGTAACGTCAGCAGCGGTACGAAGGACAGTGTCTTTTGTGGTGTCACGAGATGTCCTAAATTTATTTTATTATGGGAATTTGTAAGGCACAACCCAACCTATCACCTAAATCTCAAGACGCTGTGGAAGATGGCGGGAATGTGGCAAGAAAATTGTTGAGGAGGTCGTGTATAACCTTCTTTTTTTGGCATCGATGGTTTAGACCGTACGTGATTTCCGAGGGATGTGCATCTTCGAATTCATGTGGCACTGATCCACCGCACCAGAGCAGTGAGTTACCTGATCAGCCACTGGACAAATTCTGTTATTTTTGGGAAAGGACTACCATCTTATGTCTAACTGTGTTCTTCAATGCTTTATTGAATTAAAGCAAAAGTATTTGCACCATGTGAACTTCATTGAAGAGCAGAGAGAAAATCTGTCTCCACCCCCTAAGAGACATGCCCCGTCTCGTCTTCATTATGTGGAAGTAAAATGTGGCAGAAGGATGTCTGGCTGTGTCGTCAGAAGGTTTCTAGCTGTTGTACCACCAACATGGGGGTCTCAGACGGAGGAAGAGGTTTGTACAATAGGCACAGACCACCTGCCGCACAAGGGGCTACAATGGGGGAACGACTGCGACTGGCCACAAACGGAGACACAGTAAGAGAGAAACAAGCCGAGGCTAGTTTAAGAGCGACACAAAAACAGGAATCACAGACAGCACCAGCGACCATGCACACACCCTATGGAAGGGAACAGGGAAGTGGCAAAACTCAGAACAACAGACAAGGGCATTAGTCTTGAGGGCTGGGCAAGAAGTTAGGTAAACTAAAGAGAGATTACGAGCAAGCACTTTCTTGGACGGACTGGGTGAGAGGAATTGGAGGTCCATACCTGCAGTATTTTCCTGACTGGGGTCCAAGATGGGGTCGAAGGTGGAATCGCCCCGATCCTTTTCCCACGGCGTCTCAGGGGCTGACTTCTGGGGATTGGATCCCCCTTTAGGATCTGGGAAGCAAAGAGATGGGGTTTGCCATGTGAATGTCACTGTCTTCAGTAGGTAGCTATTTGGGGGAAGGCTTTGTTAGTGTGGAGCATAGGATGGGGATGCTACGTTAGCCTACAAAAGAACTACGGGATTAGGTTGGGACATTTTTACAGTAGTCAGGAGCAAAAAACAAAAGCTGAGTTAGCAGTTTAGGAAAAATCAATGTTAATGAATAAGAACTTCCACTGGATTGAGAAGTACTTGGAGTAACATACTTTACAATTTTTTTAAGACCGTTCAGCGGCATCTGCCACATCATATCTATAACATGTTTGCTTATAGCAAATGTAAACACCTATATATCTGTATGTTGACCTTACACCTGATCAATGCACGCATTATTGATTGCATTTTTGGTTAGCTGGATAACTTCACAATGGGCAATGGAGAGACGCACAGATGGTTACACTGCGTAGTAAGGTAGCCGGTTGTTTGGAAATGGTTAGTTGGTTGGTAATAAGGTTTGCTGGTCACGAAAAATGGATCTCCTAAGAAAAAATGCGATAGGAATTAGGCATGTGGTTAATTTAGCTAGCAAATGGTTGACTAATTGGCGGGGAAGATGGAAGTGCAGTTAAATAATAATTAACTAACTTCAGAATACAAGTAAATCTGCCTGAATCTACAGATCTGGATCTGTTAGTCACTAAGCTATCCTATTAGTGGTACCAGTTGGCTAGTTGAAAATATAGTTGATTGATTCATGAGACATTTTATTAAGATAGATGGTTACAAGATAAATGTTTGATTTGATGTGTTCAATCATGGTTTGATGTTTATTTGGAAAGATAATTAGATAAAACAGGTGGATGGCTGGAAAAGTGTTTGGTTAATAAATGGTTGGTTGATGTGTTATTCACTATGTTAGTTTTACAATTGTTGGCTGGAAAAAGAGTAGCTGGAAATTTGTTTGTTTGGTAGGAAGATGGTTGACTTGAAAATGGCTTGATGTAACGCTGGAGGGTTCGAAACATGGCTGGTTGCAAAGATGACCGGCAATAAGGAAGGTTAGATGAACGGAAATGTGGTTAGCTGGAAAGGTGGTTGATTAGTTGGAAACATGGCTGCAAAGTTGCTGACATATGTTGCAAAGTTGGTTGGTTGAAAGGATTGTTGGGAGATTTAAAATATGGTTGGTTGTGAGAATGATTGGGTGATTAGAAATATAGATAGATGGCTAGGAAGATCATTTGTGGGATGAAATGAGGTTTGGTGTGTCAAAGGGACTTATAAATGAAGGTATGCAAATTTCACACAAGATAACGGCAAACCAAAATTTGTGGCTCTTTGCATAACTTTCATTACATTCTGCAAAAGTTCACAAAAAAGATGTCATTCTGTATACCCCTCATCAACATTGAATAGACATTCCTAGACAACATCAGCATAGACAAATAATCTATAAACAAAATCAACATTGATTAGGCATCCTTGACAACAAACATTGAATTACAAATTAATAAGTGATGCCATTGATTGACACGACCTCAGGTGGCATCAACACTGAATACAAGGAGTACCTCCCACTGTCAGGAGGACCAACCAAACCCCCATCTTTGCAAGGTGCTTAACATTTTCATTTGTGAACATTTTCAAAAGATAGACACAAATCTACAGAATCTCCCTCTTCACCAAACCACTTACTAGAACCTTTTCTTTTTTAACTTTCACTACAACCAATCCTTGTTGAATCAATGGAAGATTTCCTGGATCCCTGAAACCCATAGATGGCCCTTTGATTTAGCTCCAGAATGGTACGTTAGGCAGTCTGGTCCCATTGTAGGTCTGATTACTGTAAAGATTGGGGGTCAGGAGGGTTTGGGAGGTCATCTCAGACTTATTAAAACATTTTAGTGCACCCCACTTTTGAAAATAAGCCTCTCTGGTCCCTACAGTACTGACTACTTATAGATCAATCGCTAATCTGTCAGTTCTTTCCAAGGTGTTGTACAAAAATGATTATGGCGAAAACACAACCCCCTAGGTGGCAGCTGTTTCTCACCCCTTCCATTGTGTTTTAGACTCAGACATTGGAAAGATGTTGCGCTTCTTGGCTTTTGGCATGGTGCACCTTGGTATGCAGATGAAGTAGCAGGCTGGCTACTAGTCGTGTTGGACCTATTAGCAGCATTCGGTTCAATGAATCATACTCTTTTACTAAGGAGACCAGGGGCAGCTCCTCCGCTACGGCTGAAAATCTTTAAAAATAAAAAGATAATAAACAATGGCGGGGCCATGGGGCTGATGAGCAGTGAGGGAAGTGCACAGAGCACTCCCATCAGTGTGCATGTATGTTAGGACGGACATCTTAGGCCAGCCAAACACACATGCGCACGGGGCTCTCTCTAACCCGGCATTGTGTTGCCAGGCGGGAGAAAGCAAGCCCAGGCTCCCAGACTGCCTAGGAGCGCCCAGCTAGGGCGCTCTAGGTAATCATAACGCTGCTCTGGGCAGCGTCATGATTGGCCGCAGGGAAGGCTGGGAGCCTACAGTGTAGCAGAGAGGGGCAGTGAGCTACAGATAACTTTTTCCCCCCTTCAACATTTATTTATTTTTGTGTTATTACCCCCGCCCTACGCCTGCCAGCCGCAACTGATGGAGACTAATGTGGGGTGGGGAAACATGCAGATATGGCTTTCATGAACCAGGACTACAGCTTGGCACACAGAGACATTTGCCAGGGCCAGCAAGAGATAAGGGGTGGGCATAACCATTTCATAGGAGGAAACCATGTCATTCCCGATTATTTTGTTACCAGGCTGATACCAAAAACATGTGAAAGGTTTCTATTAAGACTCCTAAACAATACTGTGTTCCATAGCTGTCCTCTGGCTTAGTACACAGGACTAGTGCCTTTTTAAGAAACCAGAAAAAGCACATTTTATTTACTCAGTTTCAGTTGAAAAAACATGCTTTATATGTGCTTTGGTAACTTGCTGATTGTTTTACATGTTTCTCCCTTTGCGTGCATTATAAGCTTTATTCTTTCTTCACGTGAAAGAGATGTGTATGCTTGACAAAAAAAAATGAAAATTACATAGAAATGTTCACTCAACATCAATTTGTGAGATATTATG
Source organism: Pleurodeles waltl (assembly GCF_031143425.1). Taxonomy (NCBI): domain Eukaryota; kingdom Metazoa; phylum Chordata; class Amphibia; order Caudata; family Salamandridae; genus Pleurodeles; species Pleurodeles waltl. Next base: position 682,421,931 of record NC_090451.1, on the reverse strand, counting down.
TATTATATGTGTTGCTTCATAAACTGCTCAAGCAGTCAGGAGGCTGCTCCTAAGTGCCAGTAAAAAACATAACATCATCACAAATGGCATGCACATGTAGCAGAGATTTATTTTTATGCATCCCTGACATCTAGCCGATGGGATTGTTTTATAAATCATAGCAGGATTAAGAGTACTCGCTTCCGGCAGCAGCTTCTCCGCTAAGGCGGAGGAGCATCACCCCACTGCTTTCAGGAAAAGGAAAAAGGAAAAATAAAAAGATAATAACGTAATGCTATTATTTTATTTTTCATCTGGAGCCAAGTTAGAGAGGGACGGGGCTGGAGGAGGACTGGTATGTGCACCATGTATGTGCACCCTAAGTGCGCATGTCTGGAGAAAGTGCACAGGGTCCCAACTCCCTGTGTGAGCGCCGAACCAGGCCGCTCACACCAATCGCGACACTGATGTCATGATGGTGACAGCTGCATTGTGATTGGCTTAGGGGAGTGTGGGGGCCTGTGTGCTGCCTGGATGAGGATGAGACTGCTCAGGACGAGGATGAAGGAGAGATGAACCCGTCTCCAGAGGAAGCAGGTAAGTGTTTGTTTTTTTATCCCGCACCCCCATTCCTGTTCAGTGGCAGCCGCCATTGCCAGCTTTTTAAATGGCCATCAGAGAGGCTGCAGGTAAGAGATTTACTTGTAAAGAGCAATGAACTCTGCACGTAACTTGAAAAACATATTGGGCCCGATTCACAAAGGTATTTACGTGTAGGGAAATTATAAATGTGGAGCATCTGCACTTGGGGCAGAATCTCTGCACAGCACACTCTCTGCAGTGCACGTGTGAAGATACCACCCCAAGCGCGGAAATTCCGTCACAAGTCAAGACTACCCATTCGTGACTTTACTACACGAAATGGTTCTATTTAAGGGCGAAATGCATATGTTGACTAAAGAGAGAGAGAGAGAAAACACCAAGTGTGACAGGACATTTTCACCTAGGGCAGCAAAACCTCCAAGGCCAGCTCTATCACATTTTTCCTGCAGCCACAAGGACAAGCACCTCTGAACCCCTTTCTCTCACAAGGCATTTATCCTTCATGTGGGGTGCTTCATGGTCCATCTTTACTTCCTGCCCCCTTAAATACGTATCTGTCCCCGTAATTTACCAGCAGGGTCAGTGCTTAATTTGTGCTTGTTGTTTCCGGTGCTGAGCACCGGCACTTACTTTAGAGGGCCGGCGCTTATTCTACTGCCACAACCATTTGCTGCGAGCAAAATACACATTTGGGAAAAACAGAGGAAGAGAAAAACGAAAAAGCGTCCCAATGGGAGAAAGCAGAAAGCTGCAAGAGTGATCTGAAGGGGCAGGGAGTGGCTATAAATGGATTAGGGGGCCCGAGATGGCTTCAGGATTTGGCTGCCTCAGTATTATGTGCTCGCACATTTAACTGCAGCAACCGCGTGTTTCAGAGGAGAGCTCTGAGCACAGGCACGTTTTTATTTACAAATTAAGCACTGCATCAGGGACTCTCATACAGCTCACCTCTCTTATGCAGACAATACTCAAAACAGAAATGTCACATTGTACTGACCCCGTGTCTGAACTACAGAAACTCCTGCAGGTGTAAATCAGAGAGCAACCAACTTTTCACAACTGAACAGCACTAAACTGAGCTCGCGCTGTTCGCATTTTGGAAAGCAGCACCCAGTCCTCAGCATTTCTGCCAGAACCTCTCTCCCTTCCTTTATCAAGCCGCGTGAAGAAATCTGGCATCTTGTTTGATGCAGACATGTCCCTGAAAACACACATTAGATCATTTACTGGGAGCTGCTTTGATCATCTGAGTAAGTTAAAACCCACGGTCTCATTCCTCTCCCATAAACACAAAGCCGCTGATGTTGGGGCTGCAGTAAATTCTCACCTTGATTATTACAAACACCTATATACACTGGCCTCCTGCTACTTGGTCGTCATGGTACCCCCATACTAGCCAGTGGGAGTACTAAGAAGCCATGTGTCACGGGTCAAATTTAAAGGCAGAGCTTTCTCTCTGCAGGGACTCATCCTCTGGCGCTCAGTGCCATGTGACTGAAGACAGCTGACCTCCATTCCGTCTTTCAGAGACACGCTTAAGACACTTCTGTGTTTCAGTAACTCAGATGACCTGTGCTAAGAGACGTCCCCAGAGTATTGTGCACATAAAAAATATGTCATTCATTCATTCATTCAGTAGTGCACTCCTGTGAACAACAACATTGCCAAGCATATCACTATGCAAGGTCAACATTGCCTGGTGCTCCCATAGCTGATGTTTGCAGTGCCTATGGTCTTAATATTCAATAATATTAGGTGGCACATTCCCATGTGACATCGCAAAATGGCCATTAGTTGGTGATGCCACCATTACCTGGGATATCCTGGTGCACCCATGTCTATCTAGCATTGCCTACGAAAGACCATAAATATCTCCCAATATCATACCTCACTATAATAATAAATACATTGATCAACTGGGCGGGAGCTTCCAGAGAGTTGAAACATCCCTTCAGAAATCCAGTACACCAGCTTGGGGATTATGTGGCAAACATTGTCGCGGTTGAATGACTGCCATTTGGACTTCCGCCAGCTCAGAGGTACTCAACCCGCCGCAGCCACTGTTATTGAGGAATTACTATCGCTTGAATCACAGCATTCAGAAATGTTCATCATCCCAAACTTTCTGCAACCTGCTGCATTGTTCACCATGAAATTGTGTTTGGGTGCCAGCAAAAATTAGTTTGTCGCATGCACAGTCTCGCAGTGGAATTGTGACTTTCTGATCAGAGCAAACTAATAAGAATCAGTGCCTGATTATTGTTGATTAGGTACATCACCCACAGCATCTCCAAGAGATCCTGGCTTCAACCACTTTTCTATAAATGTATATGTGGCCACTGGCTCCCGCATTTCCACAACACCTATGGCTCCTACCAATGTTTGCTGTCAACACTGAGCTAGATGACCCCTGTCCGACAGCCCTGAGATGCAACGCGAGATCAGGTATGGCTTCAGACACATCATCGGATTCCTGGTACTCAAAGACCAAACACGCTCCCCAACACAGATAAATCAAGACCTCGAAATTTGCTTCACCACAGAGTTTCCTTTGCTCACCAGATCACAGCTGTCATGAAAATTAATAATTTCCATCTCAGAGTGTCACTGTATTGAATGTACCTGAGCCTTGGTTCTGTCCCGATGCTTTACTGCAATATAATCTACTCCTGGTTACCTGTGTTTCCATCTCCAGATGAAGGTCATACAGTGGACACTCCGTTCACAGGTTCTCAATTGTAGCGTAGAGGCCGCAACACGGCTATACGCAACCCTCGGTGATATCATCACCGACAATACACTCCTAGTAGAAGTCAACATTTCCCAATTTACATCACTGTAATTTCAACATTAAACAGTCATTGTCAAGTGTCACCAACCTTAAATTGGACTAACTAGTGAATGGCAACTTGGCCTACACATGCTGTAGTGTTATAAACCTTGAATAGCCGCAGGCTATGTCAGTGGTGAGTAGCCAGCCTGAAACAACATCTTGTGCCACATGAATTTTCGTTCACATTTAGGACACTGGAAACAAAACAGAAAGACCCACCATATCATAAAGAATGTCTACATTGAATAGCCATCATTAGGCGATTTCAATGTTGTGTTATCCCTGGCTGAAGCGAATATTGTATAGTCATCCCAAACTGACTGGATCTTCAACTACTGCTTTGATTAAAGCATCTACAATGAACCATCACTCCGAGGAGACATCAGTGTTACGTAGCTACCACTAGGTGAAGCCACCTGCCAATAGTGAAGAGCCATCTTTGTTATCGACAACCAGCACATGCAGTCCTCCCTAGGCGATGTAAGCAGCACACAGCCATCCTGAAGCAATGTTAACATTTCATAGCAACCCTAGGCAATGTCAACAGTGAATGCCTCGCCTCTATGCAAGGACTTGAATACGTAGCTGGATCCAGGTGAGGTAGACATTAGGTAGCCAATACTAAGCAGGCTTATCACTGAGGAGCCACCTAGTGGCAATGTTACCGAGGAGTAGTGATCTCTGGTTAATGCCAAGGTTCACTACCGCATTGCTAGGAAAGCTCTACATAGGCATCTTTAGTAGATGTTAACAACTCATTCATGGGTGAAATTAATACGAACATCAAACAACGTATCCCTAGGCTCAGTTAAGAAGGAATAAACATCCTGAGGCAGTTTAACATGGAGCAGCTCATCTCTAGGCAACACACATTGAACAGCTATTGCCATACAACCTCACCGTTGATTAGTCATCTAAAGAGAACATTACTGGGAAACCATACCTGAGTGGCACCAACACTAGATAATCACAGACGAGCATCATTAGCAATGAACAGTCAACACTGGATGACAGTACTGAACAGCCACCGCCAGACACATTTAACGTTGAATTGTGCATCTTTCGGCTACATCTACACCGACTAACCATTCCCTACATGACTCCCAGCATTGATTAGTAATTCTTAATGTGATTTTCAGCATTGACTAGCCCTTCCCTAGCTGACTAATCATTCTCTAGGTGGCAACAACGTTGTGTGGACCACGATGAAGTCAAGATCCATTTAACATAAGGGGAGGATCGTCCCAGTTGTCCAGAAACATAACTTTGGTGTCCCTTGTACATCTAAAATGTGAGTTTGCTAAACTCAGGAGTGATGTGGGAGGAATACTGCTGGCAACCACAAGCCTACACATCTGATCCTTCTGGTGGACCTACGGAGGAAAGGTGACAGCCTGCAACCCACCTCTTGCTCCATTAGCACCTACAATGAAATGCCTTGTTCCTGTCCCACAAATGGCATTTCCGGAGCAGAGAGCAAAGTGAACAAACACAGAAAGCAGCACAAAGGTAGGACCAGCCATGTCTAAACATTTACTCGCCGCACCCCCCTTTCGTTTGCTTGTTATCTGAGCAAACAGGGCGGTTCTGTGGACAAAAGTCTGTGCAGCCACCCTGTGGGGCAGTGGGTGACACAGATCCCAACAAGTGTGAGCTCTGCAGCACAAGAGAGGAGGCCCCACGAGATGGACAGGCCAGGGACATTTCTCAAAGGGCCAGTGACATTTGACCAGGCTTATGCAAACATCAGGAGGTCTCCCTAGAGTGTAGTTTTGGCACTTCATTGGAAATGTACACTAGCCGGTCTGCTAAGGATCAGTCTTGGAGTGCTCCTTAGCAGTCAAATGGTGATCTCCTTTAGAGTGCTTGTTTAGCAGTCAGCTTGATCTCTCTAGCACAAGGCTAAGTTAACATCAGTTTGATTAGAGTGCTGTGTTTGAAGCCTGTTGAGCTCTCATGAAGCACTGAGTTAGCCGTCAGACGGAGGTGATTAGAAGGCTGCAGAGTTCTCCTGCGGCGCTGGTTAGGAGTCATCCTGCAATCTCTTAGAACACTAGTTTAGTAGCTGTCTGAAGATCTCATTGAGAGTGCTGGCTAAGCAGCCAGACGAAGCTCTCTCAATTGCCTGACTAGTTGTCAATTTGAGTTCTTGACAAAAGTGCTCTGGTAGCAGTCGGATGAGATCTCTGCTGGGGGTCTGGTGAAGCAATGATCTGGAGCATTCTCCTAGTTTTCTGTATTAGCTGCCAGTTCCAGACGTCTCCTAAAGCACTGGGTTGGCAGTCAGATGGAGAACTCTACTAGAGTGCTGATTAGCAGACGGACATCTCTACAAGGATGCAATCACCTGGAGAATTCGCCTACATTTTTGGATTAGCTGTCAGGCTAAGATCTCTCGTAAGGCACTAGGATAGCATTCATCTTGAGGTATCTCCTACCGAGGTTTATTAGGCGTGATATGAAACTTTTACCTGGATTTCTTGATTAGCTGTCAAAAGGAGAGCTACTAAAGAGATGAGTTAGCACTCAGCTTGAGATCTCTCGTAGTGATAAGAAAGCATGTGTTACAGAATGCTCTATTTTTTGAGACTGCAGATTTGCAACCTTTGAGACCAAACTCTGGAAATTTCAAGACTGAGATGCATTTGTAGAGCTGCGCGTAGGTTCTAGTACATACAGGCCAGCCTTGAGGACCACTGGCACAGCTGTCTGTGGACCTCAGCGCAAGAACAGAATAGGGGCTGTGGGTCATAACTGTACATGCCAACCCTCCCGATTCAGGCGGGAGACTACAGATTTCAAGGCTAGTTTCCCGCCTCCCGATTCCTGCATGCAGAAACCCAATTCGGATTGCTGGACCAAGATCTGCTGGAAAGAAGGGAGCTTGTGCTTGGAGTCACAACGCTTGGCCCTCAATTCTTGGAGGGGGAGGTTAGAGGGTGTGCCAGGCCGCAACATTTAATTTTTGGCAATTTTACATAGCACATATGGAAGAAAAAAAAAGAGTTTAGAAGTCTGTTTTTGTTTGTGCTACGTTATTAAACTTCTAAAATTAAATGCTATTGTCTGTCACCATACATGTCAAGAGACCTATTCAGACAGATTGCCTCTGCTTCAGTCTAAGTCAATGGAGAAAATACATTCTCTCGACTATTTTTTAAAAATTCCCCACTTGCCTGCTCTAAAACTTTGTCATGTGTGGTCACGACTGAGGTGCACTGGCCTAGTTGTGGTGGATATCAGTGCCGCAATAGGAGTGGAGACTAAGGAACAACAATGAGGTGCATCGGCAGAGCTGTGTGTGGACAACAGTGTCAGACCAGAGTGGGCGGACAACTGAAATCCAGAACTATGACTGGAAAGAACAAAGGGAGCTCTGGGCTCTGCCAGACATGGCAGCCGCGCTTCCCCCTGCCACCCCCCGCCTCGAACCAATTAGGATGTCTAATAGATGCCGTGGCGTATGTCGAACCAGTTCAGGAAATGTTTATTAAGACACTTTCATCGCATTATTGGTCGCGCCATTCACGTCAAACTCCGCGGCGGGCGCACGCCTTCCCTTGCGGCTGCACCCTCCCCGCCGGATGTCTTGTCTCTGCGGGGCGGCAGCCATCTTGGCCCAAGATACTCACCAATGCCAAGGACAGAGGAAAAGTTGAGGGTTTTGGACCATGGCAGTATTTAATTTGAGCCGGTGGTGTCTGGTGCTCAGCATTGGCACTTTATTGTCAAAACCGGCACTTATGACAGTGTGCCACATGGTGGACTGTCTGTATCATTTAGAAATGAAAAATACAACAGTCATGTATTTGTTCAATTTACATTAAAAAAGACAAATACCTGCTGCTTAGGCTATCCTTGTGTTGGGCCCTGGAATATGTGAATTGTCACACTTACAGGAGTGATGGCTAGTAGTTGTGTTGGTACGGTCATTAGCAGTCTTGGCAGTGGCAATGGCTGGTGCAAGTAGCAGTGGCTTCCCGACGAGGGCCCTGGCACCCAATTTTTTTTTTTTACAAATTAAGCACAGGGCAAAGGTGGGTGCTTTCACAGAAAACAGTTATTTTTCCCAGGAGGAGATCTCACTACAACTTATAGGCCATATGGACCGGCCAAAAATGATTGTGTGTGTGTGCAATACACATGACCAAATATTGAGACATGCCCTATGTGCAGGTGTCTGTGAACGGATAAATTACGGTGTAAGGCGCCCTCTATTCCTCCCCCTCAGCCCAAAACCATTATTTCTGGCATACAATAATCTGCCATAGTCTTAAAATACAGCTCAGTTTTCCGAGAATGATGCTAAGTCGTGAATCACTTCCTAGGTCAGAGTTCAGCAGCTGGAAAAACACATCCAGGACTTAGCCAAGCCTAAAACTCTATCACACCCGGCCAAAAGAGTCCATTATTCTGGGGTGTTCTACACTGTTTACTGTCAAAGCTAGGCCAATGCGTGTAAGACGGTGTAAAACGTACCCTTCAAAATGACAGCACCGTAATGGAAACATTTACCTAAAGCGTAAAAGACAATTTAAATAGTAAATAAGACAACCCCTAAAAGTAAAAACATAAAAAATAAATTATGCTAAAGGTTACTGGAAATGTTTTTTACCTAAGTATTATTTTTTTAAACTGTCATTGCAGGACTACGCGTACTAGCAATATAGGTACCAGTTATACCACAAGTTGTTGCGTTGACGCTACTGCCCAGTTCATACACAAAATGACAAATGCACCACTGTAAATAGATTTCTTTCACTTTACATTCTCCAAGCCAACAAGTAGAACGAGCTCCCACTGGACAACACCTTGAAGAGCCCGGTGCACTGTGAATATGCAGTGATACCCCTTCGGCTGCCGATGTGAGGCTCGCAATGGACGACCAGTGGGCACAGATGGTGTCCAGAGGTACTCGGTGGCAATCTTGCTTCCGCACACCGGACACCCCTTCATAAAGATCTTTACGTGGAGTGTTTTTGACTCTGTCACCCATCAAAACCTTAGTGCATGTCAATAGAAAGTCCAAGCCGGACCAACTTTTTCACAATGAGAGACCAGTATTGCATATTGGAACAGTGAGGAGCAATCACAGGATACCCACAATGCACTGTAAGTGCTTCTCAAAATGGCATCGAAGAGGGACTCTCCTTGCTTCCTGATTGGTTAACAGTAGAACAGGGGCGTGGCATTTTCGGCTTCAAGACATTGTTCATACATCTGTGGGAAGCTCATTCAGATAAAGGAAGTTGCCAACGATCACAAGTGTTGCCAAGGCTAAAAAGATATGGCAGAGTCCCTCTAGGTTTCTCAACAGATCATTTGGGATTTCTTTTTTTTACATCACTTTAGAAGAAAGGTTACTTACGTTGTCCCACTTTCAGCGTCACTTTCATCCCCTTGGAAAGGCAGGCACCCCCCTTTATGTTCTCCAGCCCTTCCTTCGTGCCGTCCGAGGTTGCTGCGGGGAGACAAGAACATAGGGCAGCCATTAGTCAGAGGTCTCGTGCCTACCACACAGACAGCAAACCACAAGGGATCCTGATGGTGAAAAGTGACCCCTTCCACAACCAAACATTCCTATTGGCGAAAAGTTGACTCCTTCCCCAAGCAAACATCCCTCTTGGCGAAAAGTTGACTCCTTCCCTAAGCAAACATCCCTATTCGCAAAGCGGGGATGGCGAGTGGCGTAATGAAATGTGAGGGGGCCACCTGCAAAGTACATGGAAGAACCCCCCCCCGCCGACTCACACAGGAGCTCTCAGGCCGAGATACTGTGCTGAGGGCCCCCGCTGGAGCTTTTGGTCCCGCACACCACAGGGGATGCGGGGGGCCTTTGTTACACCACTGGAGATGGCCTCAAACCCATAGAGCAGGATGACAATGCGAGGAAAGAGTTTTCTATAGTAATGGAAGACTGACCTACCACAAGTAACTCTTCCGCAACACACCCTCCGACAGTGGCAGCAGTTACCACAGTCCTTCTCTCTCCTAATGCCAAATGCACATGAGACTGCGCGCCTCTCTTTCCTACAAAGCATATAAGGGGACTAGACGTCCGGGTTTCACCCGGACAACAGCGGTGCTGGAACATTTTTCAAATAGTGGGCGCTGCCATCAATGTTACGTCACTGAAGTCATGTGAAAAATCCAAGTGTCAAACTAAGAACAAGTGCAGAAAATGAGCCACCCACACTCAGCAGGAGAGCGGTAAGGGTGTAGTATGTAGCGAGTGATGCCTTTTGGAACTTACCATCACGCATGTAGCACTAAAACATGGTGTGGTAGCGCTCTCTTATTTACAGACAACACATTTTCCATTTAAGCGGCCACTGAATTTGCAGACATGCAGTTTTCACTGATTAAACTACATAGCACAAAAACTAAATACTTATCATGTGCGCATCACCAAATGAAGTAAATTGATTATTTTTTATCCTGTTAAAATCTGTTCCATCATACTTCAGAACTACCAAAATGTGCTTTCCTAACTGCTGATATATTTTGAATAATTTGTACAGCTTTTTTTATAAGTATTTGAATTGTATTGTGTGTTAGAAAAAATTTAATTGACATCCTACAGCCTCTCCTTTCACACTTCCTGTTACACTGTTCACTTTACAAAAATCTATAACTTTCCAATCAGCAAATGTGACAAGACAAAAACAAAATTTAAAGACCTCTTTGCCCCTTATTCACTTTCTGAACACCATCATGGTTATTTTGGGGTGCTGCAAATTTTTCAATTTAAAAACATGCCTTGGTTTTTGGGAGAGGGCCAGATGAACATGCACATAAATTGAAATGTTGTGCATGCTAACTTTTACGCCAGTCCTCCATGACACCGTGGACAGAAGTTTCATTCTTTATAGAGTGGCCAGTATGGCGCCTGCCTCATTCACACAGTAGAGCACATTTTCACATGGATGGATCAGTGTCAGAGGAGCCCATCAACCAGTGCCTGGGATCCCAACTCACTCCAGGGTCTCATCGTAGCATAGGGAGGGAGCGCTTTCTTCTGACGCGTGTCACCAAACATATGTGTTCAAATTCTTCATTGGAAAAAGAGCCCAGAATGGGTTCTTTTAGATCCACAGTGAGCTTTGCAAATAATGCCCTTCACAGGTCTGTGGACATTGCGTCACAAATTTCTGGAACCTCATTTTTTTTTCCTGCTGTTTAATATGGCACAAACTCGACACCAAGGTATTGAAACACTTTACATGATCACCAGTTGCCTTACACAAGGACACATTCATTTTGGAGTATTTTTAGGGGGTGCTGGGTTGGTGATTTGCCAAGAATCACAGGATGTTGAGCGCGGGGAATTAAGTCATTTGCCCAGAATCACAGGGTGTTGAACCTTCGCTGATACTCGACCCTGGTTGTCCAGTTCTAAATCCTGCACCTCTGGACATAGCTCTGAATCTTCTCCCCTGCAAGCTTAACTAGTTTTTTTTTTTTCATTTGCTTCTGGTACTTGTAGCCTCAATATATCATCATCAATACAGGACAATGAGTCCTATGATGCAGAGAAAACTGAGACGAATGATTTGCTCATGTGTGCTGGGTAAACAACTTGAGGGATCTATTCTCAATCATTTTTTTTTTTCCAATGGAACAAAGCACACATCCTAGGGAATGCTGGAATTGTTGTTTTTCCTTAGACACAGTTGTTTTCAATAGGTTTGCTGGATGTGGCAGTGTGGCCCTTCTTTGCTGGTAGGTGTTATATTGTAGTCCTTCAAGACTCCAGGTCAGTGCCACCACTTAGTCCTACTTCTATGTCTGTTGAGGTTTTTGGTTCTGAAGATCTGGTCACACTAATAACATTCAAATTGATAACAAAGCCGCTTAAGAGCTTCAAACTGAATTGTGTTAATAATTCTCACCCAACAGTGCTGTGGGCTCAGTCAACTTGAGTCAAAACATGAGCCTGTAGCCTTAAAGTTTGCAGACCATCTCAGTAATATGTGATTTAACTTGCCAGCCTACCTCGTTTCCCTTAGTGATGCTAAAAGCTTTGAAATAGCTGTTTCTAATAGTTGTCTGTTTGCAGAGCTACACTCCTAGAATTTAATAAGAACAATTAATGGAAAAAAGGAACACATGAAATAAAGGGCAGACACGAAAGTGAAAACCAGACTAGAGTGACCCTTTAAATGTGAAGTGACCCTTTAATATTGCTTGGTAGAGAAGAGACTTGTGATGCGCATGCGTCCGTGCCCCGGGGTACAACTGTGCCCGCGCCATGGAGAGAGGAGATCGCGTGCAGCTCGCCAGGCGCGCAACAGCCTTCACTACTGATTGCCTCCGACGGCCATCATGGGCCTGTGCCTCATTAGATCAGGCGCACTTGCCATGCCCAGTCTCAAAGTGGGTCAAGCGCTTGCATACTTCTTTTCCTTGCGGCATCCCCCACCCCCAACTCTGGCCTGCGTTCTGCTTTGCACCATGAGATCATTGCTCCGCATCCTTCCCAAAAGAGAACATGGCTGCTGCATTTCACGGCACACTGTCAAACACATGGACACACCTCCAGTTGTTCACCGTGCTATATAAAAACAAAATACAAATTAGTCATTCCACCCCCACCATCTTCAATTTGAAGATGACCAATCAGATCAAAGTCGCAGGATGCGTCAGTTTTCCCTTGCATACTTTGTTGGGTTGAGAGGTAGTTGGTTTTGTTGCTATGTGGTCTGAGATATTTGAAAAATGGAGGGAAGACAAGAGGGGCCTTGCACTGGCTGGCAAAGGTGTCCAAAGAGGTGCCTGGTGGTCATGACAAGCTGTCACAGGTGAAAGAACATGGCAAGTTAGAATAAAAGATCCATGTTAGATGCTTTCATGAACTTTGCACCAGCATGTGGTACACCACTGTTTCGTAATTTAGAGATAAATAGATAGATAGATAGATGTGAAGACATATATGCAAAAGAATAAATCCATCTGCCTATGTACCCTCCTATTCTGACTTCAAACTGACCCAAATGGTCCGGGCTACAAATCACCCCACTCCACCTAGTTGGGGAGATGGAATTTGATAAATGCCAACACTCCGAAACAGGAAAGAAGGTGATGTGTCTATTTAAATTTAATGCAAGAAAAAATATTTTCCACATTGTCCAACACTGAAATAGTTTAACTTTGAAAATGTAAGTCTCCTGCCTATTTGGGGTCTGTTGGCATGTACAGAATTGGTTTTAGGCCGCCTTGAACATTTGAAAGAAGAGTAAATGGAGGGGGGCTTGCTGTGGCTGTCGAAGGTGTCTAGGGAGATGCCCGATGGCACTGGCGGGCTGTCACAGACTGAAGATCGCAGAGGGAGACAAGGAGAGGTCCAGGTTGGCGCATCAGTGCACACTGCTTCCAGCACGTTCCACGCAACTACTTTGTAATTATGATATATATTAAACTGCCTCCCAGCCCCACAGCTATCTTCAACTCAAAGCTGACCAAACAGATCTGGGTCACTCTCTACCCCTCCCTGTCTTGTCGCGGAGGTTGGAATTACTGCTAGGAGGTCTGGACATTTGAAAAGCGAGGGAAGCGGAGGGGGCCTTGCCTGGGATAGGTGTCTAGAGAGATGCCCAACAGCACTGACTGCCTGTCGCAAGCTGGAAAAACAGAGCAGGAGAAGAGAAAAGCCAACAGGAAATTAAAGGGACACCTACAAAAAAAAGAATAAAAGCCAGTAGACGGCAAGGATGAAGTATGAGGCATTCCAAGCATTATATTTAAATAGACACATGTGCAAGCTTATTCCCACCTCAATCTATAGACGCTGCTCCTGGCACAGCTCCATGAGCCAAATGCGCTTAGACGGCTGAAGAGAACATCTTTAGCACATTAAGAAAGTGTTATTTGCTGGGATTGGGGTTTTGTTAAGGTTATGACGGCGGGACGTGCAGGCAGTTACGGTGGTTGGTGGCCATTGCATTTTGAAAATCCAGTACTATTTAGGGAAGCATTTGACACGTATCCGTCTCTCCGCAGCAGTCCTGATGGCCTTCCAGAAATGACTTGCATATTTTGCAATTTTTGGAGGCCTCTTTCTCTGCACTTATGTCTCATTCTGGTAAAAATATGGAAAATGCACAAGCTGGGCGTCAAAAGGTGGCACATATCTTGAATTTAAGGCCATGTCCCGAGTGTAGTAGCCAGTTCTCGGTTCACAGCTGGAATGTGATACCCAGTTCTGCAGGCCACATCCATATTATGCAGGCCACACACCAAGAGTCGTAGTTAACGCTACAGGGCACATCTCGAATGTAGTAACCAGTTCTGTAGGCCACACCTGCAGAGTAGCGGTCAGATCGGGGGCCACATTCGGTGTGTCGTAGCCAGTCCTTCAGCCAATATCTCCAGTGTAGTAGCCTGTTCTGGGGACAACTCTGCAAAGTAGCGGCCAGTTCTAGGGCCATATCGGATGTGTTGTAGCCACTTCTGCAAGCCACATCTACACTGTAGCAACTCCACAGCTTCAGTTTAGTAGCCAGTTCTCGGGCCACATCTGGTGTGTTGTAACCAGTTCCGCAGGCCACATCTAAAGCGTAGAAGCTAGTCCTGCAGGCCACATATGCAGAGTAGGGGCCAGATCGGGGGCCACATCTGGTGTGCTGTAGCCAGTTCTGCAGGCCCCATCCTGGGGAAGTGAAAAGGGATTGTTTCCAGCAGCCATCATGGCTGGTCCACCCTTTTCTGATTAGTCCTGCCAATAAAGTACTTTAACGTACATTATAACGTGCTGGCATAGCAGGGCTTAGTCCGGTCCTATCGGGCTCCAGCTCCCAGTAGTTTAGTCTGTAGAAGCCTAAATGCTTATTAAAAGAGGATCTCGGGAACGGGGGAGACCCCCAGGGGAGCAGGTACCGAGAGTTCAGCCAGCAGAGACGCTATCAGACCGACTCAGACCAGAGCGCTTTAATAGGGCAGTGAGAGGACAGACACCGGCGGATAAGCGGAGACCGCTAAGTGACTCATTAGTATGCTTGGGGAATGTGGGGTAAGGGGAATTACCTCTCCTCCGCAAAAAAGAGATAAATAATGGAGAACAACAATGAGCGAGAAGATTCGAGAAAAGAGAGCAGGAAGAAAAGGTGGAATGGAAGCATCTGATAAGCATTCAGAAAAAGAAGATGGTGACAAAACATGGTGATGGAAAAAAAGGCTTAAAGTTATGAATAAGGGAATAATCAAGGGAATAGTGATGTACAGAAAAAACAGTGAAGAAAATGAAAAAGGAAGAAAAATAGAAGGGTTAAAGGTGCAAATGAAAACAATCACTTGCCATAGACAATAGATCTTTCCTTTTACGCTTGCCAATGCTTTTTGCTGATGCACTGAACAGCATCCGCCAATAAAAAAAAGCACCTTCATGTATAGGAGCTTGCATCATCACACGTGATATATGGTATATGTTATTGCGCTTCGGTGGTCTCAACGTGATGATGTATACATGTGTATGCTTCGTAACGTATGCACACGTACGCATCATGACACCGTGATGGCTATTTTTTCTTTTTAAACCATTCTAAGACGGTTGTCCCCCATCGTAGAGCACTAAATTAAACACGTATTTGCAATGCAATGAGTTAGAGCTATTAGCATTGTAAATTCCTAACTGGACATTTTTTGCCTCATAAATTGAAAATGAAAAGTAAAATAGTTGACAGAAGCAAGTCAATTCAAAGCGCCACAGCCGCCGAGAGCTTGAGAGTTACTGGCTACCTGCGTGAATGTCTAGAAAGGATCGCTGCTGGGTTGAAAGGCAAACCAAAACCGGAGGAGGCGCCATCACATACTGTAACAGGAGGAAGCATGACGTAGTGTGATGGCCAACAAAAATATTCATTTAGTGAAATCGGCTGGGAGGGGACTCAGCACACAAAGTAGGGACATTTCACAAAATGCACCAATAAAAACAAATACTTGCAATGCAATGGGTCTCGCATTTGCTCGAGTTAGAGGTATTAGCATTGTAAACTCCTAACCGGACTTTTCGTGCCACACAAATTGAAAGAAAAAAACCGAGCTCGATCACGCTATGTAAAACTCACCGCACTGTGTGGAAAATAAAAAGATAGAATAGTGCAGAAACCAGGCTGAAAACATCGAGCCTCGTAAGTTTTCAGTAGTTGGGCGGTGCGCTCGAGGAGGGCTAAACACCGGAAAATGCATGACATGTGCATGCCTTTCACTAATGAAAGCAAGCGGATTTTAAAAGACAAGCCCATGAACCAATCAAAGTGACAGGTGTGACATGGGCATGGTTACAAGCCCAAAGTGAGATTACAACAGGGATGGAGTGCTTGTGCTCTTGGCCCTAATGAAACATTTAAGACAATCACAACAAAGAATAAATAGCAGTAGTGGGTGTGATTAAAAGCCCATAGAGAGATTACAACAGGCCATGGCGCTTGCGCTCGTCCCTAAACAAATATACGAAGGAGTGGGCTTACGGCAGCCACGGTGGAGTGGGTTGCTGTGGCGGGGGAGGGGCTGGGGTCATGCATGTAAATGCTACCAGGCTAGGGAGCAACGCAGAGAGGTGGTGTCAAGGGAGCCTTTTTCTTAAAAAAAAAAAAAAAAAAAAAGAAGCAACAAGAAATTCCGATTGGGAGGGGTGGAGGAAGCATATAACAAGCTTGTTGGTGGGGGCAACAGGGAAAGAAAAGAGGTAAGAAGTGCATGGGGAGAAAGCAAGAAAACACACGCATTTCCATGGAGTGCTAAAAAAAAAAGAAATAGCCATTTACAAAGCCGATAGGCCTGGCTTGTACTTTGACTCCTGATTAAAATATTTGGTAAAAAGCCTGCTGAAGTTAAAAAAAAAAAAGTTACTACTTGTATAAAGTGCGTCTATGAGATAAGGAAATGAATGTGTGATAATTAAGTGTATCCTTGAGATGTGACAAAGTCCCTCATCCATTGCAATGCAGGTATTACACGGGGGTTAATAAAACAGCAAACACCAGTAGCATTCAGGGGAGAGAGAAATACTTCACTGTGTGGCTCTAAAGACCACTCTATATCTTTGGTAACAAAAGGTACTGCACACAGCTGCGTGGTTAAGTCAAACCTAAAATGTAGTTGCCTTATGTAGAACCACAGGAGGATTCAATTAATCCTATAGAAAGCTTGGTAAACAGGCTATTCTCCAGGGGAGAGCCAAAGTAGAGGAAGTAAAGCCATGGAATAAGAAGCAAGCAAAGGATATTCACAAGAAAGACACCCAATGATAAGCAATAGGCCAACTGAAAGCTCACTTTAAGTATTGGTGTTATACTAAAACCAGTATGTAGGCAAGGCCTAAAAAGATGAAAGAAAGAAGGGTGAAAAGTTTTTTAAAAAATGAAGGAAAGGAATAAGAAAAAACTCTAGACAAGAAAGAAAGAGTACAAGCGAGAGAACTAAAAAAACAAAAAGAAAGAATGAATGAACAGCAGGAGGAAACAGGGAAAGTTAAAGAACAAACAAAATAAATAAGCAAAGAAAGGTAAAGAAAGACCAAAGGAAAGAGTGTCTCTTATAAAAACCAAATGGATTAATTTGCACTCATTTGTGTTAATTTATAGAGTCACCATTGTGATGCTTTTGTTGCTGTAATGGTAGAAAGCCGGGGTGTAAATGGAGCACCCCAGTAAAAGCAGTGGAGGATCCCCCATATTCTCCTTCAACTGGTAAACTCACAGATTACTCACTCTGGGATTACTGGGGGCAGGTCAGGGGTGAGGTTCAAGGGTACCATAAGTGGCCATGTTAGAGCCCTGCAGGGCTCTTAAGGGTCCTGAAGTCTTGGAGGTGTGTGTGTGGCCTTGGGAATGTGGCCTGTCTCTCCTTCATGCTCATGGCGGACACGGCGCTTTGAATCTGGTTGCTTATGTCAACTGTTTTACTTTTCATTTTCAATTTATGTGGCAAGACAATTTCAGTTAGGAATTTACAACACCAATAGGCCGAACTTGAGCAAACGCGAGACCCGCTGCTTTGCAAATGCTTGTTCATCCTTTTTTGCCTTTCTCCCTCCTGCTCTGGCTGAAATGATGAAAAATAAGTTCCAGTTCCCAAAAATGAGTGTTGGTGTCCACCATCTGCAACCACTGGCACGAAGTAAGCCCCGTAAACAACACTGAGTCGTATTTCAGGGCTCCAGCCAGCATTCAGGGTTGTGCATCTCTCTAGTCAGGTTTGCACTATTCAAATACCCATACATACATTCACACAGTACGTCTAGTCGGCTGATCGGGCTGGGACTACTTGCCTTCTCCATCGCTGCCAAGAAGCCCTGCCAGAGCGGCTGTCACTTGCCCTGGAGCACGTTCCTGTGGATTTGTAACTCAAACCACACAGAGCATACTTTCCACTTGCAAACTCAAAAAGGCCTGTGAGGGACAGCCAAAAAGACAGAGAGCTGCTTAAAGATGTCTTATGTATCGGTTAACGAGTCACAGAGGGAGTGGTTACAGACAGGAGACGAGAGGGCAGTTGTGAACCATCCTACATACGCAAAAGGAGTAGTCTACATCAGCAGTTCCCAACCTGTGGTCGGGGGACCCCTGCAGGTCTGCGAAGCCTCCTCAGGGGGACCACGACTACTTAGAAAATTAAATATTAAAAGATTAGGTCCTGAGCTTTCAGTAATGACTCAATGTGGGGTATTTGGATTCCAATTAAGATTCAGTGGGGGTAAGCAGGCTCCAGTATTGATAAAGTGGGGGTCCACAGAAGTCAAAAGGTTGGGAAACACTGGTCTAGATACATTGGTTAGAACTGGAAGGATGGCCGTTTCTGATGTGGTAGGTGGGTGATTGAAGCCTGGAGGTTAGAGAGTGATGTTTCATCAAGTTGCAAGCAAAGGCAGTGCAAATATTTTCAGAGAAACAACAGAGACTATAACCTACAGCAGTACACACGGACGTAGTTTAATCAGTAAGTTTGGGGGTGGGGTGTGTGAGCCCCAGAATTTTCCGACAATCAGGCTGGTGTATAATGTTTAAATACATTATACAACAAGCAGAGTGCATGAGCGGGGCCTATGGGGCAGTGGAAAGGGAGAGGAATGCGGATTGGTAGGAGTATTAAGATAGAAAACACAATATTTTGTAAAATAACCTATATTTTTGAGGACTTTAAAAACAAAAATGGAGTGTGTGTGCGTTTTTGTCTGCGTGTATGTAAAAATTCCTGGTGAAAACTGGCTGACATCTCACAATACCCGACTAAAAGCACTTGTACCCAACTATTAATCATAAAATACATTTATTAGGGGGTGCAATGCCACGTACACCCCCTAGAAGCTACGCCTCTGGCAGTACAGCTCATACTTTTCGCCTTGTGTGCTAATTTGGTACTGCCACTAGGTGGCAGCCTCAATCTGCTATTTTACCTCGCCCTGTGGAAGTGCAGACTGTGGCTATGAAACTATTTAAAGGGGACTTTAAAACTCTGGGGAAAAGTGAACCCATACACTCAGTAACGATATGCAAGGTCCCCACCTTACTACGAGGGCACCCATGCTGGCCTCTTCAGGGAGGTGGTCACGCAAAGTTGTGCAATCTGAGGAGGCTTGTCCTCTTGATGAGTGTGGTAAAATGATGTGTCAAGTTTGCCCTGAATCAGCATGGTCTCTTGAGGAGTGCGATCTAATAGGGATGTGGATATTTCTGGGTCTGTTAAAGTGAGGAAACATGGTTTGACAGTGTGTGGACTCTTCAGGTCCGTGGCTGAGCAGCGGATTAGATAGCGCAGTGGTCAGAGCGACTGCCTCAGTAGCGGGAGATCTGGGTTCGATCCTCAGCATCAGCGCAACGTCCTGTGATTCTGTGCAAATCACTCAATCTCCCCGTGCCCATGGACAGCGCCGGAAGATCCTCACAGGTGATAAGCCGCGCTATATAAATCTACATTTCATTTCTGTATGATTAAATGAAGGTTAATTAAGGCAGAGGGGGTTGTGGGGAACTTGAGTGTGTGGCATGGGGTGTTCTGTGCCAAACAGAGTGTCTATCTGAGGCTGCAGATGGGGAGTTGGCTCACTTTGTGAATGAAGATACTTGTCCTTTGTGGTCTGCTCCTTTCCAACTGGGGATAGATTTACTCTGGATTTGTAGGATGAGAGGTGATATTACCACAGATGGAAAACAAATTCACCCATGCACCTAGAATCAGCAGAAGTAAATTATAGTGTTATTAAACTGCAGCGGAAGTAAATTACAGCAGATGTACGCTGATGCACGCTGGGATGCTTCACTGACGGAAGAATAGGAATGAGGGTTGGAGTAAACCAGTGCCACCCAGGTTACTGTGGCATCAGCAGCAGGGGAATTCAGCTGCAGCAAAAGTAAGCTTATCCAGAACATGAACTCAACACAGTAGCATAGTGAAAGTTTAGGCCCCCCCTGCAAAGTACCCCTCACACCGCACCTGTCTCATTCAGGAGCTCTCAGGCCTGGGTACTGTGCCAAGGGGCCCCCTGGAGCTGGCTGTAATAAGGGCGGGAAATGAACCTACTGCAGTATATTTTTCCTTCACATATATATTCTCAGCAGCACAATTTGCTGTTGTAATCGTGGCATGGGCGGAAGTGATTTTGCCACTGTTCTACTGTGCGTATTGACTTCAAGCACGAAGCCCTGCAGGATGGTTCAAGAGGTTTTCGTTTGAGAAAATGGGGCCAAATGATGGATTTTACGGACACTTTTCAATAACGTCCCCTGAAATCTGCCATTGTTATGGTTAGTACCGAAGGCATGCCTAGTGAATAGTAGATTACTTTCAGAATGTGGCATGCAACACCAACACCTAGGGGTGTTTGATGGAGTTTACTCCCAAGAAAAATTTGAAATATCAGTACATTGAAATGTTTTCACATTAATTCCCCCATATTAAAAAAAAAGAAAAGAGCCGTTTTAAAAGTATTTAATATATTCTGGGTATGCTTGCTTTTATACAATAGCCTTACATCCTCTTCTTGAATTCGTCCCTGTCTGAAGCATAGGCTCTTTAGCATCCTTTGATTGGATGACTTGTATCCTTCCACTGTGCACTTTTATCGAACTACTTTGTTCTTTTCCCTTTAGCACTCGATGAGAGTGCATATGCTTCCTTACTCTCTTCCCCTTGTGGTTCTTTCCACATCCTATTCCTTCCCCCCTGTGCTCTCTGAGTTCCCATCCCTACTAAGCTGGTCTTTTGATATTTTTATTAGTTTCCCTTTTTTTGCCTTCTCCCTTGCTCGCTCCTTTCTGTTCTCCATTGTTCTCACCACTGTTTACTTTCCCCCACATGCCCTACAGATGCTCATCTGCCCTTCACCATCACTTAAAAAATAGCAGTTTTAGTGAGTATTTATTCATTTAGATATGTCCATCAAATTAAGGTAACAATTGACAAAGGGTAATTGAAACAGAAAATAGGTTGTTCTAAAAATAAAATTATAACTGTATTGCATTATTTTTGAAGCTATTAAAAACATGCATAAACCTTACTGCAACCTTCAAGGACTTGGCTAGTTCTGGAGTAAAATTACCATACATGATAAAAAAAAAAATCAGGCTTAGGAAAACGACAATGATATGCAATAATTGAAAAAATAACCTAACAAAATATGTGTGTATGTCCAGCGTTTCCGTCTGGACTGCTATAGTTTAGCAGCAGCCAATGGGATCCATTATAAGCAGGGTTACTGGAATTCTGCAATTCTGCGGCTGCAGTGTTTTTCACATAATCATGGATTTGCCCTGTTTGCCACATAAGCCATCAGCTGCTGCATAATATGCAGATTTTACCAAACAATGTTTCTAGCTCAAACAGATCAAAAGTTAAATAAAACATTGCAACAGGTATACCTGCACACTTGAATGGCCTTCGCAAAGGTTGACTGGTCGTCTTTCAGTTGCTTATTGCTGTTTTTGAGTGTTACATTGGTACTATAAAAGTGAAAAATGTTCCTAGACAAGTGTCCCCATGCATAAAAATGACACACTATTGAGGTAATGCCATCACAAAATCTGCAGTATTTGGCTGCATAATTTGCCTTCTCTTGCTGCATAATTTAGTCAACCCTGATGATTTGGTCCCCCTCTGCCGCATAATTCCAGTGGCCCTGATTATAAGGGTTTCATATCAATCCTGAAGTTAAAAAAATCTAATCGCACGCTCATATTAAAAAGATGTGACAAATCTCTCGCCAAAATGAGCACAAAGGTTAGGTAAACAGGCTGCTTGCATCCTAAAGAGTTTTTGTCCCCAGAAGTTGAGGACTGAAGGATGATCAAGTTAATTTCCCATTTAGATACACATAAGGACCCTTGTGGGATGCTATTATCATAATTAAATTAATCTCTTATTCGTGTGATTTGCAATTTGGTAGCAGCATTGTTCACTGCAGTTTAACTCATTCCAACATAATACTGATATTTGAGGTTGATTTCAGTGGTTCCAAACCTGTGGTCGGGGACCTCCTGGGGGGTCTGCGAAGTCTCCTCAGGGGGTCCGTGACTACCTCAAAAATGAAATAATATTAACAGATTAGGTACCCAGCTTCCACTAAAGACTCGGGGGGGTGGAGGGGAGGGAGAGTGCCCGGATTCCAGTAATGATTTAGTGGGGGTGTCCGAGTTCCAGTAATGATTAAGTGAGATCCACAGAAGTCAAAAGGCTGGGCGCCACTGGACTAGATTGATTAATGGATCGCCAGTAACGAAGTGATGGGCTTGCAGCAAAAACCCACAAAAACAATAGGGTTAGTTTGAGACTGATGGCTAGGATCATGGGTCCTTTTTTTTTTTTTACAGCGCCTCTCAACTGTAATTTGCTACCTGGATGCTCCTTTTGGAAAAACTGCACTTTTATACTCATGTAACTTTTTTTTCTTTTAAATTTTTTTAATTTTACCACTCCTTTTTGGCATTCACCATCTTGGAAGGGTAAATAAAAAATGGTGGCTGCTTCGTGCACGCATATACATGATCACAGTGACACATATGAGCGCATACATGATAACATGTACAGAGCATTGGCAAAAAGGTTTATCAAAGCCAACAGGTCTGCATTGGAAGGCAAAATGTGAGATCCATTTGCTTTGCCAATGCTTTCTCAAAATACCACAACGTCTTCCCCTACTCCTACATTCCACTCCGTTTCGTTTTTTCGCTCTTTGTCTCTTCCAAGTGGGCTCTCTATCATATAATATGATCGTGAATCTAGTTAGAAAGTCCTCACATTTTCAAGCTGTCAACAGCAGAGCTTTCATCTCGCTAATTAGACAGACTTTACAGGTTCAGAGAGTACATGCCACTCAACTTACAAGGACCTTATGGTTTTAGACAGCACATGCCACTCAGGTTACATGGAGCGTAGGGGTTCAGACAGCACATGCCACTCAGGTTACATGGAGCGTAGGGGTTCAGACAGCACATGCCACTCAGGTTACATGGACCTTACGGGTTCTGACAGCACATGCCACTCAGGTTACATGGACATTACAGGTACAGACAGCACATGCCACTCAGGTTACATGGACCATACAGGTTCTGACAGCACATGCCACTCAGATGACATGGACCTTATGGGTTTAGACAGCACATGCCAATCAGGTTACATGGACATTACAGGTACAGACAGCACATGCCACTCAGATTACATGGACCATACAGGTTCTGACAGCACATGCCACTCAGGTTACATGGACCTCACACGTTCTGACAAGACATGCCACTCAGGTTACATGGACCACAGAGGTTCATACAGCACATGGCACCCAGGCTGCATGGACCGTACGGGTTCAGACAGCAGCCGTATCCATTAGCAAATACCAATGTTATAGGCTCTGGCCTCAGACAACAGTGGTGATGGCAGTATTTAGTAAAGCTATAAATATAAATGACAAATGCACCTACGCATTTTCTGCTCAGCATGACTTATCACTTCATTATTACGTTTAACGCAAATCTTATATATCTAAAAATATCAACTAATTTCTGAAAATACAAAAATTTTGCCCCAAAATACAACTTTTTGTTGTTGTTGTTAAATACATTTCTTTTTCTCGATAACACCAACCTGCTGTTCCCGAAAATAAATTAACTTTGTTCTTAAAATACCAGCTTTAGATGTAGGGTAAATATACTAATTTCTGACCCCCTGAAAAATGTTATTACTATTAGAAAATACTGATTTTGTTTGCAAATACCAGCCTTTCGTTTTTTTATTATTCACACTAGTTTACCCTGAAATATTAGCTTACCATTTTCACCACGTACTCACTTAATAGTTTTTGCTTCACTCTCACCTGCCCGGGATGCCCGCAAGAAAAATGGACAGACGGGAGCAGGGAGGACCACTTTTATGACACAAAGGTGCATATTCCACTAGGGATGAACACAATAAGCTAGACATGCAAACAATATGGTAGAGCTACCCACCTTATGCCAGGCATACCCAATAACATTCCAGGGATACCCACCATTAAACCACTGGCCACCATTTTGTATTGGGTAATCATTATATTAAAGGGATGGCCACAACGTGTCATTGGCAGTCATTATTTTGATGGAAATTCCCATCTATATGCCAGGCATGCCAACAATATGCCAGAGATGACCACCATTAACTCAGGCATGGCCACCATTAGGTCAGGCATCACCACCATTAAGTCAGGCATGGCCAGCATTAGGTCAGGCATGACCACCATTAAGTGAGGCATGACCACCATTAAGTCGGGCATGACCACCATTAAGCAGAGGTGGCCATTATAATGCCAGTGACGACAGTGAGGGCCACAATTTAATGGCAAGGGTGCACTTAGACCGGGGTGCCATTCAATATGCAAAAGATTCAAACATCATGTCACGGATGGCCACAATAATGCAGGGAAGCCACTCACAACCAAGCATGTATATACACTTAAGCGCATGTCCACATATGAGTGCATTCATTGGCTCATGCATTCATACAGAATGCGTAATGCCACTTGGTGCCTGTGGTCCCGGCGCCTTGCAGTTAAGTGCAAAAACACCTAGGTGATGGAAGCAATGCTTGAATTAATTTCAGCCACACATGATCGCTCAGGATCACATTCAAAAACATAGTTTTTCACCCACTGTGCCATTCTAGACAGAGACCCACCATGTACATATCAGTCATGATCCTGCTCCAGTCGGACGATCCAGCCCAAACAGGCAAATTAAGTCCCCCAGAGATGAGAACACAAGCAACCCCAGACTGGTTGACCTACTTAGATTTCATCAATGAGGAATAACTTGACTCCTAAGGCACAGTGATCACGGCACCCACATCTGGACATACCTGTCATACTTAGAGCATCAATTGCAAAAACAACAAATTGATGGATATACATTCCTTCCATCCTTGCTGACGAGAGTAGTCTGGGGTTTGTTGTATAGCCATCTGGAGGGGACCCGGTGTGGCAGCTCGGGCTCGATTGCACCTATTGGATGACGACTAAGACTGATTTGCATAAGGTGAATCTCTCTCTAGAAAGACAGTGTACAAAAAAACATAGGCTGGAATGTGGCCCAAACAATCACCAGTAGCTGAGATGAATTCAAGCATTCCCTCCATCATTTTGTTGCTTTTTCAGGTGACTCCCTAAGTGTTTAGAGTATGCCCAGACATACTCACTGTGACACAGGACTCAAGCTATACCTCACTGCTGAGAATTAAGTAAATTGAAACCAGTCTGGGATTGCTTCTGTTACCAGCTGGAGAGGATCTGTCCAGGCAGTTCAGGATGGCCTGTGCTCACTGGAGCAGGACCAAGGCTGACTAGCATTAGGCAAGACTCTGCCTAGAATGGCACAGCAGGCTAAAAATGATAGTCTGAGTGCGGTTATTGCCGGTGCCTGAGATTCATTCAAGCATTTCCTTCATTAACGTATTGTTTTTGCAGTAAATGCCCCACATGCGACGAGTATGCCCAGACGTAGGTCCCATGCTCACTGTGCCACAGGACTCAAGCTACATCTCACTAACAAAATCTGAGTAGGTGAACCGGTCTGGGGTTGCTTGTGCTCTCATCTGGAGGGGGCCTGGCCTGGCAGTTTGGGCTGGAATGCTCCTATATGGAGTAGGGCCAAGACTGATTTGCATAAGGTTGGCCTCAGTCTAGAATGGCACAGTAGGTGAAACTGATGGTCTGGAATATGGCCTTGAGCGATTGCCAGTTACAGATAATTTAATGCATTCTTTCCATCACTTTGTTGTTTTTACCTCGTGGTTAGGGGCATCAGTGAAACCTAGCAGGTTAGTATTGAAAAATGTACTATCTGCGATAGGTTTTCTTTCATGGGAGCTCCTAAAGTCCTAGGGACAACCCTGGCTACAGTATTCAGTGTCTCAGTAAAGAAGGCTCATTCATTAAAATGGATACCGTTCCAGGTGTACAAGTACCAGGCAGGCAGATGTGCTGTTAGCTGCCCCTTTTCACAATGTGGCTCCTCAAACTACCAGCTACAGAGCCTGGTATATCTTCAGTTCGTGGGAAGTGGACATGGTCACAGCTTCCAATCGGCAAAGGGCCTTATATGTAGTTTTAAGCCACCAACCATTCTGGAAAGTAGGCATTTAACCAGCTCTCGTTCTGGTAGGATTGGGGCAAAAAGAATTAAACAGGCCAGTTGTGTATTCCAGCCTCAAGCCAGGCGCACCACCAACAACTCCTTATAAGGATATGCAGGGTGCCGGCAGTGGCCTTCCAGGGAATAAAGGAGTCATGTACAAATCAGGTCCTTTAGCTAGGTATTACAGTACTGCAAGCATGCATACGTCGCAGGTCAACCATACCGCACACCAGGGCCCATATTTATACTTTTTTAGCGCTGCATTTGCGTCATGGTTTGACGCAAAAGTGGCGCAAACTTCCAAAATACAATTGGGGCATAGTTATATTCTGTTTGCGCTGAATCTGCGCCAAAAATTTTGACGCCCATTCGGTGCAAACCCTGCCCCATATTTATACTTTGACGCACGACCCCGCGGACGTCAAAATCCCACCATGTGCGTCATTTTTTGGAAGGCGGAACCTGCCTTGCGTTAATGATATGCAAGGTAGGTGTTCCCTTCCAAAAAATGACTTTAAGGCCTGTGCGCCTTATTTACACCCCAGCATCATTTTGACGCACAGGAGGGGGTGGGCCTTAAAAAACGGCGCACAGCCTGTTGTGCGAAATTTTTTAACGCCTGGGTCAGGGCAGGCGTTAAGGGACCTGTGGGCTCGGAAGGAGCCCAGAGGTGCCCTCCCTGCCCCCAGGGACACCCCCTGCCACCCTTGCCCACCCCAGGAGGACACCACAGGATGGAGGGACCCATCCTAGGGAAGTAAAGGTAAGTTCTGTATTTTTTTCCGTTTTTTTTAAGTGGCATAGGGGGGCCTAATTTGGGTCCCCCTACATGTCACTATGCCCAATGACCATGCCCAGGGGACATAAGTCCCCTGGGCATGGCCATTGGGCAAGGGCGCATGACTCCTGTCTTTGCTAAGACAGGAGTCATGTCAATGGAGGTTGGGCGTCAAACAAAATGCTGCAAGTCCGGTTTGAGGCCTGATTTTTGCCTCAGACCTGACTTGCACCATTTTTTGATGCACAACCCCCATTTTCCCATATGCCGGCGCTGCCTGGTGTGAGTCATTTTTTTTGACGCAGACCAGTCCGCAGCGCCGGCTAACATAATTCCATAACTAAGGCGCCCGCATGGCGCGTTGGAATGGCGTTAGCCGGTGGTAAAACTTTTCACGCACAACTGCGTTGGCGCAGTTGTGCGTCAAAAAGTATAAATATGGCCCAATTGTATTTTGTAAGTTTGCGCCGCTTTTGGGTAAGAAAACGGCGCAAGTGCAGTGCTAAAAAAGTATAAATATGGGCCTAGGTGTGTGGTAAGGGCTTAGGTAAGAAAGATTCACAAGAGGCGCTCTTCCAAGAAGAAATAAAGAAGGCTGCAATCATCTGGGCAGTCACCCCGCCACCAGGTACCGGAGGGTGTACTTGGATGCCACTAGCACACACAGAGAAGGAAACAAACAGGTGGATTTCACCTTCCTCCTGCACTTGTGTCAGGGGCACCCCGCCAGGGAGGCGAGCTCAAGAAGACGCTGCCCTGCAGGAGCTGTAAGAAACTGCTATCAACACCTCTGTGCGCTCACTCCATTCTCACCTCTCGGCTCTGCTCCCTCCTGCCAGATAAGGCCTCATTAACAGACGAGGCGGACAAGCCCTGCTCTGTCCAGCCCCCTCCCCGCCACCACCGTCCACACCGGGGCAGCCACCAATACCGGGCCCTGGGGAAAACAGGATTGTGGCGGATGGAAGGCTCAGCCCAGCTGATCCTACCAGCGTCCTAACACAAGGGTAAATACACAGAGAAACAGCAAACCGCAGAAGACATGCACAATAAAAAACACAGGAATTAATAATGACCTGCGTACAGCAGACAGTCGCATACTCCAAATCCAACAGATAGGATGTGACACACGCACAAACTCTCGCCTGCACGAGATGTTCACAGAATGGCGAGCACTGAGACATATTCATGTCACGTGGCCCAATAAAGCCACCGAGCTGTCAACCCGCGTTACATGTTCAGGATACATAAAAACAGCAATATACACACAACAAGATGGGGTCACATCTTTCTTCACACTTGGACTAGGGTGCAAGGGGGTGTGTTGAGGGCAGAGTTATGAGTTAAAACGATAGGGCAGGAGCTGGGCTGACAGCCACAGACCACCTATGAGTAAGATGTGGATCTCAGCAGCAGGGGAACTGACCCACTCAGCTGCAACATCACTACATTATTAATGATTGGATGCTGGATTCTTTAACCCCTAGAGCTGAGACCTCTGTGTGTCATGTTGCAGTGTGGATTGCACTGGTCGTTGGTGATGGTGAGGTGTCCTGAGTGCTGGTAGCATATTGTGCGAGACGTTTGGGTGGTCTAAGCCTGTTCTTGATAGTTTCATGAGGTGGGATGAAAGGAGAGTGAGGAGACCCATGGGGTCGTCTTGCGTTTGCCCAAACAGCTGAATTTTGGCCTGTGGGGGAGTCTGAGGGTTGTTCCTCAGACCAGGAGACTCAGGAACTCACCCTTAGTAGGTACCACAGACATCTTGGGTTGCAGGGGAATGTCTTCCAAGCATCCTCTCCCAATAACATCTGGGGGGAGCCTAATTCAAGGGGGGTGGGTCCACTCTGAATTGTTCCCTGTGCCCTGTGGATTCTCTTAGGAGGTAGACAACGTCTCCAGCAAGGTCCAACAAGGCTGAAAGTTCCAAGGGGACCAAGGCATGAATCCAGCCCGCATCATGAGAAAAGAGATGTCCCAATAGTGTGACATGAGCAGGATCATACTAGCCTGTAGGGCAAACAGGCAGTGCCCGATGGGCTGATCTCATAGATCGGTAAATGACCCTTTGCTTAGCAGTCTGTGGGCCTGTTTTATGACCAGGTGGGCTGGTTTGCCTTGTTGATTTCTCTGGTATTACCACAAACCTTGCCTGCAGCAAACACAAGTTCATGCAGTCTCACCTACCCTGCAAAATACCCATATAGTTTGTCTTTACAAGTGCAAAACTGGCCCGATTTGGAAAGGAGGGCCACTTTTTCATCTATCTTGTTCTCTAATGGGGGCCACTTTTGTTTTGGTGCCCAGGGCAATTTTTATGTCCCAACCTGACCCTGGACACGAGGGAGATGGGGGTACATCAGAAGCCTTGGTGTTAGGTGGAGCTGTGAATTTGTGGTCCCAGCGGACCAACCATTATCAGGCCCTAAGAGCCACACATACATTCGGTGGATTCCACAGCACTTAGACACAGCGAGGTGCTTTCAGGCACAATGAGCCACAGAAAGAAAACGAGCCACATGCAGGGACACACAGACACCATAAAGTACGCCTGGGCACACACATGGATCAGTGTGTGTGGCACACAGACACTTAGATACATGTGTAGACAAAAATATTTACTCACAGGTATAACGAGGCACACTTAGACACAATAAGCCACACAGAAAAATAGACACAGTCCCAGTGATGACTACACCAAAAATTATGCCACACAAACTACAATGATAGGCACACACACACACAGAAAATGAGCGGTACACAGATGCAGTATGTATGCTAGCACAATAAGCCACATAAGGACATAATGAAAAGCACACCAACACAATGTGACGCACACGGAGACACAGTCACAACATTCACACACAGACCAGGGGCATAGCTTAGTCAGTAAGAATGGGGGGATGTGAGGTATAGATTTTTAAACATTCAGGCTGGCACATAATGTAAAAATGCATTATACAGGGGCAGGGTGCATGAGAGGGTATTAAGGGGCAGTGGAACAGGAGAGGAATGCAGGTTGATGGGGGTGCTAAGTGAGAGAAAACTCAGTAATTTGTAAACTTAGCAACATTTTGAAGACTTTCAAAACGGAGAAAGGGGGAGGTGGCGTGCACTTTTGTTTGGGAGTATGTAAAGATTCCTGGTGAAATTCGCCAGGCACGTCACAATACCCGAGTGAATGCACGTGCCCAACTTTTTCCCAGAAAATACATTTATTAGGGGAATGTAACACCCTAAACAGCACCCCCTCCGAAGCTACACCTTTGAGTCAGGCAGTGATAAAGCGAAGCGCGCACCAAAGCCACCCAGGCCTATAACTGGGACAGACACGGGCGCTCGCTCGACAAGACATGCACTCACACGCCTAACACGCAGTCTCTTTCCGCGGCATCATGAAGGCCGGGCCCCCGGGGACCCCCAGCCTCAGACTGGAGGAAGGTGTGAGGCGCAAACATAATTGGTTCCTGCGACAAGTGAACCCCGCGCTGTAGGCCGGGCGCTGCCGCATCGACCGGCCCCGCTCCCCCTGGCACCGGATCGGCCATGTCTGTGCTAATTTCCCACTGACTCACCTGTGCGCAGCACAGGGCCCCGTCCACAGCGGCCATCCCGGCACGTGCCTGTCCTCGCGCGCGCCTCCGTTCCCGGCAGAGCGGGCCTGGGCCGTGGAGCCCAGCCTGGCGCGTGACCCCTGCGCACCTGCGTGCACCCCGCGTGAGACCCCGCGTGAGAGAGGACCGGGCCTGGCACCCGTTCGCCCCCTACCACAGTGCCAGGCCAGAGTAGGCCGTGTCCCCGCTGCCGCACTTGTGTAGTGCCCACCTCCACACCAAGCTTACGGCGTCCACCTTGTCACCCCCTCCTGCAGGGCCGTTCCCAGACCCCAGTTCAAGTTCCTACCATGTTTCCCAGCTCCCAAGAGTGGAGGCGAAGTCCATCGCTCCATGCAATTGCCAGTCCCCTGTTCTCAACCAAACTCCCGTGGGTGCAGCCAGTGCCTGTGTGCGCACCCTGCAACTAGAGCCCACCTTCCGCCCGAGTAGTTATCCCACATCCCTTGCCTGTCCTTTATCTGACATACTCATGGATGTACCACCATGTACGACCTTCAGGAGGTGATGGAACACCAGCACACCCCCTCACCCACCACCCCGCACACGCCCTCCTACTTCCATGTACAACGTGCTTAGAGTAAGACGCAAACTGGATCAGGAATTTCGTGGACGTTTCTCTCTAGTAAAACTGGATCCAGGCAACATGTGCAATTGAGGCACATTCCTTTTCATTGCCAAATTATATAAACATTTATACCGGGGCAATGAAAATAAATGTGGCCTAAAACATATAACTTAGAGAAACTATGCTAATAGACATACAAACACACATTTGTGGGTAGAGTGCAAAGGTAAAATTCCTTATTACTAGCACGATGAAGCAAAACTGACATGAGAAAAACACTGTTTAGTGCCTCACAGATAGTATTTTACAATGAAGTTACACAGGGATTCAACACTCTTAATAATCACAAGGCCTCAGGAATGGGATTTTACATTATTCCAGAGCAAGAACAGATATGCACAAAACATGCCATAGCATTAAGCATATATGCTGATGTGTGGGAGATACCCTACTATTTATACCTTGTTGGGGGGGGGGGGCTGGTTGTTAGTCCAACCCCCATCTCTCAATCCGCCATGGCAATAAATAACATATTACACTCGGAACAGGTGCACATATGTTGTTTATGCATGGAAGTGGAAATAAACGTGGTCCCATGGTGCATGTTACTTAGAGGGATTGAACTAATAAACACACATACACACTCGAACTAATAAACACACATGCACACATTTATAGCTACAGTGCAAATACATTTTTTTGCATTCTCAATACTAACGATATTTATCTCTTCATTACGCCTTTTCTTTAAGTCTTTGTCGTCAACATACATCTTTATTAGCATATATCTTTCCTAATTCCTCATACTGTACATAGGTTTAACTGACTGAGCTCGTGATTCAGTACTCATGATCCACACGTGTGCCCCTAGAATACCTTTGCCCTATTATTTATGTCTTCTTTTCAATGGTACAACCTTTATTTAAATCTGTGTCATCTATATGTGTTACGTCACATATCTGTTGGCTCAGTATTCATCGTCCACATATATACGTTCCATCAACACATCTTTTCCTTAGCCCTTCTTCTTTGATATTTGAGCACATCTTTTTCCTCACTCTTAATCATCCATAACTGTTTCATCAATAGATTTTTCCACCACTCTATACATTTTTAAGTCAAGTGCTCAAGCACTGTGGCCTGTTGTAATCTATCTGCGGGCTTTTTTATCACTATCACTATCACTCGTTCATGGGTCTGCCTTTCAAAAATCCTTTGTTATCATTGGTAAATGCTTTACATTTATCCCTCGTTGGAGCAGTTTTGTTACCGCCTCGGCCATCAACCCTGTTACATGGATAATTGCATTTTGCCGATGCGAGCAAACTTCCTTTTCCTTTTGTGTCTCTCCTTCGCGCTCATGCTCATGGCGGCCGTGGCGTTTAGAATCGGCTCGCTTATGTCAACTGGCTTACTTTCCATTTTCAATT
This sequence comes from Pleurodeles waltl, assembly GCF_031143425.1. NCBI lineage: Eukaryota > Metazoa > Chordata > Amphibia > Caudata > Salamandridae > Pleurodeles > Pleurodeles waltl. Next base: position 682,389,540 of record NC_090451.1, on the reverse strand, counting down.
TATGTGGCAAGAAAAGTCCAGCTAGGAATTTATAACGCTAATAGCTCTAACTTCGAGCAAACGCGAGATCCATTGCATTGCAAGTGCTTGTTAAAGTTTATATATAGTTTTGTTAACAGAATACCTGAGGAAATGGGATTGTCCCTACGATCCAGCCAGGAGCTTTTGATCACCTGCCATCCACCTGATTTACCTTCGATCACCCAAGAGTATAAAGCGTAGAAGCAAATCTGTGGAAGTACAGGGCCCCGGCTGTGAAATCCCTTACTCCAACCTGGAGGGCCAATCCCAACCATCTTCAGTTCAGCAGACTCCAACAAACCGTACTCTTTAGGTTTGTTTTTTAATGGTATTTCCCTCAAATTAGGGGCTGCCATGACAGGACAGGAGGAATGAGCTCTACCCTTATGACTGGACTACAATATCCTTTATTTTCACAAATGTGTACACTCTTAGCTCCTCTAGACCCCTGAAGTAACTGAAAGATAACACTCAGCGCTTTCTCACTTGTTGAGATGAACAGACCTTTTCCCTCAGTCTTTATATACCTCATCAACAGAGCTTTTATCTCTTTACTGTCCTTATATATCTAATCAGACCTTTTCCTTGATCTCTGTTGTTTTCACATGATTGGGAAACTTCTTTCCTCCGTCTGTATTTTTTGATATGGTTCGCTCAGCAGAAGTTTTCTCTCTTTACGGTCTTTATGTATTTCTTCAGTAGACCACTTCTCTTGGTCTGTATTGTCTTCAAATTATTCATCCTTAGATCTTTTTCCCTCGATCTCTTTAGGTTTCATCATCAGAGCTTTTCACTCGGTCTCAATTGTCTTTACAAGTTTCATCAAAAGATCTTTTCGCTCTGGATGGTCTTTATATATTTCTTCAGTGGACCCTTTCCCTTGCTCTGTATTGTCTTTGAGTCACCAATGGATCTTCTTCCCTTGGTCTATATAGGTTTTATCAGCAGAGCTTTTCCCGTCATCTTCTGTTGTCCTTAAATGTTTGACCAAGATATCATCTCCCCATCTATATCAACATGCACGTAGGTTTCAGCAGCCAAGCTTTTTCCTGGTCCTGCCAGCATCTCTGTGCCTCTGGTGCCTTTCTCCTCACCAATCCCAACTATTAAAAATCCTATATCTTCTGCTGCATCCAGCGCGCCCCTCCTTACAAAGCCACGTTCAGACCCACATCCACTGGCCCTTGGTGGCCAGGATCTTTCCCTGAAAATCACTGCACAGAGCCTCCGACATTCTGAGACACTACCAACAACAACAAAAAACAATTCACCACATAGAAGCACACTACAATTCATGACATTTAAAAGGGTTGGCTATCAGCTGTGTGTGAAACTCAATAAACCACAGAACAGAAGAAGTGCAGTACAGCGGGGCAACTAGAAGGATGCATTAGTGGACGAACCAATTATTCGGCAGTGTTGATTAAGTTACGTTCCAAAGGATGGCAAACTATGCGGCATGAGACACTTTCCATGGCATCACAACGCCTATTTTGTCACGTTAACTCACATTGTTATTGTTTGGGCAAAGATTTCCAAGTTAACACCTGACTACAGCAGTCATTCCATGAAAAAAACATTTTTAAAAAGCTCTGCCTCTGTGCTGCACAACGCTTTCGGCTTTTTATGTAACTTTTGATCCTTTTGAGCAAGAAGCGTAATTTGCAGCAAACAGTAGATCATGCGGCCAAGTGTGGTAACCCCATAATTATGCGGCAAAGGACACTGACGTAGGCTCTTATAATTCCAGTGACACTGACTACAGTCTTCCAGCACCTGCAAAAGACAAGGCTCCGAAAAAAACGGACCCCGAAAAAGAAGCGGCAGAGGTTTATTTTTCATTCAAATTAACAGAGCATAAATTACTGGGCCTAACCAGTCGCCAAATATTAAAAATAATACCCTTTGCTCAGCACACACAGACTCGGAGTAGTCCCACCAACTGCTGTTCTTTTTACACACAATGCAATAATGTGCTGCTTAAATGCCAACAGGATGCAAGTTCTGCCTGACTTTCCTTTTCAAGCAGCACATTATTAGCGCTAATTAAAAGAGGTACCCGTGCCCTTGGGACAAGCAGCGAGTAATTAGAAATGGCAGTCTAGCACTGCAGTTAGTTTTTCATACAGTGCTTAATACCAGGCTTCTGCCACGTCTAAGCGCTGTAAACAGCATGTTGTACTGTTACCCAATTTAGGAATCGTCAATTTACCAACCTCGGGAGGACAGAGAGGTCCAATGCTGGCATTTAAATGAGTGACCTGCTGATCACTGCAGATGTCAGGGGTGAGTGTGAAGTCACCATGAGCCACCTTCCCAACCCTGCTTATTGATGCACTGCACCTACACAAAGTCGCTCACAAATAATGACCTTGTGTGCCGGACTCTCCCTTTCACGAAAAACATAACATTGGGGTTGCCAACCACCAACCGAGAATTCCAACACGGAGTCAATTTCGCAGGTGTCAATTTGCAAAACTATTTATTAACAAACCACATGACTTTAAAACTGAGCTATTCACTCTACTGGCCGCCTGTTGGTTAGTTTTACCATATATATATATATATATATATATATATATATATATATATATATATATGCCACGGATCACAAAAAGGCGCTGTGATGCCACAGAAGTTGCAGATTGTGTGATGCACTAAAACTAAGAAACCCTAGAAGGGACTTATGTGGACAAAAAAAGTGCACACATATCCCAGTGGATCACAGACTCAGAATGCGCAGAAATGTAGCACACAGAACATTTGAGTTGTATATTTGGCTTGGATGCGGAAAAATGTGTATTCCAATACAAGAGCCATTACTTGAACATTTGGATAGTGCCTTCTACAATTACTGAGGCACTGAGGCGCTTTTTTTTATCAGGCCACCCTTTTTTTTACAGTTCTTCAGCATCCATTGAACATTTGTGCATTTTTGTTTGCTTGTGTATGGTTAGAACTAATTTGTTAAATGTCTAGTACAGGCAAAGACATCTTAAGGATTTTAAGGGCTTGGGGCTGAACATTTTTTAGGGGCCCCTGTTTGGAACAGCTTTAAACTTAAGATCCAATTTCAGCACTTTCATGCCTCTTTGGCCAGGTCACTGACAGTGCGCATGCGCATTTGTCCAAATTCTAAATGTGTTTACATCTAATATTCAGGGATAATGATGTGTGTTTTCAATGCTGTAACACAGCAGCACCTCACTGATATTACTGCAAATAATCTCTGTGACAGCCTCCCATTTCTCACATGTGGGGTCCTGTTATGATTTAAAAGAAGCTTTTTTTTAATGAATGTTGCGTGAAACATTAGCACATTTCTCTGCAAAATGTCTGTAATAGACTCTCACACAACACCCACATTACAAATAAACTAAAGGAAAACAATATTTAAAACAATTTGTTTAAGTACTGAAGGCCATCACGGCAAGACTCTGCAGAACAGAGCTGGCTCTATCAAGGCCCCCCCTGAAATCTGGGGCCCAGGCCCAGAGACCACTTTACCCATGGCTTAAAACGTCTCAGAGTACATCAGTGGCTCTTTATGATTCATGTGAATGCGCACTGAGTCTGTCCAGCTAGAAAGCGTCGTAGTGTGCTATGAGTGTGAACACCCACAACGTCGTAGTTTCGTAGGCAATCACAAATGATGCTATTTCCTTAAGCAAACTGCACTTTGGAATTTCCTTCAACTCCAAATAGGTGTGACTTCTGCAAAGAGCGTGAGAACGATCCCAACCTCTGTTAATTCGGGAGATGTAGGGAATGTATGTCTTTATGAGGGGAAAAGATTTCCTTGTGAACTGAAAAAAAGAAGGGAAAGTCTGTCCGCCACGCTGGAGCAAATCCTCCGCCATGATTGTGGTGGCAGGCACTCTGCAGTTGTAGAGAGGACCAACAAGTGTATACTTAAAGTACACTTTAAAATGTGTCCATTCCTCGCATCAGTCTGCAACTCTGGCGAATCACAAAAATGAACAAAACTAGCCAAAACATAAAATTACACTGGAAGGGTTTTGGTTTGTCCCTGGAGTCGGTGGTATGTAGGATAGGGCTGTGGGATGGTGGAGGGCTGCTGACTGAGCTCTGAAGAGATTGACAAATTTGAGACTGCAGGACAATTGATGGGAAATATGCCAACTTTCTCTTTCATCCAAACCACTGAGCTTTCTTTCTGAAAAAGCCCCCCCTCCCCAATTTAGGAGCATCAATTGGGGCTGGGTTAAATTTATATGACGGCGGCGTATTTTGTGAAATTTCGGGAACTTTGAGTGATGCATGTTACATGACATTCCTGAAATTACACGAAGACATTCCACTGTTCTGTGCCAAATAATAATGCGTGAGCAACCGGATCAGCCAGAATGTGAGTGGCAATTGTTGGCTAAAATTGCATTTAGTGCAAAATGTGCGGTGCGATTACATAAAAAAATCATACAACGACACATTTCACACGAAAATATATAGTTAAATGAAAGATTTGCACTTTTTGTAATTGCATGTCATTTTCATGAAATTACATATAATTACGCAAATGCAAATCACGCAAATTTAGCACACCCCTAGTAACAATGCATTTAGATAGAGAAATATTACAGCTGCATATCCTGAGTGTGCTGGGCATTTGTGCAAGGTGGGGTTGAATTTCTTTTAATGCTCAATTTTTGTGAAAGTACTTTATTGAAGAAAAGGTGTTCAGGGGGGGGGGGGTTTCTCTCTGTTCCATGGCAATTGAGCACCCCCTGCTTAATGCATCTATCAAAATAAATGCATGGCTTCGAAAACCCTTTTGTTTTGTTCATCTTCACCTCTGGTTCCTAGCGCCTGGAAACGTTTAGAGTTCGCAGTTCGCTGTACAAGAATTAAAATTAACAATTCAAAATGCAAGCAGAACAAGAGAGAAGAGACTCTGGTTTCGGCAAACCTTCTTCAGGGCAGAAAGAAAATCGGCAAAAAAAAAAGAATCCTGCTGTCGTTCCCAAACAGCTTCATTAGACATGCTAGGTTTATTGGCAATTATACATTTCCCCATGGAAATGGCATGATTTACACGTGCAGAGCTTACTTATGAATATTAATCCACTGAACTTTTTAATCAATTCAATTATTTTCACCTACTCCTGCTAAGGAAACCTCTCTGGCATGTGGCACTGGAGGAAACATTTTTATTACCCACATATTAAAATGTTGGTCACTAATATCCAAGTGTTTGAGGGAAAAGGTAGCTACAAACTCAAAATACAACCCTGTTATGGGACCGACAATTGATAATTATCTCTAATGTGTTACCATCAAATAACTCAAGGGCATGCATTTCTTCCACCCTAAAAGGATGAAAGCCAGACTCTTCCCGCTGGGAATGTAAACCTGTGACCTACAGGTTCAACACATATCTCTGCGGCAGGTGCAGTAACTCATGGAGATAGCCTGTCTTGCCCTGCAAGATAACTAAATGTGAATTAAAAAAATACCCCACATCTTCTCAGATAGGAAATGATGGTGTTCCTTCACTGAACCCATCCCTTGATGATAGCTTGTGGCCAAGCCAAACGCTACATCGTTTTTTTGCTCTGAGCTCGGTCCAGCCGCTGCTTCTGGGAGACAGTTAATTTATTTGGTGATGTGCAAAAGCAAACTAGCCACTGGCTCGTATCTCCTAGCCTCCGCCTACAGCCTTGGAGCCATAATCTCACCGAACACCTTCAACCATCGTACTCTAAAGTGACCGGATCCCAGACTCCTCAGCCTCGACGAATGACTTGCTGTAGGCTTTATTTTTAGGTCTGGCTTTCAGGAAGAGCTTTTGCTTTCAATCAAAATACATACACTACCAATACATTCTTGCATACAGGAGCTTTCAGTCTGCCACCTACATCCATTGGTCTGGTTAAGTGTCATTCACAATGTGTTTCCACCCACCACAGGATCAGCCCACTTCACCCATTGGCTTACCGAACTGTGACTGACAGCATTCTATTTTTCCATAATGTGCACATCTGTCCAATGAGGAGTCTGCCTTTAACATTAAAAGATGGGGCTTCTAGACAATGCTGGCTTTACTTACCCGAGGGACCAGCAGATTCCCCAACACTGCTACTAGGTCACTTGCGTGTCAAACCATGAGCAAACTAAACACTGAAAAAGTCCAAAGGCCATCAGCCAATGCCAGATTACGGATTTGCCATTGTTTGCCCATAAACATCTTTGGAATGCCTATCACTGGTGAGGCGAGACTTCGGATGAGGGTGGAGAATTTGTGAACCTGGGAAGGGTGGTGTGAACTCTCTTTCTACTTCTACCCCATTATTTTGTATTTAAAGTTTATCTCCAGAAACCCCCTATTGAAATGTCACTCTGACGCCTCCATCAAGGTTACCATGTTGACATCCTCCACCTGAGCCCCCTTTACGCACCTAAACAGTCCATACTTTTTCATTCTTAAATTTGAGACTATTTTCAGTATTTTTAATTACATTTTTCTTGGACCATTTCTGTGGACAAAAAACATTAAACAAAATCAATAATATTCGTAGTTACTTTATTACTTCAAACTCAATATTCTACTTTTTTAATCCATCAAATTATATTTCCATTTGTCAACTGTTCAATCGTAGAGTTCTAGTATGCTTCGGAATATTTTTATTGGATCACTCAATGGGATTTGGAAAGGGGGGCACTGGAAGTTATGGCAGTGTCAGGGGGTGTTTTCTAATAGGTGACACAGTGGCTGATTGATAAGTGAGACAGTGGTGGTAGAGTTAACTATGGTCTATCGTGGTCAACAGATAACTCGCAGATGTTTCAAGGCACATAGAGAATTTGGTGTCAGGGCGGCTCGTCCTGGTGTTTTTTAGCACGGAGGGCCATGCAATCTCCATCTTGCTCAAAAGCCACATTTCTGCATGAGACAATTTTTAATTTATTAGTTGGTTCTACCTCCATTACGTCTGCTAAGAGTTATTTTCCATGTGTTCGTTTCCCTTTCTGTGAAACCATATGATCTACAGTTAGCCAGGACACTCCCTTTGCACTCTCATGTTGTGACATTAGATCTAGGGAAACAGTCCTGCTCTCGACTTCGTTTATGCCACTGGGAGTTTACCCCTCACCCTTATAATCCAGATCCTCCTCCCTTCCGCTGGACACAGAGTCACAGTCTTGAGTCTCTGGTCATATGGCTTAGGTTAAGAATCTTACAAATTTGCTAGTCAATCATTGACTACATTGGTTGATTGACTATTTCTGAAAATGTCTCCATATAGTGCAAAACACGCATCCTTAATTTTCCTGGAGCACTTCACGGCGACAGTCAAAATCAAACCTTTTTCCAGATGACTCGCTCATTCGCACCGTGTCTTGATGTGCAGCCATTTGTTGGATATCCCTCATGGGGCTTCTTTGCCTATCACAATCTGGAGTTGAAATGTGCCGTGGCAAGGCCCCAGGCACTGCCTTTCACAGATCGCCTTCAGATGCCATGTGTGACTGTGGTACCTCTGGTCTTTCTGCTGTTCCTCCACTGGCATCACATCTGGGGGGATATCTTCACAGTCCCAGGTATTCTTTCCCTGCATTGTTGGATGCTTCATAGCCGGGAATTTAAATTTGTTGGTAAACACACATTTATTGTGAAGAGCAGGGAACAAAACAAGATTATGACCTTCATGGGCATCGACGGTCTTTATTATCAGTCTTTTCCCATGAGCTTCTAGAAGGCAATAAGATCACGATTTGCGATTAGTATCTGCAGCAGGCCTGTCCTCCGGGGCGGTTCTCTCCGCACGTTATTGAAAAATATGAAAACTGTAGCATCCACTCCTCAGGTTTCCCCTGAGGTCACTTTTTTCAAGTCCGTCTATGCGACTTTCTCTAGGTGGAACGCGTCAATGTTTGTGGGTCACATCACCCACCAGTAGGTGGTGTCAGTAAGTAGAGCTGGCAACGGGGTGGCGGGCGTGAGGGTTAGGTGCTGACACAACCAGCTGTGAGAATAAAGGTCCCACAGAAGGGGGAGAGAGACACAAAGAGAAATACTCAAGAAAGGAAAACTGTGTGTACCTCCCGAGACCAGGAAAACTACACAATGCCGCAGGCTAAACTCTGAATAATATTAATCATTACTATTATTGTTATTATTATTATTATTATTATTATTATTGTTGTTATTATTAATGTTATCATCATTGGTATTGTTATAGTTGTAGCAATTGTAGTAGTTGTTATTGCTATTATTATGGTTGTCATTGTGACAACCATAATAATAATAATAATAATAAAAATAATAATAATATAATTATTGTGGTTACTATTATCATTATTATTGTGGTTATTGTTATTATAACCATCACTTTTATTTTTACTATCATTATCATTATTACTATTATTATTATGGTTATTATTATTATGCTATTATTATTGGTATTATTATTTTCATTGTTATTGTGATTATTATTATTATGGTTGTTATTGTGATTATTATGGCTGTGATTATTTTTATTGTTAACATTATTATTATGGCTATTGTGATTGATACTACGGTTGTTATTGTGATTATTATTAGTACTATTGTTATTATTATTACAAACAGTAACATTACTATTATTATTATTACTTCTATTTTTGTTGTGGTTGTTATTGTGGTTCTTCTTCTTATTATTGGTATTATTATTACCATTGTTATTGTGATTATTATTATGGTTGTTAATGTGATTATTATTATTATGATTATTACTATGGTTGTTATTGTGATTATTATGGTTGTGATAATTATTATTGTTATTATTATGGTTATTGTGATTATTACTATGGTTGTTATTGTGATTATTATTAGTTCTATTGTTATTATTATTACAAATATTAACATTACTATTATTATTACTGCTATTTTTGTTGTGGTTGTTATTGTGTTTCTCATAATTATTGTTTTATTGTGATTATCATCATCATTATTGGTATTTTTTGGTTAATATTATATTATCACTGCTGCTATTACTGTTTTGTGGTAATTAATGTTATTATTAATATTATTATTACTATTATTGTTATAGTGATTGATATTGTGATTATTATTACTCTTACTAATATTATGTATTGTAGTTGTTGCTATTATGATTAATATTATTGTTGCTATTATAATTACTATTGTTTTATTATTGTATTATTATTACTGGACTATTCTTTTTGTTTATGTGATGATTCTTGTTATTATTATAATTCCTGTGCATCAGTTCTTGCCCAAAACAGTCGAAGAGTCCGTGTCACCATTCAATGCATGTACGTTGAGTCCCATCATCTGGGGATGTGCAATGTGTGTGGCGGTAATTTTATATGTTTTGTGTGCATATTGAGGGGCGGAGAACGGACACTCTGTTTTAAAAATATACACATTTTATCTCTGTTCTCTCAGTTTGGAGCCAGATGCCGGGGGCGTTTGGAAGCAGGGACGTCAAGACACATTACATGTGCTTGGATAGGTTTCCTGAATGGGCGCCGGCATTCCTCCAGAGCGGGCTGCATTTAAAGGGGCCGCGTCAGCTTTGGCTTAAGCCCTTAATACAAATAAGTGGTGCGTTGTTAATGAGTTAAATACCTCTTTCCGCCCAACTGCCTTCATGCAGACACGATCCAATCAGACACAAAAAAACGAGACATGCCACTATTTAAGGTTGGCCAAAAAAATAGCATTGTCCAACCGCAACAACTTCTGCCATTCAACCTATGACCAAACCAGAAAGCCGACACTTCAATGCTTGTGATGCAAGAATCTGTGCAGACAGGCTACAGGCTAATAAGAAACTTTGCAGTTCAACTTTTGTTAAACAAGAATCTTTGTAGATCAACCAGAGCCAAAAGAGAATCTCTACTTTTCAATATAGACCGAACAAGAACCTCTGAAGTTTAGCCTTCAGCCAAACAAGATGATCTGCTGTTCAACTCTTACTAAACACTGCCCACCATGCTTCAGTAAAAGATCTTCCACTGATCAATGCTTGCCCAACAAGAACTTTTGCAAGTCAACTGTGGTGGAAGATTCTCTGAGGATCAGCTACAACAAGCAAGAACTTCCATGGACGAGCTATGGTGAACCAAAGTTCTGCAGTTCGCTCATTGCCAGGTAAGACCCCCTGCAGTGCACCTGCTGACAGAGAAGAAGACCTGTAGTTCAACTCCCGCCCAGCTCAACCTTAGCCCAAATAAAATCCAATTAGCTTCAAACTTGCCCTTGTTAGGACACTTTGCAGTTTAAGCTTTGGGGAACACGTACAAACTTTAATGAATAAAGACCTCAGCATTTCAGCTCTGGCGGAACAGCAACCTCTAAAGTTCCACCCGAAGCACACAAGTTCTCCTTCATCTCAACCATGTGAAATTTGAAAAGCTGGTATTTGGAAGTCATTTCTTTTGTGTGCAAACGGTGTTTTAAACAGGGAACCCCAGCCTTAGCTACAACCTGTTGGAAATGTTTCTTACTGACATCATGAAAGTGAAAGCAAGTGATTGTGGTGATAGGCATATTGCAGGCTGTGTTTGTGAGAAAGTAGCCTCTTTCTAACACGGTTACCCCATTTGTGGCCTGTTTGTCAGTGTGTTTTCACTTTGTCAATGGGATACTGCTAGTCAGGACCCCAGTGCTTATGGTTTGTGGCCTACTTGTCAGTATGTTTCACTGTTTTTGTCAGTATGCTTGACTGTGTCACTGGGATCCTGCTTACCAGGACCCCAGAGCTTATGCTCTCTCTGTTCCCAAATTTGTCACTACATACTGGTAACTCATCCCAAATTGGCATACTGGTACCCCCTTATAAGTCCCTAGTATACAGTACCTAGGTACCCAGGGCATTGGAGTTCCAGGGGATCTTTATGGGCTGCAGCATTACTTTTGTCACTCATAGGGAGCCTTCACAAAAGCTTCTACAGGACTGCCATTGCAGCCTGTGTGAAATGGTGCATGCACCCTTTCACAGCCATGTTAACTGCACCAGGTCACTAATAAGTCACCTATATGTCAGGCCTTCCAATCCTGAAGGCTGGGTGCAAAGTACCTGTGTGTGGGGGCACCTCTGCACTAGCAGAGGTGCCCCCACGTAATCCAGGACCTTTCCCCGAACCTTGTGAGTGCGGAGACACCATTTTACGTGTGCACTGGACATAGGTCAATACCTATGTCCAGCTTCACAATGGTAACCATATGGCCATGTAAGGTGTCTAACAACTGGAAATTCTACCCCAATACTGATTCCAGTAATGGTTGCACAATACCATGCACTCCGGGGGGATCCAGAGTGGACCCCCAGTACTGGCATACCAACCTTCTGAGGTTTTCCAGGTAGCCCCAGCTGCTACCACCTCACAGACAGGTCTCTGCCCTCCTGCTACTTGAACAGCTTAAGCCCAGGAAGGCAGAACAAAGGATTCCCTTTGGGACAGGGGTGTTACACCCTCGCCCTTTGGAATTAGAAGTTACAGGCATGGGAGGGGTAGCCTTCCAGAGCCTCTGGAATTGCTTTGAAGGGCACAGATGGTGCCCTCCTTGCATAATCCAGTCTACACCACTTTAGGGACCCCCAGATCCTGCTCTGGTGCAAAACTGGACAAAGGAAAGGGGAGTAACCACTCCCCTGTCCATCACCACCTCAGGGGTGGTGCCCAGAGCTCCTCCAGAGGGTCCCTGGGTTTTGCCATCTTGGATTCCAAGGTGGTGGGGCACTCTGGGAGCATCTGAGTGGCCAGTGCCAGCAGGTGACGTCAGAGACACCTCCTGATAGATGCTTACCTGGTTAGGTGACCAATCCCCATTTCAGGGCTAATTAGGGTCTCTCCTCTGGGTGTTTCTTCAGATTCGGATTGCAAGATTCCAGCAGTAATCCTCTGCATCCTTTACTTCATCTTCTACCGACAGAACAACCAATGACCACTCTAGGACCTCTACAACACTGCAACAGAGAAGCTAAGACGACTTGTGCAACATTGTATCTTCAGCTCCTGCCTGAAACTGCAACTGATTCCAGGTCGTGCATCCTTCGAGGACTGCCTGTCTTCAGCCTGCACCAGAAGAACTGAAGGAATCTCCTGTGGAGTGACGGAGTCACTTCCTTGCTTCAGCCGGCACCTCTCAGCAGCGAAGACAGGTGGCTTGGGTCCCCTCTCCAGACGACAGGCATGGATCCAGCAACACGGGTGGTGGACTACAGTGACTCCGGCAGTCCCAACGTCAAGCTGTCCAACTTAGGTGGAGGTAAGAGATTGCATCCCCACGCAAGAAAGTACCCCATGCACCGCGTGACTTGCAGTTGCCAAGGCTTGTGTGCGACCTTCCAAGAAGTTCTTCGTGCACAGCACAGCTTAAGCCTCCACCACTCCCATCCTGCGATGCACAGCTTCCTGAGTGGTTCTCTGGCGGAGTGGGAATCCTTTGTGTCGTGCTGCATGGGCCTCCATTTGCACCTTCTTTGTCCCCATGCTGTGGGACTCCTGTGCGTGCTGCCTGTTCTTCTGAGGGCTCTCTGAGTTGCTGGGAGCCCCCTCTGTCCCCCCCTCATTGGTAGAGGCCACCAGGCCCCTCCTGGTCCCGGGCAGCACCATTTTCTGCTAACCGCGAGCTTTGCGTGTTCAAGTCTTATTGGCAGGATCCAGCGACGCAAACCAGACTGCAATCATCCATCTGGCGTGGGACATCATCTGCACCAACCAGGAACACTCATCTGTCTTCTTTGGTGCAATACTGACTTTGTCTTCTCTCTGGTGGTTCTTCTTTTTCACCTTCATCCGGGTTAGCAGGGGCTCCTGTTCTCCCTGGACCCTTCAGTGCTTCTTGGACTTGGTCCCCTTCTTCCACAGGGCTTCTGGTCCAGAAATCCATTTTTGGTGTCTTGCAGTCTCTTCTAGTTCTTGCATTATCTTCTATCACGACTTCTAGTGTGTTTTAGGAAACTTACTGTGTATTACTCCTGCTTACCTGGGCTCTCGGGTGGGGTCTATTATTTACCTTTGGTGTTTTTTTACACTCCCAGGGCCCCTCTACATACTACACTTGCCTAGGTGGGAAACCGACTTTCACATTCTACTATTTTAGTATATGGTTAGTGTTTCCCCTAGGCCCATTGCAACCTATTGTGATTTTCACTACTTTCCTGCGGTGTACTTACCTGTTTTTGGTTACTAGAGTATATATTGTGTGATTTACCTTCCTCCAAAGGGAGTATAGCCTCTAATATATATTTCGCATTGTGTGACTAAAATAAAGTAGCTTTATTTTTGTAACACTGAGTATTCTCTTTCATGTGTGTGAGTGCTGTGTGACTACAGTGGCATCGCAAGAGCTTTGCATGTCTCCTAGTTCAGCCTTGGCTGCTCTGCCTACAGCTACCTCTAGACAGCCTGGCTATTAGACACTGACTACATTTCACTAATAAGGGATAACTGGACCTGGTATAAGGTGTAAGTACCTGTGGTACCCACTACAAACCAGTCCAGCCTTCTACATCGTTTTCTCTATGAAGTGTTTTCCTGGTTGGAAAAAAACAACCTGAAAAGTATAATTGTTAAAAAGTGCACATTGAAGCTCACTGTTCTCTAACATTAAGTAGCTAGAGATGCCTTTAAAGCCGGGCAGAAAGTGTCAATCACAAGTCAGTGTCTGCTTTACTATAAACATACGAGAAAATGCTGTAAAAACGGGAAAATCCACCATAAACTGGTGGATCCATTTTCAGCAAAATAAAAGGGAGGCGAATTGCCCCCTTCTCTCTCCACTCAAATACATGTGCAATTTGACCAATAAAAGAGATCTTTTGGCTTTCATTTTCACTAGACCTACAACTAGATTTTTTTTATCAATTCACTGTTCAGAACAGGGACATCTGTGCAAAGTGTCTGCTCTTTTGTTTCTCCAGCATAACAGCAAACGCTTGCAGAAAGTGCGCCTCGCATGGGGCGGAGTATTTTGTTGATCCCTGTCCCTCGTGTGAAATACAACACTCAGTGCATTGCAGCATTTGTGTGAAAGGGGTCACATTGATGGATACCCTTCAAGGACTATCCTCCACTTACAGAACACAGGCCAGGCTGGATATCTGAATCCAGGAGAGTGTCTTAGAGACACCCTCCGTGGACCCACAGTCTCTTCGCGAGAGAGAGAGACGGACATGGGCCATTGCTGTAGGGTTATTAAAGCTGCCAAGTTTCCCAGCTCCATGTATGAGCACTTCACTCCAGGTTTTACCTTCCAATTCTAAGAGCTGCAGTCGTGTTTCACAGTGAAATAAAGTACAAGTCCCAGAATTCAAAGAAAAAAAACTTGACCAGGAGCAGCACATCCTACATGGCCCTGCGACACGTGACAGGACTGGGGTTTTTAGCGAAGCAGTGAACTCTCAGGCCCTCTACTCTCCTAGGCCACGTTAGTGCAGATTGTGCCGCCATCTTGGCTGCCCTTTCATGCACCCTACAGCAGGACCTATTCACTTCCAGGGCAACGGGGTCACATTTCACTGAGCAGCACACACTGCAAGTGCTTAGTTACCTAACCGCATCACACCTGTACTTTCTTAGTTAAAATGGCTCCGATTGCGGCAAGACGCATCTACAAAACATGTTTAACTTTCAGAACACTGCACCTTTATATTTCTTGCAAATAAATTGGCTCTCAAATTAGGAATTTATCGCCTTCAGATCTAACGCTTCAAGACAGTCTGGCATCTATAAGGTACAGAACTTGTTATCTGTACCAAGACAACAGCTTAAGAAAGATACCATAACCATCCTTCTAACAGGGCATGGCCCTGCTACTTCACCAGGGATTTTATTTGGTCTCTCAGAAATTGATCCTGCTAGGGTGCCTCAAGAACCTCCATGTGGAAAACTTCTTGCTCTGGGAGCACTGTATGTGGAAGTGACTCAGGATAAGCTCTGGAATACCTCATTGTGTTTCATTTTAAATACCTGTTTTTTTCTTCTGTCCCCAATGTAAAGTATTTTCCTTTTTTTGTTGCAAATATTGTTATCTATTGTACCACAAACGTTGTTATTTATTGTGTCTCAAAAATCCCGTGGTTCTTCTGAAATGCTCTGATGTCCACTGGTAACTTGGTGCCAATATAAATCTTAAAAAAAAAAAAAAAAACAGGCACCCAGAAAGAGACGAATTTTGTGCACATAAGTGATACGTGACATGCTAGAACCAATCCACTGGAGTGAGTGCATGGGGACCTGGGCATCTATGTCAATCGTGGATTTCCATGGTGTACTCTGGGATTCTGTGAGTCATGGGGGCATTGTGAAACCCGACATTTTGTACCTCTGTCTCTACCTGAGTCTATCTTGGCCCAATGGCATCTAAGGATTTTTTGTGGGTCCTAAAAATACATATTTTAACTATTAATTGTGAACCCTGTTTCTGAAAGTTTGTTTAGCATCGTGCAAAACACTGAAGACATTGTTGAACAATAACATTAAAATTTTCTGTGAACGGGGACCCCAAAATATCTCTTGCTCATGGCCCCAAAATCCTTAGAATGACACTGTTCCAGGAGGCTATAGATTTAAGATGCATCATACCGGGCCTATCCTCAAGGGCTGTAGGTACAAGATCCATCACAGCAAACTGACCCAAGGGGATGTAGGTATAAGACAGTGTACACTACGCCCACCCCAGCAGGGGCTGAGGGTAAAAGACGAGTCACAACAGACTCACACCAGGGCCTGAAGGTACAAGACACGTCACACCAGGCTCACCCCAGGCAGGGGCTGTGGGTACAAGACACGTCACGCCAGACTCTTCCCAGGGGATGAAGGCACAAGACGAGTTACACGAGGCTCACACCAGGCAGGGGCTGTGCGTACAAGACACGTCACACCAGACGCTTCCCAGGGGCTGAAGGTACAAGACGAGTTACACCACACCCCCCCAGGGGCTGGAGGCACAAGACGCCTTACAACAGACACCCCCAACGGATGGACCTTCAAGGCCTCTCACATCAGAAACTCAACAAGAGCGGAAGGGACGAGATTCTTCAAATCAGATGCATCCCCTAGTTCTGTCGTCAGAAAACCTCTCACGTCACATCCTCTCCCACAGCCGTACCTGCAGGACCCCTCAAGCTAGACTCAATCCCCCACGAGCTGTAATAAGAAGGCCCCACACACCAGACACTCTCCCGAGGGTGGGGTCCCAGGAACAGGGGGCTTCACATCAGACTCAACCCCCCGGAAGCCCTGCATAAGCCTCGCCACTAGGCCAATCCTCCTCACAGCCCGTCACATCCCTTCTGACATCTGCCGTCCAAAGGGAGAGTCCTCATTATCTCTGTTACACCTTCAGGCTCGGGGGACGGGCGAGCAGCCCCCGGGGCCCCCTTCGCCACATTAACAAGCAGCTCTGTCCGCACTCATTAGCTGGCACACGATTGAGTTATGAGATTGGCGCCACGTCCTCTTTCGCCGTCATAGTTTTGGTGTGAAATGTTCTATATTTTTTTTTTTTTTAAAGCAAAGACAAGAATACCAAAGGGGTCTCAGTTCAAGGGGGGAGGGAGGGCAGAAAATTAACCGCTCCCAACACAACGCCACAAATGTACTTGCTGAGGATACTTCAAACAAATTGTCACGCTGTCCTGCAAAAACTGTCTGTGAGAGATCTCCCATGCATAGGTCCGTCACTTCATATAGATTATTACTAGCAGTAAACCAGTGGGACTACCTAATGGGCGACATTATTGCCCAACAATTATACACTTATGCATTACCGCTCCACGGGATGCAAAAAAGTGAAGAGGCAAATGAACACACTTCCATGCATTTAGCAAATAAAACAATACCGACAGGGTGAAAATTTACCACTGGGTGAAAAAAACAAAATGGTGCCCACAAAGTACATTTCAATTTCAGTGGCAGGGATCGGCTCCTGTAGGATAAACCGCTCTGGATTCATTGCAGGAGTGTTCAGAGACAAAACCGAAGCATCACTCTATGAACTCCCAACAGGAAGCCTCCAGAACTGAACACAATACTCCAAGAGAGACCTCCGGGGCTGGACATGATACTCCAATTGAGGCCTCCAGCACTACACACGTTACTACAAGTGAGGGCCTCCAGAATTGGACAAGATACTTTAAGAGAGGCCGCTAGAACTGGACACAATACTCTAAGAGAGACCTCCAGACTGGACAGGATACTCCAAGAGAGGTCTCCAGAGCTGGACACGTTACTACAAGTGAGACCTCTGGAACTGGACACAATACTTTATGGGAGGGATCTAGAACAGGACACGATACTCTAAGAGAGGCCTCCAGAACTGGACACAATGCTCTCAAGAGAGGCCTCCAGAACTGGACACAATGGCCCATTTTTATACTTTTTTAGCGCTCCACAGCTCCCGCTCCAGCACCTCTCTCCACAGCTCCCTCTCCAACCCCCTTCTTCACAGCTCCCTCTCCAGCACCTCTCTCCACAGCTCCCTCTCCAGCACCTCTCTCCACAGCTCCCGCTCCAACCCCCTTCTTCACAGCTCCCGCTCCAACCCCCTTTTTCACAGCTCCCTCTCCAGCCCCTCTCTCCACAGATCTATCTCCTCTCCAGCACCTTTCTCCACAGCTCCCTCTCCTCTCCAGCACCCCTCTTCACAGCTCCCTCTCCTCTCCAGCACCTCTCTCCGCAGCTTCCTCTCCTCTCCAGCCCCTCTCTCCACAGCTCCCCCTCCAGCACCTCTCTTCCCAGCACCCCTCCTCCCCTCAGCCCCTCTTCTAACAGCTCCCCATCTCTCACTGTACCAAGCGGACTCCCATCACAAGTCCCCCCCCCCTTATCTCTAAACCACTCCCCGCCCCTCCCCCCGCCCTCTCCCCCTGTTTCGCTGCTTCTCTATTATTTTTCAGTTTTGCTATTTCCTGAGTGCTCTTTTTGCCCGTGGGCACGAGATGTGTTAAAAGGGATGAGGGGGGACTAGACACCCCCACCATGCAAGAAGCCTGCAGCCTCCGTGGCTGACAGATGGAGCCCCCTAGCCCAGCACACCCCTCAGGTGCCTTTCCACGGTTGTGAGGGGTGTGGAGGGACAGAGAGGCAGCCCGCCAAGGTCAGAGCAGACAGAAGGCACTGGCAACAGAGACAGGGCTCAGAGACAGTGCGAGACAGACAGAGAAGCAGCAGAGAAGGCGGCGGAGACAGTGAGAACGGACAAAGAATCCTGAGACAACAAGACAAGAGAACAGGCGGAAGACACACGAAATACGAGATAAAAAGACTGAAAGCGGAGGCAAAGGGACAAGCCATGTCTTCCAGAGTTATTAGGCATCAGAGGGTCAAATTATGCAACAGGGTTGACTAAATTATGTGGCAAAGAAAGGTGGAATTATGCGCATAGGAAAGGCACGTACTGAAATAATTAATTAGCACGCCTAGTGCAATAGGCCACGTCATGGGATTGGATGCTAATTACCCATCTCTTTTGATATTTTAAAACAGAATGATGCAAACAAGACCTAACCATACAGAAAATACAGAGCTCCTAGAACATATTTAGTGGATTCTATGGAGAATGTTATTCACCAATTAATATTAGTTGCGTATTGCAAGAAAGGACACGTAAACGCCACCTTGTTACCATGTTCCACCCATCACCAGAGTGAAATTGTTTGGGGACATATAAAAGAAATGGTGGACGAATGACAAGCATAAGCCTACCTGAATAAACATTTTGCAAATAAAGGGTGTGCCTATTTAAAAATACACACCATCCTATGTTTTAAAACTTGCTTTCACTTTCAGAGATTAATTACACCATCAGGTTCTGAATCAACTCTTTCCAACGAGAGGCAGCTCAGGAGAGCAGTTTAGCGCATTAAATATGTATTATGTGGGCACTTTACGATTCAAGACAATATACCTTAAAAAATAGACTCAAAATGCTTGGACTTCTAACTTCAGAGTGTCTTTCAAAACGTTACTTTGTTGAAAGTGTCTGTGATGTAAACATGAATTTGCAATAGTCATGAAAAATGAAAATACATATTTTCGAAACAAGGGACAAAAAAGTATTCATTCTTTCCCCCGTTTTTAAATTATCGTTTTAATATCAGGTTTTTGTTTCCTACTGTAGAAGAAGGCCCTTCCCATCCCATGAACTGGTGATATTAACACCACCTGGGGAGCATCCTCACCTCTAAGGTGCCAGGAAGAAATATCTTAACCTTCACAATGTGTCACGGATGCTGCTGTGTCTGTGTGCAGAGTTTTAGGCTCGTTGGAGCCATCTGAGACAGTAACTATATTTTGGCTGAAATCTGCAAGTTATAAACCAGATGGAGAGTTTTAGGGCAAGTGAAACAAATACATAATTACGAGAAAAGGCAGTGACCCTGGCAACAGAAGAACTGGAGAAGAAGAGGTATATAAACAAAGAACACACAGGTATGAACAAGCATCTGCAATGCAATGGGTCTTGCATTTACTCGCGTGAGAGCTATTGGCGTTGTAAATTACTAACTGGACTTTTGTTGCCACACAGGCTGAAAATTAAAAAGTAAAACTGTTGACATAAGCGAGCCCATTCAAAATGCCGCCGTGAGCGCAGAGAGAGACAAAAGGAAAAAGAAGTTCACACACTGTCAAAGTTATCAACAAAATTGCAATTATCCATGTAACACGGTCGGTGTCCAATGCAGTAACGCCCCAAGGAGGGAGAAACGTAAAACATTTACCAATGATAACAAAAGATTTTAGAAGGGCAAGCCCATGCACGAGTGATAGTGAAGGGCGTGCGGAGGGCGTGGTAAAAAGCCCAGATACACATCAACACCTCAGAAAAGCAGCGCTTATGCTCAAACTAAAAATATGTAGAACAGCCAAAAAAGAGGGAAGAGACGTATTCAGAGACTAGTATACGAGACAGCTGGAGAAGTCACTGAAGAAATGAGTAGAGATGAAGAAAGTGAATTTACAAGAGAGAGATAAGAAAAATATTTGAGTCAGGAAGAGCTGACTGAGTGCAGAAGGGCAAAGAGAGAAGAAAGTAGACAGAACAGCGAGACGAGGAAACACACAAGTATTAGAAACTGGAGGAGTAGCAAACAGTGGAAAGAGACTGACATGAGAGACAGGATGAACAGTGAGAGCAAGAAGTCAGGTGGAGGAAGGGACAAGCAGAGGGAAGAATGAGAGCAGATGGGGAAGGGAGACCTGCATTACCAACTAGGAGAAAAGAGAGGAATTAGGCTGGAGGGAGCGTGTGAGAAAAGACATGTACACGAGATAGGAACAACGAAGAGAAGAGATAATGACATCAGGGATAGGAGACAACATGAAAAGACAGAGCAGGTAAAGAGGACAGAGGTGGGATACAGACAATCCACGGTGTGAAGTGACAGGAAACAGAGACAGGGTTAGTGAACAAAGAGAGTGGGGAGTTAGGGTCAAGAGACAGAGGGAAGGCAGAAGAGGAAAAAGACAGAGTCTAGACTGGTACAAACTACTGGGATAAAAGCCAGGGAGAAAAAAGAAGAGGGAAAGGGAAGAGACAGGTGTAAGAGATACTGTAAGGGAACAAAGCAGGTAAAGAGAAGATTCGGTGTGACAGGGATAAGAGACAGTGTGAAGAAGAGACAGGCGTAAAAATCTATGGAGAGACAGGTACAAAAGACAGGTATAATGTACGAAGTTAGGGTGACTAGAGGAAGGGAAGCAACAGAACAGGCAAGCAGAAGAGAAAAAAGACAGAGGCGAGACTGGTAGGATCCAATGGAATAAAAAGACAGAGGTAGGAAAGAAAGGGTAAGAAAGGGAAACACAAGAGACAAGTGTAGGAGATACTGTAAAGAGAAAAGGTAAGGGCAAGTTTCGGGGTAAGACCGAAATAAGAGACGTATAACCAGGGCCACTGAAAGTTTGCGAATGTGCGGCCGCTGCGATTTTTGCATTATAGTTTGGCTGCATTTGCAACATAATCTGTCACCTGCAGCATAATCTGCAAATTGTAACAAAAAATGTGTTTGCAGCTCAAACGGTTCAAAAGTTACTAAAAATGCAGCAAACCATGTTGCTGCAAATTGTAAGGTCCTTTGTATAGGTCCACTGGTCACCTTTCTGTTGGTTATTGCTATATTTAGGTGTTAAACTGGTACAAATTAGGCACCAATGCCCAGCCAGTGTTACTAAATTTCAAAATTACAAAATAATGCAGTAATACTATTACAAACTGTGCCACATAATTTGCGTTACCATGCCGCATAATTTACTCTGGTCTGCCAAATATTTTGGCCAGTGGCCCTGGGTATAACCGCAGAGCAAACACATGTAGAAGTCATGGCGACGACGCAAGAGAGAGGCTGGGAGCAGAGGAAGAGGCGGGAGGGATATGAGGAAGGGTTCAGAGCAGAGGAAGCAGCGGGCAGGACTTACAGAACCGAGGGGTTGGCTCCCCGAGTCCCACCTGGCCCTCGGCACTCTGCACAACAAAGCCCTGAATGCCAGGATATAATTGCATCCCTTCTCCTCCCCGCCAGTCCTGGCTTTTTTCGGTCCTTCTCGGGGAATAAGTAACATTGCGAGGAAAGGTCGCGCTGCTCCAGATGTGGCTCCTTTTCTGTTTTTTTTTTCTTCTGTATTTTCTAAAGGCTCGGGCCCGCGAGATAATGTGCAGTTTGCGGCAGGCGGTCGCCAAGGCAACGCCGCGACGCCCGACGGTGACTTTGCCGCCAACAAAACATCCCCCCATCCCTCCCCTTGGAGGACGAGCCCAAGTTTACAAACTGCCTTTCAAGCTGAGTCTGCAGCGGGTCCCTCCTCAGGTGACATCTTCAGTGCATCCCACCAGGCACAGGGTGACCACCGGGACAGGTCAGACATAAAAGAGGGACTAAGGACATTACTCTCACTTTTGTACCTGTTCCGTTGTTTTGCGTAGCTTTGTGATTGTGTGCCTATACGTGTGTGTGTGTGTGTGTGTGTATATATATATATATATATATATATATATATATATATATATATACACACACACACACATATATATACACACACACACACGTAAACACACATTTACAAGACTACATATATAAAATAAGCCATGGCTTGACCTCCCACCCTGCACCCCGAACCCACCCACCTCTCTCTGCTCCCCACTCATCTCTCTGCTCGGAGCGGACAGGGGACTGTGTTGCCTGACAGTAACAGATAAAATACTTTAATTATTTCATACTTTGTAGGCCTCTTTAACTTATGCTTCCCTAGATAATCTGACCTTCCCCCCAAAAACCGAGACATTTATTTAAAATAAAGAGGAGCATGGGGACACCAGGACTGTCTCGGGAAATCTGGGACGTTTGGTCACCCTAACCACTCAACTCCTTCTCTGTGTTTCTGTCCCTTCAAGGGGTAGTTGGGGTCCTTCAACCGTTTCTGGGAGACGTCAACTCCCGGTTGTTTTTCCCGAATTTTGGACCACTGGAATTTTTTTTTGCAGTTTTATATAGTGCAAACCTGACCCGAAGGTATTGGAACACTTTACATGAGCACCAGTTATATTATACAAGGACACTTTCATTTCCTGGCAGGCACCGGGAGATTAAGTGATTTGCCCAGAATCACAGGATGTTGACCTGACGCGGAGACTCAGACCCGGTTCTGCAGCTCCAAAGTCGGCAGCTCTGACCGTTACCATCATCTCTGAGCTCTGTATCAAGTGAGGTCAAAAGTATGTGGGAGGGTTGATTAAATTATGTGGAAATAAAAGGCAAATTAAGCAACACAATGCAGCACATGTTGTGATAGTATTAGTTCATTACTTTGTCGTTAACACTGCATTGATATAGATTATGTGGGAAATGAAGCAAATTCACAATGCTGTGGAAAATACAGCGGCTGCAATATCGCATAATTCCAGTGGCCACGTACGTATTACGGTTGATTTTAAGGTTCAAAACTGAAAGTGGGTGATTGCTAAACACTCATGGTGAAGTTTGATGAAATGCTGCCTACACATCCTTATATACACAAATGGAACATCACGGGACATCTCACAGAGTAATGCGCAAAAAGGGTGAAGGTTACGAGGTTAGGGTATGGGATCAAAAATCTTGGCTTAAATATCACCTAAATATTATTGTGGCCTAGAAATTGCCTCAATAAAGTATTGTGTCCTTCTTCTTGATACAAACATGTAGCTCCCTCTGGAGGTAATATCATAAGATGTACAACCAGCAGAGCAATATTTTTATGAGGAATGTTTTTATCACTCAATACTTTTGTTGCTGATATTGTGGCATATTGCTGGGGCGAACAAGCCATTCTGCCAGGGGGGTTTCAACCCTAGGTGGCCAGCCTTGATCCACCCATGGAAGCCCCCCAGCACTATTTTAGTCACACCTTGCTGCAGCTTTTGTCTGTATCGACTTTTTAGGGAGTCCAAACTGGAATGGTGTGGCAAGCAAAAACACAATGGATTTAGGTCCAGATCTGGGAGTGAATGTGTGACATTGCTCACCATTTCATCCATCATCTGTTCTTTTTGTATTTGTCGCTTTAAGTGTCAAGAGTATGTCCAGATGTGGGTCCTGTGCTTGCTATGCCACCAGATTCAAGCTAACCTGGCTGCTGAGGGGGTGATACCCTGAAACTGGTTGCAGGATGCTCGTTTCCGGTCCAGGGAGGACTTGGCCTTGCAGTTCAGGCTGCACTGTTCCCATGGGAGGGGTAATGTCAAGAATGATTTGCATATGACTGGGTCCAAACTTGGGTTGCACATTGAGCAAAATAACAATAGATGTAGGCCCAGATCTGTGACTGGGGTGAATGTTTGACATTGTTCAGCAGTTTGTCTATTATCTGTTCTTTTTTAATGCTAAGAATACCTAACAAGACTATGGCCTAGTATATCCCAAGTCCCTATGGGAAGACACAGAAACACCAACCTAAAGTGTTATGTGGTCCCCAATGTGAAACGCAAGAAAAGGAAAATGTCACTTACCCAGTGTACATCTGTTCGTGGCATTAGTCGCTGCAGATTCACATGCTGTGCATAGTCCGCCGTCTGGTGTTGGGCTCGGAGTGTTACAAGTTGTTTTTCTTCGAAGAAGTCTTTTCGAGTCACGAGACCGAGGGACTCCTCCCACTTCGGTTCCATTGCGCATGGGCGTCGACTCCATCTTAGATTGTTTTCCCCGCAGAGGGTGAGGTAGGAGTTGTGTATGCTAGTAATAGTGCCCATGCAATGGAATGAATACGTATGTACCAAATGAAGGTTAAAGTAATATATTTACAAATGTACAAATGTTGAAGATATACTTCCAAACGGCTACAGGCTCCCGGGGAGGCGGGTGGGCGCATGTGAATCTGCAGCGACTAATGCCACGAACAGATGTACACTGGGTAAGTGACATTTTCCGTTCGGTGGCATGTGTAGCTGCAGATACACATGCTGTGCATAGACTAGTAAGCAGTTATCTCCCCAAAAGCAGTGGTTCAGCCTGTAGGAGTGGAAGTAGTTTGAAATAAAGTTCTTAGTACGGCTTGCCCTACTGTGGCTTGTTGTGCGGATAGCACGTCTACACAGTAGTGTTTAGTAAATGTATGAGGCGTAGACCATGTTGCTGCCTTACATATTTCGTTCATTGGAATATTTCCTAGAAAGGCCACAGTAGCACCTTTCTTTCTGGTTGAGTGTGCCTTTGGTGTAATAGGCAGCTCTCTCTTTGCTTTAAGATAGCAGGCTTGGATGCACCTAACTATCCATCTGGCAATACCTTGTTTTGAAATTGGATTTCCTGTATGAGGTTTTTGAAAGGCAATAAATAGTTGTTTTGTCTTTCTAATTACTTTTGTTCTGTCAATGTAGTACATTAGTGCTCTTTTGATGTCTAATGTATGTAGTGCTCTTTCAGCTATTGAATCTGGCTGTGGGAAGAACACTGGTAATTCTACTGTTTGATTTAAGTGCAATGGTGATATAACCTTTGGTAAGAATTTTGGATTTGTTCTTAGAACTACTTTATTCTTGTGTATTTGAATAAATGGTTCTTGTATGGTAAACGCCTGTATTTCACTTACTCTTCTTAGAGATGTGATGGCAATGAGAAATGCAACTTTCCACGTTAAGTATTGCATTTCACAAGAATGCATGGGTTCGAAAGGTGGACCCATGAGCCTTGTTAAGACAATGTTGAGGTTCCATGAAGGAACAGGTGGTGTCCTTGGTGGTATAATTCTCTTTAGGCCTTCCATAAACGCTTTAATGACAGGTATTCTAAACAGGGAAGTTGAATGAGTAATCTGCAGGTAAGCAGATATTGCGGCGAGATGTATCTTTATGGAAGAGAAAGCTAGATTGGATTTTTGCAAATGTAGTAAATATCCTACTACATCTTTTGGAGACGCATGCAATGGATGAATTTGATCATTATGGCAGTAATAAACAAATCTTTTCCATTTACTTGCATAGCAGTGTCTAGTGGAAGGTTTTCTAGCTTGTTTTATGACCTCTATACATTCTTGTGTGAGGTCTAAGTGTCCAAATTCTAGGATTTCAGGAGCCAAATTGCTAGATTCAGCGATGCTGGGTTTGGATGCCTGATCTGTTGTTTGTGTTGTGTTAACAGATCTGGTCTGTTGGGTAGTTTGACATGAGGTACTACTGACAGGTCTAGTAGTGTCGTATACCAAGGTTGTCTTGCCCATGTTGGTGCTATTAGTATGAGTTTGAGTTTGTTTTGACTCAATTTGTTTACTAGATATGGAAGGAGAGGGAGAGGGGGAAAAGCGTACGCAAATATCCCTGACCAATTCATCCATAGAGCATTGCCTTGGGAGTACCTGTGTGGGTACCTGGATGCGAAGTTTTGGCATTTTGTACTTTCTTTTGTTGCAAATAGATCTATTTGAGATGTTCCCCAAATTTGAAAGTAAGTGTTCAGTATTTGGGGGTGAATTTCCCATTCGTGGATTTGTTGGTGATCCCGAGAGAGATTGTCTGCTAGTTGGTTCTGGATCCCTGGAATAAATTGTGCTATCAGGCGAATATGGTTGTGAATTGCCCAATGCCATATTTTTTGTGTTAGGAGACACAACTGTGTCGAGTGTGTCCCCCCCTGTTTGTTTAAATAATACATTGTCGTCATGTTGTCTGTTTTGACAAGAATGTATTTGTGGGTTATCATGGGTTGGAATGCTTTCAACGCTAGAAATACTGCTAACAGTTCTAAGTGATTTATGTGAAAATTTCTTTGATGTATGTCCCATTGTCCTTGGATGCTGTGTTGATTGAGGTGTGCTCCCCACCCTGTCATGGAAGCATCCGTTGTTATAACGTATGTTGGCACTGGGTCTTGGAAAGGCCGCCCTTTGTTTAAATTTGTACTGTTCCACCATAGAAGCGAGATGTATGTTTGGCGGTCTATCAACACCAGATCTAGAAGTTGACCCTGTGCCTGTGACCATTGTGATGCTAGGCACTGTTGTAAGGGCCGCATGTGCAACCTTGCGTATGGGACAATGGCTATGCATGAAGACATCATGCCTAGGAGTTTTAATACTATTTTTGCTTGTATCTTTTGTGTTGGATACATGGCCTGTATTAACTTGTGAAATGTTTGAACCCTTTGTGGACTTGGAGTGGCTATCCCTTTTGTTGTGTTGATTGTCGCTCCTAAGTATTGCTGTGTTTGACACGGCAAAAGGTGTGACTTTGCATAGTTGATGGAGAAACCCAGCTTGTGAAGGATTTGTATAACATAATTTGTGTGATGTGAACACTTTGTTAGTGTGTTGGTCTTGATTAACCAATCGTCTAAGTAAGGGAACACGTGTATTTGCTGCCTTCTGATATGTGCAGCTACTACTGCTAGGCATTTTGTAAAGACTCTTGGCGCAGTTGTTATTCCGAATGGCAACACTTTGAATTGGTAATGTACGCCCTTGAATACGAACCTTAGGTATTTCCTGTGCGAAGGATGTATCGGTATATGGAAATACGCATCTTTTAGATCTAATGTTGTCATGTAGTCTTGCTGTTTGAGCAGTGGGATTACGTCTTGTAATGTGACCATGTGAAAGTGGTCTGATTTGATGTAGGTGTTTAGTGTTCTGAGATCTAGTATTGGTCTTAGAGTTTTGTCTTTTTTTGGTATTAGAAAGTACAGTGAGTAAACTCCTGTGTTCTTTTGTTGACGTGGTACTAGTTCTATTGCGTCCTTTTGCAGTAATGCTTGAACTTCTAGTCCTAGAAGGTCTATATGCTGTTTTGACATATTGTGTGTTTTCGGTGGGACGTTTGGAGGGAGTTGGAGAAATTCTATGCAATAACCATGTTGGATAATTGCTAAGACCCAAGTGTCTGTTGTTATTTCCTCCCAAGATTTGTAGAACTGGCTTAGTCTTCCCCCCACTGGTGTTGTATGAAGGGGTTGTGTGACTTGTGAGTCACTGTTTATTTTGAGGGTTTTTGGGACCTTGAAATTTTCCCCGGTATCTTGGGAATTGGCCCCCTCTGTATTGTCCCCGAAAACCTCCCCTTTGATATTGTCCCTGGTAGGTAGGTGGTCTTGTTTGTGAGGTGCTGGTTTCTGTGGGTTGACCTCGAAACCCTCCCCTAAAAGTTGTTTTACGAAATGTGCCAAATGTGCCTCTGCCCTGCGGGGAGTAGAGTGCGCCCATGGCTTTGGCTGTATCGGTGTCCTTTTTTAATTTTTCAACTGCAGTGTCGACCTCCGGCCCAAACAATTGCTGTTCATTAAACGGCATATTGAGCACAGCTTGTTGTATTTCGGGTTTGAACCCAGATGTGCGCAGCCATGCGTGACTCCTTATCGTGACTGCAGTATTTATTGTCTTTGCAGCTGTATCCGCTGCATCCATGGAAGACCGTATCTGATTGTTCGAGATACTTTGTCCCTCTTCCACCACCTGTTGCGCTCGTTTTTGGAACTCTTTGGGGAGGTGTTCGATGAGATGTTGCATCTCATCCCAATGAGCCCTGTCGTATCTCGCCAGGAGTGCTTGCGAGTTGGCGATGCGCCACTGATTTGCCGCTTGTGCTGCAACCCTTTTTCCCGCTGCATCAAATTTGCGGCTCTCCTTGTCCAGAGGTGGTGCGTCACCTGATGTATGCGAGTTGGCTCTCTTACGAGCTGCCCCCACAACTACTGAGTCTGGTGTCAGTTGTGATGTAATAAAAACAGAGTCTGTGGGCGGAGCCTTGTATTTTTTCTCCACCCATGGAGTTATGGCTCTGCTTTTAACTGGCTCCTGAAATATCTGTTTCGAGTGCCTTAGCATTCCTGAAAGCATGGGAAGGCTTTGATAATGGCTATGGGTGGAGGGACAGGGTGTTAAAGAGGAAGTCATCCTCAATAGGCTCCGAATGTAGCGAGACATTATGGAATTCGGCTGCCCTAGCTACCACCTGTGCATATGATGTACTGTCCTCAGGTGGTGACGGTTTAGTTGGGTACGACTCCGGGCTATTGTCCGATACTGGAGCGTCGTAGAGGTCCCATGCATCCGGATCATCCTGGCTCATTGTGGTATGAGCTGGTGAGTGTGTTAATGGTGGAGTTTGTGCCAGTGATGCATGAGTTGATGGTGGTGGAGAGGGTGGTGGAGTTACCTTCTTTACCACCTTTGCTTGTGGTTGCTTGTCTCCTTGCTGGAAGTAAAGTTTCCTTTTCCTTTTGATTGGGGGAAGAGTGCTAATCTTCCCTGTATCCTTTTGAATAAAGATCCGCTTTTGCATGTGATCTGGCTCAATTGTTTGTAATTCCTCCTCAAATCTGTGTTTTTTTAGTTTAGAGGACAGTTCCTGTTCCTCTGAGTAGGAACCAGTTTTCGGTTCGGTTGCCGGGTGTTTCGGCACCGAAACCGTGTCTCTGGATTTTTTCGGCTCCGACAAGATCTTTTTTCTTTTCGGCGTCGTGCCCTCTCGGTGCCGACCAACTTCGGTGCCGAATTTTTTCTGCGTCACTCTCTCGGTCCCAAGATTGCTGCATGCCTGTATCTCGACCGGAGTCGGATGACTTCGACAGCAGCTCGCCCTTTTTCGGTGCCGATGGACGGTCACCTACTTTCCGGGTTAAGCCATGGCCTGTTGGCGGTGGCGTCCCCTGGGCTTTGTCAGTTTTTTCGTGTGATTTTTGTTTCTACGTCTTACTCACGGTTGGTTTTTCTTCGACGTCGAATTCTTCGGAATCCGACTCGTGGATGGAGAAAGTTTCTTCTTCCTCCGCCTCGAACCGTTGTTGTCCTGTCGGCGTGGACGCCATCTGCAACCTCCTGGCTCTTCGGTCTCTGAGCGTTTTTCTCGACCGAAACGCGCGACAGGCTTCGCACGTATCCTCCTTGTGCTCGGGGGACAGGCACAAGTTACAGACCAAATGTTGATCCGTATAAGGATATTTATTATGGCATTTAGGACAGAATCGGAACGGGGTCCGTTCCATCAGTCTCGATGTTGCACGCGGTCGGGCCGACCAGGCCCCGACGGATGATCGAAATGACCCCGAAGGGCTACCGGAGCTCTTCAAGATTCGGTGTCGATTTGTTCTAACTAACCCGATACCGAACGAAACAATACCGACGAATTTTTCCGAGATTCTGACTAACTTTCCGACCCGAAACACGGAGCGAAAAGGAACACGTCCGAACCCGACGGCGGAAAGAAAACAATCTAAGATGGAGTCGACGCCCATGCGCAATGGAACCGAAGTGGGAGGAGTCCCTCGGTCTCGTGACTCGAAAAGGCTTCTTCGAAGAAAAACAACTTGTAACACTCCGAGCCCAACACCAGACGGCGGACTATGCACAGCATGTGTATCTGCAGCTACACATGCCACCGAACAAACATATCACGCGGATTATCTAAAGGCCCTTGTTTTTCTAAGCTTGATAAAATGAGTACCATTGAGTTGGAGACAGGGGGACCCGTTTGTTGAAGCGCTGCAAGAAAATGAAGCTCTAATGCTTATAAATGGGCATTATTTTCACTGCTACCCCCTTAAAAAGGTGCAGCTCTCACCTCATGTCGCTACCTGGGCTGCTGGCCTGGGCACAAGCTGGCTGCAGGTGTACTGCCCCCTCCACAAGAGACCAGCTCTCTGCACCGCCCCCCGCCCCGACACTAGCTCCCTATCCTTCTCACTGTGGCATGACCTAAATGTCACAGCCTGTTAATCCCAGCCTGTAAAAAATGGTGCTTAAAAATAGTCTTCTGCTGAACAAGGCCAGGCTGGAGCTGGGGACTTTCTGCCTTATTCGGCTTCTGTTAATACCTGAGGAAGGTCCTTTGCTTAATTTTGAGGGTCAAACACGTACTTTACCCTAAAATGCTATGTTTATTTGTTATATCTCGTTGCATGTCTTACCGTATGCAATCCAATGGAACTTAAAATTTGTCCCTAAAAATTTTCAGATTTGTTCGTAAAGTGCAATAAAATTCCTTTGTAATGTAATGTGGATTGGTAGAGCGCTGCTTATCACCCCTCAGGGTATCCAGGTGCTGGAAATAGGTCACAGCCACTCACTTCACTTACTAAATCAAGAATGCTCAAAATGCAGTGGGGTGTGTCAAATGCCATTTTTCGGGGTGAAGGTCACAGGGTGGTTGGGGCCATTTACCTCTGGCGTCCTTGGGGTAGTCCTGCCTCTTAGTTCACGTCAGCGCAGGTTGCACTCTCGAACACAAGTCATCTTCTTGTGGGTGTTGTGTGAAACAGGAGAATGGCTGGGAATCTCCTCCTGGACATTTTCTCTTCCTGCAGGGTCAGGCATTCTTTTTCCCTCTCAGAGCAGATGGGCAGCTTCTAGGCGCTAGGCAAACTCAGATTCTCCAGCAAGTTGCGTTGACTTCAGGTGAGATCGCATCGCCACCTTGAGCACGGCTATCATGGAGACACCATCCCTGGCTCACTACAGCTCTTCCAGTACTCCACTGAAAACTCCCTCCCTTAATAAAGAAGAACTTAAAACTGGAAGAAAATGGGCTGGTTGAGGTCCCAACTTTATACTCATTCCCAGACAGTGGGTCAACACAGTGCAGAAACTGGTCTAGGGCTGGTTACCTTCAAATGTCAGACACAACTTTGAGCAAAGTTACGGCTCTTACAGTGAGTGGGGGTGATGCTGGCACCAAGCAGCAGTTTTACTCTGCACCTGGGTGTCATCAGCAATCCCGCAGAAGCAGACAAGGCAGAAAAAAGGGCAGGACCCACCTAAAAATGTCTACCCCCTTAAACGCAGAATCTGCTGATTCATCCCATACCCACTTCCATCCACCAACTGGCAGTGCTCAGAAACAAGTAATCGGCAATCCCCTGCTACAGTCTCGTCACAGAATTTCTAAGGATAGATTTGCCTTAATCCACCTTCACCTAAGTGTCTGGGTCTACCCCCTTCACCTTCAGGAATTCAGGCACTACACTTGCAGTGTTTGGGGAAGTTGTAGCCCATCCTCCATCATGTGCCATGTCAAACCAGAGGCTAGCTGGAAAGGATCCCACAGTTCCCAGCAATCAGACTCTAACAACAACACACAGCATCACTCACGCACACACTCAACACCCGAGGAGACGTCAGTGCAAGAGCCTGGGTGCTACATCTAAGCAGAACTTTACAAGAGCGGGGCCAGTGGGTCGCACTCCCTCTGAAACCCAAAAAAGGGCTGAAAAGTACCAGCAACCAATATAAATATCGGTATACTGGCAACCCAGGACAGCAACAGTAGTCCATTTTCAGTAAAAAGGACACGCTGGGATATGCAGCTTTAGTTCACAGAACGGATTCTGGACTTGGGAATCACCATGGACAGGCTTAGGTCAAAGTGTATATGCTAGAGCAACATGTCCTTTGGGCCAACAAAAATCAGGATACCAGTTTCACATGCAGTCTGGTCACTCAGCGCAGAGGTACACGCCAATATACCCTGTAGGGGACACCTCTGACTCAAGAGGATTTGACAAGGTACAATCCAGAATATAACATGCGTTCATGTAATCTACAACTCTGTTTATCACATTTCTGGCTGCAGAATCAAATTTCGCACATCAAGCTTCTAGTCTAGTGGTTGACAAGAAAAGATATACTGAAAATTGTGGGCTTTGAAAAAGTTCCCACTTTTGACAGTTTGCTCAGTTTATCAAATCTTTTAACTTTGCTTACAGAAAATGCAAGTCAGCAGTATTTCACCCAGCAACTGTATCTGCTGTAAGCAAGTGACAAATCTTGGAGAAATAAAACAGGCAAAAACATGCTGGAATCAGTGCAGAAAGACCATGTTTACATGTTATTCCCCCTAATCCCAAAATCCAGATTATTTCCGCCCCCACAGAATTAATGACCCCACTGGTATCAGTCATCCCATAAGCGAGAAATAACAGACAGAAAAACGACTGACTCGCAATGGGGCCCAAAAAAATTATTTTCGAAAAGTATATCACTTTCAAAGTAAACCAGTGTTGTTTACTTCAATTATCTGCTTTTTTCAACATAGCAAACTCATCAAGCTTAAAAAGATTGCAAAATTAAATTTGTATCAGGAAAATCCTTTGCAACTTTCCACATCTGTAGTAGAAGCAGTGACATTCACTGAGGTGGGAACAGGACATTTGCAATGCAATGGGTCCCGCGTTTACTCAAGTTAAAGCTACTAGCGTTGTAAACTCCTAACCTGACTTTTCTTGCCATATAAACTGAAAAGTAAAACAGTTTCACATAAGCGAGCCGACGGCCGCCATGAGCGCAAAGCAAACACACAAAAGGAAACAGAATTTGGCTCGCAGGGAAACGTATTGGCAAAAGTGCAATTATCAACGTAACCGGCTAAAATGCAAATATCCATGTAACAGGGTCGAGGTTATGCAAAGCGCTTTATTACTGCTCAGCGAGGCTGTGCTGCCTATGGAATAAAGAGAAAAAGTAGTCCAGAAAACATACGGAAAACGTGGAGCCAAGTATGTTTTCAGTAGTTGGCCAGTGCACTTGAGGAGGGCTAAACACCGGAAAAGGCATGATGTATGCATGCCTTTCACTAATGAAATGAAGCGAATTGTAAAAGGCAAGCCCACGAACCAACCAATGTGATGGGCCTGACATGGGCGTGGTTACAAGCCCGTAGACAGATAAAAGCAGGGACAAAGCGCTTTACGTTCGACCCTAAAAAACAGGATTTTTTTTTTAAAAAATACAAAAAAGACCCATTATGTTGAGGTATGGGGCTATGCTTAAACCTGGTACTTAGTCACCAGACAGATTGTGAATGATGTCCTTAGTATCAGGTGGCTTTTGGAAAGGGTGCACAGAAGTGGCATGAGCAACAATGCTCATTAGCCCTTTATAGAGGGGAGGATTCTGCTGTGTTGGCAATGTGTCCACTTTTCAGCAGTGTTGGTCACGATGGAGCATTTTGTCCATTGACAAAGTTGTTTAGAGTGGTTGTTCCACCTAAAGGTGCACAAAACTGTGAGGTAGAGGAATAGTTCCATGTGCAGGCAGAAGCACTTTAAACACAACTAGCCATTGGAAGGCACTTATCAGGGAGGGACTGTAAGTCACCTTCCTCTAAAGCAGGTCCCTAGTGTCTTCTAAGATGCAGCGTGGACCAGATATTGAGATTATTGAGTTTGTTTCTGTGCCATACACTATGGGCCCGATTCACAAAGGTAAACTTAAACCAAAAGACTAAGTTTACGACTTTCGGTATTCAGTAAGTTACGAATAGTATCTTTACGTCCACACAAGGGCGGAATCTCCACCACAAGTGCAGAGATTCCACTCCACACTCAGGGTAGAATCTCAGCACTCGGGGTGGAGATTGGAGATTCCACCCCAAGTGAGGAAACCCCGCCCGAATGCAGGTGTAAAAATACTACTCGTAGTTTACCTTTGTGAATGCTGAAAGTCATAAACTGAGACTTTTGGTCTCAGTTTATCTTTGTGAATCGGACCCATGTGTTTTTCAGACATTTTACCACCTGCTGGAAATAGCTTTACCTGCTTGTTTTCACTACAGTGTACAGAAGGAATAACTCTGTTATCCACCTGCAATGGAATAGCGTCTTGGGTCCTGAAACATCAATTATGAACAACACTATCCACCAAGGAGACGGTCTATTGACCACATAGTGTCCCGGGACTCATTGAACATGCCCCACAATCTACTCCTGCCTTTATTCCATTACCCGCAGACAGAGCGCTTACTTACAGGCTCCAATCTCGTAGTGTCACACAAAAAACACATTAACAGGACCCCTAAAAGGGGAGTAAAATTCCTGGGGTCAGCAGACACCACCACCAATGCCACCAGATGCATTCCAGTGGATACATTCTAGTCGGGGAACTGTGAGACTTAACTTCTAACCTCAGTTTTGCCAGTTTCTCGAAAATAGGATGGTAAACACTGTGGTGACAATCTGGGCACAGCAGCATTTCCCAGAGGAGCGCCGTTCATTTGCACCAATTCCCAATCTCATATTTGTTGTCTGGGTGAGCAGGTTACAAACTCTGGAACAGGAGAGATGTTTTTTAATTGTGCCTCTTTATGTGAGTAACTTGTCTTGCCTTGAGGAATAATTATTTTAACTTAGTCCTCTGCTCTCATTTTTGCCAAGAGTTACAATCTTAGAAGCAGGTTAAACACTTGCCTTATGTGTACGACAAGAAAACTGGATTGGAACCCAACCCACAGCCGATATTGTGTCAGTGCCAGGATACCCTTGTGGGTGAGAGTGTGCTTTACAAATACACATAACATATTGCCAGTGGGAACAGTACTGAATCTCACGGTCTTCTCACCACAATGTGGCATAGTGGGAAAGTTACAAGCCTTGGAGCGAGGAGAATATCAGTCCTACCACTTGACTAAATGGTTACATCGGAGTACATTGCGTCCTCTCTCTGCCCTTGTCTCCTTACCTTCAATTGTGTGAGAACTCAGAGAGATGCTCAGTACTGGAAAGGAGCAGACAAGTAATTTTCCCAGGGCGGGTTTTCAGCCGGTTTTAATTCATACAGGCTTGTTATGTTATGCAGATTTATAGAGCACACTATCGTCTGGGTGGGTATCATGGAACTGAGCAGGTGTGAGCCTAGCCACACCTATGGCCTACTCGAAAAGCCAGGTCTTCAACTTCTTGCAGAATTCAAGAATTAAGGAGGAGGTTGTTATGTGTAGCAGCAGGTCATCCCATACTTTAGGAATGATGTAGGAGAAGGATCAACCACCGCATCTGGTTTTCCTTAGGCATGGGCTTAGTGCAAGTAGGAGCCCGGACGAGCGTAGGTGTCTGGAAGGATTGTGAAAGCGGATGAAATTGTTGGGCTGTGCTGGGCCTGTGTTATGTAGTGCTTTGAAAGCGTGGGTGAGGAGTATGAATTGTGCTCGTTTGTGAATGTGGAGCCGGTGGATTATAATTCGATTACATTTGCATGGCTAAATGAGCAGAGAGGACAGTGAACACTTACTCTGCCACTGTCCCTGATTGACACACTAAACACACAGTTTAATCTTTGTTTCTGTCTTCGCTCCTACTTTACGATTACAGCGAAGATATTTCAAAATATACAACCCCATCACATCCCAGAACGGTGGTAAATTGACCCGTAGGCTCCTCAAATCACAAAGCTTTGTTTTCCTTTTTCACAAACAGTAAAACTCATTAAACTTGTCACTCTGCGTGATAAGGGGTCTCAGGTGATTGTTGTCTGGAGGTCCTGATTGGCTATTAAGCTCGCCCGGCTTGTGCAGGACTACAGCTTCATCAAAAGGCGATGGCCGACCCCCTGCTGGGCAGGGCCCCTTCAACTGCAAGTGCTCTCATTCCTCCTCAGGCAACCAGGTTACTGAAGGTGCATTGTGCAGGACAGCTTTTAGCTGCATCTCTACCTTACCACTCACTTATAAACATGTGACAACCATTTCTGGGCACTTTCGCACAGCTCTTGTCGTCTACTGAGGGTTGTGAGGAGGGACATCCCAGCAGGTCATTCACGGCTTCCCGTTCTGCCATTCCTTGTCTCTCATCCTCAGCTTTCGTGGTTGACTTAGATGAGTTTAGTCATTTAAAGATGGCCCTTACAGACTGCAGCATACTCAACACTCTTTGTTGCAAACGGCCGCGTCCTCTTGAGGGGCAAGAAAGTTGTCGTCCATCACTTTGGACAAACTTCCAGAAAACTGGTACAGAAGACCAACCCACATATACCCCTTCCCCGATTCATTCAACTGCACACCAATGCGTAGACTCGGACTTGTTGATAGCAATGAGGTCTGGTCAGGAGAAGCGCTCCTGGTGGGAGAGCTGAGGCAGCGGAGACTGTCCCCTCCCGAGCTGACCAAAGCACAATGTTTACTTGGATGACGCCATCTGATGGGATCATACCCCAGTTGATCTTCAGAAAACTGAATTCCCAGAAATACTTTTTCAAAAGGAATCTTGAACAGAATCTAGAGAAGGTCCAAGCAGCCCCATATTGGGCTTGGTACACTAGCGACGAACATTTGGCGACCTAGGTGTGCGTATTGATTATAAAATACATTTAACCTATTTCTTTAAAGCAAAAAGGCTCTGTAGATGCTATTATACATGAGCTGATTGAATGGAATTTAAAATTTGAAGGGTAGTCACTAATCCCACTGAAATTCCATGTTTGGTCTACTTTGATGCTTTAAAAGGCACCCCGTTTTCTATTGTTACAGATTTTTACACATAAATGGAGGTTACAAACAATTTGCCTCCCTGGCAGGTTTTATGTGACAAACAGAAATTATGTCTTTTGACTGATGCTGAGTCTGCTGTGGAGACTGGCGGTAGGGGATTTAAAAATGGAAGAGATTCCCTAATTAAGTTTAAATAGCTGTACACGCGCACTTGTGCAATGACTCAAGACATGTTATTTTCAGAGCGATGTATTGTTGCATTGTAAGCGGTAGATTATGCCATTAAAACCCCACAGCCGTCCAAACCATTGTCTACATTTCCCAGTGGAATACGTAAGGAAATATACCGGCGGAAACTAATTTTTAAAATAATAAAAACTACAAATTGGTAAACATGAATAAGATGGGCACATATGAAAAGTCAGAATTGGGCAAATATGGACTGAAACGTCAAAAAAAATGTTGTGAGCTAATGGTTTTGTCTCCTTCAATGTCACGATTGGGTTTGTAAACTATTGCTAAACACAATAACAT
Source organism: Pleurodeles waltl (assembly GCF_031143425.1). Classification (NCBI taxonomy): domain Eukaryota; kingdom Metazoa; phylum Chordata; class Amphibia; order Caudata; family Salamandridae; genus Pleurodeles; species Pleurodeles waltl. The sequence continues at coordinate 682,352,357 of NC_090451.1, read as the reverse complement.
AAAAAGAGAATTAATGCAACAAACAAGAAGCAATGGCAAAGCCAAGAGGTCTGGCCTTGGCAAGCTAGTGTGATGGTTAAATTTTTTCATTGCTGCAAACATATGACACAAAAACAGAAAGAGGGAAATAAATATGGCGCCGCCTAAACATGGCGGCCATTCGCTTGCAATAAAAAAAATGTACATTAAGGAAACAGCAAGAGCATATATTTTTTTATGGACGATTACCGGTGCTTTCTAGGAGACAGGTATACGAGAACAGGTATCAAAAACCTTTATTGTTTTAAGGCGCATCAAAGGAAAATACTATTATTATTGTTGTTATTGGCAAAAAGAAAAGGTAAAATTGGCTTTGAATTAACCAGAAGAAATAGTTTAAACAGACAAAGATGACTACAAAAAAAGACAACAAAAATAAAAGGAAATTTAAAAAACACAAAACAAAACAAAAAAAGCATTGGCAAGTGCAGTGTTGGTCCACCAGCCCTGGCACTACACTGTGCGTCTTTTTAGGGGGATCTACAGGTGATGAAGAAAAATCCCATCACTCACTTGCTAGTGCAGGAGCGCCAAAGGCCGAAGCCGGCTGACGAGCTTATGCTGCGGTGGGTGGTGCGGAAGCAAAATGTGAATGACTACTGAACAAATGAATGAATGAATGAATGGGGGGGCTGACCCAAAGCACCTCTGCGTGGGTGTACATGTATGTTTTATTTACTTGTAAAACTTTTTAATTAGATAAAGCTAGCAAGACAACTAAAGCTTTCTCTGCCAGAACTAAAAACAAAAACACCAAATGGATTAAGAGTACATGAAAGAAAAACAAACAGGGGAATTACTAATGTTGTACAACAGGACCTGATACAGGTCTCATTCCCGGTAATTTGTTTCACCAAGGCACTCGCCCTTACTTGGGGGCGCCCCTCAAACTGAAAGAACTACAAGATTTTATGCTATATACAGCGGTGGAGGAGCTTTGTGCAGTGGAAGAAAGTGAAAAATAAAAAAACAAAACGCAAGTTATTATCATTTTATTTTTCCTTGGGAGCCAGGTTAGGGCGGGACGGGGAGGAGGAGGGCTGGAGGCAGAGAGGGGAGTACACATAAGTGCACGTGATGCTTTGGGCAGCTGTGTTGGGCCGGCCAAACAGTCATGCGCACTTTGCATTTCTCCACACGGCAGTACTGAACTGCCGGGAGGAGAAAGTGCACAGGCCCTACTCCCCGTCTGAGTGCTGAGGCAGGGCGCTCAGACCAATCACGTTGCTGCTGTCATGCCGCTGACAGCAGCGTCGTGATTGGAGGGGAGTCTGGAAGCCATGTGCTTACAGGAGTCCGAAGAGGACAGAGAGACCGAAATGACTCTCCCAACATAGAGTAAAGGTTTTTTTTTTAATACCTTCCCGCCCTGCCACCCACGTTGACAAGTGGCCGCCGCTGGCTATTTAGACTGAGGAATGGGCCAGTGCTTACCAAGGTGGGCTTGGGGCTATATAACAGGCATGGGAATCTCATCCGTATCTGCAAACGGAGAAGGTGCCAGTTTAAGTGAAGGTGCCAAGTTAAGGGGAGGCGCCAAATTCGAGGAAAATGAATACATTTTGTAGGTCCTGAAAGCATGGACCTCGTAGGATGCCAGGAATTGGATACCGGGGTGCAGTGTCCCCCACACTTTAGCAGCTTAAGCGGGGGAAGGCACTGGGCCCGGTACCTGGTGAGCTGGTCCCTACTAAAGCCTTAGTTAATTGGCCTCTTGCTCATAAATAATCCTGTTACAGAGTAGGATGACCGAGGTGAGCTGACAGGCACAACAAAGGGAATAGAGAAGGAACAAAGATGAAATAATTAAAATAGCGAAAACACAGAGAGGGAGCAGTAGCATGAGATGGAAAGGTAAGAAAAAAATAAGGATGAGAGACAAGATCGCTAGATAGAAAAAGGAAGCAAAGAACTTAAGAAGAAAGGAAGAGCGGAAGGAGGAAAACGTGAGAGGAAATAAGGAGACACGAGTGAATGGCAGGATGGATGGATGAAAGGAAGGGAAAAAGAATGGATGGAAGGTGGAAAGATGGAAGAGTGAGAGGAGTGATATGTTAAGAGGTGCATGGATGGAAGAGTGAAGTCTGGGCCGATGGGGTAGAGAGAGACAATGGAGTGATGGGTACATGGATATATTGTTGAGTGGAAGGATGGATGTGTGTGTCAAAGGTGAAAGGATGGATGAAGAGTGGATGGAGATGTGAAGGGGTGAAGGATGGAGAGATGGACATGTGGACTTGTTGGGCGGATGGGTGATGGGTGTATGTCACAGGGAGACTGGATGGATACATGGAAGGGTGGATGGGTGGACAGGTTGATGGAAATGTGAATGGATCAGACCTGCACCTAAATCGCGCTTTGGACTTGTGCACAACATCACGGCTCAATTTATCTTGTACACATTTCGCCAGGGAAAAACCTGCTTCGGTTTGTCCAAGGACAAGCAGTTGCAAACAGACACAAAATATGATAATTAGGAGTGAAATTGCAATATGGCTTGTTTTGCTTCATTCTGACCTCATCGTCAAGGACTCCATTGTAGCCCCGAGAGTCACTGATGCTGTGAGAAACTTTTGGGCTGTCTGAAACCTGAGGGCGTGGCCTTCGACTCCTGGAGAATGGGAACTGGGATCTTGGCAGAACTCCCGGCCAAGGTGGAGCTGTTGTTCTCAAGACTCTGAGAATTCACAGAGGTTTGAAAATCATAAATCTACTCCTGTAGGTTCACTCGTAGGTTTGCAGCCGAGTTCTGTAAGCATGAGCCTTCACGGAGATGCCCAGGAGAACTCAGTGTGCAAAGGGGTCTGCAGGTGGACGTTCCACAGGGTGCAGAGAAAGAAAGAGGGTGGGAAATAAAAAGGGAGGGAGAGAGAGCAAACACTGGGAAGGTGAGACAGCAAAATTGGGCGAAGAGAGAGAAAAACAGGATGGAGAGAAGATATTTTAAGAGAGAGTAAGATAAACGACAGGAGCGCAAGAAAATACGTGGATTGGGAGCCAAAAAGGGCGAATATAAATAAAAGGACAAAAACACAAAGCAAAAGAGGTTGAGTGAGAAAGTGGATAGAGTAAGTGAAAGATGGTGGACATAGAGAAAAAGGGCAGTCTATAGAGAAAAAAAGAAGAAAAAAAAGAAGTATAACAAGGGGCAAAAGTAGACGAGGATAGAACTAAAGGAGTTGAGGGAGAGGGAGATATAGGGAAGGAACGAGCGGTGGGGAGACAGACAGTGGATGAGAGAAAGGGAATGAGACTGAAAGGAGATGGAGCCTGAAAAAGCAGAAGAGATACAAAGAGAGCAGAAGAAGATGGAGCAAGATAAACAGAGTAAAAAGAGAGAAAGGACAAAGTAGATGCTGGGAAAAATCTGGATAAAAGGTGAGTGGAGTGAGTGGAAGGTGCTGCGATACCCAAGTATAGCGGGTAGAAGAGCAGGGGAATGGATGAACAGTTTATAAAATAATAATTATAAACAAAAAATGACCTGCCCTGCTGCCACCGCCTGCCTCAGTCCTCTTCTCGTCTGATGGTGTCCCAGAAGTACCTGGGACCCCAAAACAGGTTCCCCATGCAATCCTGGCACTGCTGTCATGCAATACCTAGCATGAGAGCAGCGCCAGGATTGGTCTGAGTGGCTTGGTCTGCCGCTCAGACAGTGCATTGGATTCTGTGCTGTTTCTCCAACCCGGCTGTTGGAAAAACCTAAGTGCGCATGTCAGTTTTGCCAGCCTAAGACGGCCAGCCAAACTGACATGCGCACTTAGTGCACTCACTCCACTCCACCTTCCCCCTCCCATGGCCTAGCCTTGCCCCTCCCTGCACATGCTGGCTCAGCCAGCAGCTGAAAAATAGAAAAAATAGTAAAATATTGTTTTATTTTTCAGCTGCTGGTTCTCAGCCAGTGTGGCGATGCTCATTCGCCATTGCAGAGGAGTCATTCCTGAATGCATGAGAGTGTGAATGTGTGTGTGTGTGTGTGTGTGTGAGTAAGGAGCGAGACATACTGAACTAAATGAGATTGAGTCTCAATGGAATGTATGATTCCCAGTGACATGGGGAATGAGTGAATCTCCACTGAGGGGCAGTAATGTGGGAATGAATGATTCAAAGACCAATGATCCACAGATCAGAGGTACTGCATAGACTCATGGATGTCAGACCGACTTTACTGGAGATGGTCCTCTGTTTCTTGGAGCCCCTTTGTGTTGAGTATCCTTCAAGCTCAGAAGCATCTTCCTCGGTTATTGAGAGGACCTGCGCACTGACATGCCGGTGTCCTCCACAGTGTTTAATGTGAGCCGGTGGTAGCCAGTGGGGGCAACTGGCACTCATTTTTGGGGACCAGCACTTTTTTTCCGGTTCAGACATTTACCGAAAGCAGAAGAGGGGAAAACAAACAAAACAGAACGACGGAGGATGAGAATGATGGAAAAACCGTGGACGCCATTTTGTGGAAACCCCTCCTAAATCTTAAAAGGGCACTTTAAATAGGGTTCACGCGAAGGGACGAAAACCCCAAACATTTCTGTGTACAGCTTTTTGTATAGCACTTTGAACATGTGTTAGCCTGTTTCTAAGCTCAGACACTTCTTTGAGCATAAGGAACTGAGGCCAGAAAGATGAATCTAGGATCACAGAATGTGGTCTAGTAGGGAAGCCGGAATTGGAACCAGGACTCCTTAGTACATATTCAGAAACCTATTCACATGGACGTCATTTAGGGGTCGCCAGGGGTGGCTCTGCCTTTGCGACCCCTGACCTCAGAGGTGGCATAATCAGTGCCAGGGACGTCGGTTGGGGATACAATTTTTTTTGTTTTCTGTCCTTTTTTGTATTACACTAATAGTGAATAATATTACATTATTCACTACTAGTATGATGAAAACTGAGTACAATTACCTGGAACATGACTTTTCCTGTCAGCTGAGGCAAGAAATGCTATTAAATGTATGCTGAGAGCATGCTTGCGGATAAGAGTGTGTTTATGTGCAGAGAGTGTGTGAGTGAAAGTGAAGTTTAAGGGGCGCGTGACGTCACTTCCGCTACCCCTGCCATTTTAAAGAAATGACGTCCATGCATATTCAGCAAACCATGTCTTCAGGAGTCAATGATCGTCAGACTGGGGTAAAGACCAACCCAGAGGTACATAAATAAAACAGACGAGGTAACACAAGGACACAAAAGCCAGGGAAGCGTCTGATTGTGTAAAAGTAAACCAGAACGCTACACACCAGCAGGCGTGTTATCATGGCGTGAGAAGATCCACTTAAGCACAACGATTGAGTTACACAGAGACTCAACTGCACAATGCACAGTGTGTGTAACCCAGTGCTGGCCGCCTCCCACGCAGCCACGCCCGACTCACACACACCCGTCTGACTTCAGGTGCGAGGAGTAGGTGTGCCAGCCGGGGTGGGGCATAACAATAACAAGCACTGGCAAAAGCAACAGGGCTGGCCATGCCAAGCAGTAGCGATGGTTCGTTTATTATTGCGAGGATTAATCAGAAAAATAAAAAGGGAAAGATAAAAGGAAGGCTGGATGCAGCCGTAGGACTCGAATAAAGATTTTAAATGTAAAAAAAAACATCAAACATTGTGGGTGCATTCCATAAGGTAGGTGTACTTTGAACCCGTATAGATAGAAACCCTTTTAGGTTTTAATTCAGACCGCAGGAAAAGATCATTCTTGTTTGTGCGTAGAAAAGGTGCTAATACCTTTGAATTACTTTAGCATGGAGAGAGTTCAAAGTCTCAAGGATGACAAAAATAAAGAGTATTGGAAAAAAACATTGAAAATTAAAATAATGTCCCACAAGCCCTGGCATCGTCCTATATTTCTTTTTAGGCAGATGTGCACAACAACATGCAGACACTCAGTGCAAGAGAGGCAATGGCTAAAGATGGTTGACCCACTGGTCCATGCAGCTCCCTGTGGTGTGTAGAGGCAACATTTGACTGACAGCTGACCAGACCAATGCATGAACAGAATTGAATCAAAACCTCTTTATGTATGTATACGTGTATCATGCACACAAATATGTATGCATTCCTTATATATGGTTTTGTTTATTTACATGAGGCTGGTGATATAGCTAAAAACATGCTACCCGGACAAACAGCAAAATGCAACAGAAAGGATTGAGGTAAGACAAATGGTAAGAGAATGAAAAGAGAAAACACGAGCTGCACATGAAAGAAAAGAATGGAATAATAAATAAACTGTGAAAGAAAGATGGGTAATAACAGACCCGAGATGAAGAGAAATTAAATAACTTATAGCAATGAGTGGACAACTGGCAGAGTTACAATGAACAAAAACACAGTCTTCAGGACATTAACTGTGAGAGATAGAACTGAGTGAAATAATAGAATACAAAATGAAGAAAATACGTGAAATATAGCTGGAGCACAAAAACAATAAAATAAAAAGTATAGAATTGGAAAGAAAGACAAGGAAACAAAACGTGATGGAAAAATAAAAAGATAGGCTGCAGAGAAACACAAGTGTGAAGTAACAGAACATAAAATGAAAGAACTATATAAAATGCGTATCACAAGAACAGTACAAACTCCAAAAGAAAGAAAATAAATAGTTCATAAAACCCAACAGACCTTGGCTGCTGCACCATCGTCTATGCTGGACAACACAAAAAAACTTACAGACAGATTGCAGAGTGCAGAATCAGGCAGACATCTTATGCCAAACTGTCCAGTATTGAGACCCTACGACTATTCCTGGAAACCATTTGATGGCCTAGTGTGGAGTTGGAGATTACATTTAGGGTACCTTGAGGTTCCCCTGGTGGAAAGCACTGTCCTTACAGAAAGGGGCACCCATTACACCCTGCCCAGGGCCTTTCCATCAGACACCTCTCCTCCCATCCAACACTGAGCTTTCAAAGGCTAGTCATGGAGGCATGTCTTATTGCAGGAAACCCAGACTCTAGACTGAGGGCATAACCCAACCACCCCCTGGTTAGGAAACTCCCAAAAATGTACCTATGGTAGTGGCTGAGATTCTGCCATAAAGAGAACTCTGGGTGTATGAACATCAGTTCACAAGAATTTGGCCCTTTGACCTTCAGTTTCACTCACACACGCCACACATGCTTACAAATACACACATTCTAACTCACACACACTCGCTTTCTCTCTTACATAAATGCACACTCTCCCGCAAGCACGCACACAACATATATTTAAACACATTTTTTGTATTTACCTCATCTGTCAGCAAAGGTCATTTTCCAGCTCATTGTACTTATTTGTTATTATACTAATAGTGAGTAATGAAACATTATTCACTATTAGTATATATAAAAATTGAGAGAAAACCAAGTGAGTGGAGCCCCAACCAACTGCCTCTGTCCTAGCACTGATTTTGCCACCTTGGAGGCCAGTGGTCGCAGAGGCGGTGCCAGGGGTCGCAAGGAGCAGTCAGGGGGTCGCAAGGGGGAGTGACCCCTGATGACATCCATGACTGGGTGGAGGATCCTCCTTCCACCTAATTACACTTCAACCACCCCTGTCTACCATCTAGGACCCCCTGCTGTAGCATTCTGAAACAAGCAAGTTGACTTTGTAGCACCTTATAAAAAACTTAAACAAAAGAAATATATAAACATGGCTGTAAAAGCCTAAAAAAAACACTTTACATCAACAAGCACCATTTACGACTTTCAATAACCCCTATAATTAAATAAATAAGTTGAGCGTTTAAATAGGTGTTGAGTGGTGAGACGGAGAGGATCTGAGGGGGGAGACAGGGGTTGGTCTTCAGATAATTAAAACTATGATCAAGAAGCTGAGACCATCATGTATTTAATGGGTTACTTAGGCACTCACAGGTATTCACAAGCATAAACTGGCAAGAGAATTGTGTTTATTTAGCATGCATGCCTCCCTCAATGCTTCCCACCACTCGATGCTGTGCCCACATCATACCCCAATGCCTGGTCCACCTACACTGAAATCAGCATTGAAAAACGTAAATGTGGAGGATTTCACCAACGATTTTAACAAACTACTAACATCCTTTTATGTTTTTTGCGGGGGAAGTCATTTTACTCCTGAAATTGTTAGAACAGAAGTACATGGAAATCCTAAACATTGGTGTCAGACTGCAGTCCAAGCCTTGCTGACCATGGTGCGCTGGTCCCACGCGGTGGGCTACTCCGAGGCTCACGAGCATCTTCAGGAACAGAGTCTGAGGGAACAGTGCACAGGGTGTGGGTGCTGCCTGGAAGGAAGCCTTCTGTCTCATAAGGACTCATTTTGTGAAATACTTGAGTAACACCAAGAAGGGCTATAGATCTCATGAACCCCTAGGACTCTTACAAGACTTGCCAAAGGTGGTGGACATCTTGAAACCAGAGACCAAGTTTCTCATGGACACTGGTGTCCTAGTTAGGCACTTGTGATCCACAGTGGCTGTACCCGGGGTTTCTTGTCGAAATCCTGCTATCGGGTCTTCCGTGAAGTCGGCGAAAGACATCTTGGGACCATAGAAGTATCTCTCAAGGCTTGCACTAGTTGTTTTCACAAGCAGTTGCCAAAAGATATTAAGAATGGTACATCACTTGTTTGTTTCACAAGAAGTAGTCCATGGGGGTAAAGAACTCTGTAGCACTTGTTTGTTTCATTAGAGTCATACTTTACGATGAGGTGGGCTATGAACTATGGGCAACTTCAACAGACATGTATTAGCACAGCCACGGTCAAAGATATTGTATACATATATGAACAGGAGTATAAGCTACACCCGCACTCCCCGTGAATGCTTTCATGTTACAATCATACACTTGTCAACTTGAACGGAAGGCAAGGATTAAATTATATTTCTCTATTTATAAATTAGTAAACAAGATTATTGTACTCCTGATTGGTATTCGGTTATTAGATCTAAATTTAATTGCATTTCAGCTAAGATTTAAGAACAAGTTTCAATGTATTATAATGGAGAGTGGCCATGTAGAGAGCGGGCACAAACAGTTATATCAAACCATATTTGAATTTAAAGTTTCAAAGTTGAAACTAGTTTTGCTGAATCTCTCTTTTCCTTTTTGTAGACCAACGCTCTCCTAGTGCAGATGCCAGCTTGAGATCCAGGTCTGTGGTGACAGCCAGTTTCAATGTTGCTCTTTCTTGCCCATTCAAGCTCGTCCCCGGACCTGCTGGATAACCCCACAATAGTTGTGTTGAGTTAGGTTTGGGGAACTGTGGCCACTGCCACTGCTCCCATCACACCCAGATTTGCAGGTTAGTGCACCCTGACAGCTGGGCATCCGCTTCCTCCCCAGAATGTTACCTGAGGCTCCCGAGGGGTGTGTCAGGTCATGAGAGTTATAATTAACCCGGCGCATTTGTGCTTCTGTTTCTGTTGTGTACGACATGTGTGTCCATGCGGTTTATCCATGCTATGCTCGTGTGCGTGCCAGTGTGTGTGTCTTTGCTCCGGTGCATGTGTCTATGCGCTTTGTGTGTCTGTGCTTTCTGAATTTGTATGTTTTTGTGGGGTTGTTTGTGGTGTGTATGCGAGTGAGTCAGTTTGCATGTGGAATGATGTGTCTCCGGAGTAATGTGCATGTATGAGATCTGCCTATGTCTGAGCGTGAATGTGTGCTTCTGGTTTTCTACGTCCCCACATGTGTACATGTGTGCAGGTGTACGGGTGTGCTCGAGTGTGTGCGCGTGCCTGCACACGGGGTCACCGGAGAGAGGGATGGAAGTGCTTGCACGTCTGCAGAGGAGACAAACTCCAATGTTCTCGCTGGGCCGGAGGGACCGAAGCCGCAGCTGCGCTGCACATTATTAAAACAATAAATAAACGATGCGCGTTGCTGACAGCACAATATACTGCTCAGTCTCCGTGCCAGGGGCTGGTGCGGGCACCACGCTCTATCCAACCTCTATACCAGGGGCTGGTGCGGGCACCGCAGTCTACACAACCTCCATACCAGGGGCTGGTGCGGGCCCCGCAGTCCATACAACCTCTATACCAGGGGCTGGTGCGGGCCCCGCAGTCCATACAACCTCTATACCAGGGGCTGGTGCGGGCACCACAGTCTACACAACCTCCATACCAGGGGCTGGTGCGGGCCCCGCAGTCCATACAACCTCTATACCAGGGGCTGGTGCGGGCCCCGCAGTCCATACAACCTCTATACCAGGGGCTGGTGCGGGCCCCGCAGTCCACACAACCTCTATACCAGGGGCTGGTGCGGGCCCCGCAGTCTATACAACCTCTATACCAGGGGCTGGTGCGGGCACCACAGTTTAAACAACCTCTATACCAGGGGCTGGTCATGGCACCACAGTCTACACAACCTCTATACCAGGGGCTGGTGCGGGCACCACAGTCTACACAACCTCCATACCAGGGGCTGGTGCGGGCACCGCAGTCCATACAACCTCTCTGCCAGGGGCTGGTGTGGGCACCACAGTCTACACAACCTCTATACCAGGAGCTGGTGCGGGCACCGCAGTCTACACAACCTCTATACCAGGGGCTGGTGCGGGCACCGCAGTCCATACAACCTCTATGCCAAGGGGCTGGTGCGGGCACCGCAGTCTATACAACCTCTATGCCAAGGGGCTGGTGCGGGCACCGCAGTCTATACAACCTCTATACCAGGGGCTGGTGTGGGCACCGCAGTCTATACAACCTCTATACCAGGGGCTGGTCATGGCACTGCAGTCTACACAACCTCTATACCAGGGGCTGGTGCGGGCACCGCAGTCCATACAACCTCTATGCCAAGGGGCTGGTGCGGGCACCGCAGTCTATACAACCTCTATACCAGGTGCTGGTGCGGGCACCGCAGTCTATACAACCTCTCTGCCAGGGGCTGGTGCGGGCACCGCAGTCTACACAACCTCTCTGCCAGGGGCTGGTGCGGGCACCGCAGTCTATACAACCTCTATACCAGGGGCTGGTTCGGGCACCGCAGTCTATACAACCTCTATACCAGGGGCTGGTGCGGGAACCGCAGTCTATCCAACCTCTATACCAGGGGCTGGTGCGGGCACCGCAGTCTACACAACCTCCATACCAGGGGCTGGTGCGGGCCCCGCAGTCCATACAACTTCTATACCAGGGGCTGGTGCGGGCCCCGCAGTCCATACAACCTCTATACCAGGGGCTGGTGCGGGCACCACAGTCTACACAACCTCCATACCAGGGGCTGGTGCGGGCCCCGCAGTCCATACAACCTCTATACCAGGGGCTGGTGCGGGCCCCGCAGTCCATACAACCTCTATACCAGGGGCTGGTGCGGGCCCCGCAGTCCACACAACCTCTATACCAGGGGCTGGTGCGGGCCCCGCAGTCTATACAACCTCTATACCAGGGGCTGGTGCGGGCCCCGCAGTTTATACAACCTCTATACCAGGGGCTGGTCATGGCACCACAGTCTACACAACCTCTATACCAGGGGCTGGTGCGGGCACCACAGTCTACACAACCTCCATACCAGGGGCTGGTGCGGGCACCGCAGTCCATACAACCTCTCTGCCAGGGGCTGGTGTGGGCACCACAGTCTACACAACCTCTATACCAGGAGCTGGTGCGGGCACCGCAGTCTACACAACCTCTATACCAGGGGCTGGTGCGGGCACCGCAGTCCATACAACCTCTATGCCAAGGGGCTGGTGCGGGCACCGCAGTCTATACAACCTCTATGCCAAATGGCTGGTGCGGGCACCGCAGTCTATACAACCTCTATACCAGGGGCTGGTGTGGGCACCGCAGTCTATACAACCTCTATACCAGGGGCTGGTCATGGCACTGCAGTCTACACAACCTCTATACCAGGGGCTGGTGCGGGCACCGCAGTCCATACAACCTCTATGCCAAGGGGCTGGTGCGGGCACCGCAGTCTATACAACCTCTATACCAGGTGCTGGTGCGGGCACCGCAGTCTATACAACCTCTCTGCCAGGGGCTGGTGCGGGCACCGCAGTCTACACAACCTCTCTGCCAGGGGCTGGTGCGGGCACCGCAGTCTATACAACCTCTATACCAGGGGCTGGTTCGGGCACCGCAGTCTATACAACCTCTATACCAGGGGCTGGTGCGGGCACCGCAGTCTACACAACCTCTGTACCAGGGGCTGGTGCGGGCACTGCAGTCTACACAACCTCTGTACCAGGGGCTGGTGCGGGCACCGCATTCTACACAACCTCTATACCAGGGGCTGGTGCGGGCACCGCAGTCCATACAACCTCTATACCAGGGGCTGGTGCGGGCACCGCAGTCCATACAACCTCTATACCAGGGGCTGGTGAGGGCACCCCAGTCCACACAACCTCTATACCAGGGGCTGGTGCGGGCACCACAGTCCACACAACCTCTATACCAGGGGCTGGTGCGGGCACCGCAGTCTACACAACCTCTATACCAGGGGCTGGTGCGGGCACCGCAGTCTACACAACCTCTATACCAGGGGCTGGTGCGGGCCCCGCAGTCCATACAACCTCTATACCAGGGGCTGGTGCGGGCACCGCAGTCTACACAACCTCTATACCAGGGGCTGGTGCGGGCACCGCAGTCTATAAAACCTCCATACCAGGGGCTGGTGCGGGCCCCGCAGTCCATACAACCTCTATACCAGGGGCTGGTGCGGGCCCCGCAGTCCACACAACCTCTATACCAGGGGCTGGTGCGGGCCCCGCAGTCCACACAACCTCTATACCAGGGGCTGGTGCGGGCCCCGCAGTCTATACAACCTCTATACCAGGGGCTGGTCATGGCACCACAGTCTACACAACCTCTATACCAGGGGCTGGTGCGGGCACCACAGTCTACACAACCTCTATACCAGGGGCTGGTGCGGGCACCGCAGTCTATACAACCTCTCTGCCAGGGGCTGGTGCGGGCACCGCAGTCTATACAACCTCTATACCAGGGGCTGGTTCGGGCACCGCAGTCTATACAACCTCTATACCAGGGGCTGGTGCGGGCACCGCAGTCTACACAACCTCTGTACCAGGGGCTGGTGCGGGCACCGCAGTCTACACAACCTCTGTACCAGGGGCTGGTGCGGGCACCGCAGTCTACACAACCTCTATACCAGGGGCTGGTGCGGGCACCGCAGTCCATACAACCTCTATACCAGGGGCTGGTGCGGGCACCGCAGTCCATACAACCTCTATACCAGGGGCTGGTGCGGGCACCACAGTCTACACAACCTCTATACCAGGGGCTGGTGCGGGCACCGCAGTCTATACAACCTCTATACCAGGGGCTGGTGCGGGCACCGCAGTCTACACAACCTCTCTGCCAGGGGCTTGTGCGGGCACCGCAGTCCATACAACCTCTTTACCAGGAGCTGGTGCGGGCACCGCAGTCCATATAACCTCTATACCAGGTGCTGGTGCGGGCACCGCAGTCTATCCAACCTCTCTGCCAGGGGCTGGTGCGGGCACCACAGTCTACACAACCTCTATACCAGGGGCTGGTGCGGGCACCGCAGTCGACACAACCTCTATACCAGGGGCTGGTGCGGTCACTGCAGTCCATACAACCTCTCTGCCAGGGGCTGGTGCGGGCACCGCAGTCCATACAACCTCTATACCAGGTGCTGGTGCGGGCACCGCAGTCTATCCAAACTCTCTGCCAGGTGCTGGTGCGGGCACCGCAGTCTATCCAAACTCTCTGCCAAGGGCTGGTGCGGGCTCCCCAGTCTATCCGACCTCTCTGCCAGGGGCTGGTGCGGGCACCGCAGTCCATACAACCTCTATACCAGGGGCTGGTCATGGCACCACAGTCTACACAACCTCTATGCCAGGGGCTGGTCCGGGCACCACACTCTATACCACCTCTATACCAGGGGCTGGTCATGGCACCACAGTCTACTCAACATCAATGTCAGGGGCTGGTGCGGGCACCGCAGTCTATATACAACCTCTATACCAGGGGCTGGTCATGGCACCACAGTCTATATACAACCTCTATGCCAGGGGCTGGTAGGGGCAACTTATACTGTGCTGTTACAAGGAAGGGTAAGGGGTACATCTACACCTCAGCCACTGCCCGGTATTTAAGGCTCTCTTGATTGCGGTGCAGTTGGCGCTCGCATGCATGGACGCTGGTGCTACTACACCTGCCGCACTAAACAAAGCCGCACTCGTCACCCCGTCTTCCTATTTCTCATTCCAATTGCCTTTCCCCTTTCCTCTCTCATCCGTCTCTTCTCCCACCCTCTGCCCTGTTACTCTCTCCTCCCTATCCTTTCCCACTCTCTCCTTCCTCCCTGTACACTTCCACTGTCCCTTCCCTCCTGCCTCGCTCCTTCCTATATATTGCCTCCAATTGTTAATTCTTCTGTTCTCCTTGCTCCCCTTTACTCCTGCAACTTTTCTCCTAGTTTCTCACTTCCCTCTCTCCTCCCTCGCATCTGTTTATTTCCATGTAGTTGTCCTTATCTCCCAGCCGCTCTCCTTCCTTTCATTGTTTCTTGTCTCCTTTGTCCCTTTTCTATCTCTGACTCTGTTCTTCATTCCTAGTGTTCCCTTCGTATTCCCTTCCTCTCATTTCAGAAGTTGCCCTGTCATGTGCTGATGAAGGAACTAGATTTTGTCCGGGGCTTTTTCTGGCACCAGGTCTTTCATCAGAGTGGTCTGCGAATGTGAGCATCTGCTTGAAGTCCTCCTTAACTGTGAGAGGAACACCACAGTTATTGGATATGCATCTAATTGGCCAGTGGCGGCTTGGTAGGTCATGATTTTACTCTCAAGAAATCTGTAACATAGGAAAATGGTGGCCTTTTTCAAGTAGATTCACCTCATCTTCGGTGTCCTGAAGAAGTCCAATTTTGACAATAGTGGTTGAAACGTGGACATCGTTTAAAGCCCACAGATTTGTTAAGAAACAATTTAGAATCGGATGTACTGCTTGTTCCTTGAACTAAAGTTAATGCACTGACTTTTTCACCAAGCATCATTGCTCACACCGCCATCTGCATTGTCACCTACACCCACTGTTGATTTTTGCAACCATTGTGACTGATGTTTTATTGGGAATGATTGAATCCAGATGAAGGACCATTAATGGATAAAAGATGACTTGCTCTCCCTGTCACATGACTGTTGTGGGAACCTTATCATCTCTCACCTACACTGGTGTAGGCACCTTACCCACTGCCACAGTGGCTACTATGGGAACTCATCTCTTTGCCATAGGGGCTGGTGCGGGCACCGTGCTCTCTGCCATAGGGGCTGGTGCGGGCCCGTACTCTCTGCCATAAGGGCTAACGCGGGCACCGTGCTCTCTGCCACAGGGGTTAGTGCGGGCCTATACTCTCTGCCACAGAAGCTGGTGTGGGCACCGTGCTGTCTGCCATAGGGGCCAGTGCGGGCCCATATACTCTGCCACAGGGGCTGGTGCGGGCACCGTGCTCTCTGCGTAGAGGCTCGTGCGGGCCCGTACTCTCTGCCATAGGGGCTGGTGCGGGCACCGTGCTCTCTGCCATAGGGGCTGGTGCGGGCACCGTGCTCTCTGCCATAGGGGCTGGTGCGGGCACCGTGCTCTCTGCCATAAGGGCTAACGCGGGCACCGTGCTCTCTGCCACAGGGGTAAGTGCGGGCCTATACTCTCTGCCACAGAAGCTGGTGTGGGCACCGTGCTGTCTGCCATAGGGGCCAGTGCGGGCCCATATACTCTGCCACAGGGGCTGGTGCGGGCACCGTGCTCTCTGTCACAGGGGCCAGTGTTGGCCCATATACTCTGCCATAGGTGCTAGTGCGGGCACCATGCTCTCAATCAGAGGCTGGTAAGGGCACCGTGCTCTCTGCCACAGGGGCTGGTGTGGGCACCGTGCTCTCTGCCACAGGGGCCAGTGCGGGCCCATATACTCTGCCACAGGGGCTGGTGCGGGCACCGTGCTCTTTGCCACAGGGGCCAGTGCGGGCCCATATACTCTGCCATAGGTGCTAGTGCGGGCACCGTGCTCTCAGTCAGAGGCTGGTGCGGGCACCGTGCTCTCTGCCACAGGGGCCAGTGCGGGCCCATATACTCTGCCATAGGTGCTAGTGCGGGCACCATGCTCTCAGTCAGAGGCTGGTAAGGGCACCGTGCTCTCTGCCACAGGGGCTGGTGTGGGCACCGTGCTCTCTGCCACAAGTGCTGGTGTGGACCCCTTGATCTCTGCCACAGAGGCTGATGTGGGCATCTCACCGGGGTTGGCGTGACCCGCTCTCCTTCCGAGTGTCCACACACAGCACACAAACACAACTGCATCTTTCGCGTCCTCCCAGGCCATGCAAATCTGATACAGCACTAATCAAGTTATTTCCGTGTTCAAGAATGTGAACTATTAATTTTAATATTATGTGCTTTCTCGGTTTTTCCCCTTGTAATCACCAAGATAATTAGACATTTTGCACCTTATAATGAAATGATTGCAGGCTCAATCTGCGAGGAATGGGGAATTGACTGTTCCATTGTACTGTGGAGTGGCTGGAAATGTGTGCGCGGGAGGGGTGGTAGGGAAAGGGGGTGAAAGAGACAGGAAAAAAGGTGGAGAGAAGGAAGCGGGGAGGGTATAGGGAGGTGAGAGTAAAGTGAGAGAGAGAGAGAGAAAATATGAGAGGAAGAAAGCGTGAAGAAGAGCGAGTCGGAGGAATAAAGTGAGGGGGCTTTGGCTCCCCCCATTACTCGGGAAAGTGCACGTAAATATGACAGAGGAAGAGAGGGGCAGTGAGGGTGAAAAATAAAGGACGGGTTAGAGGACAGAAGAGGAGAGGAGGTAAAAGGGAGGAAGAAATAAATAAATAAATTGAGAAGAAGGGGGGGGGGGCTGGCGCGGACTGGAGCGCGAGGGGCTTTGGCTCTTCCCTGTATTAAGGGAGTGGGTGTAATGTGTATACCACGGAAAGAAAGGGAGTCGGGGGGGGCGAAAGAAAGGAGAGAAAGAAGCAAAGAGAAGACGTTAGGGAACGGGAGAACGAAAATAAAGGCGAGAGAGAAGTGAGGGAGGAAGTGGAGAAAAGCACAGAGCGCAGAGGAAGAGGGGGAAGCGAGAAAAAAAAGAATACGAGGGAGGGACAGAAAAAAAGAATAAAAAAAGAAAAGGGAGAAAAAAACAGGAGAAAAGGAAAAAAGAAAGAGGCATGTGAAGGTAAAGGTGGTGAGAGAGGAAGAGTGTGAAAGAGAAGCAAGGAAAGGGGGACGAGGAGAAACGCAGAGAAAGAAAAAGGAGATATGAGACAGAGAAAGGGAGGGGAGGGGAGAAAGAGAAACATAGAGTGAGAGAGAGAAGGAGCGAGAGAGAGAGGGGGGCAGAGAGAGAGAGAGGGAGGGGGGAGAGAGACAGACATGAAAGGAGACCGCGGTGAGCGGGGCAGGGACGTCCTTTCCAAGCCGCGGAGCTGGGACGGTCTCCATCTTATAATGAAGTCTTGTATTAACACACAGCCCGACACGGCTTCCAGGGCCTGGGGGGGTGTAACACGGAGACTGTGAGAAGGAAACATTGGCCCCCGCCCCGGATCCTCCGAGGCGACCCCGGGCCGCTCTGCCGGAGAGAGATGCATTCATTTTAGAGGCATTATTAGCTCCCTGCCCCAGGAAAGCAGCTTTCAAACTCTGAGCCCGGCCTCTCTCCCAGCCTGTCCCTGCGGGGAGACCTCTACCCGGGAAGGATGTTTCTTCAATCCCCCCCCCCCAGTGTGCGAGCTCTCTCAGTCTGAGAAGGATGTCTCCCCAGCCTGTCCCTGCATCCGGCTGCCCGCTGGGAAACCGAAGGCTCACTTCGAAATTGAGATCCCACTCTGGTGATGCAGAGACCTACGTTGCACACGGGGGAGGTGGGATGTTTGCGGCTGGTGCTGATGGAACGCAGTTTGTTGTTGAGCACGATGGCCTGTTTCAGGTGGATGGGTAAACAAGCTTCTGGATATGCCTTCTACGGGTGAAGCCCAACCTGTATGGCAATATGGAGCTCTCTTGCAGGTAAAGTTATTGACAGCCACATAACTGTGTGTGGAAACTCACTCAGTGGCACGGTGTGCGCGTCTGTTGAAAACAGAGTGGAGAGCGTGCACCGACAACGAAAAATACATCACTTTCCCCAATGGTCCTCGATGTCTATGTGGGAGCAGCTGTTATGGGTTGCGAGGGCTGTCAGATGACGCCGAAAGCATTTGAACCTGATGCAGCAACACATTCTGGATGACAAATGTGACCAGAACAGGAACACCTTGTTTCAGTGCCAAAGCAAGGCCAGCCCCACAGACTGCACCACAACCAGCTGGCTGAGCCCAGGGTAGGCACCCACAAGGAGGCAGAATCCCTCAAAGCACATTGGCAAGGGTGCAGCCTCCTGGGGCTTGGTGTGGGGGTTTTGGGTGCTACATCCCCCAATAAATGTATTATTTAATAAATGGTTGGGTACAGGAGCTTTCAGTCGGGGATGGCGAGGTGTCTATCAGATTTAACCTGGTATTTTTAAATACACAAAAACACCTTCCCTGTTTCGAGGCTCTTAAAACATGGTTATTTGACAATATTAGGGGTTTTAAGTACCCCCTAACAATCTGCAGTCCTTTCCCTTTCCCTTTCTACTGCACCTTAACACCCTCCTCATGCGCTGCTTCTCGCATAATAATTAACATAATAAGCCGTTCTTAGCGACCAAGCTACATCCCCGCACACTGGGCAGTTAATATTGATAAGGCCTGCTCTATAGGGTGAGCAAGCCCAGTCCCTTGTTTAGGGTGGAGCCAATGTAGCATGCGCTTATGCATGCGTATCGCTTGCGAGAAGCTATAGTAGTTAGAAAAGGGCTCGGAGCCCCGTCCATGTCACATCAGTGTTTTTCATTGGTTCGTGGGCTTGCCTTTTAAAATCTGCTTGATTTCATTAGGGGAAGGCATGCATACGTCATGCCTTTTCAGTGCTTAGCCCTCCTCGAGCGCATCGACCAAGTACTGAAAACATACGAGGCCCGCTGTTTTCCGTCCAGTTTGTGGACTACTTTTTCTCTTTTTTCACAGCGCGATCTCGCTTGTTTAGCAGCGCAATCGCGCTCGTTTTTTATTTTTTTTATTTAATGAGGCAAGAAAAGTCCGGTTGGGAGTTTACAACTGCTAATAGCTCTAACTCAGAAAAATGCGAGACCTGTTGCATTGCAAATGCTTGTTTTGGTCTTGTTCCAGTTAAGGAGACAAGAGTTTTGCTACCTTGGTCCATAAAGTGTGGAACAATGTGACTTTAGGTCTCTGCCCTTTTGTCCACACACTTTCGTGAGCATCTTAACATCAGTTCTGAGATAGGTGGGGTGGCCAACATGTTTCGACACAGAATTGTTCATGTGAGTGTGGATCCAGTGGTGAAATGCAAAATGTGAAATTATGCAATGCTACTTGCTGACTGGTCAACATGTTCTAGCACAAAAAATGTCCTCGTGAAAACCACGTAACTACCAAAACACAAACCTCCGGTTAGGGCTGAGAATCAACACGTTTCGGCACATGACTGATGAGGCGTGCTGATGTGACAAAAGTGAACTTTTTGGAGCCAAATTCATCTCCTGATTTCCTTTCAAGTTTTTGTCCACGTCATGGGTGGAGAACTGTCTACTTTGTGTTGCTTCATATAGTTCTGGGGCTCCAGGCTCAGAGCAGTGGAATAGGCCAGCACAATAACATATCCCGTAACGGATGAGCTGCAGGGCAATACAAGGTAGTGCTGGCGCGGCCGCGTCTGATGATATTAAAAACCACAAAAGTGAAGGGGGGGAAGAGGAGTGTGGAACACAGGATTAAAGGAGAAGGGAGTTTGGCAGGGTGGGAACTTGTTGGGCCTGGGATGAGGATAAAGTCATCCCAAACCCTGAAATTAAAATATCATTCTATTCCTATATGTGTGTATGTGTTTGTGTATATTTCGGAAAGCAGAGAAAGAGAAAAGGAGGGAGAGGGAAGGAGTGTGTGATGGACAGAAAGAGAGAAAGAGCCGTGTGTTTATTTGATTGTAATATGTGATTGTATGGTAAATGGTTGGTGCTTCATGCCTGACACATATTGTGTGTCTGGCACATTTGTGTGCAATGACTTGGTGTGGTGTCAGAGAAATTTGCCAGTGTTTAGTAGAGGTGTAGCCTTTATATGTGTGTATCTGTGTGCATCCATGTGTTGGTGTGTGTTGCTTTTGTGTTGTGGGAAATGAGATAGGAAATGGCGAAGGTTTGTGTGCATGTTGTGTGGTGAATCTGTGCGGTTTAACTGTGTTGGTGTGTTATTGCATGATGTTGTGAAAGTGTACTGTATAGATGTACAGTGTGTGTCTTTGGAAAAGTATACTCGACTGAATGCATTTTTGTGTTACATTTCTGTTCCATTTGAGGGTGCAGCATGCATGCTGATGTAAATTTGTGTGGGTTTATGAAAGAAAATTCTGCTTTTTCTCACTCGTGTTTGTTTTTTGTGTAATGGAAGGTTGTGCGTTTAGGTATGAATGGTTCACTAATGCCAAACTCTGCCTTAATCGTTGCTTCAAGAAAATAAATATCCCGAGATGAACCCCAGAGTTTAAGGGTGGCACGAACACAAACTGTGTCATCTTGATGCAAGAGAGGACAATTGACAGACACACTCACCACCACCGGTTCCACCACTAGTAACCCTTCTTCTGCCTCTTTAGAGTGTGCCTGGTGGGCAACAGAAGAGCATGGACTTGGGAGGAATCTAACAGGAAGTGACACTGGCCACAAGAACTCACTGGTAAGGCTGGTCCCCCACCAGCCTAGCATCTGGAGCACACCATTGCTCTTCTGAGCGTCCATCAGGACTGCTCCCTATGAGTCGATGGGACATTTACGCATTCCTGCTAAAGGTACGCAGTGCCACTGTGGCAATAGGACCCTCATCATAGACCTGCCATGGTCTCAGTAGGATATATTCAACCTCTTACCACCTTCAGTAAACATCATTGATCCCCACTATTGGTCTATGCCGTTGGCCAAAGCAATTGGTCAATGCTATCGGCCAAAGCCATTGGTCAACATGTTTAACTACTCAATTAAAGTCAATTCAAAACATTTTCTTAAGCACGTGGCTACCCGACGGGCTTCCCAGCGCTGAATGGTCTGCCAGACTTCTAGGCCATCATGATTACACAAACAAGCATATTTTAAGCTGTTTCCTGAAGCTGAGTACATCTGTGTCAATTCTGAGAAGGAAATTTAAGGCCATCTACACCCTGTGTTGCTATGCCGGTTGGAGAAACAGACGCACCCCAACCTCTTGCCTCTAGCATGTCAGAAAAGCTCCACCAACCTCTACGTGACGCATGCAGCACTAACCCCCTTGACTTACTGATGATGTAGTAGTCGTGATTGGTCTTGAACTCATGGCCCCAGAGGTTGGGGCTGTACTCCTGAAACTTGATCGTGAAGCGCATGTCATGCTGGGGCCGGTCGCAGGTCAGCAGCAGGTTGGGCGTGCGGAGGATCTCGCACTGCTCCACCTGCTCGAGCGTTTGCACCAGGTACAGTTTGTAGTACTCGTACTCCTCCGTAGAGTAGGGGCCGAGCGGCACTGAGCGTGGGCAGATCAGGTCCAGCCGGTCTCCAATCTGGGGGTAGATAACGTAACCGGCCTCGTCCTGGAACCTGAGGATGGAGAGAGAGGACACAAAGGGGTGTGGTTAGTCAACATGGCGTCGCTGGAGAAGGTCATCATTACAGTTGTATAGGTCACGGAAAAAAAAGAAGTCCCCATAACCCTCCGCATAATGCTCTGACCATAAGAAAGCTATGGTTATGCCAGCAATATCAGTGACGCCATTATTTATGCGACAAGCAAAGAGAATGAGATTATTAACAGATATAGTGAATTTATTTGTAATCCGAGAGCTGAAAGGTCAATGCTGTAGTAATATTATTTACTTGCTAGATATTCCACAAATACACCAGAGGACAAGTCAGGAAATTTATATTCCGTCACAGCACACAGCTCACCTTCAGAATGTACAATTTTAAGGGTATATACATTTCCACCTCATCCTATAAGGAAGACAGCACGATTCAGTCCCCGTCAATGCCCAAATTAACATAATTTATTCCATCTCTGTTAAAAATAATGGTGTATCCTAAGCCAAAAAGTTCCGATCCCTGAGCATCTGTTCAGATAGATTTAAATGATATAAAACTCAACAAAGATGGCGCCCACGTGCTCAGCTCACAGAGACGTCCCACGCCATTCATTCTATGCACGGGGCATTGGTAAAGAAAACTGACGTCAAGTTCCATTTTAAAAAGTGGAATGCATGCACTGTTGTATGCATGTGACTTCTACAGCACAAACCCCATTTCTAAACAAGTGAGGTACACCAGAGATTCCCAAATTTTTTACTTCTGTGGACCCCCACTTTATCATTACTGGAACCCCGGGACCTCAACTGAATCATTATTGGAATCGGAGAGCCCGCACTGAGTCATAAATGGAAGCCGGGGACCTGGCCCAAACATTGTTGCTGATTTGAACAGAAAAGTACAGAAGCAAGCATCCCCTTAAATACATACACAAATGTTAACACATTTTATTTCATTTGCAAGCAAAATTTAAAACAAACAACTTCGAATTTTATTAGGAGAGTTGGTGCTTTTATAAACTCGATTGAAGCCACAGATCGTCCATACTATATTCTGTTTGAGGCACCTGCGCTACTCACCACGAATCATTCTGCGATTTCTAATTTAATTTTTAGCCTCAAAATTTAAATTCCTTGACATTTACAGAGCTTTTTACATTGTACAATAGTACATTTGGCCACTTTATATATAATTTATTATTCTGTTAATATTAGTTAATTTTCCAAGCAGTCGTGGACCCCCTGGGGAGGCTTTGTGGACCCCCCCAGGCATCAGGTTAGAGGACCCTGATGTGCACAGTAGGGGTTTTGATGGCGGGTAGGGCGGAAGAATGGGGACCACAAAAGTACAGCTGCCAGGGTGGGGTAAGGGTTCAAACTGGAGAAGGAGAGGAGGAGGTGCCCATGTGCTGACGCAGAACATGTTAAACCAGTGGTCCCCCACCTGTGGTACGGCGACCCCTGGGGGTTCCGCCAAGCCCCCTCAGGGGGTCCGCAACTACTTAGAAAATTAAATAATAATAACAGATTAGGCTTTCACGCAATGATTTGGTGGGGGCCCCCAGATTCGAATTATGGTTCAGTGGGGGTCCCCGTGTTCCAGTAATGATAAAGTGGGGTTCCACATAGGTCGAAAGGTTGGGAACCATGTATTAAACTATATTAGGAGAATTAACTGAGAACAAGCGCACTGCTACTTAAGATGTTTTGGAGGAATTTGAGCAAGATATTAAGAGATTTGAGGGAGTCACCATGCCCACCTCCCAAACACTAGTGAGACTGCATGCCCACGTTGACGCGGCCTTAAGCTGAACCCCCTTTAGGCCCACCTTCTTGCGAGGGGCCAATGACTTCAAAAGCCCTCAGCTCTACTTCCAGTGGTACCCTCGCCTCGTACCCACTCATACTCAGAGTCACGGGGTGCTTTGGTTGCCAAACAAGTCATCGAGTGAGTATAGCGCACCAGACCCCACCAGGGTCTCTTGGCGCTTTAAATGGCAAAATAACTCGTGAAGGCCACAAGGCCACACTACTGGCATTAATATTCGAATTTATTTAAGTCAGCTAGGCAGTAGGCCTCGCACAATGGCCGCTGCATGCCTCACCCTAAATGCCCACCCGCCGCCCCCGATCCAGAAGGACGGCAGAGCTGGCTGTACTGCTCCAAATACCACCTTCTTGTCACCGAGACCCCCCAGCCCTCTGCAGGGGCACGAGGGGCATGAGTGCGTGCCTTCCTGCCAGGGACCTTGTTTGGCACCAGTGTTGGGAGGACGCAATGGTGAATGAGCGACAGTGAGACTGCAAAATGATATGGCCACGTAGCTGAGTCACTCCAGCCACCCAGTGCCACCCATATCCTCTCGTGCAAAGGGTGAAAAACACTGTTTCGCAATCTCAAGGAAAATGTTGTTTCACAATGTCAATAAACAAAGATTTTCGGCTGGCCAACTCAGGACCAAAGGTTATTGCCAACATTAATGCAGTAATTACAGCGGCACTAGGGCTCTGAGGCACAGACCTTTTAAGGCATGGGCAAATTGGGCTTTGACCCAGGGGACCAGCCTTTCACCCCAACCCCCCCCTACCCATACAGTCCGCTCTGTTGAGAAGTTTACTTTTATTAATTCTTAAATATATGTTTTTAAATACAATTTTTCAATTATTTATTTATAACGTGGGTGAAGTGAGAGTCTATGAAAGACATTTTGCAGATCAATTTCTGCTTATGTTTCATGTAATATCCATAAAAATGTTTCTTTTAGATCAAAGCAGGACCTCACAAATGAAAAAAAGGGGGGCACAGACATTCGCAGTATTATTAGTGAGTTGCTACTGTGTCACAATATTGAACGCACAGGTCACTATCCCTGAATATTGAACACATTTAGAACTTGGACCAGTGTATCTGTGCACTGTCAGTGGCCTGGCCACGGAGGACACGTAAGTGCCAACACTGGATAATGAATTCAAACCTGTTCCGAACAGGGCCCCCAAAATACATTTAGTCCAGGGGCCCTAAAATATTCCCTGTTCTGAGGAACGAGGGGCCCTGTGCACCCCCAATACCACTGCAGTTTAGTACCCAACGGAGGGGCTGGGGCCTACGTTCCTGATTTTGTTTAGTATCCATGGTGCACTCTGGACCACAGCGCCTAGTGAGTAACCCTAGGTGGGCGCTAATCTACGAAGAGAAGAGCTCTGCCCCGACGGTAGCAGCCGGAACCGAGAAAGAGGCGCCTCAGATTACCGCCGATAATCCCTCCCGAGCGTCGGTGCCGCGGGCTGCGCATTCATGTGTCACATTCGGACAAAGAGGCACCGCAGGTAACAAAGAGCCCGTCGCCATGAGTGCTTCTTACCCCACCCACTATTGCCCCCGTACCCCACCTCTCTGGCCGACTTTCAGATCGCCTTAAGGCTTCTTTTCAAGGAGCCCTGGCCAGGCCCCATGGTGCACCGGTGCCAGGATCAGAACACCTGCCACAGCCGCCAGGGAACGGGCCTAACCCCACGCAGGTAGCTCAGGCGGTGGAGCGCCTGCTGCAGAGATCTTTGTTAACAGTGGAGGCCTTAGGGGAGGAGGAGCTAGGGGGGGTAGAGTGGCAGAGGGGCAACATACCTGACAGACACCTTTCTGGTCCCCACTTGAATTCGCATTGTTAATTTGTTAAATAAAAACGTGTGTTATCCAAGCACTGAGCGCCGATTCAATTTGTGGCGTTCACCGAATATATGAATATCGTTTCAAACAATAGGATTTGATTTCAAGACAAGGAGCGCAGCCCCGTGAAATCTCCACGTTTCCAGGCACCCCTTCCCTCAAAAACCTTCCTCTCTTACCGAGTGCTACTGCTGAACAGAGGCCGTGCACAGAATGAAGTGATGCCTTTTTACTGTACGCACACCTAAATGTCAGATATCTAATTTTAACTTTAAAAATGCATGGTCTTCTAAGTGCATGTATGTGTTCGTACAGACACACACACACAGTCCTAAGAGTGCATACATTGGACAATATAACTGTAAGTCACAGCACTTAGAAACAGAAGTGGCTTACGAAGCGCTATATAAATCAAATTGATAAATTGTTATCACTATTAAGAACTCTTGCCAGCACGGTGCACTTGAGATGTACAGGTAACGTGAGCCGTGCGTAACTCCAGGTAATGTACACCTGACGGGCCAGACACTCGGCGCGCCCTAGCTCCAAGCTCCCCCCGGCGGTCCTACCAAAGCTGACTCCAAGAAGTGACCCCGAGAGGAGATTAACAGAGCCCCCGCCCTCCCTGACCCCCCGCACACCACCTTGACTGACAGCTTGTGTCCAGCTCACCCCGCGGGGCCCGATCTCCCCAGCCACCCAGGGGTCAGGCTGGGAGGACGGCTGCACTATGGCGGCCTCTGGATCCAACTAGGGACTACGACTGAAAGTTCACCCAAACACAAGTGTGTTTTTCTGCTTTTAGGTTAGACTGAGCAAAAGAGTTTGGTGGCGGCTTTCATTTGAGACGGTGGTTGCAGGTGGGAGCCCCCAGCAGTTACTTTTGGCGACTGGCACTTGTTTTAAGACATCAGAGATTTACCGAGAGCAACAGAGAGAAATATCACACACACACACACAAGGTGAAGAGATGGAGGGAGAGAAGGAAAGGCAAACCGTCAAAAAGGCGAGAAAACAGGAATCTGCAAGAGTGAGGTAAATGGGCAGAAATGGTCTGGCTCCGGGTTAATGTGACTTAAGACAATTGCAGCTTTGGTGTTCGGCGCGCTGACATTTAATAGCACCGGCCGCACAATTCTGATCTGAGCAGAGCTCTGTGCGCCGGCAGTCGTTCATTCACAAATTAAGCACCTAGTGTTAGGTCATGTTTATATAGTTAGGTTAAGGGTTGCAAAGATTTTTCGATGAAGAGAGGCAGGTGGGGTAGGGTTCGCCTCGTAAGTGGGGTTAGATGTTTTGCATGTCGTGAAATGTTAGTGCAAGGGTCAAAGGTACAGGATCTTGGATTTGGAAAGGGTTTGCCTTAGGGTTAGATGTGGGATTCTCTGTCATCGCCTACAAGTGGCCCCTTCGCCTTCTGAAGAGTGGAATGGAAGGGGAAGGTGAAAAGACGAAAGTGAAGGGCGGGAGACAAAAGGGGAGCTGAAAGGGCAATAAGAAATTGACTAATAGGTGAAAATGTGAAAAAGTAGGGTGAAAAGACTAGAGCATAGACAGGAGAGGTAAAATGATAGAAGGTAAGAGCATAATAGCAGGGAAAGATAGAAGGAGAGAGAGAGGAAGAATATATGGTCATGAAAAGGTAGGGTAAACAGCAAAAAAGACAGGGGAAAGAATGTAAACAGAGAGGGGACACGTAGAGAGGATAGACGGGTAGGGTGAAATAGGATGGACACACTGTAAGAAAGTAAAATGAAAGAGCCTTTCAGAAACTCTAAATCGTTGGTTGAAATATAACCAGCAAAGGCAATGCCGATAGGTTTGGGTTTGTTGCATTTGCACAATTAGAGCGAGAGACACAGCAGGAGCGGACAGCGAGGGATAGAGTGTTGGAGTAGTCCCAAAACAAGCACGCGATTGGAGGTGGAAGAATACACTCAAACAGGCAATAGCTTCAGGTGAGGGATGAACACTACTGGGCTGAACCAGGACGTGATTGGCTGCATTTCAAGCCAAAGGCTGAAACAGGCTGGTCGAGGAAGGAAAATGGTTGAAAGGGGTGGAGCCAAAGCCCACTCCCGGTACATAGTTAGAAATCTGTATGTTTGGCTGTCAAAACTCAGGCCTAGGGAAGAACGGTGAAACAGGAGTAATATTGAAAAGTAGAGATACGATGAAGAGAAGGTGAAAAAAAGTTAGAATGTGTGCGTAAAGAGTAAAGTAGAGAGAGAGACGACAAGCTGAAAGTTTAGGGAAAAGGGGAAAAGACAGAGGAATTATAAAAGTAAAGAGGTACAAGTTGTAGTGACCAGAATATTGTGTCCAAAATACCAAGGACCAAATATCTAGGGGGTACGTGCACATAGGGATGTATAGCTTTGCTATTCTCAACTCAACGTCTACGTACTATATATATATATATATATATATACACACACACACACACACCGTCAAGGTACATATATGTGAAGCTAACTACAGTAAACCTACAGATATTTGGATTGTGGTATTTTGGTCCTCGGAATCTTGGCAGTGTTATTCCGGTAATTCAGTATTCCCTGCTCGATGTTTCGTAGCTCCACTGAAAAGGCAAAAGAGGGGAAATGGTATTTCCTTTCAACATCTCCAGACGGGCTCCTCACTCTGTTTACCTCTCCACAGCTCCTGGTGGCTCTGGACTCCAGAGTTCTCGGTCAGCAGATTCAGACGCCCTCTGCGGCCCTTGTTAGCACTATGCAGACCCGGGGGGCCCCCAGCTAGCTTTCTGGTCACTTCTCTGTGTCTCCAGGCAGCCCCTGGCTTCCTGGTTACTCCTACACAGCTCCAGCTGGGCCTACTGGAACCCTAGCTACCTCTGTAGAGCTCCATCAGGGCCCCTAATCACTGCTTTGTGACTCCAGACAGGACCCTGGCTCCCTAGTTACCTCTACATAGCTCCAGCCCTTGCTGGCCAAGCCCTGCCATCCATCACTCGGACCCCAGAATCCTGTGGGGAGCCCTGGGCTCCAAAATGATGGATAGAGGACTGCACCGCACAGTCTAGGGGGTGTCTGGAGAGATGGCGGCGGGGGCCCGTAAGAGGAGGGGAGCTTTGAGTGAGGACAGACATAAGAGGGGGCAAGGAACTGGGAGCAGAGGTCTTGGGGGAAAAAACAGGGCAGAAAAAACAGAGGTAAAAACAGAGGGGGGCTGGGAGAGCAGAAATAAATTCTAAAACATAACTGTGCCTGCTGTCCTAGGCCTTGGATATAGCAAGTGGCGACCCGGGCACCCCTTTCCCAGAATACCATCAACTAAGGCGCCCAGAGGAGAAAATAAGGTCATGATTTATCACATATTAGCATAATAAGGACAGAATAAGGACCAGCATCACAAAACACACTAGAAGCTACGCAGTACTCCTGACACCAGATCACCTGTAGCATGTAACTGTGCGTAAGAGCGCCAAAACATACTGGCCACTATGGGCGAGGACTTGGGACATCCTACCCCCTCCTTGATGGCTACCACAGTCCTTTCCACAAAGGCAGGGCTGATAAGTGCCTTGTCCTCCAGCTCCTCCCAAGCCCCTCAGCCACCCATGTATAGGGGACAATTGTATGGGATTAGACTCATATTAAACAATGATAAGAGTATGTAATACCTATGTAGATGCACCAGGTGTAATACGCGTGTTATGACTCCACTTTCTCATCATTGCCATCACAAGTTCAATAGTGTAATTGTTCGAAACAACATGATTTATTGGAGCATTTTATTCCTCTCCACAAAGGCATAACCATAATTAGGGTAACGGTAAAAATATAAAATACCACTAGAATCTAATCCATCAGCCTTTACTAAATTACCACAAACTACAACATTCTCTAGTTTCACAGCAGAAAGTGCTCACACAATCACTCCAAAGTAACCACAGAAAAGGGATTCAGAGGGAAAGAAAAAGCAACACAAGTGATCCTTAAGGCAACAAAGAGGCTGAGAGGCCACCAAAGCGAGAATGTAATGGCCTTTTTTCTTTTAAAGCAGCAGCTCTTAACATTTTCACCTCTGTGAACCCCCAGTGAATCACTACTGGAAGATAGGGACCCCAGCCCAAGCCATTTCTACAATTTGAGTCTCAAAAGTATACAGAGACAAGCATACATCAAACAAATGCACAGATTATGAAATATTTGGGATTTTAGCATGTTACGCTGTCTTCTTTGCTCCGAATGCGTGCTGTGTTTGTGTTGGTGCACACCAGTGCTTCAAATAAGGCCACCAATTGCCCCCTCTACATTATGTTTGCTGTGCTTGACCCCCCACCAAGAATCAAACTGATACCAACTTAATTTTAACCTCACATTTATACTCCTTTACATTTAGGGAACACGTGTTCAGTTTTACATTTTGCTTCTTTATCTATACATACTTTATTATTCTGCTAATTGTATTCAATATTCTAAACAGTCGCAGACCGCCTGTTAAGGTCCCGTGGAAACAAGTGGGCTGTGGGGCCCGGGTGAGGTACCGCTGTTTAGTCTCTTCTAAAGAGCAGACTTACAAAGATTTGGAATGCACAAATGTCTCCAGAAAAGATCTTGGAATTCACAATTATTCGAAGGCCACATTGCTTTTAATTTTCTACACTGTGCACAACTGCTTAGGAGAATCTTTCTCATTAAAACAAATGCACTTTTAATTTACTTCATTTTTTCCTCTATAGATGATATATCTTTCCTTCCATTGCATTTCTACCAATATTTTTGGAATGGTGGGGGTGGGGGTGGTGCTCCCTAACTCACTATGATAGGAGTACAGTTCTGATTTTTCCAGGGTAAGACTAGGTTGTGGTCAAGTTTGTGAGTACCCAAAATCCCTAAAATGTGTGCGGATTCCAATCTTCAGGGCATCCCCTCCCCGAAACACCTACACCACCTCTCCATCAGACAAGGTTTACTCATGCAGAAGCTTACATCCTACAGTGGAATTATTATATGTCAGTAAACCCCTTATGGGCGCAAAATTATGTTCTGTGAATTTGCACTCGTAACGCAAGCCATTTGCCACATTGCGTTCATCATACAATGCATTCGTGCTTGGCGAATCATGTCCTCAGATGCCACATTGTGAGACCAATTAACACTTGCAACAGCTGGACAGGTATTGAGTTGGAACAGCCCCTGGCACATAAGTGCTAAGACTGGATCCAGAAGCCACCATCTATAGGAGAGGATTGTCAGTGCACGTGGGCCTAAAGGGTGCTACTACCTTGTATAAGAGAGGCCTCTCTCGGGTTTACAGTGGATACACACGCCTCACTCGACTCATGCACTAAGAAGTACAGACAGATGAATAGAGAGGAAGAACAAAAGAAGCAACATAAATACAAAGGCAAAGAAAGAAAAGCAAGCATAGGGAAAAACGAGATCATGTTAAAAGTAAGAGAAACACAAAAAGGGAAAATAATTACAAGTAACAAAAAAGGGAACCACGAGCTAGAAAGAGCAAGCAAAGGAACAAAACTATATGCACGAATGGCAGGAAGAAGTAAAAAAACAAGAGAATGAAAGATCAACAGAAGAAAACAATGAATCGAAAAACAAAATAATTAACAGCATGTAGGTGGGGAAGGAGAGGAAGAAATGAGGAGTAAGTAGAATAAATAGATGAAAAGAAAAATGACATGAGAGAATTAACAGAAATGGTAAAGAAATTAAAAGATGGAATGAAAAGGAAAGATGAAAAAGGCAAGGTGAAGAAAAGAAATATACAAAGAAAGAGGAAAGAGAGAAAGGATGAAGAAGAGAAGGGCAGAAGCACAACAGCAGGAGAGCAAGAATGGTGGCTATAGGTTGTAGAATTGGCTGGCACGGCACCTGGGTGGGTGGCGTGTAATGATCTACTTTATCCCATTGAGCTCAGTATTATCAGACCAGGGTTGTTAGTTGAAAGGAATAATCTCCAATTAGCACAAACGAGAACACTTGAGGCTTAGCTCAGCTTTGCAGGAGCATAAAAAAGCAGCCTACAGGCTAATTCTACTGGAACTGAGGCATCGAACTTTCTGTAATCAAAAGACCCCCCCTGAATTTAACAAAATGGCCCATGTAGAGGACAACCAAACCCTGGAGCCATATGAGGCAAATGCATCAAAAAAGGCAAAAAAAGATGCACTATCTGGAGGGAAATGAACAACGGCACACTGAACACAAGTGCAGACAGCACACTGGGTGGTGGACACGCCAGTACTATAAGCACACAGGAAACCAACAGGCAAACACTTCAGAAATATATATAAATAACACAAGTAATAAGGTTACACAACAAGAATGAAGAAACAAGAAAAGTGGGCAAGTTCAGTGTGAGTCAAACATCCTCGTAATTGTATACTGTCAAAAAATTCCTTTTGTCTACATCGATACTGACAGGATTAACACGACCAAATATATCAGTTACACTATAATGAAGGATGAATAGTTTCATAAACAGCAAACCTAAGCAACAGGTTCTCAAGGAAATAACAGCTCACTTAACATGACACAGGAGGTAACATTGTAAAATGTACACAAAAGCAGCATAAGTCAAGCCACGCCAAGAAGATTGTAATGCTATTCAGGAGGATCACACAGCCGGTGAAGGGTATCACATATCTTGAAAGGAGGACCACACAAATGAGTGGGAGTATGACCAAAGCAAAGCAGATCATGTCCTCATTCGAGAAAAGAACAAACCACTTAAAAGCGTGACACAGTTTAGCAAGGGTGCAGCTCAGAAAGGCACAACCTACCTCAGTAAGAGCATTAATGGCTCAACAAGAAACCAACACAATTCAATAAGATCTTGACTCAACTCAACATAACACGTCACAGGTCCATGAAATACACCCACCCAACAAGCGCATGCTCCAAGTCAACAAGAGCACAACCCAACACAAATAATAACCTGACTCAAGAGTAATTTGCGAGCAAAATGAAATAGTAATCTGGGAAATGCTGTGTTTGCTAGAATGTTTTGCTTTTTCCCTCCTTTAATTGGTATCTATGTTTGTTATGTTGACTTTGGTTCCAGATCAGGCAAAAGGGCAGTTCTAATGTGTATCCACACAGGTATAGATTTCAGATGGCAGAGATGCACCCAAATGCGTAATTCTCCCCTGAGCAGGTTATGCTGCATCTCCCTTGATAAAGACAGAGTAGGGCTAGACACTTTTTGGAGGTATGTATCAATTTATCCAATCCCTATGGCAGAGGGGCCCAACCGTGTTCGAGAAGGGCTGGGTCAACGCCAAATGCTCAGATTAACAATGTTCCAATGTAGATGAATCATACTTTATTCCCTTTCTCTGTCTATGCATAAATTATGAGGATGTTTTGAATACCTGGTGTAAACCCCCCAACAATTCTGCTCTTATTGTAGACATCCTCACACTAGGGGTTGCTTACCATCAATCTGTCTAAAAACCTGTAACCCACTGACAACAAGACCTCATTCTCCCATTTAGGAAGCCCAGAAGGGGTGTCCACCGACGTATCTCTGTAAACTAGTGCAAATCTAAGCAAAATTGCTATCGTTCTCATGCACGAGAGTCTTTACCATCTTCCAGCCGTCCTGGGTAGTGGCTTACACGAGGCCTTAAGTGAGCTGCCTAGACCCAGCAAACAGCCCAGCTGCACATGCAAACTTCAGACCTTTCATGTAGGGAATAGTTTACACTCTCTTCTCCCTTCACAGGAACCAGTGTTACTTGCCAAGACAAGTGGCTGACTGAAATAAGACATCAGTGACATAGGACAGTGTGGAAATATCCCAGGGTGGCTGCGACTATTAACAAACCTTTCTGTCAACCCAGGGACATCTTTTCAATGCGCTTGAGAGAACGCATTACCCGTGGCGGCCTAGTACGACTGACGTAGGATGTACTAGTTGAATGGCACAGTGCACCTGTTGAAAAATTGCAGAGATATGCATCAAAGAATGCAAAGTATTGGACCTGAGCTTTGCTCTAAAACAAAGGCCCATTTGAGTTAAATGCTTACCTTCTGGGTAAGAAAGTTGACCTTCACGGAGGAGCCAGCCATATTGGACATTCCTGAGTGGTGACAGGTTTAAGCTGCTTCCTTTCTCCCTACAAGCCCAGCCAGTAATCTGCCTCCAGACTGCTCCACTTACACCGCCCTCCCACCACCTTCCGCGAGTCCCTTAGCGGTAGAGTTCCTCCTGTCTCAACAACGTTCAAACTGCACCCTGGAGTCCCCAGTAGGCAACCATGTCTGGTGTAGCAAGGGTGTAGCATAGACCAATGGAGTACCTGCGTCCTTGTTTGCGACCATGAAGAACCTTTATTACTACAGGAGACCGGCAAGGGTCTAAGTGTGGAATCCTTACCATCCAAACTATCTCACAATAGAGTAATGCCATGTTTCCTGATGACAGATGTCTACAACAGTGATCACCTGCTAAGGGCATAATTCTGTGGAGCACAGTAAACCCGAAAGGCGCATTCGAGATTACAAGTTTTCCACTTTCACTGCTGGTCCCGGGATTCTGGAGGCAACTAAAAATTTGGGAATCTATACAGCGACATTGACTATGTAGCATTATTGTGGCCCAAAACATATAATCAGCAGTATTTTGCACACCGCCCGACCCTACCCCCCCCCTGGAGTTACAGTTGCTTTTGCATTGGTAATACAAGGAAAGTGGCGTTACTGGCCAAATTCCACCCAGTATGTAATCCCGCAAGATCCATGGTGCTTACCAATTTTACTCTGTTGCCCAAATATCTCTGGAGCAGCCGGTACCAGTGGACCATTTACATACCATGTGCTTATGCCATAATTTTCTTACCCATTGTAGTTAAAGAGCTCTTCTCTTGTACACAACCAAACTTCAAAATGAGTTTATACTTTATTAAATCGGGTAGTTTCTGCACTATTGCATCGGAATTCAAAATCAGTACCACCCTAGGAAGAGATTTTTCCTTAATTTGTCAACCTCCCTAAATCCCGAAGAATAAGGAATTCAAGGAGCTGGATTTATCACTTTTATTGAAAGTAAAGGACAGATGGGTTTGTAGGGAATGCATGTAGCGCTACCTTTTGGTAAGTCAGGCGCTCCCCAGTTCTGCACACTGGTGAAAAACAGCCCACAATCAATCCCTGCAAGTAACATCAACAGACTTTGAAAGCTCACTAACTTTATAAATGCTGGATAAACACAGTCAAACTCAACAAGAGCACAACCTAACTCAAGAAGAGAAATGCAAGTGAACAAGAGCACAACACATCACACCATGAACAGCAAAAAGAGCCTTTTGTTAATCTAACAAAAATCAGCACCGCCAAAACAACCAGAAAGTAACAACTGAACGATTGTAGAAATTAAAAAGAGCGTTACCAAGTTTACAAAGGTATGGCCAGCCAAAACATGATCAATTTGCACTGAATAATATAGTTGCAGCTCCGTCATACTGAATTGGTCCAACAAGAGGATTTCACAAAATGAGCAAAATCACTTAAGATCACCTTCCTCTAACTTAACAATGGATGAAGTGACTTAAAAATCAAGCCACTAGACTCACAAAGCGCACCTCACAACACAACTTAAAGAGTGCGTTGAACAACTCAACCAGACCACAACTCAGCCCAATAACAGCTTTACACACAGTCCACTACCCTGCCACCTAGGGCACAACAAACAGCAATAATTAATTTGTCTTTATGGCTTTCTGTTCTCAAATTGTGTGTTACAAATCATCTGGAAGATTCAACACAATGCCAATGGATCTGCAATGTGTGTCTGCCTTTTATGAAACATTGTTTCTAATAAGATTTTATGGAATATGACCTTTTTACATACCGTATGATACAGTCTTATGCCTTGCGTGAGCTGCTGACATATAACAAATAGGATCAGCAAACTCTTTTAAATGTGCTTTTTGTTCACTCACAGTTCACTGGTGTACTGCCTTATTATCTATGTTCAACAAGAGCACATCTTAAATAAACCAGTTGGGCAACTGAAAAACAACAACCCAAGAACCCAACTGAAAAACCAAACATTACAACTCAACAACACCAGAACCCAACTCAAGATGTGGATAACCCAACTCAACAACAGTAGAACTGGACTCGGAAATGGATAACCCAACTCAACAACAGTAGAACTGGACTCTGAACTGGATAACCCAACTCAACAACAGTAGAACTGGACTCAAGAACTGGATAACCCAACTCAAGAAGAGCAGAAGTTTACTAAAGAAGTGGATATCCCAACTCAACAAGAGCACATCCAACACAACGAGCACACTGCACCACTCAAAAAGAGTATTACACAACAAAACACATGAACAACTGACTCAGGAAAAGTGTCTCTCATCTCAACAAAATGAATCTAGGTTAATATGAGCATCATGCACATCAACAAACACCCACCCCAAAAAAATCATTTGGTGAAAGTTACACAGTTCAACACCTTAACGGTAGGCTGCCTCTCATAAAAACCAAGCTAAATCAAGAAGAGCACAACTAAACTCGGGAGACCAACCAAACTCAAAAACCGCATTTCACAAATCAGCTTTCAGACAGCTATGTAAGCTGGTGCTTTGACAGCTCAAAATGAAGATATTTCCTTTTAGAAAAAAGATTTAGCAATGGTAAGTTTTAAGATATGTTGCATTCATACTCTATGATTATTGGATAATGTACTAGAACATAATACATCTTCACAGAGGGGGTGTTCAGGACAACGTTGTTTGCATAGTAGCAGGAAATACCACTTGCAACACACTTGTAGGAGCAAAGTGATAGAGCCTGTTAGGTTTAGGTTTCAACAGCTTAGCTGTCAAACTGACACATTGGTACCAAGATACAAAGAATGGGTTTGGGACTACCCCCTTCAACCATTGGCTTTCTTCATCCTGCCTCTATCAGACATGCCAATCTCATTTTTGCTGAGCCACTGGGAGGGTTTCTGTCTCACCTATTGCGATTGGCTGTCTGCTGTAGCCTTCGACAGCCACGCGAGTGCTTGCACTCAATGGTATCAATGTAGGGTGACCAGATTTTGAAAGCTAAAAACAGGACATTTTGTAAAAACAGAAGGAGGTCTACAATGATACACTAACTGAGGTGCACAGAATGACAGAGCTCATCCACACGGAAACACAAACGAGGCATTAAAAGAAATAAATAAAATGCAATTTTTAAACCCAGTATCATATTTGTGTATTTAATTCCTTTCTAATAGGAAATTAACAGCAAACGAGCGGCAATGATAGCAATGGTTCAAATCACACAACATTCTTTTTTTAAACAAAAATCAATCGAAGAAAACTCTAACTTTTGTAGTAATAGACAAAAGATTTCTTTAGTTAACTTTTTCCAAAAAGAACTCAGCTAACGTGTTTCGCTCTTACAGGAGCTTCAACAGGGCTCGCCAATTAGTTCACTCCCAAAAGTATGGTAGTATCCATTTATCGAGTTGGAAACAAATCCTGTCCAGAAACCTTGATATGCAAAGCACAATAAGCTTGTAAGTCTCCCTCTGATCAAGACACACGAACATCTATTTAGTGGTTCCAACCGTGTACTGCATTCATCGTTACTCTCACATTTTCAAACTGAAAACTGGTGTGAGCTTCAAATTTTGCTGTTAGAGGGAAACAGATTATGTTGGGTTGATGAAGAGTCAACACTTAGAGGTTGGCAATTACTTGGACAGAATGGAGCCGATTTATTGGTTGTGTGGTACATTTAGTCCTTAGCTGTTCAGTAGGGTAGTAATTGCTTTCTAATAGGAGCTGCTATTTAGTTCTGCTTTGGAACTCATAAAGACGTGCCACGCACTGTTTCAGGTTGGTTGTCTATAAAAACTGGGACCTTAGTCAAATTTGCCTTATTCTGCCAGGACAGACAGTGAAAAACTGGGACTGTTCAGGCAAATCCTGGATGCCCAGCCACCCTATTTGAAAGACTACAATTATACAATACAATTATAGCCCTCTCCGTCTGCTCCCGCAGGCATCTTTCCATGCATCGCTTAACCATTAAACCCAGACCTGCTGGCTTTACCAATGGTTGTGCTATTATTCTGTTCCATTGTTCTGGGTATGCAGTCGCTAACAGAAAATAATGGTGTGTCAATTTGCATTAAGTTACATTTTGCTGCTGAGACCAACCATTTTTCAACTAGTAGAAGCTGGCAAGTTCTTATGCCTGAAACAGGATAATTATGGTTGCCAGGACACGAAAAGATTGAAGACACTGAAAGATAGTGGAATTCATTTGTGGCCTCAATCCTAACAATTTCAAATTGATGACTTAGAAATGTCAACTCCAAGATCATTAATGTGATATAGTCTAGTGTATGAATGCCATGTCCTGGTTTTATGCCATTTTATCTCTATCCGCTCTCGTGCACTTGGCGGCAAGATTTTCTTAATGAATGGTAATTCGGAGTAATCGCATTATTCCCGCTAATAGCAAAATGTTATTTTTATTGTATTGTGCTTTTGTTTGATATATGGTTTTAAGTAAACGAACCAATGAGGCATGTTGATATTTCAATCAGCAATATAATGACAATATGGGGGGAAAAAACTCAACCACTACCCTCTCCGTCGTTGCCTTGCGCTCCACTGGTGTGCTTCTCATTTTCACAAATCCATAGAAATTGCCCTCATACCCAGGCCCACTCTGCACTAAATAATACAGAGGCATGTCTTTTTCCCTGATTAAATGTGGTCTCTTCAGGGCTGAGATGCACGCACATGGGTAGGTTTGGAAATCTAACCAATTGCTAAGGAGGAAGTTCCATTTTACTTTGCTCATATTGGGGAGCTATTTTCTGATGTCTCATGGTGTCTCCTGGTTCCTACTGGCATTTTTTTAACACGTAGAATTTCTCATTTTTAGCTGTTTTGTTCAAATGCCAATGTGCCGTACCTATATGCAAAGGATACCGCTACCTTCTCGTCTCCTTCCCTGTTCCTCTCATTACATGAGGCATTCATGTATCCACAGACACTTTTGCAAGGCCAAATTCCTGTAAAAATATCCTTAACACAAGCCCCACCTTTTCCTCCTGGTACATATAGCCTTGACCTACCTGGTCACAGCCTGTAATATACCAACGTTCATAATCATTTGAATTAAGTACCTGAGGCGGGAGGGAGGGACGTAATGATAGGAACAGGGAAGTCTGGACTCAGAGTAATGGCATTACTGGTAAATTACTGGTAAGTAATCTATGCATTAGTAACTGGCCAACTAGAATTTTCACCCGGGCTGTGACTTGTGGCTCCAGGTAGACAAGAGTGGCTATGTTAGGAGGTCGATTGAACCCCAATCCTAGAAGCTATTCAGAAAGACTGGCCTGTCAGCTAATATCCCCAACCCACCTGAAGTCCAGTTCCCATCTGCCCTTGCATACAATCCAACACCCATGCATTCATATGATGACATCATCGCCGCCTCACATGCCGCTGCCATCTGTTTGATGGAGGCGGGTAGGGCTGGCGCTGCAGCTCTAATGTTATTTTTTGGTGAAATCACCCATCCCACAGACAAGGAAAGCAAACAGACAAGTAATTAGGATGAAAAAGCCTGCCTGGCACGGCCGGCTTTGAAGCCGGTTGTGTTTACCTCCGGCGCCCGCTTCCCCGCATGAGTATTTCATAGACTGTTGTTTTTTTCCAGAACTATCTGTTCATCTTGTTTACAATTTTTTGGGGTGACGGGGGCGGCGTTGACTCATGAGGCCGGGAGCCCTGCAGCCCACGCCTCATTGCTGCAAGCGCGGTGGGGCTCGGTGCCAAAATGGCGTCTGGCCTGCTTTGTTGTCGTCCCGCGGAGGGAGCTTCTGAGGGTGGCCGATGGCGGCGGTGTGTGTGTGTGTCCCTCTCAGGAGCATTCCCCTGGTCTGAAGCCATGCCAGCGGGGCAGGAGGAGGTGCCCGGCTGCGCCCTGGTGGGCATGGTTAATCCAGGTGGCTTTCTCTGCGCGCACACGTGTGGCACACGTCGAGACACATCTGGTGCTGCGCGCATTTGGCGCAGGATGGAGTGCTCATGGCTTGCTTCTGGGAGCTCTGGACGTAGGCGGGGGGTGGCGGTCAGGCAAGCACATTCATGCACACCGAGCCTACGCTCCCTCAAGTTAACACATGCACACGTATGCACTTAGTCAAGGGCTGGGCCAGTGCCGAAATGCAAAATGAGGGGCCCCCTTGGCACTATGTGACGAGTGGACCCCGAGTTTCCCATATCACACAGATCTTCATTGGTCTTGGGCGGAATCGAAGTCCCCCGAAGGTTTGGGGCGACCATAAAGGTTTGACTCCCCCCCCACCAACCCTTGCCACAGGGTCCGCAGAAGCATGTGTTGCGTCACTGGATCAGGGTGTAGTAGAGACGAGTAACCATGCTCTTCGGGTGCTTATCAGAGGCGGTAACATATGGACTCGACTGTGTAAGGGGCCCACAGCACTCCAATTATGCCAAACTTTCCAGGGCTAAGTTATGCTAGAACTTTTCAAAATGTCTGCAGTGAAGACCCCGGCACACAGCATTCAACACATGGCATTTCTGGGTACCACTGATAGAAATTGTGTTGGCCTGACTCAAAATTTACCAACTTCTCCAAAATATTTACCAAACTGATACTTCTGTAGTAAATTTAATATGGACAGTGTGTGGACAGTTATCTGAGAATTTTTGTTTTACAAAGGATCAATTAAAGCTGATTCCAGAGAGTTTCCTGGAACTCAAACCCTGGGATTCCAGAGACCAGGACACAATTTAAATACAAGTTGTGGTAATAAAATCCCAAACTGAACATTTTGTACTAACCACCAGCTCACCACGTTCCTAAGGATGCCAAGCCTCTATAACATTATCCCTAGCCTCAAACCCTTTTTAAATCCCATCTACACTGCCAACTTTAGGTCTGAATACAACATCTGTTCCCTCGGTAACTAGGCACATAATTCACATAGTGCAGTGTTTACACCCAGCCTCTGTGTGTCTGGGCTTACACAACACATGGATCAAATAGTGCAGTGTTTACACCCAGCCTCTGTGTGCCTGGGCTTACACTTAACACATGGTTCAAATAGCAGCAACCCAGCCTTTGTGTGTCTGCGCTTACACTTAGCAAATGATTAACACAGCGCAGTGTTTACACCCAGCCCTTGTGTGTCTGCACTTACACTAGGCACGATTCTAATAGTGACCCAGTCTCTGTGTGTCTGCGCTTACACTGAACACATGATTCAAACAGTGCAATGTTTCCACCCAGCCTGTGTGTGTCTGGGCTTACACTTAACACATGGTTCAAATTGTGCAGGGTTTATACCAAGCCTCTGTGTCTGCGCTAACACTCAACACATGGTTCAAATAGCGACCCAGCCTTTGTGTGTCTGAGCTTACACTAAGCACAATTAACACAGTGCAATGTTTACACCCAGCCTTTGTGTGTCTGCGCTTACACTGAACACATGATTCAAATAGTGCAATGTTTCCACCCAGCCTGTGTGTGTCTGCGCTAACACTCAACACATGGTTCAAATAGCGACCCAGCCTTTGTGTGTCTGCGCTTACACTAAGCACAATTAACACAGTGCAGTGTTTACACCCAGCCTTTGTGTGTCTGCGCTTACACTAAACACGATTCTAATACTGACCCAGTCTCTGTGTGTCTGCGCTTACACTGAACACATGATTCAAATAGTGCAATGTTTACAGCCAGCCTCTGTGTCTGAGCTTACACTAAGCACATGATTGACAGAGTACAGTATTTACACCCAGGCTCTGTGAGGCTGGGTCTACACTAAGTACATGATTCATATAATCCAGTGTTTACACCCAGCTTCTGTGTGTCTGCGCTTACACTAAATTCACAGTTGAAAAAGTGCAGTTATTACACCCGGCCTGTGTGTGTTTGTGCTTACACTAGACACACGATTCACATTGTGCAATGTTTACACCCAGCTTATGTGTGCCTGAGCTTTCACTAAGCACGATTTGCATAGTGCAGTGTTTACACCCAGACTCTGTGTGTCTATGCTAACACTAAGCACATGACTCACATAGTACAGTGTTTACACTCAGCCTGTGTGCCTGGGCTTACACTAAGCACATAGTGCAGTGTTTACACCCAGACTGTGGGTGACTATGCTGACACTGTACTATGTGAGTCATGTGCTTAGTGTTCACACCTGGCCTGTGTGCCTGGGCTTACACTAAGCACATAGTGCAGTGTTTACACCCAGACTCTGTGTGTCTATGCTAACACTAAGCACATGATGCACATAGTGCAGTGTTTACAACCAACCCCTGTGAGACTCCTTTTAAACTAAGCACTTGATTCAAACAGGGCAGTGTGTACACCCAGCCTCCCTGTGTGTCTGTAATTACACTAAGCATTTGATTCAGATAGTGCAGTGTTTACTCCCAGCCTCTGTCTGT
Source organism: Pleurodeles waltl (assembly GCF_031143425.1). NCBI lineage: Eukaryota > Metazoa > Chordata > Amphibia > Caudata > Salamandridae > Pleurodeles > Pleurodeles waltl. The sequence continues at coordinate 682,310,613 of NC_090451.1, read as the reverse complement.
GCACTTATATAATGGATATTATTCTTAGTGCTGTGTGTACAGTCTGCCTGTTTCTACACCGAGCACGACACAAATAAAGCTTTAAACAGTAATGTTTACAGCCTGTCCGTGCTTGCACATGATTCAAATGTGCAGTGTTCACACTCTCCACACTTAGGATTGCAAGCAGCCCCAGCTCCAGATTTCCATGTGCTGCAAGTGGTGCAGTGTCACCAGCCTGCACGTGTGTATGCTAAGTACGTGCTTCACCTGATCATGTCTCAGCTGATCGCATCTCACAAGGAAGCATAGGGGTTTGCTAAAATAACCCCATATGCCATGGGCACATATACAGAATACCGAAAACAAAAAAATGAAATTAGTGGAAACGAATTATCAATTGCAGTCAATTCACAGAGGGAACATAAAAAGACACCATGCTTGCTGGTGTATATCTATTATTAAAAGAATCAATCAAGTACTATTTAATATAAACTCAGGTCCCTGTGCTCATATTGCTTCTTGTTTGCACTACACATATACTACTCACAGACAACACATAAAGAACTCTAC